>NC_133938.1:30958035-32166933 GCF_031877795.1 Strix aluco | reverse complement strand
GCACGGGAGCAGAACTAGCTTTTTGTGTGGCGCACAGCTGATTTGGGGAGGCTGGGAGCGCAGGGGATTTGGGTATTTTCTGCTTTTCTGCTGTGTTAGTTTTAATCCGTAATGAAGCAGTGAATACATTTGTAAAGGTTCCTCCTGCTTTTGCAATGACTTTGCTGTTAGTGCTTTCCTGTAAGACTGAAGGAGACCAGGGCAATAGTACTGCCCTCCTCTAGTATTTGTGCTTACAGGAAATAATTCAAGAGGCAGAGCTGGCACCATCAAATGAAGACTCAGAAGTCCTCTGCTTTTCCCTACGGTGGGCTACACATTTACACTGCGGAGGAGCGCACGCCAGCGACACCGGTTTGTCAGGAATGCTTCTGCCTCAGCAATTCCAGCCACACTGACTGACCTCTGCCACTGCCAGGAGAGAAACATTCGCTCTCTCCGGCAGGATGGCTTTGCTGGCTTTAATCTGTGAAAATGAGTTTACAGCCTTGCCTGCTTTCAGATCAGGAGAATGTGGCGTAGCTGCAAATTGGGAGGATTCACCCGTGTAAGTACATATGCTAAAGCACATCAAGCCCAGATTTTTCCACACATTTGGAGGATTATTTTAGGAGAAACACAGGTGCATACACCCACTTCTTTGGGGAAAAAAAAATAGGCCATGTTGTTTGACATTTTAAATAATAAAAATAAAACTTGGAGAAGCAATTGCTGAACTATAGATCAGCCTGAGCCTGGCAACTCCTTCTCTCAAATGATACAGGGCATTCCTGCGAGCAGTGGTTTAGCGTTCGCTTCTCACTTTGAATCCAAAAACACATCTGAAGGCTTTTACCTTCTGATGTCTAAAACTGGAACAAAGTTAGGAATAAAATCGCAGCCTTCTCGAAGACTGCACCAGCACAGCAGTAAATGCTTTGCTCCTTGTTTCACTGGGATAACCACCCGGGCAGCTGCTCCCTGCCTTTCTCTCCAGCATGGGCATTTGGTGTGGCACAGCCGAGCAGCTTCCTCCGGGCAGCAGCGATGTCTGCGGGGGCTGTCGGTGGCACCGCAGGGGACTGAGTGTGTGGACGGGAAGATCTGGGCTATCTGCTGTTCTCTGATGGTCGGCCAGCCCTTGGTGGGTGAGGAGAGAACATGCTTCGGGATTCACAGCATTTGACTTGTAACCAGGTGTTTTTCACTTGCTGGTTGTGTTCGAAACAGTTCTTACAGGTCATTAATAGATAGGGAATTGTGAAAAGACCATGATACCACCATTATTCATTCCTATTTGGGGAAAAAAAAACCCGTAAACTTATCTTGAAGGCTGCCAATTGCCATTCCAAGTGCTCTGAAAGGAGTTTTATGTTGCCTTATCTGAAGACTGCTGTGATCCTCCCAGATTCGTTAATACACGAAAAGCAAATCGCAGAAAACGCCTTTGTGTTTCAGTAATGTGGTGTCAGGAAAGGAGCGCTTAGCAAGAAGCTGCACATACCTCACATACGTAACGCTTTCCCGTCTATCAGAAGATCCTATCCCCGTCAGATAGCAGCAAGACATTCCTGGGGGTGGAGTGAGAGTGAATTTATCTTGGGAGTGAGCAGGATCTTGCTTTGCTAAGCTAGCTGGTTTGCTCAATTCAGGAATTTTCCATTCACCTCTATTATCCACCAGCATATAAATCCCAACAACTGTAATTAGGGCTACTTACCTTAATTAGTTAACAGTTTTCTGCAGCTCACCTGTCCTTCTGCTGGCTCTGCTCTGTCGTCCTGACTGCTTGGTTGAACTGCTTCTCCAAAAATTCCTGCTTTGGAGGTACGCTTTCAAAACTATGTCGTGGAGGGGACTGTGTTCCTGTTCCTTGAGGAAGGCAGCTGCAAGGTAGACGTGGTGTCATACAGAGAAGTGCTGTTTGCTTTAAAGAAATATGAAGCTGTACTACGTGGTTTTTATTGTCTTTTGGTAGATTATTCATCACTTCAGCACTGAGAAACCCTGGCTGAGGGGAAGGCTCTGTATTGAAACGCTGGGAGGAGTGTGTAGTGCGGCCTGAGGAGGTGGTCAAGGGCATCTCTCTGCCTTTTCCTTTCCAGTTCCTCAGTGTGAGCATGGTACCACTGTATCTGGGTGGACATATTTGCTTCAGTCAGTTTAATTTAAAAGGTTTAGTTTAACTAGCTTGGTACTTACGATTTTGTGCGCTGATTCAGAGTACAGCACAGACTGTTAACACAGATGTAAAATGCAGGTTCGGAGGGATTTGTGGGCAGCTCAGCTCCATTTGCTTGAAACAACAGCTGAAAAACATCCTTTTAAAAGTAAAGATATGCATTAGCCAATATCAGAAATCAGTTAATTCTTGCGATTGCTAGTTAGAACATGCCAAAATTACAAGTCCTCTGTTAAGAATAGATATGAGAATAATTATTCGGCCAATAATAGAATAGTAACATGTAGATTTAGCGCTGTTAAGTCATTGTAACCTTTCTATTTAAGATGAAAAAAAAAAAAGGAATATAGGTTCTGGTCCATAATTCCTTATAAATAGAAATGTCTGTTGGCTAAATCGGGGGAGGGTTTCGAGTAGCTGCAGCTGCAGAATACGTCTGATAATTTGCATTCTCCACCTCCTGCCCTTATTGCAGAATTAAATTGGTCTCTCATTAACATGGGAATGTTTGTTGTTACACCGCCTGCTCTCTCCCCTGCGCCTACATGACTATTCCAGCGTAATGTCAGTCCCTGTGGGGAGCCTCCGGAGAGGGTGCAGCGAGGCGGGAGGGGCTGTGGGAAGGGACTTTCTTTACCTCTTACAACAGGTGCCTTTGTCAGCACACCTCGGAGGCAGCCAAGGAGGAGCCACTCGTAGCTTTGAACTTTTGCTACAAGAAAAAATAAACCCACCCCACCAGGCAATGAATGCAAAGAGGAAGCGGTCATTTAAAGCGCTTTGGAAAACCTGAGCAGGATTTAGCATAGCAGGTATGATTTTTGTACAGGTGACACGGAGAGCAGTCTCGTGAGCTGGATATCGCTTCAGGATCGGAATCTAAAGTATTTCGACAGTGGGAATTAACTGGAAAAGAATTTGCAAGCCTTTGAAGAAAATTTTTTTAAAAATGCACTATAGGCGCATTTCAACGAAAAAATACCTTTCTTCCTCCTGCAAGGGTTAAGCAAGATCAGAATCTGCTTTTAGTCTCAAGGATTTAACCTCAAGTGCTGCATTTTTTGTTTGCCATAAGCCTATTAGAACTCTCTCTGTTTCCTAGCAATAACATGTAATTTTTCCCCCCCTATTTAAGTGAAAGAGATGTTGGGTTTTTAATCCTGTATGCTACAGCTGTTGCTCAAGTTTCCTATTCAGATGCAAATAGCACCTGGTGCTATTTAGATACCCGTGTAATCTTTGATAAAGATACTCCAGGAGCACAGGAAAAAGAGAAAAGCAAGGTGGGTCTGACCCTGTTTATTCAGGAAAGCGAGAGCGTAACCATACGCTACTGACAACCTGAACTGGAAATTTCTACCAGATTTGCAGCATCCAGCACGTATTCTTTTTGGAGACAAATGCACGGCTGAAAAGATTTATGTTTCTTGAGCAGGTATGATGTTTCACCAGGAAGAACAAAAGGCTTCCAGAGAAGATAAAAATGTCGTAGATGAGTCTAAGCAGAAGTGCTGATTTGGTTAGGAGTTTTACCTTCCCTGAGTTTCCTGAAAGGAGTTTCATTTGGGGATATTTTGTTTGTTTCTTCAAATCACTTATTATTTTCTAGATTTTCATTTTTAGTTTTGAGAATATTGATTTTTAGTGATTTTTTCTGAATTTTTTCCTTGCTCTGGTTTTTTCTCTGTCTCAGGTATTATGATAAATGAATTGGAAAGTCATGAGCGATTTGGAAGGCAGCTACGCTGTTTAGGACTCAGACAAGAGATACCGTATCACTTCTTGATTAAAAGCAAACAGGTCCCAGATTCAGGTTAAAAACCTTCTACTGTGGAAAGTTTCCATTGCATAAGTTGGTTTTATTTCACTTGTGGAGGTGGGAGTTTATTCAAGGAAGAGCTTGCAGCCTTTATTGCATTTTGCATGGCTGTTTTACCCTGTATTACAAACAGAAGCTGAAGGACTTTTTTTGGAGGGTTGTGACTTAATGCCATCATCTTGCTGCTAAAATCAAAGTATCCACATGGCACAAAATGCAGTTCAGATCTGTCTAAAAGCGAACGTGAGTGTTTTTAAAGATTTTAAAGACAAGATTTAGAAACTTGTGGAAAATTCCAAGGAACGTCTGAAAGAAATCATCATTACACTGGTCTCTGTGAATTTACAAATAAGCCAGAAGAGGCAATTCATTGGAAAGTGAGACTCTGCTAACAAGAATATCAGCTTTCGTGGGAGAAAACTGGATATAAAGAATAAACAATTGTTACAAAGTTCGAGAAGAGCAGAAGTGATTCCAGTCCTGCTGTCAAGCACTGACGGATCTTTTCTTGCTTAATACTAATCTGGTTTGGCTACTGCTTTTTCATCTTCAGCCTAATACTGGAATTAAAACAGGTTCCCTGGCTTTCACCAAACTTCTCAAATGCCTTTTGTGAGCTGGGTGTTGGGAGTGTGAGCAGGTGTTTCATATGTGCTTCCCATGATAATAAAAGGCACCCTTGAGAGGAAAACCCACACAGAAGCTAATCTGCTGGGTCATATTTTCTCTTGTGACACTCCTTCCTCATTAGCTTCTTCAGGTGGGTGTGAACAACTGCCACGGAACTAAGCCAAGGTTCAGCCTTGGATTGTCAACCTGCTCTGGCCACTAACGGCAGCTTGCCGGCAAAATGATGGAAGAAATCTCCATAACGGTGGCTTACGATGCCCATGTTTTTAGCCAGCTGTACGATGAAGACTTTCTGGCCAATCTGGTGGCAGTCAGCAAACCCAAATCTGTGGTAGGTGTTGCTCTTGCTCCTTTGCCAATAATGCTTAAGGGTGTGTTCTGTCCAGTAGTTAAGTCCTTCTGCTGAAAGCTATTTATTCTTTAGTTTCTCTTTTTATTACTTTTTCAGAAATTTGCCATCATGCATCAACAAAATTAAAGTAATTTATTTCAGAAGAGATAAGATTATTCAAATAATATCTTTCTGAGCTACTAAGTTTAGAAGGTGATCTGCTCAGTAGGATAATAGTTAAAATAATATTTTTTAAATAATATTGAAATAATAATTAAACTGGCAAATGACTGAACTTATCTAACCATGGAATCAGCACTAAATGATGTAAACACTTTCGTGTCGTAGCACATCAGTTAAAAGTTCAGGCCAGATGCTCAGTGTATGCCAAGGATCTGGGGTTTAGGTCATCGTCATCACTAAGAGAACCTGTCCCTTGCATGGGAATGGTGATGTTACACTTTTACATGTTCTTCTGAAATCAGCATAAATATCTGTAAAAACTTTTTAGTTAAATGACCTTTTCCTTTTTTCATGAGTAGTGTGTATCTTTATGTAAATGACATGTGTAAGTGTGGTCATCCTCCTCCCTCATGGAGATCCCAGCACTTGCAGGGAGCTGCATTCAAATCAGTAGTTTAGACTCTGAAGTTTGGTGCCAAAGTACCAAAGTTCATCTTTGGTCTCAAATTCTACAGCTGAGCCCATGTGTGAGCCAGTCTGCCTAGAAGCAGTCAGTTTGAAAATAAAAATGTATAGCTGTTGAGCTTAACTTGAAAGCAGATATAGTTAAAATTTCAGTCTGAATACAAATCAGGCTAGTTATTTAGCAACCCAATTAAGCATTTGTGTTTGCGGGTTTTGGTCTGTATATGTGTTTGTATCTAGGTAGTTCACTAAGCTGTGATAAAGGGAGGTGCTCTCAGAAGAGGAAGAACGTGCTTTTCTTGTGTAAAACCTCTCTACACTTATTTCCTGCTTGGGTTTTTCTGCCTGTCCATGCTCAGGAAATCTCGGGTGCATGAACCTGTATCTCCCACAGACCTCTGGATCTAAACCGGAGTTCTACCCAATCGCTGTCATTATGGTGCCTTTCTCTGTCTCTGGCCTCCTCTAGCCTAGAATTTACAAGGTCCATTAGAATAGTTAGATCGTAAATATGGAAATCCAGTGTAGACAAAACTCTGTATTTTAATATGACCTTGGTTGGAGATTGGGCTCCAAGTAGGTTTTAACTTAACCATCATATTATGATACTTTTCCATGCTGGATATTTTTAAATATGTGGGATACATTAATTCATTGTCCAGCCACAACCTTTCCTCCTTTTCTGCCTTAGCTGATTGCTATTGCAGCATTTATTATCTTCCCTTCAGACAGGTACTGGCGTTGCAGTAGGGCTGGCAGGAGCCAGGTGCCCGCAGAGAAGGTCCCTGCCGGGGGGCTCTGGGAGAGGCCCTTCTGCGGAGCACATGATGACAGTGGGGTTTCCTGGACGCCTCCTGTCCTGAACCGCTTGTGTGTTCTAGAGCCAGTACTGCAGTTGTTTAAATTAAAATCCTTGTGGTAAGAAAACATTTCATGGATGGCTTACCCTGTAATTTAAATCTTTCAAAAGTGCTGCTTAAACGGACTCGGTGATGGCCTCTTAAGTTTTGTATAGCTTCAGAGCAAAAGTAACAGACATTGTGTTATGTATCTCTAGATTCCTCCAGAGTGACTGGAGGAGAGAGGAACTGGTGTCACATTACAGCTCCAGCTGATTTTTGCCACTCTGAAAATAAGGTGAAATAACCTTTTTTTTAAAAAAAATGCTTCTCTATAAAGTAACTACAGAGATACTTACATGGAAGAACCTTGGGAGGAAAAGCATCATTATTACCATTATTTATTAGATCTGCATGATTGACTTTAGTGTAAGTATGTGTTCTTATCAACTTTTTTTTTTTCTGCATCAAAGAGTATTAACATGTTTCAGTGCATTGTGTACTAGTAAATTGGTTAAGAAATATAATTTCTAGGGTTTACATAGGAAATCCTTAACTACTTTTGTAAATGGTTTTGAAGTATATTAACTAAGCAAAAAATGCTGCAAACAACCTGAGGAGGTTTAAGATGAAGCTCGACGGGATTATGATAAGATTAGACAGTGCGTGGGAGCCTGCACTACTAAGGGACAGGACCTGATGACTCAGAAAGTTTCTTTCAGTTCTCTGCTGCTATGTTTAATCTTGGGACAAGCTGCCAATTGGGATAAGTTGGGGCAAATCCTATTGACTCTGTCCTGGTCATTTTACCAGACTGCACAAAGGTACATACTGTACATAAAGTAACATCCTGCAGAAAGAATTTGCAGAGTTTTTGTTTATTCTGAGAGTTCTTGTTAGTAGCACAGATATTTTTGCAATCTGGCATTCATCTATTTGTTTGCAAAATCCAAGTTTCATTTATTTTTAAAGGAGTTTCTAGTATGCTGCTCTGGTTGCAGAGAAAAGTTTAAAAAAAATGTTGTTTCAAGGCTTTCATCCTGTTCTGCACTTTGAATGCCAGAATGGCTTTGTTGTAGTTCCAGAAATCTTGCAGCTAGTATCTCATTATAGTTCATTTGGATTGTGCAATAGGTCAGGGCGCACAGGAGTGCTCTGCTCTTGCACAGTGGAGAGAACCACATGTTAGGAGATGAAGTGGCAAAGGGTTAATACCGAAACCAAACCAGGCCCAGATGATAGCTGCTGTGGGTTGCTGATGCTTAAGGCCAGCTCTGCGTAACCTTCTGACGTGTCCGTTGCCACACAGGTAATGAACTTTGTGAGGAAAATCAGAATTATCTGCTGTTGTCCAGGTCACATCAATTCTAGTCATATTTTTCAATGGAAAATGCGGATTTTTCAGCGGAAAGCATAGCAGTGGTTTTGTAGCGCTGCTTTGATGCACATAAATACTAGACAATTAAATCTCAGATGATCTGAGATAAGGTTTTGTTAAATATGCTCCAAAGCAATGCTGTATGATAACAATCCTCCAACATATATTTTACTGAAATTAGTCATATTGCAGTGTGACCATGACACATGGTTGTTTTGCTGTGTGGTCTTGCTTTCAAGTTATTCTGAAGCTACTTCACAAAGACATGCAAAGCAGCATATAAAAGTGGACTGCTCTGTAGTTTGTGCAAGAATTGAGTAGCTTTACTCTAGGGAATTTCAATTCTCAACTTATCTGCAGAAAATGTGGATCCAAGGGTTTATAAAAATGGTATACTAAGTGGTATAATCCTCTTAATCCAGAGTTGAAGGACATTCTTCTGGAAAGCTTCATTGTATTTTCATTTGCCTGCCTGCCTTGTTGTGTTTAGCTCTCTGCTCAGAGGAATTATCAGCCATTTCATAGAGATCATTCATGGTTACAGACTCTGCCATAACGATTTCTAGGCTCTCAATTTCCCATTGAAACCAAACTGAAGAGGTTCAAAGCAGATGGGTGAAAAACTGCGTGGCCTGGCAGGAGCACAGGGCGTAGCAGTCAGCGGGTGGAAGTCTAACGGCAGCTGGCTGAACGTTGTTTTTTGGGGTTGATAGTGGGGCTAATACTGTTTAACATCTTCAGGCCTAGACACCAGAAGAGGACGTACCTTGTTTTCCACATGGCAAAAGCCTGGTTTTCAGGTAGCAAAAACTGGAGAGTGGTGGACACATACTGACGAGAGGAACCTCGGCAGGGCTGGGCTGAGAAGAACCTGCTGAGGTTCAGCAAAGGCAAATGCAAACCCCTGGGTTCCTCCCTGGGTAGGAATAACTCCATTGTCTGTGCAGGCTGGGGACCAAGTGTCTGGACAGCATCAGTGCAAAAAGGGTGTTGGGAACTGTGGTGCATGACAACAGGAGTGAGGAGCATGCCCGAGTGGTGACGAAAGCTAGCTGTGCACGGGGCGGCCTTACCAAGGGCACGGCCAGCATGTCGGGTGACATGGTTATTCCCTTCCACCCAGCAGTTGTGAGGCTGCATCTCTGAACCCAGTTTTGAAAAGGGATATTCACAACCTAGAGCGACTCCAGCAGAGGGACACCGGGAAGGCAGGGGCTGACTGCACGAGGGAGGGACGAGAGGGTTGGGGTGGCTTAGCCTGAAAAGGAGAAAGCTCAGGATTGCAGCCTCCTGCCACCTAAAAGAAGGTCCTAGAAAGGATGGGGCCAATATCTTCTGGGAGGCACACAGTGACAAGACAAGAAGAAATGGTCATGCTTTGTAACAAAGCAAATTCTGGCTTAGCATAAGGGAAAGAAAGCAGTTCTGCCCAGAGAGGCCCGGGCCTCTCTGTCCTTGGAGACTTTGATGAGCGGCATGCTCTGACTTTCCCGACCTGAGCAGGAGGTTGGTCTATATGCTTCCTGAAGAGTCCTTCCAATCTGTTTTTTTTCTATGAGTCCCTAAGTCTGCCTCGTGTGGGGTCTTGCAGTGAGGAGGAGCTGGCAGCATTTGAGCTTTTGAAGACCATCTTTCCCTGGGTGGCATTACCGCTGGCATGCTGCTGCTGTTGGTACTGCCAAAGGAGGAATAAGGCAGTTTGGGTGGTCGCTGTTACAAGAACCGGCTCTTCCCAGCAGATATAATCCTCATCTGCATCCTTCCCTTCCCAAGAGGAGGGATCCTGCTCTCAGGATGTCTCTAGGAGCTGCCTCACCTCCACCCCTTCCTCCTTGTGTGGGGCAGGAGCAGACAGATTCTCCCCTGATCCTCTCACCTTGTCTTTGGAGCAGCAAAAATTTTCTTGTATGTGTGTATAACAAATAAAATAATGAATTTTATTTGTTAAACAGATGATCCAGAAAAACAAAAGCTCCAATAGTTCTTGTCTTTCCCTTCCCTTGATTGCTCAAGTCCCTTGTCTTGTGATTTCAGGACCCAGCCACTCCGTTTCGATCATTAACAGTTTTGTGTATTCCGCTCACGCCTCCTGTCACCCTTCTGGTTTCACTAGCTTTTCTGCAATTTCTTTTACCAGTACAAATCTTAAAAAAAAATCAAATGAGCCATGTTTATATGGAATAGTAAAAATAACATGAAATATCACCTGATTTTTTTGTTTATAGAAATTCTACGTTTTTATTCTGCTTTAAGAAATCAGCTCCACAATGCTATCTTCTTCCCCTGAAACTCATCAAGATTTGAAGTTGGTGAAGGAAACTGCTTATATGAAGCTAAATAAATGGATCATCGTATCAGACTGTAGTTTGCTTACTAACTTATTTTAGATTTGAGAGTGTAACTGATGTATATGAATATTAGTTTGGCTGCAACTTTTTCTCAGTAAGACTTGGTTGACACCTTTGGATGTTAAACCTAAACACATCAAAATGAAATCTCTTCCTTCCTTGGATCTCCCATGTTTTAAAGTCTTGGGAGTTCCAGCATATTTAGGAAAACTGGTGCAACTTCTGCAGTGACAGTGTGAAACCCCCATATGTCCGCTGTCATACACAAATCTTTGCAGGCCAGAGAGGAGGAAACCTCCCCGCAGTGGGTAAGGTCCTGGTCCCTCCTGCTACTAAAACCAGACTTGATCACGGAGCAGACACGTGTCTGATAAAACTCGCAGAGTGCTTGTTTAATGTACACAAATCTGGCCCAAAATGTGGAACTCATAAACGGTGAAGAAGCGTTATAATTTATATTATGGTAATGTGTAGCTGGCATATAATTTTATTCTTGTTCATGTTTATTTGACCTTCATCACTTATTTGTTATTAAACATGAAAATTAATAATTGGTACTAAAATGCCTTGGGCTATTTATTTTTATATTGCATCCCATTTGTTTTCTGCTGTCCTAAACCTCCAGTGTGCAGCACATTTTTGCTGCTGTATGTTATTAATGTGGAATAGAAACTGTCAAAGATGAAGCCGTAGCCTTGGGTACAGGGGCAGGAGGCAGTCACGGCATCTGGCAGGCGGGAGGGCACAGGAGTGAACTCCCCGCTGCGTGAGAAGCCGTCAGCTGCTGCCACCTTGCACCCAGCCTTGGTCTTTGGTGTTGTACCAGCGCACATTGGTCCAGTGGTTTTCCTTTTTCTGCTAAATGCTCTGCGGTGCAACCTGTGTCTGACAGTGGTACTGTAGCCCATGTTTGGCATCGGGGTTCAACTGCATGGAAACGAGAGTGGTTCATCCTGCCCACTCATTCACAGAGGTTAAGGCTAGGCAGATCTTCACCTTTCAATTATTTAAGCATCATCTCTTTCATCCAACTTCATTCCAGGAGCATTTTTTGAAAATGAAAATCTCTGTTAAATGCTCTTCTGGAAAAGCATCCAGCTCTCGTTTGAGTGTAACAGGAGGTGGGAAAGGTATCATTTTGCATGGTAATCTGTTAATCACTCACTGTTCAAAATACGTTTCTAACTTCTCATTTACATTCATTCTGGTTTCAGCTTCCCATCTTGGATCTGGCATGTGTTTTTGTGCCAGAGTACAGCATTCTGTACTATTACTTATTTTATCCCTATGAAGGTACTTACATGCTGGGACCAACTCAGCTGTCTGTGCTCTCTTGTACAAACTGAGGAGCTTCAGCTCTTAAACCTCCTGCTGCAAGGCATTTACACCCTGCACAAAACAGTTCAGTGGCTCTGCTCCGCATCCTCTTAATTTTTATTTTTTATCCCAACTGCATCTCCCAGGACTCGATGCAGTATTCCAGTATTGGTCTCAGTGACGATCAAGGGTTAAAACTTCCCTTGTCATCTTGCTTCTTCCTCTCCTTGTACATCCTGGGACTCCCATTAGCCGTTCTGTCGCAGCCTGGCTGATGGCAGAGGTACATTTTTCTCACCACAAAGGTGATCTGTTATTTCCTGCCCTTCTCCCTCTGCCGGTGTTTGTTCCCAGTCCCAAACCGCACTGCACGGCCTCCTGAGCGCTGCTGATGCAGCTACTTGTGGGGCTGTGTTACGAATGGTACTGATACAATTTAAAAATTTAAAAAAAAATAAATTAGCATATTTTTGAAGGATTATTTTGGTCAGCTTGCCATCGAGCAGTGAGGCGAGAGGGCGAGGGCTGTGGAGGAAGAGCTAGGTCTCGCCCAGCTGATGGCAGGCTGCTTTCACAGCATCTGCCTCCCAGTCCCCCGTCCCCCGTTCTTCCCAGAAAGCAGAAAAGTTTCCAAACTTCCAAATGGTGCTTTCTTGGGACTGATCCCATCTCTTCATGGGATTCAACCCCAGCTGGAGATCTACTTCTTCACGCTGTAGTTAAGCCCTGTGTACATTTGGTCTGGAGTCGGCACAGTGGTGTGTTTCATTTGAGTAAGCCATTTCCAGGAATTCAAATATATGTGTGCAATTTTCTGGTCCTCCTTCTTGTTCTTTACTGCTCTTTCTATCCACGTGTCATCTGTAAATTTTATTAGCAGCACTGTATTTTTCAATTCTAGGCCACTGATGTAATGTTTGATAGTGCTGGAGCTTTTATGCGTCTCAGAAGACACCCTTTAGAATGTCATTAACCAAAAATAAAAAATGTCATTGAATAACGGTTCCCTTTGACAGTGGCTTTTTGACCCGTTTCCTAAGCTTTTTAATTCATGCTTTATGGCTATCGGATACTCTTCTGGGGGTTTGGGGTTTTTTTAAAAAATAAATCTATCATGTGGTAGTGAATCTGGTGCTAGAGAAGATTGTTAGAACTGTGAGGTTACTTTTATCACAGACCTGCAGATAAAGAATAAAATGGGACCTACAGTTTATAAAATCACATTGGTGTAGAATCAGTTACACCAGTTATCAGCTGGATCCTTATCAGCTCTGCAGAGCGTGTGTGTGGGTTTCTGGGTTTCAGCTAACCAACCAAAGTCATCCACATGATTTGATTTGTGGTTCTTAAATATTGGTAATACAGGATTTTCTTCTGGTCTAAGTGAAACTCTGCTGTTTTAAGGATTTACTAAACATGAGCATCAGTGGACCAGAGGTCTCACCTGCTAGTTCTGTCAGTACTTCTCTGCGTAAAAACCTGTGGCCTGGTTTCCAGCAGAGCTGAGCTATTTTCTGGATAGTTATGACTCATCTGAATCATAATTATTTTCAAGCTCTAATTATTAATGCATGTGAACAGTGCTTAGGAATCCTCATGTTTTCAAATAGGGTCTAGAACCAAGTCCAGCCTATCAAAACTCAAGAAAGAATTTAAACTTTTTTTCTTCTGCATTTAGTTTTAGTTATTGTTTTATTTGTTCCTAGTTAATAACCTATATTATTTTCTGTTTTATCTTTTTTTTCATGTTTGAAAGCATTTCTTCTTGCTGCCCTCTTATTGTCATTGGATCAAGAATAATTATTTAAACAATATCTTAAATAGACATTTTATAAATACGAACAGAATCTTTGTGATTAAACATTCACAAGTGGGACATTTCAGTATTTTGGAGCTTCCTCATTTTCTCCTTAAAAAGAATTCCAGGAAAATTGATACCAGTTTTTCTGGGCACTCAAGAAGCTCTGCTTCTGTTTCTGTCATCATTACAAGCCTATTTGGGAGAAGAAATTTGAAATAACTTTCTAGACATTATTGGTTCATTAGGTCTTTAGTTTTAATGACCTTGAACATGTTGGGTATCAGCATGAACATTTGCAATTAAACAAGAGCAGGTGATGAGTTACTTTGTAAGGCCATATTTCAACATTTAAATGTAGAAATGGTTAAAATAGAATAAAGCAGCATTTAACTTATTTGTCTCCCCACAGGTGAGGTAGGTCGGGTGAGATTGAGACAGCCACTTCAGATTTGTTAGATACAGTTGTCATCATATTAAGATGAGGAGTGAAAGAAAGATCTGAAGCTCCTGAATTGTAAGCCCTCAGCTCTCTTACCTCACTTGTCTTTACTCGCAGATTGCCATTAATGTAATACATTGCACCTTAGTAAAGCTATAAACAAACCCGAAAGCTTTGTGTGTAAACACAGCAAATGCAAAGTACAGGTGTTTATCGGTGTTCTGTCAGTGTCTCCGTGATCACTATGTTCATCGACTTTGAAAGGAGCGCTAAAACTAGATGAAAAGGCAGTTAATCTCTTTATAGAAGCCTAATTTCTTAATTACTGGAAGATGGGTTAGAAAGTTTGTGTAGGTGAATGTGTTAGTTAAAAATATTCTGTCTTCATTGTCTACAACTATTTTCATTCTGTTTGAACCCAATTCTCAGGAGAATTTGGCATAAAGACTGTGCCGAGGTTGGAAAATGTATTTCAGTGTTTTTTATCTTGTTCAGTTTGTGCTTTCATGCACCATTCAATATGCACATTTTTTCTTTATTGCTTCCTTCTAGCTGTGTCAACATGAACTGACAAAAAAAAAGCCACCTACGTTGATGGGAGTGCTGGTTACGCTGGTTGATGATGTTTTAAAGCTGTGGGCTTGTCTTTTGTGCTAAGAAAAATCCAGATGGATTGATTTCAGAGCAGCATGTTAGCCACGCCAAGGCAAACCTTGGCGTGTATACAAAGCGTTGTACTTTTGGTACAAGGTAGAGTCACCGAAGTAATCCCAAGTTACGTTATCATGGTGTAAGTAAAATACCCTATTTGTTTGTCCTTCACCTCGGAGATCAAAGAAGCTAAGTGCATAGGCAAGAACAAGCACACAGAGATTGTCCACAGTCAGGTTGAACTTCCTGAGCAGCTCAGGCAGCACTGGAACAGGGTAACAGGAATTCAGTTATCCCAAAACTGAGGCTCTCGTTCTTTCCATGGCCAGAGGAACGGGAAATGGGGTAGACAGACCTGGGACAGGTTGCTCAGGAAAAAAAAAAATAGGGCTTGCTGCTTCTCTGCTGCTGCTGGTACTGGAGGGTGAAAATGGTGGAAGCCAGATGTTGCTGCTAATATTAACTGGCTTCCTTTTCCACAAGAAGTGGCTGCTCTCCCTCCGTGGGAGCTCCATCTCCTGTGGAGCTCTCTGCAGTGGCAGCAGCAGCTTGGCTTCCAGCTGAAGTTGGCAGCACAACCACATCTCATCTTCCGCCTTCAGCCCCTCCTGCCTGATGCAAACTTCTTGCTTTTGTCAGTGCTTAAGATGCTCTTGGGATTTTCCCTGCTAGATGATAAAGTAGAAGGTCTCAAGTTCATTGGTAATTGATTAGCCCGGCAGGGTCTCAGCTAGACATAAAGGATGAGCGCAGGTCTCCGCACAGGTGAAGTGGCAAACTCAGCCGGTAGTGCCTGGGGGTGTTGGTGGAACCGTAGCTGGGGCAGTGAAAACAGCAGAAGGTTTAAAAAACCCAAAAAGCAGCCTCGTATATAGGCTTTGCGAATCCGTACACCTGCTTTGTATCCCTTGGGGCTGACGTGGGGGCTGCTGGGCGTTCCCTCCCCAGGGATGCTCTCCAGCAGCTGCTTACACTACGATAATGGCTGACTAGGGCTTTTAAACTCTCCTGCCTGCCTTCCTCCCGTTACCTGCCAGCTCCGTGCCAAGGCGTTCTGCGGGTACCACAGAGGCTGAAAGGGGCAAATACAGCAAAACCTGAGGGCTCCTTGCAGGCAGGGAGGAAACCTCGGCGGGTGAAGGATTAGAGGGACAACAGAGCAGGGCAAGGATTAGTTGCTGCACTAAAATGCTGTACGGTGCTTCAGCGAGCATTTCTGATACCTCAGAAGTTGGACACTGTCCCACTTGTATTTTTAAAATGCTGATCATTTAATGTGGAGTTTTAAAGAATTTTTTTATTTTAGGGTTTTACCAGTTGGATTTATGGAGTTGGGCAAGCAGAAAAAAGGCAAGGCTATTGAGAAGATGTGGTAAAAATTGTGTTAGTTGCTGAAATATAGATAAAAATATTTGATATAACAGAAGGGATTGTGGGGCCCTGAATGTAATTATATAATGGTTCAGCTTTAATACAGAAGAGGTATGTATTTTCTGTTAGTGCAGTAATGCACTAAAAAGTAATTGCTCTTAGTAACTTGAGGGTTTGAAATATTCATAAAAGTAATGGAAGGTGTTACAGCATCAAGGTCCTCCCCACACATTAGAGAAGCCTGACGGTGATTTTGAAGATGCAAATTTAAAGCGTGACAGCATTACAGTTTTCTTGATACTGTGACACAGAACTGATCTAAAATAATATTAACACACAGAACGTGTGTTCAGAGAATACTGTGAGGTTCTTTACTGATGACTATGGCTTACCTGGGCAGATGGTTCAGGGCTGTGATCTTGCACCCATCCTATATCTCAGGAAGCAGATTTTTTTTTTCATCTTGTGCTGAGTCTGGAGCGTGACAGGAGACAAGACGTGGCTTGATAACTCAGCAGAGTCAGAATCTAGTCTGACAGACAGAGGGTTTCACCAGTCCCGTGGTGGGTTTCAGAAGTCTTATTCAGCCAGGGGTTTATTAGCTGAAAGCTGTGGACTCTGTGAACTAAATATGTTCAACATGACAGTTTTTACAGCCTTGATAATATCAGTATTTTGAACCTGGTTACTGATCAGTTGTTAGCCTTGTGTCGGCAATGTTCTGTAAGTGTGATGTGAGATAGGTCTGTGTTGGTTTCAGGATAAACAAGGTTGGAAAGTGAGCCCTAACACAGTGTAGCTGGGACAGCTGGTTTCTTTGCTAAGTGATGCAAGAAAATCACTGGGGACTTTTTCCTGAATTTCTGATTCTGTTGTCACAGGGAGGGTGGTGAAGACTGCTCTTGTCTTCCTGCCCACCCTTCTATTGCTGTGAAGAAATAGAAGAAATATTCTCTGTGCCAGGAGATACAGCCAGAGCTCTAAAATTGCTGTGGGCATGGGTTGGATCTACATCAAAGTGGATAATGTACATGAAATGGGCGTTGGATTTTGCGTAGTCACTGAGGAGACATGTAAAACCTTTAGCACCAAATGCTGCATACCAAAAGGTGTGTATGTATGCAAGACACACAAAATCACTTGGAACTGTTACGTTATGTGATGAAGTACAAACCGAAGAATAAATTCTGCCATGGAAGAACTGCTGCTGTTCATAATAACTGTGTTTTACAGAGCAGGGCCTTGTCCGGGATGGCTGGTCAGAGTGCCAGTCCCCCCAGTTATCTGATCCTATTCTGTGGCCTTGGGATATATAGGTAGTTTCATTTAGCCTATACAGTCTTTTGTAGCAGAGATTCTTTTTTCAGGTATTCTTTAAGTTATGTCGGAAAAAAAAAATGACCTGTACACAGTTATTTTCCATCTAGAATGTTTCAAATATTGGTATCCTTAACAACAGTATTCCTGTTGACCAGAGCCAATTTAAATGCAAAATGGGTGCTTGCTGACAAAGTGGATATAGCTGTTTCCTTTCACCGTGTGCATCTCAATGCTAAAGCCCTTATCTGTACTCGAGAGGAGGCACTTTTTGTCTGGGTGAGCTGCTAGACATCAGCTGCAAGTATATAAAATAATCAGCCATTTCCAAGCACTGCTTTTAAGCCACTCAGGGTGTCTCTTTTTTGCTAAAACAAATAGAGTTGAAGAGGATAATAAGCCCTCCATATCTCAAAGTGAAAATGAATTTTTGAATGCTGAAAACCAATTTGGGGATCTGAAGAGGAGCGTTTTGACAAATCTCTGCCACAAGGCAGAACATGCTTTTTTTTTCTTTTTTTTTCTTTTTTTTTCTTTTTTTTTTTTTTTTAACGCAGATTCCCCTGCAGTCAATATATTTGCCTCTGAAACACAAGCACTGTGGCGAGTGCAAAAGTACATGCCAGTGTTCAGAGCTACAGTTCAGGAATCTGAATTTTGTTCTCTTTTCCTGTGTTGTCGCTGGATTGCTGTACGAGAGGCTTATTGCATCGGGCTCAGCTTACTCTTTTAACTTAGCTGTATTGCTAACTGAGCCTAACTAAGCAGATCTTTAAACAGCAGGGCTGTGGAAAAATAATGCGTTATGCCAGGTTCAGCAGGTTTAGATGAATGGAAATACATTGTAGAGATTAAAATCTGACAAAAGGATCTGGTGCTGGAAATCATCCAGCATCACTGACTGGGGCTGCTGCCATTTTGAATCACAGTAAATTGTGCAGGTACTCTGTAAAATTTGCAACCTGCCTTTCCCTTCTTTTTATAAATTCCTGTGGGTGTCTCAGTTGTTACTGAGATATTTTGATAATGGACTGATGTGGAAGAATTAAATAAAAATTAAAATTCACAGCAAAGCTGGTTTCCTTTGCCTCCAGCCAGCTTTCAAATTGGATTTATGTTATCCTGAAGACTCTCTTCAGGAGGTCTTACACCTACAGAGCTGGCAACCAGGTGACTTGCAGAAGGAAGAAAACTGTCCCCCCTGCAAGGAAAGGATACTTAGGTGTGCTGGTGTGGAGGAAGCTGCTTTGCTGATACAAAAAGAGCATTTTTGTCAGTTCTTTTTTTCCAGACGCGAGGTGGAGAGAGATGCTGTTCTGCAGCAGGCACTCAGACAGGCACGCACCGAGCAGACGATCTCTCCAACAAACTGTACATTTCCAAGGAATTTGAGGGAACGTCTCCTTCCTGCCAGCAGAGATGATAAAATAGCATCTGACGTTCGGGGCTTTTATTGCGTGGTGTGCAGTACGCGAGCTCGAGTGGAGTAACAGCACCTTGGACCCACCTTTATCCACTGTGATGAGAGGTGGCTAATCAGCCCAAGCACGGCAGGCTTTGTGCTGCAAGCCTGCCCAAAGCCAGGCTGTGATGAGGATAATGCTAGAATCAGTCTGAGAGGCTGCTTCACAAAAACTTTTTGATCATGTTGCTCCAAAACCAGGGGTTAGATGAGGTTTTTAATGAGATTCGTGATGTGTTTTAGAGTGAGGGATGTCTGGGACCTGAATACGATGCTGTAACACTGAGGGCTGTTGCACTTGATTTCAAACCTGTGGGGAAACAGCTTGTTATCAGCAAGCCCTTCACCACACAGTGACAGAAGGAGAAATGGGAATTCTTCCAGCTGTGTTCCAGTTTGTGAATTTTCTTCAGGTAGCAGCTGATTTTAATCCCTACGTTTTTTCTGCAAGTGAGTGCTGCAGATATTCTTCTCTGCAGACTACCCAGCTCAAATAGTTTTGTGAGAGATTATGATCTGTTCTTTTTTGTCTCAGATTGTGGCTAATATCTCATTGGAGATACAGTTGTTCAGATTGTATTGCATAATATCTAAATATGGCATCCCACTCACCCCCCCAAATCCAAGAGACAAGTCTGTCGTGTCAACATGATACTGGGGGTTTTGTTCTTTCTCTTCCATCACTGCATCCTCCCAAAAGAAAAATGAATTGCTTGTCTACTTCTGAATCTTATTCCCAGTGACAGACATTGCAAGATACTTCGTGCCTTTTGGCAACTGCATTTTAAGAAAAGAATGATAGAGTTATGCATAGCAGTGACTGCACAGACCAGTGGAGCACTGAGTTAGCTTCTTCATATGCTTTTGTTACATTAAAGCCTTACTTTGGCCTAATAAAGTCTTTAAATAGAACTATATTATCCTTCCTTGAACCTGATTTAGTTGTCTTTTAAATACAAAGTAGTAACTAGAACAAATCGATACAACAGCTTTGAGGGTGAACTAAGACAATGCGTGTGATCTGAAAATTGTCACTACTCTGCTGTCTGAGGTTCTATTCAAAGCTTAGAGTCTTCATATGACACAGAACCAAGTGTCATTTTGAAATTAACTTGCTTTTAATATTGTTTCAAATCATTATCTGAAGAAAATTAAGTACGCACAAGCATAACTCAGATGTCCTCAAGAGGGGCACACGTGGCAGTGGTTTGTGAGAGCCTCCTGCAGCTGCTACTCCTGGCTGTGTGCAAGGGCTGAGCCAAGTCTGAGTGAGCTCAGGCTGAGCTTAGGCTGGTCCCAACACCTCTGAGCCGGGCTCCCAGGCATCACGTGTGCTTGGAAATGGTCCTGCTTTGCAGCAGTGGGAAGAGTCTGGGCTTATCATGGGGATCACAGACTGGGATGTGTGTGATGGACAGGGAAAAGGGAGGCTGGGCTGCAGCCAGGGCCTGTGGTTGTGATCAGTGCTCGCCCAGAGCGAGCTTGTGGTCTCCCACATCAGTCATCAGCACACAGTATAACCCTGCCTTCGGAGGGATGCAGGTCGTTAAGTCACCTGCTTCAAGGAATGGGCAATTGCACATTTTGTTAATTGACTTTTTTTTTTTTTTTTTTCCGTCTGCAGTGAGGTGAGAACTAGAGAAGAAAAAATATTAAGAGTGCAAAGATCACCGAATACTGCCTACATTATTAGGGTGATGGGACAATATTTTTGGAGTGTTTATGCAGTGCTAGATAAAGAAGTGGGAATTTGGGAAAGAGATAGTCTGCTCAGTCTGGCATCGTGGCAGTGCTGGAAATTAGAAATCAGGTAATAGGATTTTTTGTCTGGATCAGCCTCTGGCTGTCTTCAATATGTTCAGGAAATCACTTTACATTTCTGCTTCCATTTCCTTGGCTGTCAAATGAACATAATGATAACTACCTCCTCTGAGTGCTCATGCTTCATTAGAGCAATAAAACATTTTGGAGGAAGGAGTCATAGATGTGTGATTTATTAATCCAGCAAGGTCAGACTGAACTGTCTGTAAACAGCTAAAGAAATTGCAGAATGAGGGAAAGCTCTCCTGGAGCTGAGTGGATGCCGACGCTCGGCACGCTGCCAGCATGCAGGATTGCCGGAGAAGGTGAAGCAGATCTTTCCAGCCTTGTCTGAACAGAGGGGCAGCTGAAAACAAAGTATTTTTGTTTTTCACCTGCCACGTATCAGCTCGCTGCAGTGAGTCCTTCGGGCATTCAGTGCAGTAGTCTGCTGGGTTTTTTCAGAAAGAGGTTTTGCTTGTTCAGTTCTTCTGTGTGTTTTACTAAGATGCTCTGCATGGCTTTTTCTTTATGTACAACTAGTTGTGACATGATTTTATGCTTGAACACAATAAAATAAAACGAGTCAAGGTGATAAGATACTGAGATAAACAGATGAGCAATGTTTATAAACCATGAGAGTCTCCTAAATTTGATAACCATCAGTTCTAGCCAATATACCCCATGGTGCTAAAGAAAGAAGAAATCAGTATTGCAGAAGCTTTTACAGAAAATTTATGAGCATACTTTCTTCAGGAGCAATCCATGAATGTTGAAGCATAGCTAGCATTATGCACTTATTTATGAAAGGGCTTGCAGAGAGGTCCCTTGTTGAATTCACAAACTGTTTCAGGGAATTAAATTGGGGGATATGGAAATGGGCTTTTAAAATTATTTTTTTTTTTCATTTATCAGTGTATACCCAGAAGAAAGTGCTGTAATAAATTAGCAAACTCCTTTGAGTAATGTGGCTGAAGAGACAATAACAGTGATGCATAGTCCCTGCCAAAGTTATTAAGCATACCTGCCCAAGTTTATATTTTATGGGATAAGTGGATTAGTATGGATGGGTTTTCTAATAGGAATTTTCTCCCCCTCCAAACCCTTAAGACAGACTTTCACTGTATGTAAGAACTACTTTCCAATTAAGACAAGGTTGTAGCATAAGTAGATACTAACATGCATAAGGCATGATACGCTTTCAGCGAGTACAGAAGCCGTTCTCTGTGTCACAACATACTCCCTTACACCCTGATGCTTACACCTTTGGTGATTTGATCCCTGTTTCAGGTATTAATTACTGTTAACATTGGTCAGAAAGTGTTGCCACGCTGTTGGCTTGCTGGAGCACGTACCAAGCGTGCCCTTATCTCCGGCCACAGCCGCTGCGGCCATGGATAGCTCCGGTAGTGGTGGAAGAGGGACCTTTCTCCTGTAGGTCCACAGGGGACCTACGCATGGTCCTACTCGCAGCTGTGAATTAAAATTTAAGAAAGTAAAGGAGAACATATAGGTGAGAACGGTTGGTGGGAAGGGTTACCAGGCGTTAAGAAATGGTTGTGAATTGTCAGTGTGTGGAAACAGGGACGGTGAAGAGAGTAGAGAGCAGAGTTAAATGAAGCAGGTGACCCGTTCTCCCCTGCTCATCATACGGTTTTCGATGTGACCTGTTCAGATTAGTTTCTGGTGGTGTTGAGGCAGATGATGAAGTGCCAGACAGACTCTGTGCAAGTTAAATTCTGCCTTCTCTCAATACAGAATACAACGTGCAACCAGAGAAATAAGGCTGCTCTCAGGCAGCTTGAAAAATTAACATTTGAAAAACGAGCAAGGGGAGCTGCAGCCGCTGGCTGCTGCGTGTGAAGTTGTGTTACCAAGAAGCAGCAGCCATCTCCTCAGGCACAGGCTCAGCCCGGTGAGGGACAGCTGTGGCACAGTGCTCAGCGTAGGCATCTGGGTCACAGCGGTGCTTTATATCCCATTTGCTCTCTCGGTAAGAGTTACTTACTCAGATCATTACCTTTATGCTGTATTTTGCCTGTATCTCCTGGATTATAGAGAGAACTATGATTCATGAGTAATTTAAGCAAATCTCGTGATTAAAGGGAAAGGGGGGATGCTGCTCCAGGCAGCTGTAAAGGTGAAGCTGTTGGTGGGTCGGTGCAGTGGTCAGTGGAGACAGGCCCCAGCACCACTTGCGTAAACATGGGGGGCTCCCCTCCACGTGGGGGAACTGCTGGGAGGAAAGGGATTGTGACACTGCAATTTTCACCTTCGCTTTCCACTCTTTTCTCCCGATTCACACAAAAGAATTC
This sequence comes from Strix aluco, assembly GCF_031877795.1. NCBI lineage: Eukaryota > Metazoa > Chordata > Aves > Strigiformes > Strigidae > Strix > Strix aluco. The sequence continues at coordinate 32,144,306 of NC_133938.1, read as the reverse complement.
TTATCTTATATCTCCTGTTCCTTCAGATGGCCGGAGTCCTCCTGGAGTATTCATGCAGCTGCATGGATGGGAGGCTTGTCTCTCTCAGTGTAGTAAGACTTACTACTTATGTACTCTTGAAAGGCTTTAGTAAAAAGCATCAAGAATCAGGACGATCTCTGGCTGAACAAATCACCTTCTAAGTTACACCTGTATTGCACCTTTCTGCCATACTGCTCCACAATGTCTCCCTCATATTTCTCTTCATTTTCTGCTGTTGCATATTGGAGCACAAAACTCAGAAAGGCACAGGAGAACTGAGTTTGGAGGGTGTCCTCGTAATGCCCCGGCCTGGGAGCCGTGATCTGGTTCTCTGAAAAAGATCCCAGTACACATCGTGGAAGGAAGGAATAGATCAGGCTTTGGATGTGTGATTGGATCGCTTCATTTAGAACACTACGTTGAAATGATTTCTTATTCTTGAATATTAAGCAGCCTCAACAGTTTGAAGTTGCAGCTAAGACAAAGGGTTTGCTGCGTTTGCATCTTGAATGTTGTGCAGTTGAAATGTAAAAAAGCACCTCTGATTTAGTCATTTTCATTTCATTGTGTTTTGCACTATTGAGTGTCATCAGAGTGATATTCCCTTCTATGTTTGTGCTTCATATTTTTATGTTTACTCTTTTCTCTGTGCTTTCTTTAGGGCGGTTGGTTTAAGATTTCATCAGTAATTGTGGGCATTAGTGCTGCTTTATTGGTGCTCCCTGTGCACTGTGCTTTGCAGATCATGGGTTTCAGGTCTTCTACCTGTACCTCCCAGAGGGCTCTGCAGCGACACTGAGCCCTTGCTTGGTCCCTTCCTGCACTGCAGAGGAAGGAGCTATTGGGCTGAAAACCAATAAAGGGAAAACAACACCAAAAATACATGTAAACACGTATCTCTGCTCATTGGCAGTAATTTTTTGCCCTAAGGCAAGGTGACAGTGGCACGTCCTCACACCAGGAGGCAGCTAGACACGATCGATACAGGCAGGAGGGACGGATCTATACATAACAGATCCAGGCAAAGTGTATGTTTACAAGTCATGGTCGTACATGGCGTCAGGGATCTCTCTGGCTGCCAGCCGATGACCCGACACTTAGCAGGGCCGGCTTCTTGTTGTACAGTGGGACAGAGTAATGCTATCAAAGGTCTCCAGAGAGAGATGGGTTCGCTCCTACAGCACTGTGTACCCAATTAAAAGGTGAAAGTAAAGCAGAGGATCTCCGTGCTTCGTTTAAAAGAACACAGGTGTTGTTTGCGTACCTCGGTTTGAAGTTGAAGCTGTGTTTTCCCAGAATCAGGCTGTTTGGACTTGACCTTTCTGCACGGTTGTTTACCGAATTTGTTTGTGATTTCTGTGCGGTCGCCTCACTGTGTCCCTGCTGCGGCTGGAAGCGAGCACTGCAGCGTCTCCACCTTCGCCTAGGAGGAGTCTGATGCCAGACTTCTATGAAGGCATTGGTCACAAGCTATGCTTTAGACATTAAGACTCCTTTAGCAATAAAAACCATTACTCAGATCCCCCCCCCAGGGAATTGTTGAGTCCTTTTGTACAAACACTTCTTTCTTCTAATCTCACTTTTAACAGTTTTCTTGCTAAGGCATTGTTCTGGTGAATCATACATATCAAAAGATATTTTCCTCTTCCCTGTTCTCTCACTCCTGTTCATGCTTTTTTTCTTCTTGTTACTCTTACTAAAATGTCTCTACTTCACTCTTGTTTTCCTTTAAATATTTGAATAATTAACAGCAGCAGGCACAGAAAGATTTCTGTCGATGTGAACTGTATTGGTAAGTGTTTGACACGGCCTGCTGAGTTAGGGGAGGGCGGCAACGGGGAGCAACTTTATTCAGCAGCAGCTTTCCAGCACTTCCTTGGCTTCCTGTTTGCAAGGAGAGCTCTCAGGCAGCCTTTCTGGTGTTCCTCTAATCTTTAAACGCATGTTTTCCAATTCTGTTCCACAGGTGCCAACAAAAAAGCTGAAGAAATATGAGAGAGAGTACCAAACAATGCGAGAGAGTCAGCTGCAGCAGGAAGATCCTATGGACAGATACAAGGTATGGGAGGTGCTATGTGGGAACCCGTGTCATTGCTGAGCGCCGCGGGGAGCGAGCCCGTTCCAGCGGTTAGGCAGGGGTGCGTGTGCCGCGCTCACCTCTCTGGGCTGTGCCCGTGCACACCGTAGGGAAGTTAAGTGGCAGGTGAAACTCATGCCCTTTCTTGAACAAGCGCTTTGAACACTTGGACTTAGTGTTTTTTCCAGGAATATTTCAATCACAATTTGTAACTCTCAAGACATCTGCAAGTAGCCACATATAATATTTTTCTTCTTTCAGTTTATATGTTTGTAGGTAACTCTCCTGCTGTTGCACTTTTACGGGAGATCTTCATGAGACGCAGAAACAAAGGGTGATTCTCAGCTACAGACACAAAAAGGAGAAAACACACATTGTTCTAGCACAAGCTGTGTGCAGTGGCATCCACAGAGACTTTGGAAGATGAGCTCTTCCTTGACTGATATGATCCTTGTTATTCACCTCTGTTTATACCAAGCGTTAGTAATTTTTTGTTAATATAATGCCTAGTATGGTGGGACCCGGAGCTCCCCTGGGGTCCCAAGGTACTACTGCCATAGAATTAATAGTAATAAATATTCTGCTTTAAAGCAGCAGAGAAATAAAGGTTCAGTTACTAATATGATAGCTTGATAGTTCACCAAAAAAGAATAGTTCTTTAATTTTGGATCAGCATTGCTTATCTTTCCAATGTATTTGCTTTTATTGTCACCGCTACATTCTGTTGCCATAGATTTTTGTGTGGTGGAGGCTCTGCCTCTAGGCATATACTTCATTTAGTGTTCAGGATCCATTTATTGCTTACTGTGTTTTGAAAAATTCAGTTTTCTTTAGGTGAAGCTGCCAGAGATGAAGCACTTTACTGCCCATTTCCCAGGTTAGCTGGGAAGCAACATTGCTTGCACATACCTGTACTGTTTCCCTGCTGTTCTTCATTGTGCCTTAATACGTTAAGTGACATTGCAGTTGATACGGAGTCTACCAGGGACGTGGAGCAGTAAATCATCATAAAGGGTGTCACAGGTTTATGTGGTCTGTGAACATAGGGAAAGTGCACTGTGTTCAGAAAACCACGGCATGAAACTGGGGTGAAAGTCTATGCCGTAATTCCAAAATGTGACAAGATAGAGCTACAGGTACAGAGAAAGTAGAACTGACTTTTTTTTTAAAAAAAGTCTTTACTTGTGAAAAATTATATTTCGCATGTAGTGTTCTTTTGATGTCAAAGGTGTAGATTTTGCTGTTTGTGAGAACTGGGACTGCTGTAGCAGCCAAGAGCCAATAGTGAGTATGACCTATTTAAAAAAAAAAACAACACAACTTGCTGCTGATTAACTTCTGACTAAGTATTTTTCCAGTGGTTCACTTATAGTACTGTGGAATTAAATTAATACTTAGAAAACAAAAAAGGCTTCTTTAAAGCTCTGTGGAAGCATATTAACTAGTTAATCTTGGGCGATGGATGGTGAAGAACATTATCTCCAAGCTGCAAATGAGGATATAGGAAGTGACTCTTTGGCAGTTACTGTCACAGTCAAAATCACAGCCCGGGGTTTTGGCTTGCACTTTTGAAACCCACGGTGTGATTTCTTTATTAAGCCAGATTGGGTCTGATCCTCTTAGCAATGCCGTGATTAGAGAGAGTCCCCGTAACTGGTTGGTTGCACATTAAGTTCAAAGTTCGGACACATTCTTCGGCTGAGGGGTGTCATGGAGAAATGCTTGTAAGTGCTCTCTGTTCCCTGTCTTTCTTGTTTGATTTTATTAACGTGTCAAGCTGAGGTTGATAGGAATCGACATTTCAAGAGTTTTTCCAAAGGGCAGCAAGAAACACAAGCTGTGTGGGTCCTCGCAGGCAGAAAGCGGAGAGCTAACTTTGCTTGTCCCTTAAACGATCGCTCTGCAGCTCGCGTGTTTAGAAATGCATTTCGTTTTGGCAGCACCAGTGCTAGACATTGCCCAGCCAGGCTTGGTTTGGGAAAGGACTGAGACTACGCTGCTGAAAAGCCAGTATTGCCTCTGAGCACGGCGCTGCTGTTAGCTCCTGCTGGCCTCCTGCGCGGGCCGTGCCCTCAAGGCCTACATCGTTGTCATTTTTAGTTTCTCTTCCCAGAACAAAATGAGGTTTTGGTTTACTCCCAGGGACCGGATGTTTCTTGGATGGGATCGCTGGAGCGGAGATCCCTGCAGAGTATTCCTCTTACAGGTCAAGAAGGAAACTGGCTGTTGATAGTTTTTAGTTATAGTTGTTAGAGTTTTTGTTGTTTGCAGCGTGTTACAGTTTTTATTGCCAACAGAGGTTTGTCAGGCCCACAGAGACACTGGCGCTCCAGAGTTGCAGTGACGAAGGATGTCTTGAGTAAGACACCTGCCTGTGGCCTGGCCTGCGGTGGGAACGGCTGGATGGACTGTTGGGAGAGCAGAAAGGAGATGGGCCGTGCGCGGCGCTGGGGCGGGAGCAGCCGCTGCGATGGCAGCGGGGCCGCAGCTGCACCACCGGCTCCCCCGGCTCCGTCCCCGCTGTGCCGCGAGCGGGTCTGACTCTCGCCCCGGCGTCCGTGGGGAGACCAGGGGAGACCAGGCCCGCACCCTTTGTCCTCTCCTCCACAGCGCTCGGGCCCTAGAGGTGTTCCCGAGCTCGGCGACGGCGGGGCTGGGCAGCCCCCGGTGATGCGTCCTGCCGGGGATGGCCGGGCAGGGTGCTCCTCCCATCCCACCGACCCCAAACTCCCCACAGGCTCCACAAAAGGGCTGGCTTTGCCACGTCAGGCCTGCCGTTAACCAGCCGCCTTTTCTTGACAGGTGAAATTCGTGTGCTACAACGAGCTGTTACAGGCCACAGGAGCTCCTGCCCAGCTCGTATTTTATATGTTGATTGTCATTTGACTTACCAAAAGAACAGTATTAAAGAGTGCCATTGGTTTTGGTGTTTGTTTCTTTCTGTATTTACAAGTATTATTTAGGGAAAGTGTATTTTTTATAGACACTTTTTCACTTTATTTTCCATTGCTTATAACAAATTATCACTCACATTTTTGTCAGATAGATTTTTAAAAGCTGCAAAAGTAAGTATGTTCTAAATTGCTGTTTGTCACCAAATTTCATGACTTTTGGTTAAAATAAATTAGAAATTGCCTATAGAAGCCAGGAAGAAAAGTTGAGTTGCATGTCCAGATGTTTGAGAATGCCTCATGTAAGAGGGTTTTGGTTGACTTGATGAGAAATTACTGGAGTTGAGCTTGGGACTTCTTGATTTAAAATAAAGAGGATGAAACCATACAAAGAAGGGCTGGAGTTTTGCAAGCAGCCCCTGCTTGTGCACGCAGCTCTGTTCTGAGGGTAGGAACGCCTTTTCCTCTGTGGACCTTGTTGTGCAATGGAGAAGTTGTCCGTCTAAATAAATGTAATTTGGACATAATAGCCTTTTGCGTGTTTGAAGTGGAAGTGAAACTGGTCATTTTTATTCAGTCATGGTAACTGAATGGTAACCGGCATGAAGAAAAACATAAGATAACTCTTGATGTGGATCATTGTCTATTTGTGGTTTTTAAAAAAAGTGTGCTGGGGCACTTTTGTTAATGCTGCTTCAGAGTCAACAAACAGAAAACACAAACCACCACCTCCTGGAGCCTCTGTGTTGCTTCCCAGGAGAGGGTTTCCTGATTAGTTTGCTGTAAAAGCCTTTTGGGTTTCTAGATGGAGGTTCACAGGGTTTTCCTTCAGAGCTCCTCCACAATCAAGAGCCCTTTCCAGGGGGCTTATGAAGACTTCAGTTTGCCCACGTCCAGAAAAGTGAATTTTAACATGTGTTTCCATTCCACCATTGAGGATCTGTTCATGCCCAAAGATCTGGGGTTTGGGTGTTTGCTCATCAGAAAATGTGACACTGAATTGCTTAACAAGGTCTGTGACTCGTTACACCCCCCCTTGAGCAGCAGCACAGCGAGGATGCATCATCGCCACTAATCTTGTCAGGAATTGCTCCTTGGTGCTGCTGGAAGGGAGCAGAGGGCGGAGTTCAGCCTTTCAGTCTTCCTGAGCTGAGGCGTGCCTGCCGCCTTCAAATTTGCCTCCTTCTTTCCGTCCAGTGTGTGATGGAAGCTGCAGTATATCCTCTTTAAAACCCAGAACCAAAAACCCACTGAAGAATCAGCAACATTTTTTTTTTTTTTGGCTGTCTTTGTTGGTATTAAAAATTATTTTATATCCTGTTTTCACTGTCTTTACACCAATGGTTGAAAGCAGTATTTGGTCTGTGACTTTACAGGAGGTAAGTTTATTTGTGTTTGTATGTATCAGCGGTGTTTGTCCCTTTTGGAAATGCAGTATCCTCCTTTTAAAAGCTAGCCAGAGTGCACCAGCTGCCTTTTGTAACCGGAAGGAGGAATTTGGGAAGGAGGACTCTTGTTTTACTGAGTGTAGAAACTGAGCGATGCCAAAGAGAAGGAAATCGTTGTCATAGTCGGTAAATTGTTAGTGGTGTGTAGAGGAAAGGCAGGAAGCTGTCTGTTTACACCAAGGACAACCAGCAGGTCTGACGAGTTGGCTTATGCCAGGTTACAAAATGCTGTCTGTGATGCGAGTCCTGCTGTAACGAACCAGCTCCATCTGTTGAACTTCATGCCATCGCGAATGGTACTTTTTAAAACCTCGTAAATATTTCAGAGCCACTGAAAATAGTTTGTTACGTATGAAAAGCGCTATTTGCTATTTTTGTCTTTACTGTGTAACGTTAGGTTTTATTTAGACTTAAGCAGATTAAGAGTTTCCCCCTGAGGAAGGAGGCAGTTTTTCACTGCTAGATCTGGGGGGAGGAGCTGGAAAAGACAAACCATCTAATCACGCATACTGCCCTGGGTGGAGGAAGAGGAAAGGTGGCCCTGTAAGAAACTTTCAGCTGGAAATTAAAAGTATGGTGAATGAGATAAAAACATCTCTTAGCTATTGACTGGATGCCCAAGGTAAGAGATCTTTAACTTACTAACGACGTGCCACGTAAATTCTAGTTTAAGAGGAGGATAGCGCATTTCCAACCACGTAGCTTGCTTACCCACTTGTCTGTGAATGCAAAGCAGGAACTTTGAACTTCACATTGTGCGGCTTGCTTTGCGGACACTGAAGCTTTTGGCAAAAGCATAGCAAAAATGTTAAAGCAAACTTCTTTCTGGGTTATTTTGTGGAAGTCTTAACAATTTGCTGATTCTCCCTCTAAGCAACATCCCTATGAGAAGGTATCGGTGCTGCAGCACCTGGCAGCAATGCCATCCTGATCTGGTCCCAGTTTTAGATGAACTCAAGTCACTTTCTGACAACTGCTTGCTGGGCTGTGTCTATAAACATCACCATTTCTAAGATGGTCTGAATAAAATATAAAGACACATTGGAGCCTTTATTGGTATTATTACTAAAGACTGCAATTTGGTTTTACACTTGAAAGTATATATTATCCTTACAGAATAATTTTACTTTTAAAAATTCCTAGTCTCAAAAGAATACAGTGAAATTAAAGTAAAAAAGATCCCCAAAGTTATGCATCTTTTAGCAGTGATTATTTTAACTGTGTTAAAACAAAAGTATTTTACTTACAGTTTCTGTAACAAAACAAGTTATTTAAAGTACGATCTTTTGGAAAGGAAACAAACTTACTTTCCTGTACAGGGCAGTGCATAGTGTAATTGCACAATAGGGTCACATTAAGGAGAGAGTATCTGCAGAGGTTCTGCTTCCTGCCACAGAGGAAGCTCCCACACAGAAGAGACCTTTTTTAGCATCCTCTTAGAGCTGTAGTTTTCCTTTTTTGTTTAAGACAAGCATGCAAAATCTTGCAACAGAAAAAAAAAAAATTGCAGTTTCATGGTGATAAGTTTGGAAACGAAAAAATATCTGAGCATAGCTGGTGAGCAGGAGGAAGTGAAGACAGGTGAATAATGTGCAAAGAAATGACATTTTGTAGGAAGGCGTTCACCGAACAACTCTTGGAAATGTTTTGCTGTCTTAAGTGCTGAGATATATATTCACTTTTACTGTTTTTTCTTGGAGAACATAACCTACCTTTCAAGTGAGCACAGGTCATTTCCGAAATCTCAGCACGTAGGTTATTGTTCCTCCACCTATGAGTTTCCATACGAACTTGGTATTTTTCCTTGAGTTTCCACTGCGCACAGATTCCCTTTGCAGTCTCTTTTGGTACGAAAGATACGCGGTCATTCTGTGACTGAAGGCCAGCACGTTTTTTGCTGTCTTAAGATCCGTTTGAGGAGGGCACCTCTACCTGTCCCACCTGGCTGTGTTCTTCCGAAGGTGAAGATGTGTATTTGATGTGGACCCCTGGAAGTTCACTGACCCACAAACATCTTTTGAATATGATTCTGTTTCTCAGCCCTAGAAGAAAGTCACTGAGACTGTTTTTTAAAAAACATTAATTATTACTGCTCATCCCTCTCCTGTGTCCTTACCTTCTCTAGTTAGTCTCTGCGTAGTCGTTTCTGCCTGTGTGGAGCGGGTAGGGAGCGCAGTGCAGTGAGGACCAGGGCCTGCAGTCCCCAAGTTCTGCGTGGCCATGCCCTGCCCGCTGAGCAGTTCCAGGCCAGTGCTCAGGGAGCGAGGGCCCCTCTCCATCTGGCACTTTTCCTCGGCAGGTATCCTGTAAAACGTGCACGGCTGTCACTGGTGCGAGTTACGGAGAAAGTGCACAAATGGAGACGCAGATTATACGAGCTGTAGGGAGTTCCCTGCTAAATGCTCTTTACTGGTCCTGCAGAAGGTGGGAAGTTGACACTGCATCATCTACAAAATGGACTGTTTTTATGGATTCCTGCAGACAAAATTTCGTAAAATGTAGCAGGACAGCTTTCTACTTTCGACTGGAAGCATTATTAGGAGTATCTCTTAATTGGTCCCTGTTCACTGCCGCTGGGTGGGATTTTATCTGCCTAATTTCTTTTGATGATGAGCAAGCAGAAGCCAAGTGCTTTTGTGGAGAGAACTGTGTTTACTTTTGACAGAGAAACCCTACAATCAGTGTGTCACTTGCGCCACACAAACATTACCATTGGGATGTCAGTGGAATCGCTGCATTTGCACTGCTGGCTTAATTCACTGTTGTTTCCCAGAGCAGCAGTCCTGTCTTAATGTGCACTCTTGCCTTCTCGGTGTTTTACACACACAATATACTCGCTTATTGCTCTTTAATATTGATAAGGATTAACTTCCTTTTCTCGTTGTTCCTTTCTTTCTGCAGAGGGAGAACCGCAGGCTCCAAGAAGCAAGCATGCGGCTGGAGCAGGAGAACGATGACCTCGCCCACGAGCTTGTAACGAGCAAAATTGCCTTACGGAATGACCTGGACCAGGTAATGCTAACAGAGATGGGTCCCAGCTCGGGCTTGGCAACACCAGTGTCAGGAGCCCTGCTTTGCGCTCAAGAAGCATGAACACAACATTAAAAGTATAATTATTTGTGCCTTTATTTTCCTGACAACCTCGCTCCTAGTTGCAGTCAGACAGCTGAATTGCCACATGTGTGCAACTGCAGACGTTCACAGTGGTGTCTTGCCAACTGCACCTTCTCTGTTGTGGATTGGTTTAGAAAATGTAAGCCATAACCTTTAGGCAGATACACAGAATGAGCATTTACCTGAAAAAGGAATCACCTACACCTCGGAAGACTAATTTCAAGGGAAGTTGCCTTGCAGAATGTCTGCCACCTTACGTGGATCTGTTTTTCACAGCGGTTTTAGTACGGCCAACAAAATTCAGAGATAATGAAGTGGCATGGCACCAAAAATTAGAAGGGCTCCTGGGTGTCCTTTGATAACTGCATTTGTTTCCTGTGAAGACTGGAATGTGGAGGGCAGCAGCATTCAGAGCCCTTTTATCTCAGAGACGACTGTCAGAGGACTACACATTCAACCCTCCTCTTTCTGGAGTGTTTTATGTAGTATTGATAAAGGCCGTAACAGCTTTTATGAAGGTACTAAACCCAGGAGGGCCATACTCCACCGCACCTCGTGATCAGTCCCTTTCTCGGTGAGGGCTGTAGTGCCTTTTATAATGCAAAATCTTCTCCTGCAAGAGCCTCTCAGTTTGACTTCCCATAGCTATTTGTCTTTCTTTAGCTAACCTCAGAACTGTAAACATCATTGACCACAGTTGTGCAATTCGTATTTCTGTCTAGGCAGATCCTTGACAGTTAGGCTCTGCTGATTTGGATCCATGTGATTCTAAAGATCTGAGCCACCTTGGTGAGCAGACGCCGGCGGAGATGTGCTTTGTGTGGTGGAGTGGGCAATCTCATGGGAAGGCCAAAAGCAGTGTGCTCTGTCTTCCCCGGGAATAGCTGTACAGAAAGCAGCGTTATGTCTGCTGCTGCCCATGCTTGTTTTGTCTCAAGTGTCCTGACAGGGCTGCCAGGCACATACCTTTGCCAGTGCCGCTCCTTGCTCTCCTGCATTTTATTTTAGCAGTCTTTCTGTAGACAAGAGTGGCTCCATGAAGTTTTCCCACACCCCGCCTCAGTTCACTGGCACGGAAAGAAAAGCTTTGTGCTACTGCACTCCTTGTCTGCAAGGAGGGCTGGTACCGTACACCACTGCAGGTGCTTGGAGAACCTGCAACAAACATGTGAAAGGAGGAAAGATTTGTAGTTCCTTCAAAGCATATCTTAAACAGGTCAAAAATAGCGTTGTAATCCCCGAGTTCTTTTGTTCTAAGGTGTCAATCTTACCAACTTTCCATTCTTTCACAGCTTGTTTTCCTTTCTCCCATACAGCCGTATACACGCTAAGCAGTGCAGGAATCCTCAGTCCGTCTCTTCAGTCTTGGCCCTGGTGGAGCTGCTTCTGCTGCCCACAATCACCACTAATCACCCTCATTAATAATTATCACTGTGGCAGATAGATAAACTGATACCACTAGCAGTGGTAGAAAACCAAACTGCAACTCAGAGACAAGTTCTGTACTTGTTTACATTGCTGTTTACAATGCCATTTTTGTATTTTCAGCAAACTAAGTATTATTTGACCACAACCCTTGCCAGTTCTAGCACCTAGTTACGGAACAGGAGTGGTGGGATGCAGTGTGTATCTCCCAGCTGGGGAGGTCAACAGGATACAGCCACATGGGGAGAAACACATTTCTCTCCTGGTGATCGGTGAGCACAGTGCTCCCAAAAACAAAGCATTCCCAGGATATTTCACCATAAGCTCAGCCCTTCAAAGAAGGGAGAACATTCAGATTCTCCAGTACACATACAGTGTCAGGTTTCTCCAGGTAATACTCACTTGCACTGATAAACAAACCATTTTAGCTGGTGGTCTTGTTTGTCTCTTTTATACTTCTCTTTGCCTGGACACTTTGTAAGGTACAGTGCAGGAGCCTCACATTTTCCACAATACCTGGTTTCCCTGCTTACAGACACAAAAATGGAATAAGTTATCTGAAGTTACACAGGAGCTAAATCATGCTGCCCTCGCTTAGATTAATGTTGTTCCCAACAAAATATTCTATACATCATTGTTTGTATTAGGACATAGTATCTATGCTTACTTGCCATCTGGGCATAGGTAGACATTTGGCAAAAGGGTCCTTTTGCACAGTTGTTGAAACACAATGAAATAACTTAGAAAAGAGCTACTTGAAAAGGGAATTTCCTATAGAAAATAGGTTAGGTGAGCCATCAGAGGGCAGGAAAAGGCAATGCTAGAACCTGAATCTGCAGTATTTCTGAGATGTATATACCAGTACATTTGTACTGTCACAGATAACATCTGGTTTACACCAGCATTTCTAATTCTAGGCTGAAGACAAAGCGGATGTTTTGAACAAGGAACTTCTCCTGACCAAACAGAAGCTAGTGGAGACTGAGGAAGAGAAACGGAAGCAGGAAGAGGAAACTGCTCAGGTAAGGCATTCTCCAGCTTTTCCCATTTAGCAAGGAAATGCAAGCAAAACAATATGCAGAAAAGCATGAATGTGTTGCAGTTGTGGAAAGGATTTTGTCTTTAAAATGCAGTCCCGATTGAAAATTTACACTGCCGGGGTAAATGTTTTTTTTTTTAAAGTATGTTTTTTTAGTGTTTTCCTGTACTTGAGCTCTGAGTGTTCGGTTTTCCATACCTTATCCTCTTCCCAGTATTGTAATAATCATTTTCACTGGTGGTGAGCAATTGCAACTAAGGAGACATGATCAGACCTTTTCATTATCTAAACAAGGAGCTGGAGGAGTTGTTGCCTCCCAGGAGGCCATCCTGGATTCAGCTGCTGGTTCACAAATAAAGCTGAGAACGTTCCTGTCCAAAGCTACAACTGACAGCAGAACAGAGTTGAGGGTTGGGAAAATTTTAGGTGACTAGACCTGGCCTCATACCTGTTTTCAAAACGTGCAGTGTTAGTTTTTTAATCCTAGGTATCTAATGTGCTGAAAACTGACACACACGCAAGTACGTTTCAGAAATGATACCCTGGTTTTTATATTTGCTATTTGACACCAGTGACTACAACAATCAAATGGTAATTCTTTGTGTTTCTCTAAAATGGAGGTTGCCGAGTTCTCTGTTTGCTGTAAATAAGGCAGTGGAGGCCTTTTTCCTACTGCAAGCGCTCTCAAAATTTAGTGGTTCTGCATGGTGGAAGAATGAGTTAGCTGTATTTTAACGCAGTGCCACAGACCAAAACAGGTTTTTTTCTCCTGTTAGGGAGATCAGAGTGATAATGCCAAGAGATTCTTCTTCCTGTTCATCCCCAAACAAACAAATCGTCCCTCTGCCCAAACCTGCTGTGGCAGTGTGCAGAAAAAACAAACTAAAATCAGTAAAACCCACTGAATAGTAATGCTCTTGTTTTGTGTTCTGTGAACCATGCTGTACCACCATTTAATGCAGAGAACAAGAATTACCCTGCAGGAGAATTCTCTAAGCAGGGATATGCTGTATCACAGCATAGACTTTTTGGTTATAACTGAATATAATAAGTATTTGTACACTCACTAATCAGACACTTGTCTGAAGAACTGGAATTGGTAAGAAGAAGCTGTACAACTGTTGTAAACACAGTGAGACTTTGAGAGAACAATATGATGACGCGTTCTGAGAACTTCTTTCAGCGTGCTGTGTAACTTCTCTCCTTCAATTCCTAGCTGAAGGAAGTCTTCAGGAAGCAGCTAGAGAAGGCAGAATCTGAGATCAAGAAAACCACAGCCATTATTGCAGAGTATAAACAGGTACTGCTCTAGAGACGCTTTCTCATATTTCTTCTTTCAACCTGTTCTGAGAGCTGAATGTTCAGAGTTGCAGATCTCATCCTTTAAATAAGATACACTACATTTTAGGCTTTCAGAGAGCGAGCATCGTAATTTGTCATAAATCTTTCTGTGGTTTTCCTAACAGTCTCCTAATTTAGGGAATCAGGAATAACTTGTCTTTCAGCTAATTTTAGTACCTTAGGCTGCTTTACTCTGCGACATAATGCAGTATAAACATTATGAACCAATTAATCCATAAAATGTTCCGGGCTCCATGTTCAGTATTGAATCCTGCCATTTTTTTCAGTCTCATTATCAGCAGCAGTGGATTTGTTCAGGGGGAATGCATATACCTGAGTGAAGCAGAATGTAAGAAAATTTGGCTTTCACAAAAATCATTGTTAAAAAGCACAGGTTATACTTTAGTATAGTAAACTTTAGCTAAAGAGACTGCTTTTTCTGCTCCAGATTTGCTCCCAGCTGAGCACCAGGCTGGAAAAACAACAAGCGGCCAGTAAAGATGAGCTGGAAGTTGTGAAGGTGAGAATGACGCTTCAGCATACAGGATGTTTCTAACACAAGTATTGCCAAATGCCAGGGATACAGCACAAAATGTGAATTGAAGTTTAATGCAAGAACAGCCGTGCCCACCCAGCTGCACTGACAGCCCCACGTGCATTTTTCATCAGATGTAAACAAGGAAAGGGTTTATTTCCTTTTGTGGTCCTTTATCTTATATCGGACAGAGTGGAACTCTCAAACTGAAGTGCATACAGTACTTGGCTTTTCTTTTTCCCATCAAAATGTCTCCTTTTGGCAAAAAATGTAGAGACATGGGTATTTAGTTCGATGTTTTAATTAAATGGGGGAAAAAAAAAAAGGTGTCTCTAGAAGAGAAAATGTGTTGCTTCTCCAGTGTGCACAGTGGAGGGGTCGGAACTGGCTGAATTGCACAGTGTCTGTATTTGGGTTTCCGTAATTTAAGGAGTTTAAGTACTTGGCACAGCTTGGCCATCCCCAGAATGACCCTAGCTGTTCCTCTCCCTTCTCTAACCCCCCTTACCAGGAACCTCTGCACTAGGGGTAAACGTTTCCTGATGAGGTAATAATTCCATCCCTCTGCTTTGTCACTACTGTGTAGGCAGAATTGTTTTCCTTCTGCTATAGGTTCTAGTTGTTTCCGCCACTAGAAGCTTGTAGTGCTCAAGCTGAACCCGATTTGTTGCTTCTTAGTGACTTTTTTATGGTATTGATAAAACATATAATTCTAGGATTGATGTTCATATAATCTGCTGAAATAGCTCAATATCCCATTCTAGTTAGTGCGAGCCAGGCCAGCTGTGCTACAGCTTCAGCAGTGAGTTCACCCCTCCAGGTAGCACAAGAACCTTACAGCTGTGTGTCAGGCGTCGCTGGCAAAAAGGGCCGACCCCTGTGACGCTAAACAGGCACCAACAGGACAGCATTGGCCCCTGCAGTGAGCACAGGCTGCTCGCTTGCTGCTGGAAATAGGGAAGAGCTACCTGGCATTCTTTAAAATATCACAATCTGTATTAATTCAATCGAGTGCTTTTATGGAAGACAAAAAGTCCCTAGAGTGTAATTTACTCTTCTGAATTGTGCTGGCATGAAGACTGCAAAATATTACAGAGCTTTGTTAGCAAGACGGCTTGAGTCTCTGTGCTTAGAGCATGCTAAGTAGATGTTAGGAATTTTTATACTGGTTAATGTCCCCTGGAAATTGTTCCTGAACCTTTCAAATTCTTTTCATGTCAGATATGAAAACTGCGGTACTAGATAGTTGGAGATTACTGACCAAGAGGCAGTTTAACATAAAAATGGCTCTTCAGGAAGCACAGCAACTCCTGTAACATGGATTAAGAATGAGCTTTCTGGGTATTTCAGGGTAAAGTGATGGCCTGCAAACACTGCAGTGAGATTTTCAGTAAGGAGGGGGCACTGAAGCTGCCTGCTGTAAGCACGGAGAATAAAGGCATAGAAACAGATGATGAGAAGGATGCACTGAAGAAGCAGCTGAGAGAGATGGAGCTGGAACTTGCACAGACCAAACTGCAGCTTGTGGAAGCCAAGTGCAAAATTCAGGTATGTGGAAGCCAAGTGCAGCAGGGCAGTCTCTGTAACCTCGCTGTGCTCAGTCCAAAATAATTCTGAATCGTGCAAAAAATTGTTCCAAAAGAGAGCGTATGCCTGTACTGCTGTATATCTGTGAACCTCCAGAACGATTTTCTGTCTTTAAAAAAAAAAAGAAAAGAAGAGAGGTTTTTGTTTGTACATCTAAATATCTTCTGCTGTTTCTGCAGTGTCAGTGTGTCTTCTCTCCCCAGTGCCTGGGAGGTTGCAAGGAAAGTGCTGGATTGCAGGAACTGAGTTTGAGGATGCTTTTTGGTTAATTAACGGGTTTTTCATCAATTCTGACTATTCTGCTTTCGTAGGAGCTGGAGCACCAGAGAGGAGCCCTTATGAACGAAATCCAAGCTGCCAAAAACTCTTGGTTTAGCAAAACCCTGAACTCTATCAAAACGGCCGCAGGCACGCAGCCGGCGCAGCAGCCTCAGCCGCCCCTGCCACCCAGAGAGGGCAGTACATAGTTCCAGCCAGCCCCGCACAAGAGCACAAAGAACAACACACCTGAAACCCTGGAGGATCCTTCCAGGGCTCTCTCCTCTTGGGGAAAGGACAAAAGGCAGGAGTGCAGGCTTGAAGTGAAATTCTTCGGTGTTTTTCATTCATTCTGATGTGACCCTTTCCAAAGGGGAAAAAAAATAATTCCTGTTTTATGTTGAATTCTTACTTCCCAAACTGCCTTGCTGAAAGCCACGTTCTGATACCTTCATACTTTTACACTTTATTTTATATGACTAGATGTTAAATAAATACTTCAAAACTAGGTCTTTAATACATGACTAATTACTCAAAGTTATTTTTATCTTGCATAGAAGGTTTTTTCTTCTTCTGGAGGAAGAGAGAGAATGGAAAATGTAAAGTACTGAAGCATAATCTCTTCGTAGAAAGCACAGTGTAGTAAGTACTAGTGTGTGTGCGGGTGTCTAGGATAACTTACGCCCTGGGACCATCTCAGAAGTTTATCGCAGTGACTGCGTCCTGCAGAGAAGCACTTTTTGTAAAGCTTAGGCCATAGCAGAGATAGTCATGTGCTCTCTTGGCACAATCGTTTATGAGCTTCCCTGATAATTTCTTAGTTTTGATTGTTTTTAATTCAGAAATGCAAGTAGTGCAGTTCTTTATAGCACTGTTGTTTAAAGGCTCTTTACAGCTGAACTGGAATTTAACATAAAGTTATCTAGTTCCCTTTTTTATTTCATGTTTATACTAAGAATTCCAAGAAATAATTTCTTCCACTGGGATAAAGGGAGAACTGTTCACCATTTATTTGATGTTTTTGCTGAGAAGCAGAGTGAAGACCTTGCATAGTTTTGACCTTTTGTAAATCCTGTGCAATAAAGGGCAGGTTTTATGAATAAAAGGAATTAAAACCTTTCCCTGGGTCTATGTTCCAATTCAGAATTTGACACAGAAATGAAAAAATAAAAAACGCAAAAGGCTTGTGCTGCACTGATGAATAAAACATCACAGAAGCAAGATCCGTTTGCTAGAAGTATTTGGTTAGGAAATGCTACGTTGGTATTACTTATTTTTATAAAAACAAACATTTTCAAGTGGCATACAAACCCAAGACTTTCCCGGCGGGGTAGACTTCTCTGATGATTCCCAAACCTGTCTGGTTGTTTTATATCTCTTAAGGTAAGAAAATTCAAAAGAATTTGTTTTGACTGAACATAAAGTGTTTATAGAAATACTTATTTCATGGAAAATTAAACTATTGCTTGAACTGATGGAATATTTTTTTAATTCTATCTGTCATGTCTAAAGATGGTCTTGCAGGTAAATATCATTGGACTAAAGGTTGTGTATTAATTGTTCCATTTACAAAATTGTTCCAGGGACATTAGTTCTGTTTTGATTTTTTTTTTTTTAATTCTAAGGAATGCCATATCTTGTCAGTTTTGTACAATAAAATTTAATGATACCCATCTTCTGCTCTGTTGTCAAGCATAATTGTGAATTATTTTAAACAGGGTAGTACAGATTTAATGTTACCTGTGCCAAAGGAATGATTCTGAAAGGCAGTCAGCTCTTTGAAGTAGAGATCAAAATATAATCACTGTCCTGACACAACTATCCTGCAATGAAATTCTCTCTTCTAAGAGTAAGGGGTTAAAAAATTTTCATATTTTAAAATGTACCTGCAAGAGCAGTGATTATCTGGAAATATTAATACAGTGAGAAAAAATGGGGGAAAAAGCAGAAGGAATTTCTTTTGCAAATATTAACAAAGATCTTTTTCCCTGGTCACTTTCTTGCTAATAATATTTGCATAAAAGTTTCCATTCTCTTGACTATCTAAACCTAGCATTAGTCATTCACTTACCAGTTCCACTTCACAGTAAATTTAAATTTCCACTCGGTAAATTTGAAGTGACATTTAAAAATACCTGGTAAAACATCTGATTGTTACATTTGAGAGTACTGTGCCGATGAGTGATGCTGATGGTTTGACAAGTGTCCAAATTTCTCATTTCATTCATCTTAAACCATACTTGGAAGTGGATTTAAAACCTTGATTGGAAAAATGCAGTAATAATTAAAAAAAGAAAAAGGTTAAGACTGTGATTCCCTGAGCAGCTGAGTTAACATAACAGCTCACTGCTGCTCAAAGATCTCACCACTCCAACTCCCCGTTGTACAGCCATGTCCTTTGTCCTTGTTTTGGCACTTACTGGAGATGATTAAAAACAACAAAAAAGACGTGGGTGGATTTTCCCCCCCGGTTAGTCTTTTGCCAAGTTAATGAGTTTAAATCATCTCAGAGGGTCCAATGAGTGCAAGCAGATCGTGGGAGCGGGACTTCCCCAGTTCATCAAAAAAGAACTGTTAAATAGGCTCACCACATTTCATGGAACTAGCTTTGACACAACATCACCTTTCTCAGTGTAGCAGCTCTCTGACTTTAGAAGTTGAGTTTCTGTGACAAAAACATGTTTGCTACCTGGTAGCCATGACGATTTCAAAACTTTGTAGGATGGAAGCTGGCTTACATCAGCAAGGAAAGTTTCAGAAGGCAATGGCTGCATTATCGCTCTTGGCAATGACAGAAAGGCAGTGAACAACTTTCACCCTCCATCTGTAGGTCCAAGGTAGCCTTTGTAGCAGTGGCATTTGGAAGATAGTATTTACGTGGAAACTGTGTCTTCTCAAGACTACTGAAAGAATAAGAAAATAGCTCTATGGCACGGTCTTGACAAGCATAGTTATATTCAGAAACAAGCGAAAGAGCAAGACTGCAGGATTAAACCAGGCAAGCTAAAATTCTACCTGCTGACTACACATGCTATTGGGAAACAGCTTCCTGTGAGAAAACCAATCTGGGTTTTAATTAGCCCTTTTAGGAGTGGGTGACAGAGCCAAGTGCACACGTATCCCAGCCCAACTGATCTCTGAGGGATAGCTGGCTTGTCGTTTAGCTTTTCAGCAGGAAACAGCATCAAAGTCTCACTGAAACTGTTATTTTTATGTGGCACTGGAACAGTTAACGTAGCTTCTAAGTCTGGAGTGATTAATATTTTTTTCCTGAGTCAGTATTAAACTATACATCCACATCAAACTTATTAAAAGTAATTTGAATTTTATAAATCTATATGTGGAACTAAATCTTATTTTTTAATTTTATTGAGAATGCACAATTCTGAAATAAAGCCTTTACTTTGATTGGGGACAAGTCTCCAAAGAATATTTTTAGTACACGTGTTTTATCTTGTTGGATGCTAATCTGTTCCTGAGATGCCCACTATGGGGAAAAAAATAAAAAGTACTTTCTTTCACTTTAAAAAGAAGTTGTTTTTACTTTGGCTGTAACACTTTACAGGATAAATGAAGCAAGGCTGATTTAGTTACATGGTACATCTGTGAACTAGTCTCGTATTATCTTTGTGAATCAAACTTAATATTCTAAAGTAATAGGACTTCACTTAGTTTAACAAATTCTAAATGTACCCAGAGAGCATTAAAAATAATAAAATAGAAAATATAATGTGTGGTGTTAATCCAAGAAACTGAAAAATCCCTGAGGTCCATGTGCATTAATGTTTAGTAAAACCAGTCTCAGGAAAGGTAGTCAGCCATGTAATCAGTACTGCTGGCTGACAAACACATCCTTGTCCTGCCTGTTAATTACTACAGCATTTGCTACAGCTAAGTTGCATTGCTTAGGTAGGTAAGCAATTTTTTTTTCCTTGTTAGACATTTTAAAGGACTTCTCTCGGCTGGCCCTTGAAATTTCTTTTAAGATAGACGCTTTCAACGGTGGCATTGTGTTAAAAACAACTCAAACCCAGCCATTTACATGGGGAGAGGGAGATGGTCAAGAACAGCAAGAATTCAGCCCCGTGACAAAGCATGAAGTATTCTGTTGACTTCAGAGTCACGATGTCACTCACTGACTGAATGTGGCGATTTGGGAGTAACTAAAAATCTGAATTTACTGGCACTGAAGTATCAAAACTTGGAAGCTACATGTCATGCTTTCTCCACAGGATAAAGGTAGGGCTGTTCCCTTCCTTCTATTAAGTAGTTGCAGTGAAATCCATGAAACTACTTGCATGTGTGGGAGAACTATACCTCTTATTTTGATTTACTGTTAGACTCAGGGATATTTGGCATACTTCTGCATAATCCAATAAGCCTAAATACCTTTGGCATTGAAAACAGAAACACTCTTATCTTACAACGTTGGTTTTCTTCCAACTGCTTGAGAGAAAACCTTAGTACGTGTTACTGTGGGAATGTGAAGATCAGGGCAGAGATTTTCCTCTCAAGACCGAGGGACTGTCGTGGCTGACGCCCTGCAGACCGCTGGCTGCACTGGGCCTGTAATGCTGAGCACACCCAGGGCGGCGAGAACGCCCAGTGCCAGGCATCACGTTGTTCGTGCAGACGCAAAGGCTTGATCTCAGTTATTTTTCCCGTCTCTTATGCTAATATCCTACTGGGAGCTGTCCCATTACCTCCTTCCAAGTAATACTACTAAGGGGAGACACAGTGAAGCACTCGAGTTTGGACCTTTCTGGTTAGGCTAGGTATACATCACAGCAGCCTTTAAAAGTGAGCTAATCCACAGGTGGGTTTGGGGAAATTCAAAGAATTTGCAACTGGATAAATAATACTCAGCATTGATCAAGACCCTATCTTTCCCAAGTCAGAAGCCTACATAATTTATTTCAGGATTGTGACTTAACACGTACAGGTTAATCCTCCAGGAGTACAGGGCTCTCCATTTCTCCTGGATTCCAACTGCTTTGCTACTGAATGTATTTCATGCTATTTTTACCTGAAAAAGAAAAAAAGATATGGGTAGAGAATTAGGACATTACTTCCTCTTATTTTCTTATTCAGTGGGACTTGCTTTTATTTAACCTGTAAAGGAATATATATGTATCTTTGGAAAACTATATCTTATATATAGAATAATATATAGGAAACTGAATCACAAGGGGATAAATACATCAAAAGGATTTGGTGTCATAAATTTCATTTGTGATTTGATACCACCAGAATCCTGGGCTGTACTAATTTCCTTTCAGTTTCTCTTATTTTTGTATTTTATATAATACATGGATGGTACTACCAATGCAAGCAAGAGCAGATGTTCTCAGATTTTTCTCCAGATCCCAATTCCCTCCCTCCAGTAATCCCTGGGTTTGCACTGCTGCTGACACCACCTTCAAAAGCTGTGCCAGGAGCTCTCCCGAGCTTTGGGAACTGTTGCTTTCCCATGAAAGAAGATTCTCTGGCTTCCCTGAACTGGGAAAAGATGGCACATGACTACAGAAAAGGGTCTAACCGAGCATGATCCAGATCCCTCGGTGCCTGCCATTCAAGGTGGATTCACTCCAGCACATTGAACAAAGAGCAGCTTCAAAGCTCTGGCTCCGTTGCAATGCAGTTTTCCAGGTTTGGAGTTGCAGTTGTTATGTGGGGGTGTCTCAAGTTGACAAATCCTAGAGAGTTAGGAAAAAAAAAAAGAGTGTCGTAGCGGTATCAGACTTTTAACTGAGAACAATTCAGTACTGCCAGTACTCGTGTAACAAATCCACGTATTATATAAAGTATAATATGGAAATATAAGTGTAATGCTTGTTATTAAAAGTGCAATTCAATGTACATGGTCACAACAAATGTTTACTTTTTTAATTGTTACAGAATTGTTTGGATCAGTACCTTGTTATCATTGTGTGAACGATGCCTTGTAAAATAAATGGAAATGCAAACAAAATGGGAATAAGGTGCTTAATTTCATAAGCCGTTTAGTTAAGAAATGCACATGCTACATAGCTAATTCCAACCTGTTTGCTAGGACAATGTCCTCGTTCTCAAGGGGTAACCTGTTCTGCACAGGTCTGACAGACAGGTGTGGTGCTGGAGAGCCAACGGGTCACCCTGGTCCTCTGCTCCAAATGCTAGCCTGAGGTTTCCAGCACAGAGAACGTGCTGGTAAATATGTTTTTCTTAAAGGTTGTTGATGTATAAGAATAGGAACAGGAGTTGTTGTTAAGGACTTCATGCTTCCCTGCCGTACACAAGAGAAATACGCAAGTGAGCCGTGAGGCAGCACGCCTGAAGGAAGAGAGATGTAGGGAGAAGAAGGAAACGGCAAGAAACTGAAAACTGACTCGTAACAGAGAAGCATGGCTCAGCAAGAACAGGATAGAGCAGTCAAAAGGATTCAAATGCTTTATAAAACCACTTTTCCATGTAAGCAATTGCTCTAGGATTTCTTTTTTATTAGTTGAGATGAACAGCCATTGCTCCCAGATAACTGGGAAAGCACACAGCACTTCAGGAGAAGATATAAAGGCAATGAGGTAGAAAAGCTGAGGATTAAATTTACCAGACATAACATTTTGTATTGATTTACCTCCACATGACTATCCAAACACAGTTTGTCATCAGTTGCTATCAATGCCTGCAGACACAAGCAGGAGGAGTGGCAGCTGTGTGCTAGATAGAGGCCGCACCCTTTCAGAACCCTCTCAGATGCTTTCCTCTCCGTCTCTAGAGCTGATGAGCACTGAAGAGCGCTCTGCGCTGTATTTTGTCTGCCGGACTGACTAGACCAGGGTCCTTCAGCCGAGTTTCAGTACTCCTCCTAATGCTAACATAGCTCCTTTTCCCCCTCCTGCTGCAGGACCTCTTCTGATTCTTCTCCCCCGGGAGAAGGCCTGCCACTTGGCTCCTTGTAAGGATGCGCAGAAGAAGAAAACCTGGCTTTGCCAGGCTCTCTTCTGTTTCCAGCCAGGGGAGGAGGCAGCATCCAGGTGCTACTGCAGCTTTATGCAAAGGAGAGCTGTGTGGAACTTGTTTTTACATTACAAGAGTGACAGCTCTTCCACGTGAAAGCTGCCACTCAAGTGGAAGTGCCACGGGCGCCAAAACGTTCCTGATTTAAGGAAACAAACACTGGCTTTAAAAATATCTCAAGAAAAAAAGCAAATTACAGGCTCACTTACAAATGCATTTATGTTTGATGAAAGCATTTTCTCCTTTAGGCAGACATTAAATTATAAAGCAATACCAATTTAAATTCTAAAACATTGAGTACTTCCTAATATAAGACCACAACTGAGAGTGGAGAAACTCAAAGATTAGTAGCTAAGGAAAAAAACAGAAATTTTCTTGTCTCAGTGGCTGCTCAAGAGAAAGATCATAAGGAAACAATTCCTGAATAAGCAACTGCCCTTAACCAATTAAATAACCATGCCACAAAAGAAAATTCCAGTTGACCATATTGTATTTTCTGGATAAAAATCAGCTAGCCCAGCTTAAAATGCTATTCCTGAAGATGGACAGGCTGAGGGCCAGTCCTGTGAAAATTAAACATAACCAGAGTTAGTTATGCAGATTTTTCCCAACCCTTTCTCAGCTGCACATCTTGGAAGCACTGGACTAGAAGGTTGTAATAAACGCCTCAGTACGACATCTGTTAAAACTGCTGTGTGGGATGCAGATTTGAACATAAATCCTTGGCTTCAGGTTTTCTATGAATTTAACTTCATCCGATCTTATCTTCCCTCCATACCTGGTACAAAACAAACCCTTCTTTACAGATTAATTCCTGGATGTTCACTTTCGAAGAGAAAAAAAAACCCCAAGCCCGTAAATCAGCAAATGAGCTGGCATGCCTCAATTTGTTAAAATAGGTGTTTTCACTGGCACCCTCTTTGAGAGAAACCTATTTTTTAAATGCTGAAGGGCTGTATCCTGCCTGGGGTTCCGTTGTTTATAAAAGACATCTAGAGGCAAACCCTGACTCTTCCATTGCCTTTTTTTTTTTCTTTCCCCTCTGGGAAATTTTAGTGCCCGACCGTGACGTGGGGATACAGAAGCTCTTTGCTGTTGTTCAGTTCGCTGATTTACTAACGCTGGCGAGAAACACCGCGCTATACTTCTTTTTGTTGGACAACTACAACCGAGGTCGCAGTACTCGGCAAAGCCATTCCAAGTCTCCTCTACAAGAGCAGCGATTGCGGTGGCGCAGGAGACCCGGCCGGGCCCGCCCGCCGCTCCCTCAGGTCGGCGGGAACCGCCCGCTATGGGCCGCCGGGCCGCGCGCCGCCCCTGAGGGCCTCGCGAAGGCGGGAAGACCCGTGGCCCCGCCCCTCGGCCACTGCCCCGCGGTTCCGCTCGCCCAGCGGAATGGGCGTGGCGGGCTGGCGGCGGCGGCGCGTCACTTCCGCTCGCGCGCTGCGTGGGCGGGGCGGGAGGCCGGAAGGTTCCAGAGGGGCCGCGGGAGCTGCTGCTGCCGCCGTCGCCGCCGGGGGGGCGCCGCACGCGACATGGCCGCAGCGCGCGAGGAGGTGAGCCGGGCCCGCCGCCCCCCCGCCGCGGGTCCTGGCTGGAACCGGGGGCGGAGGCCGGGGGGCTCGGGGCGGAGCGGGGCTCGGGGCCGGGGCGTGGCCGTGCTGGGGGACGCGGGGCCGGGCAGCGGCTTGGGCGGCCGCTGGGCGGTGCGGGGGTCTGCGCCTGAGGCGGTGTTGTGCGCTTCCGGCGGCATCCAGGCCCTGCTGAGGGCAAGCCTCCCGCTTCTGTCCCTCTGTTGTTTTTTTTAATTGATTGAAAGGTGAAACCTTGGAATATGCGCTGGTCGAGAAGTGAAAACGCGGGCGGCCGGGGAGTGAGGAGCGGATGGCTTCGTGTTTAACGGGGCGTAGAGGGACAGGAAACCACTGACCCGATAAACCTGACACTGCTACAGCTGGGAAATTTGAAAGTGTCACGACTGAAAGCGCTCAGGTGTGAACCTTGAGTAAAAAGAACTGTATCTAATATGTACGTGTGACTCTTATTTTTGAACCAGTTACAAAAAGATCTGGAAGAGGTTAAAGAATTGCTTACAAAAGCCACGAGGAAGCGACTTCGTGATGTCCTCATGACTGAGAAACACAAGCTAGAGCTAGAAATCAAGAATCAGCCTCCACCAAAGCCAAAAGATGTGGCAGAGGAAGACAAGTCGTTGCTGGGAGGATACACAGTGAAAATAAACAATTATGGTAGGATTACTTTTCTGAACGCTTCCTAGAGGCCCAGCGTCTCTCTGAGGAGAAGGCAGGGCAGCATTAATATGAGTTGCAGTTGCCACTTAGCATTATAGAGAAGCCTTAAGTGTTTATTTCATACTGGAGACCCCACTTTAAAAGCTGCTACGTGCTTACTGAGCCATCCCAACCACAGTGTGTATTAGTTCTGTGCGATAGTACTGGTGGGATGCATTAATGATCCCTCCTGTACCAGCTAGTATTTTTCCATTGCCTAGCACTTAGCAGCAATGGAGGAGTGAGCTGTGGCTTCTCTGCTCACCATGTAGGTGAAAGGAGAGGGAATTGCTCAAGATACTTGCCATGCGGAGAGCAGGGGGAAAAGTGGGTCAAGGAAACTGCAGCAAAAGCAGACAGCTACTTCTGGCTCCCCCTGCACAGAGTTGCTGCCCTTTCACCTGAGTTGATATGGGGGTTTTTCTCAGAATCTGCAGGAATTAGGGAACAGGGCAACATGTGAAAAAAACCTCCTTTTGCTCTCAAATTGTTCCTGAATAATTCATGTCTTCCCCTTACCCCTCTGAAGATTGTTTCAATAAGGCAGAGATCCTGGTCATTGCTGGGGGACTTTGTGGGGGGCAGTTGGAATGGAATGCAGGAAGTTTATGGAGGAAAGCTAGAACTTAATCTTTTTTTTTCACTTGCAGGTTGGGATCAGTCAGATAAGTTTATTAAGATTTACATCTCTTTAAATGGAGTCCAGAAGCTTCCAGCTGAGAATGTGCAGGTGAATTTCACAGAGAGGTGAGTTCATTTTGTTGCACCACGCCACAGGGAACAGCATGGATGAAGAACGCTATTTGAAATTCAGGAATGTGTTGTGTTGAGTTCTGTTCTGGATCAGCCCTTACCCCCCCACAGTCCCTCTTTTTTTTTTTTTTTCCCTTTAAATTTGAGTGATACTAGCCTTTAGTAGCACTTGCCACATAGCCCTAAGTATAGCTCTCATTAGAGGGTATCAGGGGATTTTCATTTTACAAATGCTTATTGCACCTGATCCCACTTGACAGGATATGTAGTGTTAGCCCTGGTTTTTGATGGTGACAGAACTGAAGCGTACATTAAGCAAATCTGCCTTTCCAAGGTTGTAGGAGACCAGTGAGGTAGAACGAACCCTGAAGATCTTGATTTGTTGTGAAGTCTGGACAGGTCCTTTTATGTCCTCAGTATTAAATTGAACTGAGGATTTGAAAGCCCTGGGGAGAAAGTAATTCAAGCCAGTTGATGTGCTTTCCAAAGAAATACACCTGCCAGAGGGGTTTCAGACATTGTTTTTGGTGGCAAGGCACAATAGTCTTACAATGATTGGAATTATTTGTGCTCTTCTTCCCCTACTTTCTGGTTCCAGGTCATTCGATCTGCTAGTGAAGAATCTGAACGGGAAGAACTACACCATGACCTTCAACAACCTGCTGAAACCCATCTCTGTGGAAGGCAGCTCTAGAAAGGTCAGTGCACCTCGGCTGTTAAGAGATATTTAGGTCCCTCACAAGGTACCATGTTCGTTGCCGGACTCTAGTTCAAGAGGCTCGGTGCTAACCTTCAGTCCCTTCTGTCTGTAAAGCCTTGTCACTGTCAACATGATCCTTAGTAATCTGTAATTGTTGTAACTGTGAAATTATTCTCTGGAATCTATGGGCTTCTATTTCAAAAGATCATGTCTGGATATTGTATGCTTTTTTTTAATAGCTCTGACAGGATTTCAGAAATAATTAAGCAAAGAATTCTACTAAGCATCCATTTGCATCCTTGTGCTTTTAAATACCTCTGAGAAATTCTTTGCAATTTTCAAGTCCGAGAGACTTGTCAGCAGACCAAAATCTTGAGAAGCTTAAATAGGCTTAATACCCAAAGTCTGGAATCTGCTCTGCCTTTGTGAGGGTGTGTTGCTCCAGAATTGAACACTAGTGACACTTTGCTGCTGATGACTGACTGCAACTGGCAATAGTGTCCATACTCCGCTATTTGTAGCACCTTTCTGGGCTTAGGGATGGGTCAGATACCTTGTGTGTTTTCTGTGCAGTTGTGGGCTGTGCTTAGTGACATCAGCTCTGAAGAAATGATTGTTCAATTTGAAATTGCCCTAAAACTAGGACAGTGTAAAATTAAAACAACTGAAATAAATGAGGGTGGTGCTCTGGTGATTTCTAGCACTGTGTAAAAGGAAGCAGTGATCATGTACTTGATAAGCTAAAGCTCCAGCAGACTCTTGTCTGCTGTGGCACGCAGGAGTTCTTTGCGAAATTTAGGTCAGGGTTGCAACTAAACAGGCCTTGCTTGGTAACTTGCAAACGTATTGCAAGATTAAGCAATGCCCTAAAACTAGTTTCTTATCCCTGGAGAAATAAATTGGGAGAGCCTCTACCTGAACTTGGTATTTGTGGAGAAGTCTGGTAAATACAGGCATCCTTTACCAGACAGTCCTGGGTACTTCAGCATCCTGAGAATCACTGCGTGGTTTTTCTGTATCAGTACTGTAATTCTCTGCTAGTATTATATTAATCATACCATTTAAATGTCTACAAGGAGGTTAATACTTTGTACCCGAAGCTGAGTACATACTCTAATTTCTACCCGCTATAAATGTGCGAGTATAGAAAGAGGTTTGTTATAAGCTAACCTTGCTTGTTGTGGTTGTGACTAGTGACTCTTTATGAAGCATTCTAAATTCATGCCTTGCTGTTTTCCATGCAGATAAAGACAGACACGGTCCTTGTGATGTGTAGGAAGAAGAGGGAGGAAAAATGGGAATGTCTCACTCAAGTGGAAAAAGAAAGCAAAGAGAAAGAGTAAGTGTCTCTTCAACGCTCCATCTTGTTCCCCATTTCTTGTTCTCCACACTACCTTAGGACTGCCAGGAGAGCAGATCTGTGCTGCCTGTGCAGCCAGACTGTCAGAGTCGCTGCTCTGAGGGACAAGCCCCTGAGAGAATCATTAGGTTGGGGGTTTTTTTGGTACTAGTAGGACTGGCAGTGGAGGAGATACGCTTTGAGTAGCTGTTTGCCACTCTTGTACTGTTTTATTGCTGCTGCTGAAGGCTGCATCATAGGAAGTATGATGGATAAGACCTGCAGGGACAGTGCTACAGGTAATCAGCCAATTAAAGATTCACTTATATTTTGATGGCTACATTGGTTGCAAAAACTGCTCTAGTGACAATGACTTTTTTTTTAGATTGTGTATATTATATAGAAATACATAGATAATCTCTGCAGCTCTGCTGGTTGAAATAATTATTATTTTGTCACCTGTGTGTGAGGTGCCTGCACAAAAATCCCAACATCCTTTCGGCAAAACAGGTCTTTGCTTACCTAGGTCATTACATGAAGTCTCAAGCTAATTTGTATGACTTCAGGAGCTTGGGAGCCATCCTACAAGCAGCTTAGGCACTGGATATATAAAGGTGGTAAACTACAGCAGGAAAGAGCTGCGGAAAAGAGACATATATATATATATAAAATGGAGTATATCATACAATAATTTTTTATTATTTTACAATACACACACATGTTCTTATCGAGAAGAGAATGTGTATACCCACCTTGAAGCATGGAAGCGCTCACTTTTGAGAAAGTTATGCCTGCCAACTACTCATTTTGTGTATATTTATAGGATGATTTGCTAAAACTGATTAGTCCTAACTAACCGTACCTGAATTTAGAGCAAAACTACCTTCCCCTCTCAAATGACATCACTGGAGATGAAGAGAAGGTGATTTGACCACTAATGCAGGTTGCAGGAGGGACAGAGTCGTTTTGCTAAACCTGTATCTTGTGAAGTCCTGCGTGCTGCCCAGCCTGCCACGGCCAGTATTGCCGCCTTACTCAAAGTGCTGAGGGTTTACAGTGTGGCCGAATGAGTCTCTCCAGAATCACAGCTCGGTCTGCAAGACTGGCTGTTAGCTCTGTGCTTGGGGAACTTGCTCCCTCTGCTGATCTCTTTTGATCTGCATGTTTTTCAGCTAGCCTGCAGCTGCTCTAGAAACTACTTAGAGGATTTTAGAAAACAGGCTAGAGGGAGGCAGTTTTGCTGGAGAAGGCATTATGTATCATCTGGTATTGTGGGGTGTGTCATACCCAGGTGCTTACCATGTGGGTGGCACTGTTCGTCAGCTGGCTGCTTAAATTGAGAAAATTGCTTTGAAATGCAAGGTGTTAAAAAAATCAGTCAACCTCTGGAGATAATCTGAAAAATGAGAAGCAGAAAACGTCTTTTGGGTTGTGAATGTGTTCACAGAGCTCAGTGTGGTGTTTTTTCTATTTTTATTCACTTGTCACATGACAGCACAGACAGATGTTGGCGCTTTGTGTCTGTTACGTTCCACTCCTGCTTCCTAAAATTAATTTTGGGTATGCTTCCAGGGTCATGTTTCCTTCAGAATGCTTCCCGCCATCCTTAGTGGGACAGCTCTAGGTATACAACTCAACTTGCACTTAGTTTAAGGGTACTCTTTAGGATTGCCCCTACTTGGAAGCTGCCTGAGGTGTGACTGAAGACTGCCAGGGTCTAAAGACTTCACCAAAGCAAAATCATGTTACCAGGATGTTTCAAACAAATATTAGCATTTAATTTTTTTTGCCTGGGATTGTTGGCTATACCTGATCTTCTCATATGTATCCATCTTGCAGGAAGGCTGCCTACGACACCTCAGATCCTAGTGAAGGGCTTATGAACCTTTTAAAAAAGATGTACGCAGAAGGGGATGATGAAATGAAGCGCACCATCAACAAAGCCTGGGTTGAAAGCAGAGAAAAACAATCCAAAGGGGACATACCAATGGATATTTGAAAGTACTCTAAGGGCCGCCTTAACACTGATCTTCCATGTGAGACACGCTGTGCTGCAAAGATCATTGTTTACACAACCTTCTTCCAAGCAAAGACAGTCATTTTCCATTTTGGGTTGGAGAAAATATTTAAATAAAAGAGCTTATAAAGCATTTCCTTCAGTCAAGTGGTTCACCATTTCCTGAAGAGTGGAGCATAGGTATATCCTTACCCTTCCTTGAAAAAGCATCTCAGATGAGTGGAGTGTTGTGAAATGGAGAACAGAATGTAAAAGAAAAGGAATTCTAAACCGGGATGGGTCAAGGCCTTTCTGTTGCAAGTGACAGCTGTAACCACCTGGTTGCTGGGGCTCATGTCATGTTCCCTACATGGGGAGTGGTTTTTTGATTAGATGTTGAACTGTAAAGCTTGTCACAAAGGGAGAAATGCTGAAGAAAGTAGAACCACTATCTGAAGCACCTGATAGCTGAGCAGAAACATGGTGTTAATCCTGTGGTATTAACAGAGTATGAAGTAGATTGAGATAGCTTATACTCCAAAATTTGACTCAACTGGGGGTGAGGGGCTGCTGTCTGTTTGCTGCCTGTGTGCCTTCCATTCCATGGTAGAACTGTTTTACTGGGCCTGTTTCTTGCAGCCCCTCAGCCCCACGGCTAGTGGGGGGGACAGGGCAGCCATTTCCCCTTTATTGCCCTGCTTTGAAGAAGGGTACAGGGCAAACATGAGCTTAGCAGCAGGCTTGTTGTTTCCTTCCTGCTTCCTTCTCGTGTGTCTCCCAAGGACAGATTTGTCTGATGTTACCTTATGAATTAAGGAAGCCATTAACCTTATTATGGTCTGGACTAGGACTTCCTACCTTGTTCTTAAAGCATTGGACCAAGTGCTGCACTACAAGCAGGAGATAAATACTAGCACGGTGTTGTTTCTAACAGGTCCTTTATCCACTTTGTTTGCTTGTTAATATAAAGTTTGCATAGCAAGAGTAACTTAACTCGAGGCCATTTTTATTTTCAGTTCATGCTCACCCTTGTTCATGGCAGAATAGCACTCTGCCCCGTTGTGCAATTTCATTTATGCTTTTACCCGAATTACCATGGTGAACGTACCGTACGGTGGCAAAAAAAACTGCTTAAACAAGCCTTGTGCTGTATGTCTTTATTTCTAATGTTGCCCGTATCACAAATCTCAGCTTAGTTCTGCAACAGTCAACTTTTTTTCCTCAGAATAAAACCGCCTCTCATACAGACCAGTTCAGTGCAGATATGCTGCTTCTTGTCACCTGATACCAACTGCAATCCAGTGAGTTTAATGAATCGGCATGGCTTCTCATCCTTTCCTCATTAGTTTGATATTAATGCTGGACTCCTGAACAGGACAGTCATGCTTTAATTACTCAAACACACAAGTGGAGCCTGCTTCCCGTTTTCTGCCTGAATGTATATCCATGTGGTGATCTACCACATAGCCCTCTGTACCCCAGACATCTGAGCATGGTCAGCAAAATGGCGGAAAACAATTCTGCTGAGCCTCCAGCGCCGCTTCACCCCCCGAGGGCGGGATGTCAGGACACACCTATTTCGGATCCTCACAGGGCAGCTGTCCCGGGGCAAGTCAGCAATCTCTTTATCAGCCACTTCCTAAAACAGAAGATCACAGCCTAGAGTTTACCTGTGTTCCCCAGGATTTTGAGGGGGCTTATTGCCAGACCTCAAAATCTAGCTGTAGAGCAGGTACCACCACAATCTCCTCTACCGCCTCAGGAGGATGCTTTGCTATTTGATAAGGAACTCACGCCCGTCTTCCTCACTTGGGCCTTTCTTTCTGGGTATCCCAACAGCAAATGTAAAATGATCCACATGGAGACCCCAAAGTTAACCTTACTATACAGACTGAACAACCTCATGCCAGTAATTCTCATTAGTCAAAAATCTGCTTGGTGTTGTCCATGTTGCACAGTGGGCTACTCCTTTAAAATAAGCTGAAGTTAAATATTATGTTCCTTATTAACTGCCTTGCCAGGTAATACAGTTTGATGTCAGTAAAAGGAATCTCATAGTATACTTTGGAAGGAGATACAGGCAGAGGAAGACAAGTCAAAGTGTCTCTGTTCTAATGAGAAGGTCTTTCTATGTACAGTAAGAGCTCAACAGTTTTCAGAAGCACCACATAGCAGCAATTGAAACATCAGAAGGACAAGTGAGCTCAGCAAGGAGATGCAGCCTAAAGGAAGTTGCTTGAGGCTAAGTAAGTGTCCCTGATTGCAGCATTCTTAATATGCTATTTTCTGAAGGACAGAAGGGCCCGAAGAATCCTGTGTTCAGTCATGGTAAGAAATCACAGTTGGGAGGTAAAAGGAAGGTCTGAGGCTGGGCTACAAAAACTCCCATTATGTTGCAGGAGTGCTGAAAAGCAGTAGTGTAAGGCTATCTTCTAAACGGATGTTGGCCTTCGAAGGAAGGTGGTATCAAGACGGCAATGTGACTTTCAACTTCAGTAACACCAAGGTCAGTGGGACTTCTTGTCTTCAGAACATATTTCCGTTACTGGTTTTGTCCAGTTGTGCATCTTACCTGTGTATATAGCTATACACTTCACCTAGTACAGCCAAACACTTGCACTACTTTTTTGACCTATTTAATTTCTAAGATTTTATTCAGAAAGTAGCCTATGCTTTCAGAGAAAACTCATAACTTTTTAAATTTGGAGCCCAAACAGCATTTTGTATGGGAGGAAAAAGTTACTTTCTCAATGTCGTCTTCTTCATTCTAACTGCTGCTATGATTTAGTGACTTCAAAAGGTGACAAAAGCAGCTGAGGAATACCAAAAGCAAAGCCAGCTGCCGTCTCTGTTTTGGTTTGTTTGTTTGTTCTGTAAGGACATCCAACATGGACTAGACTTGCCAAGAGAATGGTAAAGTCAACATATAAAAGCAGACTTCTCTGCCAGGATGTTTAAGTGTGAAAGGATCTCACCACAACTAGGCATGGCCAGATCAAATACATACAGGAATATTTCTGATACTTGCAAATGTTTTTAACGCTTAGTAAGGAAGGCTGAGAGCAGGGTACTGAATATGTGCATTTTTAAGAGCAGATCTAACGCCCAGATCTGATGTAGCTTTTACATGCTTGTAGCTCAGGCCAGGAATAAAATTAAGTATTTCTAATTGAACAAATTGGTGGTTTTGGCTGGATCCAGCTTCCAGGTTTTTAAATAAGCAAAAAAATCTAAAGTTTATTTAGGAAACTATAAGTAACCATATAATATCCTATATCATCAAAAATAAGGAAACCAGCTTTTTGAATGTTAGTGACAGATGTGAGGGGGGAAAAAAAAAAAAATCAGACTTCGGTGTATGTGGTGTTATATATACTGCTTACATGAGAAGCACTGGTTTAAAAAATAACCAAAACCCAACCACACACAACCTCTAGTCTGATGAATACACCCCCGAAAGGCAGAGGCTCTGAAGACACGTGGGCACCAGCAGCAACTACGCAATATGGTGTGATTCTGGGCTCGTGGGTTAGGGAAACGCAAGCGATGGTGACCCGGCACAGCCGCTCAGGCCTGCGAAGCGGCTGCTGCGGGTCACGTCAGCGGGAGCCAGGCGAGGGCCCGTGGCTGGGGCACAGCTACGGGGCGGCGGCCCGGTACCTGCAGCTCCTTGGGAAGGATGGTGTTCTTCCGGATGGCGTTGATCCGCAGCCTCTCGTCCGCGTACTCGTACGCCAGTTTCCTTCTCTTGACGTCCCGCAGCATCCTCCAGTCCACGTAGTAGCTCCGCACTTGCCTTGTGCAGGGTGAGGGGAGAACCTAGTTAAAAAAATAAAGTTTATAATAGCCACCTGCTGCACATACAGTTTGCTCAATTTAAGTATGAATTGTTCCCATAAACGTCTCTTTGTCAGACTTTTTCAAGTTACTTCCTTGCAGTGCAGCTCCTGCCACAGAATGATGGCATGCAATCCAGTTTAGTTCACGGAAATCCTCAAAGAATTTACGATACCGGCGACGCCAACAACCCGAAGTTACGCCCGCACCCGCGCTGCTCCCGCCGCCGCCGCCGAACCCCGCGGCCTAACCCAGGCTGGGACCGACGCGGGGCCGGGGCCGAGCCAGCCGCCCCCAGCGCTCTGACAGCCCCCCAGCACCCTCGCCGGGCCCTGCCCGCTGCCCGGCGCTTCAGCCGGGCGGGACAGGGCCCGCAGGGGAAGGAGAGGGAGGGAACAGAGCTGACCAGCCGGGCTGACCTGCCGAGCGGCCCGCAGCGCCCAGCCTAACATGGAGGCCGCCATCTTGTCGGTGCGCAGCGGCGGCGCCGCGCATGCGCCTTAGGCCGGGCGGGAAGGGGGCTGCCGCCGCTGTGGGGTGTGGGGCTGACAGCGCCTGCCCCGCCGTCGGGCCTTCGCTCTCCCGTGCGTCCTTCTGCAGTGAAACTGTATTTCTAGTGCCTTTGCGGGGGGAGGAAGAAAAAAAAAAAAAAAAAAAGAAGAACCCAAACCGCTTTAGAGCGTCGTGCTGTATATCGCGGTGCTGATGTCGAGCCTCGCTGGCACCGGCCGTCATTAGAGGGGGCTGGTACCTCCCACAGAAACCTCAGGATCCGACTTTGGGCGGACCAAAAGCGTCCGAGGTTGAAGAGGAAAGTGTGTAAAAATGACAGGGAAAAGAGTCCCACCAGGAAAATGTGATGCAGAGACATCACAGTGCGTTGTGGGGTCTCTGGCCAGAAAAGCACATTTGTCCTGTATGCTGGTCATTGCTGTGTATTTATTAGGTTATTTGCCAGCTGCTTTCCTAAGTGCACTTTTAGTTTTGTTTCTTAAGAGTTTCTTTGCTTGCTTATTGCCTAGGACTATTCCAAAATCTCTATCAGTGTTTTGCATTTTTTTAACTCATGAATTCTGGGTAAGTTACAGTATTTTACAGACAAAATTGAATAATAATAATCCTGAAGAATGAAAAATATATGGGAAATTCTGCTTCTGTTGTTCTTAGCTGCCCTGTTGGTGAGAGAAACTGTCCTACCGCCTGGGACTTCACTTAGGCAGTGTTTAAAATAAGTCTATGTCCTGATTTCAGGGAAAACATCCATTACATTTTTGATGTTGAATTAATAATTTTGATTAAATTTTCTGTTCATATCAGCTTGTTAGCTACATGCAAAAAGTCATGCGAGAAGATGGACTCTCTCAGTCTGTCACGCTACTTGTCTGTGTGCCAGGTGTTTTACTTAGGTGCCTGCTATATTATACCGGTCCTGAAGTATGTAGGTGTGATCTGTAAGAAGTGGCTGGACTGGCAGGCTACTGCAGTCAGATTTTATTATCCATGCTGCAGTCAGCAGCATCAGCTTCCACAGTAAGTTACCCACCTAGGCTGATGGTGATCAGTGGAAAGAGGTCATTTTTGGTGCTGATGAAGTGGTTAATTCTCCACAGTCTATTCAGTTTCTGGCTGCCTTGCCAACCCAGGTGTTACCTACCCTGAAAGTTTTTGTCCTGTGGATGTGCCAAGCTGAAACCACTGTAATACCTGTTAGAGCATTAAAGTGGCACGGAGGGGTAGCTATTTTCACTTCTTGCTTTAGATGGGTCTCATTAGCCATGGAGAGGTGAGATGCTTGTCACTGGCCTCATTTCCCATCTCTCTGTGCTCCCTTCATACTCTGAGAAGCCAAAAGGCTGCTTTTAAACTTGTGTGAGGGTCTGTCTGCAGAGGGAAACTGCAGCAGCAGAAAGGCTCAGCCTGCACAGCCTGTGGGCTGCAACCTTTCTGTGAGCATCCAGTTTGAAACTCAGGCTGTTTGTGACTGTGCTTCCTGGTGATGTGGTGTGTTAGTGCACGACTGGCTTGGAAGTAGGTATCTGGTGTTTGCTGAGAGAGAAGTTCAAGCTTTGTTCCCTGATGCTATTGTGTATAACTTGCTGTTTTTTCAGCTTTCCAGCTGATAAAAGCAATCTGTAGAATATCAGCAGAGCAAATAAAGGAAGCAGCTGATGTGATCCAAAGGGGATTTGGATGTTAGAGCATGCATTTGTTTCTACAATATTTTATTCTAGGGAACTTGGTCTCTCTGTGTTTGTTGGATGGTCCAGCTGAATGAGGAACTAGTGAGTGTGGGAAGGAGAACTATTTTTTTCAGTCAGGTCTGAATCCCTCCCTTGCTCAGTAGCATCACCTGTGTAATCAGCTGTGGAGGTGGGACCATGCATGTTGCCTTGCAGCACTATCTTTCCCTTTCTGTAACAGGGTTGTCCAGGACTGTGTTTGGTGCTTACAGCTTTAAAAAATACAAACTAAGTGATAAATTATGGAGCTCCAGTGTGAGTGAGTGGTGTTTGCAGAGTTGAGTGCAGTAAGCATGCTGTATTTGATTTCACCCCACTGTTGTGGTGACTGAGATTGGCAAGGGCTAATGGTGTTATGTTGGTAGCCCTTAGGCTGCTGCTGTCTTTAAGCTCCCTCCACACAGCTTCTGGCTGCAATAAAGCAAAGCAACTAGTTAGAATCTGAGGCAGTTTGTTAGCTAAAAACTGGGCTCAATAATGCACATGGTTAAAAGAATCATGTGGATACCTTAACAATGCCTACAGTGCATAATTTGCTTTCCTTTAAGTTCTTGAAGTTGGTTTTTTTTTTTTTTTTTTTTTAAAGTATTGTGCTAGATAAGTGCAGTGTTGTGTTTAACTACTGCTGGTTTTAAAAGGTGTTTTATTTTTGCTTTCTGTGTTACTCCACCTGAATTTCACATCATTAATACTGCAAATGTGCTCATCAATACATGGGTCTTGGTTGATAATTCTGGGATGTTTGCTGCGATTTACAGGGTTGGAAAGGCTTTCTGGCTTTTGACTAGACATAAAATGAATAGGGAATGGTTCTTTCTGCTGGTGTGCAAGACTGATACTGAGTAGGGGAATCGCTCCCCAGACTAGCACGCGCCTTAGGTGGTTTGTGGGAGGGCAACACCCCGAGGCCTTTATTGGTTCCTTTCATCTGGTCTATGAGACTTAAATTCATCGCAGGGACTGCTGCTGGTTTGCAGCTGGAGGGGGAAGAAGACAGGATTTGGTGACCTTTCAGCTTGCTCAAATTACCTTTGCAAGTGGTGGCTGCGTTGGAAGGGTTCTGAACAAGAGAACTGAAAGTACTTGAAAGGTAAGAGAAAAGTATTTTTATTCCTTCTGAGATTCTTGTTGTTTGTTCTGAATGAAAAACCCAGCCAATTTTTCTCTGACTTCCTGTAGCAGATGCTCTCCAAGGCTTTGAAACCTTACACAAGCATAAATAATCCTGTATTATGGGCATGAATTATTATTGCAAAATGTATAGTAGTATTTAATGTCTCTCTATTTTGAATGGCTTAAGCTTTCGCAGGTTGTCTCCTGTAACCATATGAAACCACGTATCTGCTAAAGTAAATGGGAATTTTGCCTTTGGCTTTAATGGAGCTAGGGTTTAACCCAGAAGGTAATTGTTTTGGAATACTTGTTCCTAGTAATTTCCATTTTAGGCTCTGATTTCTGTGTGACAATAGTTGTTTTAAAAGCCCTTTCTTTTGTTGTGAGATCATGCTGGAATTTGATCACACATAATTGCAACAAACTCTCAGTAATCGTTCAGTATTTTCTTATCCAAAGTCCTTTCCTATGCGTTCTAGTGCACCTTTTCACAGACTCGGTGGTGGAAGCCAGAAGTTTTTTACGACATAAAATGTATCACTAGTTCCACAATAAAACTACCTTATTGGTTATGCTAGTTATAATAAAAATAGCATTCAATGGATAAATGAAATTGATCAAATAACAAGGAGTTACAAAATGAGCTATACAGAAAACAGAACCAAGATTTGCTTCAGGAAACACTGACTGACTTAAACTGGAAACGATTTAACAGAAAGGAGCTAGGTCATTTGTTACAAAATGCAT
Organism: Strix aluco; assembly: GCF_031877795.1. Lineage (NCBI taxonomy): Eukaryota > Metazoa > Chordata > Aves > Strigiformes > Strigidae > Strix > Strix aluco. The sequence goes on along the minus strand of NC_133938.1, from coordinate 32,106,558 downwards.
ATTTATGCTAACTAGCAAATGTGCAAATACTCTTAAGGCTCTCTGTACTTTCTAATGAGTATGTAGGATTTCAGAAGCAATCTCTTATTCACGTATAAACTGTACACCTTGCTTATCGGACTTTGCAGAAGAATTACCATAAAATAAAAGGTAAATATAAGGGTAAATCTAGAAGCACATTATCTAACTGGATGATTAGAATTCTGTTTTTCTATTCGTTATTTCAAATCATCCCAAACCTCTGTATGTTAGGTAAGGTTCATTCAGTCTGGAAGTAAAAAATGTAGATACTAGCAGAAGAAACAATCTTGCTAAATTAATGGTTCGTGATTGCATAATATTGAAAACAGAAGGCTGGCTAGCTTATTACAGCAGTTGCATTTAATGATTCCTTTGGAAGCCCCCAGATGTATTTTATATGCCACCAATGCCAGAGAAAAAATCTGATGCAGAGCTTTCTAAAGCAGATGAGGTTTGGAACAGCAAAACAGTTTCACTATGGAAAATAAAGACAATCCCATTGGTTAAGCTAAATTACACTTATGGAAAGTCTGTAAAATTAGTGGCTTGTCTCAGCCGAATGCTTCACCAAGAAAAATATGTAAAGCAGAATGAAAATGGTCTAGGCTTTTTAGCAACTTAGTATCGCCGTTTTGTGCATATTTTGACCCTCCCTTCATTTTTGTCAGACTGCCAAAACAAAAAATAGTAGCCCCTATGACTGAGCTCTGCTCTTTGGTGTTACTGACGTGTCATTCTTTATTGCTAAAAGCGTTGCAAGATGTAAGCAGCACAACTGTATTCCCACTTACTCAGAGATGAGCTGGTTTATCAACTTCTGTGCTGCTACATCTGCTTCTCTATCTAAGAACACAGCTTTGCCATGGGCCTCTGCAGGTGCATTTGCTTCTCTCCACAGGCTGCTGCCACGCACTCCCCTGCTCCCGCACTGTCCTCTCCATGATTTAAGCTGTACAGCATTCTACAGTCAACATCCATTTGAGGGCACAGCACGTGGTAAATATCCATCACTGGTAATGCTTGTGTCTCCTGAGCCTTCCTAGTGTTGGTCAGAGAGGTCTGTTGCTGCTCTTCTTAAGAGTTATTCAAGTAACTGATGGTGGTTTAGATATCAGCAACACTTCTGTGAACTTGCTAAGGATTTTCTGACATGTCTTCTAATATTTGTTATTCTTCTTGTGTTCCTCAAGAAACGTCCCCTAGCTTTAGGATGGTTAAACATGCCAATTTTCCAACTTGGCAGTTAGGAAACTGTCAACTCTCATGTCTCTAGTACTGCAGTACAACTTGGCAGCTTCTGTTCTAGCCCTAGTGTGTAAAATGCTGGGCTTGAAAAATTGCACAATGTACTTTTCCTTTGGTACTTAGAAAGCTCAAGTCTCAGCCCATGGCTCCTTTCACGGCATCTCCTTTTTTTCTGGCTACTTTTCTTCAACTTAAATGTATATTGCTTCTGGTGTTGTGTTGTATAACTCTTGCTGCTTGGATACATACATAGGCGGTGCTGCCCCATTTTCTCAGTCTTTGATCTTATAATTCTCTCTCTCTTCCTTTTCTGCAGCCTTGGGAGTGTCCTAGATCTGCATTTCCTTCTTCCTGTGACTGCAAGTCCCCCTTCCCATCCTCAATCCCATCTCCACATCCCCTGAGTGGCACCCTGCTAAGCATCTACATCCATGTCTTTATCAGCTCTTGCCTTGACTGAAGCAGCTTCCAGACATGCATCTCCTGTGGCTGTCTGGGTGCTAGCAGAAGACAATACTGCAAAGGCCTGTACCCTGAATCTTCAAGCACTGTCCTGTAGGATGGAAAAAAAGACTTACAGAGTTAGATTATTGGAGTCTTTCACATTAATACTGTAGGTTCTCTCCAGGTTTGATCATCCCATGCTTTCCTCTGCAAAGGTTGGAAAGATGTGAGCAGGGCTTCTTCCACTCCTCTCCTTAGGAGAATCTTCGTGCCTAGTAGATCTGTTAGGCATTCTTTCCTAGATTAGTCCTTTCCCTAATCTGCTATTATTGCCAGTTATATGTATGACATGATATTCTCCACGAAGAATCAGTTAAACCCACTTTTTAACAGCAGGGGAAAATCTCTTTATTACATGATGAGGAAGCCAAAAAAGTTGTCCTCTTTCATTATGCTTGACAGAAATGCTTATGTTCAGGGCTTTTTCCTCCAAAATGATCTCTAAGCCCAGGAAAATCTGAAATCAATTTGTGGTTCCCATGAAGCCCTAATTAGTAATGACATCATGTTACAACCCAGAATGCTATTCAGCACTTGCTGCTGAGCAAAGGGATTTTGTGCATGTGTGTCTCTGGGCTGGTGGGGTGGTTTGGGGAACTCATCTCCAGGGGTTTGGAAATCAACCCCATAAAACAAAGCTTTTGGGGTTCCCTGCAATGGTCTATGGTGAGAATCTGTAGAATTTAGACCTTACATTTGTTCAGAGCTTTGAAGCAATCTCTTATGACTTGATTTATTTCAGAAGTCTGCACAGCAGAAAAAGAAAAGTATAGTTAGTTTCTGTGGCCCTTTCAGGGAGAGGAGTCTTGGGAAGCAGAATAGCAGCTGGGTCAGGGTGGGAAAAGTGCATCTTTGGGAGGTACCTGCAAAACCTCAGGAGATGGAGATAGGGAAGAAGCCCTGCCTTTGCAGAGCAACATTCTTCCCCCCCACCCCCCCCTTCTTACTGTAAGAGAAGTGCTGAGTGGAGGGGGAAAAAACCCAGCCAAACAAATTGGTACTTGGGAATAAGCAGCAGACAAGCAGAGATAATTCCCTTATTTTATATTATTCATATAAGATAAAGAATTGTAGACTGAATCTTGAATTCCACACCCTATTTTGGTTGATGTCAGTGATGATTTTGCTTGGAGAGATGCACTAAAGTGGCCTGCAATATAGGTAGGTATAATATGTATTTCCAATGGTGGTGCTTTTTTGTCTGTTTTTTAGCAACCAAAGCCTCATGTTTCTGAGCATGAAGGACACCTTCCTGTAGCTGTGCTGCCAATGGTAGGGCAGGAGTCTAATAGTAGGGATATTTCCAAAGTTTTGGCAGACATTTAGGAGGTACAAGGATGTTTCACAGAAACAGTTGATTTTCATCATAGCTCAGGATTCTATGACTTTCAGAAATGTCATTATAATGGAAATAGCAGAGGAGCTGAAAACTTAGTATGATTCTTTAGGAGTGGAGTCCTCAGTTACTTCCGAGAGTATTATCTGGGGCAGCACTATTATCTGGGTTCAGATGTGCTGTTACTATGGATACATGTTGGCCAAATGCTTTCTAGTTATCGCACTACCTAATTTAGCGCTTAAATAATGTTTTTCTCTTCTACTTGTGCAATGAATAACATGACTGCTTAGTAAGTCACATATGGTGGCATTTTGTATTTGCATCCTGTGATATGAAATTCTAAGGATTTAACCAAGTATGTATCACCTCCTGTACAGATTGACATCTACCATTAATGCCAAAATTTAGTTTGTAACGTTGAATAAGCCAACTGATAAATTTAGGTTGCTAACTTTACATTTTATCCTTCCGCCCATGTTTGCTCAGTTTCTTCCTTCCTGTTATTCTTGTCTATGAGGTGTTCATTTCTTAAGTCCAAAATTCTTGCTTGGTTTACAGCACAAAACTTTTACAGCAAACAGTCTTGTTTCTGTTGAAGACTTTACCTGAATACTTCAAATGTTTGGTTTTGACCTCTAAATGTCAATGCAGTTAAACAGGAATATTTATTTATTTTTAAGTCTTAATTTTGAGACTTAATCAGCCTGAAAACAAGCTTTACCTATTTATGCAGTGTAGGAAAGAAGGAAGCCTTTTGAAATAAAACTACAGGAAAGCAAATGGGTTTACAGCACATCCTCTCTCTCCATGTGTTAACAGATTTGCTCTAGTAGCTTCTAAATGAACCTTGCCAATGCTGAGATAACAAATCAGAAAACTGAGTCAAAGCAAAATAAGCTTGAAATCCCTCAAGTGAATCAAGTATTCAGGGACACAAAATGCCAATGCATTGGTTTTAAATGGAGGAAATTTTTAAATTCTCCCCAATCCAGTTAACAATGTGCTATACTAAAAGAAGAGGATGGTTTTGATTTTATGTATCATTTGAGTCCAGTGGTGAAGACCTGGTAATTTAAATCTAAAGGGCCTTTTTAAAGTGGTGGACTAAATCAAAAATCATCAACATGAGACCTTGAAGCTGAAAACAGCAGGTTCAGCTCTGTCAGGACAGTTGCACCCAAAGTGAGGGTTTTGTGAGATGTAATCAACAACACATGTGAAGCCAGGTGAGGATGTCAGTCCTGCCTCTACAGAGCAGATGTCCTCAGCTCCACAGAAACTCAGCTTCCCTCCTCCTCTATCTCCAGCAGGCAGAGGCAGCAATGAGGACTCCAAGACTGGGGCTGACACTTGGTCAGGTCAGCGCATGAGGGGCACTTACAGAACCACAGGCTGTGAGTGATGGGAGAAGGAAAGGGCTGTTTAACAGTGTGCTGCAGAAGGCTGTGAGTTGTTTCCCAGCTACATGCAGACATGTCTAGTCTATCCCAGTGAGACCTCTTCTGTGGTGCACTTCTCTTAGCTGATCTCCCTCCGTGAGAAAGCGCTCTACACTTGCAGTCCCTGTAGAAACTGGCCCTTGGCATCCCCTTCAACACCTTCGCAATGTGAAAACACTTTCACCCATGCCTGAAATGCAGCTGTCCTGGGAAAGATATCTCATAGGGTGATGCTTGTAAACTGAGCAAAGCATCCTCCCAGACTTCTTGTACTGAAAGATCAATGTCAGCTCTCCAAATTTTTCATGCATGCAGCAGCAACGCAGTTATCACGCTTCTAGCTGAAAACCATCCAAGCTGCTGGAGACTGCCACAGCCAAAAAAGACGATCAGTAGTCCAGATTGCAGCTGGGAGACTGATACAATGTCTATCGTAACTGCAGGGGAATAAGAATTGCTATGGCATAATTGATAATTGTGGTGAATCATGATACTATGTCTTATTTGAAGGTTGCAAACTTAAAGGTCCTAGTTGGGGTGGATCCTAGAGGGTCTTTTGTATCTAACTCATCCAGTGGCTCCTTTTCAGGTACTTACCAACCTAGTACTGAATCAGGGCAAAACAAATAATTTGTCCTTTAGAAAATGATGAAAACCAGCTTTATGATCACCCTTCTTACTTTTTCTTTTCTTCTTGAAAGCAGCTGTGCTGTTTGAGGGGTCAGTGCTTCCTCTGAAAACCTGCCAGATGGATTTCCAGAGCTGTCTTGCCTTCCCAATGGCAGTATTGCTGTGTTATGCTCTTCAGACATCTGCTGCTCAACATCCTGCATCTCACAACTGCACCAGCAGTGGTCAAAGAATATCCTTCAGCCACTCCTACAAGATTGACCTGCCTGCGTCCTCCCAGCTTAAGGTGGAAGCAGATCCATTACAGCATGAAGACAACAGTGGGGTGCAGCTAGATCCTGGGGAGGCCGAGGAAAACGAGGAGCAGAATATAATCTTTAGGCACAACATTCATGTGCATGCACTCAAAGAGGGCTGTGAAACTTTGCCCCACATTAAGGGTCTGTTTGAAAGGATGGAGAAGCTTGAAAAAGAAGTGGCGGAGCTGAGACAAGTTTGCAGCCCTCAGAAGTGCTGTGGGGGAAGCCAAGGTAAGTAACAATTACAGTATCTGTTCTTACATCCTAGATATAGCCTATTTACTGCAGAGATTTGGGGGCTGGAATCCATTTGTCAGATTACTGAGGGTTCTTCATGCGCGAAATGCTTGAGTCCTACAGATGGGTTGGTGCTCTGGTTTCTGTGATGTGAAAGGAAATCTGAAGGTCCAAAATGTGATAGTACATACTGCTTCTGGAACCGGCACAGAAGAAATCTCCCCAGGCGTCTCCCAGAAGTGGAAGGGAACAAGTTCCTGAGTTTCCCATAGGTGGGAGGATTCAATGGAGGAATTTCTGGAGGACAGGAGGGTGGAAGAGGGAGGCACTTCTTGTTGCTATCCTTCCTTTCTCATTTTTGCCTCCAGAATTTTGCAGTTATTGAGAATTTGCCTTTTTATTTTCTCCTTTATAACTGAATAAATGAAGAGTGAAATTGATGATGATGTTTTGTGGTGGCCACTGGCTTGGCTTGTGATCAGAGTTTTATAGCGTTGGGCCTCTAAGAAAAGATTTAACAAACTGATATTGTTTGGGGAATGGAGAGAGGGAGAAGTGCTAAGTCTTTGCTTATGTGGAAAATACAGATGAGAATAACGTGCTCTCCATCTTTATAATAACTGTGGTGAGAAATGGTGAACTTAAGTTAAAGCCAGAAAGATTCAGGTCAGAGACTGTGAAAAGCTTTCTGATTGACTCTCTGGGGTGGTTGTGGAATCTGCATTCTGGCTGAATACGGACAAATGCTTTGGGAAAGGCAGAGTGGAGCTGGACCTGGCGCAGATGGACAAGGTGATATCTTCAGGTCTTTTTCAGCCCATATTTTCCAGTGATATTTATGCTTTCCCTTTAATGACCTTGAACACACCTTTGCACTATTGTCCATTGCTATGTTCCTAATTTTTTTTTTTTTTCAATTTCCTCTCATCTGTGTGTCACACTTGCTGTTGTGCATCATGGTGCTGCTCTGGCCAGGTGTCTCACATTGCAGCGGCCATGGGACTTTCCTCGATGAGACTTGCAGCTGTAAGTGTGCCGAAGGCTGGGAGGGCAGTGACTGCTCCCGCCCCACCTGTCCCAGCCACTGCAGCGGCCACGGGCGCTGTGATGGTGGGAAGTGTATCTGTGATGAGCCTCACTTCGGGGAGGACTGCAGCCAGCAGCTCTGTCCTGAGAACTGCAGCGGCAACGGGATCTGTGACACAGCCAAAGGGGTCTGCCAGTGCCACGAGGAGTTCATCGGAGAGGACTGCAGCGAGAAACGATGTCCTGGGGACTGCAGTGGCAATGGCTTCTGTGACACAGGAGAGTGCTACTGCCATGATGGCTTCTTTGGCCTTGACTGCTCCCAGGGTAAGACATACCTGTGAGTTATTTCTCCCTTCTTTCTTTCTTTCAATCAGCGTTTCCCTCTCTACCTCCCATAAACATTTGGTTAATCCTGTAGATAAGCCAAGCCTGGGGTCACCATGTTCCTCTTATTGTTCCCCCCGGGCTAGGGGTTGCTGACTGGACCTTATCTTCAGGAATTGCCTGGAAAACTGTTCTGAATTGGGAAAGGTGGAAATGCAGTTAAAGGTAGTGCTAGCACAAGCCTGTGTGTAGCAGCTGAAGGAGAGAGCAAAACTGGGTATGGAGCCTGCAATTAGAGGGAGCCACAGTCTGTTTCTTGACATACAAATGAGACAATAGAAGGTAAAATCATGTTCGCTGCAGTATGCACTGCTTGCTGACAAGGTAGTTGATCTGAGTGAGACAAAGGGTACATAAATCCTTTAAATAGCCTCCCTTTGAAGTGAGATCTTTGGGAAACTCGCCCTTATCCTGCTTTGTTACAAGGCAGTAGGATTTGCCTGAGAAGACCTGACTGAGCTGACCTTGACATGTGTGTCCTGCAGTTTCTCCTTAATTCTGAAAAACCTATAATCTCCCTATAACCACAGATTGATACTCCAGGCTTCAGCACTCGGCCTTTTACCCTGGAAGCTGCCTTTCCTTCTCAGCGCATCACTGCTTGGTCTAGTTTCTCACAGCTCCTCATGAAGGAGAAGTAGGTAACAACCACACACCAGGTATTGCTCATTAAGGGTTCACAGTGACCTTACTCAGGTTTTTTCTGCTCTGGATCATCCCTCACCTTTCAGGCTTTATCTATCTGCTTAGAGACTCACCTTTTATTTTAAAGATTATTAGCTCAAATTCTTCATCTAAAGAACTGTGCATCAAAACTTCACTCCTACCCCTTCCACACTATGCAGAGATGTTTCTCTGTGGCTCCAGCACTCTTCTCCCCTGTCAATAGACTGGGATTTGCTGCTCAGGAGGCAGCACCTTTACAGTGGTGTCAAGCAGAAGAGTTTCTCCCAGAGCAGAAGCAACTTTCCCAGAGAATTGCTGTCCAGCCAGCCTCTCCCAAAGGCCTGGCTGGGCCCAGCCTTGGATCCGCTTCCTTACACAACATCAGCAGCTGTTTTACAGGCTGTGAAAGCAGCGTCTGTTCTCCAAGTGAGCAAGCACTACAGAGTTAATGCGTGTAGCACAATCCATTTTGCTACTGTTTCTAGCACTACACTTAAAAACTTTTTAAAGTCCAAAGGCAAATGGTTCCCGTGTCAGCATCTGTAGCCAAGCTCTTGTCTCCTGTAGATGTCAAATTGCCTTTTCTGTTCTAATTTGGGTTAGATTTCTGCATCCTGTGAGATTTACATTGAGCACTGTTTTTATTTATTTATCAATATTATTATTATGTTCTCTTTTCATGTGTCTCAGATCATGAAATGACATATTTTGTTGTATATTGCCACGGTAACTAGAATGTCTGAACATTTAGAAGTTACTACCAAGCATGCAACAGTATAATTAGTGTTTTGCAATTCCTTCTGAAGGAGAAATAGAGGACAGGGACACATTGAACAGCAGGTATTGGTTTGTGCTCTCTCTGGACTTTGTTTACTGGTACCCCAAAATAGCACTGTGGGGTATCTGAAGATGAATAAACCAGCGGTTTAAAACAAGGGTAACCACAGAAACAGTTTTTTGGTACCTCAGCACAATATTAATTTAACCAGGAAGTCTTTGTGTTGATGCCATCAGGAAATTGGAAAAGAAAATAGAGGGACTCTCTGCTGTTCCCCGGGGAGGAGGGTTCCCAACAAGCCCCGGTGTGTGCTCTCAGCCCAGCGCTGGGTCTATAAATGAGCTGCTCCTTTCCTGCTCGCTTCAGCCATTAGGGCCTCAGCCGGCTTCCGCAGGAGAAGCTGCCTGATGGAGAGAGATTGATGAGAGTGAGCAGAACGCAAGATGGACTCTGCACAGCCCACGACCACCCGTCCTCCTAATTCACCTCAGCAATTAGTGCTGTGCCTGTGAGGAACCCTTTCGCTTCAGGCTAGGAGGCTCTCTGCTGTCGGAGAGCAAGGGCAGGAGGTTTTCAAGGGTTACCAAGTCCAGGCAGTGCCTCCTTCCCCTTCACCCCCGGCCCTGACCAGGTGTGTCCTTGTCAAGTCCTGAAGTGCCTGGGTTTGTAACGTTGGCTGGAGAAGATGGCTCTGGTGCATCTCAGGGCAGAGCAAAAAAACACTTTGCAAAAATAGATTCTCCTGGGCTAGACAGTCACTGCCTTTGCAAGAAGCCCTCATCAAAACGCCCTGCTCGGAAACACAAACTGTCCTAGGCTTTGTTTTAAAGAGATGATACTGGTTTCTTATGCCACAACTCTCCTCTTCAGAGAGGCAGATGCAATCCTCTTCCGAACTATGCTTAGACAAGGGATAAACCACACCATATGTATTTAGGTACTTTATTATTTTACTGCAAAGCTGGATTATTGAAATCCAGCTTCTATATTACAAGGAGAGGCAGGATGAATGTTCTCATCTTCTGTTCAAAGTTTTCATCAAAAGCAATGGCATGTACATACTGAGGGTGGAATTTGGTGAGAGCTGTGAATTACACAAGGGAATGAATGCTGCCTTTCAAGTGAGAACAATCTCATGATGTTTTCTGACCTAATGTTGCTGACACATGCCTTTTTACAGATACTTGCTATCTATTTTTTCCTATTGGTTAGTGCCTTGCTCATGAAATACAGCTGGTAGATGGTCTGATCAGTTTGTGATGTGCTTACTTGCAATTAAAATCGGGTAAACTTTCTGACAGATGTTCTACGTTGACTTGCTTTCAAGGGCTGCTTCAAGACGCTGCTGAGCTGTCTGTCTTGTGGTAAAATGATTAAAGCACTGTTGGTGTCCCGAAATTTATTATTTGCAGCAGGTCTCTTCCAGCTACCAAGTGTAAGTTTCCATCAGTATAAAAGCTCAGCTTTCTACCTTTGCCATGGAGAAGCTGTGTTCCCAGTTTTGGAGACCAGTCAACGTTTTGAAATAACTCTGACAGTCATATGAAAAGAAGGTTTTGGCTCGTCTTTTTCTTCCTAGAGGCACTGGAAGGGACAGCTTTATGAGAGAGTTTTTCTCATGCCAGTGTGGGTTAGAAGCTGGAAAGAGTCATCCAGGAAATTAGTGTATTTGTTACTGACTGCAGTATTCATTTGTATTTAATGATATGCTGTTGAGCAGAAAGAATTGAACAAATCCAAGATGACTACAGACTGGGAGTCCCAGTTCTGCATTCTCTCTGCATTCAAAATAGGTTTGAAAAAACTTCTTGCTTGGCCGTGTGACAAGACATCATCCTCATTGCAATTTTGTAATTTGTTTCTCTTCTAGTGCTTGCACCTCAGAACCTGGAGCTGCTGAACTCCACAGAGAACTCTCTGGCTGTCAGCTGGGATCCAGCGATTGATGTGGATAATTACCTCATTAACTATTATCCAGTAGGGTATCAGATGTTGGCAAAAGAAGTCCATGTGCCCAAAGAGCAGCTCAGCTATGAGATTGTGGGTCTCCACCCTGGCACCACATACAATGTCACGCTTCGTTATGTGATGGAGGGGATTGCCAGTGAGCCCAAGTACCTAGAAGCAAGTACAGGTAGGAGCAGATGGTATTTTTCTTCATTCAGAAGTTGTCGATCTTTAAAGTTAGAATGAAGCAAATCCTTTGGCTTTGCAGGTTTGTAACATCCTGTCTGTGTGCTGGAGAGCACTTTCTCTTCCCAACCTCCGTTGCAGTTTTCTGTCACTGTTCTTTTCTGGAGTATCAGTTACCAGATATGTATCATTAGGGCTGAATGTATTGCACATTTCCTCTCCTTCCCTTTATCTTGTCCAAATCCTACTTGTGTTGACACCCCTGAATTCCAGGGAATCCATAATGCTGCCTGCTGCAAGAAGCAGGAATGGAAGCATGCAAGATAAAGTCAGCACATTATTAAGAACAATGCACTGTTTGACTGGATGCAGAAGGGACTTTAAAGTAGGCAGGATGTTATTCCTAGGTACTAATTTGCCAAGTGTGTCTGCAACAGCGAGGTTTCCTCCTAGTCTCTTCCCAGGACTAAATGAGCCTGATGCTACTGAGGTTAGGAGGTTGAGTGTGGAAGGACTGCATAGTTGAAGCAGTTTCTCGAGAACTGAAATGCTGTTTTTTTAGCAGCTGATATTATGCTGTCTGCCTGCACTTGGCAAAAACAGTGAAAAGTTTGGTTATTTTGACATTTTTCTTGCTTCTAGCATAACAGGTGGGAGCTGAAAACCAGAAAACTCTTGAGTTGGAGTGTTACCATGGATAAAACTAAGCCTGTTGAAATAATGATTGTGCTGTACTTGCTTAAGTCTTCAGTTTGGCTGAGGAAAATGTCTTGGGTCTCAGAGCAGGTGCCTGGGCAGGGAGAAGGACTGTTTAGCAACTTCCTATCTTATATTCACCTTTCTGTGCTGATGCTGGTTCCTCACGGCCCTCTGATGTCCTCCCCAGTCCTGTCTGCACTCAATGCCATCTGGGTGACGGAGGAGATGGAGCACTCCCTGGAAGTGGAGTGGGAGAACCCACCAACAGATGTGGATTATTACAAGCTGAAGTTCAGATCCCTGATGGAGGTGGATGAGAAGCAGGTCATGGTGCCCAAAAGCAATGACCCTAAGAGCAGACACATCATGACTGGTGAGTACTCGTGGGTATTCCAAACCAGGCAGGGGCAGGGAGAAGTGGCAGGAGTGACTGACAGTCAGGCCATTGTCCTGAGGCAATTCTTCTCTCGTGTGTGGATGGCCAGTTTTCCTTCACCTCGTGCCTGCTGTATTGGAGTTCCCCTATTCCATAATGATAGGTGTCTCCACAGGGGGGGAAGCTTCCATGTCCTGTGGACAGCAAGTTTCAAGGCATATAAATTCAGCTTTAATTCTGTCCTTGTTAGGAATAAAGTATATTCTTCTGTTTCAGAGCTGGTAACACTGATCTTATGGAAATCCCTGCTTGCTATAGTCAATGTACATCCTAAGGGCAAGCCTGGACCAAAAGTGCTATCAAGGCATTCTCAAGACAAAAGGAAGTTAGGTAGAAGTCTAAACTTTAAGTTCCTCTCTGCTACAAACCTAGAACAGATAGATTAAACAAAATAGCTTTTTTAAGAAAAATTACTGTCTTCCCTAACTGTTGGTAATACTCCCTTTTGCTATTTGTAGGCCTGAAACCTGGCACAGAGTACGAGGTCACTGTCATACCTGTGAAAGATGATACAGAGGGGGAACCATCCTCAGTGAGTGGTAGGACTGGTACGTGGGAAGTTTCTTTTATGATGGTGATGTTACCACAGGGTTTGGGGACAGATCTGTCAAGATTGCCGTACAAAGGGTTGGCTGCTTCTTCATGCATGACCTGCAGCCAGGTCTGCTATATCCTGTTTAAGCTTGTCTGCTCTGTATATTAAACACTAAATCTAACCCTAGCTCAGTCTTTTGCCTTGGTTTTACAACTACAGTAACTTCACCCTTAACTTGACCGACAGCTCCAGCCAGACACAGGATAAACATAGTAAACTGGCCTTGGTACGTAATAACAACCCTCAAACGTGCTCAGAGCTAGGTCCAGCAGTGACTGACTCAAAGTTTGCTGGTTCATGACTTCTCTAACTAGAATATTGACAGGATGAGTTTGCTTAAGCCTAGCACACACAGTTTGTGGTCTGGGTATGGCCCTTCATTGTGGATCCTCTGGGCAGCTGCTGCTGACTGCCCTGCAGCTATTAGCTGCTGCTCATTTGTCTGGTCTCTGACCCCAGGAGCAATAAGGAGGAGGAGAAGTTCTTCCTCCTTTCTGTATTGCCTGGCTCCAGAATTATTTTTCTGTTCACCAGACTGAACAGAACAGCTGAACTGAGGAGCAGATCAGTGCACCATCGCCAGGCCTGCATTTCCCCTGGGGACTGTAGTCCCAGCCCGCTGTGTGGTCTGATCCACCTCCCCCGTGGAGGTGAAGTCATGCTTGCCCAGCAGGCTGCACAGTGGCACAGCCCTTGCATTGCTGGGGTAGCTTGAGTCTTCGCCTCTTACATGTGAAATGACTGAAGAGGCTTCAGCTACTTGCTGGCCCTTAGAGCTCAAAGCTTTGGACTGTTTCATCTTGTGACAGACCCCAGGTCAGACATAGTTCTCTCCCCACGCTGGAGATCACAGAAACATCTTTAAGCTGACTTTTGCCCCAACCATGTGCTCAGTACAGCTCAGAAGGCCTGGTAGGTTCTACTGTCACCTGTTATTTTTCCTGTAACCAGTAGCCTAGCCATTCCAGACCTGAATGTTAAAGCAGATCTGGAAATCCTGTTGATTCACTGATGCATCAAAAAAATGGCAGGATATTTTTGAGGTATTATATTGCAAGAGAGAGCTTGCAAAATTTCGAACTCTCATTCTACCTGTAAGATTCTGGAAACTCTGAAATTCAGCTCTCTTACAAAAGGGTAGGTGTGCTGCATGCAAAGACTGAAAAATCCCAAATCAGGCCTGACATTCCTGAGGTTGTCTTGTAAGTTATTCCATTAAAAGAATCTTGATTTTAAAACAACAAAACCTACAAGCTCCACACTGCCATTGTAAGGCTGCTCTTCCCTGTGTAGATTCTGATTATTTGGAACATCCTTGGCTTGTGTTTTCAAGCTGTTCTTCACAGACATGGGGGCTGCAAAACTTCTTAAAAAGAAAAAAAAAATCCACAATGAGTAATCCTGTTCATATTCTTATGTAACCCCTGGAATTTAGGAGCTGTGACTAAGACAAATACCAGCTATTGCGAGAGCTACCACTAAACTGATTCATCACCTAAAATAGCAGAAGCCTTGGGGGAGTCTGAGAGACAGGTCTGCAGGGTGGGCAGGCTGACACCGGAGGCAGAGGAGGGATGGGGCCTGTACTTGGTGCTGTGAGGAAGGCAAGTGAGAAGGTAATGCTCAAGTTGGTACCTGTCGAAGGTGAGGCAGGTAGCCTGCAAGCTCTTCCTGCAGGAAGAATGGTAGAACAGTCCTGCTTTTTCCTCACTCTGACCATGCTGGTTTCTCATGGCTGCCTGCCTTTCTCGAGGGGCTGTAGGGGGGAACCTAGGTGGCTCTGTGTTTTAGCTGGCCAAAGCAGCAAGGCAAAGATGAAGGAAATATGCACATGTTGTGACAGGTATTGTAGTGGTTTAATTCAGCTGGAGTTTCCTAATCCTGCCATTTGAAACGTTCTCTCAGGAATTGATAGCCCAACCAATGTGGCAACTGACCGAGTGACAGAAGATACAGCCACTGTCTCATGGAATAAAGTTGAGGCTCCCATAGACAGGTACATGGTGACATACGCCTCAGCTGATGGGGACACCAAGGAAATAGAGGTGGGGAGTGAAAATGATGTCATCACCTTACTGGATCTGAAGCCAGGCATGGAATATGTCATCCACATCTGGGCAGAGAAGGGGCCCCAGAGGAGCAAGAAGGCAAGCACCAGAGCTGTGACAGGTGAGTTTTCACAGCAGCAGTGGAGGGAGCTGAGTTTGAATTTCAAACTTCTTCATCAATTTTACTTGTTTTAGTAAAGCTTCTCTTGCTTTGCACGGGTTTTAGTGAGGCAAAAAATTAATGTTATTCTTACTAGTGTGGCTGAACAGCTTGACCACACTTTGTTTTGAGTCCTGTTGTGGACAGGCCCTATGGCAAGGCACCAGTTACTGTCAGTATAGAGAACAGTGAAACACAGCCAGAACTAAAGCCTCGTAACTGGAATGTGTAATTCATGTCTTGCCTTTTAAATGCCGTAAACCACCTCCGAGCTTTTCTTTGGGTGACTGTTGTGGCTTTTCCCAACAGGAGGGAGGGCTCATACACATTTTGCATAGATAGTCATAACAGAGTGTTTGTTAAAAAGGGAAAACAAATTTATTTGGATCATGGCATAAATTAAGAATCACGTGGGGAATCAAATCTCCCCAAGAGGACATTTGGTCATTGTCCCTTGGTGACAGGGAGTCACAATTGGATGGGTGCTTGCAGCAGCATCTGCAGCTGGATTAGGAAACTCCTTGAATTGCTGTTGTGCTCAGTTTTTATAATCCAGCCAGCCATGGTCCAATGTGGCTGTGTGTACAGGAGCAGTTTCTACTGACTATTTACAAATGTCTTGTCTATGTGCCATCTGCACTTCTACAGCAAAAATTACTTCAGGGAGTGTTTGGGATGCTCCCCTTGGGATGTTAACCAACACATTTAAGCATATAAATCGGACTAGACATAACAGGAGCTGCCTCAGGGAATTTGTAGGGCTGTCTGAAGTTCCCACCCAGAGGGGATCAGTAAGGATCAGCCAAATGCTTAATTATGAAGCTTAGTCAATCACCTACTTTGAGGTTGGCCCATTGTCTCCAGCCAGCCCATGTTCTCACTGATACAGGTGACTGGCTGGGAAGCTCCTGGACCACCCAGGGAGTTAGAAAGTTAAATGCACAGCCCATACCCAGCTGCAGTGCAATTATAACTAAAGAACAAACTTGATTTTCATATCACTTGATTTTCCTATTACACAAGAAAATCATTCACTTGATTTTTCTTGGCACATCTTATAAGACTAACTAGCTGAGCTGTGATTATTCAAATACAGGCTCCCAGTGCACACTGCTCTAGGGTGACACAAACGAGCCTCAGCATCTTTCATTAAAATGAGAAGTAATGTATTTTCATCTCACTAAAGAGGTGAGATTAGTACACACAGGTGGAAAATCACAACTTTTACCGTGTGTGGTAAATCATAGTGCAGCTAAGCTGGTGTGTTGTAAATTATAGTGTGGCTGTCAGATCATTGTGCATTTGGGCCCTGGGGTTTAGAGCCTGCAGCAGAATAAGCCAGAGTAGGAAATACTGTTCCAATAATTTGGGAGGCATCTGCAAGTCCTTCATTGCTCAGGCTGTTAGTTCAGTGAAGAAAAAAAAAAAAAAGGCAAACAACAAAAAAACATGTTCTGTGTAAAGGTCATGGGCTGTTGGGCTGTCCTCAAAGGGCCACGTTCCCGCAGGCTGTCTTGTGATAGTGACTTAAGGCTTCTGAAATCTAGCATTGAGTTTCCATCTGTGAAAAGGGGAGGGGAACGACTGTAATAATGGGAGGAGATTGAAAGTGGCTTTTTTCTAGTGGAGAATGTGAACATAGTCCTCACTATGTGCCATTGCCTGCTTCTTCACCTTCAAACTTAAAACAATTGCCAGTCTAGTGTCCATGTAGTGGCCAGGTGGCTGACAGAAGACACAGTCACAGTCTCCTCTGAGACACGGGTATTTGGTGAGATACAACACAACTGATGGGGACACAGAGGACATGGAGGCAGGAAAGGACAAGAGCGTCACTGCTCTGACAGGACTGAAGCCGAGCACAAAAGTGTGCCACCAGTCTCTGGGCAGAGAGGGGAGACCAGCAGACATCAGAGCTGTGACAGGAAGTTTTGCTTTAGTATGAAATAGTCTTGTTCCAGGAGAGCAGCGTTTCAGACAGAGATTCTAAGCAGGTGATTTGGTTTTTGAGTTAATTTCCAGAGCAACCCAGGCAAGAGGTAGTGATCTTCAGAAAGCAAAAGACAATAATACCGTAATCTGCACGGGTTTTCCTCTCTGCCTGTGCAGGGTTGGCCATGCTTTTGTCGCTCCCCAACGAAGAGCCCTGCTGTTGCAGCTGTGAGGAGGAGACCTAGAGCCCAGCAGAACCAGCCACCTCCCAGCTTTGTAGTTCAGGCCCATCCTTGATTAAGAAATAAAGGATGAGAAGTGGAAGAAATTGGCAGGGCCCTTGAGGGGAAGGAGTAAGTGTAGCCTTGTTGGGACAACCTGTGTTCTTCACTCCTAACTGGTCCTGCAGAAATCAGCAGTTCGGCTCACCCAGCTCAGCAGCAGAGGGCTGACTGGCCCTGCCAGGGCTCGGCCACACTGGCACTGATGTGCGAGTGTGTGTACCAGTGTGTCAAGAATGGCAGGACTTCCAAGCAGTTAGCACCCTTGTTTAGCCTACCTCACACTGTACTCAACAGTACAAAATGATTTGGCTCCACAAATGGGGATATCTAGTGGGACTCGCTTAAGTGTCAGTTTTTACACTGCATGATCAAAACACAATTTATAGCTAAAGATAAAACTTGTATTAGATTTACCAGTTTGAGCTGGAGAAAAAAACAAGCAAGCTTTTGGACACATGAGCCCTTTTTGGTCATAGAATCATTTCTCAAAGCTTATCTGTTTTTCCAAATATATTTGATAGTCTAATAAAACATACTACCTCTGCCTATAAAACTTGTGTTCTCTGTGTCTTTAGACCACTGCGATTACCACAGCACTATTCTAAAACTTCTAATAATTATGACTTTTACTTACAGAAATTGACAGCCCAACTGTGCTGTTGACTGACCAGGTGACAGAGGATGCAATTACTGTTTCCTGGAAGAAAGTCCAGGCTTCAATAGACAGATACAGAGTGAGCTACACCTCAGCTAATGGGGACACAGAGGAGAGAGAGGTAGAGAAAGACAAGAATGTCACTACCTTGGCAGGACTGAAGCCAGGCACAGAGTATGTCATTTATATCTGCGCAGAAAAGGGAGAACAAAAGAGCAAGAGGGCCAGCACTGAGGCTGTGACAGGTAAGTGGGCAGTAGGTTTTGTTAAGAGTATGAGTTAACAGCCCAGCTTTGCCTTAACACTGCCTTTCTGAGACAGTTTCACAGCAGAGGGAGATTCAGGCTTAACAGGCCAAGCATCTTGCTGTGAAACCTATTCAGCATCATCACAGAGAGATTCTAATTACCTGTGTGTACTACAAATGGGCTGTGTTGTGATTACCAATGGGAATTAGGGAAAATGAAGCCTTTGCAGCAGTGTCTCTTATGTGTTTGTATAGTCATGTTTATTTTAATTGGTTAATTTGTTTATCCTTCATCATGGAATAGGGAAATGCTCAGTTCCTTTTTGCTGATGAAGAAACTGAAGTGTAGAGAGATTAATAGCATGCAGGATCCCTTTTCTTGCAATAGGATGATTAATCCTTGTTCCTCAATTGTTCTTACCAGGACTTTTTCCCCTGTGCAGCCAGGTTCAGAAGGTGCAGTGATCTGCCCAGTGTGAGGGTTACTGGTTTATAACAACATTGTAAAGATGAATGTCTGAATTGATTGCAAGTGGTTGCAGGTGTTTACAAGAGCTATGCTCTAGGTCAGGCACTCGCTGAAGGAAGATGAATAAATGTATACCTGGGTCATCCTGGTCTCTTAACAAAAGAGCTTTGGTTGTTTTCTCACTTTCTGGACAGACGACACGTATGTGAGCTTCAGTGGCTTGTGACCATAAGAAAACAAGAAAGTAACAGTATCTTGCTTTGCTTTGCAAGGGCTCTTTTCTGTCCAGGCCAGGACTGGCTGTGCTGTTCTGTAGGAAAGCTTCTATAAGGATTAAAGACAGACCCCAGTCAAACCATCTCAGACCTTGACACCTCCCAGCTTTGTGGGTCCAATCAATGTGTGATCAGAAATAGGACTTGAAAAAGAAAGAAATGGGCAAAGCCCTTGAGGTGAAGGAGTGTCACAGTCCAGCCTATGACAACCTGTGTTCTTCATTTCTAACTGTCTGCAGAAATTGACAGCCCGGCTCACCTGGTGACTGACCAAGTGACAGAGAACGCAGCCACCATCTCCTGGGACAGGGTCCAGGCTCTCATAGATAGGTACATGGTGAACTACACCTCTGTTGATGGTGACACAGAGGAGATGGAAGTGGAAAAGAACAAGACTACCATGACTCTGACAGGACTGAAGCCTGGCATTGAATATGCCATCTTCCTCTGGGCAGAGAAAGGAAACCAGCAGAGCAAGAAGATCAGCACTGAGGCAGTGACAGGTATTCTAGAGAGTATTTGTGCTTCTACATGACACTATGTCATGGAGGTGATCTCAGTTTCTATCCTGTTTTCTTCTGGCCTGTTGCAGAGCATATACTAGACACCAGGTTGTCTTGTGGTCACTTATGATGTGGGGGCATCTGTGCTACAGGCACCTTCGAGCTTCAGATAGACATGGTGCCAAGTCTAGAGAACTTTGAGGAACTGATGACTGCTCTGTTAGTTCAGGAAATATCAGCCTAGTGGGAGCTTCACAGCACTTTGCTAAAGCACTGTGGTTCTCACGTATCAGCTTTGACTGCTCTTTTTAGTCTTTAGGTATGCTAAGCTTTGCAGGTATGGCTTGAGCTCTGCCCCACAGTATGCACTACTGCTGTAGAATCTTGCCTAAACTTAGGATGGTTCAACTAGTGTCATTGATAAGAATAGTACTTATAACCAAGACTTGGAAGGAGGCACCCCTATTTTAATCGTCTTCTCCCAAAACATGACAGGGTAGCAAATGGCTTGAGCCTGGATCTTAACGATCAGTAATTCCCTTTGTATAATGAAGGCTTTTGCGTACAGAAGTTGGCTGCTTGGCTAGGCTGAAGGCTGACTGATTGGCAGAGGACACTGCTAGCATTTCCTGGGAATGAGGGAGAGATGGGGCAGGACACAGGTCTTGCTATCTTGATTAGTTTGAAGCCAGATGTGGTGTGCATCATCATCTGCACTCCCGAGGCCTCTGTCTGAAGATGGCTGTGTCTCAGTGCCTTACCTTGCCTTACTCCAGTTTTGCATTGTCGTTAGCAAGCGTGGGATCAGCCACTGAGACCCAGTAAAGCTACAGATGAGTTAGTCCTTGTCGTCCTTCACCTCCTTAGGGTAGGATCATGGGGCTTTAGAAAGCAAAAGTTTTAAGGGAAACGTGTGTCTTTTAGTTAACCACACTTCCTACTCTGCGCTTTATTTCTTAGAGGTGGACAGCCCAAAGAATCTGGTCACTGACCGAGTGACAGAGGACTCGGCCACCATCTCTTGGGATAGTGTCCAAGCTCCCATAGACAGGTATATGGTGAGCTATGCTTCTGCTGATGGGGACACCAAGGACATAGAAGTGGGGAAGGACAGGAACATTACCATCCTGACAGGACTGAAACCAGGCATGAAGTTCACCATCCATCTCTGGGCAGAGTTGGGAAGTAAGCAGAGCAAGAGGGCAAGCACTGACATGCTGACAGGTAACTGTGGGCAGAAGGGAAAGGACAGGGAGTAGAAGAACCCTACTCACTTGTTTTATGTTTCATGATCTCTCCTGGGTAATGAAGATACATAGTGGTAAACCCATTCTGGAGGTAAGTGTGTGAGTATAGACTACTGTAATGGAGACTGCTGCTGTAGATGATTATAGAAGAGGCAGATGTCATAATGACAGCTGATGGTACCCAGCTTATTTCACTAGTCCTTAATCAAAAGCATGCAGTGCTTCATGTGCTGCTATCGAGCCTAACAATAACAGAGGTTTAACAACCAAAGTTAAACCTTTTTAGAATCGGGGGCAGTTAAAAATAATGGCCTGCCCTTTGACTCGTGACCTTAGACTGGTCCTAGGAGACTGCCAAGCAGGCTTAAATCTGTCCTGTTCAGTCAGCCGTAAGGATTATGGTGTGCTGGGAACATTTCAGGGTCACACCATATCTATTGGCCTTGCTAATGTACTTTTTCTTAGATGATGAATCAAGCTGGTGTGAGACAGAACAGCTGAAGCTTGGATTTAGGGCAAGATGCCAAACAGTTCCCCAGTGCTTACAGAGGTCAAGGGCAGCTGATGGGGACAAATGGAGATCTCTTGAGGCCAAAAGACTGGACCGATCTGGATCTAGAAATGCAAGGAGAGTTTCAGCAAATTGAAATGGTTTTTTGAACCAGAATGGAAATGGAGACACCTGGAAATTTCACATGAACTGAAACTGCTGGGAGAGGAAATGTATTTAGCATTAGTAGGGATATTTTTGAAATACCTGCACAAAAACCCCATGTACTCTTTTTTTTTGGGGGGGGGGGGGGTGTTATATTTCCAAAAGAAATGACACCTCTGCTAAAATAATACAACTTCTGAGGAAAAAAAAAAAAGATTGTCTTGCTCAAGGTGATGGCTGATTATTCCGTAGTATTAAAAGCGGCTGTGGCAGGGAGCTCTTCTGCGGTGGTCTCCTTCACCCGTGGAAACTGCTGACAGCCCTTTAAAAGCAGTGCTGTGAAACTGTAGCCTCTAAGGCTGCTTTTCCGTCCTTGCTTCTCGTCATGAATTGGTACCTTTTAGCTCCCTCTACTGTCCAGAGGGAGGTATACATGTAGTGAGCTAGTCTGAGAAGGTTTCTGGGTCATTTTACTTAAAGCAATTCTTTAGTAGTCTCCCAAATGAAGCGTGAGTTCATTAGATAACGAACTAATGCTTAACTCATGAGCCTGGTGAAACGTTGTTGTCAGTTATAATCATCAGCCAATGTTTTAAACAACATGCTGTGTGAACTTTGGTGTTACTGTCCCTGTTGTTCTCCTTATATATGTGGTGTTTTGATTTCTTCTCTGCCTTTGTGCGTGTTTTAAGTGGTAACCTAATGCACGAGGAGAGCAGCATTTCCTGGGAGAAGCCACACTGTGCCACTCTCCTGCTTTATCTAAGACAGACATAGCTTGGCCTTGTCTTTCTCCATGGCCTTTTTGCAACTGTAATATTTCACTGATGTATTATAATTGTTGTTATGCTTATCCTCATAGCACTCTTCAAGGTCTGGGAAGCATTGTTGCCTGGTTTATATGGAGAAGAACTGAATTGACAATGACATGTCCGTAGTGCCCCAGGGAGGTTTGTGGAAGAGCAGGGAATTGAGATGAATTATTCAGTTATAGTTTGCTATAAACTCAGGTGTGCTTCAGGGTTGGAGCACTCTTCCCTGAAGGCCATCACTGCCCACCAAGAACCTTTTCTCTAAAACTTGGAAAGCCAGACAAACCTTATTCCTTAAATTGTTTTCCTAAAGATGTTCCCAAAATTTATAGAATATATCAAGCACAGGATGAAAATTAGGGAGAGGCTGCTTCCATTGTTGTTACTTCCAACTGAGCTTTAGAAATTCCTTTTATCCTGAGGGAAGCACTGCAGCCCTGTTGTGAGTATCTCATAAGATACTTTTTGACAACTGCTGTGAACTGGCATTGCTTAAAAATAATTCTGTTCTTCTCCTCATGCTGAACTTGGGCAGTCTGACTGCACAGGAAAAGTCTGGCTAAGCCTTTCATGTTGGTGAAGGAGCTGGTGTGCCATATACAGCACAGACTAAACTGTAAAGCTGTGGCTTTCTTTGTATTTCTGTGTTTACTAAAGAAGGCTGAAGCATGACAACAATAAAGCGTGTGAAGTCACTCTTCATCTGCAGTAGGGAAACAGGGGGTAGGGGCTCTCAGCAGTCCACACTAGGGCCATGCTTCAGGACTGGGGCATGGAGCCCAAACCTGACCTATCTGTGAATTCTCCTCAGAGATGAGCCTGATGAAGACTCTCAGGCAGACGTGTCAGGAGCTCCTGGGTCCTGTACAGTTGAACCAGTTGCAGGGCTTGCAGAACATTCCAAACCACATCTGTAGCAGACCTCAACATGTTTGGTCTGGGCTTGTGCTGCTTACTAGCTATGAAGGACACTGGGTGACTTCTGTCCTTCCCAGTTAACAGCATCAGGCATTGAAAGCTCAGCCCAAGCCCTGCAGTTGCTGTCTTTAATTTATGCAACGGGACTTGAATTTTCTTTTTCAATAGAGATTGATCCTCCCAAGAACCTCCGTGTATCAGATGTGACTCATTCTACTGGCATGGTTACCTGGACTCCTTCTGCAGCACAGATCGATGGCTACACTCTGACCTACCAGGGTCAAGATGGCACAAGCAAGGTACAGTGAATTCCTCAGTCCTGCAGACCCCACCGAGATCACCCCTATGATTATGGGTTCTGCCAGTTGGGTCTTGTGGGTATATGAACAACAGAAAAACAACTTTGAGGGGGAATCTATGCTATCCATGGCCCAGGGAGGGAAAGTTTAAGGAAGGAGATGTGCTACTGTCATGAGTAGAAGCTGTGGAGGGACTCTGTGACAGTGGAATGCCTCTTCCCAATAGATCTCCAGGTGCAGAGAGCTTGTTTGCTTCTTCACTTCACTTTTCTAACTAAGGGCAGAACTCACCAGGGATAGAGTGTCCTCAGTGTCCTGACAGTGTTTCCTGAGACCCTGCCTCAAATCTTCCTTCTGAGGAGATGGACTCCATGTTTCAAGGATATACAGCGAATGTGCCTGTCTGAACTCTACAAGAAAAGCCCGTAAATGCATATGGAGTATAAGGCCCTGTGGTCCAGAAAAGCTAAATGCTTCTCAGAGTTGGGTTGACCTTTGATCTGTTTTATTTGGCAGGAAGTACAGCTGGGTGCTAGCGAACAACGGTTTGTGCTGGAAGGACTGGAACAAGGAGTGAGGTATACCATCTTTGTGATGGCCTATAAGGGAGATCGCCAGAGCAGAAAGACAGATGCTGCCTTCTCAACAGGTAGGAATTGGCCTTAGGTGTTGCATTTTTTTCCTGTGCTCTGCAGCTGTCGTGCTTTATGGTGGAGGTCAGAGATGGAGTTTGTGTTCTACAGATGCATTGGGAAACTATGTGATCTTAAGCAAACCATCTAGCAAATCGCTGATGCGTGTCCTGGCTGGGTGTCCATTGTAAGCCACACCATCTGGAAGCTTGGAAACACAACAGGATAGTGTGAGGGGAGATTGCCCACGCTGGTCAGCACTGGTGGCAAACCTTGCTAGCCAAGCGCAGGACAAAGCCCGCTGGTGAGCTGCCAGTGGGCAGGAGAGGTGATGATACGCTAGAGATCTTTCTGCACCATCCTAAGTAATGGCAGGGCATAGCTGTTTAAGTACTCTCATGACATTGGGTAGCTGCCCGTGTTTTCAGAGGTCAGGAAATATGCACCAGAATGGCAGTGAATTAAAGAAAATCTCACACCAGCTTGCTGTGGGAGCCTCTCGTACTGTGCCAGTGCCCACAGGCGTTGCCAACTGTGGACAAATTGTGAAATGCAGAGGAATTATAGTCCCTGTTTACTGGCACTCCCACCTTCACAATCAAGGGCTCCTCTTCCTGCTCTCACTGCAACCCAAGAGTGTGACTCTTGCAGCCTCTGGGGACCCCATCCATGTGCCAGCACCCAGGCAGTGGCGAAGGCTGCCAGCAGCAACCTGCTGATGCCACTGGGCACTGTGTGAGTGCTGCTGCTTGCTCTACTTCTCTTCCAGTACCGTTGTCCTTAGGAGATTCCTAAGGGTGTGAAATGCCTCTCCCAGCTCTATGGCCTGCTTTGCTGATGTGAAGTTTTGCCCCCTCTGTTCTCACAGTTGGCTTCCTCTACCCATACCCCGCGGACTGCAGCCAGGCACAGCAGAACGGAAACGTCTCCAGCGGCGTTTACACCATTTACCTCAACGGGGAGGGCAGCAGGCCGATGCAGGTGTACTGTGACATGACCACTGATGGAGGCGGGTGGACAGTGAGTGATTCTCTCCTCCACTTCGGCTTTTTTTTAGAAATATAATCAAGTGGACCTGGTACTGGTGTTAGCTGAGGCTCCTTTTGCTCTACTGCACTATGGTGTTTCAGCTTCTGGCTTGATGGAGTGGCGTGTTTTAGGAAGTGTGGTGGATGCTGATGTACCCCCTCAGACTGTCAGGAAGGCTCCTGTGGGAGGCTGAATGGCTCAAAGGCTTTTTCACTGTTTGGTCATGAATGCCACACAGGCTTATGTTATTGCCGATGGAGGGCAGTGACTGAGTTATGACAAGTTAATGTGTTACCTCTTGCCAGTTGGGTCACGGGAGTTGTCTATGAGGGGGATTCAGACCTGTTGTAAAGATGAGGTAGTACAGCTCAGCTTAACTGCCTTACATAATGGGTTAACTAAACTATATTATCTCATCTCGACTACAGGATAAGGTTATGTGTATGGACAGTTAACACAGTTCAGCTGATGTCTGTTAGTATTTTAAATGCTACTGCTGTGAGCATGCACCGGGATTCTGACTGCACAGTAGTTGTCAAGTGGCTCAAAGGCAGAAGGACAGATGCTTTGAGGTGGGGAATGTGTATGAACATTGAAGGAGTGAATCTGAGGTTCTCTGATAGCTGTCTTCCTAAACAACCAAATGAAAATATCTTTATTCTCTTTTTCATTGTTCCTATTCAGTGATAAGGGATTTTCTCCACTGAAATAATTTGTTGTGTGTTATTGCCCAAGTCTCTGATTTTGGTGAAGTTTAGAAACCAAAATGCCTTGTGGATCTTGTCTCTAAGCCTGCTTCGTCTGAGTGTTTAGATCACACTCAGATTTGTGCTGTCCATGGGCATTTGTGGAAAGTAAACTGTAAAATTTGCACAACTAAGTATTCACCCTGGTGCTTATGTGCAGTCAGAAAATGGAAGTGGATTCCTGTGTGTACTCTGCTCAGGTGCTGTGTACCATCAGCTAGAGTTTTCTGTTCCTGAATGCTTTACCTTTTTGTCTGTGTTTGAATCAGGATGAGCTTTCTCATCCCCATCCTCCTTGTCTCTCCTCAGCCTGCCATAAACTCTCACTTAGCAATCCTTGCTTTGCAGGTGTTCCAGAGGCGGAGCACTGGCGAGGTGGATTTCTACAAACGCTGGAAAAATTATGTGGAGGGCTTTGGAGATCCCACTGGAGAATTTTGGCTTGGTACAGTACATGGGTGTGACCAGTGAAGAGCTGAAGATTAGTTCTGTAGAAGCATCTTAATGCTGAAATATCCAGCCCCCTGAGCCTGCAGTCTCTAAGTGTTAGCTTTTGTGTCTTCCCTAGAAATGTCATTGAGGGATCTCTGAAGGCCCACTAAATATTTCTACTGACATCTTTGGGCTTTGAGCAGTCCCAGAGCAGGCCAAACTCTGGAAGGGTTTATTTCAGGCATGTGTCTTGCTGTGAGAGGAGAAATAAAGAAATTGTGTTGGTGAAAATCCAGACTAGGATACGACACAAAACTTGGTGTACTCGGTCATTTTTTGTCTGTCATGTTCTGTTAGTGAACTCCGTGTGGATCAGAGAATCCAGCACTAAATAGGTCAGGGTCTTTGGAGCAAGAGTCTTTAAATGTTCTGGGAAAAATAATGTTGTACTACAGCCAGTCTTGTGCTGGTTTAGGCTGTTTGTTTTTTCTGATACTGCTGTCTCTTACCAGAAAATGAGATAAGACAGCATAAACTTGGCAAAATGTCACAACAGCATCAAGCAGGAAAGGAGGGAGGCAGGAAATAGCTGATTTAACCAAAATGGCCATAGGGTGAGAGTCCAGGACTGCAAAGGTGAACAGGCTTTTCCCTTTTAAGAGTAATTCTTTTTTTCTTCTAGGTCTTGACAAGCTGCACAATCTCACAAGCAGCAGCCCCATCCGTTATGAGCTCCGGGTGGATTTGCGGACAGCCAGCGAATCTGTCTATGCTGTCTATGACTTCTTCCAGGTTGCCTCGAGCAGGGACAGATACAAGCTGTCGGTGGGGAATTACAGAGGCAATGCTGGTGAGGAGTGCCTTCCACTTGTGCTGTCTCTGCTTAGCACAGGGAAGCAAATGCTGGGACCCGTGTATTTGTTTTGCCAGTAGCGTGGGAGCTCGTTAGGTCGGGTTAGATCAGATGCAGTTCTTTCTGAGGAGAGAAGTCTGTACTTTCGAAGAAGGCTGAGGAGAGTCTGCCCACGGGCCTGGCTCCTGCTGAAGACAGGAGAGAATTGCTTTTCTGTGGGGAAGAGAGGGCTCTGTTACCCAGTGAAACACCAGCTGAAAAGGCAGACTGGGAAGCATTTCCATGAGGTAACCTGTGCTGATGGGGGAGCAACTTCTGGGGCCCCCCAGCTGAGAAGTCCAAAGAAAGTGGCTTTTGTTCTGGATGGGAGTTTGCTCAACAGCAGCAGCTATCCTGGTGCTGGCTTCTACCACTGGTAAATCCTTACCATTGCCATAATGTCCATAGTCTCCCACTTATCCTTTAATATCCTCTTGCCCTAAGGTTTAGATCTTCAGCTGGGAGGATCCAGCCCTTGGACGTGCTCTCTAATAGCAGCCGTTTAGAAATTATTGTCCAGCCCTATCCTGTGCTGTTGCTCTTCCCCTGACAGGCCTGCTGTGTTCTGCCTGAAGGGTGTAAAAGCCCTCAGGCTGAGCAACTGTAGTATCTTACTCCTACTCATGTCTTTCATCCCTTCCTTTAGGGGATGCGATGACCTACCACAATGGCTGGAAGTTCACAACGTGGGACAGGGACAATGATGTGGCTCTCAGCAACTGTGCTCTGACACACCATGGGGCGTGGTGGTATAAGAACTGCCACTTGGCCAACCTCAATGGGAAATACGGGGAGAGCAAGCACAGCGAGGTGAGTTGCAGAGCTCTGTGTGGTGGTAAGCCCTTTTCCCTCGCCTGGAGAAAACACAAGGAGGGGATGTCTCTCCTTGGAGCAGGAGAGGTTGCCCAGGCTATCATTTGAAAAGAAAATGATCCATAAGGAAACCTATAGCTCTTACTCTGTCCTTCCTGGATCCAGAGGACTTGAGCTCATGGCCCCCTGATTCCAGTGGGCAGAGATACTTGAGATGGAGCTGTCTTGATTTCTGAGGGAAACACATAAGAAACACTCACTAGGAGCCACACTGGGATGCTGGCTCACTGTCTCATGTAGCCTACAGCTTGGCTTTCAGTGCATGCCTTGCTGTGCATCTCATTGTACAGGCTTATGTTGGGCTTGAAGATGGCTCACTCCTGTTGTGTTCCAAACTGGACAGAGATTTGATTTATCTGAGGAGTGTCTAGAAGACTGATGATAATTACGGTCAAAAGCTGGTGAACAATAGAATCACAGAATCATCTAGGTTGGAAAAGACCTTCAAGATCATCTGGTCCAACCATTAACCTCACACTGACTGTTCTCAACTCCACCAGATCCCTCAGCGCTGGGTCAACCCGACTCTTCAACCCCTCCAGGGATGGGGACTCCCCCCCTGCCCTGGACAGCCCATTCCAAAGCCCAACAACCCCTTCTGGAAAGAAATACTTCCTAAGAGCCAGTCTGGCCCTGCCCTGGCACAGCCTGAGGCCATTCCGTCTTGTCCTGGTGCTTGTTACTTGGTTAAAGAGACTCATCCCCCCCTCTCTGCATCCTCTGTTCAAGTAGTTGTAGAGAATGATGAGGTCTCCCCTCAGCCTCCTCTTCTCCAAACTAAACCCCCCCAGTTCCCTCAGCCACTCCTCATAAGACATGTGCTCGTCTCAATAGCACATCTCTGTTTATTGAAGGGTTAAATGGAATTAGAGGGGGGCAGTGGTAGACTCCTAACACCTGATCTGGGTGCTTTAGTAAAAGAAATTCCATGGTCTCTTCCCAGGGTGTGAACTGGGAGCCATGGAAAGGCCATGAATTCTCCATCCCTTTTACTGAGATGAAGATCCGTCCTCAGTCTTCCAGTAATGAGCCAATCCTGGGGAGGAAGAAGAGGTCTCTACCGGGGAAGAGGAAGAAGATCAGGGCTTAAATCAAACTCTGTGCAGGACAGTAACCAAAGATAACGATTCGCAATTTCTTAACAAAGTTAGATTCAGACATCTTTCTCCAATACATTGGAGACGATCACTGACCAAAGTGCACCCAGCGACCTCTGGATCTGCAGCCCAGCCTGTTTCCAGGAGCTCCTGACGGGTGATCTGCCAGAGGCTGGGGAGGGGGCCTTGTGGGGAGCACAACTTGTAGCTCCCCTGGTTGGCTAAACATGACGGGGACCTGCTTGATCCAATATATGCAACTTTTATGAACTTTACATAAAACAAGCTCTAACAGATGTTCTTTCTGAAAACCCAGGGTGCTGACTCCTCTTAATTCTGTCCTCCTCTGGTGCTATCCACTTCAGACTTCAAAAAATTAAACTTGAACCCGCTAAAAAGTAATATGACCCCTAATTTACATCAGAGAGCACTTTCCTGAGACTATCCCCTCTCCCTGCCTTGGTCCGTGGTGCTCTTTTCCTTCCCCTTGTCATCTGGGGCACATTGCCTACTCTTCCTGCAAAGAGCTGGGTTTGGGAAATGTTGTCAGGCTACTGGCAAGGCTCGTTGACCCAGGTGAGGTCTGTAGTTTGGGTTCCTCAACCTCCAGAATCGCATCTCTCCAGGTTAAAATCCTGCTCTCTATTTTGCTTGTCTTTCTTGTCTCCCAGCCTAAAGAAAAGCCTGAGGAGACCAACAATAAATTAATGTCCAGACTCCTGTGTGAGCCCCAGAACAGACTGGGTGTAAGGACTCCAAGCTCTGCTCGCCATCCCAAACCTGCTTGCCAGGGAGGCCACTTACAGACCATGAACATTCTGTATGCGACTGTCCCATCTGCCTCCTCCTGCTTTTTCATTAGCAGTGCAGTAGCTAGTGATCCTGAAATGGTAACGCTTGTCATCCACCTCTAAAGTGAGCATCTCGGAGTTAAACCGATCCTGCACGCTTTCTCTCAGGCCGCAGTGCACAGTTTCACATTTGGCTGCTTTTTTTACCTCACAGCCACAAAGGTGAGTTTTATTTTCTTTCCCTGAGCAGATATTAAAATTCTGGGCCACCAGCTGCAGCCAGGGAAGAAGTATGAGCTCACCAAATGATGCTTGCTCAAAGGCTTCCTTGTCTGAGCAGATTGGAACATGACTGTCCTATGTCTTAACGGCCTTTCCTATCCCAGTGCTAAGCTGAGTAATACATTTTAAAGAGTCCTTCCTGGACTTTGGGGGAAGTAATAAAACTGCAAATAAAGGAGCTCTTAAAATATTTCTGTCTTCTTTGCTTTGGGTGGCAGAATTATTTTTCCTTCCATTTAAGTTAAGCCTTCTTTACGGAGATGGAGGAACACCCAGGCCCAGACTTGGGCTGTGAACATTAGGTCTTTAGAGTCTGCTCCAAAACAGGGATGGGGACTATGCGATCTCTTTGTGACTTCATACTGCAAAGCAATTAACTGTGACTGCTAGGACCTGGCTGAAGAGAGCCAGCTAGAGAGCCATCTCTCAAAGGTGAGTACTTAATTCTTCGCAGTACTTTCAGGGCTGTGCCTCTTGTCTGGGTGGGCAGGCAAGGACTCAGCTGAGCTGTGTTAGGATACCCAAGCCCCAGTTTGGGGGAAGGAGGAGACTAATGGAGGGAGGAGAGGAAAATTGCACTTGAAGTATTTTGCAGGCTCTGTCCTAAGAGCGGGAGAGGAGGACACAGGAAAACAATGAGGTTTCTTTACTGTGATGAAGTGATTTCTCCCCATTGCCTGCTTGTCTGTAGGCGAGGACAGGTTTCACGGTGTTGTTCAGTTAAAGGGCACAGGGTAGACCTGAGGAAGGTGACCAAAGGGAACTGGAGGACTAGCCTCACGCACAGCCACTCTAAAAGTAAGTGTATGTTCTAAAAAGCAGCAGGCGTGATTGTTGCCAGCAGCTCTTTCCTGTGCAGAGGCAAAAGATGATCCCCTTCTAAATCTGAATCTTACCTGAGAGCAGGGAATATTCTTTTCAGCGGCGTGAGCTTTGTATTTCAGAGATGAAGGCAAACGAGACACCTTATTTGCAGTTTCTGAGGTGGGTTTACTTGTCCCTCCTAATTACGAGCCCCCCTTTCACCAGGAAGAGCCGTCCAAGTGGCGGCTGCTGGAAAACCACTGCGGGAAGTCAGTATTTCCGAACAGCCACAGGATGGCATCATCTCTTCATGCTAGTGCAGGAGAAACGTCCCTGTATCGAGCTGGCCTCTGTGGAAAGATCTTTTTGGGGGTTTTGGGGTTAACCGAAGCCGGGACTGCTCAGATAATGCAGTGTGTTTGCCTTGAGGAACTGGCTCTTCTGGTTTCAAGGCTCAGGCTGGTTGGGGTAGTCCCATGGAAATTTCACCTCCTCTTACTGCCCTTGTTTTGCTGCAATACCCAGCCCTCTAACAGGGCCAAAACAGATTTTTGAAACCCCTGCCATGCCCTGGGATCACTTAGTTTTTATCTACCGGTTTGCAACATGCCCGGGGGCAGAATTTGAATCCCAGAGGGCTCCTCTCTGCCTTGGCATTACTGTGTCGATGGGGACCGTCCTGCTGCTGGGCACCAGGAGCCAGGACCTATCTGTTGTGATCTTTCTGGGGTGCAGCGTGGCCAGTGCTGCTGGAGGGGGACCCCAGCGAAATGCTGCTGCGGGGGAAGAGGTGGTGGATTCTTCACCCACCTCCCCAGCACCTCCCCAGGAGGAGGAGGGAGAAGGCATGCTTCTTCCCAAAGATACTGCACTCCGAATGGTGTAATTCAGAGAGAAGACAGAAATGTCTTATTGCACTAAGTGCTTGCTTGGAAAGCACCAGTGTTACTTCTGGTCACTGCTCTAGGCTTTGTTGGCTGTATAAATAGAGGAACAGTCAGTGAAGATCCCATTCTCCCCTTGAGTGGGGTTTCAGGGGTCTGCAGAGGCAATTTTTGCATCCCTTCAATCCCTGGACTACTCCAGGATGCTCTACTTGACCTCAACCCCTGCCTGTTTCTAACCTGGGACGCAGGAACCTCCCCTCCCTCTGCAGCCCACGCTACCCAAGGGCACCTGGCCCTGAATAGGGCGTGCAGGGCTGCCGTCTGGAGAGAAGCAAAGTGTGTGTTGCTCATTCCTTCTGCCAAAAAGCATGTGTCTGCCATTTCTAGCTGCTCGTTGCTGCGGTCCTGCTCGCCTCTTCCCCCCAGGCTCTTCCAGAGCCTCAGCTCTGTGGGCAAGGTGCAGCTTGATGCAGCGTCCAGGTGAGAGGCAGATTTATTTTTTTGCCGTTGTAGAGGGAGAGCTCCGTGGTGCACGATTTGGAAAGGCTCTGCCCAGCAGAGGTGCAGGCCTGGTCCTATGACTTGCCTAACACAGACAGCTGCGAGAAGCTGCAGACACCGTGAAATCCTTATCTGATCAAAACCAACTGGGGTTAACTAGTCTGCGCTGCTGACCCTCTGCAAGGGAAAAAAACCCTCTTGCAGCCCACCTCCCGCAGTGCACAAACACTGCTTTTCTTCTTCCTGCTACTTCTTGCCCTTGGGGAGAGGAGCTTGGCTTGTGTTCATTAACAAGGCAAGGCCATTAAATTTGATTAAGCTAAGCTGTTTCTTTAAGAAAACATCTCCGAGCTGCACAGCTGGCTGCAGGCAGCGCCTGCACAGCCTCTGCCCGCTGAGCTCTCCCTGTGTCTTATCTAGGGCCAGGACGCAGATACAAGAAAGATTTCCCCAGGAAAATAAACACATGACTGAGAGCTAGAGACACAGCATTTGTTTGCAGTTTGAGAGTCATTTATTTTTGTTCTTAAAATAAATTGCAAAGAATTTGGGTGTTTTCCCCTGTTGCACAGACTGTTTAAGGAAGTAAAAGGTTGACACTGAAATGCAGTGGTGGGGAGGCAGTGTGGCGGTGTCTGGAGGGTGGGGACCCATGCAGTGGGGTTTCTGTACCATTCTTCTGCCTTCTTGTTTGTGTGGGTGCTGCAGGGTCACCGCTGCCCAGCTGATGGGTGACAGCTCCCAGGGCACTCAGGCTGTCACTGCTCTTTTGCTTTTGTCTCAAGAAGCAGCTGATTCAGTGCATGGTTTGGCTAAAAGAGCAGCCCTCGAGCAAGCCGGCCCTGCTGCTTTGTGGGGTGCAGACTGTCTGGATGGATCAGGGCAGGGTTGTATCCTGGTGCCTCCGTTCCCAGCCCAGGGGTGAATTCAAATGATGATTTTAGTGGATTCTTGAAATTCAGATCTGGCTCCGAACTTCCCAAAGCCTGGACTGGAGATGTTACATGTGACACACAACAGACATTTTCTAAACAGTTCTCTGGTTCTTGTAGAAATTGGTTGCCCTTGCTTGAAACGTTACTCGCTAACCCTTCTGGAGAAGAACATTCTTGCAGGGAGCCGTGCAAAGCCCAGAAGCTCCACACCAGGTAGGCTGTACTCCTGTACTCTGTCAGAGCTGGCTGCCTCCACGCCCCTGCTTGCTCAAGTAAGCCTCTGGCCTCCCATCGTGTTTCCCTTCACTCTGATTTTTTTTTTTTTTTTGATTCCCCCAGGCAGCACTGCCCTTCCTCCGGGGCTGCTGGTGCCTGTGGATTGCAGCAGGAGCACCTGCGTGGGCAGTTTTCCTGCCTGCCGGAGGAGGCTGCTTTGCCCACCTGGTGAGCACTGAGGCAGGAGGGCTGGGGAAAGTACCTGGGTGGGGGAAAAGAGGGAAGGAAGAAGGAATAATACAAGTGCAGTGCTGGTTCTCCAGGGTCCTGGAGGGACTGAGGGTTTGGGACACAGACCAGAGCTATTCCTGCATGTTTCTCTCTAGGATTAGGTGTGGCAAATCCTAATTTTTTATAGCATTATGTGTTGCTTCCTGTTTTGGAGGAGAAGGGAGTCACTTATTTCAGTGCTAACAAAGCAAGTCGGAAAAGAAGGCACATATGGGGTCAATTTAAAGGGCTGTGTGAGAAGAAGCCTGGCCTTCCCAGCTGTTACCAGCACAGCCGCATGCAGCCAAACCCCGTGACGTGATGTTAACATCACCGCCCTGTCTGCGTGGGACAAAACAGGCTGCGCTGGGACTGGGTGGCACAAGCGGCCGCTTCTAACCGGTGGCTTTGCCCCCTGCCGGTGTGTGCCCCAGGAGCCGGGGGGAAGGCAGCATCGCCCTTGCCCGGGCTGGAAGCGGTCATGTCCGGCAGCTCCGTCCAGGCCTGCCCACGTGGGTTTGGCTGCTCATCCCCCAGATGTCCGGCTCTGGCTGGCAGCTCTGGTCTGCTCCAGCAGCGTAAGAACTGGAAGAAAATGGGAGGAAAACATCCAGTGTACAGACACAGGGCAAAGACCAGATGTGATGGGGCTTCTCTTCACGCACATGCATCTCTCGCTGGCAAAACAAGCTGGGGGAGACAGAGCCTGGCAGGGTGGAGAGTGGGGGGCAGAGGAGACCCCCAGCTCCTTGGGAAGTAGGCTGGGCACACAGGCCTAGGGGGAGCAGAGTCAAAACCACAGCAGGGGTGAGAGCTGTGTGTGGTCTCGTTAGCTGCTGTGCCTGGCTGAGCTGTCACACGTCCGAGGGAGATGAGGATGGAGAAGGATGCAGGGTCCAGTTGTATAGTGCATCACAGGGTAAGGGATGACTGCGGGCATGAACTTTACTCCCTTCTACTCCTACAGCACATACCAAATCCCAGAGCCAGCCGGCTTGACAGCCGTGCAGGAGCCCTCTATGTGGCACCCAGAGCTGCCCGTGTGGTATCAGCTGGCGGCAGCGTGTGCTCATGGGTCTGTGACTCCAGTGCGTGACAAAAGGGGTGCAGGGAGAGGGGATGGCCGAGTGTGCTGGGAAAACATGTCTGCTGCTTCAATACCGCTTCAGTGTGCCTAGCCCCCCAACAGAGGGGCCTTTGGTCCTGCTCTTCCTTAGTAGTCATTCAATAAATAACTCTAATGCCCATAGCTAAGCCTTTACACAGCCTCAGCTTGCGTTCCGCTCTTGCAGTAGCGTGGTGGCAAGGCAAGTCTGTATAAAACAGTCTTTCAAGGAAGATTTTTTGTTTTTAAGTGCTGGTGCTGGTGCAAAAGGGCTGGTCTTGCAGCCTCCTCTCTCCTCCCTGCCTCTAGCCTGGGTGGCAACTCGTCCTTCTGCTTTGCTGCCTTAAGATGGTGTCTTGAGGTCTCTAAGGTTGGGCTGAGGGTATCTGGCTTCAGATGCTCTCAGTTGCCTTTGGTTTGGTGGCCAGGGAGATGGCACATCTTTGAGCTGCGGGGGTAACTCTGCACTCAGCTTGCTTTGCCTCTCCAACATGAGCTGGGTTCGGACGGAGCCTAGACAGTCAAGTTGTGCCATCTCCGTGGCAAGGCAAGCAAGCGAGGCACGCCTGCGCTCGCTTCGCAAGCAGCCGGCCACGTTTGCGCAGGGGGAGCGTGCAGGCGGCTCAGCCTTTGCCTGCCCGTGGTCCTGCGCACCCTCGCCTGTGCCACGGTGCGTGCGCTCGCACGTGAGCACAGCAGGAGAGCCTTGCACCCAGTTCGCTGCGTGCCAGCCCAGTGCGCGTGAGTCGTGCTTGTGGCGGGAGGTACGTACGGCCCGGTGGCGGGTCACCCTCGTGTGCTCAGCAGGGCGCGCGGCCGCCTGCATGCCTGCCCTTTGCAGGGGTCTCTGCCCTTGGGCACGCTGTCATGGGCGGGGAGAAGGGGCTTGCGTAAACCTGTGCCCAACTGCCTTGCTCTCTGCCAGCCCTTCAACGCGCTGGCTAGCCGCTGGGCTCAGCCTCTTTTGAAAGTCACCATAAAGTGGCAGCAGCTTTGGCATCTCCTCGCCCCTCGTACTGCGCAGCTAAGGACTGGTGGCATCTCGGAGGGGAGGGCCTGAACACCTTCCTGTCCGCTAGATGGGCAAGGAGGGTCTCTTGTCCAGCAAGAGCAGCTTGGGCTGAGCTGAGATCCACAGGTCCTCTTCATCCTTCTTCTTCTTCTTCTTTTTCTTCTTGTTCCTCTCGGCGTGCAGCTGCCCATTGCTGCTGGGGCCACCTTTCTTCCTGCTTTCTCTTCTCCGGCTGCAGAAGCAGCAATGGCAGCAGATGAAGATGAACGCAATGAGGACGACGAAGGGCAGACCCAACAGCACGGCCAGGCAGACAGTGTTGAAGACACCTTCCTCATGCTTGGTGCGGATGAGCTCCAAGATGGAATTAAAGAAAGAGCTGATCTTCTGCTCCATGTCAGCTCATGGGCAGGCTGCCTGTGCCACTCCGCTTGAAGGGCCCTCAGGATACGTTCAGCTCCTGTAAGCAGTTAGTGGGCTCCACAAGCGTCCTTGGATGGTGCCTGCAGAGACAGGAAACCACACGGATCAGGTGCCTGCTCCTTCAGCAATTTTCTCCATGGAGCTGCCAGCACAGCCAAAGCCTCAGCAGGGTGAGGTTTGCTGCCTCGCAGGGGTCTGGTTGTCACGGGGGCTGGGCTGTGCTGCCGGCCACGTCCCTTTGGGTGTCCCTATCTGAGGAACACAGCCTGCCAACCTCTCCTGGGGTTCATTCTCAGTGAGATGGGCATGGCCGAAGAGGGCTTTGGGCATCCCTACTTGAGCACAAATCCTGCCCCCCTGAATGTACATCTCAACCCTCGCTTGGCAGCCATAGCACAGAGCTCTCATTAGCCCTCTGTTGGGCTTATTTCTTAGCAGAGGAAATACTGTCTGCAGGAGGAGCTTTCCTGTCTAGGAAGGGACTTGCCTGGTCCAGGCAAGGGCTTTCTGCAGAGAGCAGTACTGCTGCCATTGGAGCCGGGACTCAACATGTCACAGGTCTCTCCTTAGCCCCCATCCACCCTGGGACGGGGTGTCTGGTTTGGACAGACCGCTTCTCATGGTCTGCGGTCTGGGACAGGCAGCTGAGCCACTGTGGGCAGGGCACTGCCCTGTGTCCAGGCCATGCAGAGGCACGGTGGGACTGTCTCAGGCACCACGCTGGGGTCTGGTCCTCCTGCTCTGGCACCCAGGGCACTGCTGGCAGGTTTGGGGTGGGGGCTGCAGTTAAACCACCTGGATTTTCGATGAGGGCTGTGGTCAGTGGGACTCGTAGGTGGTGGTCAGGCACCAACGGCTGCCTCTATGCATCCGGGGCTGGCCACAAAGGCAGTGGTGGGGGAGGACAAGGGTTGGCTGGGGATGGCAGAGCCGCCGCCGTGCCTCACCTGGGAATTGCTCCAAGGGTTTGGGTAGGGCCGAGGAGCATTTCTGCGGCCTGACGTAAGGTTTTCCTCTCCCTCTGGGAGGGAGAGGTGCTGCTGAGCGGCAGGGCTCCTGGGGAAGCCCTCCTGCAGGGGCAGGGAGCTGCTGCCTTTGCTCACAGCTTTCCTCCTCTCCTGGGGCCAGGCAAAGCTCCCCAGGGGTTTTGAGTAGGGCAGGGCACTTTGTGCCATGACTTTGGAGTTCTGGTTCAACGGCGGGGTCACTAAATTACGGGTTGTACAGATAAAGAGCTGGCAGGAGCAACATCAGGCTGTAATGCCATGTTTCACCCTTGCTCGGCCTTTTCCGTCAGTGTCTTTGCCAGCCTTTGGGATTCAGGCCCCACAGTCTCTTGAGGGAATGTCAAAATCCACATGTGCACAGGAGGGGAAACTGAGGCATAGTAAAAGGAAAGCCAACACTTCCACATAACAAAAACTAACGAGGTACAGCCTGAACTCCAGAGGTGTCCCAGAGGGGCTGCTCCACTTGTCCCCTGTGACCAGCGACTCTTTGACTTTCCCTCTGGCAGCTCTTGGGACACAGACCAGAGCTATTCCGGCATGTTTCTCTCTAGGATTAGGTGTGGCAAATCCTAATTTTTTATAGTATTATGTGTTTCTTCCTGTTTTGGAGGAGAAGGGAGCCTAGAGCCCAGGTGCCTCTAGGGAGGAACGAGAAGGGAACCCAGGCTGGTTTCGGCTAAAGCCTCCTTGCCTATGGCGCTGCCCTTCCTTGCTTTGAATCGCGTTTATTGCTGTTGTGGCACCTGCTAAGGGATGCTCCTGTGCACCCAGCCGCTGCCACTGCGCATCCTCCCGCCTCACTTTGCAATTCCACCCTACCTCCTAACGAACAGCAAAGCTACCAGCCTTGCCTGAAAAAGAAACCACGAGTCCCACTCAACCGTAACCATAGCCCTCGTGCTGCTGCCGAGGCGGGAGCTGGTGGGCAGCCCCTGAAAAGGCAGCTCCCAAAGGAAAACCTGCCTTCGGAAACACCATCCTGCGACTTATAAAGCTGTACGGGGTCTTGTTTCACCAGCCGCCCACAGCCGCTGGCTTTCAGACCTGATTGCCAGGACCCCAAGAGCTGAATCCTTCAGCGTAGATGCTGAACTCTCAATTTGGGAGTTCTGAGTGCTCAGATCCTATTACAAAGAAGGGGTTTATCCTCCCTGCCCCTCACAGAAACAGACTGACCGCTGCGAATTTATTGTTCCGATCTGCATGAGAGTGTAGCTGAGCCGGCCCCAATTAGCTGGTGGTTTCTCTTTTGAACATAGACGTGGGAAATGTGATGAAAATGAGCGCATGAATTTCTGTGGGTGCCTTTCCAAAGAACTCTCATTTGAGATTTATCAAGTGAAAGGTGAGAGGTGGTTTGGGCTTTGGCTAAACAAAGATGTTTGTAGCTGAAGTTTTATTGCTGGATTTTTGTCCAGTCTGCTGCATCTTCCAGTTTCTGCTTGCTACAAGGGGAATTAAAAAAAAAATACATATATGGTGGGTAATTTTTTTGGAGGTAGACAAGCAGGATGGTGGGGGTAACAGGCATGCACCCAGGAGGGAGGGACAGTGCTGTGAGACACAGAAGAGCCTTTTCCACCCCACCTCTGCTGTCGGGGAAAGCGGCTGCTCCCTGCATTGCTTCATTCCCTTAGTGATATCACCACTGTCCCCATCTGAGAAATCATGGGCTACCACTGAGGTCTCGGAGACTGAAATCCCACCCATCCTCTTCCTACCCCCTTCCTGGAGCCGGCGGTGAGCATTTACAGATCTGCTTTTGCTCACTGGGGAGATAAGCAAGAGCTCTCTGGGTGCTGGTTGCTGCTATCTGCTGCCCATAGGCATTACAAAGGGCAAGGGGGGAAGTGGTGAGAGCCACTTCTTAAAACTGCTCCCTGTCCCAACCTTCATCCTCGCCTAGGCCTTTTTCTGGGACAGCTGTAATAAAGGTTAAACTGCAACACAAATAAACAGAGCAGTTTTTCCTTGGCCTGAATCATCTGTGTGATGCAGGTTTGCCATTTATCCATAAATATCCTGACAGCTCATTATCCAGGCAGGAATACTGGACGCCTATGATACACTTCACTCCAAAAAAGAAGTAAAAAAAACCAATCCCAAAACAACAACCGCCTTAATTTCAGACAAAACAGGATGTACAATTTTATTCCTGCGCTGAGCTGCTTTAAATGATTGCCTCTAAACTTCTGGAGAGGCAAGGAGGGCTGGAACTTCCTTTTAAACTTGTAATTAATTGCTTGCAGAGAAAAAAAAAAAGCAAGCAAAAAAAAAAAAAAAAAAAAAGCAGAGCCCTTTGAAATGTTTCCACTTTAAACCGGAGCTGAACGCGTTGCTGAGGCCCTCACTGCTTGTTCCTGGGAAGTGCCCAGCTGGGACGTGCGGCCGCCCTGGGCCAGCCCAGAGCAGCAGGGATGCGGCTGAGCATCCCTTGCCAGGGGAAGGCAGAGGTACCTGCCACCACCCCAAGCAGGCAGCGCCGAAATCCCAGGGCCACCTTTCAGCATGGCTATGCAGCTGGTTTTCAAATGCCTTTTCTTTTCGTGCGTGCATCGCCTTTTGTTTCGGAGATGAAGGGATGTCTGTGCGCTAAATAAAGGGGTTCTTCAGTTTAACATTAGAAAAAAAAAAGGGGGGGAGGGAAAAGTAGAAAAACTGGTGCCTTTTAAGCCGGCAACTCTAAGGGCAGAGGGGTTACCCAAGGCCACCCCTCACCAGCTGAAAGTCTGCGTGCGCAGCAAGGAGCTGCGTTTAGGAAAAATCCGCGCTGCTGCTCAATTTGGTGCAACAGCAGCATCTCCCCTTCGAGAGAGGATGAACAGGGCGAGCTGAGCCGAGGTCCACCTTGGGTCTGAACCGAATGCCTCATGCCTGTGGAGCTGCAGCTGGGAGGCCAGCTGGTTTTTTGGGTTCAGGTATGGGACCAAAAAATGGGGCCAGGGAGGCACTGGGCAACAGGGCAGCATCTTGGGGAGGGCTGCTCAACGCCCTGTTAAATAAGCTCTTTGTTTTTGGGTAGCCGGTGCTGGCAGAGAGTCAGGGAAGAGCTGACATGGTAACTCACTCGGGAGGTCCTGCGGCCAGGGGTGGATGGCAGCTCTACACGGCTGGGGTTTGCGTGGCTTGTGTAAGTTTTAATCGAAGTTGGGCGTCCAACATGAGGTTCTTTAATCCACGCTGGCTCCAAAGGAGCCGGTTTTTGCAAGGGTGGGGAACATCTGCCACTCCTCCGGAGTTATGGGCGGCTGTGGGTGGAAAACAAGCTCCTTTTGAGGGCTGGCCTGGGATGGCACCACAAGCCATCGGCGTGCATGGCTTGCCTGGCTGAGCTGGAGGGGTAAAGGCTGCCAGCCTGAGCATGGGGAAATCAAAACAGAGGGGTTGCCTTGGCAATGCTGGCTTGCCCACATCCTGTGCGCTGCAGAGCAACCATAGTGGCTGGGGATGGAGGTAGAGTTCGCAGAAAAGTTGCAGTTCACTGGAAATAGGGGGCAAAGGGCTCGAAACTGCTACGCAGGGTCATTTGTGGCAGAGAGGAGACCGCTGGAGATATTTTAGGGCCCGATTTTGCAAGTTAAGTCCTTTAGGCTCAAACCTCAACAGGCTATTACATCTTTGTGAAGTTCCCTCCAGCCTAACAAAGCTCAACCTGCTCCTCTCGGCTGACACACAGGCTTGGGTAGGAGTGGGGCCGCTCTCAGGTGCTTCTCCCTGCATCCATTGAGAGCAGGAGCCACTCCAGAAGATGACCAACCTGCAGCCCAAGACCTGGGGGGGTTTGGCCCCACAGTACTTCTAGGTTATGTGAACTCGCCTGCGCTCGATGTCCAGCTGCAACTTGGGACTTACCGAGATGACAGGGAGGTGTCTGACCTGCAGCCATCCCCATTTCCTTAATGTGGGTGAGACCTCGCTTCTGGTGAGACCTCACTTTATGCAACTGATGCTAAGCGATGCAAAGCAGGAATCACATTAAACTCAACCATTTCCTTCAGTCATTGGTTTGTATCAGCTTTACACCCACTATCCACCAGCAGTGACAGCGATGGGTGAGGCTAAGAGAGGGTAACCTCTCTCAGCCTGCGAGCTCTCCAATACAACCAGCAGAGACACAGCTACGCACGCACACACGAGTGACATCTATTTTCCTGTTTGCACCTGCAGACTTAAAGGAAAACTGGATGAAACCTGACACTGAGGGTGAGCAGTTTCCTTAGCTGGGATTGCACGTTACTGTTTTGGAAATGGTGAATAATAAGTTTTGCCGCTGGTCTCCCGGAACTCGTAGCAGGCTCCAGAGACCTTCCTCAAACGTTAAAAAACAAACACCAAAAGCGACCACCCAGCAAACAAAACCAACTAAAGCTTCATC
Source organism: Strix aluco (assembly GCF_031877795.1). Classification (NCBI taxonomy): domain Eukaryota; kingdom Metazoa; phylum Chordata; class Aves; order Strigiformes; family Strigidae; genus Strix; species Strix aluco. The sequence goes on along the minus strand of NC_133938.1, from coordinate 32,065,308 downwards.
TTATTCCCACTGCCATCAAACCTTCCAGCCAGAAGCGGCACGTAGATGCTTTCATCCCCTAAAGGGAGTGATTTGGAAAACTACTGATATGAATGTTGGATAACAGGGTTAAAGTGAAACTATTTTGCAAGCTGCTGCCTGGAGCCCGCTCCGCCATGGCCATCTGCACACGCACGGCTGCCATCAGCCCCGGGATCAGGGCAACTGCTGGCCAAAAGACCAGTTTTGCTTTTAGAAAAACACCGCTGTCACCCCTGCCAGCGCCGGGAGCTCCCCTGAGCCATCCTGGTCTCCTCTAAATGATGGCAGAGGCAGCGCTGCCCCCCCAGGGCTGGCAGGCGGGCCCCCCCCAGCCCACCCAGGGCTCTCCCTGGGGTGGCTCACAGGCATTTTTGGTTTCGGGGGGCTGCAGATCCACCTGGGCCAGCCCTGTGGCTCTCGAGGGTAGTAACACCAAAATTTGTTGGCGCAGCCTTACCTCTAGCTTTGGCCACCCGAAACCCCCGGTGCTGGGCAGGCCCTTCTGGTGGCCGACGGCCCCTGAGAGCTGCTCTTCGTCGCCGTTCCTCCGAGTGCCACTGTCCCCACCCGCCTGTGCCACGGTCCCAGCGCCCCTGCCCAAACCCCAGCCCCAAAGCTGACCCCGCCGCGGCAGGCAGCTGCCTGCACTGCTGCCTGCCCGCGGGGCTACGGGCAGCACTTGATGTGGCTTTAAAATAATAATAAAAAAACCACCCCAAAACACAGAGAAAAGCCCTGAGTTTGGTTAACTCCAAGCCAAGGATGAAGCCCAGCCCGGCTGGGCGATGCCTGGCGGCTGCGGGGAGCGGCTCCCCCCGGCACCCCGCTCCCGGGGACCCCCCCATCCCCATCCCCATCGCCATCGCCATCGCCATCCCCATCCCCATCCCCATCCCCATCCCCATCCCCATCCCCATCCCCATCTCCATCCCCATCTCCATCCCCGCCGGCCAACCTACCTCCGCACCCGCGGCCCCGCTCGTCCTCCCGCCCGCCCCGGCGGAGGCTCCCGGCGGCCGGAGGAAATGGGACGCCCCGGCCCGGCTGCCTCCGCCCCCGGCCCGGCCCCGCCGCCCGCCCGGCCCCACCTGGGGCTCCCCGGGGTGACACCCACCCCCCAGCACAACCCCAAAACTGCGCGGGGGGGGGGGGAAGGGGGGGACGCCGGTGTTTCGCTGGCCGCGGGCGCTGGGGAAGGGCTGGCAGAGTTGGGGCTGTTTAGTCTAGGAAAGAGGCACGGGGGTGGGGGGGAGGGCGGGGGGAGGGACAAAACCGGCCCTGAAGTATGCCAAAAGTTGCTGGAAAGAGGGAAAGAACAAAGTGTTCTCCTCGCCGGGAAGGAGGCCTGCGCTTTGGTGCGGCAGAGGTTTCCCCAGAAGCTTTTTTGGGGGGCAGCGGTGGGGGTTTGCAGGGGCGGTGACGCCGCTCCTGTTGTTGGGACAGGGCAGACCTCCATCTCCCGAAAAGCAGGGCCAGGACTGGCACCCTGCACCCCGACACCACCGCAACGCCCCGATGGCCACGCTCTGTCCCTGGAAAGGGGACGCTGCAGCCGAGCGGGGGGGGGGGGGGCGGGGGGGACACCGAGCAGCCCCACGGGAGGGAGACGCCCAGGGGGCTGCTCCTCGCGGCAGCATTAAGGGTGCTGGGCACCCACGGAGGTAAGAAATGATGTTTTGACCCGAGAAAGGCCTCCCAGGTCGTGCAGGGTTTTGAGATTTTCGAAATTTGATTTCAGTTCAATTTGGATTCCCCCTCGCCCCCCCCCCCCCCCCCCCCCCCATTTCCACTTGCTGCTTTCTCTCCATCTTATTTTTTTTTTATTCTCCATGTGAGGGATATCCAGGAATCACCGGATCCCGATTGCTTTGCATTCCGGGGCTGAGCAGGCTCCACACAGAGTTGTGATGTTAACAGCTGGGCAAGCTGTGACTAGAAAAATGTTTTGCTGGAATTTTTCTGGCCGACTTGAATCCTTTCAGCTTGCAAAACCCTCACGCTTGCCCTCCTCACCCTCCTTCATACTCCGGAGCCAGAAGCTTGGCTTTTTTGCTTTGGCCTCGGTGCTAACTCATTGGGCTGGGGTAGCCGGGGCTGCCCGACCCTTCGAGGCTGCTGGAAAACAGCCCTGTGCTCCCGGTGCCGTGGCCGGGCAGCGCCAGGAGCAAACCTGCGCTGGGAATACGAGGAAAGAGGGATAGAGAGGAGGGGTGGAGGGATGGAGGCAAGCTGCCTGCCAGCCCTGACGGCCTCCGCTGCCCTCCCTCCCGCTGCCTTCATCCTAGCACTGAGGCTGGAGGGGTGACAGACCCCAAGAATCGCATGTTGCAGGCTACAGCTTGTGCTAAGTGCCTCCCAGTAGCCTTTGGGCTGCGGGAAGTACCAAACCTTTTTTACCTAAAAATTTGCTGCTTGTTAACACCAGGAAATTTTTCCTTGGTTTTATGCTGCAGGATGGAGATCCCAGGACTTTGCACTGTGTTCATGGCTCACTGCATCCCGGCTCACCTGATCCCAGCTCACCCGATCCCAGCTCACCCAATCCTGGTTCTCCCCTCGCACTGAGCTGCAGCAGTTCCCTCGTTTGCAGGCACCAAATTCCCCTACGAAAACATGCAGAAGAAACCACCTGAGTGCTGGCAGTCACCTGAGGGACACGCAGCCACCCTACAGCGCCAGATAGCGTAATGTCACCTTTGAAACCACCCTAATAGGATTCCCTGGAAATATTTATTATTAGAGGTCCCTAAGGGCGAGCATGACCCGAGGCATTGGGCTCGAGAGTGCCTGTCCCCGGGGTCGAGGGAGATGAAAGCCCTGCCTGTCCCTGGCAGCGCTGCTGCCGCAGCAGCTGGGAGATTTGCTTTGTTCCCTGGGCAAACAGTCCCGCTGGGGCTTGGAGCTTTCTTGTCGCTAATTTAATTTGGCAGAGGCGTCACTGAGGGAGCAGTTGCCGGTCTGGGCACCTTCCCCAGCTTTTTGGGGCCCCCTCCAAGCACGGTGCTTTGGCACACACTTGGCTTCAAGCAGGAATATTGTGACAAAGTGGCAGCAATGGTGGACACCGATAACACTGACCTCAGCTCTTAAACCTCTCATGATACTGCTACTTGTAAAGGAGAGTCTTGATGAGTATAGTGATACCATTAAACCAAGTTGGGAAGCATCGGATAGACTTAAAGAAACTTAGAATTAATGCAAGAATACACAAATATAATCAGTCAGACCACATTTCTGTCTAGCCCAGTTCTCTCTTCCCCGCAGTGGTCTGTAGGAGATGCTTTGAAAGATGCTTGACCCTGTGGGTGTCTCCTGCAGCGAGGAGTTCCATGGCTCCTTCACACACGATGGAAAAAAAGTACCTTTTGGGGGTGTGTGGGCTGAACCTGCCACCTCCTAGTTTTGTTTGGTACCCAGTGTATCTGGGCTCCAAGGAATAGTGTTTTATTTTTCAGAAACTTGAATGGGTGAGAGGAAGCTGTGACTCAGCCGCTGGTGAATCATTGCAGCTCCAGATGACGCCTCTCCCTGCTTGCTGGTGCCCCTCAAGCGCAGGAACCAGTAAGTCCATACCAGACAAGCCCCTGTCACATCATGGGATGTAGTTCGAGTCCAGGCCTGGGATCAGCTGGAAATGAAATCCCACCTCCAGCCCGTTTTCCACCCATCACAGAATCACAGAATTGTTTAGGTTGGAAAAGACCTTGAAGCTCCTCCAGTCCAACCATTGACCTAACACTGACAGTTCCCAACTCCACCAGATCCCTCAGCGCTAAGTCAACCTGACTCTTAAACCCCTCCAGGAATGGGGACTCCCCCCCTGCCCTGGGCAGCCCATTCCAATGCCTAACCACCTGTTCTGTAAAGAAATGCTTCCTAATATCCAGTCTAAACCTTCCCTGGCACAATTTGAGGCCATTCCCTCTTGTCCTATCACATGTTACTTGGTTAAAGAGACTCATCCCCAGCTCTCTGCACCCTCCTTTCAGGTAGTTGTAGAGGGCCATGAGGTCTCCCCTCAGCCTCCTCTTCTCCAGACTAAACCCCCCCAGTTCCCTCAGCCACTCCCCATCAGACCTGTGCTCCAGACCCTGCACCAGCTTCGTTGCCCTTCTCTGGACACGCTCGAGTCATTCAATGGCCTTTTTGTAGTGAGGGGCCCAAAACTGAACACAGTAATCGAGACGCGGCCTCACCAGTGCTGAGTACAGGGGTAAGATCCCTTCCCTGTCCCTGCTGGCCACACTATTGCTGACACAAGCCAGGATGCCATTGGCCTTCTTGGCCACCTGGGCACACTGCTGGCTCCTGTTCAGCTGGCTGTCAAACAACACCCCCAGGTCCCTCTCTGACTGGCAGCTCTCCAGCCACTCCTCCCCAAGCCTGTAGCCCTGCTGGGGGTTGTTGTGGTCCTTCCCAAACTCCTTATTTCCGTGTGAGATCAAAGTCTTTCCCATGCCAAAAAGCCCCCCTGATAACTTTCATTTCCTCCAAGGTCTGCTCAACCCCTCATTTTATTTGGAAAACACTACTAATTTTACACTGCAAATAGAAACACTCTCTTGTTTCCCCCTTGTTTCATTGGATTCAGATGGTTTATTCAGCAGTTTGCCCCAGTACACAGCTGGGAGCTTCACTTCTGCCTTGGTAACACCCAGCTAGCACCCGAGGCCAGTATATTTGGGTTTTTCTCGGCATGGTGGGATGAGAGGAGATGTGAAGTGACTGCAGACACAATCACACCTTTCCTCCCAGCTGCTTGCTCTGCTCTCCAGTGGCGATTGCTGTTTGCAGATGTTAGCCTAACTTAAAGTAAGCAATGGAAAACTCTGCTCCCGGAGAAACATTCCTCTCATTTTTCCCCCATGCTTCTGCCTTTCCCCTCCCTCTCCCCCTCCCACAAAAAAAACGCCTGCAGTTTAAACACCAAAAATAAAGCATGCCTGGTCGTGGGCTGGATAAAAATAGCAGCCCTTGGTATTTACTTTACAAGCAGCAATGGGTTTTCCGGCTTTGGAGGAGAATGGGGAGGCAGGAGCGGGATGGGAAGGGATGGGATGGTGACCCTTGACGGGGTGGAGAACAAACACTGAGCTGGTGTTTTTGGGGCTGGCAGGCTCCATGGCAGCTGCTTCACCCTCTCCTCTCCCTCAGTTGGTGCCTGCTGGGTTCTGTCCGCTTGGGAGGGGGGAGCCCTGGGGAAGGATTGGTCTCAGGTGTCATCCCACCTTGGTGCTAATGTGCTGTTTCAGGGCTGCCCTTAAGTGCCTGGGGCTCAGTCCCACATGGGCAGTGATGGGAGAAAGGCTGCTCTTCGAGGAGCAAGACTCACCAAACTGGTGAGTTTTTTGGGGCTGCCTGGTGAGTTTTTTGGGGCTGCCTCTTCTCCACCCATCACCTAGGAGGCTTTGGATGCAGGGGGGCTTCCTGAGGGGTGTCTGGGTCTGCTGGAGCATCCTCCCTGGTGTTTAGGGGAAAGAAAGGGCTGGAGTGGGGAGCAAGGTGGGGTCTCTGGGTGCATCCTCAGGTCCTGCTTGGTGCTTGCATTGAGTAAAGATGGGGTACGGGGACCCAAGTGTGTTTGGAGAGGAGGGAGAACACGTGTCTCTGCTTGGGGTGTGTTTCAGTATGTGCCATGGGGTTTGGAAGGAAAGCAAACCTCATAGGTAGAGCTCTTTGTTATTTTAGAGCTGATGATTGTTTTGTGTGTATGAGCCTTCAGAAACTCCTTCCTGAGGAAATCCTACGGGCAGTGCTGGCGGCAGGCAAGGGGGAGAGGAGACGTGCTGGGAGGTGGGGAGAGTGCTGGGACCGGGTGGGTCCTGGCAGCGTGATGTGGTGCCTTCCCATTTAGGAATGGCTTAAGGATCAGTTACATGAAGGCCAGGGGACAAAAACATCGTCGGTGAATGGGGGTCTCTGGGGGTCACCGGCAGCGTCTTCCTGTCACCTCCCAAGGGCTGGATTTGTGGGAGGTGTGAACCAAAGGCCGAGGAGTGTGTGATGCTTGGGCACAGCCTCGGTGTCCCCAAGGACCATCATGTGCCCCCAGTAGTGGGAAGTGGTGGCTTGTGCCTCCTCCTGGAGGGGCCGCTCCCAAGGGTTTCCTGTGCCAGGTGGGTGGTGCATCTGATCTGCCAATGTTGATTTTTAGGTGAAAAACCTGTTGTACCGGCTGTCCCCTCTGGTGCAGTCCTTCCTTTGGCTCAGCCCCATGATAACCAAGAAGCAATCAGCAGCTGTCCCTCCTTGCCAGCTTCCCCCGGAGCCCAGCCGAGGCGGGCAGGGAGATCCCATCCCGTTTCTTTAATAATAAGCAGCTGCCAAATTATTATTATTATTAATGTTGTATTATCCCTTCCCCTCTGTAAGCCATTTCCACAGGGGAAGCTGTTCCTGGAGATCTCCTCGGCTTGGGACCACATGAGGATTTTGGCTGGTGGCACTGGAGTGGTTGGCCAAGGTTGTGACCTTGTGCTGGGACATTTTGTGCTGCCCTTGGGGCTTAGCTCCTGCCTGGGGATGGGGACTATTTGACCCTTGCTCTTCACAGTTCAAAGTCTTCTTCCTCCTCATCTCGTTTGCTACCCGGGGGGTTGGCAGGAAGGATATGCAGCTGGGTGCTGGGGCTTGGGCAGGGCAGCTGGGTGGAGGCTTACCCACGCCCCGGGGAGGGAACTGAGAGTGAAATGCAAATCGTGGCGAGTGAAAGAGAAAAAACACACCCAAGGCCTTTCTCCTGGGGGTGTTTTGCCCCTTTCTGCTCCTCATGAGGGAGAGCAGGTTCCTTTATTTGGAGGGGCAAAGTGTCCCTTGAGCTGGGGGGAGAGGTGGCCTTGGGTCGTGGGTGAGGAACCGATACAAGACAGTGAGCAGGCAGATGCCAGCTGCTTTCGGCATGACTTAGTGCAGCAGGGGACGTGGGAGCAGGAGGAGGGCCAGAGCCTGTCCCCAGGAGCAGGGGGACGCTGGCTGCCAGTGATGCTCCTCCAGCCCTGTCCCCTCTGCCGCTCCTCTCCCGGCAGCTGTTTCCAACGCCTTCTCCTGACGTTCTTAGAGGAAGGGTTTCTCACTTCATCCCCCCCTTCTCTCACTTTTGGGGAGGATTTTTCTCAGAAACATTTGCAGAGTTGCTTCCTTCAGATCCCTCTTTTGTTGCAATGTCACCAAACGCAGGAGACAGTGTGGGGACAAGGGGCTGTTGTGGCGAACAGAGGCAGCTTGTGTTCCCACCAGCATCCCGGTGTGCTCCGCTCCGCTGACAGGCAGCCATGCCAGGCCCCGGTGCCTATGGAGGGGTAGCACCAGGGAGATAACCTGGGTGGGAGCAAGAGGATTAACCCTGCTGCTGGGAATGAGCCTGCTTATACATTGCATGGTGCATGCTAGAGGGGGGCTCACACCTCCAACATCCCTAACAACAGCAGAAAGCAATCCAAAATACTGGGAGGGAGAGAAGTGCCACTATAAGAGGTCCCTAATCACAGCTAGGTTCTTGCCTCAAACATAGTGTGTATAATATGGATTATTTTTTTGGTGGGGAAGATTGTTGAAACAGGTTGGAAGCAGAAAAATCGCTGCATGTTGATGCCTTGGCTGTAGCACAGGGAAGGGGGAATAAGCCTGTGGGTTGCTATTCACAGCGTGCCTCATCCCATGGAGAGGGGACAAATCAATGAAATTTAAAAGCCCTGCATTTAGATTTGATTAAAAGAGATAATTTATTTTTTTTTCTATGCTCTACATAATTAAGCTTTAGAGCTTGTAGGCACAGGAGTTGAAAATATAAAAATGGGAATGAAGGTTTTAAAGGGATGATGAGCACATCCAGGCTTATGAGGGAGAATTAAAACCCCAGAATGTTAAAGATGGTGCTATAAAAATCACATCCCACAAGGCATAAAGCAGCTGTGAATTCATGGGATGAGGATGCCCCTTCATCGACCTGCTCCAGCCTTGCTCCTGCAGGCATTGCACCTCCTCCCACAGTGCTGCTTGCTCCGGGGCAAGCATTTCCCTTGTGTTTTTTTGGGCTGAGGTTACAGGGTGTGTTGCTGGGAATGCATTGCTCGAGCTCCTGGTTTGGGATGGATGCCCAACACCCTTGCTGAGGACCTTTGTACACCCTCCTGATGTTTGTTGGTAGAACAAAGTTCCCAAGCATCGCTCATGCAAGAAGGGGACTTTGGTAAGAGGGCTGTGATGAAATATCTCCGTACAAAGTGCAGATGGGGGCGGGGGGGGACTGGCAGTGCGATGCTCTGCAGAGGCTGGAAGTGTCCAAAGAGGAGCATGGCTGCCTGCAGCATGGCTGTGCTGTCTGATGGTGCTGCCTGCGCAGAGCCTGGACTGCCCAAGGAGGAGCATTTCCTGGAGAGTCTGAAAATGTGAGATCCCACCACGTGTGATACTGCAGGACTGTGTCTAGAGTGTACAGATGGCTTTGAGCTGTGCAAAGGCAGAGGGGCCCAGAGCGATGAGGCTGGTGGGCACCTGTGATGGGTGGTGGGGCAGGAGTTCCCCAGGGGTGGATGTGGTGGGGCCAAACACCTCCCTGGCTTAAGTCACAGAATCACAGAATCATCTCGGTTGGAAAAGCCCTTGAAGATCATCCGGTCCAACCATGAACCTCACACTGACCGTTCCCAACTCCACCAGATCCCTCAGAGCTGGGTCAACCCAACTCTTCAACCCCTCCAGGGATGGGGACTCCCCCCCTGCCCTGGGCAGCCCATTCCAACGCCCAACAACCCCTTCTGGAAAGAAATACTTCCTAAGAGCTTGTCTAAACCTTTCCTGGTGTAATCCATCCCTGGTTCCAATTCAAAACTTGGAATGTTTAGGAAGGGGCTTGTGCCAGCCCTAACCCCCTTCTTATCCCATCTGAAGCATGGAGCTGGGCCATGGCTCTCACTTTGGGAGGTGGGTTATGGGCCAGGGGGATGCTGTGGCTCCACATACACCTGCCTTCTCTGGGTACCAACCTCCAAGTGGTGTGTGCTCACCTCATGCATCTGGTTATTGCAATGGGAGTCTGTGTTTCCTTCAGGTGAGCTGTTCTAAGGGAGCTCTGCAGGGATTGAGGGTCCTGTTGGTCCCACTTGGCCCCAGACATGCTGAATGGAGGGTACAGTAGAGGGCACTGCCCTTCTCCAAGGGACCACAAATGACATGCACTGCATTGGGCCAACTCTTATTCAAGGAGGGTGAGACTGGGATGACAAGCACAGGCAAGCCTTCCCCTCCATCCCAAACCTATCTCCATCCCTTGGCTCCTCCATGTGCAGAGGAGAGCCCCTGGGCTTGCCTGAAGGGTCTTCCATGGCACTGACTCCATTCAGACATGAAGGGACATGACAGTTAATCCAGACAGTTGAGTCTGTCGGGCTTCAGGCTTGGCTTTTTGCTGTGTTGGTGGCCATGGCCAAGGTGGGGGATCCCCGTGCTTATGACTTCCTTTTTTCTTTCTCTTGAATCGGAGCAAGAAAGAGAAGTTAAGAAGCTGCTGCAAAACAAATGCCCCTGTTTTGTCTCTCTGAAATTAAATTTAGAAAATACTGAAGTGGTCTGGCAGAAGAGCTTCTTTCAGGCTTTCTCATCCTGCCTGGCTACGTGTCAAACATGAAAACTTAAGACGAGGAGGTCTAAATAAAGTCTGCATGTGAAATGAGAGGAAACTTTCAAAATCCTCTGAAATTCATACTTGTCCCAGAGATTTTTGCTAAATCAATGTTGGTTGTTGTTTTTGGGGTGGCTTTTTTTTGTTTTCCACTGGGAGCATGTTATGCTGGAAATAGCCTTGCAATTTGGTTTTCGGTGGGATTTCCATCGTGCTGAGAACAGATTGCTGTCTAAATTGGGAGAACAGCTCTAACTGAAGACTTTGGGGTTGTTTTGCTCTGCTCCCAAGCATTTACACTGCAGCTTTGCTTTCTCTGGCTGCAAATTGCAGAGCTGAGGGCCTCTCTAGCTTGTGAGAGCAGCTAAATTTATTAACGAAGCATCCTGCACTGGGCTGAGGCCAAAGTGCAGCTCCCTGCCTTACCGGGGTTGAAGGACCAGCAGCGTGGTCTGACTTTGTGGTCACTTTATTGTTATTTACTTTAACAAGATAACTCAAGCAGGGGGGACCTTGGGGAGCCTCTGGTCTGACCTGCTGCCCAAGACAGCCCTGGGGTCAGATGAAGTTGCTCAGGGCTTTCTCCAGCCTGGTCTTGAGCACCCCCAAGGATGGAGACGGTACCACCAGCCAACGCTGGGCTGTCCCCAAAATTTCCTCCCTGTATGTTTTTTTTTTTTTATCCCATTGCATGTGCTTTGCCTCAGCTGCTCTCTTCCTCTCAGTTTGTGTTTCTTGGCGTGCTTTGCGAATGAGGAGCGTGGTTTCTTCCAGCTGCTGCTGGGCTCGCTGGGGTGGCTGTCTCGGCTGGGCAACACCTTGCAGCTCAGCTGCAAACCGCAGAGCGAAAAACCAAGCCTCCGTGGCCAGCTGCTTCGGATGCAGAAGTATGTATCTCCACTGGGGCAGGGCATGACCTTGCCGGAGGGTGAGAGCATGCGAATTCCTGCTAATAAACCCCCCCCCCCCCCGTGCCCCTTCTCCCATGGGGTAAACAAGGATTAGGGACAGGAGATGCACTGAGGTTAGGGCTGTGATGCTGCCGGGCTTGGATACACGAGGACCCCGCTCCCACCCCACTCCCGGACAGGCACACAGCTCGCTCCTTCGGTATCTTTTATTAATGTATAGAAAATGCATTAAAAAAAGGAACTATACATAGCCTAAGAGCGGTCAGGACTAAAAATACTAGTTAACAATGGTTAACAAGCGTCGATCCCATTCTCCGAGCTACGTTTTCATTACAGGGTGGGGAGGGTTGTTTAATATATTATTTATTTATATTATTTATTTTATTTATGCATTTATTTGCTTTTATCTTCCCCCTCATTTGGTTGTGTTGGTTTGTGTTTGAGTTCATCAGAACCTGTCCAAGGGATTTCGTTGCCTCTGTTCTTTCTTCTTATTTAAGGTTTTTAAATTTTTTAAAGTAATAAACACAGTTCCAGGGTAACACCTGTACACAGGGGGCTGCTTGTTTGTTTGTTAGATCTTTGCGTCACCATCCTTCTGAGAAACCACTGACACCTGGAGAGCTGCAGGCTGGGTACCGAGGCAGCTCTGGGCGTCAGCATCTCCCCAGGAAAGAGCCTTTCCCTCCCCCTTACTGCAAACCTCCCCCCTGGGAGAGGCAATGAGTTGCCACCACCCTCTGGGCACCATCAGGTTTAAGGAAGGGGGAGAGTGGCCCTGGAGGGTACCGGTGGTCCCCAAGGGTCTTGGTTGGGTTTGATGACCATCCTGGGGTGCTTGGCTGACAGAAACAGGGATAGGCTTCTTGCTTGGCCCTGGGACAGAGACCTTTGTTAGTGGGTGTAAGCATGAATTAAAGTTTTTTTGGGGGTGAGACCTCTTTGCTGGCAGTGTCTGGTAAGGTCAAAGCTTGTGGGTGTTGCTGGGAGGCACAGGGCAGGGGGTGTGTGGTCATCCCAGGGTGTGATGGTGGGGACACACCAGGAGGGTGGCTCTGGGTCTGGATAAAGGGCATGTGCTGGCACGGAGGTGATGCACTGGGCGGGTATTCTGACTCCTGCTGTATTTGGGCAGGTCACTCTAAGTCTGTTGTGGGCACAGGGCCACCCCAGTGTGGGGACACCACTACTTGAGCCCTCACCTGCTGCACCACTGGGGACAAAGGTGGCCCTGACACTTCATCTGGGGTAAGCATCACTTTGGGAAGGAGGTAGGAGCTTGGGGCAAGAGGGCGTTTAGTCTGGTGCTATGCTTTGAGATCTCCATGGTAAAGTAATACAAAGATAAGGAGTAGAAGCAAAGGCTTCTTCCCAACCTTTGTGTGGCTCTGACACTCTTCCAACATCCTTCTGACAAAACCCTTTGGGGAAGGCCTGACCTCTTTCTTTCCCCATATTAGTCATTTATAAATGCTGTCTTAAGGATCACTTTACTAAAAGCAGCTTTTCTTTTCAGGCCTTTTTTTTTTTTTTTTCTTTGGTTACATTTTAGTGCAGTGCGTTGTGGAAAGGTGGGCTTGGAGGACTGGCAGGAATGTGAACAGAGGGAAATCAAAACTATGTGAGCGATGAAAAAGTCCCTTGGTGTTTCCTTCCAGGATTTGGGGGTTAGAAAGAAGAGGCAGCTTTGAAAGGCTGTGGGGGTCCTGGGCAGTCATGGTGATCTGCTGGGTGAAGGATCTGACATGCTTCTCCTTGCTTGATGTTAGAGGAGTTGTCATCTCACAGTGGATAGTGTGATTTGAGTAACAGCTTCAAGTTTGTTTTAGGGGCTGTAGCAAGCCTGGGCCATATGAGCTGGGTGGCAGAAGAGCCACCAAAGCCCAGTGATGATTCATGTGCTGGAGCCAAGGTCTCTTGAGATGAACACTGTGCAGGATCCAGGCTGGGTTTCTGGGAATTTCAGGCCTGTTGCCAAGACTTCATTCAATCTCGACGCTACGCTGATGGGGGACAGGGCCGAACTTCTGGTTGGACAATGAATTCAGAAAAAGGTCTTACCCAACCAGTGATGGAGGGTAAAGAGAGACTGTACTTAATCACCTGGCTGTTCTGTAGCATCAACATCAAGCAAAAATTTGCTTAAAACCACTGGCAGGAGCTTTGCCCAGAAAAATTAATCAGGCAACAATGAAAAATAAATTTCTGGAAAATTGTATCTTGTAGATGGACAATGTGAACAAGGGACAATGGCCCAAATGACCAGGTCGTTGCTGCTGATTTTTTTGCTGAGGCTTGGGTTAGGTTATCACCAGGAGAGAAAAACCACCACATGTAGATGTCTTTCCTTTAAAAGATTTTAGCAACTGCATTTCACCAAGGTAAGGGAAAGGCAACACCCTGGCACTGTGTTTGAGATCAAGGACCAGCACTGGTATATAGCGGCACTGGAAGGTCAGATATTATCTCCAGGGTCGTCCTTCAGACTCGATGATGGAGTTGAGTCAATGGGGCCCTTTCATCTTGATTACAGGATTTATAAAAGGGATGACAGACATAAGCAGGGAGGGAGAGGCATACATTAGAAAATCTATTTAGAGAATAATCAGCCTTTTTGATGATTTTCTTCTGAATCTCCTGGAAAAGCTTGGCATGTGTTGATTTTCTGTTTGACTTTACCTTTGAAAAGAGAAGCTTCTTGCCTTCCACTTGATTGTGGATGATGAGCTCCCATGTTTCCACTAATACCTCTTCCTTTCACCTGGGTAGATAAACAGCACTATCCGAGACAGGTGATGAATGCCATCCACCGCCAATCTGCTCCTAGTTATAACCCCTGCACTATAGTGCTTTTGTTAGGACACTTGTTGTCTATAAACTCTTGGTGATATTGGGAAAACATATTACTCTGCTGGTCTACTAGGAGGCTTCTTAGGTTTTAATGAGTTCTATCTGCTGCTTCTTGTTGGCTTTTGGGACCTAAAACAGGGCAGGTTTCTTGGGAGGTGTGACATGCTGCCATCTGTGACAATGGCCATGTCCTACAAGAGATCCCATCATCTGTAGCCTGACTGACCTGTTCCTCAACTGGTTGACTTGTTGCCTGATTTAATCCTGATGGTAAGTAAGAAGAGGTGCCTCATTTACCTGTGAGATGTTGCTGAACTACAGCATCCTTCCTCCAGGTTGGACTGCAGCTTGTAAGCTGACCACTTGAAGGGCTGGACCGTGTATCTAATCCTGTCCTTGGGGTTAGCTATGATTTTGTGTGCCAGTATGTGGCATGGACAAGGAGGCTACATTTCCCTCTTAATGCCCTTCTTCATCTCTGCAACCATGGTGAGTAATGTCAGAAAATGCAGGAGCATGACCGTGAAAGAGACACTGGCCTGAATTATAAGCTACTGCAAAGATGCCTTTATGTTGCCATCTGGAAGATGTTTCTTGAGACAAAGCAGCTTCAGTGTGATAAAATCAAAAAGCAGTGTTTAGCATTTGTAATGCTCCCTTGGCTGTGAACCCAGCGATGAGCTGCATTGTCCTTGGATGTGGGGACAAGTCCCTTCTCTGAGACCAAGCCAGTGACAATGCCCAGCATTGATCAGACCCCTTGGCAGAGGAGTGACTCCAGCATGGTGGTCATTTGGGCTACGTGAAGGTGGTGTCAATGACTACAGAAAGCAGCCAGAGCTATCTGAAGGGTCCATCATCCTTAAGATAGGAGAAGTTAAAGATGGGAAGAGTGAACTCATCTATTCTTCCAGGAGTCTTGAACTGCTCCAAAATCTGAATGGACTAAGCCTTCCTTCCAAGAGGGAAAACAGTTGATTTCCTGTTAGAGAGATGGTGATACCAAGGCACTGAGATTTGAGTCCCTCTTGTGATGGTGGTGAAGAGAGATGGTGTAGGACAAGGAAGGGAATGGGAGTTTCTCAGCTTGCACTTGTCTTCCCTTGGCTGCATCCTTATCCTTCCCCGTGTACTTGGAGGTCCCTGAACAAGAGCACCTGGGCTGTGCCAGCTGCTGTCTGGGCTGCAGTTGTGTGATAGCTCTTTCTGTTGCCGGTCCTTCTCTGAGATTCTTTGGTTTGCGACCAATGACCTCTGTGAGAGACAGAATTGTGGAATTTGGAAATAGCAGAGGAAATGGGCCCTAGGCTTCAAGACCACAAGTAGTGATTTTTCTCCCAAGTCCTCTAATTTGAATCCTTTCTTCTCCATCAAGCTCAGCATAATGCAGGCAGATGTCATGCACCTGAAGTGGGATGAGTTCAGCTCAGAGGAGAAGATGATGTAGGTTGAGGCTGGTGGAGCAGCTCTTGTTCCACTGCACCCCCATGTACATGAGGATGACTTTGGCTGTGGTGGGGTCAACACGTGAGCTGTGGGTTCTCTAGAGTTTGCCCACACATGCAGATATTCACCAAGTCCTCCTGGTGTGATCTGTGAAAACTGGGGATGGGATAAGCCTTGTGTTTGCTCATCCTTGCGTTGTCTCTATGTGTAAAGTGCCCGCACGCGGGGGAGGGATGACCAGGCTATTGCCCTTAGCCAGAAGGAGAGACAGGCCTCTGCCTGCTGGAAGAGTTGGTGTCTACAGGATGGCATGAAGCTTGGGACCTCCCTGCCAAGAGGGGAAAGGGAGTCAGGGAGAGGGCGAGTGTCCCTGGCCATGACTGGAGTGGAAATGGATGCACCAAGGTCCCTGTGGGGAAGGTTTTTGCCATGAGCCCCATGACAAACGTTTCTAACACGGTATGCTGGGGACTTCTAAGTCTTTTAAAAAAATATCAAAAATCTGTCTGTCTCTTTCTCTCTTTCTTCTCGTGTTAAGGGCCAGAGTATTGGGGTAGGGAGACTGGAAATTTGGTATTTCTCTGGGACAGATGCAAAGCAATGAGGTCTTTCCTTTCCCATGACCTTTGCTTGTGCCGTAGTTCCCTCCAGCACTTGTGAGGGGCAGGTTGCTATCTCAGACGAGTAGTAATTTTTTTTTTTCCCTTTTCATATTATAAAATACAAACAAATGACAGAAAAGGTCAGGTGGTGGGAGGTGGGAGGGGGTTCAGCTGGCTCAGAGCTGTAGGGACCGTCTCTTCCTCCCAAAGATGTTACGGTGGTTATAAGGTCTCATCTTCATTTCCACGAAGGGGATGGAGAACTCATGGCCTTTCCAATGGTACCAGTTAATCCCCTGGCAGAAGGGAGAGAAAGGCACAGGGTAAAGAAAGACCCTAACACAAAACTAGAGTGGGAGAGGAAGGAAATGAGGTTGACTGCTGTAGAGAAGCCAGAAGGAAGAACTTGCTACAGCAGGAGCAAGAAGCTCTTCTGCTGCTCTGGCTTGATGTTTTTTCCCACAGTTCAAAGGCTCCTGATCAAATTTTATGTATGTATGTATTTTTTTAAAATGAATTTAACAAGGTTCCATAGTAAATGACCATGACAGCCAGTGTGAGGCACAAAGCACCAGCCCAAGTGTTTGAAGGTGGTTCCATTTGCTCCAGCTTGTGTTGGGTCATACCAGCGGTGCTCCTGACCCTGGTGCACCAACCACGCAGCCCCAGCCCTAGCTTGGGCTTGCTGTCATGCTTGGTTGCGCTGATAGAAGAAATGCTGAAGGTTTTCAGCCCAGCTCTGCCCTTACCTGACTGTGCCGGGACTCTCCGTACTTGCCGTTGAGGTTGGTGCGGTGGCAGTTCTTATACCACCAGGCCCCTTTGTAGGACATGGCGCAGTTGGTCACAGCGACATCGTTGTCCCTGTCCTTGGTGGAGAAGGGGCGGCCCTGGTGATAGCTGAGGGAGTCCCCTGTGGAAAGAGGTGCCGTTAGGTGTGAGGGAGCCTGAGTCATCTGGTCTTTTCAGAAGAAAATTAGGATATTCTGGTATATGTGTAGCCTGTGGATCAACAGCTCAAGCAGCTGAAGGCCTGGGAATAATGTTAACTGGAATTGCTCACAACTGGTTCATCTGAGGTCCTCTGCTGTTGGTTTAGGATCAGTACAGACCATAGAAAACCTTAGAGGCTGCTTGGGTTTGGCAGATAGAATGCTGTATGGTTTTGGATCTGAATTTCAGTGTTTCAGAAGTGAATTAAATCCTAGATTTAGGCATCCCTGGTTTCCTGAAGCCTGGCTCTGCTACATAACTTCAGGATGCTTTCAGCCTCCTTCCCTCCTGTTAGCCACAGGGAACTTTTTCTCGCAGAGAAGGCCTACCATTCACCTCTTGAACCAAAATGCTCGGCCTTCTTTTCTCCCTTTGGATAAGGGGAACAACATTTTGGAAGGCACGTAATGTCTTACTACACCAAAGCCACCAACCCCATCTTCCCTCCTTATTAAGGAACAAGTGAGCTGCTTTTGGGTGAAAGAAGAGCCAAAGTGAAACATGGTCGTTATTACAACTGAGAGATGTACTTACAGGAGACATTCTTAATATGCTCCTTGGTGGTCCCTAAGAAAATACGAAGTGGACCCATGCTAGCTGTGTGTAGTCCAACCACTGAGAGGCATGCTAGAAAACCTCTTGGCAATAAACCATTTGGTGCATCTTGGCTGTCTTTGCTCAAGGTGGAGCAGAAGCTTCTTGGTTGGGCAACTAGAAGAAGAGCTTGCTTGAGGAAAGGAAAGGAGTTGTTTCTGCAGCACTGTTACTGCCATTTTTGGCAATAGGTTGGGTGCCTTGTGCCCTGGGACTTAAGGTCAGATCAAGTGCTGTGTCGCACACAACCAAGATCCCTGTCTTCTCTTCCAGGACATTGTATAAGAAAATTCCTGTGTTTTAGATACAGTGTGTGGTTCCTCACTAAGTATATGGTGGTGAAGCTTTGTATGGATCATGGAGGCTTGCAGTCACTGGGCATGTCTATCCCAGCTAGAGGGTCTGAAGCTGGACCCCTCTACTACTTCTTGGGGAAGAGACCCCCTCCCTCCATCACCCACCATTTTCTGGTGGGCAAAGCCTAGCACTACTGCATCAGCTGAGCAAGCAGGTGTGACAGCGTCTTTGCAAAAGTGGACTGCATTTGGCCTCTACATGAGGAAACAATGAAGAAGATTTCAGATTTTTCCATTGCTGTGGGAGGGTGATAAAAACAGCCTGCAGCATGGCATCAATAGCGAGCTGCAGTGATTGCCAAGTGAGATGACACCTCTGACGACTGACCTGGTTTTTTTGAACAGCAATGCCTCTGATATTTAATATCTAATCCCAATGGAAAATTCCCTGGGTCCTTAGTGGGATTTATCAGCATGGTTTACATGAGGGACTGAAGGAAGGCAGAAAGGGCTATGGGTTTGTCTTGCTGCTCAGACAAGTAAACTTAGATATTGGGATTTCCTTTACAGTTTCAGACCCACAAGTCCCAGGATTTCCCTACTACTTGCTAGCAATGAGGTTGTACCCGAAGTGCCGTTGTAGTCCCCTATTCGCAGCTTGTACAGGCTCCGGGAGTCACCAACAGAGAACTTGTCGTAGTAGGCGTACGCCGCTTCCTGGCCGTCCCTCATGTCTATTCGCAACTCATAGCGCCCTTGGGACGTGATCTTGTGGATGTTGTCCAAGCCTGGTGAGACAAACAGCGAGACACCTGGTGAGACCCGGTGCCTGGATCTGCTCCGTGAGCAAACAAAAAGCTCTAGGCAAATAAAACGGCTGTGGGAAATGAGAGGGAGAAGAGGAACCAAAAAGCAACAGCACTTCTGGTTAAGTCTTTGCCTCTCCTGGCACTGGTGGGGTCTGAACTCTCTGTCCCCACTCAAACTTTTCCTCCCCATGGCTATGCTATGAGAGGGGAGTTCAAGGCGCAGGTTCAGCTTTCTCCATGCTACTGAAGCTGGGGGCGTTCAGCTGTGGAGCCCTGTTGCTTCTGATGTTTCTGTTAAGTTCCCATACAAGTCAGAGCGTGTTTATGCTGCAGGGCTGGCCTTGGCTGATGTTCAGGTTTTGTGGGAGCACACTGTTTCAGAGTCATGCTGGGTCCCCCACTTATCCCTTTCCTACTTTTTTTTGGCAATTGGCTTGCTGAGCTGTAGATGCCTCCAAGGCAACCTGTAGTCATCCAAAGGAGGATGGTAGGTTTTGGTCCATGAAGACCCCCAGTGTACCCCCTTCTCTCCTAGGAGGAGCAAACTGGGGAGCTGCTGGCCTTCACAATGTGCTTTTATGTGGCGTGCCCATGAGTGACTTTCTAACGTGTAGGGCAGAGAACAAACAACAGAAAGAAAACTGTCCAAGGGAGAGCGTAGAGGAGTGGGTTGAAAGGCGAGGAGCCAACAGCAGACACGAGTGAGCAGCACAGTGTACGGGGAGCCTGGGTTTGTCACGTCAATGAAAGACAACCAGATAAGGTCTTACCAAGCCAAAACTCATCCTCCAAGTTTCCAAAGCCAACCCGGTAATCTGCCCATTTCCGGAAGAAATCAGTCAGCCCATTCTGCCGCCTCTGGAAGACCTGTGGTGGGGGAAGACCAGGGGGAAGTTCAGTGCGAAGGAGAAGAGGGTTAGCCTTGCCGAGCTTTGGGGCACATAAAATAAAGACAATACTTCATCTTTCCGTCGTGCCTGTCAGGGTAGAAAATTGCAATGCCCATCCAGTTAATGTAAATTGCAGCCATGCAATTAATGCCTGTGCAGATGGAGAAACTGAAGAGATGTTAGATGATGTCCAAGGCAAGTCAATGTTATAATAGGAAGGAATCAGCTTTCAAGCTTTTTTCTCTACCCGATGTGTGGTGCCTCTGATTTTCTAGCATGTGATTCTGCTTTCGGTTGGCTTTTTCTGTGATATCCAAGGGGATGCTCTGAGGCAGAGTGAGATGGAGGGAAATTTCCTGGCTAAAATAACATCCATGCTAGAAATCAGCATTCGAGAAAGCTCATTTTTTTTTTTGTTTCAACTATACATCTAGTGGAGTTTTGTGTAATGTGTGTAAGCAAGCATTTGACACGAATAAAATCAAAGCACCAGAGCATTATTTACTTAAGCTGTCAGTCCATCTATGTCAAGACAAGCAGTGTTTGTGCAATTCAAAAGCCAAACAGGCATTTTCCTCTAAAATGCTCCTGTGTGGACTTAATCGGGGTGATGCCTGACACCCTCCTACTGCAGGCAGTGTGAATCATTCCCCATGAAAGCTATCGGCCATTAATTTCATTTCTAGAACAATAAATCAGCTTCACTCTCAGATTTTGCTCTCCAGAAGCACTGCAAACACGTCAAATAAATCAAAGGGCATTCCTCCAAGTGTAACTGTTATTACTAGAGCGTGGGCCATTCCCTATGGCGTGGGAAATGAAGCGTGTGATATTAAGCCTGCTGTCGTTCCCGCGCAGCGTGGTGCTTGGCTTTGGTGGTAGGATGAGGCTCAGTTACTTTGCGATAGGGACAACATGTAGGACAACTGCACAGCTACTCACAATCCAGCCGCCTCCGTCGGTGGTCATGTCGCAGTAGACCTGCACCCGCTGGCTGAGGTCCCCGTTGATGGAGATGGTGTAGATGCCACTCAGCGTGTCTCCGTTCATCAGGTGCTGGGCGCAGTCCTGAGGGTTAGCAAAGACACGGCCACCTGCGAAATTTTTTAAAAAAAGCAAAATGTAAGCAGAGCAGCACCCTTTCCACATGCCTTGGGCACCACTGGTTACTATCCAGGGAAGGTCTAACTTGGCTTCTGCATCTCAAGTTATTCTGCAAGGCACTGGGACATTACACCTGTCAACAACATCAGGGAATTTAATGGAAAAAATTGTGTGCATATTTTAATTAATCTCCCATACATCCTATATTGGAAAGCTGCATGGTAACATCACTATGAATGATGAAGGATGTCACTTCTTGGCCCATCTTTCTGCACTGCGTCTGAAACCCTAGGGTTTAAGCTGTCACCAGCATATTTAGACAGCTGTGAAAATACCAAAACCTGTTCTCCTCTCAGAATTGCCAGCTCCAAACAAGTCTTACGACTTTACTGATTCCAGCGGGATTCTCCTGATCCATGCCCTTGGAAATGGTGGTGGACTTACACCAGGCTGATTGTCACTTGCAAACTGAGTAGGAATTGGGCCATGTGAGATGCTAGAGATGGGCAGCATGGGCTGTGTGGCTGTGCTCCAGGTGTCCTCTAATGAAGAAACATCTCATTTGGGGGTCAGAGTCTTAACTACGAGACCCCAGCAGTACTGGCATGTCAACTCTGGGTTCAATTTTTTCTCATTCAACGCAAAAGGGGGAAATACATATTTTTCTTTGCTGTTAGTGTGTACAGATGATGGAGTAAATGAGTGCAAAGCTGGCAATGTGGATGTGGCTTTCAAGGATGTCTCGATTACGCATTGAGAAGGTGTGAAGGACATGCTGGGTGCATCTGTCACAACTGCGTGGTACCCTGTAGGACCAGGGTACAGACCCTTGTCTGTTATTTCCCACTTGGGTGTATTCCCCCCACCCTTGCAACCTGAAGACTCAGAGGTTGTTGCTTTGTCCAAATGTTGAAGATCCCCTAATTTTTCCTGTCTCTATGGTCTGTAGTGCAAGGTCTGGTGAGACAGTGTTTGCATTTTATAGTATCCAACAATGAAAACTGCTTCAAAGACAACCACTTCAGACTCCCCTGAGCTCTGTAGAGATTACTTGTTTCTTAATTTATATTCATATCTTTAAGAGCCAAGGAGACCTTGAAAGACATTTCAAACCACTATAAATTATAAATACTGTATCTGTTTCTTCCTTTTGTCCCATCTGTATACAATTCCCCAAGAACCTTATGCAAACATGAAACAAAGAGGCTGAGCTATTAATATGTCAGAGGGAATAGAAGAACCCCAGGATGTGTACTGTGAGCAAAAGGAAGCAAAACAATTTAAATTAAGCCTGTTTTTTTTTTCTTTTCTTTTTTTGTCTCCTTAAAGACAAGTCCTTGTTCTCTGCAAAGTGCACTGGTACACTACCAGCGTAAATTGAATCCCACCCAGACCCCCATTCTTTGCTGAGGGATGCTGCCCATGGATTGCATTGCCTTGGCGGTCGTTCCTGGGTTCTTTTGTCTCACCGATATATGGGGTAAGTGGGGAGAAACTGGTGTCTTGCTGATGCCTACCTTCTTCTTAAAAGCAAATTAAACCTGTGTTCGAATGCTGCGTCAGCTAGCAATGGTGTCTCTAACGCTGCTGAGGTCTGACGTTTGTATTTAATGGAAATGGTGCTCTCCTTGCCTGATGTGAGTGGGTTTCTGCTGCTTTATCCCAGCTGAGAAGCCAACCCTGTGCAGTTTCATCCCCGACTCCTGAACAGCCTCAAAGATTACACACATTTTTCCATCACCTGCCTGAATTGCGCTGGCTTTATGTGTCTGCGTAAGAAGCGAGAATAACAGGAAAGCCTGATCTGTAGATGCATTAGAGAAGAGTCTTTTCTTTTTTTGGTTGACGTAAATAGTTTCTATTATCTCTTAAAAGCAGGTGAAGGCAACTTTGCATGTAACTGGGATGGGGAAGTGTATCCACAGCAGAATCAAAGAAAACTCTCCTAATTGAACCGGCAACGCAGATGGGAGGAATTTTGGTGGACATCATCTTCAGGCTTCTTAGTGATTTTGAAGCCCAGGAGAAATGTAATTGGATTCAGCCCTGAACAAAATGCACTCTGTTAAGTGCCCTGGCCTAGTAAGGCTTTTCAAAGAGGGTGAGGGATGATATGCTTTGCACAGTTTCTAACGTGAATGGTTGCAAAGGGTGGGGGCAACAGTGACATTTTCACACAAGCATTTTCATTCTTGCAAGTGTAAGCACTCTGTGAGGGTTATGGTGGCTGTGGATGCCCACCCTTTGATTTGGAAAGGAAACCATTCCTGTTGCCTCAGTGGATAATGATTTCTCTAGAATTAGAGTGGGGAGGAATAATGCAATTAGACAAAATCAGTGGGACCACAGTCCTGCAGGCATGCTGGTTCTGCTGCCTATGACTCCACTGGTGGTGGTGGAGATACACCTCCTTGATATTTCCAGGGAGTCCCCATTGCTGGAAACATTCAAGGCCAGGTTGGATGGGGCTCTGAGCAACCTAATCTAGTTGAAGATGTCCCTGCTCATTGCAGGGGGATTGGACTAGGTGATCTTTAAAGGTTCTTTCCAACCCAAACTTTTCTATGATTGGTATTTGTGAGAGAGCAGACCATGTATACAGTGTGGAGACACCAGCTGGGTCTCACCCCCCTCACTCCAAGAGCATACCTGTTGATACGTGTTGTTGACTTCTGTGGGTTTTTTTCCTCTATTTATGCACTTGAGGAGGGGAAAGGGCAAGGCAAAGTGCATAGTAGATGGTTCCTGGTCTGAAGCTCAAATCCCCTTGCTCTGGGCTGGGTCTTGTGTAGATTCTTCAGCCACTAACCTTTTGTAGCAAAACAGCACTGTGGGTCATGGCAATGAATGTACCTCTCTGTGGATCGTGGTGAAATGCTGCATGAGGAGGGAAAGCCCATAAAAGCAGTCCACGTCTACCAGCATGATATGTGGGCTAAGCCTCACCTGGCCGAGCAGATGTGGTGCAAGTCCTCACCTGTGGTGAAGGTGGTGGAGATGAAGCCGCTCCGCATGGCGTTCTGGGCAGCTTGCAGGCGCACTGTGTACTCTGTGGTCTCAGAAAGCCCCTCCAGGCGGATCCATGTGTCCTCAGCATCCACAATCAGCTCCTGTACATGCATCCCAGAAGGAGGTAGACACCAAGAGCAACAGATGAAAAAAGTGATGGGGAGCCTAAAGAGCAATCGAGGAGGGAAGGGAAGCCACGAACTACCACAGCCCTTGGTGCCTGACTGAGAAGTGTTGCATGGCTGCTTACACCCCTGGACTAAGCCAGTGTGAGGTCAGTGAATATATTCAACCTTTTGGGATGGTTTGGGTGGGAGAAGGCTAGCTGGTTTGGACACAGGAGATTTAAATGTTTGCAGTCTGTGTGGTCTGTTTACTGACTCTGTTGGGATCTGCATGCCCTCGGTACGGGGCATGACTGATTGCCCAAGCATCGTAAGAAGTAGAGCTGACCAAACTTCGTTATCAGTCAGTTTTGACTCCGTCAATTCCTGGCACGTTAATTTTTCTGGTTGTCAGCCAATGCCATGTAGCATTACATCGAACCCCTTCTGCAAAGCTATTATCCTCTGGCTGCTGTGAGCCAGTCGCACTGGCAAAGGAAATGAGACTATTTGCGGTGACGTGTTTCTGATAGTGTTTGTAGCAGCTCTTCCAGACAGGCAGATATGGACACACTCATTAAATAATCAAATATATTGTATTGCAGGATTAATTAGCTGTCTGTACCTATCTTCCTTTTTGCAAGAAGGGCAAATGGCATTTTTAGCATCTCTGTTCATAGGATAATTTTCTCCTGCCTCAGCTTGCTTGTGTTTCACAAATTGTGAATTTCCCCTGTTCCTCCAAACTTTCCAGGTATGCCCTCTTTGCCCAGACCTGCAGGTGTGCATAAAGGTTTTGCCCTAGGCAATCTTTTCCTGCTTTTTCCAATTGTTTATCTGAAGTATCACTTATGCAGAAAGCAGCATCTGCCCTTCTGGTCTTTCCCTGACCTTGTAAGCATTGTTCTTTTGCTTTGTTGGGTTTCTCCTGCTCCTTTCTCCACCGTCACATTATTCTGTGATTTAATGACCCTCTTTCTTTGTGAGGACTCACTCACCTTCCGGCTGCCGTCGGTGGATCTGTAGGTCATGACGTAGTTCTCGATCTCTCCCACGGGAGGCACCCAGGAGAGCAGGGCGCTCCGTCGAGTGACTTCACTGGCGGTCAGATTTGTTGGAGGATCCAAAACTGCAAGGGATAAGGACAGGGACCCAGGAAAGTGCAAGTTCTCACACACAACCACACCAGGCCTGCTTCCCAACTCAGTTCACTGGGGTTCAGCCTTGCAACCCTGAGCTACAGCCCAAAGTCCATCCTCACCCTCTGTTTCCAGACCTCATCTCCCATTCCCAGCCTTGAACAGTGCTCTGCAAACCCTCTAAAAGTCACCCTCTACCTGGATGCTCTCTGAAGGGTAACAGCTCTGAAATTCAGGTGCTATGGGGCCTGCCAAGCTTCTTGTAAGCAAAATGGGTTGTAGTGCTCTTCTGGACTATGGCCTTGGGCAAGAAAACAACCTGGTCAAGGGTCTTCTCAGGGGAAATCAAAGAAAGGTGTGGATGGATGTTGAAAGGGTGAAAATAATGGTTAGTGCTTGTTGTGATTAAAATTCTCTTCTTGTGTTGTGTCCAACAGTGGTATTTGGGTGTTCTTTTGGCACAAGGCTACTTCTATCCCCATGTGTATGTGACAGGAGCTTTGACTGAGCCTTGCTGTCTGCTTTTCCTGGGGTGGATGTATGGCTAAGGGTGCATAACAGGCAGTGGGGTAGGTGATTCTACGTACGAGTTGTGAAGTTGGTGCTGATGGTCTGGCTGGTGAGAGGCCCATTGGTGGCGTACATAGAGACTGTGTAGGTGGTACTGGGCAGGAGGTTGGTCAGCTGGTACTCCTGATTGACTCCATCCACGAGAATTGTTTCTCCTGCAACTGTAAGAAAAAAGAGCTGAGTTAGGGTAGATGTTCAAGGTGGTTCTCCAAAATGTGTCTATGGGTATGACCTCATGAACAAAAGCACTTATACTGCTGAAACACCATGAGCTGCTGTTCAGCAGCTGAGTTGCAGTGATGGTGTTTGGTCAGAAGGATGGTCTTATTTTTCCCACAGTCCTTATATTTGCCTGATACTTTCTTTCCCTTCAGTAGTGGGTTTCATTGTGTTTGCCACACACCAAGTTTCTGTGGATGGGTACTTGCTTTCCCCTAGGCTGCTGCTGGTGGGCCAGTTAGCAAAGTGGGAGGATCCCAGTCCCCTCCTGTGTGGACTGCCATACTTCAAGGCTTGGTGGGGGCCAGTGGAAAGCACGTGCCATTGGACCTGCACTGGAGGAGCTGACATCTGGGGACAGGGTACAGCCCTGCCCTCCCGAATCAAGGGCTCCTTCTCTACTCCCTCTGTGGAGGGCACCCACCAAGCCCTGGGCTTTGGGATGGGGGAGAGGCAAAGATGAGCTGAAACAAAATCCCAGCGTACCTGCGCGGCGGGTGAGGATGAGGACGTAGCTCTCCACCTCCGACAGTGGCGGGTTCCACTGCAGCAGCGCCTCGGTGGGGGTGATGTTGGTGGCCGTGACCCCCAAGGGGGCATCCATGGCTGCATGGGGGACAGATTCAGAAAGTCAGAGGCATTAAGAGACTGGGCTATGAACTGGGAGGGCTTTTTGTGGCCCATTGCTCATGGTTCTGCCTTGCTGCCCAGGCATATGTGCCTGCAGAGAAGTTATTGCTGCCCTAGCTGGAGAGCAGAGATGTCATAAGTTGTGCTACTCTGTTACTGGGACTGCTCCTCCATGGTTTTCCTGATGCACAGCCTGGGATGTTAGGGGGTTTTTTTAGGTTTTGAAGAATCTGGAGATAGAAGAGGATTTTATTCTTGCAGCAGATGCTGTTTGTGTCAGGGCTTCCCCAGGGATTATTTCTGGAAGTCTGTACTCCCTTTAGGAAAGGTTGTCATGGTTGCCCAACATCATATCTCTGGCTTCCCCATGCCCACTACACAGATTTATCACTCCCCCCCCCATGACTACCCATACATATTCTGGAAAAGCTTTCCCTAGGCATACTTCAAAAGTCCACATTGGGCCCTTGTGAGCCTCGATTATTATCTCGAGCTTGCATCAGGCTGGCATGAGGTCCAGCTTGCTCTCAGCTGTCTGATTGCTATTGTGAACCGGGGCTTCCAGCCCTGCCTGGGGCTGGATCTGGCACTGTTTGATTGCTACCTGACCACCAGAAGCCCATTCCCACCTGTGTGCACGATGATGGAGGCCACCTCACTCTCCTCCCGGCCCCGCATGCTCTTCACCCCGATCTCGTACTTGGTGGCGGGCTGCAGGTGGTGGAGGGCGTACTCAGTGACATCACTGGCGATGGCGGTGCTGTCTGTCCTCCCTGCAGGGACGGAGCCAAGAGCTTTGGCATCACGTCTGCCCCTGTCCCTGGAGTACAGGAGGTACTTGGGAGGGGAGGGCAATGCCACAAGCCCTCTCCAGGGCTGATACTGGAGGTAACTGGGTTTAGTGCCTGCAAGTGCGCACCTGCATACCCATCACTCTGCTGGCTCAACCTTTTCGGCATCATAGGCGAAACTAGGGCCAAGTCAGATGAGCCAGGGGAAGTAGATGAAGGAGGTGGGATTTCAGGATCAGGCCCTGAATTAACCATCCCTGGGGAGGGCACACTACAGGGGTCACTCCCTGTGCCCCCCTCTGTGCCAAGCTGGCCCTTGGCTGCAGTGGTCCCTTCCCAT
The DNA here is from genome assembly GCF_031877795.1 of Strix aluco. Lineage (NCBI taxonomy): Eukaryota > Metazoa > Chordata > Aves > Strigiformes > Strigidae > Strix > Strix aluco. The sequence continues at coordinate 32,038,371 of NC_133938.1, read as the reverse complement.
CCTCATCCCAGACCCTGTCCTCCATCCCCACAGTCTCTTGGTCCATCCCAGCTATCGGTGGCTTTTCCCAGGACAATGGGCTGTTGCCTGGGGTGAGGATGACCTGGGTCTTGCTTGTGCCAGTGGGTGGATGGAGGGTTGGCAGCTGCAAGCTCAGGGCATTAGCAAGAGTGGTCTGACCCGTTACCTTCAGCAGCACGGTAGGATATTCTATAGTGGTCGAAGGCAGCAATGGGAGGGCTCCAGTAGACTATCATGGACTCCTGGGTGACGTTGCCCACCCTGAGGTCCTTTGGTGCATCGATCCCTGGTGAGATGGAACAGAAAGCAAAACTGTGGGAGGCAAGTCCTCTCCCCATCCTCCTGCCCACACTCCTGGTGGGGTCCCATGCCCAGCTGGGGTGGGGTCCTGTGGTACCTGTTGTGATGGAGCCCACGACAGGCTCGGAGCTGATGGCACCATGCATGGCCACCAGTGACACCAGGTACTCGGTGGATGGCTGCAAGCCCGTCAGGCTGGCATGCCTGCGGGTGCCATCAAGTGTGACCTGTTGTGCCTTCTCCTCATCCTGGGGGCTGTAGGTGAGGATGAGGCGGTCTGCTGGTGGGGATGGGTCACTCCACGTGACATTCACACTGGAGGACGTCAGTTGGGAGAAGTGGAGCTGTGTAATGGGCCGAACCCCTGTGAAATGGAGAGGAGAAATGCAACCCCAAGGGTCTGCAGATCCCGGCCTCCACATTGTTCCCAGCACTTGTACAGGAAATAGCCAAGAGAGGTGGCAAAGTTGGAGCTCTGGGCCCTCCATTGATCTGAAACTTTGCTGGGATTGAGGCAGAACCAGGAGGGGTAAAAATGGTGTTTGCTCTGCCTGCAAACACCCTCCATCCCAGACCCATATGGTGGGTGATGGGGCTGTACCACTACAGATAGTATGTGTGCTCTGGGCTTCTTGACTGCAGGCTTTTCAACCAGAGGTGCTTGTGAGGTCCCTCAAGGCTTTGTTTCTCCTTCTTATGGACATACAGGCCACCCTGACCACAGAGGACAGAATGGGCTGTCCATTCCCCCAACCATGCCTTGTTCTTATGAGAGCCTCCAGCCAAGCAAGTGTGCTCAGTGCTGCTGGCGAAGGGGACAGTGACCCCACACTGATAGGGCAATCCTCCTTCTGAGGTCAACGGACCTGCTCCTACATGGATGCATTGCCTCCAGCTGTCATCCCCATCACCACCTGAAGAGTTTCGGCACTGAGGAAGTGGTGGCTGGCGGTCGTGCCAAGGTGGGGTGGTGGTCTGTGCCCTTGGCCCCATCCCAACTTGTCTTTCTCTACCTGTGAAGGCATCCACAGTGGCCTCCAGACTCTGCTGGCGTCCCCTCTCGGCAATGATGGAGATGGTGTACTCTGTCCCAGGCTCCAGCTCCGAAAGGGTGAGCTGCGACTTGTCCCGGGGCACCGTCACTTCAGAGGCCATCCCTGAGGCGGGGGTGAAGGTGACACGGTAGTGATCGATGGGACCCGTGGCTTTGGTCCAGGCCAGTGAGATGGACGTCTCTGTGGAGGCTGTCACCAGGAGGTCCCGTGGGCTGTCAAGCTCTGTGGGAGAGGGTTGGTGCAGACCTTTGTCCCCAGGCACGAACTGTCCCATGGCGACATCTGAGCCATAGGAACCAGCTGTGCTTGGAGCACTCAGAGGGGCCAAACTCACCGGTTCTGGCATTCATGGTCGCCGGCACACTCTGCTGGCTGTCCATCACGGCTGAAATCCCAATGCCATACTCTGTCCCCGGCACCAGATCTGCCAGGGGGTGCAAAGAACACGAACAGGCATGAGGGCAACACCTGGCTGAGTGGCCTCAGGATGCAAACCCCCACCTCCCATGGCTGACGACAGGGTGGGACCCTTCTGAGCATCCCTGGCATGAGCGGCCCTCCCACAGGTCAGCAGTTCCTCTGTGTGTTGCAGAAGAGCTGAGCCTTTTTAAAAAGCCCCATGGATGCCTTTGGACAGGGAATTTGGATTATTCTAGCTCAGAAATAAGCAATTTTTAAAAGTCGTTGCTGAGGTCTGCTGTAATTGCTGGCATCAAGACAGGAATTGTGTGTGTGTGTGTGTGTGAGCTGAGATGGGAACGATAAAGTAGCTATATTTGTTTCCAAAGTGATTCGACATCAAATATTGTCAGAGGGTTGTCTCAAAGAGAAATAAATTATGCAGAGTAAATTAAATGCACATTAATTAGGAAAGGCACAGTCTTTCTGGGAGCCGAATCAAGCGCTGCTCCTTGGTGTGGACGTATGCCTCTCTCAAGGGACATGGGTATCGAGTTCATCCAGCTCCTTTCCTGTGCACCTCTTGCTGATTGATGTTTTATCTCCGTGGGACATCCCCTGCCTCTGCCTGTCACTTCTGCTTGGATGCTGGTGGCTTTATTCCCCTCCTCCCTGCACTTCATAATCTTTCCCACGGGGCTCGAGAAAGCCATAAACCCTCCAGCCCAGCCTCACCCTCCCTTGTCCAGGGGCAGCATCCCCTGAAGCCACCAAAACCTTCCCTGAGAGGCTAGGAAGGAGGGAAACCCCCATCCCCTGCTCCTCTCCAGTCTTGGTGCCAGGGTGGGGAGGGGCCCTCTTTGCCCCTGCCCAGTAAGTGTCAGAAGTATCCTGGAAAGGAGGAGAAGAGCCTGGGAGAAAGGGGAAGGAAAAGGAAGAAATGAGTAGGAACATTTAAAATTATGCCTTTTCTCTCCCAGCTCTTTTGGGTAGAGCAAAATTATGGGTATTTCTGTGCAAATCCTGATTTTGGAGAGAGACATATGGGACAGGGCAAGGCTTGCTGTATTTTTAAGCTTAAATCTTTGATAAACTCTGCTCAGCACCATTCTTCACTGCTTTTCCTGCAGGCAGCTGAAGGCAGCTGAAGGAATTGCTGGTTGCTTTCATGCCATGGATCCCATCAGGTCCTGGGTGGCTGGAAACCCACCCCAATGGGCTTTGCACCACATGCAACAGGACTTCGGAGGACAGGACTACCACATGCGTAACGGAGCTGTGGGAGAGGCTCATGTGCCATCTACACTATAGCTATCCTGGATTTTTTTTTGCCAGCAGAATGGTTTTTAGGTTATTTTCTGCTATGATTAGATTTTTTTAAAAAAATTGTTTGTTTATTGCATAGTACCCTGGGAACTAGAAGCAACGCACTTGGGTGATGATGGAGGCACTATATAAAAATTGCTTACCACTATCGACTTAAACCTCTGCATCTCTGGAACTTGCTCTGGGGGGTGTTTCTTGTATCCCTGCCTGAGTCTGACAGAGACTTGGCAGCTTTTTTTATTTTTATTGAGAAAAACAAGAGCCTTCAGGCTGCCATGTCCTCTGAGGCAAGCTCAGGCTCTGCCATGGGTGTTATTGCAGTTTGGATCACTGGGGTAGTATTGCACCTCTGTTCCAGGGAGGGGGATTTGGCCCATTTTCAGTGCTCCTTCTCACCTAGTAAATGTCCTAGAGGAAAGCTAGCAGGTGACCAGCACTTACTCTCCGATCTCATCCCACTTCTCCATGCACGTCCTCATCATGAATGCAGCAGAAAATATCCCTAACATTTTTCTTTATTCTGCATACCACATTTTTCAAGCTAACTGCTCTAATTGCTTTCCTGCCCTCCAGCCTTTCTCGTGACTTGGTGCCGCTGTGCCTGTAACTTCACATTCCACTTTCCCACTGAACTCACTCCTACAGTTCCATATGGCAGAGATCCCTGAGCCCTCTTTGGGCTGCGGAGGTCCCAGGAGGGCAAAGAGAGTCAATGTGGAAGAACCTGGTGTCCTGCCATACTGAAGAGCTTCAAGCTCAATGAGTGATCTTTTCTGTATGTGTGTAAGTCTTTTCTTTGCTCAAACAAAAATGCCACTGGAGCTCCAAATCCGGCAGGCAAGCAGTTGTTGTTGAAAAAAAGGAAACCAGATCTCACACGGTGTTTCACCGTGTTGCTGCAAAAGGTGTTTGGGACTTCCCTGGCAGCGGGAAGTGGGTGGTGTTTGCAGTGCCTGGTGGCACCCCTGTGCTGACCTAAATAATGTACTGCTTGGAGGACATGCTCAAAATTAACATCCCTGGATTTGAGTCTGTGTTGTGCCCAGTTTGTTAAAAAAGCAATGAACTCGGGCAGCCTGGCTCCCCATCACTGCCCACGGGGTATCAGCACCTGTAGCGCTTTCCCAGGAAGGAAAAAAAGGAAGGGTGAAATAATATTTTCATCTAGATCAGCCTAAAAAGTCTTCCTCTCCCCATTTCTCACTTTGCTCCTTGCCAGCTCTATTTGGCAGCTGGACAGACCCTTGCTGGAGGTGCATCACTGAGAGGTGCATCACTTGGAGGTGCGTTGCTCAACTCATGGATAAGCAGCACCCAAACCCAGACCCACAGAGGGGAAAATGAGCTTCATCCCGAGGAAAATCTTCTCTTTGGTAACTAGTAAACTCTAAAACAGCCTCAAATATGTGCCAGCATAAGGGGCAACAGATAATTTGTGCCAATTTGGACTGTCCATTGCCCTACCTGCTTGAGAGGAGGAGGAGGGGGAAGAAGGGTGTGTGGGTGCACACATACCTGCGAGGGTGGCCCGAGTGGTGGGACCAGTGTCGCGCGGCACCAGGACTTCGTGGTAGTGCTCCCCAGCCAGGGTGCTGTAGACCACCCTGTAGCTGTGCGCCTCAGCCTCGCTGTTGTCCCAGGCGAGCTCGAGGCTGGCGGGTGTCCGTGAGCCCACCCGCAGGTTCTTGGGGGCATCGATCTCTGCGCAACACAAGGGAGAGAGGCACAGTCTCACTGTCGGGCACCGGGAACACACCCTGTAGCCTTGGCACAGCTAAACAGCAGCTGAGGGGTACCGGGTGTGATGTCATGTGTGGTCCCTCCTTGCTGGGGCATGTCCCTCCAGAAAGGGCTGGGGCATCTGCTCTTACCTCCTGCTCAGCAGAGACTGGTAGATGCCACCCATGAGACTGACGCAAGTGCTGGGGCATTCACAGCATCCCTCAGTCACTTTGGGAGCTAATTGCATGTTATTTGAAAAAGAAAAGCATTTTTCCCCTATATTAGAGTAAGGGAAACTGAGGTGGCATGCCTAAGAGAAAAAGGGCTCTGTAGCAGCCACGCATTAGCCTGAACTGCTCTTAGAAGAACCTTGAGCATCTTTACAGGCTCATTCATGCTCAGACATTGCCCAAAGGGTTTGTTTATTAGTGCTGCTGAGGCTGTGCACCAAATCTGCTCTGGTTTGCACAATAAACCTCTCCAGTGAGCAACGGGTTGGTGCTGGGCAGGGAGTGGGCGCCAGCAGACGTGGGGTAATTACTGCTCCTTGATGGATCTGCGTTTAGGTGGGGATTTTTTATGTTGCCTTTTAGAAATAAAGCAAGGAAGGCTAACGCAGCAAATCAGTCAGGGTGAACATCTCGTCCGAAATATTTATCTATAGAGATATATACACACACAATTCACACACCGCAGTTATTATAGCAGGAGCCTAGTATCCGCCAGTAACGTACATGACAAGTAATTTATATACCATAAACCAGCACTGAAATACGTGCTCTACCTCCTCCTTTATGGCACGGTAAATTAAACCTGTTAGCTATCTGCAGGCTTAACATTAATTAAAGTTTTACTGACCAGTTAGGGTTTTCAGAGAAGATATAAAATAAGATAACCATGTTTCTGACTGGACTGCTTTCAGCCGCTTTGACTGCTGATTCCTCAGGCAAGGCATCCCGACGCTGAATGGGAGCAAGCATCGCCTTGAATTCAGACCTGTGCTTGCTGTTTTCGTGCTTTTGAGAATTGCATGTTGATCTACGGGTGCTATTAAGAGCATAAACTGCTGGGTTTTAAAGTTTTAGCTGTGTCTGAATGGGCACCGCTGCTGGTGGGGGCATGTGTCCCAGGCAGCAGCAGATTCAACCTTGATGCTGCAGCGGGACGTGGCCAAGGTGGGGTTTGCTCAGGGGTTGTCATCTAAATGCAGGTTTTTGAGTCACCTGCCTGGTCACTGGCATCTGGGATCACCTGGGCTGCCCTGGGGACCATGCGAGCATCCCTGTGGGGCACAGGGCATGAAGAAGACCTCTTGCACTGGAGGTTTGGGGACTAAAGAGAAATGTAGGCACTAGTGGAGACGTTCAGAAGGTGGTTTTAGGGTGTGTGTTTTAGGGTGAGCTGAATCATTTGCTCTGCCTTGCTCTGCATCAGGATTGTGATGGGATGCGGGGCACCTGCATTCAGGCATCTCCATTCAGACCTGCATCTTAACCATCATGTTTTCATTGTGCTGATTCCTCCCAGTACACCAGATTAAACCCCAGCTCACTCATGCCAGGGGAAAACCAGGTACCACTAAATCTCAGATACAAAAACCCCTTGATGTGGCTCCAGATTTGCAAAACCCCATGCTCGTTGCAGGAGAGCCCATCTGCAGATTGCAGCAAGCCATCTGCCCATGCTTGCTGGAGGCTTAAAAATTCATGCCGGTTCTCCCAGCAAAGCCATCTAGCTACCTGTGGTGAACTGGGCGAGGGCTGGCCGGCTCTCGTTGGCACCCCGGAGGGCACTGACGGAGAGGTGGTAGCAGGCGCCGGGGCGCAGGGCCTGCAGGGAGTACTGGCTGAGGGGGGGCTGCAGGCGGAAGGTGGTCCTCCCGCCCTCCCCATCCGCCAGCCCGTACTTCAGCAGGATGGCATCCACTTTGGCGCGTGGCGGCGTCCACTCCACGAAGGCCACTGTGTCGGAGACATCCCGCACCAGGATCTGCGTCGGGCCATCGATGACTGTGGAGGAGGGGGGGAAACAGGCACCTGTTATTTTGGGAGAGTTAAATGGGGAAAGGTGGCAGCTTTGGGGACACCAAACTTCAGGGATGCTTCAACACCACCTCCAGAGTGGCCTGAATTAGCAGTTGAGGACACGGCAGAGAGGTGGCATAGACAAAAGACATGACCCCCCTGCCCCAAGGTACTCAGAGCGTTTGGTCCTGGTGGGTTCCCAGTCCCTTGTCCCAATCTCCTGACTCTTTCCTGAACCCTCTCCCCTTCACCAATGTCTATCCCAAGCTGTGGACACCAGAGTGGGACCCAGTAGCTCTCCCATCGATGCCCATTACAGCTATAATACAACTCATGCCCTTTTCTCAAGCTGGTTATGGGCAACAATTCCTCCCTGGCTTTTTCAGGTGGCATCTCCCAGGATAAAACCTCCTGTGTCTAAATGTGGTCCACTTTCTTTGCTCCTAGATAACTACTCGTACTTCACGATGCTTTGAAAAACATATAGTTTTCCTTTGTGACCAGCTCTTTGAGCCATTCAATCTGCTTTTATCGATGATCTCCTTCCATTCAATTTACTCTTTTCCAGGCCTTTCCATCACTGGCAAAATTTATCAGCAATGATATTATGTCATTTGAAAGGCGTTGACAATGTGTTAAATAACGTGGGGCCAAGGACTGATCCAAGCATCGAGAACTGAGGAATGTCTCTAGAAATGTTCCTGCTTTGGTGCCAGCTCCTCGTTTGTTGTTAAGCTGCGGGATCAGCTCGTAAAGCTGTTGATGTCTTATCAGCGGGGAGAGAGGAGAAAATGCAACTGCTCTGGCGAGTCTTCATAACTAGCTGGGTGTGGGACTACGGTGGGTGTCCACCAAACCCTCTCAGATAAAGGCGTCTTAGCTAAATTCATACCAGAGAGCTACTGGGAGACCATTTGGGACATTTCTGCTTTATTTTGCAGAGAATCGGACCCTTCCCTCCTCCACATCTCCCAACACCTGACCTCTGGAAATCATGGGCTCAAGCCTGGGTGATAGATGCTTTGAGTTCAGCAGGACCTAACCAGTGCACGGATGGATGGACGGGCCAAGCCTGGCCATCAGTCCTGTGCCGTGGCAGCATTGATGCATGGAGCCTGCTGGGCAGCCCGTTTTATCACTCACATGATCACAAGGTGGGTGAAAAAACCCACGCTGGTTCTGCAATTCAGCCTATACTGCACGCAAGTACATGTAATATACTGTATGTATTAGAAAATGACACTGAATAATAAGGATGTGCTGAATGCTGCACCCCAGGGTGGGAAGTTCTGTAGGACACATTGTGGGCAGGGACCAGGGAGAGTTAGAAAAAGGCATGTGGGGGAATTGGGAGCAGTGGGGTGAGGAGAAGGGAGGACAGCTGGGAAGCATGGTGTGCAGGTAGGAGCTGGGTGTTCAGCTTGGCCAGGACCAGGTCATGCTTATCCAAACCCTGAATCTCCAACTACCTTATGTGGTCCAGTCATTCAGGGAATGCTGGGAAGCATCAAGTTCTACTTAGCTATGCAACATGAAATCACACTTTTGCTGCTCGATCCCGGCACAAGATGTTGAGGCAGAACAAGGATGATGGGGGCAAACCTATGGGGGTGCTGCAGAGGAAGTCAGACACACCAGCATGAGGTCACCTTCACAGAGCAGAGCTGGGAGCTCACCACCCCATCTGTGTTCCCCTGCAAAGGTCAGCTGCTGGGTTTGAAGTACCAGTCTATTTTTTGCTGACTTCCAAGGGAAAGGAAGATTTGGGCTTGACCAGGAGATGTCTCTGTTAAGCCACTTCGAGCATGGAGGCAAGGCGAGAGGACAGGACTGTGCCGAAGAAGCTCAGACCTGCAGCAAGCTGCTGTTGGTGGAGGGACCCTCCCTTCGCTCTCATTGTTGCCTCAAATTAGCAGCCTGGAGAGAGCATCACCTCATTATAACCCTCCGGCAGCTATTTAAATGCTGTTTCCGTTTGCAACAGCTTGGACGGAGGTAGATGTCTGCCTGACTGCCAAGGCAGACTGCAGCAGATCTGATGTGGAGAGCCTCTTCTCCCCAGTAAGCTCTGCCCATCGCCACGTCTCCTTAGGCAAGGAGAAGACCCATTTGAATTTCCTCTAGCCTATGGGAGGGACCAGTGACCAGCCGAATAAATTGGTTAGGAAGGGACGTGCTGTTGCTCCTGGCTCCCTGCCCTGCTGCCTGATTTGCCTGAAGTGGTGGGAGTAGAGGGCATTTAGTGGCACAAAAGCAGGTGGGAGTTTGAATCTGTTATATATGAGTAGGCAATACATTTATAGAGATGTTTCTTGGGGGCGTCCAGCCTCCAAAATGCGAGATTAGTGAAGGGGAGGAATTTATCCAGCTATATAATAAAAATGGACCTGAGCCTTTGCTCCCAACTCCATTAACCTTGCCACAGTTTCTGTGCTTGCAGAAATTCTGAAGGGAGAATGAAGAAGCTGTTGCTGCAATGCACTTGTAGCTTGGGCACTTAGCTGGTGCTAGTTTTATTCCTGCCCATGCAGTGCCAGGCTGCTCTTGCTGATGGGACCTTATTGTGGCGACCAAATCCTGGGCACTGTCGTGCTGCCCGGGGTTGGGCTCACTCACGGGTTGAGACGCTGTCGGAGGTGGGAGGGCTCCTGGCTTGTTCCTTCAGGGCCACCACGGTGACAGTGTACTCTTCCCCAGGCTTCAGCCCAGTCTGGTTGAAGGTGGTGACGGTGCTGGGGAGCTGGGCGATCACACCGCCCTCATTATTCTGCCAGGGAGCAGAAATAAGCGTTAAAAAAACCCAACAAAAAGGTGTTTTGAAAGGTGTCCCCCCATGTTGCATCCTTCCATGCCCAGCCCTGCATCTCCAAATCTCATCCTTGCCCTGGCACATCCCACCATGGAGATGCAGAAACCCAGGGTGAAGTCACCCACCGAGCGTGGAGCACCCATGTTGTTAGGCTGAGAAATCCTCCCCCATCACTTCTCATCCCCTCCCTCCCCCCTCCCCCGACTTCTGTATTTTGCCATCTGTGTGTCTGCTGTTCTCCAGAAGAGAAAAGAGAATCAAACCAAAGCCTGGGATGGACTCCTTTTCCCTGCTATTCAGGTGCCAGGAGCCTTCTGTTGTTCATATATAGGTATGAAACTGTAAGATCTTTATTTTGCCATCCCCTGCTTTTTAAGTATCTTTATTAAACTCATTATACATTGCAGTTTTGCTCTGAAAAACTGTAAGGCTTTAAGCAACTGCAAATGTCACCTTTCCTGCCAGTGTTTGGACAAAGGATCTTTTCTTGCTGCTGTCTTCACTAATAACACGCTAAACAAATCTTTGCACATAGCTCTCAATTCATATTCATCTCTTTTCTCATTAAACAGGAAATCTTCCATTTTAGCCATAAATTGCCATCTTACCTTTCCTAATTTTCTTTTCTAAATCTGTATTCGCTTCATCTTTCCCCCCTCCCCATCTCCAGTGCACACAGCAGATGGGCGATCCCTGCCTGACCTGGCTTTGGGGGGGTGAGAGCATCGTGGGGACCATGGAAGGAGGATTGCTCTGCGGGAGGGTGCAAGCATCTTTATGGGGATGCTGAGGACCAAATCAGCATCCTCTCACCCAGTTTTCATGAGGACAGAGAGAGCTTGATTTTGCTCGTAGAAGTTATTTGTGATGCTGCAGTTATAACTCTGTTGTTTTTAGCCTCTGGGACCAGGTTTTGGTTTTATTTAGGGTGTGGCAATGGTTTAGTGTTTGCCCAAGCAAGCGTTGCTTCCAGGCAGTGAAGGAGACAGCACCCTCTGCCTTATTTTAGGAGAAAAGCTGATGATGGAGATGAGAGAGTCCAATTTCAACAGCCAACGAGCAGGAGCACAACTGTGCCTTTACAGCTTGACCGATGGATCCAAGAACTTCAAAGCCCAGTGAGCTACATCCCTTCCTCACCCCAAAAATCTGCATCGAAGAACAGCCGTCCTTTTGCACCTTATCTCTTCCTTTAAATCCTGAACTGTTTCCATTTGGTTTTAAGTTTGAAGCTTAAAAATGGAAAGGAGGACTGACGGTTTGTATTTTGGGGCTGTCTTGAGAAAAACTCATCATTGAATTGATGACCCTGTGGGGAGAAGTTTGCTTCTATCCCAGCGATTCCTCACCCTAAAATGGATATATCCCCATTTATCTGCTTCAGGGGGATGCTGTTGAGCTTAATTCCCAAGTATCAGTGAAACGTTTGAAAGATAGCTATTTTTTGCTTCCAAAAGCTCTTCCCTGATGCTGCCTTATTGTTTTGGCTTTTATTCTGACAGTGAATGAAAATTATTCCAGGGTTTACATCTGCAGTACCTGAACTTCGACTTCTGACACAATTTGCATGTAGATGTACCCAAAATTGCACCCAGATCCTTTCTAGCCTTTTTGGAAATGAGGGAATGAGCTATTTAAAGCAATCAGGCCCTTGCTTCGTGCTGTATAATGATACTTTACATAGCAGTTAAAACTTTGGGGCCAAATTCTGCAGTTTTCCACTGCCCAGAGCTGCCTTTGACACCAGCAAGGGTTTTGTACAAGTGAAAACATCATAATTGAGCCCTTAATCAGCATTTCTTTTACTGCTGGGGCTTGAATGCTCTTGTAAAGAGGCTCCATATACAATTGAAGCTATACTTATGGCTAAATGGTGTAGAAATTATGAATATAGATGAAATACTTGATGTACAATTTTTGTTGCCATGCATAGAAAATATGAGATATTTAGGGCAACATTTTCATCCTTTCATCTTTTCTGGCACGATTTCTACCTGTTCATCACTGTGATTAAAATTCCGTGGCAGGAATTAGCTGTGCCTGGGACTCGAGGATGCTGAAGGTTGATGTCTGAGAGACGGTGGCTGCTCGGTTTGATCCAGGCTGCTTTGGGTAGCTTAGTGTGCAGAGAGCAGGGATGAGGAAGAGGAGGAGGGGGAAGGGTCATGGCAAAGGAGATGGAAGGGAAATGAGGGGATGACAGCAAGAGGCAGTGAGTCTGGAAGGGTTATTTATTTATATGCTTGTCTCTTGATTTTATTGGGGAATTTCTTCGAGGACATCTATGTCTTGACACCAAAGACTACTGGGGAGATGCAAGCTGGCACCTGAAGGTTGAGGTGTTTGGGGTTGTCTGATGTGAAGCACACAACTTGCAAACAGAGGCTCTTTTTTTTGGAGGTGGGGTAATTGGAAACTGATTTAGGATTCTCTTTCTCAATGCTTTTAGGGTGACCGGGTGTACCTCGTGATGCCATGTGTGTGGTGGCGGTACCTTGGGGATGAAGCTGATCTCCCAGCCGTCGAAGGGAAAGGAGAAGGGCTCCCACTGCACCTCCACTGTCGTCTCTGTGATGGTCTTGAACTTCAGCCCCTGCGGTGTGGCGAGGTCTGGAAGGGAGCAGGGGGTTGTGAGCAGAGCGGGATGGGTGTGTGTGTTCTGCCAGTCCCCACCCTGCTCCCTGTGGCTATTTTGTTATCTGGGCAATGAAAATGGGGAAGCTTTTGGTAGCTGTTAGCAGAGATTCATTGTCCCCACTTCAGGAACGTTGGAGGGAGAAGAGGGAAATGCCTGGGCTGCTGAACACTGAAGGTTCCCATTGCATTATTGTGTGAACAGAGTGAGTGATGGGGTTGCAAAAGGGGTGTCTGGATAGTTTATGTTTCCCCCCTGCCCTCTATATCTTTAGTTTCTGAGGATCCTTTCTGGAGGTTGCCATTACAGCCTGATACCCCCATTTTCCTCTGTGCATCACAGTCCTGATCAGGACTACATATCTCCTGATGCACAGCAGCATCCCCTCTTGCTGCTCTATTACCCATGTCATGGGGATTCATCATGGGGAACCCATCCAGGAGTGGGAGGAGAACCTGTGACTTCTGTGATATATGACAATATTTTCTGTGAGGAAAAAAGTATAATATTTTGGGCCATATTCTGGGGGCTTTAATCAAACACTGAAAGTTTCTTTGATTTTTAGTCATTTGCGTTTTCATCCAGACTGAGTCTTTCTGCAGAGAGTGGACACATTTCCCACTTTCCTGTATCCCCATAAATGGGGATAAAAATATTCCCAATATTATTTTTTTTTGAAGGCACAAGTTTCTTCTACTGGAAGATTTTTTATGGAAAATGTGAGCCAGCTTGAACATCACCTCTGGTTATCTGGGTACCAAGCGACAAGTGCAGTAGGATACTTACTGGTCATCACCTTGGAGGTAACAGGGATGCTCAAGACATCGCTGATGACCGCGTAGATGCTAACATTGTAGGCAACACCTGGCTCCAGCTCCGTGATGGTGATGCTGCTCCAGTCCCCAGGCACCCGCTGCTGGAGCTGGGTGCCCGCCAGCCCTGCCGGCTGGTATGAGACAACGTACTCGGTGGCTGCCCCGGGGCTGTCCCACGTCAGCTCGATGGAGCTGTCGCTGATCCCTGTCACTCGCAGGTTTTCAGGAGGAGCCACTGATAGGAAGGGCAGAAGTAAGGAGAGCGTCAGGGTGTGCGTGGCTTATCCTCCCACCCGGCTGTGGGGAAGGGTGCATGGTTCTGCTGGTGGGACATGGGCATGGGGTTTGGGCTGGGGGTTATGTGCTGTCTGTGGCTGTATTAACTGCTACAGTAAGTCAAAGGCTGAGGAGAACTGACTGCAGCTGCTGGTGCAGCAAGGGTTCACCACCGATATTGGGGTGAATCTCACTGGCTTTTTCTCGCGTCCCAAACTTTTGCCTGTGGCATCTTTGGGGACAGGGGCAAGAGGGAGGCAGACAAACTACAAGGCCTGAGCAGAACCTATGTGACATGCTCTGTCAGCTATGGGTTTCTCCCAGGCTTTATGGTGCTCTTATGGGTCTCTGGGTACCCTGAGGCCCTTGCTCGTACATTAGGGTCTGGCTGTCCCCACACATGCCCCCACTACCTGATGAGCAGTCCTGCCCTTCGTAGCCTTCCTCGCAGATGCAGAGACCATCCCGGCAGACCCCGCGGCCACTGCAGGCGTTGGGGCAGTGCAGCCACCCGCAGTCCTCCCCAGCGTAGCCCTCCTGGCAGACGCACGTGCCGTTGACGCAGTGGCCCTTCCCCGAGCAGTCGCGGGGGCACCGCAGCTGGGAGCAATCCTCCCCAGTGAAACCCTCCTCACAGATGCACTCGCCGTCCACGCAGAGCCCACGGGAGCCGCAGCCGGCAGGGCAGCGGAGCTGCGAGCAGTCCTCTCCCCCGTAGTCGTTGTCGCAGATGCACTGGCCCTCCAGACAGATGCCGCGGCTGGAGCAGCCCCGGGGGCATCGGGGCTCAGAGCAGTTGCTGCCCGCCCAGCCCTCCATGCACACGCAGCTGCATGACTCCAGGCTGAAGTTCCCGTGACCGCTGCACTGCGGGGTGTAATCCAGCTGCCCTGCAAAGACGCAGGACCAAGGGTCAGAGTCCACCAAGTGGGAGGTGGGAAAAGGTCAGCATTGGTCCCAGGTCGGCCTGTTGATGGGCTATGGGGAAGGGGAGCAAGATGTGGGGCAAGCAGGGGATGGTCCTCCCTCTGGTTGAGCATGTCCAGCTCTGAGGAGCCGGTGCCTTTAGGGCTGGCAGGGGCAGAATTGGTGATGTGGACTTATGGAGAGGTTTGGATGGGTCTCCAGGAGTTTGTCTGTCCCCTTGGGAGTACTGGCCTCCATAGCTATGGGTGCCATCAGCCTTGTTGGGGTGCAAGTGCTCCCTTTGGTTTCTCTTCAGTTCAGCACTGAGTCAATGGGAACCTCCCTAGAACTCTTACTGGGAAAAGGCTTCCCTGGCCAAGCCTTCAGCACCAGCCATGACTCCTGTTGTCTCCTCTCCACCTGCTGTTCCTTTTTACAGGTAAGAGATCCTGGCGTGCTCACCCTCTTTCCTACAAGAAGCAGATATGTACCCAAAACCACCATCTTCATCCCTATCATGGTGAGCCAAATTAAGATGGAACCGTTGGCTTTGCACAAAGTATCAGGGGTTTGGGTGTGATGGGGTTGTGGGAAAGTGGGGAAAGCACGTGGCTGCAGTGGCCACCACCTCTCATGTCCCCTCTTTACCTGTCAGCCTTGCACAGGACTCTGGGGCAAGGAGGGATGCATGGGGATGAAGGCACCGGTCACTCTGACATTGCCAACACTCCCCTGTTTTGCCCCGTAACATGGACCTGTTGCTCCAGCTTGGGGTTTAACCCAGCCAGGCTAATTTTTCCTTGCTAATTTTTACTGCTTTTCTTCCTCGTGTGAACTGAGGAAGAACAGAAACCCCTCCGTGCTTCCTCTGACCCTTGAGAAACCTCTGCACCACAACGATCCTAAGCTGCAGGACTTTTTGTCTCCCAACTAAGTTTTCCATCCTAGCTGAGCTATTTGATCAGCTCTTCCTATGGGGGTTGTGGCAGACCCTCATGTAAAAGGGGTTCAGTTACAAGCTGAGACAGACAGACCAGTTTGGGTTACTTTGCAGGATGCTTCCCATCTGAACTGTGAATACTGGGAATGACGATCAGGATCGCTTCAGATCTCAGTCTCTAGTTAAGCTATCAAAAGAGGAGAGAGGATGCTTGTAAGTGTGCTGGAAGAGAATGGCTTTCCTTGGGGAAATGCCTCGGGCAGTGGGGTAGACATCCTGATCTCCTTTGCTGTGCAGTGAATTGAAAGGAACTCTGGTAAAAATAAATGAAATTACTCCAGTTTTAGCTCAGTGCATCTGCAATCAGAGTGGAGACTCCATGAAGCGATAAATGTTTAATGGGACTGTCTGTGTATGTTGCAAGTAACCCAAATAGGCCCATCAGAGTTTCAAATTAATTCCTTTAAAACATGTTTTTCCCATTGCATGCCCTACGTGATTTTAACCCTTGCTTTGTGTACACCAGTGGCATGTATGTGTGTTTTCCGTTTTGTCTTAATTATTAACGTAGCTGATGACTGTTTCATTGTGGGGGGATGTGGGCTGAGCCCGCAGCTGGAAATGCACTGACTTCCACCGGCTGCATGGGAGATGTCAGCCTGAGCCACCCTGCTGCGTGTGCCGTCCCGGTTTCTCCCTCCCCGACCCACACACCCTTAGTCCAACTCTGTTGAGCTGAGTGTGCGTCGCAGCCATTTCATTTTAATGTGTCCTATACATAGAGGAGTTGGGGTACCACTGAGAAAATCACACTAATAGCTGCAAAACTTAAAAAAAGGCAGGGGCCATTGGGGGAAAACGGGTTGCTTTTAGTTTTAATTCCTCCCTGTGGTTTTTCTTGGCCTGAAAAGCAGTTTTCTGCTGGAAAGATGTCTTGCGTGGGTCTCCTTGCTTGGTGGCTTTTTCCTGCAGGGAGCCCTGGTGCATCGGAGCCCCAAGCATGCCTGGGCAGTGCAAGGGATGGACATCCCCCCTTACTGACTTCCCTGAG
The DNA here is from genome assembly GCF_031877795.1 of Strix aluco. Taxonomy (NCBI): domain Eukaryota; kingdom Metazoa; phylum Chordata; class Aves; order Strigiformes; family Strigidae; genus Strix; species Strix aluco. The sequence goes on along the minus strand of NC_133938.1, from coordinate 32,022,092 downwards.
ACATAAGGAAAATCATCAGTATGCTGGCTCCTGCGCTTTTGAAATGCAGCCTCTAGCCCAAACCTTTCCTAACCCATCTCATTTCAACTGCATGCTGCTTCCCTAGCTCTGAGGAATGGCTGCAGTGACACGAGGGGCTGTCTTTGATCGGGTAACCCTAATGGGGTCTCTTGGAGGACTTCACCAACCACAACTATTTCTATTCAGCTGAAGTATCCTGTTGATGGGTTTGTGCCTTTGTTATATGTTTTGTTTGCATCCTTCATGGTAACAGAAGTTATTCCCTGTATTTTTTATTCTTTTTTTTTTTTTTTTTTACCTCAGCTTTTCATATGCATTCAATCCTCCCACAGAGAAGATAAAGGGGTTTATTGCCAGCTCCCGCAGTCCTGTCTTCAGCTCAGGGACAGCTTAGGAGATCAGCAGCTACATGTCTCCTCCCTGTCCCATGAGCCGTGGCAGATATCTAACAGCATTGCAAGGACTGCAGGGTTGGGAGATCACCCTGCTCACCCCTCACCAGCAGTAATTTTATCTGTAATGGGGCTTCAGCTCTAGCTGTTACAGGGTTTCTGCAGCGAGTGGGGTGTGGGGACTCAAGTGACCAAATCCCTCCTGGGGGTTTTCCTGCCTTGGAAGACCTAAGCCATGCTTTTCCCCTAAAGCCACAGCCACATCATGGGTGAACATAGGTTTTCTTCTGTCACCACTCTGAGTGGCATCACTGGTTTTGCATTTATTTCTCCTGCCTTTTGCTCGAGCCCTCAGTCCCCAGCAAGAGCTAACAGGATGGCATTACTACCTGTGGCTGCATTTTCTTGGCAGCAATTGGAGTTGCATTGGTCCCGGAGCATGGAGACCTCCCTCTCCAGCATCTCAATCCTGCTCAGCAGCTCCTGCAGGGATGGAAGGGAGGTGGAGCACTTGCAGGCCTGCTTGGGCAAGTTTATCCTGTGGGTGAAGGTGACCTGGTTCTCGCTGTCGGAGGTCTGCTCTGCGTACTCTGCCAGCCGGTCGTCTTCTGAACTCACCTCCTCGGCTGAAGACTTGAACATGGATGAGCAGCAGCTGTCCAGGGGGATGTTGATGTTGTAGATGTGGTGGAAGACCATGGGCTGCTCTTTGATAGGTGGGCTGCAGTTGGCAAGGCCACCCTCCTCATCCACTACTGGCCTCTCAGCTGGCTCTGTTGTCACTTCTAGACGACACTCAAAAGGCTTGAGGACAGTGCCCAGCAGAAGCAAGTTGAAGCTGATGAGCACGTTCCTCAGGACTGGGTTTTCACTGTCAGTCCCCATTTTCTTGGGAGAAGAAAGAACCTTCTAAGCCAGCCTTGGTCAGCCAAGTGCGGGGAGGACCTGGGGACATAGAAGAAAAAGAGCATAATGGTTGTTATCCCTGAAACTGTGCTCAGTGCTGAGAGTCAAGCCCTTCTGGGCAAAATCATCCAGAAGATGTGGGGCCAACTCAACCCGCACACAGTCCTGCTGGCTTTGGTGGAGCCTTAATCAACCCTGAGTGGAGCCTATGGCTGGTGGGGAGACATTGCCATAGCCCTTGAACAGTGACAGAGGCATATTCTTGATGCTATTATTTACTTTTTTTAAGGAAACAGTTAATCTGGTACTAACAAAGCATCGAATACCGATGTTTTCACCAGAAACACCCTGTATGGGATCTGCTTTCAGTGCCACATCAGAACGGCATATAGGGTTCAAAGGGTTAACACATGGGTGATGGTGACGCATCCCTGCGCTCTCCTTTGGTTGTCTCCCATGCCCCAGAAGCTGCGCCCGGGTTGCTAAGCTTCCTCCAGTAGCTATAGGAACGGTAGCCTTGATGTTAAACACCGTTAAATTACACCACACAGGCTCCAGCTTGTTCAGGTTGGCGGTCTGAGCAGACAAATCTCTCCCGTTAAAGTGGCTTCACCCCCTGCCTGTGCTCTGGATTATGGGTTAACCTTGCCTTGATTTGGAACAACATAACTTCTCGTTCCAGTATCGATCGTGAGCCCATGGGTGGTAATCCAGCCTCCAAGGACCACATTTATCTCCAGTCTAAAATCACCAGTGCCAGCCCAGTTGTGCTCAGGATGGATTCAGCCCCATTACTCTTGTTAGAACTCTTGTCTGCTGACCAATACTTAACTCCAACTGGTTTGCCATGAGGAATTTCTGCGAGGTCCATCAGAGGCTAGCACTAACGGGCAGGCGAGGCTGTGTCTGCAATGTCATTGCACCCAAAGATACTGTATGCCTTGTGTTTTCTTTGCAGAAGGTAGTTTACATGCAGGCAGAATGGGATTGCTAGAGTGTGGCTGCTCAGAGAGGGCACATTGTGCTGTGGTTAGAGGCTCTCAGTGGAGCCCTAGCACTGCTTCAGTGTCAGGACAGCTAATTAGAGATTTCCAGCTAATAGCTGCCAATGCTCGATTGGATTTCTTGCAGTATTTTAAGAGGGAATGTAAATTGCCGTGTTTGTGGCTCCCTAACTATGTTGGGTTTGTAGGACCTGAACTGATGAACGTTGGAGATGTGCTCTGTGGTTCTTTCTGTACCAGCAGTGCAAAAGATGCAGCAAGTACATTAAATCTGGTCAGCAGGCTCTTTACACTGCTGGTAAAAAGATGCAAAGAGCTGAGAACCTCCTCGCTGCATCACCAAGCCCCAAGAAATTGTGGGGTTTAGGTATTCAAAGGTATTATTCATGGCTCTTGAATTGTCCAGGTTTAATTCATAACTAACTTTAATAACTCAGTATTTAGTAACATTAATAACTCTGTATTTAGACTCTAAGAGGGCTTAGCCATTCATAAAGGTTTGAAGACTATGAATAAGCACATGGGACTACACGGGTTAGTAAGAACTTAAAACCACCAAACACTGGTGTAAACCATTTGGATGGGACCTGCCTTGAAGGGCCACTATGTGGAGAGGTGCAAATTGCCACATCTGCCAGATACAACATGATCCTCTTCTGGGACATTTGGTGGCAAAAGGAGATAAGATGTCAACCTGGTCTGATTCAGCTGCCTGTTGCAGTAGCTCTCATACCAGTTCCTGTAACTGGGAAATGGAGATGCAAAGGAGTGGCAGCTTGAGCCTTTCAACAAGCCACTTAAAGCCAAATCTCCCAAGCTGCGTTTAGTGCAGATCGCATAGGTCTGGACTTGGGGTTTCACAACTTGTCCACCCTAGGGCATGCTGGCCACAGTGAGCATGAGGTGCAGGGCAGTGGGGATGATACCCTGATGGCTTTTGGTGGATGCTTCCAACTTATGTGGGGTTTTCTCCAAGCCATGGCAGCAGGGTGCAATACTCCAGTGGATTAATTTTGGGTTTTTTTTGGGGGGGGTGGGAGAGGCTGGTGGCACTATACTCAGCTGTGGATCACAGCTGAGACTCGCTTGGGGCTGTTTGCTGCATCTGACTTTGCCGGTATCTGTCAGTGCCATAATCTTGAGCAATTGCTCTCCCTTACTTCTAATGACTCTCCTGCTCTGGAGCACCTCTTCAGCTCCCTGGGGAATGGCCATGCTTCCTTGCTTCCCCTGCAGCTGAATGAAAATATTTGTTTACTGGCTTCTCTCCTACAATACGCCGCTACTCCAGAAAATATTACTATTCAGCCACCTCACAGCATTCGCAGAATTATCCCATATTACTGCAATGTTTCTGCTGTACTTTTCTTCTCAGCGCCCTGCTTAATGCCTGCTTCTCATGAGCAGGTACCTGGGACTCCTTTGGTAAGCTCTCTTCTTTTTTCCTGGTTTTAGGAAAAGCAAGAAAAATGGAAATAACTCTATGGTGGGGTGGTGTCCTCCTTCCCCTTGACTCCCATGGTGGTTCTGGCCATGCTTGCAGAAGACAGAAAGAAGGGGGGCACAGAGATGACAACGGGAGGGAGTGAGAGGGGTGGGATTGATGTTCCATAAGTGATGATTTGGGGCTGCGCTCTCAGATCCTGACCCCTGCCAAATCCTCTGCCTTCTGAGCTCTCCAGCAGCTCCTGGGTGGCCCTGACTGACCCATGGAGACACTTCTTGTCCCTATGTAATGGGGCAGCCGTGACAGGAGAAAGCACAGGGACAAATTAGTGCCAGTTGCCTTTGACTGACTTGTTGGCATTTGAGGCTAACTACCCACTCCTTGGCCTCTTGCTCAGCTTTTTTGTTTGTGCTCAGAGTGGAAGTAATTGTGGCTATGAGCCAGCTGCGCAGAGCCGGGCCAGAGCTTCAAAGCAAGCCTTCTTGCAGGATTACAGGAGCAGCTTAGACATGGGGAAATGATATCCTACCCCTCCCCACCTGTCAGATCCAGCCTGGCTCAATAGAGACGCCAGAGCCTGTTTGTGAGCACAACTGGAGCCGAGGGATGGTGGGAGAAGGGCTCCAGGTGGATGTGGAAATGAAAGAGTGGGAGATGGGTTGGTGGATAAAGTGGGGTGAGCAGATGCACGGTGGAGATTTCTTGCTAATGACAGCGAGCAGGTTGGGTAGTTAACGACTCTCTAACCCACAGACCGAAAGCCATTCATTTGCTGGTAGAAACTGCCAGGTTTATTGATCTGAATCTCTTTATCGGCATATTAATCCCAGCAGACACCAGCGGGATGCTGCCCAGCTCTCGTTTCCAAGTGGCAAGTCACAGCATCCCCCTCCAGCCCTGCCCAACGCAGTGGCCTTGGGCACGGGGTGATGCTATAGGGGTGGTGGCATCCCTGTGGCACAATGCTAAGGGAGCTTTATCTTTCTTATTATTATTAGAAACAAGATGATCGAATGAAAAAAAAAAGAAAAAGTAATTCTGCATTCATTAGGTGCTGGGTCAGGCTTAATGCCACTAGCTGGGCTCTTCGCTGTGAAATGGTGAAAAGTCACCCCCATTTGGGCTGTCCCTGACTCAAACCAGGCTGAATCCATGGGGTTCTGCAGGACAGGAGGATGCTCCTTGGGGCCCTCCAACCCACAGCAGACCATTTGAGCCATACATCCCTATTTATCCTGAACTTCTTCCTGGAGGATTGCGTTGACAGCTCTGAAGCCCTGTCAGATCTGTGGATGCATTCCCAAGGTCTGTCATCTCCATCCCTATCTGGTTCTGCTTTGTCTCCTGTTCCTCCTGTCAATGATTTTCTTTTCCCTAAAGGACCCCATCACTGCGAACTCAGCTGGGGTGGGTTAGTGCAGAGATTTGGCTGGCAGAGCTCCGGGGCTGCATGCACGGTCTGACAGCTCGAGGCTTGTCTACTGGGGAAGAGAAGTTGCATTAACATTCCTGCTTCAGGTTTCTCATCCTCCTGTCCTCCCAGTGCTTTCCACCCCAGCTAATGCTGCCATGCCCATAACAGAACTATTCAAAACCATTGACTGAGTGAATGGATCCAGGACTATACATTTTTATCTTTCTCCCTGTACAAGGAAAAAGAAGCAAATTTCTGTGGTCATTTCATGTGTAAAAATAATTGCATCAGGGCAGTTTTCAGGGGTGCTTTTTAGTCTTTTTTTTTTTTTTAATTTCACCTTCATTGTCAGCAAGTTCCAATAAAACTCCAAGTTGGTGGCATTCCTGGTGGCTTCGGTCTGGAGGAAAACCTCATGGTCAGGGCACAGAAGGCAGCTTTGAGCCCAGCGCTTTCCTGGCATCCCATGGCGACGTCTTCTCCTTTGCTTTCCACTGGGCTGGGGCAATGCCTCTCCATCTGCTTGCACCCAGGACAGGACAGTTGATCTCCAGTTGTCTCTGGCACAGCATAAGGTTGAGGCTACTGCTTTATTTTACCAGAGCTGATTTCCATTGCTTTGCTTTGCTTTCCCTGCCCCACCTGACCCAGTCCCTCAGAAACATGGGTGTCTGAATTAAAGTTCGAATTAAAGATTTATTAAAATTAATTGTGAAGTTTGGCAGGCACTGAGCTCTCAGTTCCAAAGCATTTCAACTTTGGGGAGCTGTGAAAGAATCAATCTGCTGCAATTTCTGTGTGGTGCTTAATAAAAAAATGCACACAATAGAAAACTGAGAAAAATATTTGAGGCCTTTTGCCAAACATACACCACAGCAAAGTGTTCTCTTTCCCTCCTGAATGACCTCTCTCCATCCAGGATTTGTGTCTTATGGGCAGTGAAGGAAGAAATAGAAAAACTCTATTAAATCCACAGCACATCCACCCTAATTATATATTTTCAGCTATTTTTACATTTTGCTGATGGGCTGTATCTGTGTGAGCAGCTTGGTGCTGGGAATGCAAAAGGGAACCCGCGTGCGGTGATGCTCAAAGCAGCTGTGCCAAGAAAGTCATTAATGGTGTGACAGCGGTTTTTGGGGGAGGGGATCAGCATCACCCAGAAATGCAGTGCTGTGTCCCCCAGCAGCATGTGTAGCCCCTTTTTTATTGCTTAGCAATATGAACGTAGCAAAGGCAAACTGTGCCCCAGGGGCTGCTGCGGGACAAGCGCAGGGACATCAGATCTGCACAGCAGGGATGATGCCAGCAGTTTTATCTCCAGCAAACTGCTGGAGATAATTTAATATTTGGATGGTCCAACAATATTTCGATTTTCATGCCAGTTTTGGTGAATTGCTTTGGTTAAAAAAAAAACCCAATGATGCCTGGAAAGATGCTTGAAAAATTAAAACATTTGTTTCTCCAGCCAGATATTGTGTATTAAATTGCTTCTGAAGTTACTAAAGATGTGAAAATGAAGTGAATGTTTTGGTTTGGGTGAGAAACAATTTAATCTACCCAGAGCCCTTAGAGATATATGTGTATATATACGTATTTATATGCATTTATTGCATTATCTTTTCCTGAACACTGGATAAACCACAAGCTCTGCTTTTTGGTGCAGATGGCAAACTGGAAAATCAGATCTATTTGGAGTTCAGACCATCACTCATCCTTAATGCCAACCAACAAACCATCAAGAAACGGAGTTTGCTGCCTGCTTCCTCGGCATGGCAGGAGCAGGAGCAGGCAGATATTAACTAACAGCCAGCAGTCTCTGAGCTGTGTTGGGGCTGGCTGATTGGAGCTGTGATGTGTTCACTGACGGAGCTAAGCTGGCAGGAGCCAGACCGCCACGGTGGATTTGCTCCTGGCTGCTGCTAATGGTGGGAGCAAGCCCAGGGCATGGTGATGTGTGAAGCAGGCAGGAAGCCTCCAAGTGTATTATTTGGGCTTTTATGTTGAAAAGTGTGTTGGAGGTTTCCCATAAACCAAAAAAACCCTGCTGGATGGTTTTCAAGGCTTCCAAAACCACCCTGGAGATACCCAAGTGCTCAGTGCAGATGGTGCCTGCTGAATGTTACAGCAAGATGCAGCCCGTGCAGCTTTCCTCCCACTTGCCGGGCTCATTGGAAAGGCAATTCAGTTCCGTGGTGTCCCTGTTCTGCTCCCAGCCATACACTTTCTGTTCCAAGGTGACCACACAGCTGGGAAACCGAGGTGGATTGAAAGCTTTGAAGCCCAGCTCTGGTTTTTGTTTGACCTCCCAAAAGAGGCTGCAGTACTCGCTGGTTTAGAGCAACTCATTGCTCCCGTGCATCAGTATCATTATTGGTTCTACACTGAAATCTCTCTTGGGTGCCACAGTCCTCCAGCCATGGCAGGTGAGGATGTGTGCACGGGAAGGCTCACACCTTGCTGTTCCTTTGCTTTGTGATCTGGTGAGAAGCTCTTGTGATTTGCCCATCTCACTGGAAAGAACTTGCATTGCATCAGCCACTAACCAAGAAATAGTGGAATTAATTGGGTCAGCTCCTCGACAGCTTGAAATTGCTACAAATTTCATGTTGCGATGTTGATTTGCACCAGTAGGACCCTCCTGAGCAGAGGTAGAGATTCAGCATGTCCTGCAGACCTGATTCCTTCCTGCAGCTGTCTGAGGGGGAAGAGCACTGGCTCCCAGTTATTACTAACCTACTGATCTGTTTTAAAAGGTCTTCATTGCATTGGTTCCCTGGGCTTCGTGGCAGAGTGAAGGTCCTTGCTACGTGCAAGCAAATGGAGTCCTCTTCCTGATCAACTCCTTCTGCACCCTCTGCCTAATTGCAATCCTTGTCTCCCCTCTAAACAAACCTGTTTCAGGCTTTTTGGGGAATTAAAAGAGATGGAAAGCTTAGAGGAGCGAAACATCAAGTTCCTCAATAACGCTGGTTAGTTGAAGGCCAGACCCTGTGGACTCATGGGGCCGGAGCTGAGGACCAACACTGATACCTGCACCACACTGGAAAAACCCAACCGAGTCATTTCATGCTGCCACCAAGCAGCCCTCAGAGAGGGAACGATTTTTGCCCTGCTGACTAATTACATATTTAAGGATGAAATACTTTGATGCTTTTAGCGGTGTTCCCTAACTATATATGAAGGAAGAAATCTATGGTTCCCCCAACTGACTACAAATGCTGCCAGCTTAATAATTCACGCACGCCTCTGTGATTGCAGCCTACGTTATATCTTGCTTTCATTACATATTCTTTTATTGAATTGCCATGGCATATATCAACAGCCTCTATAAGCTCCCACAGGAAAGCAGGCAGTGGCTTAGCGCAAAGATTTCAGGGGGAATCTCCTTTCATTTTCCCATTAACAGGTAAAGCCTGGATCCAGCGTTGTCTCATTCAACTACTGCCTCCCGCCTGCTCCCCTGTGAAGCCCGGGGAGTCTTCAGGGTAAGTTTCATTTTTGCAAGAGTGTTGGCTCTAATCTGAGCCCATTCCAACATTTTACCAAGCAAAGTACAGGCTGGGCAATGAGTGGATTGAGAGCAGCCCTGCAGAGAAGGACTTGAGGGTACTGATGGTTGAAAAACTGCCTATGAGCCAGCAATGTGCGCTCACAGCCCAGAAAGACAACCATATCCTGGGCTGCATCAAGAGAAGTGTGGCCAGCAGGTCGAGGAAGGGGATTCTTCCCCTCTTGTGAAACCCCACCTGGACTAATACATTCAGCTCTGGGTCCACCAACATATGGGCATTAGGGGCATTGACCTGTTTGAGCAGGTACAGAAGAGGCCATGAAGATGATCGGGAGGGCTGGAGCAGCTCCCTTATGAGGACAGGCTGAGAGAGTTGGGGTTGTTCAGCCTGGAGAAGAGAAGGCTCCAGGGAGACCTTATAGCAGCCTCCCAGTACTTAAAGGGGCTACAGGAAAGGGGGGAGGGACTCTTGATCAGGGAATGTAGGGATAGTATGAAGGGTAACAGTTTTAAACTGAAAGAGGGTAGATTTACACTACTATAAGGAAGAAATTCTTTACTGTGAGGGTGGTGAGACACTGGCACAGGTTGCCCAGAGAAGCTGTGGCTGCCCCCTCCCTGGCAGGGTTCAAGGCCAAGTTGGATGGGACTTTGAGCAACCTGGGCTAGTGGAAGGTGTCCCTGGCAGGGACGGGCCCCCCATGGCAGAGGGTTTGGAACTCGATGATGTTTAAGGTCCCTTCCAACCCAAACCATTCAATGATTCTATGAAATTGTGATGCTTCATTTACATATATTTACAGGCAGTAGCAGGTACGTTATCAGCTCCCCCTTCAAAGCGACTGCGCTCAACCACGCACCATGAAAAACGCTTGCTCAGTGCAAAATTCACTTGCGTGACCAGCTTAAAAAGGTGGACACCTAATTTTGCAATGAAAGCCAATGTGGACACCTAAGTTCATAATGAAAGCTGTTAGCAGTGGGCTTGGGCAGTGGCCTGGCCGCTACCTGTACCTCTTTGTTGCAATCAACCCTGGTCTCTGTGGGTGATGCTGAGATGCAGGTTGCAAGCCCATGGTGCAGCACATTGTGGCTCATGGTTAGATGCTTTTCTCCGTCCTCTGACACCAAAAACAAGACCCATGGTGTCCAGTATCCTTCAGGAGGGTGACCCACTCCCTTCTGGGTCCATATGTGACACCCTGCTCTGGCAGTGCCTGAACTCCCAGCTCCTAATGGGAGTCGCTGAGTGCCAAAACTGAACTCTTCCATAACAACTTATGAGGCTGGACATGTGATCTGAGTTGTGGTGGGTGAGTATTTGGTAGACTGGCCCTTCGAGTGCTAAGATTTGATGTCTGTTGGAGATGGCCTTGGCTGCCTCAATGCTGGGACAGCCCTGTCCCTCGGGACTCCCTGCCTATGAAAACTCATCACGTCCTGCATGTCACACCATATATTTTTTCACCCTCAGTTATGAAGTAACCCCCTCCTCAGTGAGCCTGTATGTTGCAGAAGGGTTAATTTTATCCTTATGCCATATCTCTGGCAGTTAAAGCAGTTTCGCCAAGGTGAGTCTGGGAGCAGAGACTGGCATGGCTCCTGCTGCTCACCCAGCATCACCATTTGCCCACAAAGCTGCTCCTGGGGTCATTGTTCCTGCCCCATGCCCGGGAAGACATTAAATTTCTAAAGAAAGATTTTGGGACTTGGGCCAGGCCTTTCCAAGATGCTACTCTTCAGTGGTAAAGCTGTGCACTGCATTTCTGAGCCCGGCGATAACTGCTCTGCCTGCCTCAGTGGCTCCCGGAGCTCCGCCGGAGATGCTCGGAAGCCGTAAAGGAGGAATTAACCGTAATTACGGAACATCGCAGGACGTAAACACCCTCTAAATCCTCTTTAATTACACGGTACCACTTAATTACATGGCAACTGGAATGTAAGCGCAAAAATAAATATGATTTCAGTTTTATCTTCAGCAGGGGCACCTGTAATTAATTTTGGAGGGTAATGTAGGACCCAGCTGAATGCGGGCATGGTGTAGACCCTGCATGCACAGTACTGCAGAGGTGCTTCTGCCTCCTGGGCAAATTTCCCTTCTTCTCCCTCTCCAACAGTCACATCTTTGCCACCCTTTCCCATTCCCCCCACAGCGACATCCCTCTTTCTCTCTGCCCATGCTTAGGCAGAGACTTGCAGACATCAGGGTAAGGCAGGACTGGGCAGTGGGGTACCTGCTCATCCTCCAGCATGGAGAAAACCAAGCATGAGAGCCTCCATGGTTAATTCATCCCATCTCAATTATGCTGTGAACCCACAGTCCGTAACCAGCTGGTGGGATTCGGATCCCTCCCAGCCATGGGCACAAGGGTTTTTTTCCCATTTGCTCCCAGCACTCAGCTTGGGTACCAGCAGAAATCCTCATGCTCATGTAGCTGATGCTTGGCTGTCATGTTGCATTAGAGTCTACGAGTCAACCCGGACCTCCTTGGGACTTAGCCAAAATGAATGCAAACGACCCAGCTTGGGATGCTCTGTCGCCAAAATGCCGCTACCCATTACCCCCAGCACAGATCAAGTGTACAGCTTCATGAAGATGAAGGAGTGTGCGACGAAGTGCAAAGTCCCGTTCAAGAAATCAGATGTGCCATGACCTCCATCACCCCGTATAATCACCACGTGCTGCCCGCACAACCATGTTTAAATGGATAATGACGCTGTCAACCAGGAGAGGAAAATCCCTGCTATTATCACAGCTGTTTTTTTAACCATAATGAGGGGATTATGGCATTTTCCCCTGGGAACCCTAAGCAGGAGCACCCAGGAACTCAGATTGCTTTCAGAAAAAGCAGAAGCACTTGCTGAAGTCAAATGAGCATTTTTTTTAACTTGCTTTTCGGTTTGCCTAGTCATTTATACCCTGACCTGAAGTCGGGGCAATGGAAAAGAAACGCTCATCTGGTGTGTTTTTGCATTAATTTTCCCCCATGCACATTATTTTTACACAGTGGAGATGAAGCAGAGCTGATGTGACCAGGGTCATGCATGCTGTGGCTTTCTTCTACCTGCTTTATAATTCCCCATACTAGAAAAAAAACAGATTTTCCTTCCTTTTTAATACATTGCTCAAACTAAACCTTGCCTTAAGGCTGATTTACGCACATATGCAACCTGGCTGGTAGCAGTAGGGATCGCGTTGCTTGAACCCTCCAATAATTGATATTTTCTACTTGCCTTCACATTGTAATTTCCCCCTGAATATTCAGCACAACAGCAGATACTTTTGCAATAGATTTGGGGATGGAACAAAGCTGCTACGGTGAAGCTGGCTGTTGCTAGAGGGTGGTTTTTCTTGGGCAAAGCTTGTCCCAGATCCCTTTTGGGGACCTGCAGGGTGTCCTCAGCAGGGGAACAGCCTTGTGGCAGTGACCACAAGGAGCATGCAAATGTTTTCTATCATTTCCCATCAAATAGACAGCCGAAGAGAGCACAAGCAAGTCGGAGCAGAGAAATGAATTGTAGTCCTGCTGCAGAGACTTCATTTGATAAATAATGTATATAGAGTTTGCAGTAATAACTGCTTTTTTCCGACCCAGGCAGCTGGGTTGGGTTTGACACATCTTGGATGTATTCCTCCTTCCAGGCAGTGAATGGGATGACGGGTGCTCGCTCCCATGGTGGGGAAGGCAGGACAGGGAGTGACAGGCTCTGTTGTGTCAGATAGGTTAATCTGGGGCTTTTTTCACTTCTGACGAGCCACGTGTGTGTGTACGGAGAGGAGGCGGTGTTTCCAGGCACTGGAGGAGGAAAGAGCTGCACTGGGGGCAACAGGGCTTAGGAAAGCTCCCCAGGTTAACGTGTGGCAAGGACATATGGCCAAGAGGAGACGTATAGCCCTGGGTCTTCATGCCAGTACCAGCTGCCCTAACACCAGGATGCTGCACCCTGACCTGCCTGCCAGCCCCGGTCCAGCCTGATGCTGAAGATGTGGTTTCTCTATCCCAGGACCATGTCCCTTGTCTATCCCCTTGTAAGGGGTGGTCCTCCTCTGAAATCTTTGTTTTGGCTTCAAGCATGCTTCCCAAAGAGTACATGGCATCACCCATGGGTGGGCTCCCGAGGAAAGATGGGACCTTGAAGATGACCAGTTAAATCACCCCTGCTTATCCCTGCACAGCACTGGGAGCAAGAACTTCCCTTTACGAACCCATGCTGCTGTCACAACAGTGTGAAGCGAGGTGGTCGCATCACCTCCCCTCCCCAATTTGCTATCCCTTCGACTCTAACAGCCATAGCAGTGGGACAACCCAGCTGGCAGGTTTGGCCATTGTCCTCCCTCTTCTGACATCTCAAGATGTAGAGGTGGGAAAATGGGGGCTGCAAGTGGGTCTCTTTAGGAAGCAAAAAAAAAGGGGAGAATTTCCCCCCTGACTCTCTGCCCTGATTCTCTTAAAAACTGCTTTCACAACAAATAAGAAAAAATGTACATCTTCCCAAGGAACAAGTTGAGACTCCAGATCCCTTAATGTTTCAGGGACTCATTTTTGGGCTCCTGATGAAGGGCAGGGGGGGATAGAGCCTGTTCAGCCCCAGGTAGTGAGAGGGGCTCACAGACATAGGACAGAACTGGTCTGGGTTTTCAGGATGGGGGTCCTCTACAATAAGTTATGCTGTGGTGTGCAGTCAAAATCCCAGATTTCCTTAGGTTATACCTTCCTGATAGCTAGGACAGCTGACACAGACTGAGGAGCTGGCTGGGCGCCTGCACAGACCCCCCAGTGCCACTGGAGGTATATAAAATGGCTTTAATCAAGGCACGCCAGAGATAATACTCTTTAGTCATTTTTATAGCAGGCTTTGAAGGTTTCTACTGGAGCAATTTGGTTAAAAATAGATTTGCTTCTGTTGGACTTTGGCGGAAGACCTGGACTACCATATTAATGAAGGTGAGTGGGAAAACCCATATCTCTCCCTGTTCTACATCCCTGTGGAAGAACTGGAAATAGCCTCGGTGCTTTTATTGCAGGGAAAAACAAAATCCTTGGGAAGGGAAAATAGCTGTAGTCAACATGGGCTTGCACCAGCTGAAGATCTGAGTCACGTTGGGGTTTTATTGCTCTATAATAGGTAAGTACCTCATTAAGGAGTGGATATAAATGCATAAAATAATTTCATTGAGCCTGGAGTCAGTGCAGGGCGCAGAAGCTTGGAAGCAAGCCCACTGATTTGTTTTTTAAGCTAGAGCTTGGTTTTGCTCACTTTAGTTCTCCCACTAGTATTATAAGTGTTGGGGTTAGACAGTTCAGAAGCGAGCACTTAAAATCAATTTTAAGGCTGCTTTTATGCTGAAGAACTGCATGGAGATGTAAGACTCAGGATGAAGGAGACCCCTTCAGTCCTCCAACAGTGATGTGATATAACTCTTTTCATGAATGGGTCCAAATTCGTCCTTGGGTTGACTCCTGTGGTCCCCAGTGTCCCAGAAGGCTGGATCAACACCCTGGATTTCTGAGACCAACATTAACCACAGTGAGTTGAAACACACGTTCTTGCCTGCTTTTGCTGCCTTCCTTCGCTTCTGATCAAACAGATAGATAAATAATGATAAATAACACGCTGCAGCCATCTGAGTAGGGCTTGCTGAACTGAGAAACGAGATCACTTGGGCAGCAACTGCAGCACTGTGGGAAGATGAGAAACAGCCAAAAATATTTGCAGTTGGACTGCAGCAATTTGAAAGCAAGGAACTATTGGCTGCATCTTATTCTTGCAGAAAGTGAGGAACAAATGTCCCTTGATGCCTGCTGGAAGCAGGACAGCCCTGTCAAATTGGGCAAACTCAACCCGCTAATTGAGGTGGACACAGTCTGCTTCTCACACACCTTAAAGAGACAAATAGGACAGTGTTCAAGGAGATGTCTTGGTATATGGCTGCACCTGGTCACTCCCTGGCTTCTCCCACCCACTACCAGCCTGTAACGGACCATGCAGTGAAGGCTATACAACTGCAATTTTCCCTTCAAAATCAGAAGCACTAGGCATTGCAGTGCCTCTGCTACCTGTAATGCTGAGCTATGACTGCTGAGCAGGGCAGGGAGGATGGTACTGCAGAGGATGGGGATTTTTTGCTGGGACTGGAAGCTGGGCATCCCTAGAAAACTGGTGAGGCCACCAGCTGGGAAGGCTTGAGATGCATTATGGTAGGACTGGTTGGACCTCTGTGGTTCTGCTGAAGTTCAAAGTGTTGCAGCAGGAGAAAGACTCTGGGGTTCAAGCCTCCAGGAGATTTGTGTAAGAAGCTCTGCATGGGAAAAAGAGTGGGAAACAGCAGAAGAAACTCTGTTCACCTTAACTGGCAAGGCAGGATCCCACCTGGGAACAGCCTTGGGTGATTTCTTGCTGCAGGGACAGATCCACTGACATTTCAGAGTGGTCTTCCTTGAGAGGGAAACAATGACAAGGTAACATCCCAACACTTGCATGTGAGTATGATGTCTCCAGTTGGGTTTTGCAGTGAGTTAGGGGATGCTTCTGGAGGAGGTCACCATGAGGCTTTCAAGCAGGCTCATGTTTTGGTCCAGCTATTTCCATTTTGGGGTGATTGTTTTACCTTTTGGGATATTTGGTGTGGCTGAGTGGGCAGAGTGGGCAGCAGCAGTCAAGCATTTAGCCCCGACCCTGACCCTGACCGTGCTGTTTCACCATCAGTACCTCTCGCTGCTGCCACTGCTGCTTATCCCATTTGAAAAATTGAGATAATATAGAGCTAGCTCCCTATGAAATGCTACGATGACAGCCTAATTAATAGTACCACAAGCTGGTGGAAATTCACTTCTGCGCAGAGGTGCCAATCTAATTTTCCACTCTAGATAGATATTTAATAACCTAAAGTCCTCTTACTCCGTTGGGATTATCTATGGAGCAATTTTCTTCCACAAAGTCCAAAATACTCTACTAAAATGCATGTGAGAAAGGAAAACAGAAAGCCTTGTAATAGACCCCTCAGACACATGCTTAGTTGGGCAAGTGACAGGGATGACTCCTCTGCCAAAACTATGAAAAAAGATTAATTTTACAATCTGGTCTGAAATTTGGGTGAGTTCTCTTCCTATCTCGGCTGGCCTTGCCCACCTCTAACATGGTGTTTGCCTGGCCTCCAGGAGATAAAACTGAGCTGTGACGTCTCCGATACCTCGTTTTCTTTTATAAGTGAAGTAAGCTGAAAAGAATGTTCTTTTAACGCAAAGCTTGGCTCAAAGATCAATAGCAGCTTCACATGTATTTTTGTGTAATATTTCATTTTGTAGGGCTTTGGGAAAAAAATAACGTTGCTTTTCATGCAGTACACGGACGTGACGAGCTCTGCTGCCAGGTGCTGGGCTTTTATCACGAATAGTCTCCTCGGCCTGAGCCATCAAGGCCAAAATCATGTGGCCAGGGGCAGGCAGCAAGCCAGGACTGCCCTAACTCGTCTCAGACCTTCTCCTGCCCAAATAGACAGACACCCTAAAGCCAGAGTGTGGTTGGTGTTTAGCCTATGGTGTCCTGGCTTTGCAGAGGGTCTTTCACACATTCCTGCTTGTACAGTGCCACAAGGTGCTCTGATGGAAGGTTTTCTGATTGCAAGTCATTATAATCATTCTCATATATAATTACGTTTCCTGGCAGGGATCTAGTCTGCTAGATAGACATGCCTGCCTTAGCTGGTCTGGAGAAACCAAAGAAATGCCAAATGTTGTTAATAGTAATTTTGAAATTCTATCTTCTTCACCCTGTGCTTCTCATTTCTAAAGCTCCTACAGCTCTCACAAGTGAGATGACTAATTACAGGGGGTGGTATCAGCCATAAGTAATTAGGCTGGCTGATCAACTCCTTTAAGTCCATGTAGCGCTACTGATTTCTGTGCTCATTTATGTCAGCTGAGATCAGATCAGAAGTTAGGCATCTATGGTAGAGGCAGGGGTGGGGTTGTGGTGCTTGGAGGACAATGAGTGTCTGGTTGGTGATTCTCTAGACAGATAGGAGATATGGGTAAGAGTGAGAAGAAAGGGAGCTGACATTTTTTTGTAAGGACTGTGCTTCTAAGAAGAATATTCCAAGTTTGGTGGGGTGCCCATGGCTGTGTTGCCTTTTGATATGGGGCAGAAGAAATGCTAGAGGACCCTGGGGTGCTACCTCTGTCTTGTTCTAGTATAGACATTAGTGTGCTGCTGGTCTGCCACCTGATGGCCTCTGAGAAATGTGAGCATTGCCTTGCTGGGAGTCTGGGAGGAGGAAATACATCAATCTTCTGTGACCTGGGTCCTGTGCCCTGGAGCTCAGGTGTACTTGTGTTGATTTTCTGCTGTGCCTTCTATATCTCACATTTATATATATTTATATATAGATATAAACATATATACATTTGCTCCATTTTTTGAATGTGTGGTAGACCCCTGTTCTATACAAATTTGGGATGCTAAAAGGGCATAGCAGTTAATTGTAAGGAAAGACATGTGTTTGGAGGGGATTTAAGTATTGTCTTTAAATCCTCACACCCTGAGAATGACATTTAAAAAGAGACATCTAATCTTAAACTCATCAGAGCTGGCTGTCAAGCACAGGATGGGAGAAGACAGGGTGGGAAGGTCACATCACTTCACCTGTCTTCCCATCAGTGGTTTTGAGGGCAGTTTGGTTCATGCCAGGACTTCATTGTGTGCCCAGATGATGCTTTGTCTCTCAGAGCTGCTTTTTTATCTCCTCTTGTGCTGCTCCCGCAGCTCTGAGCATGCCAGTGCCTATTGCAGGTTTTTCTGCCCCTCCTGGGTGACCTGAGAGTCTTCCCGTCCCCCTAAACATGGGTGCTTTGAAGCATACAGACTTTGACATGATCTAAACAAAACTTAGAGGAAAAGTTGAGTGTAGTAAGATACTCTTTGTTTGCTAAAGCCAAAAGGCACAGCTTTTTTTTTTTTTTTTTAAGAAAAATCAAATATTTGTTCTGGTTTTGAGAATTTTCAGGTAAATCAGTGATTTCCAAAGTCACTAGAGTGCAGAGTCTTGAGGTGGCACAACTGCATCCAGGGTTATCCAGCAGGTGTAGGGTTTTTATAATGGCCTTCGGAGGGTTTTTAAAATATATTTATTTTTAGACAAAGCTGCTCTGTTATGTATTTGCTAGATTTGGTGAAGACTCCGCTCATAAGAGCTGACCAGACAGTGAAGGTGGGAGTACTCCTGAAAAGCATCTCGGGATGCAGTGCAACCATGGAAATGGTGACAACAGGTGTCCTACAGGCAGTGGGGAGACAGTTGGTGCTCTGGAAACCTCTGCCCGGAGTAGATTAACGAAACAAAATCCACCTGCCCTAGGGCTTCTTCTGGTTGCTTTGCCTGGATAATTGCCCTGGGAAATGATGAGTGTGGCTGTTAAAGCTGGAAAAGGGGTCTTGTTCCATCTGGATGCAGTGCATCTGGGTGGGGAGAAGCTGCTGGACACTCAGACAGGGAATTACTTCCCCTGAACTCACTTAAAACCCCATCAGCAACTCAAACTCTGTTTTTCCTTGCTGGATATAATGTTTTGCGGTTTTGCTACACTTAAACCATGGGATAATGCTTCTGTACGTGATTATAAACATGATAGAGCCCCCACTGAAGTACCTGCCTTTCTGAAGAGCTTAAGTAATATTTTTCAAAAAGCACTCCAGCAACCTTTGAATTCCCATGGAGCACTCGAGTACGTGCGACCTGAGGCTTCAGTGTTATGAATCCAATTCTGAAAAAGCCTGGAAATTGATTTATGGCTGTGTGAGATGTGTGCAGGCTTTGGAGACAAGGGATAGATGATGACTTGTTACCTGGCTCTGGAAACGCTTCCGCATTGGACCATGGCCACAGGAGTACCCATGTACTCCATCCTGCAGCAGACCCGCTCATGGTCTCACCAGGCACTTTCCACCACAAGAAAATGCAAGTTCATGTTGAGCCAAGTTTAAAAAGAAGGATTTTTCCTAGTTTGGGGAGCTCAAAATACCTAAGTAAAAAGTGCTGGTGGGATTCATTCATGACACTTATCTGGTGGCTCTACTGTGCTCACACAGCTCTGGCTGTCTGCTCCAGGTCTGTAGTTACGTTCTTGTTAGCATGAGGTTTTCAGAGAATCATAGAACGGTTTGGATTGGAAGGGACCTTTAAAGGTCATCCAGTCCAACCCCCCGTCAATGAGCAGGGACATATTCCACCAGATGAGGTTGCTCAAAGCCCTCTCCAACCTGACCTTGAATGTTTCCAGGGATGAGGCATCTACCCCCTCTCTGGGCAACCTGTTCCAATGTTTCAACACCCTCATTGTAAAAAAAAAAATTTCTTCCTTATACCTAGTCCCAGTTTTTTTAGGATAGGTGATAGAAACTCACCTACATTTCATGTCAGCCTTCCTTGGCATATTAAAAAATGTTTTTTCTATTTGCTGTGACAGCAGGAGCTTAAATCAAATCTTAAATAGCCATAAGAGTGTATTGGTTGTGGAAGTGCCTGCTTCCCAGGGCTGGGAGGCAGTACTGTGGCTGCTGGAAGGGACCATCTTATGTTACAAAATGCACAGAAAAATGGGACTTGGGACAAGGTAAGACAATGAGGGAGCAAATCTGCTCATGAGCAGCAGGTCTGTGAGCCCTGCCAAGTGCTGTTGAGGGCAAAGGAGCATCCTGTGGGTGCTGCTCCAGCTCCTGGCTTTGGTCCAGGTCTGGGTGCTGGAGTAATGCGTTGGTTGGCAAAGGCAAATTGAGGCATATCAAAGCAGCTCACAGACCTGTATGAAGTTAAACTTTGTATGGTTTTAGTTGGAAAGTGGCCCCGAAGCCTGAATATTTATTTTAAAGGAAATCTTTCAAGCCATGTTTCAGGATAATTTGTTTTCCAAGTAACCTTGCACTAAGGGGAGGGAGGAGAAACTACTGCAAAGCCAGGTTTTTGGTGGGTCTTGGCATCCTGTTGCCAAACCTGGCTGGAGGGCTGATGCTAAGAAAGCAGAGCAACCTTTGAAGAGCGCCAGATGCTGCCCATGAGCTGAGCTTGCCAGGGGAGGATGAATTATCCAAATATACTGCTCCAGAGAGTGCGACCGAGCCTGCAAGGGAGGCAGCAACAACACAAAAGCCAAGGGATGCAGGTGAGGATGTAGGGTGGTGTGGTGGTCACAGCCTTATGCACTGGCTACCTGGATGCTTCCTTTGCTTAATTTTTCTTTCCTCCCTAAAAAGGAGGGAGATGGCATCACGGGAAGCTCCCTGCCTGCTGTGGGAGGCAGCTGATGTTGCTGCACACCCAGCATGTTCAATCCAGAGCCGTGCTTCTAACCTCCTGGACTTTGCCACCTCCTCTACCCTCAATCCCAGTGTGCCCTGGGGAGCTCTGGAACAGGGTTGGGGCTAAGAATAATTTTCTTTAACTTTCTAATTTTATTTTTAGACCCATCCCTGATGGTGCAATGTCAGAGCTGCTGCTGCTTGCCTGAAGATTGACTCAGACTGGGCTGATGCCCAGGTGAAACAGCTCATGAATCCAACCCTGGTGTTTGTTTGCTATGGAAGATGATGTCATGGTCCTGGGCTCATCAGCAGAGTTTGGGGAGGATAATCTCTTCCCCCAGCTGTGCATAGGGTACATTCTGGCAGTGATAGGCACTCTGCAGCTCCTGTGTCTCGCTGGTGCTTTGCACCATTCAGATGGAGAAAATCATGTTCCCTGAAGGCAGGGATAGCCAAGGCAGCAAGGACACCTCGACTGCACCAAAACCAGCTTCTGTGGTGTCTCCACCCTGCTCACACTGGCTGTGGGCAGGGTGCTGGCATAGCAACCTGCACCCCTGGCAGCACTGCTTGGTGCTGCAGGCTGGTGGGAGGCTGTCAGGTCCCCAGGATCTCGCTGAAACATCTATTTTTTGTTCCTAAGTGAGGAGGCTGCAAAGGAGCCATCCTTTGGAGGGGGTGTGTGTGTGAGTGACTGGGGTGACTGCTCAGCTTTAATCACACTGAGTAGCTCCAAGTGAGAGATGTCAAACCCAATAGCCCCATGTCCCCCACCATATGTGCCACCACACTGCCCCCCATGAGGGAACCTGTGATGCTGTCGGACCTGGACAAGGCAGCCCCATCTCTGCAGGACTCCTCCTTTGCATCAGAGGATCCCTTTTCTCCTCCTCTTCCTCCAAGCACTTCACCCCAGCTCTCTCAGGCAGATCCCATATCTCTGAACAGCCCAAGAGTTCACAAGAAATCAAACGTCAACATTCTGGACATGTAGATGAAGTGAAAACCTACGTCCTGGGGGAGAAGTGAATGCACATGCATTCATGCAGACACAGACTGAACAATGCCTATCATGGAAACTCTACAGTGGTTGAATATACCTCCTGTGGGTTGAGAAGAGCAAGTCTTTAATTTCTACAACATTTCAGCAACAAACCAGAGTCATCCCCTAAGATGAGTGGAAAGGAGTACCAGGGCATGCAGCACTCCTACTCCCATAGGAGCTGGTTTGACTCCGAATTTTTACATGGATGTTGATAGATTTTTTTTCTTTAAATTTTTTTTTTTTTTCATCACTGCTTATGACTTGTTTTATAAAACACCACATCAGGATCTCTCACTACTTAGACACCACAGAAATGGCCATGAGAACCTCCTCCGTTAGTTTGTCTGGCAAACCCGGGAGTGAAACCTGTACATTTGGGTTCAGCCCAAAGCTGGGTCCCAGCGAGACCCATGAGCTCTTGCTCCTTGGCTGTGTCATACCTGAATTTTATTCCAAACTAAACAACCACAGATGCCAAGAGTAGAGAGTCTAACTTTCAAATCCTTGCAAGACTTAAAATAAGAATTAAGAAGAAATTATAACTTTGAGGTTTTTTGGGGTTTTTTTGTTGTTTTTTCTTTTTTTTTTTTGCTTTTTTTACCCTCTTGAAAGCAATACAGAGCTTAATAGAAAATGGTTTTCTTACAGGTTTTTGTGGATCATGCTCTGTGAAAGGGCAAGAATAATTCTCCCTGCCATAAAAAATGCATTGGATGGTTAAAGCCACTATTAGAAAGAGCATTTTGAACTATTAAATCCTTCAGGTTTCAGGGTAACTCTATTAGCTGCATTGCTATCGCATCCTGTAGGATTTCCCCACAGGGTATGGTTTCTCAGGGAGCTTGAACCACACACACCAACACTTGGGCATCTACAAAAGCCAAAATAACACCGTTTCTTCTCTTGTGTAATGGGGATTTTATCTCCCTTTTTATTTTCTTCTTTCTCCAGCTATTTCAGAAGCATCCTGAGGTTATGCCCAGATGCCAATACCTTCACAAGCTTGGGCAGAGGGAAAACATCAGAGAGATGCAACAGGGCGTGTGGCGTATGTGTGGGCTTTCCCCTTCAGCAGCGGGGCTGCTCGCCTGGGTGGCTGGGCTTATGTGGGGTAAGGCTGCTGAGCACAGGGCATGATCAAAACAAGTGTACAATGCCTGAAAATGTTGATTTTTTTAAATTAGTTTTTAATATTTTTGCTGTGCCTTTCCATGCTAACATGATCTGTGGAAGCTTGGGACAGCCAGCTGTGGCTGGAGCCAGCCCCTTGGGGGATCACCGTATGCTTATTACTGATTCTCTACCCTCCTGTCACACTTCAAGGCTGACTAATCCCTCGATGGTGGCAGGATGTGTCCCTGTGATGTGGTGTGAGGATGCAGATGATGACATTAGCAACAGGAGCTGGTCCCAGAGCTGCAGAAACCCCAGTGCCTCTGGGTCCCAGCATAGCACCTTACCCCATAGCACCAAGCCTTGCTGCAACGTTCATCCCAGCACTCAAATTTGTCCCTCTGGCCAAAGTCATCTGGGTTACCATGGAGCCCGGAGGGGCTTTGGCTGCTGCCCAGAAGCTCTGAAGACACCAGACAGGGAACTTAATGAAAAGCACGTGGCAGAGAGCAAAAGGAGAGTTCAGCCCTTACTCCATGAGGTTTCCCTTAACTAGGAGGGGAATTCCTGCTCCGAATCTCCCTCTGGCAGTCAGCATCAGGTCAGTCTCATTTTTTTTATCCCCAGCTTTTACTTTTGTTCTTTGTCTCTATCTTGCCATCCCCAAAGGGAAATCACAGCCACTCATCTGCAAATGCGGGGGGGAGACCTCAACCCTGGGCATTTCTCAGTGTGGATAATATTGCTGCAGCACTTAAAAACCGGCCGAGCGGAGAGGTCTGCAGGAAAGCAGGCTCCAAACAGCTTAAATGCTTTATATTAAGGCTGGTGGACAAGGCATTGATCCTTTCCAGCTCCGTGACGCTGGTGCCTTCCCATGCACTACCATGGGTTTTGCATTTTTTTTCCTCTGCTCTGGATTTTTTCAGGTTTTCCTCCTACATCAGGCAGCTGTAAGCAGCTCTGTTTCAAAATGATCAGCAAATATCCTGATCCCATGAAATCCTCGTGCACACTCCTCCCAAGCTTCCTGGCCAGCCCTATACTGGAGATGAGGGACATCTTCCCAGTGCAAACCTCCCAAGCAAAGCATGTAAAAGCCGACTATTACAGTTTCTCTTCAAGGCTTCGTTGCTTTCCTTAATTTTTATTATGTGACAGTGTTTACGAATTTTCCAACTTGTTATTTATCATGGCTGGAGCCTCTGGTGATGACAAATATAGGAGGTTTTTCTACCAACTTCCCTGGGCAGCCACAGCTGGTTAGTCATTAAGGGCTCTGCGCACAAGTTCATCCTGAAGTCAGGAAGAGTTTCTCTTCCAATTTTCCCTCCTATCCTTCACCCTCATTCCCTGTTTTCCCTTTGGGAGACCTGTTGTAGTGTATTCTCCCCCCCTCCCCTGTATCTAGCAGAGTTTGATTTGGCAACTGGCCAGGAGAGAAAGGACTTGCAATTGCTTTGTCCTTCGGTGGGTTAGGTTATTTTGACTTCATGGTTTTCTGTTGGGAAAGCGATTAAGAAGAAAAAGTCCCATCTGTGACTGAAAATGGACTTTTGGTGATAAAAAATGTCCCTAGGTTATCTCTGAGGCTGGTGCAATCTCCTGCATTCTTTTTCCAGTTTTTTTCACCCTTAATATCTTTTTTTGTTACGTCTTCTATTTATTTCATAGGTGCTTCTTCTCCCCTTCTTGGACATGTGCAGATGGTACTTTAAACCCATTAAACCGCGTCTCCTGGAAGCAGGGGCAGAATCGCAAAGGTTTTGGGGAGCAATGGGTGAAATGACCTGTGAGGTGGCTGGTGGAGACAGGCTCACCGTCTTGTTGGTTTATGGGTGAGGAGTGGAAAGATGCTCTCATCTGCCTTTGAGTTGGGGATTGGCGGAACCAGAGGCACTGGGGGGTCCTCTGTGGGGGAAGGTTGGGATGTCCTTAAGAAGGAAGGGCACCTGCCAGCTTGCCATCAAAGTGCAGAGGTGCCACATATCCACAGGTGAACAGGAGAAATGCCAACAAATGACAGGGAATAGGCAGTGAGATCAGAAAAGGGCTGAAAAAGCAAATAACAGGCCGAATGTATCTGTACACATGTGGCTGAGCATGCCAAATAAAAAGGCTGATGTAGACATCTTAGTACCTTGCTCAGACTAGGGCTTAAATAGCGTTACAGGGACTTGTTGGGATAAATAGGACCCAGCATGACTTGCTGGGGAAAAGCAAGTGAGGAATGAAGGAAAGGAGTGCGCCAATAATGGCCACGCTTGTTCTGAAGGTTAGCAAGGAAATGGGAACAGGCTACTTCAATGTGGGTAACTTAAAAGGGGTGAAACTGGTGGGACAGACCTCATCCAAGTTAGAAGAAGGAGGTGGGTGAATGTGAAGGACTCTTCAAACCCAGGGTACCTCCACACAGTAAAGTCTGGTGGTAATGGCATTTTAAACTCCACCAACATCTCCTGGGTGAGCGATACAGCAGGACAGAGCCATTCAGTTCCCTGGGTGTGTTAGAGCAACATCTCATTTCCAATGATGGCAAAAGCTACTGTAAAAGCTGCTATTTTCGGCTTCATTTGGGCTAATAGAGCAGAACTGGTTGAAAAAATTGGAAGGTAATTTCAGGAAATAAGTTGCAAAATAGTGGAGCCCACAATATGAGAACAGCAGAGTAAGGATAATGGGCTGCAAAAATCTCAGGGAACCAGTAGGTAGCATCTGTAGGGAAGATACAAGGGCTAAAGAGCTCAGGGAAGCTGGCAATTACCTAAAGCGACTGTGTTAGGGGCACCACAACAACCCATCCCAATGCAGAGGAACAGGAAGAAGGTGGTGCAGAGACCTGATGGACCTCAGACCCAAAGAAGAGTTGCAGAAAAGGGAAACTGAGGCCAGAGACCTGGCGATGGGGAAGATGGAGCAGCGGTGCAGAACAAGCTCTGGTGGGCTGTCCATTTTAAGGCTGGGCAAAAACCTTTTGTAAATGCACAGGAAGGAGAGCTGAGGAGAGCCCAAGTGTGTTGCTTAAATGGAGGAGGAGGACAGCTAAGGGATTCAGCCTTTCCTTTCACCCAGCTAATTAAGACAAGGTGATTATACTGGGCAGGAGCCCAACTCAGACAGGGAGGAGAAGACCTTCCAGGGTATTTAGATCAGTCAGGTGTGCTTGTGTTGGCAGGGCCTGCTGAAATCCCCCCGGGGCGTACTTCCAGAGCTAACCTAACCTAACCTAACCTTGGAAGTCTTCAGGGTTACTCCAACACTGCAGGAGTCCCGGGCAGGCTGAGAGCTGCAGCAGGGCAATCCCAGCAGCTAGAAGCTTCAACACAGGCAAAAATGCAAGAAGTTATTAAGCAATCAATTTGTAAGAACCTGGAGGATAATGAGGTTAGAAAGAAACAACTGACATGGGTTTGTCAAGAACAAGTCAAGTGAAACCAATCTAATTTTTTCCTCTGACAGGAAAACTGGGCTCATGGATAGGGGAGCAGTGGCAGACAGGCTAGGGCTGGTGGTGTGTGGCAAGCAGCTGTGGGAGGGTGACCTGCACTGCAGGAAGGGTTGAGGACCTTGGGCTGAGCTTCAGGGGGAGCTGAAGAGCAGATGCATTGCACAGGATTTAAAACGAAAACCTCAGTGCATGATGCCATCAACTGCATTCTGAATTGTTCCCCTACGGTAGTGCCTATGTAGCTGCAACTCGATGTGCTTGCACATGTGTCTGTCCTGATGCTGCAAGGACCAGCCCTGCCCTTGCTAATTCCCCCCATGGTCATCAGCTGGTCTCTATCACCATCATCTCTGTTGCAGTGACTCCTCATCCTTGCTGTGGGCTGCCCTCACTGGGGACATGTGGCCACCACTAGCTGCTTTACCCCAACCCATCCGTGTCTCCTAGGTTCAAGACTCTGAAAGGCAGCCCTGCCCTAAAGCAAACCTTGCAGGACTTGCCCAGGTTGTTTGTCATGGTGCTTTTTATTGTCTCCTCTGCCTTGTACCTCATGCTGCAGCACAGCATTCCCCCTCCCCAAGATCTGCACCTCCACCTTGCATCTCCAGGGACTGCGGTCCTGCCGTGCTCATTGCATGGCTGCATTTGTCTTAACGATTGACCCCTTCAGTTATTATTAGCCTCATGGTCACCTCCAGCACTGCCTGTCACGATGAATTAGAAATAGAGTCGTCTCTGCACCACAGTCCTCGTTAAACCAACCATCCCTTCTACCTGCCGTAGTCGTCACCTCATTATAACTCCATTACCTTTAACAACAACTCCATTACCATCCATTATCTTTCTTATCATTTCCTTTACAAGGCTGTTATCTGCACCTCCTCCTTTACAGCCATCCCCTCCTCAATTACGATTCCATTATCTTTATTACCACCCCATTACAGTCATAATTATTCCCATTACAATTTTGAGATTTGCGTCTCCAACCAGACAAGTCGGTGTCTCCATCAGCCCCATCACCAGCAGCACATCTTTCTTGCTCAGCGCTCCTCATCACCTACATCGCCGAGCACAGTTACTGCCACCTTCCCTGCATTTCTAATTATTTCCATACCAATGGTTGTATCTTAATTATTTTTCATTATGGTTTTATAGTCTTCTGCTGTTAATGGTTCCTTTATCAGCCATTCTGCTCTCCCTGGAGTGTCATAGTTGGGATGGGTACCGGGGTGTGAGCTGAGACTCAGGTCAGTGATATGATATTGATTTGCACCAGCCCTGAGCAGGTACATACACCCCATCGCTGTCCTCCATTATAATTCCAGCATTTAATCTCTGTTGCAGCCCTAATTACTGACATTATCTTTATCTATATATCTATCTGTTACCCTTCAGCTTGTCTCAGTTGCAGCTTCTCTGATGGGCATGACCACATCCTCCAGCCCATGGTGCCCCTTCTTTTCCTGCTTGAGTGGAGAAGCATCCCTCACCCTCTCTGATTTTCCATACCTAAAGCTGGACATGGCTCTAGGGACCGTTTATTCTTTGAAATGAAAAGGATATCTGTGTGATATTAGTAGAAGAAGTGTTTTTGTTGCAAAGGTACCAACTTTCATAAATTCTCATGGTACAGCCCTGAGCTCCGCATCCCATTGGTGTTGCTCTCCCCACAGTTTCAGCTGCATGCCCACCCCAGGCACTGCCAGACCTGCCAGCACTTCCCCCACACCTCCTTCATCTTCCAGAAACCACCCTGGTGACTCAGGAGCAGAGTTTGGCAGCTCTTTCATCAGCACTGAGAGGATGGAAAAAGCTTCTTGGCCAGCAGAGGGTGGGTTGCATCATTTTGGGTGCCACGGAGGAGTGGGGTACCATTTTATCCCCTATACAGCACTGATGCAGCCGAGGACAAGCGCTCTGCCAGTGACTCTGATGCCCACTCTCCTCAAGAGGATGTTGAGAGATTGGAGTGGTTACAGATAGAGTCGCGAAACTCCCCAAGGGTGGGGAAACTGCCAGCTTTAGAGATCTCGGCCTGCTTAGTTTATCACGAAGATTGAGAGGTGACTTCATGACTTCCTATAAGAACTGTCAAGGCAGGGATATACTAAAGAAGGTACTAAAGAGCTCTTTACGGCGGTGGGGAAAGGCAGAGCGGGAGTGATGGCTGGGAGCTAAGGCAGGCAAATTTGGATGACTGATGCAGCACGTGGGGTTTAAAGTGAAAGAGATGCCTGTTCCCAGCAGCTCCAGGAGGCTGCTGGAAAGGGTGGGATCCAACAGCTTGTGAGTGATATTTCCTCCTGTCCCTAAACCCTATCAGTCTGCAGATGATGCTTGGCTGCAGAGAAGCCAGTAACAGCTTGCAGGTAATTAACATCTCTGGTGTAAGAGGGGATGTAGCTCATGTTCGAACGCCCCTGGGTTATTTCCCACAATCGATAAGCTTTGTAAATAATGTATCCCGCAGGGGGGAAAAAAAATGCTACCTTGCGCTTATCAGATTTTGTGCTCTGTTTGGTTTAGCAACGCTAAGAGGGAATACGGCTCAGAGGGAAAAATAAAAGATACAAACGAGTAAGGGGGTGAGGGGGTGGCCCTGGGAGGAGCTCAGGATGGGTGGCGTGGTGCTGCTGCAACCCCCCCAGGATGCTGCTGGGGAGCACCGGGAGGGGAAAGCTGATTAAAAGCTAATGAAGAAGCTGATGAAGGGGGAGCGAGCTGCCATGCAGCCACGCCATGGACAGGGCAGATAACAGCTCCCAGCACCACGCTATGACCCTTTGGGGGAGTTTTTCCTAATTGTGGCTTGGTTAAAGGAGACCAAAGAAAGGGAGATGAAGCAGTTAGCATCTCTCTGCTATTATTTCTTTGCTTCGCTGCTTGTAAAGGCACCCGACGGAGTTGAGCTTGCTGCAGACCACAGGGCAGTGCCCTCCCCAAGGGACACGGGGACAGCTGGCACTCTTTCTTGGCCATGTCATTCCTGTGGGGATTTTGGGAAAGCACTTAAGCACCCAGCGATGCCCTGTCCACACCGCAGCGATCATGTGGAGAAGGCTGAATATAACACAGGGCAGCAGGAAATTTAAGCTTTTTTGGGGTCAGGGGGAAGGATCTGACTGAAGAATTGGGAAGGTACAGACAGGTGTATTTAAAGCAGCACCAGGACAGAGACCGGTTCTCCTGGCTTTTGGTTTTAATCCATAGCCACAGGTTGCCTCTTAAAAAGAATAAACTGAGATTGCCCAAGCGAGCAGCCAGAGAGCTGCCTTGCTGCCGTGACCTGCTGCCAGCTTGAACCTACACCGTGGGTTTTTTACTAAATAAAAGCAAGGAACTGGCAGAAAGTGGACAGCATGGTGGCAAACATCTTCAGGATTAAAATAACACCCCCAGTTAGCCCTTGCTAGTGGTTTTGTGCTGCTGAGGCTGCTCACTGCACATCTGGAGCCAGAACATCTGGGAGTTTTTATAAACTAAAAGGAAACACAGGTTTCCTTGCTGTAAATTGCAGAATTACGATAGGCAGTAGAGCACAGAGGTTTTTATGAGCTTCGAGGCACTGGAAATTTTTGGCGAGGTCAGTAAATAATTCCGGGGTTGAACCAGGGTGGCCTCGTTTTCCACAGAGCCACTTGTGAGAGTCTGGTCCTGCTGCTTGGCAGCCCACATCCCCTAACTGCGGGTGATTTCCACTACGCATGGATGACTGCAGACTGCAGATAATCCATCACCTCCTGGCTGGGACCTGGACCAAGCAGAAGAGCTTCTATCACTGCCCCCCCCCATTGCAAACCAGTTTCAAACAGCAGCCAGGATGCTGGTCCCCCAAGAGGGATGCGCTGGGATGTGCTGGGCTGCGGTTAGGAGCAAGCACGCTGCAAACCGCCGGGCTGAGAAGGGAGCACCTTGGGGAGTCTTTACATGCAGCTTAATTACATTAGCTATACACCAGCCGAGGGGATAATAGACCGTCTCCAGACATACTTTACTCCTTGCAACAAGAAAAAAACAAAAGCAAGCACAGTCCCATGCAGGCGCTGCCCATGCTGGGGGACTCTCTGGTCCCCGAGCATCTCCAACAGGTCAAGAACTGCTGCTGATAGCGCTGTGTTTCCTTGCAAAGCATCAGCCCTGGGGGCTTTGCTGGCAAGCAGGTTTCTATGTGTGCCTGGCCTAGGAATATTCATGTATGGCCCTACCTGTAGAAGTAAATTAATATTTGCTCAGCTGCTATCTAGGGGTTGGGTTTGCTCCCTGCTGCCCCAGGGAGGGTGTTTTTCAAGGTGGCATAGATGCTTACTGCTCCCTGATGACTGGAAAGGGCTTGGCTGCTGGACTGTTCAGCTCTTTCATGGTTTAAATTTCAAGCTTTGTGGGGCTGGCACCATCTTCTGGTCTAATTTTGCCCCCCACCCACCAGAGCAAAACTCAGCCCCCCCAGGGACTAAACCTTGCTCACCCCGGGGAATTGCTGCACTGGGAGCAGTGTTGCATTGCAGGGACCGACGGGAGCCAGTACATCCCCATGAGGGTATCTCTTCATCACCATATCTCCAAAAAAATCCCAGCTTTCCAGGCTGATGGGGCTGGGGCCTGTTAAAGCTTTCCACCCCCCCTGGGGCTGCTGTGGAAGCTGGAGCCCAGATGGTCTGAACAGATTACTGCAGCCTCTGGGGCTATCCATCCCAGGCACTTTGGCAGGCCTGAATTCCCTCCAAACGACAAAAATAAATAAAATCTCTCAGCATTAAATGCCGGGAAGACCATGAAAAAGCTGGGTACACAATGAAAACAAATATATGGTTAAATAACCTCTCTAACAGTATTTCTATAAAATGTCTCTCTAAATAACACCAAGTGAAAGGCTTGCTCTGTCCTGATTAACCTCAGTTGGGGAAGATTGTCTGTATCAAACCATTATCGTCAGCTGATTAAAAATGAATTAAACCAAACAGCAAACAATTCCCAAAACATCCTCTCTCCTTTCCAATTCAGGGCCAAAATAATAATAAAAATAAACCCTTTAACACCGAAGAGCAAATGCAGCCCTAAGTCACCAGAGCCTGAGGATGAAGCAGGTGATGGGAACCTGGGATGGGATGGGATGGGATGGGATGGGATGGGATGGGATGGGATGGGATGGGATGGGATGGGATGGGATGGGATGGGATGGGATGGGATAGGATGGCGGGGCTTGGCCACAGTCATCCCACAGAAAGGTGGCAGGACGGGTTGTAAGGGTCGTAAGGGATAAAGGGGATGCTGATATTGATTAATTAAAATAACCCAAATGAGCTACCCAGTTCTTTGTCTCTTGAACAGACCCCCTTTTTGAAAGCCTGGAGTCAGCTAAAGTGACTTTTTAACATCTTTCTCTTACTTTTGTTTTATTTTTAAGAAGCCCGGCAGACCCTTGTGGTCAATATATACAAAGGAAAGTGCAAAGTCACAAATTTCAAGTGTTGGCTGCATAAATCCATCCCAACAGGAGCGCGCTTCAGCACTGAAAGCCAATGGGAGATGCTCCCATCCCAGCATTTTTCCAGAGAAAACATCCCCAGTAGCATCAGTAGAGGGAAACAGTGGACAAACCCTGCGTTTGGTACCCTGCACAGGCACCCTCCTTCCCCATTGGAGCAAGCTCCTGGGGAAAGCCTCTGAGTAATGGAAAGGCCTCAAATATTCCTCTCCTTCTACTTATTTTTTAGTTGTTTCCATTTTCTCAACTATTTTCTCAATAACTGCATAGCAATTGTTGGGTCCCATCAGGACCCACCAGCCAAGGTGCTCCAAGGTCCTCCCCATCTTGGGGTTGAACAAAAAGCATCCTAAGCTGGAACAATGAAGGAGAAAGGTCCCAAAATTTTTGGGGTGGGGGGTGCATTCTCCTCCGAAGCTGTGCTGGTGACACTGCTGCAATGTCCCCATGGTCCCACACATGAGCCGGCCAGAGAGTTTCAGGTCTTGGGGTAGGGCTGCTGGCAAAATCCACATTGCCAATGCTTCTTGGACACAAACCCACCATGTAACGAAGGAGAGTCTAATTACTAACTCTAATTACAAAGAGGAGTAAATCACCAAGATTATTTTATTTTTTCGCCTTTGCTGAGTGTCTTTGATATAATAAAGAATAATTGAGAACCAAAGGGACCCACCATCCTGACACTTTAACGACAGCCTATTTTGAGACACCAGAACTGCAACTCAGCAGTTCTAGAAGTTGTAAAAACTGTTGTTAAAAACTACTCTCTGTCCGAGCAGTTGTAAAAACTTGTCTCCAACAATGAGGAGAGCATGACTGCTGTGGGGTGCCCTGGGGTGCAAATATCCCTGCCGGGTCCTGTCCCCAAGAAAAGATGACTGTCCTCCATACCCATCAGCATCCGACCCTGTCAGATGCACGGGGACCCGGTGGCTGTGGGGAGGAGTGAAGCAGCACCAGGGTGGGTTTTTTTCTCCACTCCAGCTCAATTTTAGAGCCATTCCATAAAAAAAGCATTTAATCCTTTTAAGGGGAGGCTTGTTCCTTCATGAGACGTATAACTGTCAGAAATGTCTACAAGTATGGGCAAGATTTTCTGCTTTTTGCTCTGCCCCTCTCCAGCTTTCCAACACCAGGACATCCCTGCATCTTCCCTGCAGTGCTAGCACCCTAAAACCAGCAGAAAACCCCATTATGGGTGTTAATAGGAGCAGCGTACATACTATGCATATACACATATAGATTTTGGACCATCTTTTTGGGGTGTAAGGCAATGCAATTAATAGTGCAGCCCTGTCGAGGGCTCATTAAGGGTCGCAGGGAGGCAGCGTGGTGCTAGTTTACAGTGCCTGGCTGCTGCTGGGAGTTAGGACTGAGGTGCCACTTGCTTTGTTTCGAATAGCTCTTTCGACTCGGGCCGTAAAATTAATGTCTGAGCAAATAGCTGGGAAAATAGGAAGCTGTATAAAGTAACTCGGCACTTGGCAGGGGAATTGAGATGAGCCACATTTGGGAGATGCTGGATTTCAGTTGCATTTCTTTCTCCTCTGGAGATGTCAAGTGCCCTGGCACGGTGGGTACCACATCCTCATCCCTCTGACCCGCACCTCCCAGCTCTCCCTGACCCCCAGCTCCCTGGTACTGATCTCATCTCGTTGCTTATTTATCCACCTTGTTTTTCTTTCAATTCCCCCATCCCTTGCATGTTTATCTAACCCTCCAGCAACTCAGTCCCTGCTTTATCCACTGTCTTCTTCCCAGCCTCTACCTTGTTCTCCTGGTTAGAGCTTCACCTATTTATATTCTTAACCTTTGCCTCTCTTTCCTCTGTCTTTTTAATCCACACATCAGTCTTGTTTATGACCTCCATCGCACTGCTCATCTCAAGTGCATTACTGGTGAGCTAACACGGCCCCATCTCTGTGCCTTCTCTCCTAAGCCATCATCAGCTCTAGCTCCCCCACACAGCAAAGAGTGATGAAAGAAGACCCTTTGGCGCAGGAGCATGAGACGCAGAAGCTCAGCATCCCACCCCAGGGATGCTTCCGCTCCCCAGCACACTTTTTGCCCCACCCTGTACATGGGCATCAAGAAACCTGTGGCTGGCAAACAGGTGCAGGGATACCCAACCTCCTGCATCCCTTCATTCTGGGATGCTCAGGACCTGGCCACCCTGCAGAGGACAGCGGGTTTGGGGAGAAAGGTCACATTTCAGGGATGTTGTGAGATTGGTACCTGGGGCAGCTTTCCCAAGCTTCCCGGCAGCCGAAATTCAAGCCCAGAATATCATCAGACGAACATCCTCAATACATCGCCCCATTGTTACACCACGCTGGCTGCTCTGGCACCACGGCTCTGTGCCTTTCCTTAACCTCCCTATTCCCACTCCATCACTGCATCCCATAAAATTGCCTCGGAGAGTCCAGCATGGCTCTGCCTGTAATTTTTCTGCCTCCTCTCCCTCCCTGGATGGTGGGAATTTTCCTCTTGCTGATTCACACCTCCATTGCGTCATTTTTTTTTTTAGCGCTGATGCTGGCTATGCTCACCCCAGGGAAAGGTTAAAACCCCAAGCTGCTGCTTTGGGGACTGGCCCTCTGCCAGCCACGTGCTGCTGACTCAGCCAAAAACCTGCACCTGTGCTGAGCAAACCCAAACCTCTCCCACTGTTGGGGTCAAATAAGGGAAATGTCAAGGGTTCATTTTCTCCCTGCTGCCCTATCCCCAACCCTGTGCTCTCAACCAAGTCCCCATGTTGGGAACAGCACACCTTAAACTTCAAAAAAAACCTTTTTTAGTATAAAAATCCTCTGGCTCTTCCCTCCAATCCATTCAGGTGTCAATAAAAAGATTGAGGGGTTGGTCATGGCCCTATGGGCATCACTTGCATCCCTGGTGGGATGGAGCCATTTGCAGTGAAAGGGTTTTGGGGAGAGAGAGCACCCAGATCTCCCTGCAGATGCTTTTTTGGGGATTCAACAGCTGGATTGGGTGTTTGCCTCTGCT
Organism: Strix aluco; assembly: GCF_031877795.1. NCBI lineage: Eukaryota > Metazoa > Chordata > Aves > Strigiformes > Strigidae > Strix > Strix aluco. The sequence continues at coordinate 31,987,999 of NC_133938.1, read as the reverse complement.
AATTCCTCCTTGTGATAGTCATCTCTGGGATTTCCCCCTCCCCTCTGTTTCCTCCCATCTCATTCCACCCCGTGCCCTGGATGGATCCATCCCCTGTGGAGGGACCTCTTGCCCAGCCAGACCAGCAGTGACCCAAGGATGCTCAGCCAAATGGAGCATCTTGTGCCATGACAGGCACTTTCAAAACAGGCTTTGCCATTTATTTTCTAACCTGGGAGGCTGTCTTTTTTTTTTTTTTTTTTTTTTTTTCCTATTAAAAAGGCTCAAGAAGCATCCCACCCAAGCTACCTCCTTCCCAAACCCCATTAATTTCAGTATCCCTGCCAACCCCCCTTGGCTAGCAGTAATCCTGCCTCCCACCACCAAGGTATAGTGGGACCATGCAAGACCTCACTGCCCAGAAAGCAATTCCAAGCAATCCAAGCAATTCCAAACAATTTCTGCTTGGCAAAGGGATGCACCGACCCTTGAGATCGGGTCAGGAGGGCCACTGCCCACTCAGCTTGGTCCCTGCAGGAATCCAAGGAATGTCTCTCCAAATCCCGTATGGTGGAGGAATGACTGATGGGGACCTGATTCCCTGCAGGATGGGGCCGAGGGAGCAGCCTGTGGGCAGACTCCCACTCCTGGGCAGGGAGAGCAGGATGTGGCCCATCCCTGCCTTGCCCTGGGATGGTGGCACATTCCTGCAGCCAAAGTCCCTGGCTCGGTGTCGTGCCTCAGTTTCCCTAAGCAGGATGAGGAATAAGCAGAGTAAGGAATTCCCCAAATAGACTAAAAAATTAAATTCTTCATTTTGAGACTTTGCCTTCCCATTTGCTACAACAACCGGAGAAACCTGCACAGCTGCCCTGGATAAACCCCCTCCTGCCTGAGGGGGCTCGAACGTGCCTTGTGCACACCTGCAGGGAGCCCTCATGGGGTGGAATGAGTTTGGAAGGTCTCAGCCACCCAGGTGTGCTTCCCCACTGCTCTCCTGCCAGCAAAGGCTGCCTGTCCCCTGCCCACATGCTCAGTCCGGGATGGGAAAACCCCACTGAGCTGCCTGGGGCTAGCACAGCGCGGTGTCCCCTGCGGTCCCTGTGACCATCCCAGGGGACATCTCCCCTTTCCCCCCACCATCCTGGTGAGCCCAGAGGATAATTAGCGAGTAATGAGCCCAACAGCCACAAAGTCAGGGTGGCTTTAGCTCCGGCTGCTCTGCCACGGTGCAAATTACAGGGAAATGGGGATTTTGGCATTCAGCTGCATCACCATCATTAGGGATAATCAAGAGGTGCACCTAACAGGGACGAGGCTGCAGGGTGCAGGGAGGCAGGCAGGGGAATGAGAATGTAGTAATTACTGGATAATTACAAAGTAATGAGAGACAATTAATGCTGCTGGCCTGTGATGTAGCAGAGTGGCACTTGCAGCCATGGACTTGGAACAGCGTGGGGCACCAGCACAGCCAGCCTGGGGAATGATCATGGCAGGGATGTGGGCTGCTGCTAGGCTGCCTCCACCCTGGAAAACAAGAAGTTAAAGCTTTTCCTGATGTGAGCAGGAGGTGTTTACTGGGACCAGCTCCCTCTGGAGAGCTGGCTCTGGACTTGTCCCAGGTGCCATTCTTCATACCAAATACACCAGGGCATAAACAGAAAGGTTCCTCCCCTCCTTCTTTGCACTAAAACATTTGTTTCCAAGTGACCACAAGGAAAAAAGGAAGTGAGGAGAAGGAATAGACAGCCATGGCGATGACAGTCAGGGAAGCTGGTGGCACCCACAGGTGTTATGAATTTATAACACCTCTGTCAGTCTGAGCCCTGGGCTGGGGCAGCTGCAGCTCTGGGGGAGAGCAAAGAGCTGAGAGCTTTGCCTTCTGCAAAGCCCTGGAGCAAGGCAAGAAGCTCCCTTGCTAGGGACAACCCAGCACTGGCCTCATAATTGGGGTGTCCCATGTGCCATCACCCACCGAGCCCTAGGGATCCCTGCAACTCGGGAGTGGAGCCCGTGCCAGCAATTAACCGCATTTGCACCTCTGATCTCATTTGGAGAGAGTGCTTTTACCAAGGTCAAGCAGCAGGGAATACAATTCTCTAGCTGTATGGAGGATTTGGGAGGACCCCCCCCCCCAAAAAAAAAGCTGATTTTTCACTCCAATTAAATATTTAGCTTGTTGAGGATGGCTGGTGCTCCCTCCTGAGTCTGCTCTGGTTTTGGTCTGGAGCATCCCAAAGCATCCCACCCTCGGATGCAGGAATTATCCCTGGATGGCTGTCAGGGTCTGGGCACAGCCACGTCAGCGGCTTAGTGGGATTTGAGGGAGGATTAGACACCAAAGGGGATAACAAGAGAAGATAAAAGCTTAGAGGGGATAAAGCCCCTGGTGCATCGGGGCGTGAGGCAAATACTAATTGCCGGGGGTCAGTTTCCCTCCAGGAGGGTGATTTATGGCCATGGGCGGGAGGCTGCCACGCTGGGGCCAGGCACACTGGCAAATTGGTGTGGCTGCAGCCAGCAGCCAGAACTGTTCCCTAGAAGCAAAGGTGAGATTTTCCCCAGTTTAGGTAGAGAGGCGTGGAGGTTCATGTGCAAAAAGTACTTGTAAGTGAAAATAAGTTTGAAGAAAGCATCCCCAGCTTGACATCGGTTAATGGTTCAATTTATACCCCTAAGAATTAGATCCGTTCTAATTCCCTTGGTGTCCTGTTTAATACAACCCCAAGCATTGGCACTGATTGGGTAAATGATGAATCCCACTGGTTTCTGCAGTGGGGTATTCCCCAAATACACTTATTTTAGGAGGAAGGGAGCTCAGGCTGGACTGGATCTCAGCAGTCTCTGTAGGTCCCCCACACACATCCTCCCAGCAGGAGCAGGCAGCAGGAGCAGGCAGCCCAGATACGGACAGAGGGGTGTGCCACCCACCCCAGCTCCCTCTGCCTCTGGGACCCAATTTGGGGTCCCTCCTGCCTTGTCCCATCCAATGGAGGACTGTCCCACCGTGTGGGTGGGGTGGACCATGCTCCCCAATGCGATGAGAGGTGCAGACAGCACCAGGTGTGGTGGAACCCAAATTCGTTCTGGGGTTGGAAATAAAAGCCACCAGTGGCAACCTGCTGTGCTCAGTGGCCTCACATCAGGCAGCAGCTTATTAAAAAGCTGTCAGCAGTCAGGCTGCTGCAGGCCGTATGCCAGAGCAGAGGAGAAATATCTGTGCCGACACCATCTGGGCATGGTTTGGGGGGTCCTTCTGCCTGTCCCACTGGTGGTGTGGTTGGCCCCTTCTCTGGGATGGTGGAATTTGGGGGTCCACATGGGGCCGGATGTCTTCAAATCAGCGCTGGGGGATGAGGACCAGCTCTGGGAGAGAAGGGCAGGTCCTCCACAGCTCTGCAGCATGGGCCCTGACTGCATGTGGTGGTGGCATCCCCACCCTGCCTCAAATCCCGCTGAATCTGGGAGAAGTGCATTTCACTGGTGCTGGGCCAGGGCTTGCACATGGAAGGATTGTCACGCATGGACTGCTGAATGGGCTCCTCAATTCCCCCCGCACCCAGCCCGGGTGCACAGGACCAGGGTACGAGTGAGCCTGCCAGCAGCATGCATATGTGCAGGATGCAGAGATGGCGCACACATCCCCTCCTCCAGCTGATTCTAAAATGAAGATAATGCCTTATTCTTCTCTACAGCACTAGCAGCTCCATCTCTGCTCTGCTTTATCTGGCCTGGGGCAGAGGAGAAGTTTGCTCCCAGCTAAAGGGAGACACATGCCTTCCCCAGGTCCCAAGTGATGTTCATCGGGATGCTCATCCTGCTGCTTGCACAGGACTCATGTGCGCAATGCCCCAGTGATGTTAGAAATCAATTTTTCCTGCCTGGATCAAGTTCTGCCACCAGCTTCACGGGATCCCGTATGCAGATTTCTCCTCTGGTTACGCTGGGACTCAAAGGGGATGTGCAAGGGCAGGACCAAAAGCACTACTCCTACCCAGGAGCCAAAATATGGACAGAGGCTGAGTGAGAGTTCACCTGGGATTTAACAGGTATTTTAAAGACCAGATGTAAAACCTAAGCCCTCACTATTTACAGTCATTAAATGTCCCCCGGTTCATTTTGCAAAGGCTAGGCACATTAACCCACTGGCCTGGCCGCCCTCCGCTAACCGCATCCTCATCACACAAATTCCCCTGACATTTGAAACTGCTCTTTTTTCTAAACCCGCTGCCTACTCTCACTCCCCAAGCCAACATTTCATGGCTGGGCATTTGCTTCTTGTCTTTCCTGAGGATCTTATAGCATAGATGATGTTACGGAGGAAGAAGAAAAGACCGTTACTAAAGCATCAGGCATAAGCACATCTCCATCACAAAGAGATTAATTTTTGCTCCAATTAATACCGTAAAACTACAGAGAGAAGCCCTCCCTTGGGCAGCAAAGGGCAGGCGGGCAGAGCATCACCCCTGCCAGGGCTCACTGCTGCCTGTTCTGCCTTCGCCACCTCTCCTGCCAGCTCTCATTTCCATGGAAACCTGCCCTCCTTGCTCCTTCCCCTGCCTGCACACCTGCTAATTTAAGGAAACCAGTTGCTTTCTGCTCCCCAAGGAGTTGCCTGGACCAGCTGGAGACATCCCACCAGGGCAGGCAGCGATGACCCCCTGTCTGCAGTGCCTGGCATCCCCGGCCCACCACTAATGGGGGTCTGTGCAAAGCTTGGGGTGGGTCCGTGCCCCTATTTCTGCTCTCTGGTAGCTTGGGCAGGGAAGGGCTGGATCCCTCCTTATTTCTGCCCCTTTCATCTCCTCTCCTCCCTCCTGGTCCTTTCCGTGGCTGCCTCTCCTCTCCCAACCTTCCTTATCTCTCCTCCCTCTGTCCCTCTCGCCAGCTTTGTTTACATCAGTAAAACACTTGTCCAGGTCAAACACGGTTTCCTGATAAACACATTTCCATTGATTGCTAGAAAGAAAAATCCTCCAGAACAGCAGATTCTTTGCTCTAGGGATCGATAACACCTCAAGATCCCTCTTATCCTGCACCCAGCCCTCCATTCTGGTGAGGAGAATGTGTTTTGGGGACCCACTTAGAGTGGAGGCAGGAGGGACCCCCTCCTGCAGTTACGGGATGTAAGATATGACACCTGAAGCAGATACATGACATAATGCAGCTATAAATCCACCTGGGAGACTGAGAGGGCCTGCAGGACTGACCCCTTTGGTGTTGCACCCATGGGTGATAAACCGCCTCCAGCTGCTTCCCCAGGCAAGCGCCCCAGTGCATCGGCACCTGCACACCATCACATCCCACTCCTCTTCCCTGGGCTTGCCCAAACATTCCCATTTAATGTTGAAATCAGGGATGCTCGTGTGCTGCCAGAGCTCCTCTGCCGAGCCCCGTGGATGGGATGGCAGGCGAGGCACCATGGGGCAGCACCACGCAGTGGCTGGAGTCCCACAGGCCACTAATGCACTTGCAATGGGGAGGCTCATGCATCGCTACAGCGAGTGATTTAGCTGTAAAGCCACAATCGATAAAGAGAAATTTAAAGAGATTAAGCTTTCTGCCTCTGCTGCCAACGAGATGCTCCCCATTGGGGTGTCACCTCCTGGACTGCATCAGCTGCTGTGGGACCTCAAGGGCGCGATGTGTGGTTGTGGGTACCCACCGAGACTCCCCGGGTACCTGCAGGGTTCACTCGAGAGTTTTTTTGAAGACTAAAAATACCAACTGACATGTAACCTACTATGCAAAACGATGCTTCACCCACCTGTCCGGTGAGTGGTTCACCTCCTCTACAGCAAAACATACACAGAATGATGCTGTGAGCCTTGCCATTTGGTGTGGGGAGAAAGCAAATTAAATTATAATAATAAAGACATAATAAATAATAAATTGTAATACTAAATAATAAATAATTAATAAATGCATAAAAATGATAAATAATAATTTGGGCTAGGAAGAAAACAGCCCAAGTGCTTTGTACGGCCCCTGTAAACTACAGGAGCCCTGACCTGAGGGAGCCAGCAAAGCGCTGTGTGGCGGAGCATAAGGAGCTGTAATGAATTCAGAGTTTCCACACGGCTTTAATAAAGTCCTTCTGCAGAGGCTATTAAGGGAACTAAGATGAGAGGTGAAAGTTTGTTATGGATCAGAAATGGTCTAGACGACTGAGAAAAAGATAAAAAAGCTGAGCAGTGACGAAGGCACCTGATGGGGTGGAGAGCCTGGGACTTCTGTGGGGCACGTGCCCCAGAGAGGGGGCTGGACCCTGTGGGGGGCTGCAGGAGGATGCACCCTGCCTGTCCTTAGGAGCTGGGTTGATTTTAAAGCAGAAGCGACACCTCATTCATCCCCGGTGTGGGCGTTCATTCAAAACAAAAGCTGCCTTCGATGCTGAAGATGCTGATGCCATCTCCCTCCCGACAGCATCCAGCCTGCACATTAACAACACAGCCCTCAACCCCCGCAAAAGGCTGGGCTTACCCTGGCTCGGCACCCTGCTGTTGGTCAGAGCTCGTGTACCACAGCTCCACTGGGGATTTTCACCCAATTCCATTCCAATTTTCAACCCATGTTGGCTCAGGGAGGTGCTGGGAGGGACATCCCTGCTTGTCCTTGGGGCACCAGCCCTGGGTCCACCCCTTGCTGAGAGGGTGAGGATGACCTTTCTCAAAGGCAAAACAAGCCCCTGGGGTATCCAGGAACTGAGGGGGGTTTACATCCCACCAGCCCCCCCCAGTCCCACGCAGCTTCATGCCTCCGAGCCCCCGGTGTGAGGGCTGCAAACCCCTGGCGCCTCCGAAACCCTGCCCTGCTGGGATGGATTTTTTTTAATTGGATTGTGACAAACATTTAATACCTAATAGAGCTCACACCGGCACAGTTAATTAAGAAGGTGACTAATCCAATTCACTCGTGGGAGCGCAGGAAGAGAGGAGCGGGAGGGAGGAAGCCTGCATGCGGGGGGGCAACGGCAGGGAGGGAGCAGGGGATGGGGAAAATCAGCTCAGTTGCTATCACCCTTCATTTCATTTTGTGTGTGTGCATAAATGATGAAGAAGGACTTTCCTCCTCTGTTTTGTAAGCGCCGGAGCCGCTGGGTAAATGCTGAGCTGTCTCAGACTCTGTACGAGCATCACTGGGGTCCCAGCCTGGGGCAGGGTGGAAATTCATGTCAGGTCAGATGCTGCCAGCTGAAGGCTGCCTGGGGCTCGGCCGTAGAAATCTCCATAGCCCAAATCTTGCTTTTTGTTTTAAAACACCCCCCAGCTGGTTTTCCAGCTCTGGATGGGATGTTGAGACCCAGACACCCCAGAGCATCCCCCCTCCACAGAGGACCCCACTGCAGGGCTTGGTCCCAGGCACGTCGGGCCGGCAGAGCCAGCTGTGGCAACATCTGTATGCCACTCACTCCCCGTCCCCCCGGAGTTGATAAATAAAACAAGTGGAGTTATTTTGGCCCCGGGGACAGGGCTGTCTCCCAGAGCACAGAGCTGCTCTTTCTCCGTCTCTCCGCGGCGCTGGAGTTCATTGTTATTCCCCAGTGGAGAACAGGACGTGGATTGAGCCGAGGTCCCCATCTGCGGCGGGCAGCCGGAGAGAGACTCTCTTCATATTAGCGCCCAACGGCATCAATAGCGCTTTTAAATGAAGCCCCAGGGGGAAACAAAAGGCCGGAGTGGGGAAGAGCGTGTGGGCGAAGCTGAAGAGGGATGGGGGGGACAGGGACAGAGCCAGGGGAGGAGGGGGAAGCAGGATGAGCTGGAGAGGATGACGAGGGGAGAAAACAGAAATGAAGCAGCTCCGTATAAACCATGTTTCCTCCTGAAAACAGGGCAGCTGGAGGACCTCGGGATGCAGGCAGCAGAGCCACGAGTGCTGGCTACCAGTGATGTTGGTAACATCGTCTGCCTCCAGCTCGGCCATAGCCCACTCCCTCCTGCCCAGTGGGGAAGTTCCCTGCACGTTAATCAGTGTCCCACTGCAATTAGTCTTCGTTATGCAAGGCTAGTGAAAGGAGATGATGCTTTAGCAAAACGACAAGTGGATGAGTTAAAATTCAGGAGGAAAAGCAACCAACTCAACCCAAAGGAAAACCAACCACCCTCTGCCCAGGGATGCTGCCAGCCTGGGGCGGGCGGCACCCACGGGCACCACTGAAAGCACCCACTGGGACCCTGTCGGTCGTCCTGGGGTGCACGGGACGATGGGTGCACATCAGCCAGAGGTGGGGAGGAGGCGACGACAGCATCGAGTAATTAGTGAGGAATTACATGGAGGGTTCATCCCTCCTGCAGCCCGGAGTGAAGAGTCCCCCAGGGTGCTCCTGCATCATCCCCCTTGCAGGAAATAATTACTTAAGTTAAAATTATTTACTAAATGAGGCAATTCTCAGCGTGCTATCTCAGAGCTGTTTGCCCAGTTTACTTTGTTACTAGTGCTACATAATAAATTAACTGTGTAATTAAAGATAAGTTTAATGCTGATGCTTTGCAGAGGGATTTTCTTTTAAGTCTCCATGCAAGTATAAGCATCCCTTCTAAAAACATAAAAACACACGCACGTGAGTGTGGCGCGAGGAGGGGTCGAACCCTGCACTGTGGCCGCAGGCAGAGACAGGCAGGGCTCCGACCCTCCCCGAGAAACGTCGGGTCCCATTAGTGCCAGTGTGTCCCCTTGGGGAGCCCCCTTTCCCCCCCAAGGGACAACAACCAGATCGAACCAAATCAATCTGTGTTTTAATTACCGGCCGTGCTCTCACCCCAGGGATGCTGATCTGTCTGCAGCGTGAGCTTGGCCGCCCGCAGCTGAAATCGCCCCCGGTGGAGCTCCCTGCTTGTCCCCCATGTTATTTAGGGTGTGCTCCATCGACAGGACCTATTCCTGGCCACAGTGCTTGGCAAGGAGAGGCTGCAGAAGCCTGCAGGGAGTAGAGGACTCATCCACCAGAAAAATAAGGAAAATAAAAAACGCACTTTAGGAATCCACGTTTTCAGCGATTTCTGCTGACTAACACGATTCCAGCTGAAACGAAGGAAGCCAGCGAGGAAACGGCTCGAGAGCTTCTCCAGGAAACATTTCCCTGTTGGAGATGATGTTCTAGGACTGCAGTGGTGGGATTTGAGCCCCAAGGGTGGGGACCATGAGGGGCTGCGTGACCCAGGGCATGCTCTGCTCCTGCTGTTTGCTCGCCCGTCCTGCCCCCACCGCCCCACTCCAGCACAGTATAGGCAGGGCTCGGCGCAGGCAGGGCTCGGCGCAGGCAGGGCTCAGGGGTCACCTCCCCTGCTAGCGATGAGCTTGGAAAGCCAAAGCCCAGCCTTTCCCCATGTCGCCTGTTGGTGGGGGCAGCCGTCCCTGAGCGCCTGCCTGTGCCCACGGGCAGCCCAGCATGATCCAAACGCATCAGTATCGACTCGGCAATCAATTTTCAAATCCCAGGCAGCCGGGCCAAGGAAGAGTAATTACTCCAGCCAGCCATGTGCTCCAGCTAATGCAAATGGAGCAGCTTTTGCCTGGGACATTGCCTCGCATCCCTTGATGGAGGGCTCTGAAACAGAAAGCAGTGCCAGGTGGGCAGAGTTAAGGGTGTTTTCCTTCTTCCAGGGTGGATATTTGCACTGGGGATGGGAGACCCAGCACCCGCTGGAGCTTCTCCGCTCCCCAGGCACCTCTCCAGCTGCATCCACAGCCCCAGCCCTGCATGACCCCAAGCAGGATCTTCTCCCCAAAAGAGTGAGAGGAAGAAGAGGGAGCTGCCCTGGGAATGAAGGACAGAAAGCTGAAATAATTTCTCCCTCCCATGATGTCTCTCATGAGCAGAGGGGAAGGAGAGAGACAACCCTTCACCTCTGCCAGACCCCTCTCCTGGAGGACAGTCATTACCTAAAGACTTTTCTACACTTGTAGTAGCTACATGCACTTCATTTCCCCAAAATGTGGGTGATTTTGAGATCTCCTCCAAAAGGAGAAGGAGCTCTGGCTGGGCCAAGGGAAGTGAGGTGGGTTGGCAACATCCCACACCCACCAGATACCAGTTAAATACCCCTGAATAATTCCTCTAACAATGACCCACATGACTAGAAGGAGGCTTCCAATCTCGTCCTCCCATGGTGGCTGGCTGTCGAAGACAAGCACTGGGGATCTGCCTGCTCTGGGAAAAGAGATGGGGAGCAGAATGCCTGCTAAAAAGCCCTTATTTAGGAAAAAAGTTGAGAGAGGGGCAGGGAGAAGGCAGTAGGTGGTAGCTGGGTTGGGTCCTAGTTTGTCCTGGGACATGCTGCCCCCAAAACCCAAGAGCTTTTAGGTGAAAAATGTTCAGATGAAGATCTGTGCTCACCAGATCTCCAGAGACCAGGACCTCAGCGAGCCCATACCGCCTCTGCTGTCCTTTTTGTTGGGGGTTTTGGGGAGACCCAGACCCCTTCCTACCCCCAGACACCCCAGGGAGCATGGAGGGAGGCTTTAGTGTCCCTGGGATTTCCACCCCACCAGCAAATCTGGCAGCAACCCGCCATGGGTTATCAAAACCACACCCATGAGGGTCCCCAGTATGGGGAGGAGGGGAGGGGACGTGTGACATCCCGCAGCCATGACACTTCCACCCGCCCCGTGTTTTCTCAACCTTTGCCAACTTGAATGCTTACGTGCTGGCTTATTAAAAGAGTTGTGTTTTACTGAAGGCAGCTGGTTGAAGCCGGGAGACATAAGCAAGGCAGCTGCTGGCTTTGCTGCCTGTACCTTGTCAGTGCTGCTGCCCTGCGGATGCTTTACCGGGAAGAAACGTGCCGGCTTATGGAAATACAAGGCTCTGACATTGCAAAGCATCAAGGAAAACAGAAGGGGAAAAAAAGAACCAAACAATTACCTGGAGCTCATCAAGGAGCTGCTGGAAGAGATTGTGATAGGTAATTATAAAGGGAAAATAAATTCAAGCTCCGAGATGAGGATGACAAGCTGGGGAGACTGGAAGGCACAGGAGGAGAGGGGCTCCCAGCACTCCATGGCAGCCCGTGGGTGGGAGGTTTGGTGCTGAGATTTTGGCGAGGAAGGATGTTCCTTTGAGTATTAATTCAGTCGGAAAACTCCCCGAGCAGGTCTGGAGGCCAAGAGGTGGGTGTGGACGGGATGTCTCAACAGGCAGCACCGAGCCAGCTGCCAGCTCCAGCTGCCTGTCCCTGGGCTGGATCTGTCCAACTACTCCAAACTTCGGGGCTATTTCAGGGAATACCATCATCAATTAATTAGTGCAGGGATGCTGCTGCCCCAGTGGGAAGGGGCTCGCTCACCCATGCTCCGACCCCCTCCTTCAGCCAGGAAATAGCGGGGAGGGATGGAGGGGAGAGGCTCTTTCAATCCCCATGAAACCTAGTTGAAGCAGCTCCCCTCAAGGGCTGTGGGAGTGGAGGCAGCCGATGGGGACAATCTTTAACTAAATGTCAGCTGAAATGGTGCTGGGCACCCCGGGATTTGTTTCAGGCGCATCAGTAGGGAAGGCTCAACCTGCCTTGTGAGACATGTGAGAGAGCGCTAGGGGGGGAAAATCCTTTTCAGACCAAGGGACGGACCAAACCTGCCCCATATTTTCTATTTTATTTTTAGTTCCCTGTCCTTATCCCTTCTTATTTCCTTATTTTATTTCTTGCACAGGGAGGATGACACCAGGCTGAGAGCAGTGATGTGGGTTAGGGGAGACTGGGAACTAACCATGGAGCAGGTCCCATAGAGACTTGGAGCTTCAAGCACTTAATGCCATCAAATTTAGCAGCCACCTCCCAGTAACTCCAGCCAGCAAACTGGGCATGGTTAGAGACCAGTTCTGGAGAGCTGGGAGGATTCAAGAGGTCCCAGGCTTTGCCCTCACTGGGATTTTCACCCTGGCCTGGCCATAGGATGCTGCTCCCCTGTCTGGGACCATCCTACGGGGAGAAGCAACATCTAACAACATTGACATTTCGTTTCTCATTACAGGCACAATTAAAAGGAGAGAGGATTACAGGCAACGGCTGCGTCGTGTCCCCATCCCTCAGCCGCTTCGCACTGCCTTTATCTCTTCTGCTTGGGCAGTTCCATCAATGGATCGACTTCTTCCCCTGCCTAATTTATGACTCCTTTATGTTTGTTTATATAATATGGTTAAACATCTACTTTACACCCTGCACACTTGTACTCACTAATTAGCATTTTTCTCAGTGTTTATTGCATTTGCTATGCACTCTGGCAAGATGAATGGGAGCAGGGAGAGAGCTGGAAGCCCCATAGACACCCTACACCTGGGGCAGGAGCCACAGCCCCCACCCTACCCCAGCCCAGCAGGTTTGGGTGCCTGTCCCCCCCACCCAGAGCTCCAGATGAAGTTGTTGGCTGCCAAAACTGTGGCTGTGTCCAGGAAGGGATCCCCTAGGAATTATTTCTGCCTCCTGACATGGTCCCTGAGCTACTCTAGGGGGGACTGGGGAGTCTGGAGCATCAGCATCAGGGGAGCAGCAAGAGATCCGTGTGTATTCCCCATGGCTGCTACCATGCGGTGACAAACTATCCCCGCAGCCTTCTGTCCTCACCTTACTGATGCTCAAAGCCACTTGCTGAGTCTCTCTGAGCAGGTTTGGGGTGCAGAGCAGGGTGGGGTGATCTCCAGGGGGCTGTTTTGAGCCCCTCTGTACCCCACAGGCAGCCCCGCAGACAGGGGGAGCCCAGCCTGGTCCTGCCCGCAGAGCCACCTCTGCTCGCCAGGAGCTGAGCCCAGAGGAAACCCCAACCTCGACTCAGAACAGACCTTCTCCTCAGCCTTGTTGTGCCAGGAGTTACAGCCAAATCCCCCCCCCCCCCCCCCCCCCCCCCCCCCCCCCCCGCCCCGGCCCCCAGCACCAGCATGATGAGCTCTGGCAACCAGCACTGTACCTTCCAGTCCTGGCAGTATGGATCTACATATGGATCCATACCACCCCGGGTCCAGCTCTGCCCTGTGGCCCCAGTAAAAGCCCCAGCCCTGGAGGAGTCACCACCTCTTGCTGCACAAGTACCCTGGGGGGCACCTGCTCCCTCTGGCAGGCTGGTGGGGCCGGCGATGCTCTGCGGCCCCTCTCCCCCACAGACCCTGCCTGTCCGGCACCCCATCCTGGGGGTTCGCAGCCCATTGCTGTGAGCATGGACCTGACAGTCACATAAACAGCCAAGCTCATAAAAGGGTCAGGAAAACCCTCCTGTGACCCCTCTGCCTGCCTGCCCGGCCTCCTCCTCCTGCCCGTTCCCCACACCGCAGTTTCCCTGCCCGCAGACACATGTCCCACAGGGGTGCAATGCGGGGGGGCAGTCATGTGGCTGGCAGAAAGCGACCCCCAAATCTGGCCCTTCCTTGAGACCCCAACGCCACCGCAAGAGAGGATGTCTCAGCCGACACAGGGAGAGGAGAGCTTACAGCAGCGAGGCGATCCCCATTTCCAGCCAGGAGGGCAGGATACTGGGATGCTTCTTTCCCCCAGGCTCCGCAGCGCCCTGGTGAACCCCTCGCCTCTCCAGGAAGCATCCCCACACCGGGCGCATCCTCCTCCTCCTCTCCGGACAGATGGATCCTGCCAGAAGCCGTAACAGGTAACTGCTAACGAAGCATGCCTAATTAACGTGTGCCTCGGAAGCACCCTCGCCGCCCCTTCCTCCAGCTGCTCGGCCAACCCTCCGCTCCGCCGTGCCCTGGCCAGACGAGCGCTCCGCTCCCTGGCTTTGCAAGTCGCAGCTCAGCGCAGGCTCAGGGAGCATCTTTCAGCCCAAAGCTCTCAGCCGGCCCCTTCCAGGGGTCAGCTCGCCTAGAGCAAGGCACCGTCGCTCAGGTATTCCCGAGCAGGCAGGAGAGGAGGCAACCTTCACATTCAAACTTTGGTGAAGCAGAAAGCTGGGGTTAAGGCTCAGGAGGGAGCCCGGGTGTCCGCCAGCAGCATCCGCGGGTGCGGGAGGCAGAAGGCTGCGCAGGGTGGTTTCCACCCCGGCTGGGGGTAGGATGGATGCTGCTGCGGGGAGCGGGGCTGTGCCCAGCCCTTGGCTGAGGGGAGCCGTGGGCAGCAGGAGGGAGGGGACGGGGTGAGAAGGCGAGATGGGGAGAGGGTGCGAATGAGGCCCCCCCAGCACTGCCTGCCAGTATGCAGCAAGAAACCGCCTCCCCGCCCCGAACTGTCTCCTCTCGCCGTATGACGCAGGTGCCAAGAGCCAAATTTCTTTAACCTCATTCCAGCAACAAAAGCAACTTGCAGAAAGTGCGGGCAGCCTTTTCTTCCCCAACCCCCCCTCCAAAAAAAAACCACCCAACAACCCACCCCCGCTTCCCCTGCACAGCCCCCCGCGGCCGGGCCGGGGAGACGCCGCACCGCGGCGGCGGAACCGCGGGTCCCTTCCCTCAGCCGCTTCCCTCCGCGCCCAACTCCGCGCCTCGCTGCCCGGTGGCGGGGGGGGGACACACACGCACAAGCACACAGAGCGCAGACGGCCGGGGGCCGGGGCGCGGCCGCCCGCGGCGCGGGGATGCGCGGGGAAGCGGAGCGCGGCCACCCGCGGAGCAGCGGAGCCCGGAGGGGCGGAGAAGCGGAGCGCGGGGCGCGGAGCCGAAGCGCGGAGCGCGGAGCTCGGAACGCGGAGCGCGGAACGCGGAGCCCCGGAGCGCGGAGCCCCGGAGCGCGGAGCGCGGAGCCCCGGAGCGCGGAACGCGGAGCGCGGAGCCCCGGAGCGCGGAGCTCGGAGCGCGGAACGCGGAGCGCGGAACGCGGAGCCGGAGCGCGGGGCGCGGAGCAGGAGCTGTCCGCGGTGCTGAGGACACTCACCGGGCCGGGCCGGGCCGGGCCGGCGCCTCCTGCCGCCGCCGCCGCCGGGAGGGAGGGAAGGGGGGAAGGGGCAGGAAGGGGGGCGGCCCCGCTCCGGCGGGGTCCCCGGGCTCGGCCTGGCGCCCTGCCTGGCGCCGGCAGCCCCGCTGGCTGCTGCGGCGGCGAGGAGCGGCCCCGGGACTGCCTCGCTGCCGCTCCCTCCCCGGCTTAAATTTCAGCAGCTCGGTGGGTTTTGGTTTTTTTTTTTTTTTTTTTTTTTTTTTTTCCTCTCCCCTTGCTTTTTTATTTTTTTTCCCCTCGCTCTCCCCTCTCCGCCCGCCGCTCCCCGCTCCGGGCTCTCCCCGCACGCAGCCACCTAGTGGGCAGAGGCGGGAGGAAAATCCCACCCGCAAACCCACGCGGCACCGCCGCATCGCCTCCCACCGCCCCCCCGGCCCGCCCCGCCGCCCACGGGCTGCCCGCGGGGCCCCCCCCGCGCCCCACCACGGCCACGGCCACGGCCACGGCCACGCACCGCCCGCCGCCGGGCGTCGGGCCCCGAAGGGGCCAAGAGACTGAAAAAGATGGAGGGGGGGTAGGGGGGGAAGGGGCCACGCAACAAAATGGGATGCAAAAAAAAAAAACTGAGAGACAACTGAGTTTGGCTTCAGCCTTACTGGGCTCTGAATGCAAACCAGTGTGGCCACAAAAGTGGTCAGGGGGCTGGAGCAGCTCGAGGTCAGGTTGAGAGAGTTGGGGGTGTTCAGCCTAGAGAAGAGAAGGCTCCAGGGAGACCTTAGAGCAGCCCCCCAGTACCCCCCCGGAGGTACAAGAAAGGGGGGAGGGACTCTTGATCAGGGGTGTAGGGATAGGACGAGGGGTAATGGCTTTAAACTGAGAGAGGGTAGATTTAGATTAGATATAAGCAAGAAATGTTTTAGGATGAGGGTGGTGAGACACTGGCACAAGTTGCCCAGAAAGGTGGTAGATGCCCCCTCCCTGGAAGGGTTCAAGGCCAGGCTGGACGGGGCTTTGGGCAACCTGGGCTAGTGGAAGGTGTCCCTGCCCGTGGCAGGGGGTTAGAACGAGATGAACTTTAAGGTCCCTTCTGACCCAAACCATTCTGTGATTATATAACTCCAGACAACACAGTTTGGGTCTTCCCCCTACCCCCTCCCCGCTCCAGCTTCATTAACAGTCACTGGACTGGGGGGTGTTTCCTACCCTGCTGGGAGGTTGGGGTATCAATTTGTACATCACTGTCTGGATGGAGGGGTGCTGAGGACCCTCCTCACTCTGATCCCTCTTTGAGGGTTACACCCAGCTCCCTTCCCAAGCAGGATGGAGAAAGAGAGCCACGTTGCATTACACATTGCCTCCAACCAGCCGTCAGACTGTGGGGAAGTGGGAGGATAAACGGTCAAGCTGGCAGTAGGTATTTTTACACCCATCCTTCCTTAACTTGGTTAAAAAGACCTGAGTTCAGCACTCCTCACTGCTCCTGTACAGCCAGAGACTGGCCTCACCAAGAACAGGAGAAACAAGTCTCCATCCCCAGTGGTCGCTGCCTCAAATACAGCCAGGAGAAATTTTCTATTGAATTCTCTTCTTGTAAGTTGAGAGCCAGTGAAGCCATTTGTGAATTCCTGACAAATTCACCCAATTACCATCACTCAGCCAAAATAATGCGGGAAAGATGCCAAAGAGGCTGTAATGTTATATTTTAACATATTTGGAGAGCTCTAATTCCTTTTAACATCAGAACCTACCTAAATATTCAAAATAATAAGCCCCCAAAAGCTTTTTGCTCAATGGTAACGCTGTTGATGGTAGAAGGGTTTTTTTTTTTTTTTCCCAGCTGAGCTGGTGAACCAAATTTGAAAAGAGCACTTCAATCTACTTCTGGATACAACTTTAGACACGCTTTCCACAGGTGGCTCAAACATTTTCCTGGCCAACTGCTCCATGAGCTGAGAGTCTCCCGTCCTGGTAAGTTAAATCAGACCTTCCTTAGTCACGGTAACAAGGTGGTCCTAAAAGTACCCGTGACACCAGAGGTATGGTTTTATTTCCCAATTTCCCCACATCGCTTTGGGTAAATTGCCTAATCTACCTCCTACCTCCATAAAATGGAAGCTCGCTGGGAGATGTAAAGCCCACTAGTAACGACGAGATGCTTCAGCTCTGTAGGTAAGTGCCCACTTAGATGTACAGAGAGTCATATACCTGCGCCTACGTGCACAGACATCCTACATAGAGTGAAACCCACAGCTCCAAGGGAGCAGACAGCAATTTTTGGTGGCCTCAGACACCAGAACTAACTAAACCTGGTTGACCTACACCCAACGGGTGCCACCAGTGAGGTGGCAGGCAACTTTCCTGACTATAATGCAAAAGCCTGAGTTGGAAATGAGGTATTTCAGCAGCAAGAAAACTTCCTCTTTGGTTTTACAGATGTACCAGTAAGACAACAACTATGTTCTTAGACTGTGCCAATGGGAAAACCCCAAGAAGCCATATGCAAACAATAGATTGAAGTAGCTGATGTGTCCATCCTGGCTTTCTCCACCAAGGCTCCTTGTTGTGGTGGGCAAAAGGACCTGGCTGGGTCCTGCCTCGGATGCTGAAATCACGGCAGCAGGAGAAGAGGAGGTCATTGCTCTCCTCTGCCTTCCTGCCATGATGGCAAGCTTGCAAGCCAAAGTCAAGGGCAACATCCCTGAAAGTCACAGCATTTTGACCATGAACACAGACGAAAGAGAGGTTTCTCATCCAAGTCCCTCGGAGCAGGGTGGCTGGATGTAAAACCCACGCGCTTTAATTTGGGTGGTAGTGAAGGTGCAAGGAAAAAGCAGGGCCAAGCTGTGCCCAAAGGTGTCACCCACCACCTGCCTAAGAGGAGCCTTAGTGAAACCCATGGTGAAGCTGAGGAGCAACACACAAAATCCTTACTCTTAAAACATACTTCAGAGCAAAATATACCCCCAAAATGAGAAACTCACTTGTTTTGTAGCCAACACAAGAGGTTTTCCAACGGACACCCCTGGAGGGGAGAGCATGGATGGTCTGAAGTGGTCCTGGGGGACCACTCTGTGGAAAACCAGAGACCTTCATTTTAGAGGAAGTCTTTGGGGAGATCATTTCAAATCCCTTTTCTCCCTCTGTTTTGCTCGTGCTGCTTCCAGATCTTTGGGGCTCTGGGCCATAACCACCCATGTAGCCCGGGTACCCTCACACTTCCTGAGCCTGCCTTGCTGATGCCAGCCAGGAATTGAGCTTCAGCTGGACACCCCAGGGGTGTTCATCCCTGCAATAACACGGTGTGTTAGGAAAAATCACCCTACAGTGAAAGAGACCTTCTGGACTGGCCTGAAAACCCCAGGATCCCTTCCCTGTGTGGTCAAATCTGAGGAGATGCCCAGCAGCGAGCTACCACTGTTTCCATCCTTCCCCTCCTGCCGCTCCTCTCCCAGCACAGCCCTCAAACCTCTGTTGCCCACCCGCATCCCTGCGCTTTGAGCATCCCTGCTATTTCCACTGTATGTGGAAACTCTGCCTTTGTGGAAGGTGTTTGAGAAATGGCTTTTATTTCTTCTCCCACCACTGATGGTGGGAATGGCAACCCTGGGAGAAACTTTTATGCAGACCTACGCGTACAAAGTGAAACAACCTCTTGGCAGCAGCGATCCTTACGTGCACGCAGAGGAACAAGCCAGGGCTCCTAGCCTGAATTACCAGAAAATTAAACATATGTCTCCATTCACCCAGGCGAGGAATTAGACGTTGATCCGTTCTGATTCCATCTATTTCAATTACAGCCCAGGGCAGGCACTGCCTTCCCCGCGCAGAGACCCCGGCAAGGCTGAACAACCCTGGAGAGGTCGCCAGGCTTCAGGGCTTTTCCTGGGCAGGGGGCAGGCTGGGCACTGCAGCCCCAGTAAGCCCCATGGTGGGGATGCTCAGGGCCATGGGGGGCTGACAGCACCCCAAGCTGCTTCCCCAGGAACATGCAACACACCCAGAGCTGCGTGTCCATGGATAATAAGAGGGAGCACACCATAAACCAGGAGTGATATTAGAAAGGTTTGACTGTAGTCGCAAAAGCAATAAACCCAAATCTTTAAATCCATCTATTACCCTACAAGCAAAGCCCCCAAATTATCTGCTATCATGCAATGGCTGAATGAAGGTGAGTGTTGGTGGGGGCGTGGAGAACGGTGGTGGAGCCAGAAAACAGCCCTGCAAAAGAGTCACAAGCTTTATGACAAGGCAGCCCTGATGCTCTATCGGCCTGTAGCATCAAGACTTCAATCCTCCTGGTGATGGGCAGGGAAAGCCTGTCCCCAGCTTGCTGTAAAGAGCTCCCTTAGTGCAGGGTTTGTGTTTCCAAGGGAGAGGAGAACTGCTTTGAGATGCTCCAGAGGTGGGAAACGCAGGCAAGCCCGGGTGGGAGACGCGCTGTCAGCTACAACCTGTGCTGCCCCTGAGGGTGTCTCCATCTTTGACCTTGCTGGCTAGAAGCAAACAGCCTCACTGTGAAGCTGGGGGAAGTTTGTTTTTTTAATGACAAAACAGTTTGTCTAACGTTTCATACACAAATAATAAATATTAATATGGCACAACATCGCTGTGAAGTCCAACTACTGCAGCAGGCGGGTCGAGCCGACATGGCTGTATATAACAGTGCTCATTAGGACAGGAGACCTTTTGGAAAACATCCAATAAACCCGTGCTTAGGGATCACCAGGAGCACACGAGAAATCAAATGGATGTTTTTTCACGTTTTAAGGAAGGACACAGCTTTGCTGCTGAGAGCATGGAGACATGTCGCTCGTTGTGAGAGGTGCTGAGGATGGGGCACCTCCTGGCTCTAAGCATTGGTCATGTCCATCCTCTCCATCGCCCGCCCCTCCTTGAGTATCCTTGGGAGAGCCCCAGAAGAAGACAGTCACCCACAGGGCAGCGCCGAGGTTGGTTGCCGCTGCCGGGGGGCAGCAGCTGCAAAGCTGTGCCCCATCCATGGGTTTCCCTGCGATTTCCCTGCTCCTCCCCAGCATCAGCTGTGTCTCAGTGCATTCAGCAGTCTCAGTGCATTCAGCAGCCCCTAAAAACAGTAAAGCACCTCAGATGGAGGTGTTGCTGCCATGGAAGAAACCACGCTCTTAATTTCACCCTGATCTACAGGTAGATGATCTGCTTTGCTGCTGACCTGTGCTCAGACCCATGCCCAAATACTTCTCCATCCCATTTGAGATGGCCGGTGCCAAGGCCCACGGGCCATAGGGAGGGTGGAGAGAGAGGTGTCACCCCGCAAGGGCTCCTCAAGGGGTCCCTCTTGGAGCTCAGACCCCAGTGGGAGGTTTTCCACCCAAGCCGGGCTGGCAGCACTATGGGGCAGCACTATGGGGCAGCACAGTGGTCCAAGGGCTGGGGCTTTGCCACGGTGCTGTCACCCCACAGCCTCAAAACACGCTGCAAACTTGGACAGCAACTAGTGGCACCCATGGTCCTCGGGCTGGGGACATCAGCCTGGCCAGTGGGCAGGGCATTGGGGCAGACAAGGGACTGGGGCAGGCCAGGTGTGATGGGCAGGCAGGGTGTGATGAACAGGCAGGGACCGAGCGTTGGCACTGGGTTGAGCATCTCCTCTGCTGGCAAAACCCAACCCAGCCTCTTCTGTGTGCCAAGGTTCTCCCCTGCAGAGCAAGTTGGAAATCTCCTCCTGTTCCCGGGGCCAACACAGGGGTGCCAAAAAGAGGGTTTATTTAAGCCCAGCCACTCTCATCTTGGCAAAGCACAATGGCTCCCAGCTTTGCAAATCACACTGGGGGCTCTGGGGCACTGCCTTTGCTCTCTTTCTCCTCCTCCGTGCCCCTGCTCGCAGCAGAAGGTGCAGCAGCCAGGCCCCGCTTTAGCTACTCAGAAATGCCTGGGGCAGCCAGGTCCCCTCGCCAGGCGGGTGGCACTGATTTGTTTTTTCTCCCTCTCTCCACCCGTCTGGGGTAAGTGATGCCGATGGTAACACTTCATCATCATTAAAACATTGTCGCTGCAACGAGCCTTTGCTTTCTCATCTGTCAGCGGCACCAGCCACGCAGAGAGCATCTCCATCGCTGGAATAAATAGTCCTTAAAAGCGGAGGCAAGAGGCAAACAGCCTCCTGGGGCTCGCAGCATCTGTGTGGCAGCAAAGCCCCCTAAAACCTCCTTTCTAGAAGCCTTCCCCCAAATCTTCCACCTCCCCAGGCAGCAGCACTGACCCACCAGCCAGCATTGCTGAAACCGATGGCTCTGCATGACCAAAACGAGAGGCTTTGCAGGCTCGCAGACAGAAAAATAGCTGCGTAAAACAGCCATGGGGAAAACAGGCACCCAGAGGATATTGGTCCAAGCACCGCGCTAAACACAGGGAGTTTAAACTTTGATTTTTATGGCAAACAAGTATAACGTGCTCTTGGCGCGATTGCTCCTGTGGTGCAGCTAAGCAGGGAGGGTCTCCTTCCCCCCATGCAGAAGAGGCCCAACCCTCCCCCCCAAATTGTCTCCTTACTCCTCTGGGAGGATGGCACCCCTGGGGCGCCCCGTGCCTGGGTCACACAGTGCTGGGGACGTCCCCTTGCTGGCTGCATGGTGCTGAGGTCCCTCTCCCTTCTCCTCCACCTCCCGGGCCCATGGGGCAGAGGCAGGTTCAAGGCTCTGGTGGGAAGTGCAGCACCCCCCAGCCACATTGGGCCTTACAGGTTCCTGGCGTTTTCAAAAATGCAAAATGCCCTTTAGCACTGCTATTGCCATGCACAAGGCTTTTAGATGTCACAAGAGTGTATTAAAGTAATTAAAAATCACATTTAGACTTAAAATCGGGCATTAAAAGGAAACTCTGGCAGCTGCAGTGCTGTACAGCAGCCCCACAGCTTCCCCACAGACGAGTGGAAGGAAGGATCTTTAACCCCACGTCTCTGCCTTGGATAAGGCCATGCCATCCCGCCTTTGCCAGCAGGTCGGGCACATCCCAGGTGCTTCCCATGCCCCCCCAGCTTGCCCGTGCAGAGCCACTTACCTGCAGTAACCACCACATACTTGGGGTTTGTATGGGAGCAAATTCATGCCCGTTTTACAGCTGGGTGAAACCAAGCCCAGAGGTAGCAAGGGCAAGGCAGGAATTACGAAGATGGCCCCAAATATTTGCCAACAGACTGGGGTTGGGACGAGCCAGGGCAGCTCACCTGGTCCTGCCAAGCTGGGGGTGCCGGGAGGGGAAATTGTTCTGCAAGGAATCAGCACACAGGTACCAGCATTCCATCACTTGACTACGCACAGGTTGTTAGTGAAAAAAAGATGATAAATAAAGATAAATGGAGGAGAGCAGAGCATGCCGGCAACCCTCCTCCATCATTCCTTTTCTTCCCTAAGCAGATCAAATTATGACCTGAAATCACTGAATACATATTTTATTATGTGGATAATTTAAAGGATGAGGGTGAGACAGAGAATTCATAAGGTACAGTCATGTTAGAAGACAAAGAGTTCCCATTAATCTCCTATGGGAAAAAACTGAACAGGAGAAAAGAGGGGGGACACAGCTTGTAATTAATGCTGCCCTCTGCTCCTCCTTCTTGTTTTGGGTGAGCTGGGACACACAGGGATGTTTTCTCCACTAACATCCAGACACGAGCTGCTCCTTAACATCTCACAAAAGAGATGCAGCGCTCCCAGCCCTTCCCCACCACCCTTCCCCAGCAACGTAAACCCACCATATTGCATCAAAAGAGCTTGGCGATTAGCTCCCCTCCTCCTCCTCCTCTGTGCAGAGCTGGGGAGCAGGGCAGGGGTTAGGATGCAGCCATACCTTCCCCCCAGCCCTGGGCAGGGCTGCCCCGTGTCTCTGTGGGACTCGCAGCCCCCAGCCTGCCACTCGCCCTCGCCAGGGGCAGCGCCGTCGCGGTCTGCTGGGCTTTGGCCCACTTTGCCCTGGTTTGGGCACCCGGCTGGTGCCAGCTCGAGCGTGATGCTCTGATGACTTTGAGGGGTCAGCCTCACTTCACTTCCCCTCAACCCCCCCCCTCACCCCATTAAGTCACGGGTCGCTCTGCACTCCGCAGATCAATGCCAGCTTCAGGATGTTTTTTGGTCACCACACGACACGGGAAGAGCTGCCGGCTCTTAATGATTGCTTTAATAACAATTTAAAAACAACCCAACACCTCTATATAAAATATGTAAAATAACTCTATATAAAATAACTCTAATTTTATGAGTAGCTGAGCCCTGGCATTGGGCTGGGGGGTGAGGGCTTGTCCCTGGAGGCAGCACCCCCCAGCACGTGCCTCTGTCCTGGGACACCGGTGATGGGACAGGAGCAGCAGGCCTGGGCTGGTGGCTTCAGACCAGCTCCTGCTCAGGTCTAGGAGGATGAGTGGAGTGTGTTTTCCCTCTTAAACACCTAAACAGTTTTATGTGGATTTTGACAAGTCAGATTAAGCACTGTAATCAAGACAAACTTGTTTAAATAAGGCCCCTGAGGACAAATCAGAGCTGCTGAGCATTTTCCCTACCCAACCCCACATATCTCATGGGTGGAAGGACAGGCAGGGGATGGGGTCACACCTGCAGCACGAGTTGCTCATCCTCCGGCAGTCACCATCCTCACCGCAGGGTCCAGAGAAGGGGACATGTGGGATGGTCCAGCACCTTCATGGCTTGGTCCATGGACCCCAACACCCTGCAGCACCACGGCATTGGCCAGCCCCCTCTGGGAGGGAGGCTCATGATGCCGAGGGGGTTACGACGAGGTAACCTTTAAACGAACACATGTGATTTCTGAATGAAGAGCCCCCTAGGGCTGCTCTCCTTCCCAGCAAGGCTTCTGGCAGAGAGAGGGGCGATGGGGAGGCAGGCAGGGCTGGAAGGGCACATCGGTGCTCACTGGTCTGGGATTCGCGTTGAGCTCGTGCTGCTGGCTTGGTTTCAGCTGTCACATGCTATTACTCACGCCTCCTAAGGATGGTCTTTTTTCTTTTTTCTGAAAGTCTGCAAATTATTTTCCTTGGCTGCCTGAAAGGATTTTAAGAGATGAAGTGACAGCGTGCTCCCCAGCCCTCAGAGGGGCAGAGGGATTTCGGGGAGGATGATGGGGTTCAAGATGCTCATGGAGCTCACGCCCTTCTGCTACTTGTGCAAGTCTCCAGGTGAAAGCCAGTCCCATTGCTCCCCACCACCACATTTTGGGAGTCAAACAAGAGCATCGGGGTTTATCTCATCTCCCTCAACAGACCGGGAAACAGCAACACCTTTAGGAGAAGGTGAAATTGGGAGAGGAAAAAATTAACCTGCCTCTCTGCCTTCGCCACTGCCTGGATCAGAGGCTTTGGGCAAGCAGTACCACAGGTAAGATTGTTCTTCCTCCCTGCTCCTCCATGGGCTATTTTCCACCATGGCCCATAGCAGGCATGTTGCACACACTTGCTACTCCAGGCAGATTAAAAGAGGCTGTGATGGGTGCACAGAGCCCTCCTTCACCTGAAAGGGAGCCCTGCAAGATGTTCCTGGAAGAGCTGGAGCCACCTTTTCCCCATGCACTGCAGACTGGCCAAGGAAGGTCCATATTTAGTTTTCTTTCTCATCATTTATTTCTAAAAGATGTCAAAAAACTCACTTTTTCCCCTCCCAAGAATTCTTCCTGCTGCTTGATGTTAGAGGACAAATTCTTGTTCTGCCTCTGCTGAGTAATGATGTCCAACCATCAGCCAGAGCCAGGTTTAAGGTGTGAAAGTTAAGCTGGAAAGATTTAAAACAGTTTTTTGGCAAGAGCTACTCAACTCAAATGGCTGGTTAGCATGTGGAGCAGAGGAAGAAGTCTTGCTTTAACCCAACCAACCATTTAAATTCATTTATGAAGACATAAAAAACTTAGAATACCCAAATACTGTCTTGTAGTTGAACAGAGACAAGGATGAGAAGACCCTCACTTCAAGGATCCTTTTGCAGCTCACTCTGAAAGCAAAACTAAAGTAAATTACGTGGTGATGATTACCAAAAGCCTGTGGGGACTAGGGCTACAGGTGCCCCTCCAGAAGATAGATGTGGGCTCTGGTCCTTATGCCACAGATGCTGCTATAATCCATGGCTTCCCCCCGTCTCAAGCACACCTCCCCACTAGCCAAACCCCTCGGCTCCTCGACACCCATGACCAAGTGCAGCACACAGGCTCTGCACTGCTGAGAGAAAGGGAAACCCCTCCTGGAGAGCAAGCAAGGAAGATCTTGCAAGGTTGGCTTCAAGAAAAAGAGTCTTTGCAGGCAGCGGCAGGGACTGGCAGGAGGTAAGATGCAATTACCTCAGCTGGATACCGGCCAGGACGCCGGGGTTAACGCCGCTGCCTGCACGCGTGGACACTGCCAACACACAAGATGATTTCTTCAAGGCAAACACTACACTGAATGCTCTACTTCACCCCTGGACTGCTGCAGGTTCTTGCTGGGTATTTCTGACTTCCAAAAAGCAGTGAGAAAGGAAAGAGGACTTTAGAGCAAGGAAGGAGTTAGATTTGCCTTTCCAATTATCCACTGCTGTCGTTATGACCTTCCATAGTTAAACAAAATTACCCTAAACAAACAAGGCTCCAGTGCTCGGGTTGAACGCTGGCATTAGCAGCCATCTGCACTCACTGTGAAGAGCCCTGACATATTGATATTAATTTAAATTTCCCCTTGACCATCATTTTCGATTCCCTCCAGCACTGAACTTCTTCTTAGCACTAAAGCATGTTCCTCCTACTCTTCTATTAAATGCTTTAAAATTAATTAAAGAGGCTGGCTGGCCAGGCAGGGTTTTAAATTCCCTTTCTCAAAGAAATAACTGACTCACCCAACACCTCTCGCAGGGACACGAGTGCTGGAGGCAAAACCATTCTGGGGGCAGAAGCCAAGGGCTTTGTAACCCTGCTCTTTCAAAAGAAGAAAATGAGAATAAAGACTCTAAGTGCCCACCATATGCAATTAATTTTTGCAAGGAGACTGGTTAAGCACTGGAACAGGTTTCCCAGAGGGACTCAGGAATCTCCGATCCTTCCTCAGTTGAGTTGTGAACATCTCCAAGCCCTGGAGCAACCTCATCTGACTTTGAGGCAAGCCTTGCTCTGGGCAGGGGGTGGGATCGGTGACCTCCACAGGTCCTTCCCAAACTCAATCACTCCCTGACTCTAAAAAGGCTGAAAAACCAATAGAGACCATTTGTTGAGGAGGCAACTAAAATACTGACCAAATGCTGCTTAAAAAAAAAAAAAAAAAAATTATAGTAAGTAATTATACATGACTTCATATGTCAATTGCAAAGAGCTACCTGAAGGAAAGAAAATTAAGGGGATTAAAATAAGGAGCATACCACTTGTGACAAAGAGACAAAGACAAAAAATGCCATTAACTTGTGTTTATGAGCTGCTGTGTTTCTAATTAGGGCCAGACACCAAATTTGCATTTTATCTTGATTGAAACAGAATGAAAACTGAAAAAATAAAGGTGGCCGATGTTAAACTGTTTTGCCTGTTTAATTCAAGGAGTAACCTTACAGCATTCAAACTAGCTGGTTTTTTTCTTCTGTTTTTAATATCTCAGCTTTGTCAGAGTGATTTCAATTTAAAACACAGGATCTTCAAGTGGGGGGAGAGAAGGAATGAGGTCACCTGTCAAGCAGCTGCTGCGTGGCATGGAGCTGGGTACAACAGCAGCCATGGCAGCTTGCAAAATAAATTAGTAGGCATCGATAAACAAGCCAGAGACTGAGGGAAACCCACACCTGAAACCAGGGGAAGCAACAAGAGCAACTGCCATCGCTCCTCGTTGCCGGCCCTGCCTTCGGAGGTGGCTCTCTGGAAAGGATGCTTCACACAGCACAGCCCAGGCACCCAGCACCAAATTCTCTTAAAATGCAGCAAAATGCAAATCTAGCCAGTGCTCCGTAGGACAGGTCAAACAGCTGCCATCAGGCAGACGGAACAAATTTTATTTCCTTCTGCCACAGTGACTCAGGTGGTACATAGGATGGAGACCTGCAGGTAGGTAGCACCTCAGAGCAGGACACAAGCTAGCACGCGCTCTTCTCTCCCCGCTCCTTCTCTCCTCTCAGCCCCACTGGCATGCCAGAAGCCATGGAAGAACACCAGCACACAGTACCTGACGGCCATCCACACCTCTCTTGGAGCTGAGCATCAAGTTTCTTCCCCCTGGACAAGACTTTCCAGAAGCCAAACAGCAATTTTGGTGTCCTACATCCTTCTAGCTTTGAAGGAGCATATATGTCCCCTAGAGCCCCACTAGAAACAGGCATCAACACTGAATCAGGACAAGGTCTACCCCAAATTCTGCCCTAAGGCTTCATCCCCGTTTCTTTGTTCACATCCCCAAGAACATCCTTGCTTTTCTTTTCTGTTCTGTGACCAAAGGATGCGCGGAGATCACACAGTCCTCCTGGGAAGATCAGAATCAGGCTTTTAACACATGGAGGACAGAAGACACTTTTCACATGCCATTGGCTATGGGTTCTTGATGGGTGGCCCAAGACTGTGGCAGGGCCTTGCTTTGCTGACACAGAGAGTGAAGCCCCTGTGGCAATCCCAGCCTCAGAGGCGCGAGGGAGACATGTACTCCAACGAACTCAGAGAGATTCTGTTTGCAAACTGAAATGCTTCCCACAGGTATCACTGTATACATTGCACCTTTGCCACCCACAGCTAGGAAAAGATGCTACGCCCACCAATTCCACTTTCAAGCTTAAAGAGTTCTGGCAGCAATCCTGACAGCTCAGTGTGACTGCTACTCGTGAAGACCGTCTGCACCTTCTTACTCCCCCCGCTATCCTGCCAACAAAACAACAACGACTCTTAGCATCATGGTTTATTCCCCCTCCATATGTACAATTAAGTGTATGCATGACCATTAAAAATAAGGCTACTTATATCATGGCTCTGAAACACATTACAAACCAACTCCATCCCCTCTCTTATTCCAACATTCAAAATGCTTGACTTTCCATGGTGCGCAGAGAGGGGCAACGCAACCAGACCACACAGGCAATTAAGTGGTGCAGGGCTTTGGTAAGTGGATCTAGAAGCTTCCTCCTCTAGCTGAGATAGTCAAACTCAGCCAGGTCAGTGGGAGGGAGATCGTTATCCCACGACGTCTTGCTGAGGTCAGTCCAGGTCCCAGGCAACTGCAGGTCACCTCATCTCAGCACGTTGCTGGTGGCAAGCGGCAGAGAGGCCCAGGCTCACGCAGACGGGAGGACAACTTAATCCTCTCCTTTGGAGCTGGCTCGTCGGGTCGAGGCAGGGGCGTAAGGAGAGGAGGAGGGTGAAGCTGCCCTTCTCTTCTTGATGACCAGAGGACTTCAGTCTCCAGAGGTGTCAACCTGGGTGACATTTCTCAACATTTAATGCATCTAAAAAAAAATATGAATAAATCAAAGGAACAACCGAACCATATCATTATGGGATTGCAAGTGAATTGCTTGCATGTCCAGGTAAGGCTTAGAGACTTTCTTTTTCCAATGGGGATGAAGAACAGTCCAGATGAAAGTAACTGGAGATGTGCAACTGAGGACAGCCCTGTGTGGTCCTGTAATCTCCCTTCCCAAGTAAATCTGTTCCCATATGCAACAAGAGAGAATCTTCCAGCTTCAGCTTGTGGCTCAATAAATTTTATTATTCCTTTTTGTTTTTATTTAAAAGAATTTGTTTTCCTATCATAAAAATTAGACAACCATACCACCACCACCAGCAGCAGCAAAGTCTGTGGAGTTAATGTTGATGGCAGACAGTTCACTGGTGTTTCCAGTGTCTCAGAATGTCCTAGAAAGTCCATAAATGAAAAAAAACCCAACATGATGGTTTTGGGGAGGAACATCAAGGTGGTTTCGGTTTCTTGTCCTGCTGAGGATCCCAGATGAATACCGTAGCATATCAGCAGGACCAAGTACCTCATGCCTCGAGAGAAAACCCTTCATACCAGCTCCAGTACCTGATTAGCAGGGAAGATGAGACATTTAGAATAGGAATTTATGACATTCATTATCTCCTACATCAGCATATAGATTACTAGGACGGGACTGACCCTTCTGTCTCCACCCCTTACCCTTTATTCACCAGCATGCAATAGTATCACGCAAATGGAATAAGCGCTTGGCAAGGATCCTGATTTTGATGTCTGCTCGCGCTAGGATAAATTACAGCACGAAGTAAAACCATCCACAGTTGCATCATTTCCACTCATCCCAATCAACCAGCTCTTGGAAATCTTACAATGGAGAGGAGAGATTTTGTCCTCTCAGCCCTCTGTGCTCACATTTCCCTTGTCCATGCTAAGATGGTGCAGCAGCCCCTGAAGGCATGGTCTAGTGATTGCAGAAGAAAAGTGGCTGTGAGGGCTGTCACAGCCTTTACTAACCTGGTTTGGTTTAACTGTGGAAAGTTCTAGAGTTTTGCATTTGCCCCCAGATTGGAGTGGGCTTGTGCAAACCCAGTTCTTTCCCAGACCATCCCACCTTTCCCCTGCCTGCTGCCAAAGGCAAATGGAAATACCAGTGTTCTGACAGCCCTGGCTGTTTGCACATTTCTCTGTCTACCTTCTCTCATTAACAAGCAAAGTGCATGAGCAAAACCTCTCCTCTCTAATCAGTCTCCTGTTGCTGCTGGATTCACTTCAAGATATCAAAAGTATCTGTGCATTTTGTCCATTTTACTAAGAAGGAAGTGACCAAAGTAACAAGCAACCAATTCCAAAGCCTGCTAAATAAATTGCCTATGAATGAGAGGCTACAGCATCACATGCTGCAACTGCAGGAGTAACCAGGTCACTCATGGTCTAAAAAAGAGGAAAAAAGTAAATCTTGACATGCAGTCAAACACAGACCACTCGGGTCTCTCCCCATTCCTTTCACAAATCATTTTTGTGATTTTTCCAGGACTGTTCAGACCAGCAACTCTGGTCTGGCTCCAGAGAGCTGCTATTGTCACAGGGATGCGAGGAGAAATCAGGATGAGGACCTTGGCTTCATGAGAGTATCAATCCAGCGTGTAACTTTGCAAACAGCAAGTAAACCCTTTTATCAGCAGCTATAGAAAGCTGCCAGGGCTCTGGGCTACAAGCTGATGGCATTAACCACCAAGCCTCAAAAGCATGGTTGGAGATCAGTGCTGCTGTGTATGATTTGGGATGGCATCAGACGCGGGGTCCTCTGGAGGATCAGCACCAGCCTGGGTGTGGGTGCTGGTTTTGCTTGGCTGTCTGATAGACACGTAAAGAAGGACAAAGTCTTTTCCATATTACTTGACATTTTATGGATAGAAATACATCGAACAGACGCTCTGGAAGACTTCTAATTCAAGTGTTGAAAACCTGGCAAAATGCTGGCGTCTCGGTGCACGGGGAAGGCTGTTGCTTTCACAAAACCCTGTGCTGGCAGCTGCTGTCTGTTACAGCCAGTCTGGGCATCAGGAATAAGCAAAGTGAGGGAACGTCCCTGCTCATTTCAAACATTGCTCCAGCCGGCTGCACATCAGGAGCTCAGCTTTCAGCTCTGCTGCACCCCGCGTTGGCGGCA
The DNA here is from genome assembly GCF_031877795.1 of Strix aluco. Lineage (NCBI taxonomy): Eukaryota > Metazoa > Chordata > Aves > Strigiformes > Strigidae > Strix > Strix aluco. The sequence continues at coordinate 31,957,644 of NC_133938.1, read as the reverse complement.
GCAGCCAGAGGACGGGCTCCGGTTAACGCCGGCGAGTTAACGCATGGTCTCTGCTGCCTCAAGAACCATGAGCCTGGGGAGATGCTTGTGCCAGACGCTCCATGCTACCAAGACCCCAAGGAGCAGCAGAGACACGTTGGGTGCTGGATGGCTGCTGGCAGCTTTTCTACACCTTGCTTTAACTAGGTTTCGTTGCTGGTGCACTGTCTGCTTGCTCCACCATGTGCCAGAGGCAAATACATCATTTAAATTACAAACTCTTACAGCTGGGATGACCTCCTCTAATGGTTTCTCCTGGCTGTATGGTTTCTCTGACCTTGCTCTTTACTAACAACAGATTCAAGTGTTTAAAGAGGAGATGTATGAAATAACTTACCTTAATTGTACCCTGACTGTTAGCAGCAATCAGCACATTGGACTCCTGGAAAAAAAGAAGAGGCACTATCACAATCTACCATTGCTTTTCCCCCCCCGCCTCTTTTTTTGGAAAAAGGAGCAGAGAAGCAGCAGTTGTTTTCATCTTAGCATTAAAAGTATATCTAATTTCAAAGAGACTTAACTCTTCTTATTTCCAAGATGCTTTCGAGGCTGAAAGTCTTTATAAAAGTTATACTACCTTGAAGAATTAGAAAGCAATAATCCTTAGTGCTTGTACAGAGCTTTAAATCTCCAAAGCAATTTACAAACATGAATTAATCCTCACAGTCTCCCTGTGAAGTGGGCAAATAATAATAATCATTTTCATCTTTTGGCAGCATATGGACAAAGGTCTCCAGCGCCCTAACTAAACCGACTAATCACCATGACAAAACCTCTTTGACTCTGAGGCCACGCAAGCTCTCTCACAGCCAAGAGGTTTCAGAGAAGTAAAACAAAGAGAAAAGAGATTAGAGAACAATAGCAGATACACCCAGTTTGGAAGGGAAGATAAACAGAGAGGGCTCCAACCCTGCTTTATGCAGAAAGGCAGCATCTATTTACCTCCTGCCAATTGATGGAGTTGCCTTTAGAGATATCCTGGTTGCCTGAAAATTAATGGGCTGCTGCATCAGTCAGGCAACCCCCAGGCAAAAACTGGGGGAGACAGCCCCTGCTCTTCAGACCGCATTCCTGAGGCGACCAGCAAGTGCAGACGCGCCCTCCCAAACCTAAATTGTGCAGACAGGGGGAAATCCAAAGGAATGATATGGTGCCAATAAACCTAAAGCGTGTAAGCGCTGAGGTACTGGCAACAGCTCTGGAGATGCTGAGGTTGAACCACCCAGACTGGTGTCCCGCATCCGTCCTTGCACCAGCAGTTGTAGCGTATGCTGCCAAACCGCCCACCGTGAACTGTTTTCCTCTAAAACCAGCTGATATCTTTTCTCAGACACATTTTTCAATTTCTCTCACTGCTGCTATCCATCCCCAGACAAACTTGCTGTAATTATCCCATCACTTAACACATGCATTTTTAATAAACTCAGTGACTAGAATACGCCCTGCTCCAAAGGGAGCAGAAAGGCAGCTCGACCCAGCCCCAACAGAGTTGTGTGATGTCGCACCATGAGGTTCAGGACTTTCCACAGCCACCAGCTTCAAAGCAAAGGGAGAAAAGTCCTTTTCAACACAAAACCCCACTTATCAGGTAAGAGTAGCCTTGTGGTGGACCACTGGGCTAATTGTTATAGATAGATTTGTTCACCCCTGGTACAATCATTAGGGGATTAGTTAAGACTCCTGATATTATCTCACCAATGATCCTTCAAGTCAAAGCTCCTGAAAAAGAAGTATATCCTCAAAGGGAGCATGTACTCCAATTTCCATTAATTTGGTGGCTAAGAGACTAATCCTGTGAACCGCTCAGCTTCTGGTTAACAGCATTGAAATGAAAACCCAACAGGGGGAATGCAGATATAAATGTGATTTGGGGACCAAAACAGGGACAGAGATGTCTGATAGGATTTTGGAGGCAAGAGAGAGGAACCAGCAGCTATCTAGTGTGTAGTGCGAGGGACTTGAACTCCTGAGTACACATGATCCAGGGTTTGAATGATTCCTGTTTGCGCTGTGAGTGATTGGTAATTCATCCTGCTGCTGCAGTCTGCTGGGGTACCACTGTAAATGAACTCTGGTTCAATGAACAGTTTTACCTGCTAAATAAAATAAAAATGCCAGAGGGTAATATACTCTCACTTCCTTGTTCTTCAGAAGCCATTGGGTTTTTTTTTCAGCAGGGTCTGAGCTAATCACCACTCTGCTGCTTTCATCCACAACTGTGAGACACAAACGGGAGCAGACAGCAGCAAAATTAGCACCAAATCTGTCATCGAACAAACAGTGACTTGCTTGTTAAGGCACTCTAGCTCTGCTTCCCTAAGAACACAGTTAAGTAACTTGTTTTGAATCCTCTAAAGAAACAATTCTCTTCCTTTCATGTTGCCTGTAAAACAACCAATACATTCAACACGCTAAACACCTAAGTTGTGAAGTTGCTTAGGTCTGTAGGTTTGTAACTCTCAACAGCCGTGTGCATGTTGAACCAATCCTTTTGGCAGGACATGTCTGAATGGAGTCACTGTATCCTCAAAAGATAACCACCACAACCACTTAGCTGGCCAAATACCTATTTCCCCTACTGCACCACTACAAGCATCTATATATCTCAGGCATGCAAAACAGGGTATCACCATCCATTGTGACTGCATGTTCTACTTTACCATAATCACTTGGTGTTTCTACACAGGGCAAGAAGGTTGAAAGGCTGGCTTTCCTCATCCCTCCCAAATTTATTGTCTGCAGGAGCCAGAAACTGCCAAAGCAGAGGCAGGGAGTATGCCGGAGATCCACACCGACTGACTAGTCCTGCTCTGAAGAAATCAGTTATTAAAACGACTCTTCTACGCATGCACCTCCTCCTACGGGTGGTTAGCAGCTTCAGCCCTTCTTAACAGGAGAGGCAGAAGGTGCCAGCTGCCTTTGCTAAAACAAGATTGAAGGAAAAAAAAAAAAGAACAAACACAACAAAAATCATGAGGCTTTACTGCCTGGCAAGCAACAGCATTCTGTTCCATGCAGCTGCTTATCTCAAGTATTACTGCACCCCAGTGGAAAGCCACCGACTGCGTAACCTGATGAAATGTGGCAACCTCTCCTCTGCACATCAAGACAGATAAGGAGCGATCGGTGGAGACGTGGTGCGGTGCACTCGCATCCCCTGCAATGAGATAACGTGCCATCTCAACAAGCCCAGGACAGCCATAAAATTGATGGGAGATAGCTTAAGAGTTTTGGTCCTGTTAAGTCAACAGAAAAGAGCAAGGCTCTGGGGATGTCAAAAGTATGCATCTTCTTGTCTCTTGGCATTGCATATGAATATAGAAAGATTAATTGACAAATGCAGGGGCATTTCAGGACTCATGTTAAGATTAATACAGGGTGCAGGTCCAGAACTGCTCTAAGATGCTCCAGGGCTGAAGTCCTGTGCTAAGACTTATCAACAGCGTTCCACACATGCCAACTTTTTCCTCGACTGCAGGGACAGTATTATGGGAAGTCTGAAGGACAGTTCCTTGACATTGGGAAGGACTTGACTCTACCACAAATCTTTGTTATTGCCTACAGACTGGACACATATCCACATGGAGGTAGGCATTATGCAAAAATGAAGCTGTAAATCAGTCCTGAGAGCAAAGACAGACCGGAGATAAGCACCTCTGTCCTGAAGCTGACACATCCCCATGTCCTGGGTGTGGCACTGGAAGAACACAACTCGTCGACCCACAGGAATTTAGGAGCATTTGCCCTTGGGATTTGAAGGGACTTTCATTGATTGCACCAAAAGAAGAAATTTCTGCAGCACATTCTTGATGGCAAGGAAAAACAAAATCAAATTTAGGACCTTCCTGAATAGATGAGATACCTGCTACATTCATCATTCGAAGGAATTATTCACCCAGTGACAGCTGCGTTTTGAAGCACACTGATTTCCCTCCCTCCTAGATGAGCCCTGTATTTGGATGGCCCTGGGGAAGCAATTTATACAGGGAAGGAAGGGAGGACAAGGAAAGTCTGTTTGACTGCTGGTATTCATGCAAGAGCAGTCAGCATTAAGATAATCGGAAACGCTCCGGCTGTTTGACCAAGCTTGAGGAAACTCAGCTGAGCAACTGAAAAGTTGTCGGAGCTGCTTCAGTGCGATAGGGAGTAAAAGACAGCTGAGGTTGTAGCTCTTCCACTCTTTCTTTACATCTTTGTGCAAGAAAACATTGCGGGAGGGTGGAACTAAATGAACATCACCCCAGATAGACAGCTGTTAAAACCACACACACATCACCTTGAAGGGACACACACTGATATCCGAGCAGACTCAGCTCCTCGGAGGAAGGGAAAGCTCCAGACAGACCCTCTAGCTAAGCTGTAAAGCCATCTTCCCAGGAACTGCAAGGCTCACGTCTAGCCACGCCTCTTCACTAATAAAGAGACACTGTGGCACCCGCCTTCAGCCACAGTGCTCCAGGAGTTAAGCACCCCCCTTGTCAGTGGGCTTGTGCAAAATTACGGCTCGGTATTTTATCGCCTTCCCTTCCTGACACAAAATAGAGAGCCTGTCCCAAAGGGCTCAAAATAGGCAAGAGGAGCACAAATCATTCACATCATCTTTTTTTTTTTTTTTCCTTTAATACAATCCTTTATGAGACCATTCCTCGTCTGCTATCCCACATACATCAATCCTTGAAGTGAAATTCAGAAGCTCACACTAAAGGAAAGGCTGGAGCATAGTCTACACAAGAGGAGCCTGGATGCTGACTGTGAAACATCTCAGGTGTCCCCACTGGGCGTGAAACTGTGAATCAGAACATTTATATGTGAACATAATGTACACTTTTAAGTTTGTAAACGCAGTAGTTTTGTGAAAGCTAGTCTTGCCAGGAACAGTCAGAACACTTGAAAGTTGGGAATTGCAGTGGGTAGCTAACAACCACGACTTTGACCACATAAGCCAACACGTAAAAGATGCAGCAGCACTCCTCTGTGTCATTAGCCCAACAAAACTAACTTTTAAACAAACTTATCCAACTGTGTTTCCCGCAAGACCCATGCTGAGGAAGGACGAAAGTTTGGCTACAGGAGAAATGATACAACATGGACTTATTTCCTACTTTTCCACTCTCCCCTACCTTCTACAGATACCAACAATAATGCAACAAGCTGAAGAAATTGTTCCTTAGGATTATAAAGATGCCAATGTTGAAGCAAGATGTATCTCCAAGTTATACGTACACATGTTCATGCAACGGACTGGAAATCTTATTTGGGACTTTCACAATATTATAAATAACTACAGGCCATGAAGTTTGTGCCTCTTTGGTATCCCCCCTTTTCTGCACAAATAAAGCATATTCGCCTCAAACTTCCAGTGCAGTCATCACTGAGGTAAGCACGAATTTTCTGATTTTCAGCTACGTTTGTTCTATGGATTCACAGTTAGGATTCTTACAGATCTTATTTTAAATTAACAACTTCTCACCTTCCCACCCCAGCAGACATTTTTGCTAACAAATGGCTGGTTCGTCAGCAATTCTCTTTCAAGCAGACGGACTCATTGCCAGCAAACCCTGCACACTTACTCAAAGGAACTAGAGCCTAATTAAGCAAAGTTGTTGATACAATAGGAAAATATACTGGGTGAGAAAGCTTGCACCCAAGTGGCTATTGTCTTATGTTATTTATAGGCAGAATAAAAGTATATAGTTGAACTAAATCTAGTGCTGTTTGTACAGAAAACTACTCAGTCCTTACTGAAGATGGCAACTATTACCCAGGTGCTGTTTTTTAAGACTGAGCTGCAAACCATCTGCAAGATGTATTTCACCAAAACTTTTCCCTTCAACATCACACGCAAAGTCTTTTCATACATCAAAATACGTGAAAGTGGTTCCCCAACAGACCACCACTGCTTGACTGCTCTTCATCTTGTAATTAGCAGATTCTAATGGCTTTTCACTCCAATTCCCCCGAGACTTGGTTATTTTCTTGTTGTATGACTCAAGTCAGCTTTTGTTTTTGAAAGAAAATTCTAACCTAGAAAACACAATGAACCTCCAGTGTACAAAAATCAAGAGGTTTTTAAAAGCTAAACTACCAGATTAGATCTCTTCCCAGCAGGACAATGTGCTGCACACTGACTTTTATTTTCTTTTTTCCATTGTTGTGATACAATCGTTATCACAGTGCATGGTGGGATGGTTAAAGTGGTACACAACCCTCTATCTCCCTCTGTGCCAGAGTTTACTTTATATGCCATCACACTCACCTAACATTAATCCCTTCTGAACAATTTTAAGGGAATATTTATTATTGATACTGTGAACATCAGGCCCAAGCAGAAATTAATTACTTCTTTAAACCTAGCACTTCTTTAAAGAACAAGGTCTTACACACAAAAGATGTCGTACCAAAACGTTTCAGGAGCAGCAAGACACATCTCTTTAGGTTTTAAACCTGGAACAGAACATGTATGCCTAAACCGTGTCTTTTAATCCTTAGAAACTCTTCTTTTATCTCATTCTGAAGGTAATTCCTTTGTACACACAGAGATAAAGCCTCCTTAGGCTTATCTGCCTTCCCCCCCTCAAAAGCAACAACTCAATATATCTGAAAAAAGTCTCATCTGTGCTTCCTTCTAGATCCAGCTGCAAATACACAATCTTTTTAGTTTTTAAGTTTATAGATGCTACACAATTACACTCGCACAGCATAATAAAGGTATTTTCTTAACACATTAGCCCACAGATTTACACATGATGGCACTCCTTTGGCTCACTTTCTCTAGAAAAACTTGCCTACAATCATATGCACACGCATATAGTTTCTTCTCACACAGGAATTCATGGACACACTATAAAGGGGAGAAAAGCTTTCAAACAAATTAGTGTTTTCATCCTCCTACATCACACAGAGTTTGCAGCTTCTGCACAAGATGAAGTGTGTCTCGCTAGGGAACGTGTGCAGGTAGAAATTCAACATCTCCTTGAATCCCTCCCCTTGTTTTTCTGCGATTCCAGACTTTAACCTCTGTACCAGGGATGCTTTTATCAAGTTTTCTGACACTTCCACATCTGGTATTTTCTAACTGCGACTCTCAAAACATGAATACATCCCTCTTCTCTGCTCCCTGAAGAAGCAGTCTTCTCATTTTTGGATTTTACACTTAATGCATTTTTCTACCCCTATTCAGGCCAAACTCAGCACAAGAAGATGATGTATAACTGGAAGCTTATTTGCTATCACATATACCCAGGTCTCTGTATTCACAGCACATGGGTGCCTAGAGGAACGCAGTCCAAGGCTTGCTCCAATGACACACTCAAATAAGTAGTAAGCTATCTCTCAGCCAAGTGAGAAATCACTTTTTCTTAGCATGACCTTTCTTTTCAGCATGTAGCTCTCAAGAAAACAAGATCAACAAGGCAATTGAAGACCAGGCTAGAAGAAAATAGAAATACATACGTGTACGGTGCTGCACACAGGCACCAATTTGCTCATTTCTACACTGTCTTCTGAATTCAAGATGGAAATGGAGGCCAATGAGACTGATGGGAAGAGGGCAAAGAAAGCTCTGCAAAGGCAGGAGAGCCAGCCAGCAAAGCCCACCCCAGGAATTGTTGATACATTGCAGGCAACCGCCTCTGTAATTTAGTTGTTCTGGAACAAAACTGGTTTTTATGAGCGCCTAATTTATTTAGAAATCAAGATGAGAATAACTCGCCAGACACTTACTATTCTGCATCTACTGCAAAGCTCTAACAGCTGTTGCACACTCCCCATCAGGCAAGGTAGGGAGACATATGTTAAAACCAAATTATGTTGGCATTAACCCCCCCTCTCCCAAAGGGCAAGTCATCTCCTCCTCTAAATATGGGAATATTGAGCTCCACTGCCCATCTATCTGTGACAAGGGCTCTACAGCTACTTGTTCCTGTGGTCATATATCCTGGGATTTCAGATGCTCCCCATAAACAATATGCTCAAGGTCTTCAACAAAGCAGCAGCAGTATATAAATATAGCTTGCAATAAGCCTACAAAAACCATATACATAAACATGCAACACATTAGCATCAATATTGCGAAACCACAGGAAATGGCTAGGCATTAGTTTAGTGAAAACAGCTTTTAGCATCTATTCTCTTAATACTTAAACTTCCCAAATATTTGTTTGGCAATTCTACATAACGCGATGCCATACGTCGCTTGACAACTGCACAGTCCAAGACCTGCATTCCTACCGCCGATACATTTTCCTCCTTTCTCTTCTACCGTTGTTGCCCTCAGTCATTACATCATGCTGGAGGTGATGAATTTAATCTCTCCCTAGCCAAGGTCACGCTGCCCTGCCCATCGGTGCTGTATGTAGCAAAACTAAGCCCTGGGGTGCTGTCATTACTATCGCTATTGCTTATGCCTCCCTTCCAAACCCTCATCAGAAACAAAATGTGTGATCTGAAGAAACGGCCACCAATCTGCATGAGAGCATTCAAAAATGTGACCTAAATCTGGTAGGTTTTGATTTTGTGCAGACCAATGGCAAACCATCAGGGACCAGAGCTGTAAACAGAAATCAGTAGAACGTGAAAAACCTTTTCAGTCCAAGTTACCCCAAATTAGACAGACAAGCAGTCCGCTCTACGATCACAGACTACCATGAGTGCTACACAGCCCAGTCCTGAAGCACAGTGAGGACCAACACTTCCAGCTGCTGCACTGGGAAGGAATGGATGCTGGTGGAAAGCTCCTGAGAGATGCTAAAAGACATCCTTTCCCACGCCTCCCTGCTCGTCAGTCCTCTTTAATTTACAACACACTCCTTGCCCTACTGTGAAGGGCAAACTCCAATTTGTTTAAGCCCTGCTTCATGTTTAGCTGGTTCTCTTATGCCTCTTTCTTTCACACTCATGATGTGTTTCTCCCATCCCTCTTACCTTCCCTATTCTTCTTCCTTCTCCTTTTTGCCAAGTCAGTGCTTTCTCTTCCAGCTCAACTGTATTCAACGCTCCTCAGTTGCTCAGTTCCCTCTTTCAAATATTCCTCTTCACACTTGAATCAGCAATTCCCTAGTTTGTTCAAGAATGCTTTCATCTTTCCCAGACCATCTGTCCCATATCCTTCAGGGCTTTTGTATTTGTGAGATCACCGTCCCTTGTGTGGCATTGCATCAAAACCCTACTTTGAGCACTCCAATTCTTGAGTTTCAACTGCCTCTTCTATAGCACTGCGTACATCTTTCCATCTCCTCCCTCCCCTTGTGAATCCACCTTTGGAAATCCTGCTTACAGAACAGTTTCCTTTACTTTCCAACTCCTTTGCCTCCAACACACTAGCACCAACACCAATGTGCACATCTTTCTTGGGTTCAGAAAGGGAATAGATGATGGTTAACCTTCCCCTCTGGTGCCAGTATTCACTCAACCAACTGTATCTGCTCCCAGAGGTCACCTTCTCTTCTTTAGGTCTCTACTTCTAGGTCCCTGAACTCATTACTACACTAAGATGACATATGTGTTCTTCTGGTCCCTGCCTGGGCTGCCAACTACAGCTCATTCCCGCATCCATCTCAGAAACATCTGCCTAGATAAAAAACAGAGGATAGAAGAATATAAGGAGGCAGAAGCTTAGAGACTGAAACACTGTGTTGCTTTGTGGGAACAAATCGCTGCTGGGCCAGGAGCTTTCAACAGGAGAAGGTGATCCACATCAGCCACCTTGCAGACACACACATACCCCAGATATCCTTCCTTTCATGCTTTTTCCTGATACACAAGAGCTAATACTGCACATCAGCTGCTGTGCTGAACTGGAGCACACTCCTCCGAAGGCTGACAAATGGTTTCTAAGTTGGGCCAAGGGGGATCACTGCTAGATCACATCTCCTGTGCTCTATGAAGCTCAGCACACTGTTGATGCTGCCAGTGGCTTCCCTGGACCAGGCACCAGCGTTTGGATCCTGTTAAATCAGTCCCCATATAGAAATACCACGAAATAAGCCGTTAGCTGGTCCAGCTTCTGCTTCCCTTCCTCTCACAGTGCCATTAGTTTCAGTCTCTAAATAGCTGAATGATACAGGCTTAAAATTGACTCAACCACCTTGACGTTAATATTTTGAATTATTAAGTCTTAGTTCTCTAATGCCAATAAATCATTTATATGTGCACATTTAATTAACAATCCAATCTGTAAAAACAACTTAGCATTCGCACAGCACATTTTATCAGAGGAACCAAAGACACATTACAACGTTAATTAAGTGTAACAAATGCCCTGGTGAGGTAGCTAAGTATTATCCTACTTTGACATGTGGGGAAACCGAGGCAACGTACTCAGTGGATTTGCCCAAGGTTAATCCAGATGTTCACAATGAGGCACTGAAGAGAAAAAGCAGGGAGAAATACCACTGAGATTTAACTCTCCTAATAAGCATTCCTTTTTTGAGCTGCAGTGTTTACTTATTTGCTGATGAGAAATCCCGCTCCAGCTGCAATCCCCTCCCAAACAGACTAGGGGCACAAACCACTGTTATCAAGCATGCTAAAAATCAACCCTAAACCGCAGCAGCCTGCCAGGTGAGGCTGAATGCACTGGGTCCAACATGGTACCCAGCCAAGGGTTTTGAAGAACACTTCATGACCCTTCCCACCCCACAGTTCACACCTACGCACACATCCAAGCTCACGGGCAGGACACTTACCTAAGCAGTTATGGGTCCTAGACCTGTATCAGTGTCTGGTATCTCCCAAGTGCTCCAAGAACTCATCCAACCCTTGGGGAGTTTCACACCAGGCTTCCAGGCCAGGAGCACAAGAGAAGAGCAATAAATTCCTGAATGACACTGACTCTGCTCACAACACGTTGAACAGTTATGGATCTTGGAAAATTATCAGGTGTCCCAATATCTTCACTCTTCTACAAACCCATAGTTTAACCAATCTTTCAGGCCACACAGAGCGTGTCCTGCCATGTCTTCCTCCCTTCCCACACCCAGATGACGACCCTCACAGTGGTCCCAGACAATGGTGACACCCACAAAACTGTGGCAGCTCTGTTAGAGGACACGCTCCTTTGTGCCCTCAACCTACAGTTCTAGATCCAGCAGTTTTGTTTGCTTCCCCCATTTGGTACAGAAAAACACCGGTTCCTGGGACTGAGGCTATAGTAGACCGCCAAACTGATTTTCACAAAGTATCAAGGATGGTTTTTTTGATAGTGCCTGGCAGCCATCTAGAATTCAGTTCCACAGCCCATACTGGGGCAAGTCCAGCCTTATTTTTTTCCAAAAACCATGAATTCTGCTCTGTATGCAAATTACATGCTGTGGAACTGCTTTAGGTTTCCCAATTATCATGTGATGAAACATTTCACACCCAGATGATGCCTATTGTCAGTTCCTTTAACCCAAGTGCGTGCCTCTCAGCAAAGCTGGGTGGATTTTCAGAAGTTCTCGCTGAAACGAAGAGGACCTCATCTCCTCAACATCTTGGGCAACTGGATCTCTATGATTAAGGGACTTGAGTATCGATATGAAGTCTGCCTCACGATGGTAGGATGCAGAGCCTTCCTCCTCCAAGCAGAATTACGTACAAAGTTGTGATTACTCTCACGTAAGCAACAAGTCACCATTTCCTGCACGGCTCTCAGTCTGAGACAGTGTGTGCAAAAGATTAAGTAACACAGAATTCACCTAATTAAAGCAAAAAAGAGAAAGACTTGACTAATATTAAGGTATTAAAGCTACCATAGGCTTAAGACAGGGTGGATAAAGCCTGGAGAAAGAGGTTTTGCAGCTGGTAACTGGTGGGAACATGTGCTGGCCAGTGCTAGTGGACAGGCTGGAAAGAAAAACCTTATTAAACGCCTCACGTGACACCATTCCCTCGGAGCAAAAGTGGAAGAACAATTAATGCATTACAACCACAGATGATAGCAATCAATACAGGAGAATGGGTTAATCATAGATGTCACAAATGACGAAGGGAGCCAAGCTGAGTTGGACTGGTTGGGTCAGCAAGAAGGAAACACTTTGGCAGGAACTCATGAAATGGCTGACGGACTGAGAAAACCTATTTATTTAAAACTGATAACAGATTCATACTCTGCTACTGTTCATTTTATACAGTTTGGCTGTCAACTCTTTGGGGCAGGAAGCTGTCACTCGCTGTCTGTTTGGACAACACCTAGTAAATTGGATCTCCTGCTGATTGTAGCTTGTTTGCACCGTCCTAATGAAAATCACCTCCACTTCTAAGACTGGCCTGACACAGAGATGCAAAAAAGGGTCACGTTAAAGCAATCTGAATTCTGACATTTAATTTGTATGTTTTAACAGTAATAACACCCCTTGAACATACCCATCCATTTGTAAGTGGGATCCCACCACCAAACCAAACCCAAACCCTGATACTACAGTATTCCAAAGCAACCAACTTTGAAAATTCTGGACATATGTTAAAATCCTGACTGTTTTGTTAACAGGTCTTCAAATAACATTGCAGGGCGACTCAAGTGATGAATATCTGTGAAACACATTAACTATTCTGAACATTTTGCTTATGCCAGCTAGAAAAGAAACATGATGGTTTCACTGCAACTGCAAGCCTTCTAATTGTGTTATTGGATGGGCCAGAAGTCTGGCAGCCATGGAAATCAAAGCCTTAATTTCTCTTTAAGCCAGGAATAGTACATTTAATAGCAACAAGAACAGAGTCATGCGTCTAAGTGTCAGCACTGAGGATGCTGTCTGTGGAGGGGAAAGGACAGTATACATGAAATGCTGTACCTCCAGCCGAGGCTGCAGTCAGGGAGGGTGGGGAATTACACATCTGTGTGTGGCAGGCAGAGCTACAGCATGGGGAGGGGAAGTGAGGCACAGTGGGAGAGCACAAACATCTCAACCCCAGAGACTATTTCCACCCAAACAGCCACAAGTTGCTTAGTGGTAAGAACAGAAGAGAGAAGGGAACTTACCTGCAAGGTGGCCCAGCCTGTAGCTGCATAAGCCACTACAGGAAATATATATATATATATGTATATATAAAAGAAAGCATGTATTGCTTACATTTTCTATGTGACACATACACACGTGTGCCACAGAACTGAAATCACCAGGACCTGGTGAGATAAAAGAAGGGACAAATTGTTCCTTGCAGAGAAAAATCAAGGCACAAACATTAACATTAGCATGTGTGTAAGCTTCATGAAATTATACCTATACTAATGCTATTTATAACATACACCTATTTGGGAAAGAGGACTTTGATTTAAGGAATGGATGTTTAATTAAAATAAAACAAAAGTTTCCATTAATCTTGAAAGAATTCACAACCTGCTGCTCTCCTTCAACATCCAATTCAGTTAATGTTATAACAGGATCAAGCACAGCACTATGTACCTGAAACCTCCTGCAATGCAAACAAGGCTGGGCAAGCTGTAATAAAGCAGATGGCCTTCTCTAGTCTTGAGAAATAGGAAGCTTTCTCTCCTCAAAATACTGTTTCAAAAATGCCCCAAGTGCAGTGGGCAAATATTTTCAGTAGCCAGGGCACAGAGGAAAATGATGAAGGAAAAGAGGTGTTGATAAACTTGTGATCAGTGATGAAAAATGGCTAGAGCCTACAGCTGCAGGCAGCAGGTTCTGATGATATCCAAAACTGCATTTAATGTCACAAGCTAGTTTACTCTTGAGTGGTAACTAGGTAAAATTCCAGTTATAATTAAATCTTCTCCCTGCACACAGTCATAGGGTTGTATTAAAAAAAAGTTTACTGTCTTCTGTTCCTGTGATACAGGGTAAGCTCAGGTAAGGATGGGGCAGCAGAGCTGAGCATCTTCCTCCAGCCAGCAGAACCATCTCCTCTTCACCTACAGCCAAGAAGTAGTTTAGAGCTGGCCTGGCTTATGGGCAGTGTGGTACCCCTAAATCTATTATGACCTTATGCAAATGGGAGCTGAACTGGACTTTGAGCTGGGTCACATCTGCAAGGCTGTTTGAAAGAGAGAGATCTTTTGTTTGTAAACTGAAAGATGCTGGAACCTCTGAAAGAAGATATGTTGGAGCCCACAGGTCATTTTTGTAAGTCAATTTTCAAAGTAAGGCCACACTGCAAAATATCAGCTTTGATTACCAAATCGTATGGCTGGTAGTGAAAAGACAGTACAGTAAATTGAATTTTAATAAGGTATGACTGTACATAAAATGTGAACAACTTCATTAAACAAAACCATACAGAGTACAGATGATACATATGAGGTTGCTTCTCTAATATCCTACTACAGATGCTTTCTCCATTGTATTTATCTGGGGGGAGAAGGGAGTGGGAAGAGAACTATGCCTTAGGTATTAAGAATCATGAGAGTATAGCTTTATAGCTTTAGTAAAATAAATGCAAAGCATGACATCTTCCCTACTTTGTTCTGCAGAATGAACTATTCAAAAGATAATAATGAACTTTGCATCATCTAGAGGACTCAATTGTGTTCTGCTGCCTGATTCCCTAATCCCATCTATCTAAAACACTCCCGAATCCAGAAGAATGAGTGAAACCAGCAACAAAAATGCACCTGAGAAATCAGAAATCACTGGGTCATTCAGCTGTTGAAAAGCATTTTAGATTTAAAAACAAAGGATGTAAAAAAAGCCTCAAAAAACCCCAAGGACTGAGATTAAAGTCAGACGAAAAATATAGGATGTCTTTAGACAAGTTCACTGATTGTGAGAGGGGAAAAAAAAAAAAGTAATCCAAACTTGACACATAATTCTTACTATGGAGAAATACCCTATTCTTTCATTCACCTTCCACTTTCCCTCTTCGACTTGCTCATTCACCTCCCTGCAATTTACCCTCCCCTAAGGAACACCAGGAGGTAGACCCTGAATCCTAATTGCTATTCTACTAAATCCCATAGATTTAAACACACAAAATTAGTGGGACTTGCCTATCAGGCATTCTCCACAACACTAGATGAGAAGTCACCTGAAGCTCTAGATGCGCTTTCTTTTGTTTATGGGCTTTAAATAATTCAGAGAGAGGAGTTGTCAAGCTGAATCTGCAAAGCTCCCTTGACTTTGGGCTTACATTATTAGACTGCCTGCCTATTGTTTATAAAGACAAAAAGGAAAACGTTAGGGGATCATATGTCTGCATAGGAGGGGAGTCAAGGGCTAGAAGAACAAGGGCTGTCAGGACATAAGTCATAAAAAAAAAAAACAGATGGGAAAGCAAAAGTAGACAATACGTGAAATACAGATGTACCAGCAAAGCAGCAAGAGCAAGGTGCCAGTTTGGTCGTGCTATAAATAAACAATGCTAGCAGTTTCTTGTGTAATATGATGTCATTCTTTAAAAAGGAAAACCCCAAATGCAAATGGTAACTTCAATTAGCAATTAAAACCACAACTTCCCAACTATACAGCTGCAGCCACCTCTCCCAGATCTGTCTCACTTCTGCAAACTAGTGACAGGCATCAGGCAGCGGGCCAGCACTTAATAATCATCCCAAATCTCAGAGACAGCAATTTCATCCTTTCTCCTTTTTTTTCTGGGCTCTTTGGGCAGACAAAGATTTAGTAGGTCATACCTGGGGACACCAGCAAGCCACAGGTGATGGCCCCTGGCATCCCAGGGAGCTCACACACTCCAAGCTGCCCTTTAGATTTGTTTATTTATTTATTTATTTAAAATTACTCCGGGGCACGCACAGCTTTGATGGGGTTTTGCAGAGTCATTTTCAATCAAAGCTGCAAACCTGGCTTTACAGTAAATGACTGTTTCTTGAAGCAGCAAGAAGAATCGAAAGGGAAGGGGAAATCTCAGGACCTGCTCCACCCATGCACATCTCTCCAACCAGAATGTAATCCCCTCTATAGCCAGTTTGCTAAACCTAAAGAGGACTTATAAAAAAAAGGGCATTTTAATACAAAACCCAATAACTATAATTACAGTCTTAAACTACAGAGCTGGATTAACTCTTGGCAATTATACTTCGCTCTGGATGCTGCAGACAAAACCCTGCCCAAGGGCTGTCCCCACGTGGTGGGACATCGTGGTTGGGCAGCAGTCGCTGCCGAGGACACTGCAGGAGCTGTCTCGGCACGTTACAGGATAATACACATGTATGGAGGGGAACGATCTGGTTTAGTTGGCTCTCCTAAAGCAGACAGAGACCTCCACTTTACTCTAGGAAGACTGCAGTGGTGGACAAAACATATTTCTTTTGCCCATGACTGGTCCCAACTGGTCCCAGCAGCTTCCAGTCCTACAAAATTTCATGATTAAAACAGCCTTTTATTACACTGTCTTTTATCCCGGGCTTCTGACCGTATCAAATCCTAAATGAAACATGATGTAACGCATGCAAATAAGCTGAAGAAAAGAGGATTCAAATAATAGGAAAATATAATTAAGTGGGAAAGTTTAACTCAGAAGGTCAAAATCATTGCAGCCAGAAGAAAGAGATGCTGCACAGGGCACACACGCACACCCAACGGCCTTAAATGCGGCACCGACCTTTCCTACTTGCTTGGTGATTGCCAGCTAACAGCAGGGTCTGAAGCTGCAGTGCCGTTAATAAGTCCCTAAATCTCCTGGCCTTGAATATGCTCCTAAACTCCAGGGAACAGTTTGCGAATGGTGTGCTGCCTGCCAGCGTCCCTACAGCAAGGCCATTAAGCAGCAAGCTGCCTTTTTTTTTTTTTTTTTTTTTTTAAATTGTAGATGTGGTACATGCATCTGAAATAAGTATTGCCAGCTCCCAAACATTACTGATCACAGCTCACTGTCAGGTAAGAGTCCTGAAATGAATTGAGGGGCTGTCAAGATCACACATCACAGCCTGGAAATCCTTGAATTAGATGCTTCCCCCCACACTTGGCCCTCTGAAAGGGCGAGAACCAGATGACATCCTTACTCTGTTCTAGGCTGTAAGCGGAGATTTAGGACAACCTGATGGCTCTACACACTTCCCGCTGGAAAACAGAAGATTAAAATATGACATGAATTCTAAAAAGCATGATTTTGTTGTTAGCATCACTGCTTCAGCAGTGAGCACTCGGGGCTGGCGGCAGCAAAGAGGAACGGTGGAACGTGCTGCAGCTCTGCCGATGCTGCCCAACGGGCTCATGAACTTGTCCTTCTCTGGGTTCCCAAACAGGAGACAAAGCTGCATTAAGGAACTTAATTTTCCATCCTGGAAACTCCACAAACCCAGCAGTGGCTCAGTTAATGGCAGACCTTTAAGTCATCAGAGGCTTTTGCAGGTGGAGTGAGCACTTTTCCTTACTGCACGCCAAAATAACTTCCAGCTAACAAACTACACAGATTTAACCCATTCCATACCACACCTCCTAACAACTTTATTCCAAAAAAACCAGAAAGCATTTTACTTTCTAATGAGCCAACAAATGAGGAAAAAGCATCCTTCTTCACATGATGTAGTCACAGCAGCTCTCTAATGCTTGCGATTTCTCAGCACTGTGAGACCAAAAAAGGCTCTAAGTGAGATCTGGGTAATGTTCTACATCACTGTTTAAGGACAATTCAATCATCTTTGTTCTGGATTAAGTCTTGCTTCCGATTAATCTTAACAGAGCAATGAATAGGAAATCCATGACTTGGGAAGTAGGCAGATTTTATCTTTAAACTCAATTCACAAGTAAAATCATCTCTCTTACAATGGGTAATTCTGCCACTGTTCAAGTTATTTTCACACAGTGGGTACAAAAAAAATTATATTTCTCGATATCTCAAATTGAAATGACTGTTTTTAACGCTCCCTGTCATTTTGAATGCATGCAAAGACTAACAATACTGTATCAAAAAGAGAAGCTCAACAATCAAGAAATCCATTAAGCTACCAATGACACTAATAGCAAAAAAACGAAGTTTAAAAAGACTCAAGTATATATAGAAAAAAAAATCATGTCATTTTCCTGTTGGGATTATAGGAGTGAACAACCCCTTGTGTTGTGACACAGTACCTCTGATTTTGTAATATCCTTCAGCTACATAAATATTAGAATACAAACCCAAGCTCTGCTGACAAAGGGTGAGGGAAAACAAACAAACACTTCTGGCATTTGATTTTTTCAGCTAATCTGTTTCATCCTCCCTTGATTTTAGATATGCTTTCTGAAGAGATGCTGCTACTGACTCACTCCTCAACAGACACCACAGAGCTGAAGCCAGGGCGTGCAGCAGGTACCTGCTGCTTTTCTGTTGGCCTGACAATGTCTCAAATGTTTCAGAGTAGAGATGGTGAGAAATACAGGGCAAAATACAGTGGATATAAGAAAATAAAAATAACTGTCCTCTGCCAGGACTACACATGACTTATTTCTTGTCACAGCAAACTCATGTGTACTGTTACAATCATCAGCAGAAAAGCTCCGGTGAAGAGTTCATGATCATCTACTGCCCTAGCTATAGCTTCCAAGGAAGAAATAAATGACAGTATAAAGAAATGGCCTCTAAAAAAAGCCACACACACGCAGCACATACACAGTATGCGTTTGTCTGGATAAGGAGAGACAGCGATGATGAGGCTTGGCATGCATCACATTCATTACTTCATTAACTGTTTTGTAGTGAGCTGGGCCCAAATTCCACATTCATGTGTTATCCAAAAATAATACAGAATCCCCAGCCGAGAATACACTCATCTGCATCATAAACCCACCTCAAACCTGCTCACAAAGGAAAACAACAGCAACTTCAAAAATCTGTACAAAAATGAGTTTTCACAGCTTCTCTCCCCACACTCCAGAATGGGTAATTCCCAGGTTCACAATGAATAGCAAAAGCCAAAGACTTGGTGATTGTGGTGAGCTTACAAGAAGGAGACTGTCCTTGCCCCCACTTCCATGCGTAGACAGCTCTGCTCTCGGAGGAAAAACAAGGAACCTTACAAGGAAGAGTAAGGATGGCTGCAGAGGGTGGCCAAGAGATGTGGAGAGGGTCTGAGTTTGCATTCAAGGATACGCTGGAAAAGCAGGGGCCAAATTGCATCCCTTCATCCTGTAACGATACATCTAGCCAAACATTTATCCAAAAGAAATCTCTAAAGCAGCGTTTTTCTTATACAAACATCTGAGCATCAGCAGAGTGATTTTTCAGTGTGGATCTTTGCTTACTTTTGGCAAGGTAAATATATATATTCTTAAGTTCTGAAACAAAGAAAACTCCCAAGCTCCCAGTGCAGGCTGCTGCCTGCTATAACACTAGAAGAAAAGTTTCACAAGCTGCTAACTCCTGTTTTACTTCAGATTTTCATGCGTTTCCTAACAACTTAAATTTCTTTTTTTTGCATTGTCAAGCCAAGCGTGAACCTAACAAAACCAGAAAGCCAACAGTGAGATTAATCCTTTTGTACTAAATAAGGACATTTGTATTTCACTTCCAGCTCATTTTCTCTGCTTTATTTTTTTCCACTCCTGCTGGCCCAAATTTATCTTTTCAAATGCTGGAGCTAACGTGCAAGTTGTGAAGCAAGGCACACACAGAAGCACTATTAACCTCCTATTTTAATCAAGGGTATTTCATTCTAAACGAGTAGAGTCTTCCCCCAAGCACATACTCTCCAGACTAGACTGGCTTGCCATTATTTGGTGGTCAGAAGAAGCTTGGTGAGAGCAAGCTGCTTTGTGAAAGGTCTTTCTTAGAAGAAAAAGGCAATGAGGTCTCAACTGATCAACCTAGAAACTAGGAAGAAAAAAAAATCACGTGTCTGATTTACACTGGGAGACTTGGCTAGTGATGCTGAGCCTCTGCCAGCACAGGTAGTGAGGAGGGATGCAGCTTCTCCTCCTCCTGCTGCAGTTAATTTATGTGCTATCTACAGATTACAGGTAAAAGGAACTTTTTTTTTTTTATTTAATGGATCTGAACCAATCTTTGTTTCCAGTATATGTAATATTGCTTATCTTCACTCCAGTATCTCTCATTATTATAAGTAAATGGGAAACAATGCACTGTCTCATCTGCCAGCTCCCCAGGCTGCCCCAGATATACCTCTCTGCTTAACTTAATATTCACTTCAGAGATACTAAAGTTAAACTAGAAAATCCAGTACTGCACCAGAAGCTCACTTCTCTCCAGCTTTAGCAACCAGATAAGTTTTGGAAGCGACTATGATGTGCAATAACATATAAGAGACGTAATTGTTGGAAGCAGCGCTTCCCTTGCAGAATTCAGAACACCTTGTGCAAGGGTGAACGCAACTCATTCAGCTGCACAACCCCAAATTTAACAGTATAATTGCCATCTAAAAGGTACTCATTAAATTACTAAACATAACTTTCCTGCCATACTGGCTTTCTCTTCCTTAGCAAGGACTGATTATTATAATTCTGTGTGTATCCTATATAAAATAATTACATATCCTAATTACATATCCAGGTAGTTTCAATTCAGACATGCGATTGCTTTCAAAGGAGCGACAGTTTTCACTCTGTGCACACACCTAGCTCATCTAGCATTAGCTAGAATTAGATCAGAACACCACCAAAAGGAAACTAAGTCTTATTTAAATAGGTTAAAAGGATACCAATCCGTGTTGCTGTTGGAAAACCAATATGAACAGTTGTTTTTAAAGGAAGTGTCATAAAAGCCTTAATTCTTGCTTTACTAACATGCAATGTAATTAGCATTAAGCTAGTTACAAGTTTCTGGGTTTCAAAAAGCTTTGGGGTTTTGTTACTGATAACAGAAGGGCAGAAAGCACAGGAAAATCTTCAGAACAGTTGCCCAGAGCCAAGCAGTAACTATATTAATGCACAGATCTACATGAAGTAAAGCTTTTGCAGAGAAAACCACCTGTGCATAAATGCTTCTACTTCCATTTCACCCAGAGGTTAAATTATCTGATCAAAATCTTGTGCTGGAAAGAAAAAAAATCAGTTCATATTTTTTCCACTTCATTTAGACTCTGTAAAACATTAGATCCTGCCATTAAAACTGCTTAATTAGGAGCGCTAGAGTGAAAGGTTGATGCAGCTCATGAGCTTTGACTACTGAATGGTGGTGGCCTGGCAAGACTTGCTATTGGTAGATGCACTGAAGAATGGGAAGAAAAAAGAAAAAAAAAAGACAATATTGTGAGGTTGCTTTGACTGTAATTGAAGCAGTGTCACTTGTTAGAGGGAATGAGGTTATAAACCCACCTTCAAACAGCAGCAACAGCAGACCACCAGCAGCGAGGGTTTCAAACGCCCTCGGTATGGGAATTCTGCTGCTGTATTGAAGCAGACTTCAAAGGCAGTGGTTAGCCCAGTGCCAATGGCTTTTCAAAACCTACTTCACTCTCTCTCACTTTGCTCTTGCTGGTCTGAAACCAGAGTCTTCCTTCAGCACTCACTAAGTATTGAGAAATGCAGCTTTACCCCTGCAGCTCCTATCTTAAATGACCCCCTTCATCTGCTTCACAGAACACTGAATACTGCCCGATTTACTGAGATTAGCTTCGAGCATTCAGACCTCATCTCATTGGCACTTGGTGCCAACCAGACTTCAGCAGATAGATGGCACTTCAAGGAAAAAAAAAAAAAAAAAGCCAGCATGATCCTAGCCGTGAAAGAGATAGCAGAGGCTGCTCACGTAGGAGATGCTGTGACTCAGAGGAGACCAGCTTCAGTTGGAGCTTGAGATCAGGCAACAGATGTTGGCTCAGTACCTGTAAAACTTGCCAGATCCTACAATGACTTACTACTTTCAGGGGGCTCTGCTCCAGGACACTATACATAATATACATCATAACCCCCCCAGAAAATACTAGGGATGAGCCTTCCTGCCCAAAGGCTAAGAGCTGTGGAGGAGGAGAGAGAGCATGCCTGCCACAGCTGATCCCCTGGGCAATAGAGGGTGAAACACCCACAAGACAAAAGCGTAACACTAGGAACAAGCATGGGAAGAGAGAAACTTACAACTCATGGTAAGTAGGTTTCCAGACATCATCTGAAAAAAAACAAACCCCAAACCTTACAACAACCTAATCAATTATTTAATCAGCGTCTCTAGAACCCAGCAGTATATGCATCAGAATTCAGACCAAGGGGCCCAACAGCAGCACTGCAGAGGTTGGGTGGGAAGGGAAAACAGTTGTCCAGTTATTTAATTCTAAAAGCAAATGCTCTCTGAATACCAATCTGCTTTTTCTCTCTCTCCACCCCAATATATAATAAGGGTGACCCTGATTATCACCCTAATACGAGTAATTTTCTATTAAGTTGTACTGTTTGGGACATAGCTTATACGAAGGGCCACACAATTCATACTGCTGCACTTCAGCGTGTACCTTGTAACATTATGGTTCAGGAGGGAGTCGGGGATGGAGTCAGGAATGAAGTCAAGGTTCCAGGTGAATTCCTTGGGTTCATCTGTTATAAAATTCATACTTGAATAAAGAATTGATGGTTACTAAAGCAGCAGAGTCCCAACAGGAGAGAAACATCCACTTACAAGTTTAATGACAGCTGCAGAGAGACTTCTTTGCATCCCCAGTTCACAGTGTGTATCATAGCAATACAATTTGTGATTGCTTTGGGATGCCCTTAGTTTTTAAAGCCTAGGAAACAACAAGAGCCTGCTCGGACCTCTGCTCACACTGGCAATGAACTGCAATCCATTATCTCTACAGCTGCACCATTGGGATCAGCTACTGGAACTGCAATGTCAACAGCACTCAGAGTTATGTCGACCACTATGTCATTCACTTGCTCTAGGAAAGAGATGACTCTAATAAGGAGGACTTCAGTTCTATCTACAGCACGCTGTCTACTTCTCTTGGCATTAGGAGAGACGCATTGGTAAGCAAATATCGGCTGTAAAAGTCTGAAAGAGTAAATGCTGCCTTCATTCAAGAAACATGGGCGACTTTGATCTGCCTTCACTTCAAAAAAAACATCAAACCCTTGGCAATTTTCTGCAATTAGGCAGGGGAAAAAAAAGCGCCTCACCTTGCAGAAGGAGAAAGAAATTGAGTTTGCAAATGTAAACGTAACACCAACAAAGAAGAAAAAACCCGAGCCACCTACATTTCTTGGAGAAGCTATTCTTAAAATAGAAGCTAGAATGATATCAGAGTGCTGCAGTACCACAGGGGAGCTGAACTTCCAGAGCCGAACAAAAGCGACAGACTCATCCCCTCTGCTCGTAGCGGCGGCACGGCCAGCTGCTCTGTCTCTAGAAAAGGAAGAGTTAACATAGGCACTGATGTACCAGCTACCCGCCGGCATGCCACCTTGAGACCTGAAACTGCAAAATTAATGGTGCAATACACTTCTTTCCCCCCAAACACGCTAGACAGGAGGAGCACAGCAGACAGAGGTCAGGGTTATCAGGGAATCGCCTGGCTCCCTTCACCCCTGCCCACGCTCGACTGCGGCAGCAGTGCGGTCCAGCAAGTGACCGCCCTCACTGGGAGGAAGCCCAGAGGGTGACCTGCAACCGGCGAGAAGGCAGTAAAGAAAGAACATTTACCAATATTTTCCTTCTTCTACAAAAGACTCAAAATTAAACACTTTCTCCTAAAGCCTGTCGTTTGCATAATCACATTATCAAGATGGTCTTTTACATGGACCGAAGTGTCAACACAATGAGATTTCGATATAAGGCATGAACTGGTAATAATAGAGTATGATTTTTTTTTTTTTCCCATAAAGTTCTCCGCAGTTGGATGCCAAGGGTTGTAATGGGTAGTAAAATATTGTTAGTCACCAGTACTTTTTAATTAATTCTCAGCCACATTAAAAATAAAGACCAAAACACGCATTTGAAGAGATATGGATATGAAAGTATATAAGCACGAAGGAGCATACATACTGAACTTGTGACATCTTTTATCAGCAAGGTAGAAATTATTCTGCATATGAAAATAGTTTTCAAGCAGTAAATAAAACAATATATACAGAGTGTGCTGGTACACATAAGTAATATGCTAAAATTTTGGGGAAAAAAAAATCAAGCATGCATGATGTATCTTTTGATATTCTAGGTTTCACTTGTTTTTAACAAAGATTTGAGACTTTCAAATGAGTAAGGGAGCAATAGACATGAAAAAGGATGGAAGAGAAATAAAATCCATTTACTACCCAAGGAAACTGCAAAGCAGCAAAGTAAAAAAAGTCAAAGAAAACTTCTTGTTTAAAGCATTGCCAATGGCTAGAGAGCAGAGGGCATGTCAAGAGGAGTGGGAAGCCATCACACAGCCAGCTGCAAGCTTCACAGCACGCATGCTACAGGGCTTAGACAGCTTCCACAGGAGGGAGGAAAATCTTTGAAGAGTTTCAGGAGGGGGAGAAAAACCACTAGAATAAACCCGATCAAAGTCACATCTTGCTTTTTTAAAAGCTGATCATTCTCAGCCTTCCATAAACTGCTGTGCATTTCAATCACGAGAGAGAAGATGACGACCACCCCGTTTCCAGGATGAAGCAGTAGCATGGCACCGCACGGGAGAATAACCTGCAGGAATACCAGTTTGGGAGATGCTGCACAGGAATGCTATGGGCCAGCTCCGCTCTAGGAAAGAAAGGATAAGTCAGAAAACAGCAGGTGCCCTCCCTGAAAATACTGCTGTTGGAGATACTCACGCTGCTACCTGTGCCACAGCTGGTATCAGAGGCAGGCAAGGGGCAGCTTGGGTCTGATCACTCCAGGCAGGCATTTATCTTGTAAGCTTTAGATTACTACCTAGGTATATCTTAACTGACATCTGAACAACTAGTTTTATTTTTGCAGCAGGCTCAACAACACTGAGTTGAAGCTGGAAGTCAAAATTCTCAGCAATTTTGAGACTTTAAAATTTCGGCAGCAAAACAGAACAAAAAATACCAAGTCTTACACTTGTTTCCCCCCTGCCAGATCCCATTGGAATTCATATTTCAATTTACAAGAGATGGAGTTAGAGTTGACACAAGTTACTTAAGAATGACACTGAATAAGCATTTGGTTATTTGGGAATGACAAAGGAGATTTCATTTTTAATGTTCATAAGTCATCCAAATTAATTAGCGCTTTAAAATGGCAATGAATCACTTCCCAAAATAATTTGTATTGGCTAAATTAATTCCAGTGAAGGGAGCCAATTTGCTGACTGTAAATTATCAGAGTCCCTGACTAGCTCCTGTGTACACTGTGTACCATTTATTAGGCTACTGGGAAACAAAGGATGGCTACTTTTCATCAGTGAACAAGATTACAGCCCTATTAAGTGACCAGCTTATTGTGATACAATTATAGGTTTCTATTTAAAGAATTCAAGCCAGACATCATTAAGAAACAAAACTGAATGTTCAGAGGAAAGGAAAAATAAACAGAAGAAAAGCTCGCTTTCTGAAGAGATGCACCAAAAACCTATTTGAAGGGTATATTTCCATCCTCTTAGATTAACAAAGAGAAGTTCAGAGATGCAAGACTAATTATGAAGATACTTCCATCATCTGACAGTGCCTAGAGGCAACCTGAGCCTGGAGTCCCACAGCCTGCTTCTCTCATTTGTGGCTAGATGATTGTTTTGAGACTCCCCTAAATTAAAATGAGTTTTGAAGAGCGATGAGGGGAGAAACATACATGGGTTTCTGCTCTCCCCATCAGGCAGAGGGGATGCTTTCACAGCACCGCCGCTCCGAGAGCCTTCCTCCTGAGCGCCAGGAGACCTCTGCATCCAGCCGGCACGTACCACCACCCACCCCCTCACTGCAGCAAGATGACTTGGTTAAAGCCTGCAGTGCTGCTCTCACTGGGTTTCCCTTCCTTACCACTCTAAAAGGAAAAAACAAATAAAGTTTTACCTAAGCTAATTTGCATGGCATTCTCCTGCTCTTATCTGTATCTCCTTACCGGTATCAAAGCCCTGACATTTCTGCTTGAGAAATCTTTCCCCAGCTAACCTGCTTATCGGCAGTAATGAATACTCATGCAAACAGGTACAAAATTAAATGGCTTCTTTACAGTGATTATGATAGATTGAGCCATGCTTAATCTACATAATCAAATTGCTTCTGTGTTCAGCAGTAATACCTTTTTGCTGTCCTGGGAGCAGGTTCAGCCTTGGTTTCTCTTTTGACAGCTTCTTTCTGAGAAACACTAACCATGACTGGGAAAGTGGCTACTTGAGATGCAATTACTTAACACAGCTGTATGAGGCACATCTCAAAATCTGCAATATGGCAAAGCACGTCCAAACAAAAGGTGTCCCCTTTAGGGATGGGGAAAACGTCATGTAGGACACATAAGGATGTACAAACCAATCCCCAGCTACTATCCACATACCTAAACATAACTGGAGTGACCCACCCAAAACCGCTCTACCCACCTAGCTGCAGTGAGCTACTACCACTACTATAATTTCCTTTCCCCATGCAAAAACATCCCTATGTGCAAGAGCATCGCCTGCTTACACGCTAATGAAATAGAAGAATGTATTTTCCGATCTCAAGACCAGATTCACATTTCAAATCAAGCTGGTTAGATCTTGCCAAGGTGCCAGAAACAAAGGATGGTACAGGTATATTATAAAATCTTTGACTTGGGAAATACAAGGATTCTGTTCAGGGAAGGTTCTGAAAAGCACCTCTGTGTCTGACTCATGTTTATCAGGTCATTTAGGCTGACAGTGTCCTGAAGCTTTCTCTACATTTAAATATTGATCAATTTTTAGATTAAAATGAGAAGCGAGAAACAGTTTTCCCCACAAACTACAAGGGCTATTTAAAAAATATTAAACAGCCTATTTATCTTTGTCCAAAACACAGCACTGAAAGAAGCAGAGCAAAGGTTTGTTTCCTGATGTACCTGCTGAGAGGTTTTTTGTTTGCCTGTTTTTCTTTTATTTTTTTCCAAAGAGTCTAACACAACTATTAGCCTACAAACTAGTGCTTATTTCTAAACATTACTTAAGAGTTGAAAAGTGAGTAAGCCTGCTGCAAAATGCTAATAAGCACTTATGGAGAACAATTTCTCTCCCTTGTTATGGCTTTGACACAGGTGGAAGGCAGGCGCTGGCTGGACTCTGCAGTTGGAAAGGTGACAGCTCTAGCAAAAAGGTCCCTGCATCTTCGTGGGCGAAGGAAAACCAACGCAGAGGGAAAAAAAAAAAGATAGGTTCTGGCAAGGGCTGCTGGCACAGCTTGACTTTGGCTCAGGAGGAAGTAAAATCTTGAATTACATAAAAATAGATTTAAGAAAGAATCAACGACATTTCATCTGAAAGTTTTAGTTAAGTTTTAATTAGGATCTGAGATTTTGCACTTAAGTGCATGAAGTGAAGGAGTACATGTACTCATGCTTCCCAAGATAACTGACAGATCTGAAACTTACTCATCTCAAAAGGTTAATTAAAGAACAATCCTTGAGAGCAACACCATAGGGAAACAGAGGGAGTCTGCTCCACTGAGGAGCCCTGGGGAAAGGCTGGCACACAGTGCCCACATCTCCCCCCACAGAAACACTCCAGGTAGCAAACTGAAGCTACTGCCCCGTGACCATGGCATGGAGACAAGCGAGACGGCTTTGAACCAGCCCAGCAAGGCACAGGGAACAGCACACCCACAGCAGCACAAAGCTTACTCACCGTGCTCCCTGCAGCTCTGGGGCAGGTTTCCCAGCCTGTGCTGGGCTCTGCGCGGCTGCTAGGCTGGAGCTGCTTCGATGCACAGACCCTTCAGCAGAGCAGGTATGATCACCGCCAGTGGTGAAAGGTAGGTAAGTAACTCTTATAATTAGGAAACTAAGGCAGAGTGACTCATCCAGGATCAAAGTCTGCAATTAAGCCAGAAATAGGCTGTGGGTTCCCCGACTCCCTCAGCACTGTGAGGCAAAGGCCTTCTCTAGCTCATCTGAGCATCATTAAAACACACGCCAGCTTTTAGGGAAGCCTGTATATATGAACCTCATTTGAAAAAAATCTTATGCCAAATTTAAGAAACATTATCAAAATGGAGAATAGAAGAGTTTCATCGTTTGAGCAAGACTTTGTGGATATAAGTGACCTTTGGCTGTGCAGTAATTTAATTTCCTAAGAACATGAGCAAAGTTTCAATTAGGTCGGAGAGGACCGCTGCGCTGGTACAAGAGGGAAGAGAAATGTGCGGCTGCACTGGTGAAGAGTACTTCTTGTCTCAGGGGGACTGGAGATGTGGTGCAAGGAAGCATTAAGGCCTCTTGGCAAAAGCGAGCGAGGCTGCTTGCTCAGTATGTAAAGCAGGATGGCATGCACCACAGGCAGAGCTAAAACACAGAAGCAAAATACTCAGTCAGTGGCTCTCAGATCACTGGCAGTTTTTTGCTGCTTTCTTTACAAACAAGAGCCAGGTACTGTGGCTGCCATAGGAGAAACAGGCTAATTTAGAAGAAGCCCAGGGAAAAGCAGAGGAATAATGGAAAAAAAAAAAAGATCAGAATAGTGACGGATTCTGAGTGCTGCTTAATGGAGTGATGCCTGAATGTTATTTGGTGCAATCTTGATGGGCCTGATTTAACTACTACATTTTCGTACAATATTTTTCATACCGGTTACAAAGAAGTGCTTGACAGCCCTTGGTGACTGCTCAAAAGTTTCTCAGTCACTTAAGCAGAAGGTCTATCAGAGCAAAGCACATTAATCAGAAAATAGACTGATAAGGAGCGGACGGCAACAGAAATAACACCGGGGTGAGACGCCACTGTTAGTCTGTTGCCTGTAGAAAAGCCGCGCAGGAGGTCAGTGGGTAGGACATCCCAACACCAGAAACATTGCAGTGAAGACAGTTCAGGGAAAGGCATTTCTGGACACACAGGTTCCCACAGCACTTTTTTATCCAGCAGAAAGACGAATTACACAACTTCCAACTCTTCATCTGGGACGTGACACCTGGTATACCAAACCCTCCTAAATCTCCAGCCAGAAAGAAGTTGGGCACCCTACATCACCGAGTCTCATGCTCACCAGTCAAATCCACAACAGCCCACTTTTTACTTTTAAATCCAAAGTGCAGTTTCAGACACTTGGGTTTATTTTTGTTTTGATTCAGAAGCGTCTATCTGAAGTGAGTTTATGCCAGTGACAACTGAATCACAGTTGTGGGGGCAGTTTCTTCATACTGAAACAGATTGGTAGACATTACCCTTCCAAAACGCTATCTTTGTGAATGCAACGTCTCAGGACATCAATTAGGCAGTGTTCCACTTTAGCTACTTGGAAGACTGTATTTAGGATGAGCTCCTTTCCTCCCCCTCCCAACAAGCCCATTAAGTATCTGATCTGCAAACCCTTGTACATACAAGAGAGTTACTTGCTCGAGTTTTTTTTATGCAAGGTTTTCAAGAGCACTCTGAATTTAAAAGCAGCATTTTGTTCTCCAGAGCAGCTCCATGCCGAAAGGCCACTCTCACAAAAGCTGCAGTCAGGTCTGCCTGCAGCATTAGTACACACGCTATGTATATGAATTAAGTGTCACTGGAACAGTCATTGAGGTGACTGCAGCCTGGGCTCGCCTCCTTTACATATCTACTCATCTAGACAGGGGGGCTGTATTTCAATGAGCAAGCCCATATAGACACAGTAACATTGCGATAAGACTCCACAGAGAGTATCTGCAGGTGGCTTCATTAAAGCAACAAAAAACCCGCTAATGCATCCACAAAAAAAAACATTAAGTGCCAGAAATACAATGCTGCTTTTGGGATTTCAGATGCCAAGTAGAGAAATTCAAACACCCAAGTGGAAGAGTTAAGAGCACAGCAGTCCCTTCTCCCCCAGCATTTCAGTTACCCTGCAGATCTTCACGTTCTCACGCCGATCTGCAATACCCATAAACGGGAAAATACCAAGTGCAGTCAAACCCTCAGCAATGCTATTTCGTGAGAAAGCAGGAGGCATTCCTTTCACACCCGGCTGGGTGCCTCAGCAGAAAGCTTACCCCATCTGGTAGTGCCCTCCAGCATACAGCACTCACAAACTCGTTTGTGTCATCTTCTTTCCGGTCCTTGTCCAGGACACTTTTGACTGTATCAAACTTGAATGTCAGCAGTGTCTTTGAGAGGCCCTTATAGTATAGGTAAAGGGAATTATTTTCACTTCCTAGAAATAAAAAAATAAATATACAAGATTAGGTTCTGGTAGCAGGAATAGAAAAAAGGCTTCTTAGCTCTTTCATTGTTTAAGACAAGACCAGACATTTCCTCCTTGTAGTTATCATCACGCTCATGGTGCCCTGGCAACTGGGAGTACTCCACAGCAAACTTTCACGGTGCTTAATAACAGGACCAGGTTTTATTACAAGACAACTGCAGCATGCAGCGCACTCGCAAAACATACAGGATCCCAGCCATCCCCCATAACTTCCTTAGGGCAGAGCATTTTGAGCAGAGCAGAGCATCTATGCTACCACATGAAACACTGCTAGACCCAGCCTGCTCGGCGTTACAGCTCTAAGGCAGGTAGCACTGTCACAGTTTTGCTTGCCGTAATCAGGGATGACAGTTTGGTCTGTGGAGGTTTAAGTAAGAGAGACTAGACAGTGTGCAGGCTTTATTTAGAAATCCATCCCGATTTCTGCCTTGCAAGCTGTACAGAGATCAGAGAATACACAAGCTAAGGTCCTCCCTTCAGTGCTGGCACAGCTGCGCTGCTCATCCCACAGCTATCAGCCTGTCACTGCTTTCCCACCAAGACCTGTAGATTTACAGAGGTTCAACAGTCCAACTTAAGCAGTGAAAGGACAAAAAAAGCTAAAGGGGTAACTGCTTCCAGATGACTCAGTCTTCTAGGGAGCTGTTCACAATGAGGACGTTATTGCTTCGCCATGCAGAATGCTGTTCTAAGTGTCCAGTACAGGACCCTCACGTGGTTCAGGCTTCTGCCCGCCCTTAGAAAGATGCGTGAGGATGTGTCTGTTGATAAACTTGAAAGACATAAGTCATACCAACAGCAACTACATTATTAGCTGATTTTTGGTGACAGCAAGTCTGAATCATCATATACAAAGAATGTACGTGAAACGGGAGGAAATCAGCTACAAACCCCCTTAGGTCAGGGCTCCTTATGCCATTCCCTGGGAAGGGAAAGACGGTGGAAGCTCAGAATAATCCTCTATTAAAAACCCACGCAGCTACGCAGCACAACTGCCGGTTGCTTTGCAACTGGAGAGGCATCAGCTCCGAGGAGTCCCATTAGCATTTGTCAGGATGGCTGCTCTACTCACCGCAGGCGATGTAGTCTCCGTTGGACGCAAGCCCGACAAAATTCTTCTCGTTGATGTGACCCTTGAAGGAGCGTAAGCAGTGAGGCTTCCCTACGTTCCACAGCTTCAGCTGACTGTCTGTTGACCTGAGAACGATACCTAAAGTTACCCTGCTGCCATACGGCAGGAGTTCCTCACTTTCAACCCTGCTCCTTAACACCCTACTTGCAATGTAAACATAGGAGGTCTTAGTGCACTCCAGGAGATTTATCCCACTTTCAATTGTATGCAACTCAGCTTGAGCCTGGAAAGGTAGCACGTTATTTTAGAAGCCTGTAAAAACACATTACATGTTTGAATAAAAAGCTTCCCTGATGTATTACTCTTCCTTTCTCCTACCAATTGCAGAGTCCTCCACTGAACTGTACAACCTTTGGGCCATCACTGCCTCTTCCAGATTCTCACACCTCCAGGACACACTGAATTGTTTAATTTTTTTTAATTTTTTTTTTAAACCTCTACAGCATGGACAAAATCTGTTCTCTTCTCCATGCCAGCTGCAACTCTCATTCATGCTTTTACAGGGCTCAGGTAGGAACCAATCTCCTCCCTCTGCAGCTGCCCAGAGGCATATTCTCCTCCTCCTGCCCAATACCAAGCCCCCTATGGGGGCTGAGAGTTGCTATTAGCATTAAATTG
This sequence comes from Strix aluco, assembly GCF_031877795.1. Lineage (NCBI taxonomy): Eukaryota > Metazoa > Chordata > Aves > Strigiformes > Strigidae > Strix > Strix aluco. Next base: position 31,925,764 of record NC_133938.1, on the reverse strand, counting down.
ATGTGTTTTTCTCACGTGTAATTGAGACTGTATTGATACAGATCTCAAACTTCTCCTTTTTTCACCTTGGCAGCGAAGCTGAATATTACTATTAAAAATATACAAACTCTGTTGGGATTAAACCTGACGTTTTCCATTGTTCCCCCACATGCAAACATACCTGCCTTCACAATGTTTTTCTATTTACTGTATGCAAACATTTTCCCTTTGGCAAAAGAAAGGAGGTGGAGGTAGTCTCCTCTGCCTGACAGAGCTCAACAGAAATAGGAAGATCCCACATTTCCAGGAGATATAGGATTAATTTCTTCCCCCAAACCTGGGGGGAGATGAGCCTCTCTTACTTCACAGGTGTTACTCTCTAGCAATCACCAGGCTCTGATATTCTGGGTCTCACCACCTTATGGAGGTATGCTCCACAGCAGGGGAACAAATGGTGATGTGGTGGGACTGGAGTCCTGTGAAGCCACAAGGAAAGGCATAGTGCTGTTCCCATCTTCAATATGAAAGAGTTTGGGAGCAGGACCTGCCAGCCTCCTGGGTGGGAGGAAGGGGAGGCCGGCAACGTTCCCCTCATGCAGGTTGTGTCACCCAACCTTGGTGCTTTCTGAATATTTACAGTTGAAAGGAAAAAAAACCCCACCCAATATCCATCAAATATTACCTATGACATAAGACATCAGTCCCGCACCAATGTCACATTTACCTAAAAATATAGCACAAGAGAGGAGAGATGCACCTCATGCTATACTGTAAAAACCTTATCTCAGTCCTCAATGACAGCTGGAATGACAAAGGAGTGATAAGGGAGCTACAGCAAGATTTGTTAGTCATTTGTAATAATAGTATGAGGTCAGATCACAACGAAGTTATGAACTTTATCTGTAATACTGTGACTTAAGCAGGAGTGCATTCCTCATCCCACGTCTTGACCGGGGGGCCCTAAAACAGTGTATTCAGCTTCTCTGCCTGATACTTGTTCCACGTCCATCCCTGCCCTACACTGCTGCTCACTCTCCCTTCCCTTTTCCTATCTTTACCATCGTAGTAGCAGCATAGCTCATAGAAAGGGCAAAAATTTATACACCACTGCTTTTTTGGCCCACAAATACAGGGAAGTGCCTTCTGTGCTACTAGGGCAGCTGTATTTTTAAAATGCTGCTTTTAAAAGCTTCAGAAAACAAAACTTTTCTGAAGGCAGGTTAAAACAGCAAAAGACTAATTCCTGGTCTACAAACCGCCAGATTCCTGTAACAGCTTCTGCTATTAGCTAACCCATCAAGAAGACCTCATATATATACATGCAGTTAACCTCTATATTTTAGTAGCATACAGTCTAGATCTCTTCATTAAAATAAAACCACTTAAAGTCTATTACTAATGGAATGCTTTTACTGTTAATAAGTTCCCATCAAGCTCTAGCCACGTTCGCATTGCTTAGGATAAGCATGCCATAAAGAAGTTATCCACCACTGGACCAGAAGGAAAGGAAAAGGCCATTGATACTGCTGGTGTTACACTGCTCTTCTGGTTTCATTCCCTCTCCAAAAAAAATATCATGGATGCACTGCTTTTAAATCTGTCTCCCTGTAAATCAGCACTGCAATCAATGTGTTGTGCTAAATACCAGGCAGTTCTGAACACCCTTGAGGTCAAAACCTAACTCTACAAGGCAAAGTAAATCAATGCAATCTATAAAACAGCTTTAGCTAGAAATCTAGAGAATCTGAATACACATATAATTTTTTCTTAAAAGAAATCAGCGCTTGATTTTTAGGAATCACTACTGCTGTCTCCTCTCCCCAATTTACAAAAGACAGACGTGAAAAATAATCATCTCTCTGACATTTCTTTCTGTTCACACAGAAAAAGACAGGTGAGCCCTCCAGTTAGTCCCCTCACCCTGTTGTTGCCTGTCCGACAGCTCTATCAATATTCCTCCCAGGACTGTGGGATAAGCTTTCCCAGATGGTTGGCTCAAGCAGGACAGAGCCATTCTGTCCTGAAATATCCCATAGATGAGACTCCACTTGAGCATGGCTGTAAAATATTCCCAGCCTCCTCCTGCTTCTGTTAAACACTTTCTTCTTATCCAGATTTGGTTCAAACCATTAAATTTAATTTTCTCTGTGTTCTAGGTACGAATTTGCACCCTTATAGAGTTATAATGTTAATGGAAATAAGAAGAGAGGAGCTGATTAAACATAAGCAGTACCAGAAGCCACCAGGGAATCCTCCATCACACAGCTCAGCTCAGAGAAACTCACTAGCAGTCTGAATCCACCTTAAAATGCTCTGCTTTGGCTCCAGACTTCTAGAGCAAACTGTGTGAAAACACAGGATAGAGCCAAACTGGATAATCATCGGCTCGGTGTAAGGCAGCAGGCATACTTCCTGGGACTAGATCTACCCCTGTGATCCATCCCTGCCGCCCTCAGGTGTTATACATGAGCATGTTGAGATCAAAGATCCCCCTGTAGCCCCCCGCAAGGCTGCTTGCATTTTCTTGCTTTCAAGAGGGGCTCACCTCTGGTTTACTGAGGCTTGTAGCCCAGTCATTCAAAGCTTTCACTGTGTGATCTGATAGACACACTCATTCCCACACGATTGAAAAACTATCTAGAACAGAGGCAGCCACATCCAGCTTTAGGACAGATATATCTGGCCACATGACAACACAAGCAGTAGAATATTATTCCTCAGGGTCTCCATAGCAGGCCTTATGGCCTACCCTGGCTTCTGCACACCATTAGGACCACAAAACACAACTATGCTGTGTCTACTTTCTAACCCAAGCATAATGCTAAAAAGGGCCTTCACAGAGCAGATTAATAAATTACCAGAGAACAGATCAGTCAGTCCTACTCAAGTTGCTTTCAGGCTGTGGCTAAACCTCCTCTTCAGACTTAGCAGCAGCATTTGATCACTTCTGTCACTCATCAGCTGTATTTTACTGCAGATTACTATCCTCGGGGCTATACCAGCAGCCTTCTCTACAGCAGAGCTCTGGTCAAGACCATCCTCAGCACACACAGCACTTTGTAAAATGAGAGTCTACCTGCAGCTTCCCAGAGTTGGGGCTTGTGGTCAGGAGCTGCATCTAGTTGTATTCATATTCCTCTTAAGCATTTTAGCTCCACAAGATAGAGCAGACCCAATGGGTGGAATGAATTTCTATTTTTGTCTTAGAAAAAAGCAACAATCTGCTTCCCAAAAGCACAGCAGCTAGCAAGCGCACCCACCCACGTAGGTGAACTTGCACGACGGCCCTGAAGAGTGCCGGAAAGCAAGGGCTACAAAGTTTTTAGCCTACGTAAAAGGCGATACTTACGCAGAGACGATTTCTTCCCCGCTCACAAATTTTGCGTAGGAGACTGCCTTGCGATGCCCTTTGAACACCATGATTGGCTGCTTAGTGTTGCGAAGATCGTAGTAGTGAACACAGTGATCTGGAGAGGAGAAAGGGGCAGAATTTAATCAATTGGGAAGGGTGAATGGGACCTCTAATAGTCAGCTCACAATAGAAATCCTGCCTGCAGCTTTCACATCTCACTTAAAGCCTCATTTAGGATAAACAGTTTGCGCTATACCAAAGGAGTGTTTAAGCAGGCTTCTTAAAATGGCCCCAAAATTCAGTCCAGAAGGGTCCAAGCAGCCTTTCACAGAATCACAGAATCATCTAGGTTGGAAAAGACCTTGAAGCTCCTCCAGTCCAACCATGAACCTCACACTGACCGTTCCCAACTCCACCAGATCCCTCAGCGCTGGGTCAACCCGACTCTTCAACCCCTCCAGGGATGGGGACTCCCCCCCTGCCCTGGGCAGCCCATTCCAACGCCCAACAACCCCTTCTGCAAAGAAATACTTCCTAAGAGCCAGTCTGACCCTGCCCTGGCGCAGCTTGAGGCCATTCCCTCTTGTCCTGGCGCTTGTTCCTTGGTTAAAGAGACTCACCCCCACCTCTCTGCACCCTCCTTTCAGGTAGTTGTAGAGGGCCATGAGGTCTCCCCTCAGCCTCCTCTTCTCCAGACTAAACCCCCCCAGTTCCCTCAGCCGCTCCCCATCAGACCTGTGCTCCAGGCCCTGCACCAGCTCCGTTGCCCTTCTCTGGACACGCTCGAGTCATTCAATGGCCTTTTTGGAGTGAGGGGCCCAAAACTGAACACAGTAATCGAGGTGCGGCCTCACCAGTGCCGAGTACAGGGGTAAGATCCCTTCCCTGTCCCTGCTGGCCACGCTATTGCTGACACAAGCCAGGATGCCATTGGCCTTCTTGGCCACCTGGGCACACTGCTGGCTCCTGTTCAGCTGGCTGTCAGTCAACACCCCCAGGTCCCTCTCTGACTGGCAGCTCTCCAGCCACTCCTCCCCAAGCCTGTAGCCCTGCTGGGGGTTGTTGTGGCTGAAGTGCAGAAAAAGAGCCAGTGAGGGAAAAAGGTGCACCCACGCTTGTGTGCACATACACGTGTCCTCCTGCAAATCCCATTTGGCCCATGTGCAAGCCAGCAGCTAAAAGGACTCTGCCTCTCCTGCCTGCCTTCTTGGCTCCCTGCCCAGCCACTCCAATTGCCATTTCTAATCCTCTGCATCCCCTTCTCCTTCCTCAAGTTGTCCCTTCTTGGAAAACTGTTCAAGAACTCAAGGCTAAACACTCAGTCTGCTACTTAAATTGGATCATGGAAAATAGGGATTAAATTTCTCATGCTTACTCTAAATGGGTAACCCCCATACTTTTGTTTTTTGCTTCTCTCTTTTGAATTTGTTACCAATCGAGGCAGAATTAGCATTTCTGCTAATGAGAGAACAGAATAAATTCCAGTTCTTCTTAAGATTTAATTCACAGATGTGCCACAACCACATAAAAGAGATCACAACAGAATCAGCGAAACATTTTATTTTCTGCACAACTAAATGTCAATTCCCAAAAAAACAGAAAAATAAGAATAGAAAACCCCACGAGACCCAAGCCCCAAACACCCCCAGTGCTCTTTCCAGCTCAAGAAGGTTAATAAGTTTCTCCCTTCCTGACTTTCAGCTTTTAATGTTGAACTTCATTTAATTATCCCCTGCTATTCTGGAAGCACAGGGAGGGAAGGCCACACACACGTAAGGAAACCGAGCCGGACGCTTTTCTCACCAAGCAACTTGTGATACCCAGACGTCAGCTGAAAACTGCTCTGACCCTCCTCCCACTGAAATAACACCCAACCAATGGAAGTTTATCACAAAGATTACATAGACATGAATTTAAATGCCAATAGCTATGGTTATTTTTGTATTTGCGCAGCATTTCAAAGCAGGGCTCTCAGCCATACAAACAACACCCAGCTGTCTCAAAATCCCATGTGGTTTGAAAGATAACTGGATTTACATCGATCAGGCTACAGCAACTGCTATCAGACAGGCAAGGGTAGCTTCTCCCCTGTATAATGGGCTAATTGGTGGCCGTGGCGGGATGGGGGGGCTGCGTCAGAAACATCTTCAGTAAAACGAGGCAAGCAGGCAAGTTGTATTCCTGTCCAACTGCTTCCAGCATCCTGCTCTCTGCATAATATGATGGGTTCAGAGACTTCTCTGGTAAGAGGTTCCTAGCTCTCCCCCTCCTCACTGTGTAAAAGCAGATACTCCAAGCAGCCACACCAAGTTTTCTCCACCACTTACACCAAACCATCGAATTACCCCCTTGTGTTGAAACCCCGCAGCTACTCTACCCATTACTGCTAACACTGAAACCCTGAGCAGTGCACTCTTTCTAATGCTCCTGTTTCTTCCACCTCTGAAATATTAACCCTCCGAACAGCCACCACCTACCAATCAAAATCCCAGCGTGTTCCTACCATTTGGGTATTTTAATGAGCTTTAGAACAACACAATGCTGCAACAGGCTTATTCAATAAAGGGGTTAATTTTCAAAGGGACTTTTAATTAAGCATTAACACTCCTTTAACACGATCCGGGCATCCTGGCTTCAGCCAAAAAACTCCATATTTTCTCATCTGGCCAGCAGACCTGCTGCAGGAGCTATGAAACAGTTAACTGGCAATTGTTATTTTAATGAGCAGAGTGATTCTAGCAGGGCTTTCTATTAGGAGCCAGTTAGTGGATAAGCCTTTCAAGTCTATTTTTGCTTACAGTTTCAACCTCCTCTCCAGCTGGCCCATCAGTAGGATACCTTTTGGGCACCAGATTTTATCCTTCAGAGGGTGGCAGGGAAAGGGGTACCTGCGGATGGCCGCGTGTGAGCAGCTGGAGCAATGCGAAGAGGAAAGAGCCATAGCAGGAGAGACAAGTCCATTTGCAGAGCAGAGACATGAAGTTGCATTCACCTTCTAAATATCGCAATAAACACCTCGAAGCCTGCCAGCATCTGGCCCCAGCACTGCATGTGCCTCTAGGCATCGGCAGGGCAATCAATCACTGTCTGCTCTGATCACAATGAGTCTGAGGGAATGGGCAAGGCCAGTGGGTTCTAAAATTAGCTACTTAATTATTAATTGATTATTTCAGCAGCCGAAGTGTTGGTGCCCAATTGAGTTTTTTTTTAATTCAATTGAAGCAGCTATTTTTAAGTAGATATATGAAGACAAATGCTCCCTGCATTCATTAAAATCAGAACAGGTGGTCATGTTTTACAATTAAAGAGATACTCTCTCTTGTAGGCCATATGGACTTTCCGAAAACATGATAAAAATGCCATCTGCTGAGGAAGCAGAGAGCCCAAAAATGAAGCTAAATGAGAAAAATACAACTCCCAGGTACCCCGGCAGCAGCCTCGCCTGGTGGAGTTTGATGAGCTGAAATCACCTGCAATGGGCAGCAACCTGGGCACGCCAGCAGGTCCGAGGCAAGGTGGCAGGGTGCTCTGGAAAGCTCACAAAATTAATTTGCGAGGCAGCTGAAAGTAAGGAAAACAGAGGGAGCAGTGAGGTGAATCAAACACTTCCTGAACTGTGCAAGAGCCCGCAAACTCATCCAGCATCCCACTGCTGGCTCCTGCCCTTGGCATCCCCAGAAGACCACGGACCGTACTCCACCTCTAACCAGTGACGCACAGGGGTATTTATTTTTGTTTTGCTCCTCCAACATTAAAATAGTCGTTTGTCATTTTTTTTGCAGCTCTACAGTTTCCACTCAGACCAGAAAACTCACTTAGAACAATTTCAATTTGGAAATGACATTTCCACCATTAAAAGCCTCACGCCTAACCCTGGGGCAGCAACAGCTCACTGCTTTACTTTTTCTTCTACATTCAGGCTTAATTGAAATATATATGAGATAATGGGAGAGAACATGTATATATACCATAACAAATTAAACACTCTGAAGCAATTCTCATCTAGTTCAATGTCACCGCAGAAGCTGAGCATGACAGAATTCTGCTGCTGCGCCTTCTGAATTCAAATGTTTGCTGCCAGGCTGTATTTTATTTTACACACACACACATATATATACACACATACATACACACACATATACATATTTTTTTTAAGTGATCTCTGAAGGCAAAAAGGGCAGCTAAGCTCTGCCACTGCTGCCAAGAGGTCTCTGACCACCAGCCTGAGTTTTTAAATAGTGCTTTTCCAGAACACTCAAGAACTGCTTATTTTCCCTAAGATGCTGCCACTTTCACCTTTGAGCTGTCTAGTGACATCTAATCAAGAATTCAGACTTTTCCAAACTTCCGAAAGATCTCACCACCTCTTCCGTAAATATAACATGCGTCAAAGGATGGCATCCCTCGTTGCCTGGCAGCTCATAAATTCACAAGACTCCAGCCAGCAGGAACAGGGCGAATAGGGAAGGATGTTTTTATGATATACAAGGTGAACTGATCGGTACCTTCTCAATCTCAGTCCTCAGACTCTGCTTGGTTGCAGGGGTGGGGATGCAGCAAACGAACCAGTGATGTGGTTACATGATCTTAGGAAATCAGGTTAAAAAAATTCTAAAAAAGGAGAGCTGGGAATTGTTAATGGAGCCAGTAGCAACTTAGGTAATTTCAGAGTTGTTCAGAAAGATAGAATTGCTCTTGGATTTTTTGTTAAGAAAAAAAAAAAGGGGGGGGGGGAAGTCTGTTTTTGCCAAAAATTATTTTCCTTACACTTAGACTTGTTAATTAAAAAAAAAATAAATCACAAAACAGCTGTTACTATCAGACTTTAGGTTCACATCACCTATTGCAAAGCTCAATGTGTACTGACAAGCAGCAGCTCCAGAAAAAGTAGGCAAGGGTTAGGACAGAGCATCACACAGCAGCAGTTTACCTTCCACTGAGCACTGGCACCTGCAGCGTAGCGACACACAGAAACCAAAGAGCAGAGCAATACCGCTCTCCAGGTACCCGGCCATTCCAAATAACATTCATCTTCCAGGTCATGTGCTTCACCCGCCTTCACCACGAACATTAACCAGCATGAGCTAACTCACCCCCCCCCCCCCCCCCCCCCCAGGCTTTTTTCGACCAAGAACTACTTACTCAAAGGGATATCAAGCCAAGGACAGCAAAACAAGAATTTACCTGCAGTGCAACAGTTTTATATTCAATGGATGTAACAACCAGAAAGCCCCAAGAGCTGCATACAAAGGTTCTGTGGCTCTCCTCTGGAAAACTGAATTGCCAGAGAATCAATGACCATTTTTCTTATTTCAATCATTTAGAAATGCATATTTCTTAACTGTTCAATATTTAGATTATTGATCCTTTCAAAAACTAAGTAATTTACATTACTCGGATTTTTCAGTGCTTATACACTTGAGAATGTAAGTGATGCTGCTACACGTCAGACGAATGTTACGGCCAAGAAGATGCCCATATTCAAAACCAAAGTTGTAGGGTAGGGAGCCAGATGTTAATCAAGCGGTCTGTCAGAAGTCTTCTGTTATCAAAGCACAGTTTGGACTTTTTAAATAAGAAATCTCTTCAATACCAAACTTAGGGGTCAAATTAATTTCATGTATTAATGCTCCGGCTACAGCCTGCAGTCCTGCATGCCTCACGTTACAGATGTTTTACTGAAACAGAAGCCCAGGCTACAGTGTACCCTTTAAAGTGCTTCTCTTGTGCTTCTTTGACCATGACGATCAGATTTGTTGCATCTAGTAACTCATGTCCTCAGCTGATGATTTCCTCAGCTTTGTCTATTTGTTTTGCTCCGTATGAACTTCAAGCTTGAAACAAGGCTGCCTGTTTTCACCAGTGAAACTCCATACATCAGTAGTAAGAATAAGAGACATTTATAGTCTGAAGGCTGTATTTAAATGACTCGTTCAACAAGATTTAAACTGAGTCAGAGCAAATTTGGTCCAAGATACCTCTGTTCACCTCCAATTACGTTATCCCGAAGAAACCAAAAGAGCAATAAAAGGGCACAGAAAAAGCCCATAAAACATCTTGCATCAGAATGAAAGGTGAGAGGCATGATTTTGTGGTATTTGATTCCATTTTTACTTTCATTGGTTAAAAAAAAATAATTTCAGCGATCCTGAAGGAAGCCTCTATTGCTCAAATCATATTGAAGGGGTTAGCTGAAATCCAGTTACTTATATTTAAACATCTATCTATAGAAACTGATTTTTCCTTTCACTTGCTTCTCTTCTGTATACCAAATGTAAGCAAGATTGCTCAGTGCACAGAGTGGACAGAACAAAGCCTGCAGAGCTACCTAGGCAACTTGTTTAGCAGGAAAATAGAATCATATCCTTATGCCTTCAAGTGTCCAGAGCCCAGTGGTTCAGACAAAAGCTTGTGTTTCAAGTGCTTCTTGGTGAAAGGAAAGAGCACATGCTGTCATTCTCCTAAGTGGTACACCATGAAGAAGGGGGCAAGTCTTCTTAATGAATTTTTGTTGAACATAGATAAACAAGCAGTAGAAAAACAGAACTTTAACATCAAGATGGGTTAACCAAAAGTCTCTTTTTCAGCTGGGCTCAGTGTGATTTCTTGCTATAAAAAGGAAGCTTGCATCCTCAGAGGTAAAACCTTTGACTAAACTAAAAATGGAAACAGAATCGGGAGGCTCACATGCAACCTCAGTTTTCACTGTTAAAAATGTTTCTTCCTCTGTTAGTGAGGAGAAAGAGGAAGGAGATAAACAGGAACAACATCCTGATTTAAAAATAAACTCAAATCAACAGTAGTACACTGTATTGCAGTACACTGAAGATGACTTGGCACATTAGATGCCTTGGTCCTTACAGAAACCTAAACCAGGGCCAGGTAAACAAGTGCTGCTCTTTCTCAAAAACCTAAGACAGACAGTTGCTATCAGAATGCAAACCTTGAAGATGAAATGCTTTAAAATAGATTCCCTTTAATTTGAGAGGAGACCTACAAAAGCCTCAGCACTCTCTTGACCTCAAAGCCATCTAACAAGCTGCACATTTACTTAGAGACTAACTAAAAAGCTATTAATAAGGAAGTGGAACCTCTCCAGTGGATCTTCTACGTACTTCCACACCAGGAAACACAGCCTCCCCACAAAGGCAGTGATATCAAGGGCTGGTCACAAGACAACTCAAGATTTAATTATGAGGAAACCCAAACTGAAACTTCATCTTATGCAGCGCAGTTTGTTTGAAACTCATTTTTGCTCAAGGGCCCTGCAAGTTGTAAAGTAACATAGGTGGGAAGGCACCTCTGGAATCCAGCCAGTTCGACTTCCCACTCAAGGAAGGGACCACTGCAAAGTCAGATTCAATTTCCAAGTTAAATAATTGTGTTCAAGGGTCCTGCTCAGTCAAGCTCTGAGCATTTCCAAAGACAGAGATTCTGCAAACTCTTCCCTCAGCTGCCTGGAAAAGTGCTCTTATGTCAAAGCAGTAGGGAGAAATTTTTTTTTTAATCCAAATTTGCTTAAGCTATTTGCTATTGACATAAGAAAGGAAAGACGTTAGCCCATCTCTCAGCATTACAGCATTACTGTTTAGGCTGTGTTTTACTGCACAAGTTTCTGGCTTCTTGGATCTTTCAGGTTTTGTCTACCTACTCCCACATGATGGGGGTGGCATGAAACACTGCCATACAACCTTAGTTCTCCTTTAATTCATTTTGTTTCTTACTAGTGGAAAAAAAAAAAAAAAGGAGAACTGCTGAACATTAACTGTTGCCAAGCCTGTAATACAACACTTGTAATACAACACTACAACAGCACTTAGAGATCTTCATGTGACTGAGGTGGCTTTGTTCAAAAAGTTTAGGGTGGAGATTTAATCTCCCCATGGCAGAGGCAGGCTGGAGTTCAAACATCCATATGAGGGTCTTGCTCTGGAGAGAAGACTGGGGACACAGGACAGTTGAACACTCCAACTTTGGGAATAATTCAACTCAACAAGACAGGTGAATCTTCATGCAAGGACCCCAAAAAAGACCATTTTTAATCCTGGGTCTCTTCCAGAGCAGGAGAGAATGTATGAAGGAGAAAAAGGGTCTTTATTATAGCAATAGAAATGCAGGGTGGTATTTGGACAATCGACAAAGAACGGTGGGAAGCCTTCCAGCCAATGAAACACTATAAAGAGTTTTATTTCACTTGACAGAGTAATACCAGGATGGGATATGATCAGCGCAGGCTTTGGCCTATCAGAAGCCATTTCAGGGAGAGGAGACAGTATGACAGTTTCCACTACATAAAGGAAATAGATGCTCTGGGAAAAGAGAAAAGACGACAATGTGTTGTGGACTTGAATTCAACGAACAAAGCCCTGCACCAAAAATTAACACAAGAATTTTCTTAAGAAGAAATTAGATAATATCAACAACAGTGAGTTGACATCAGTGCCCTCTTTACAAACCATTTCCCTTACTGCAACAAAGGAGATTAAAAATGGTTTTGATACAGCCTGAAGCAAAGAACCTTTGACAGACGAAACTATCCGGAGCATTCTGCTGAAGAATGCAGTGTGCTGTTTTCCACTTGCAGCATGACAAATCACATGAGGAGGAAAGAGCAGAAATAAATCCATTTCACCCCAGCATCTCCCTGTAGAACACTGCAGCACAGGTAAAGCTAACTGGTATTTCTTATTTTTTTCTGTCTGTTCCTTCTCTTCAAAAAAAAAAAACCAAACCAATAAAACAAGAAAATTTTATCCCAACAGCCATTGTTACAGGCTCATTAAAATGTTTGCTAGATATGGCTTTGTATTCATAATTTTCTGTTCCAGCAGAAATTGCAAGTACTTTGTTTCTATAACGAAGACAAAATTATCCATTTGATGCATTTGCTTTTTTCTCCTCTTTTTACCTGGAGTTCCCTTTGCAGTAAAGGAACAGTTTTTCTGTGAATAACCATTTTCTGTTGCCCTGGGGGAGTCTCAGCAATCTTTTCTAAAAGCAACACACTGGTCCACAGCAGCGAACTGGAACAATGCCCTTATTTTGTATTTCACGTGTGTGCCCGAGATGATTTGGGATGCAGTACTTCATTCATTCATGCTATTGGAGCTCTGTCTAGACAAGTGGTCTCACACCGTTGTACCAGACTCCCAGGGAGCTCCCTCACACCCTGTCTTCACAGGTGTCAAACGTTCAATGGCCACCCAAAAAGGGACTGAACTTTGGAAAAGCATTCAATAGATATTTTCCCTGCAGGTCAAAGCCTCCACCATATGCTCCTCCCTTACAGCATGCTCTGAAGACTATACAAGATTAAGCAAGGTCTGTATGATTTATTCTGCTGGTGGCAAAATCTTGAAAAAAAAAAAAATACCTTTTAAGTGAGAAAGCCACGGAGCCTGTGATGTTAGCGAGGAGATGAAAGGAAGTTTCTAAAGCAGAGGAAGGCACATTGGTATTTGGGGATGACAACTCAACCTCATTTTCCTATACTGCGATACAGATGATGGGCAACAGTCTCCAAAAATCATATTTAGGGAACCCAATACAAAACCAGCCTCCAAAAAAATCATATTTAGGGAATCCAACACAAATTCAGCCCAGGTTTTCATTTAAATGAAAGCCGAGCACAGCTTTGAGAAGATGGAAAATGCCTGATAGTGTTCTGCTTAGCAGACTGCATGACAAAGGTCCACTCCATGAAAACTGAATTAAAGAGAGCTGAGCTTAGATTAAACACGTCTGCTGGCCTCAATTTAATCTCTGGCAAAACCAACAGCACAATAAGAACCTTCTACCTTTCCTTCTTCCAAGGAAAGGCTCAGCGATGTGAGAGCAGAGAGTTTCAGGTTAGCACTTGAAATATTTTGACAGAGCTCTGCAGGGAAGACTATACCCTGATTTTCATCTCTTACTAACACCAAATGTACTATTTTTTTAAAAAATGTATATCAACACTAGCATTTCACTAAAGATCTATATCTCCCTCTGCTGAACAGATGAAGGGAACAGCAGCCTTGATGGGAACTGCCAACTGGGTTTTTAACCTTTGTATTCAACAGATTCCCTATGGCTTGAAGTTACAGATGACATTTGCTGGGTTATGGATAATGGTCTTTACACACTGGGGACATTTTTTTACTGACTTGTCTAAAGCTTTTGACACAGCAGCCCATAAAACCTCTACCCTAAATAACTTGTCTCATATTAAGGAGAGAAGGAGGAGACATAAAACATTAGAGATCTTAATCAGTTGAGAAAAGGGCTCTGATGGGAGGGGGAAGCAAAACAGATTTCTCTAGAACTCCTTTGAAACTTTGACCTTTATGGTTTTAAAGAGCTACAGAGATTTCTCACAGGAATAAGGGCTAGATGGTTTTTGTGCAATTCAAAGATTGCCTTCTATCAGACTGTTGGAGAAACAAAATATTCAATACACATAAGGATGATTTATTAATGTTACAGAACCAATGAAGACAACAGCAGTAACAACATGCAGCTTTTGGTAGAATTCGTTCTTTATGTCTGAAAGAAAAAAGAATGATGTACTGTTCAGATTCTTAATCCAACTCTTCTCATTGACTATGTAACATGTAGGACTACATGCGCTAGTGTATGTAGGCTGATGGCCCAAAGTTTTATGACACCTAGAACATGTGAAGAACAGTCATTTTGTAGTAAAAGGTGCTTCAACCCATGCTAAAACGGACTACATCTTGGAAGATCTGAAGCTCCTGGTGCTTATGTGAGAAGTTTTTTTGTACAATGAGTGCTGGATACCTCTATCAAAGCCTGAAGTAGTACCTCATTTGCTGAACAGATCTCTCCCAATTTAAGACACTTATTGCACACAGTAATTGTTCTTACTGCAAACCTATGTCAGCTCTGGTTCTTGAATGACTCAAAGTTGTGTGTGTCATGGAGCTGTGATGGAGGGAAAGGGCAGCACAGTCAGACTCCCAGGGACCACACACTTCAAGAGGTCAAGATCATGTAGATAAGGGCTGGAGACATTAAGAAAGATAGATATGAAAAGGAACATCCTCCCTAAGATTTTAGGAGTGCATTTAGGAATCAACAGCTTTAAGGTTTTTGTCGTATCAGCAAACATCATACAAAAAGAACCAAACAGGCTTCAGAGCAGTCAATCTGGCTCCAGGGAAAGTGCTGGCTGCTGCCATATGCATTACAATATGCAGCTGAGGACCTGAGTTTGCCAAATTACAGTCAAACCCGATTTTAGTCCACAACTACATTTTACTTCACTAGCCTGAGGAGATATAAGCCTTCTTGTACTAGGTTCTGGAGATGGTGATCTGATTCATTACCTAAACTGCCCTCCAAAGCAAATTCCACTGGAAGAGATGATGGATATTAAATATAGTGTCACAATTGTTAATATTCAAGCTTCAGATAAGAATACTTAAACCAAAACCCCAAAGGTATGGTGGATTATGCAGACAAGGAAATAAACACAAAAAACCACATGATGATACACAGGTATGAAATGTGGAAAAGAAGCAATGTACGCTCTGGCTAGGCAATGCAGTAAGTCATGTGAAGAGTGACTAGATTTGTACACACATCTTCAGTCTTTTTGTCATCCTCTTGAGATTCAAATGGCTAAGAGGGCCTCTTTAGAGGAACCTAGGCCAAACATTCAAAACCTCTTCTCTTACAAACTCAGGCAATGCTTAGATACTATGAAACGATGCCTTTGAGATGAGAGCTCACGCTGCATTCACAGGTTACAGATTTTCCTATGCAATGTGACAACCTTCACCAGCTTGTATGGAAAGAGTAGTGTATGTTATAAAAGCCTAAATGTGCACAGTACCCAAATAAAAGGCTGGAACAGTTAATCTATGCAGCAGTCTGAGCAGGAGATAACACAGGAAGCCATTACAGAGGATGTCATTCCAATGAGCAATTCCTTTAAATGAGCCACCAGAAAAACTGCAGCTTTGGAAACTGCCGAGGTTGGAAAGGATTAAACTAAGGGATACAGCAACAGCAAGCAGCAAGAGCAATTTGGCATTCTGAAGAAAAGATGAATCTTGCAGTTGCCGATCTGTTCCTGAATTTCAAGGCTCATTTCAATTTTAATTTGAATTTTGTAACATTGACTAAATGACTTCTACACCAGTAGAAAGACAAAATGTTCGGGAAAAGAATATTTAAGCAAACAATTATCACACTCATTTCTGCTAATGACAGATTTATTCTTTTCTCCAGAGAATCAAATGGAGCTTTTCAAGTTCATTTTATTCGTTCACTTGTTACTGAAGTGTGACGACCTCTGGGATAAAGCTAGGAAACTCCCAAAAGGTCTCTATATTGTTACTCACTGTTCATTGCAAATGCTTTATCCAACACAAGTCAGATACTACTTTTTCTGTGTAAGTAAAAAAGTTACATAAGCTTCTAAACTCTGAAGCTTATGTGAAATTTGTACATGCAACATCTTCTGCACACCTATGAGTGGTTTCACAACCCTCCATGATTTCCTAGGAAGTAGCTGCAGCAAGGTAGGAAGTGCCTGGCTGATCTGGTAGCACCTCTGATGTGCAGATATAGGCAAGTCAGCTTAACTGCAGAAATCGTAGGTTTAAATAACACGGCATAGCTGCCATTCTTCTGATTGTCAGTCCTGAGCGGAAGCAGAGCGTGATCTACCTACCAGTGCCAGACAGATTGTCTTCACCAGGACAGCAGATGGTATGGTTCGGTATTTCGCTTTCATTTACATCCCAGAATCCATGAAGAGGAATAACATTTAAGTCAGGCCTTCAAGATGGTGTTCTAACCTAAACAATCCCACTAAGCTCAGTGCTTCCCCCACACTAAGTACTGTTGGGACAGAAATATGATCACCACCACACTGGCCAAAAATACAGATTCCTCCAAACAACCCTCAACTGACTGAAGTGCTGTAGATGCTTTCAAAAGTTACAACAAATGAAACCTTTGCAATGAATTCTGGAATGAGGTTAAATTATAAGGTGACAAGCGTGCACTTCCAAAACATGAACTTTGTTCCCTACTTCCCCTGACAATAGCCTCAGAGATCATGGACTAGAGGAAGATAATTGAATACCCACAAAAAGAAAAGACACCCTGCAGGTAAAGTCCAATACAAGTAACAGGCAAGTCCTGGACTGCTGCGTGCCATACCAGTTTCATAAAGGCTGAAATTTGAGCACTGCTGTGAAGTTTTTCTACAGGCTTGAAAGAAATGCCTAACCTTTGTGCCTTTGAACACTATGCTCAATTCACACGCTAAAGGTAATCTTGTAGCTTAAGCCCAAAGAAGCTGCCTAACTCCACCCTAAACATGTCATATTCACACAAATAGATTCTTTCTGAGTCACTGCAGGCTTTCAATAGAGCAGAGTACTTACCCATGAGAATCTATTAAGGTAAGACCTTGCTTTCAGCTGGAAAACATTAATTCTCTTCCAAAAAGGCACACTGCCTTCTTGGCCATTAATATCACATCATTCTTCTGAGCTGAGTGACAAGTCAGGAAAGTCACCCAGATCCGAGGCAGCATGAAAGGCTAGCTCTACAGAGAGATGTTTGGAAAAGAGAAATCACTGCTCCAGTTACTGCAGCAGAAAAATCAATATTTTACTGGACAAGGATGGTCTCCAAAGTGGTCCCGCTTGGACACCAGGTATATTAGCAAAATTGAACGAAGGCGATAAAGAAGCCACGTGTGACCTTGAACTGTAAGTGCATCAGGGCAATGCAGAGACCTTAGGGGTGAGTGAATAGTTGCAAATGAAAACAAAGCTGTTGATGTAGCAACAGGAGTCCTTCAACACGCTGGATGCTGGGGATCGGTATTGGTTTTGTGGTTGTTCAACAATAAAAGAAAGGTGGCAGCATTCAGAGCCAGAACTGTAATGCTGAAGATGGTGCACAGGAAAGATCTTTGAATAGCATGCAAAGTCTGCTGGGGAAGGGCAAAACCATCTTCAAAGGAAAAGCACTTTCTTAGGACGTGTTCTTGCTCGGTGTCACTGTACAAGTGGGGAAGGAAATAAGGAGAAGAGAGAGCAAGTAAGGGGAGAAACCTCAGCACTAGGAGGAGACCTCACGTTCACTGAAGATTTGCCGCTTGTTAGCTACTACTGATCTCAACTCAGGCTGCCAAAAGCCCATCTGGGGCTGGTACTGGTGCTCTATGATCAGGACACGAGCTGATCCAGGAAAAAAAGGCAATTCTGTTTTGGCCACGCAATTGCCAGTATGAAGGAAGAGATGGAAAAGCAAAATTGGGAATATTCAGAAGGGAATACAGTATCCCCAGTGCAGGTAGTCTCAAACTCTGAGGCTGTAGGTAGTAAAACCAACATACATCAGCACTGACCTGTGTTTTCCCTGCCCTGGTTACTTCCTCTGAACCCACACTGTCAAGAGTGTGTGACAATGCAGTGAAGCAGTTTAGAGACCTGATCGAGGTTAAAATTAACCCAGCAACACCTTAAGCTCCGACCATTTTGCAGCTGTTGTGTTGCCCTCCTCTGTCCATCTGTATTTGTTCGCTGCTTCCACTTATGTGAAGCTTCTGGAGAGCAGGTAGTTTCTGTCCTGCATCTCTGAGGAACCCTCTCATTCCCCAGTCCAACCTGCTAGATTTGTGGGCCCTACAGGGAAAAAAATATCGTATGTGAGAAGATGATGCATCTAATGTAAGAACTCAGGAATCTGAAGTTTTGATGACATGATCTCTGCATAATATATGGGAAATGAAAGGTCAGTGGTAGCTGCTGACAGTATTACAGCACGCTGGGAATAAAGCATTGCTACTGTCAATAGCTGCGCTTAGCTCACTAGAGTTAGCAGACAGTCTGATCTCACCCAGACTGCACAACTTGGACATTCAAGCTGCAAACTGCATGCATTTTCAGCCTTATTTTTTTTTTTTCCAAGCAGGCAAACGGTACTGCTAGGAAATATATGGGTTGAGGGCATCAGTGCTATTGCTGAGGCAGAACAATAATAACTTCAGTCATGATTTATATAACTAATTTCAGGATAAAACCCTATCTATTTTTAAAAAGAGGAAAAGACTACAAAAGTACCTGATTTTGTATTCGGCAGTGATTACAGTTTATACTGCCCAATGTTTCAACTGAGTAAGCATGCAAATAGAATATTTTATTAAAGTAACAGACAAAAGGGATCTTTTCTTCTTTATGTGCCTCTCCACTGCAACAGATTTTATCAGGCTGCAGCCAGACTCACTAGCTTCCCTCTCACCTGAAGCGCCTGTCTGATTTTAAGAGAATTATTTCCCAAACCAAATACTCATTCCTCTCGTGTATAGGCTCTATTTCCAGTTTATTGCTCATTTGTTCTGTTTTAAGCTACCAAAATGATCTTTTGGTCATCTAAAAGCTTTCAGAGTGAAAAGCCCAGAAAAGAAACATATATCATCCATATTAGATAGTAATACTGGGATTTGCTTCTATAGTGGCAACTAAAGCATGGTTTTCTATGACATCTGAAGTCAACTCAGCACACTCTACTAAAGGAGAGTCCTCCATATGGAGATACACAGTCTAACAGCACTTTTGACTATGGCTACATTTAAATCAAGGCACCACAGCAACTCCTTCCATTATTACTACTTGTGTTGACCAGTGGGTATCCTGAAGCACAGAGGTTTTGATCAAGAAATCCACACAAATCCCAGTTCCAACCCACATCATGTCCTTTTCAGGAGGCATCAGTCAAGGCAGTTGCTTGATGATGTTCTTCTGTTGCCAATGATGGGCAGGGACCTGCAGAGGAACTTGGCACAAGGGAGAAAAGTATGTTCTCCACAAAGGAGGAGCAGCATGATATGAACAGCAACAAGCAGTCTAGTAGAGTCAATCTAGTCTCATCAGGGAGAAAAACTCAGCCAAAGCTGCTGCAGCAATAACCCCTGTTTTGCTTACTGTGCCACAGGGTTCGCAGCCTGACCTTGCTTCAAAAGCCATCACCACAGTCCTTCAGCTCACTCCTTTATTTGGCAATATAGCATGTAAACTGGGAGCAGGTGGAAATGCTTTTTTAAAACCAAGATCCCCAGTTGAGAATTCCCTGCAGAGCCCTGAAGCTGTGGATACCTAACTGTGACTACCTACACTGCAGTATGGCTGAGGGACCCAGACAAGGGCCAGGCTGCCATCGCACTCAGCACTGGACACACAGAAGTGACCCCTGCACCCCAAAAAGCCTCTGGGTTTGAGGACTGGAGGTCCTCGGCAGACAGAGCCACACAGGGAACAAAACGGTAATGAGACCGTTTCAATAGGCTGCTGCATCAGCTCACATAATTCATGCCACATGTTGGTAGCCTCTATGGCACTTTTAAAGTCTCTTCCTTCCTATTTGTCTGTAAAAGGGAGTTCTTCTAAAATAGGAGAAAATGAGAGGAAGCACAAAGGCACCTCTCTGAGTATTTCATCTGTGCATGATATAGCATCATGGGCAGAAGTGAGCCAACAGTCGAGATATTCCTAACAAATGAGAAGGGATATGGAAACTGGAGACAGGGTAGAAAGGACCTTAAGATAGCCATCCTGTTTCTGTAGAGAATGCAAAGGGGGAACCAGCACAGAGATGCTGATCTAGTTAAAGCATCTGATTGGGAAAACCCACTTCAAAGAGGCATTCTGAATAGATGGATACAAATGGGCAAGATGCATTTGTCAAGAGCAAAGGAAAAGGTGGGAAAGAACAAGACCTTATGAAAAGGTGTTTCAGCTGTATGGATGGTTAAGACAAACCCTCAAGAGAAAATAAAACCAGAAAATTAAAATTGAAAAAAAAATTCAAAATATTAACACTGAAAAAATTTAGACTTGCAGTCAGAGTCGCATTGCTAAAGCAAGTCACGCTAGCTTGCAAGCTATTCTGCATACAGCGGAGAGGGAGCTGAAACATGTATGTGTAGTAATTTAATAATGGTATATTAAATCAATTTACTTCCTCCTTTTATATCTTAAATATTAAGTACAAATACTTTCTCCCAACCATTTCATCAATTGTTTATCTCATCAAGTCTTACACTATAAATATATATACACACATAAACATAGTCACATATATAGCACTGTTCCACCAAATCAATAAAACAAGAGAGTATAAACAGGAGCAGCACTTCTGCCTAAATACTGTACAAAACTCTGTGGGCATGCAATGGTAGGAAGTCTTGGCTCTTTCACCATTGACTAAATCATTGAATAAGTAACTGAAACAATTTTCAAAACTGAAAATCCTCTTAGCATGTGAATGAGCCAAGGCAGAGCCAGGCCAGCTTTCTAAAATTGCCCACTACACTGGTCACTGAATTAGTGTTTTGCATTGCTCATCTTTATTCCTACTGGGGGCAAACAGGAATGGCCAAATCAGTGTGCTCAATCCACCTTTTTTTTTTTTTTTTTTTTTAAAATAAATGCTGCTCAAGGAAACCAGCTTTGACTCTTCCTTTATTAATTGTACAGCCTATGTGACAAATTACACTATTCAAAAGTTATACTGCTTTTTTCATAGACTAAATGAAATTATTGAACAAGACTAGCTGAAACTGATGGAAGAGAAATACCTTCGTTTCCATCATAACACATTAAACAGGACTGCTTTACTATATGGACTATGAAAGTAGACATTAACTCATTTCTTTGCTCAGATTTCCTTTTTAGTAGTTCAGAAATAACATATTTCAAGACTCCAGTATTTCTTATGCCATTTTTTCACATGTATTTATGGCTGAAATATCAATTAGAATTCCTTTGTGGGAAGTCATTCCCATCAGTTCAATTACTCCATGTAATTGTTTCAGTAATCATAGTTAAACATACATTTTAATTTTTATTTAGAGACTCAATTACCAAGCATCAAGCAGATGTAAACACATTTAAAATTTTATCTTCTCTCCCTCCTACGCCTTCTTCCCCAGTACAAATACTATTTTACCCCCCCAGCATTCTCTAAATCATAAAAATGCACATGTAGTCATTTAAAACCTCCCTATTACTCTTAGTGCTTGCTAATGCTTCTTTCCCAAACACACTTCTTGAAGACAAGCCCATTGTGGTTTGTTAGACATGAGTGTGGGGATAGACACTCCTATCCACTTCCATCCCACATGCCCTACAGCTCTGAAAGCCTTCATAAATTTATCTGTGCCTTATCCCCACTCTGCCTTTCAGGTGGAAAGGAATCCCAGTTACTGATTTATCAGGAAGAATTCTGTTTCGTGGTGCTTTTACATATGTATTTTAATCAGTGGCTGATCCATTTGGAGCTGGTGCTCTCATCCTTCCCTAGAGCCTTTCGCAGATAGCCCCTTTCATTCAAATGCTGCTAGTAGGTATTGTAATTCAATTCTATCCTTGCATGTAATTCACTAAACTTCAGTGAGATGCTTGTCAACCGAGTCAATATTTTACTCTCCAACTTGAATCCATTTTTTGCAGTATATCAAAATGCAAATTTATTTTTCCCTCCTAAGAGTCACAATCAAAGTAGAACCAGCCTGGAAATGGGAACACCTAAATGAAATGGCAAACCAGTGGTTGCAAGAATGATCAACATATCTCCTGAAGTCCAGAGATAGCAAGTGTCGTCAGAACATCTAGTTACAAGTGCATTAAAACTCCCCGAGGAGAAAGAAAATGCAGAGTTGGTTAAACATTTATAGGTACCTCCGAGTTTCAGTTGCTGCATGCATAGCACGGTACAGTTGTCTCCCAAAGCGATACCTGCTCTGCTCTCAACTCTTTGTATTATCACCAAGAACCGTTTAATCTAAGTGAATAAAAGGCTCGTTGTGCCTTCCCCACTGACTACTTCAAAAAAAATATTAACAGTGATCTTTGCCCAACCTAGGAAAACACGAGCCCAGCCACAGGGATTGAAGTTGCAGCTATGGGAAACAAGCACAGTCACTGTTTTACAGCACACCTCAGGTAAAACCAGTTAAAATTCCCAGTATGGCTTTGTAGTATTTATAGAGCAACGATGTAAATCAGAAAGAACAACTATCACCACGTTAACACATTAACTTTGCTATGAGACTCTCAAAGCTGAGCTTTGCCTGGTTGCCTTAGTGATCTCAATAAACACACTAGGCAACTTGCTTTCCTGAGCTTTTATCTCTGATAGGGGCACCCAAATTAAAAAGTCAGGCTGCAGGATGAAGTTGACACTTGGGTAGCGTGATGTCTTCTGGGTGACTGCACACTTGAAAAGTCTTAGTCAGAGGCATTTTAACTGCAAAGACACTTCAGTCCTGGGCACAGCAGCCAAACTCACATCTTTGGGGGGAATAAGAAGCCAAAGAAGGAAGAAACAGCATCTCTTCGCCCAAAACCCCTTTTACCTACCTGCACAGCCAAAAGCTAGGTGATACCTAGAAGAGGGGCTGAATTTGACACAACACACATTAGCCTTGGCCTCGATGCTTGCTACTGAGTTGTCCAAGTTGGTAGACCACAGCTTCACTAGAGAAACAGAAAGAAAGAAATGAGTAAACAAAAACAAACAAAAAATCAACCTCATCTGAAAGGCATAAAATCTAGTTACTTCGCAAATAAGATTCTGAAAAACTTCACACCAAGATGTTAGTGATTATAAAGGGTCAGTTGCTGCTGATGGCTGGTAAGCTTGAAGAACATTCTCAAGTGCACACTGTAAATGTTCTGCCAACCTCCATACACACAGGAGATGCTGAAAGTCCACATCCCGCATGGCTGAGAAGATGAGAGCAGGTGACTAACCGCATGTTAGAATCTCAGCGTTTAGGGTTACTGGAGTGCAGATTCATATAAACAAGAGCAGGAAGTCTTGTGTCCTTTTTGTTCCTTGCCCCTTAGCTGGGATGCAAGAACTCCATGCTCCACGGCAGAGTTGCTTTACACAGAATAAATATACTTAATTGTATGCTTCAGCACAGTGAGCAAGAACAACTTGTTTTATTCTTGAGAAACTGGCACGGACAGCAAAGAAATCAGCGTGCTGGCTTCCTATGATGATATATTCCCCTGGTACAAGGAACTCTACTGTTCTACAAGACTACTGTATGAACATTGATTAAACTTTGTAGTAGAGAAACAAGCTCTTCCCCCAGGTACTCACTTCAGTGCTTCACAGGATGACCAACAGAAAACACCAGCAGCTTTTCAAAATAAAGCCTTCCCCACCCTCCAAAAACCCTTCAAGTACCATTTAACCTTAAAGATGAGGAGTGCCAGGCACTCCCACATAGCCAACCTTACTATTAAAAGCTAGAGATGAAGCACTTTACTCTCAGTCCAGGTGAAGGGGCAGCACATTGGCATCAACCCCCACTGATGCCTACAAGGCAGAAAATAAGACTTAGATGTTCTCCCTTCCCCATTTTCTTGAAGAGTGGGTTGAGCTGTACTTTAGCATCACGATAAGCATGCTGAGGCAGGAAGCAGGGCAAGCTGAAGCCAATGTTTGAACACGCAGGAGCTACATGAAGGCTTAATCCCCTAAACAGCTCCCACGAGCTGCTTGGGCTTCTTCAGATCCATAGCCAACAGGTCCTCTGCTGTCTTTTTAGAGAAATCTCACTTTGGAAGTGAAGTGAGCAAAAATGGCAAAAGAATAGGAATCTTGTTACCCACTGTGGTCAATACATGAGGTAAGCTGTCTTATGGTGTGTCCCTGAACCCTCTGAGGGGTCCTCTGTATCATCTCTGGGTCACTCTTTCCCAGGAGCTTTGAAGGAGAAACAAGGTTTCCACATGGATTACCCAAGGATGTTTTAGATGGTCAAGGAAAAGGAGGAACACTGGTAGGTTCATTCTAGTGCACCTACTTTTTAATAGTATGGCAAGCAATGAAAAGCAACAAGATTGTGCTATTTCTGACCATACCTAGGAGAACTGCTTCAGAGATGAAGGAAATACATGACTGCTCAGAGCACACCGAGGAATTGTTTTAGATGCAGCACTCTGTGGGTATCTGACAGCTGCCTGGAACCATTATAAAGCAGCACACACTACACCAGAAATACAAACACTGATGCATACTGTATTTGCATATAAGCATTACATAAAATTCAATGAAAACAGCACCCACCCTGTTGGTTTTCAGAAATAAATCCATTCTCATTTACCAGAGCTATAATATCAATCCTAAATATCTAGCTACATTTCTAAATGAAACCAACAGCTTTGCAAACATGGCTTAAGATGCTCTCTTCTCCCACGCGAGAAGGGATGATATACGCCCTCCATCGTGTTCTGCACTTGAGGACAGGGAGGGAAACAGAGCCAGGAAAGACAATTTTGCAAAACAATAAAACATTAGCATTTTGCTTTAATGAACAGACACCAGGAGATGTATAGTCTAAGTTGCAGTGGCAGTAGAGGACATCAGGTTTATGGATGAGATGGTATAGGAAGCAGATACCATGATTACAAGAGGACACTGTTGGCAGACAACACTGCTTCAACTTGAGGCATGCGGGGAGGTTACATGATCTCACAGTTCAGAGCAGTGTTCTGCCCAAATCTACTACTAAAACCACACAGGCTTGTCTTGAAGCCTTCCAATCAGGTATCAATTTAAAGTTGCATCCAAAGCAGCCAAGTCTCTCCTTGACACCACCTCTAATAAACAAATGGCCATCTGGTCTCAGTTTTGTAGCAAAAGCTAATTGGGGGCTCAGTTTCAACTTGGCTCCTTTTTTCATTCAAGTTTTCAGGTCATAAAATGAGCC
Organism: Strix aluco; assembly: GCF_031877795.1. Classification (NCBI taxonomy): domain Eukaryota; kingdom Metazoa; phylum Chordata; class Aves; order Strigiformes; family Strigidae; genus Strix; species Strix aluco. Next base: position 31,900,682 of record NC_133938.1, on the reverse strand, counting down.
ATTTAATCTGGTGATGAGTCAACCTGTGTGTTGAAAGCCATCATAATATTCGTTACAACTGACAGACAGATTAGAGTCTGCAGTTTCTGTGATCTAACTGCTGTGGGATACGCTGGGCTCCAATTATATCTTAGTCAGTGCCATAAAAAAAAGGATATATGTGACATATAACTACATGTAATGAAACATGTCAAGTTTTACCTGGAACTGCCCATTATTTTTTTAAAAAGAACTGACAGGTTAATAAAGCATAATTCATGAGGGTAGAGTTTATTTGCTGTAGCTTTCAGCAATTTTTCTGAGGTCGAGGCAGTAATTATATGATGTACAGATGTCTTGATAACACCTAGAATTGTGTTGATGAGACAAGCAACATCTGAGATTGACTATTTCTAAAACATATGTTCTCAAAGCATATGTTTCCTAATTTTGCAGCTGCTGAGACAGATACCTCGATGTGGCCAAGTGTCTACCCCTCACCAAACAACTAAGAAGATACCTCCAGAACAGCTTTTTTGGTTTAAAACGTTTAGGTCTTTTCAAGATACTTTTTGTTTGATTGGAACTTTACACCAAATATGTAAATGTATAAATTAATTTTCTATACATCAGTTCTGTGTCTAAACACTGATTAAAATAGGCAGAAGCCTCTACTGCAGTAGCTGAAGGTTCAATGTACACAGCTGGTACACTGATAGTAAGGATATTTCATCCAGCCTGCCATTCTTGAAACCCTTATCTAGTCGTGTGATGGAGAGGCTGCTGATACTCCAAAAAAGCTGTAAACCAGGAACAGGATACTGGTACCAGAAAACTTGTTTGCACAGATTTGAGGAACCCCTAGGAAAGAAGGAAGCTGTTGAGTTGTCCTGCTAGCCAAGATTTTTGTTCCACTGCCTTGCCTTGGTCGGGAGGATGATGTTGACTTAGCAGGCATAACCACAGGGTATTCCTCCTTGCATAAAACACAGCCAGACAGATATTTTGGTTGGTATTTTAACTACCAACGTCTTCTTGACCTTTCAAGGTATTCCCAACTGAATCCAACAACCCCACAAATCTCCAGGAAATTATTGAACTTCTTTTAGCCAGGAAAAGGAGTAATCTGAAAGTTCAACCTGATATTTTAAGAGCAATAAACACCTATACCTCCACTTAAAGTCAGCAGAAGCCAAAGGAGCTAAGTATCACTGAAAATAAAACCCCAAACAATCCTCTGGAAGTCCTCAACAAAGCCAGGAAGCAAACTCTGATCTGCAGTTCTCAGGTTAGTTTCCCCTCTAAAAGGCCACGCTTCTTTTTTATGAAGACAACCCTACAAATCTGCTTTACTCCACTGAAATCAGGGATACTACAAAAAATGGCTGTAGGATTAGCACTCATGGTCCAACTTACCAAGGCAGCACGGAAATTACTTTCCTTATATGTAATGAAACAGATGCTTGCATTCCTCCTTGCCATGAGACAATGAAAAGTAACTTCTCACTAAGGCTCAGAGCCCTCAGGTGCTCCTGTTCTACTCCACCTCTCCATTTTGAGCCAGGAAATAGTGAAGGCACTACAGCTTACAGAAAAAACAGGACTCTTTCTTCAGTTGAATTTGTCAGTACTGCTTGTATCACTTTGAGCTCCAAAAACAATCCCAGAGCAGAGAACAAATGCTTCATCACTCCAGAACAGGTCTCTGCCACAGTGGAGACTTAAATTCTACCCACATGGCATCACAAAATATTTTGCTTTATCTCATCTGCCAACTTTACCACAGCCATTAAACTACACTCCCAATCCAGAACAGACAGGGATGTTGGGTTGAGAAGCAGCTGTACATCATTAGCAAAGTGCAGTAGCTCCAGTCCTATCCTGGCACTTTAATAGCATCATTCTGCCTTCACAAAAATTAAATAATCTTTTCTGCTCAGATAGCAGAAATTCATCCTTTCTTATTTACATGAGAATCATAGCTCCTGCCATTGTTATGTGCATAAAAGAACTGAAATTAAGACTGTGTCGTTTCCCCAAGCTGCTTGTAGCACAAGTAAACACTAATTTTGCTCACTGCTGTCTAGCTAGGAATACATCTTTGGGTCCCTATAGACACTCACAACTACCTTTGCCCCTTTAAAAGGGAAGGGCATGGCAACTGTAGATAAAAGTGAGGTTTTCATACACACAGTAGTTACTTCAAATACAATAATGCTGTTATGCTCTCATCATCTCCTATTAAAGTAGGAAGATCTTCCACAAATAAGCATCCTGGATTATCCTCATCTAACAACAAGGACAACACAGGACCTGAGGCCCAAAGATGCTGTTTCTAATTGTATCAGAATCATTTTATCCCTAATAGCACTCCATTCGTTAGCACCCCCTTTGCTGTGCCTGAGCCCTGCCAGAGACAGCTGTGAAGCACTGATGACAGGATTTTTCATCTAAAAGCTCCTTCCCCAGTACATGTCTACAAAGCATACCAAGTGCTTTAAAAATTAGCTTCCAACTTGAAAAGACTGAGGTGAGACAGGCAGGTACGCAGGCAAGCGGGAAGAACTGGTAAAGCTGTCACTTTTTTGCTGGCTTGTCCTGTTGACTTGAGAGGAAAATGTTGTACTCGTGCTTTCCGGGGAAGCGCAGTGAGATTAACTCCAATTGCTCTGGTCACACCAATATCTATCAGCATGGAGATTTCTTGTTAGAAAGCCCAGTGTGGCCTCACACAAGTAGAGAAGTAAAAGAGGACAGGAAGGGTACGTAGGTCTCAGCTTTCCCACCAGATGTTGTACGTGGTCAAACATGTATTACTACGTACCCAAAGCTGGCCAGAACTCAGCCAAACGCTCATGAACATAAGCAGAAGGACAACAATGTAAGTTAGGCAGGTTTGAGTTGAGACACTTGTCATAGGTGTTACTTTTTCCTCACTTTTAACCCTTTCAATGTGATCACTGCAATGGAAGGTGGACCCTATAATGTTGGACGTTTGCTACTATTGCTCTGTACCTTAAAGACTTATAAAATCTGTGCTTATTTCAAACACTTCCACACAGGACTCCATTTGGCTCTAATGGGCTTGTTACACATGCATATCACAGGCAAATCGTGGTAGAAGTAAAGGATAAAATGTCCAGCCCAGTTTTATTCACCTAAACCCCAATACACCTTCAAATGACCTTTGTGAATTGAAATGCAAGTTATGTAAATCTGCAGACTTTATTACAATAATTTGTAAGTAAACACTACACTTTTAGAGACTGTTACTGAACAAGTGAACTGTTAAACTAGAGAAAGGAGCTCTGCTTGCAGCTGGCTTTGCAAAACTGGACAACTTGTTAACATGCTAATAAATGCATGTCTAGCTGGCAGATAAGCTTTTTCAAATGCGTGGCATGAGTGGGAAGCAACGTGATGAAGAGATTCATAATTTACAAGGTGAATGTTCACTCCTGCTGCATTTAAGCACACAAAAAACACTCTTGACTTCCTCCAAAAGGGGGGGCGGGAACATATGAAAAACACTGAAAACCCACCTTAAACATAAAATAATAATTAAAGCTGCATTTTGTACATGGAATTACCAGCCACATTAAGACTGCCAAATGCAATAGATGAACACTAATACAGCTTTCTTTTGAAACAGAATTTAAAGGCATTTTAGAGTTTGCAAGGTTTAATGTTTATGAAATATTAATTTATCTTTTCAAAGCAAATCACAAAGAGCTCTGTCCAGAGCTGTATCAGTCCATCTGGGAGAGTTGATCCCCACTGACTATGAAAGCAACTCTAGAACTCTTGCTGATTAATAACTCTAATTTGGTATTGTAAATATATTACAGATAAAAATCTTGTTCATTAAAGATGAAGAATACTACATAATGCTCAGTGCTATCCTTTTCTTTAGAAGTTTCCTATTTCTTCTTAGAAGCAATCTTCTATCAGTATGTTGGGAAAAGGTTCTCCAGAAGCCCTTTGTCGAATGGACCCCAGAGTGTGGAAAGCTGAGAGCTGCTCCCAACGCTCCCATTCAGTCCACCATCTGACTCCGTTAAGCTCAGAGGAACGCGCTGCACATCGCGAAAGTGGGAAGCTTCTCAGTGTACAGAGTCTTTAACATTCAGAGCTACAGGTAAAACTGCAGCAGGCATTTTTAACTTCTGCTTTTTTCCCCAACAACCTTATTTTTTAAATATAAATACATGCTGTTCTTTTGAAAGGCCCCAAGGCTTTAACTCAACAAGCTTAACTAATGTTGAAACACGTTTTGCTTTGTTTAGTGTCCTGGAAAACACCAGCTAGAGAGCATATTACCTGAAAAATGTGAACATCACACCAAGAAATCTTAATCCAGACAAAGCTTCTCCTTTTCTAAGATCTGAACAGTTCAGTAATATCTTTACACATTATCACGTCAACTACAATATTGAAGGTAGCTGAGGAATCAGCTACTTGAAATATAATATTTTGGTCCCTCAAAGGGAATACACAAAGTATAAACCTTCTGCAGAGAGACTGAGAAAGAGTAATACCTTTGGCATCATCAGAGCCTGAAGCCAATAGCTTTGGGTCCATCAAGTTAAAGTCAACACTCCAGCACCTTTTCTCATGCTCCTGTTTAGAGAAACAAGAAAAACAATGTGAGGTAATGAGCTGTAATCTGATAAAATAGTAAAAGAAAAAAAACATGCTATGTGTTATGAATTGTCAGCAGAGTCCTGGACAGAGAAGCTTACTGCGTTTAACAGCTTCTCAAAAAACATCTTTTCTGCCAATCAGACCAATGTTTGTAGAATGCTAGATGTGCCATGAAAGCAGAAAACAATACAATGGCAATTTTAAAAACGAAAAGTCTTTTTTTTTTTTTTTACTTGAAGGAAAAAAAATAATGATTTCAAGAAATATACATTAAAGCCTGTTTTTGCAGCACAGTTTGACTGGCTGTGGTTCTACTGCTTTTTATTCTAGTAGATCACAGTTGTACCTCCCAATACCTACAAGATGCCCATTCAAAGACATTTCAAACACCTCCTCTCAAAGTCCAGGAAATCCTCACCTTCCTGTTGAGTTATTTAACAAAACTTCTGGTGTCTAATCCTATGTTTTACCACTCAAACAAATATTCTTACAAAACTGCACACTCTTCCCCAAAACACAGAAGAGCTGTATTTGCTATGCTGGCACATGCCACATGGAAGCAAAACACTGCATTGAATGAAACTTGAAATTCAGTCAAGCCCTGAAGTTTAAAGCCTTCACACGGGCTTGCAAGACGATGACATGAAAAGCTCGCCAGGACAAAGTCACTAAAGGATTTCTAATACATGCAGAGCAGATGTCAGTATGCATGCCTCTATGCAAATCCAAATAAAAAATTCAGGTAATCTGATAGGAAGCAAAATGAGTTTGTTTTAACATAAGCCACAGCTGGTCCTCTCTAGGTTCATTATTCAGCCTCAAAGAAATGCAAAATATATTTGAGAGGAAAACAGACAAGATTTATTTTGTCCAGTATAACTTCTTTTTAATTGAGATATGCAAAGCATTAGTGAAAACAAGCGTTATAAAACGGACAAACCATGATGAAAAAGTAAACAAAGGTTTAAATAGGAATTAAAACTTATGTTGAACTGTCAGGAAGAGGGAACTGAAGGCCAGTCTGCAGCTCATTATCACTGACAGTTTCAGTGCACTATGCCACCTACACAACAGCCTGCAGCACTTCCAGCCTCTCCCCAAACAGAATCACCGCTATTCTAACCTCCTTGCTCTGATCACAATCCCCTCAGAATCCGTTATATAGAAACACAGTGTTCAAATTGCATGAAAAGACAAAATGCCAGAAACTTCTGAAACAGGCCTTGCTGTTGAGCATGTGTATGCTGCTCTGCTGAGCACAGGACTGCATCAGGAAGGGTTCTGCCTACTGCTCTCAGCCTCACCACTTCAGTCTGCAATTTGCTCTTCTTCTTTACGAGCACCTACAGCAGCAGTCACTGCAGGATTTTACAAAAGGCTTTTGACAAAGACTGAAGTGGAAGAGGTATGGAGAGACAGAGGTTTCTGAAGGCGAGACAAACAACTTCCAGAAACTCGTTTCTCCCTGTGCAGATTCCCTGCCTGAAAGCAGCAGCAAGAAAACATGAACTGCCTCATGACTGTGACAAGAAGATATAGCTACTTCCCTCAGAGGACTTGCAGCTCAATAAAGCTGTGCGCATGAGACACATTTACCAAACAGGAGGAGCATCCATTTCACCCTGTGGAATGGAAAAGCCTATTGCTGGACTAGAAGCAGAACCTCAGACTGAATACTGCTCCCCTGACATGGTCCATGGTGTGGGAAGGTGTTGCTCACTCATCATATGTTACCTGGTAGACCTTGGATCTTTGTCCTGTGAATCCATCCCAAAGGATGACGGTGCCTTCATAATCACTGCTGGCTAGCAGGTTCTTGTGGTAACTACTCCAGCTGATACAGCTTAAAAAGAAAAAGAGCCATGGTCAGTCTTACATTAAATCATACCTTACAACACAAAAATCACTCTTGCAGTATGTCAGGGAATTAGTGTCTTTCTCAGGAAAGGACAAAACCAAGACCCATCAGAAATATAACAAGCCTTCCTCCACAAACCAAAAGCTTTATTGGCTTAAGTGACATTGCCCCCCTCAATATGAAGTGTTAAGGTTTGGGATTATTTTTTTTTTTTTAAATGTATTCCTCTCTAACACTGTGATTGTTTTGCTATCTGAATTCCACACAAATTCTCACAGAGAGCTCAGGGTTTGAATTCTTAGCCTCTTGCCAATAGCTACTACTACTATTATTACCATAAAGATAACTACTTACCTAACAGAAGCTATATATGTAAAACATATAGCTATATAGATGGTAAGTCAAGCCCTCCTCCAGCACATATGTAATGTTCTATACATGTACCTTCATGCAAATGAGAGTTTGACTTCTGAGAAACTACTTCCAGCTTTCTGTAAATTCAGAAAGACCCCCCCTTCCTATCTAGAATGAAACAGCACTTTGCTATGAGCAGTTTAAGAGACATTTCTGATCCAAAAATGCAAAATATATTGCACAGGTTTATATTTTACACTGATTTAAGTGGCCATGCAAAACTAAATGACAATTCCACTGACTAACTCCAACCATCAGCAGACAAAACAAAAGCAGCGACACTGCCAAGTCAGATCCGTAGCATTCTGGCTCTATGACTCCCGAAGCGTTCTGGCACTCTGACTCCTGAAAAACGTGACAGAGGTAAGAAAATCTGTAATACTTGTTCACCAATTTTTGAACCATCTGGCAGAAAAGCATGCCAGTTGGTATCAGCTATGATGCATGTAGCAGAAGCTAAACTGACAGATCCAATTCGTGCAGGTCAAACAGCTCTGACACAGTAACTAGATTATGGTTGCCTTGGGGCCAAGTTTTAACCAACAATATAAACTAGAAGTCCATGATTCTGTAACTTTTTAGTACTGCTTTGATCAGTGCAGCTGCACATTGAAATATGATGTAGGTACATGAATACTGACTTAGAAGTATTATACCTTGGCAAATTCTTAGTTCCACTATATATCCTGTTTTCCTTAGGAATTTACACACAGAAGGGAAAAATACTTTTTCTTTTTTAAGGTAGTTAAATATAAACACTTATTTTTCAGTTAGTTAAATAACAGCAACTCTTGACTATGGTCAAACGTAACTTACTGGGGCGTGAGGTTTATAACTACAGAGGGACTATGCATACCAACCACTAATCATAGCTCACCACTATTTAGCTGCATGGAATCAACAAGCTTATCTGAGGTTCTGGAGCAGAGGCAAGAAACTCAACTGTTTAAGACAAATTTGAAGAAATACAAGAAAGAATAACACGCTGTTAGTACTTGCATCAGCAGGAAACTTCACTGAGTGATCTAAGACTTCCAGCTCTGACTTCTGTTTGTACAAGGTAATCTAATTTACAGAAACAAGACAGTCATCCAACAGCAGCAGCTTTCTGCAAGCCTCTTGCACCACTGCATGATGCTTGGAGAAAACTTTCAGGACACACCTTCCCCAGCGCATCACTGGGAGCTTTCTTTAGAATGGTCAGTACAGAGGGAAATTTGATGATACTGCTTTTAACATGTCAAACTTCTCCCTGTGAGCACCTCTACCTATAGTCTGTTCACACACTTGCACATTTCCTTCTTATAACAGCATCTCTTGGTTTTGAAACTTTGCATTCAGAAACTTAAAAGAGTTTTATTTACCCTATATAAGTCATCATCTTTAACCACCAGCTGCTAGGAGGATGCTTGAGGTGATACAGCTCAGGCAATGCTTTCCTTGGTTTCACCCCTTCCACGATATGTCATTAATTAAAAAGTGTTAAGTGTCCTCAGCCCCTGTAGGTACAAGGACTGTCCACAAATGTATCATCAAGGAGCTATCATTACACTGGCTCTGCTACCATTAGGCACCCACATAGAAAAGCAGGTCTTGACAGTCTATGATTTACTAGAAGCCTCATTCAGAGAGGCTTAAGTGGCTCCCTGAGGACCAAATGAAGCTGGCAGGCACTGCCCACCACGACTGTGAGGTGAAGGTTGCAGCAGTCCAGAGATAACCATGTCTGACATCTGGAGTCTTGTTTCCAGGCAGAGCAGTCACTGATGGAAACAAAAGCAGTTCAGAGCCCTAGAGCTACAACACTGAGGCTCTGGGCTGGGAGCAGTCTCCAACTAATGGCAGGGGGACAGACACTGCACTAGACATTTACTGGTTCAGACCTGTTCCCTCTGCCATCTTATCTCCTCTCAAGTCAGGGGTTCAAGGAGTTTAGGGAAGAAAAAAAAAAAAATCTATAAATTTAGCCATCACACAAAAGCAGAAAGAACACAGCCCAGGGCCAAATCTTGGAGAAGGCAGTCTTTGATCTGGACAGCTTTGACAGTATGTCAGGCAGCATCAGCAGGTGGAGGGTCCTACAGAAAGGCAGACATGCTGGTGCCACCTAGTTAGAGGATGGATGCTTTATGCTAGGGGAGCATGAGATCCACATCTGACCAGCAGAAGAGCACTAGGTATTGCAAGCTGAACTATATAGAGGATAATCATGTAACTGTATCTTGTAAAAAAAGAAATCACCCATAACAATGAAAATTAGGAATTACTGAGTAGGTAGAAAAATATAAAGGACAGAGTTTAACAGTTCTGTTTGAGATGTGATAGATCTAAGGATATAAGTGTCAGATTTGTAGGGAGAAGTAATATTTTATCGGATCAATCAATATAGATGGAGAAAAATGAAGGGTTTCTGTGCCTGGAAGCACGTGCATTAGGTCTGGCACAGCAAAGACCAAGCTAAGCATTCTGAAGTCCCACTGAAGTCTGATGGTGTTAACAAGGGGTTAACACTGGGAAAGCATTTGTAGATAGACTGAGAGGGGAAAACAGGAACTGACAGGTGAAAAAATGTTTAGGGATTTGCAGCCACTAAGTGGTTCAATTAACACCTTTTAAGTCGAACACACCATAAATCTTTCATTTTTAAGGAAAATGATTAAAGGATCATAATAATACAAAACCAACCCTGTTCCAGCTCTCTGCCTTAATTCTCCCCTTATCACCACCCAGCTCTCTTTACAAAGTCTGAAACCAGAGCTTTCTCCTTGATGCTGCAATACCTGAGCTTCTTTATAACTTAAATTCTCAAAAGTAACCTTTGTAGAGCACAATTCAGGGTTGCATCAGGTGGAGGGGAGCTCCCTCTCCAGGTAAAGGATGCTTTTTAGCAAGGGCTGACTGTCCTTTGATTGTATATTCTCTGGCATCTATGATGATATAGGTGATTCTGTGATATAGGGCTGAAAGAAGGCTGTCCTGGAACTGGGACACTACAGTATTTCTCTTCCATGTGGCTTTCCTGGGACTTACAAAGGGCTGAGAAGTTACTGCCATGCTCCTCTCAAGGGAAGCACTGATCTGTCTTCCATGCCCAACACAGGCAATTTTGTTGAAACTTCAAAGACATCTACTTTTTTGGGTTCCCTTGAGATGTTATCACGGGTAAACAAATTGAATTACAGACTCAAAACCGCATGGGGGAGCAAGCTGGGGAAGGGGAAAGGAAAGGGCAAAGTTGAGACAGACCAAAAATGGAGCTTACACAGTCCTCAAACAGGTTAAGCATTGAGCCCCCAGAAGTTCATAAAAACAACCTTTTGTAGACAACCTTTAGATGGCCTGCAGCCACATCCAGGGAGAAATTGAGCAGTGGAAGCTTTGAGATATGATACAAAAAAAATAGCTACCTAAAGCTGAGATAATGTCTAATTCAGCGCTGAATTAAAAGGAATTGTGTGAGGCCAACTTTTATTTTAAATACTAGTAGCTGTATTTTTTCAGGTTTTACTTTGTTCTTTAATCCAGGAACAAGGTGATAGTTAACACCCCAAAGGTTTATCTTGCCATAAATTGTGATAGTTTTCTTTCCTAGGAGATTAGCCTGGAGAAACTCTAGTTGAAAGCTAATCACTGACCTCTGAGACGCTCTCCTTAACCTCAGCATCCGATCTGGACACACAGAAATCCTGACACACACACCCCCCCCCCCTCGTGAAGATTTCTGCGCATCCTTCATTTTATCCAGAGACACAAGTGGGCCAGCTCAGTTAGGGCTGTCAGTCACGCTGATGTTTCTTTCATGAGCCAGTATTTTTATGGCTGAAATGTCTCAAATCCAGGATCAAGTTACCCGGTGTCAACCGCCCCTCTGGCAGTGAGTTAAATGGAGTTAAAGCCTTTAATAAGGCACAAACTGCTGTGGTCTGACCTGCTTCCGAGTGCCAAATGCTTCAGATCCAGTCTATTACCATGAGTCAACCCATGCCCAGTAGTTTTAGGACTGAAATGTTTTTAAAGGGAGTGATCTTTTACTGCAAGGAACATTCAGGGGAATAACAAAGCTAACCAAATACTTCAGAGACATACAGAATTATTACCATTGTGAATGTTTTTAAAAAAGCTTTTTTCTAATCAATCCAAAGAAAACCTCTGGCAGGGTTAAGAGACAAACACTTTCAAAGAAAAACTTCATCATGAAGCAGTTACTCTGAAAACTGGAATTAATGACAGTTGAAGGTATATTTCCTTATAACCTGTTTGATGTCAAATGTTTTCTGCACTGGAAATAGAGGCATCCAACAGAACCACTTCTGAGGTTTTTCAGCATAAAGAGAGCTCATACCTCTCCAAATAGCAAAGACTTTACAATGAAAAACACCATACGGCAAGTTTGTGCTTAATTTAAACTTAATAGTGAGAACTGGCTGCCATTTCAAAAATTGACAGCAATATGCCCATGAACTACTATTAAGATAGAGCAATCATGCATTTGATTTATTGACACCAAAAAATGAAAACAATAAAATACCATCAGCCCCCTAAAAAAAAAAGCCTACTGATGCTTTGCTTTTACTGCAGTTGACTAAACAGATGCAGCTGATTTTTGGAGGTTTGTGGTAACATCTATCACTGAAGTACAGATGCTGCAAACACACCGTGGTGAGCATGCAGAATACTAAACACGGATTTCAAAAGCGTGTTTACCTAACCACACTTGCACATCACCTATTGTAGATTAACGAGGCCTAAAGCCAATTTCTTTTACCTGAACGCTAGATCTCCTTATTTTTCTCACCCTGCAACCTATGGCAAAACAACAAATCTGCCTCTTGAATACATCAGAGAAGAGCTGTGGCTCGCTGCTAGCCGTTCATCCTCTTCTTGTCCTTTCCCATCTCTTCCTGTGCAGGGGGGAGCCGCAGATTATTGTCTGCCATAGCTAGGGACACAGCAAGTCATAATTAGCTCACAGGGTGCTGTTTATAGCTACTACACAATGCCAGGATTTGTTTCTTGTACTGAAGCTATGAATCTGTAAATGGGATTTTTATGAGGATTTGTGTGTCATCTTGTGTTTTTCCTGGAAGCTTATGCCACTGTTGTTCCCGGGGGACGCGATGCACATTTACCAGAAACCCAACACACCGACTTCCTCCCTGTTCTTAAAAATAGGGATGAGAAAGCTCAGCAGATGATGAAAAAAGAATGTATTTAAGAAGCAGGTGGGTGTAAAAAAAGGGGGTTGGAAAAGAGGAAGAAAGACTCAGATACAGCTGGTACCAGGGCTCTGCTCCAGAAAAGCCTACAATCAATTACTGCTGGCATGAAGCTCAACCTTTCAGCAGGCGCCCAGCTGGCACAAGGCAGAGCAGGGCTGGGCTGGTGCCAGCCCCGTCCCAGGCAAGGGCTTCCCTTCCCGCAGCTGCTCCAGGCCAGCAGACTTGCTCTTGGCCAGACACGAGTCCTCGCAAATGCTGTCACCTGTCTGCTTTTATAAAAGCCCGTCAGAGCTGCCGCTCCTCCGAAAGCTGAGGCACCAATGTAACCGCTAACGATTTATGCTCCGGCATCATTTTTATGTTCCAGCATCACCACTCTGAACAAGGTTAACCAGGATCAATTTGGGGTGAGCTTCCCATGACGTGTCTTCGGAAAGCCAAAGCGCCTGCAGACAGACAGCTCTGGTGCCGCGTGAGGACGGAAGGGACGTTACAAGCCATGCCAGTGTCACACGCCAGCTTCAGCAGAAGAAACACATCATCAAATCCCATCTGCACACAGACCCCCTCATCCACGCTGGGAGGAGAGGTACCACCTGTGTGCTACAGCAGAAATATGTCTGTCTTCGAGATCAGAAAGGGCAACTAGCAGGTAGAGTAAGCCTCTGGAAGAAGCTGCACCTCCACCCACATTAAGATCAACAGCTTTAAGCCAAGGCTTTTTACAAAAAGAAGGCTCCACTTGTTTAGATTTTATTATAATACAGGCACATTTCCAGCATACTGCAATATTCTGTAATGAAATTACAGCCTTCATATATAACTTCTCCCTCAAGCTACGCCACTTCAGAATAGCAAGTTATTATGCTGCTCAACACTGCGCCAGTGAGCCCCAGCACCAGTGACTGGCAGCACAGCTAATGGATATAGCAAGGATGCATTCGACTGACAGCCTAACTTTATTTGTCAAAACCAAAAGCACCCACATTCCGAAGGAAGGTTGATATAACATGGAGGTGCCAACGGGAAAAAAAAAAAAATGCTTTTCTTTGGAGGAATGAGAGAAACTAGGGCAAGGAAAATGAAAGAAAAGGACCCTGTCTGCCTTCACTGAGGCACAGAGTGTCAGAGGACAATGCATTTAGCATCATCATATATATGTATAATGTATATATGCATGAAATTTGAGAAAGAGAAGAAATCTTGATTGCAAGAGGTATCTTGTCTGGAGCACAAAGCTGACAAGAGTAACATCACTGAAGGCACTAATGGGGCTTTTCTCACCGGCAGCTGCCAGAGAAGGAAGAACAAACAACTTCCTAATGCCTGGCAGGATGGTCCTGGTAGATCCCTGTCAAATTTGAAGTAGCAAGTCTGGAAGTTGTCTCAGACAGACCAAGAAATACTAAACACACATTGCTTTTCCCCTTTTAATTAAGGCAAAAGGTATTAATCGACTGCTAGATGGTTCTCCTATTGTTCTGCTCTTGCCTCCAGAATAATGAAGCTGAACGGTGTGAACTCTGCTATGACTCAGGCAAAAATACGGAACATTTCACAAGTCCACCAAAACGCAAGCTCCATAATCAGTATGGCTTATCAATACAAATCCCTCTTAAACTGTTTTTACTCATCTTGAAAGTCAGTCCCTGTGTCAGTTGCATTGACACATCTTTTCCTTCATAAAACAGTGTCACACAATTCCTGAGAATAATCAGCATAAGTGATCCAGGAGTGACTGATCTATCTTAAGAAACATGTCAACTACAAAACTAAATGTGAGGTTTACGCTATAAAGTAGGTTTGCAAACATTATTAATCTTGTTGCACAACATTTTGTTTTTGTGAAAACTAGACTGTTATATAAGTTTATTACTTACACATTTGTGGGTGCTTTACTGTTTTTAAAATGTAGAGTACCAAATAAAAACAAATGAGTTCAGAGATGCTGGTGACTTGTATTATAATTCTGAATTGGTTTGATTGCCTGTATTATTTACTTTTGAGCTTTAACAGAATTTTTGAATTAGGATTTGTAAGTTAAGTTAGCTGGATTCTTTCAATTGAAGTTCTGACATGGTGATCTATATTTCTTTGGTTTAAGTAATCTAAAAAGATGACAGTAATGATAGCAGCACAGAAGCAAAAATCAAGCAAGGTCTTTTCCCAAGAGCTTGATATTACGAGGCCCAGCAGAACAGTACTTTATGCAGACAAATTCATAGGCAGAAGGTGCAAATGGGGCACATTTCCTGAGGACTAGCAGATGAAGAGAACATGAAGGAATTCGTGATTATTATAAAGTGGGCACAGAAGTTACCTTGAGACAAGCTAAGACTTTACCTGGAGCATATCCACTACTCTGCTTTTACTCTCTTTTAACTGAGTAGGCATCCAGAAACACTTGCAAGGAACACAAAAGCAGTTCGCTACCCTATGTCCCTTCCTCCTCCAGATATGTGGGCCTGCTCTTACCTTGGGTGAGCCCAGCATATGCAAGTAAAAGTGCTTGTGCCACCCAATCCCACCTAGAGTTCAAAGCAAGGTCTCCAATGGCTCCTGCTTTCCTTTCCCCTCCCATTCCCACAATGGATAAGGAAAGCGAAACAGTTACTGCACACAAACAAGCAAATTGAAAAGGCCCTTTGAGTTCAAATACAAAGTCAACGCCTACCTGATTTTGGAATTACAGGTCATTTCATTCTCAGGGTAGTGAATATCCACCGCGTCCTGAATGACTGTACCATACTCATAGACTTTAATCTTCTTTGTCACCCCAGCGATGGCAAAGTAGTCACAGTCTCGGTCGAACTCGATACTGAGGAACAAAAGCACACGTTGAGAACTGTGTAACACAACACACGTATTCACCAGCAGAGCATTTTACCACCTAAATGGCGGTACGGCAGAGCTGAGAATCACAGTTTGCAGTTAGCAAATACCCCATTCAGAGCACACATGCCAACAGCATGGAGTTCTTGCTCTTGGGCACCATTTTCTAACCCCCTCCAAACACACCCACATCTCCAATTACTGAAATGGACTTTCTGTGGTAGCCCAATCCCCCCCCCCCCCCAGCCAAGATCGTTGTTCAGATGCTCCAGAAGTCTTCCAGTTCAACTACACCATCTACATTACGCAGTACCCAAATGTCAAAGCTGACAGCTCACCCTGGAAATGGGCTTAACATTCAGCTGCACGAGCTGCACGCTCTGTGATCGTGCTGCAGGATGACTGCCCATTGATTCCTTTTGGCTGCACTGCTGCATCCCTTAGCTCCTATATACAGCAGCATGGTGAACTCAAGTGTTAATGCAGAGCAAACCAGTATTTGTGAAAAAACCTTCTAAATTCCCTGAGTAACAAGAGGGTCAAAACATATAGCTTCAGTACTGTAAAAACCATGCATGCTCTGACTTCCACTTAGGGTTGCTTGTGGAAACCGAGGCACCTTCTTTCTTGAACTGCAGGGTAAGTTTGTAATAGATATCAATGAAGTTGGAAGTAAAAGCAGTCACCTTATAACAAAGTTAAACTGCAAATGAGAAAAGCCTGAGGTTGTACATGAAATACATCTGAGAGAAAGGCAGGCAGCAGGTTATAAACAGCTAATGTCATTGCTGCCTTCACAGCTTAGAAGAGCTTGAGAGAAAACTATTAGATACCTAGTAGTCAGGGAAGTAAACCTGCTTCCTAGGAGCTCCTGCCTGCCTGCAGCCCCTGTCACTGCAGGCAGGGCAGGGTGGATGTGCACACACACTTACCTCTGCTTTCAGAAGCATCAGCCTCAGAGACACCAGTTTGCTACTCCTCCCAGAAAGGATTTGGGAGATGGCATTTGCTCTCAGTCTCCAGGTTTCTATGATCAGTAACCAGCTCTCCTCAAGTCTCTTGACTAAGCAATCAATCTACTGCTTTGAGAAGTCTCTTTTGGGGTTCTTCCACTCAGTAACTAATTTCAATCTCTGCTGTCCCTATCATCTTTTTTCCAAGAAGCCAGAGCATTTGTGAACCAGGCAGCAAGTTCTGAATGGCAGCAGAGAAAACTGAGTTTACACTGATTTCACATTCATATAGCCTGAAAAATCCTGAGAGCAGGGGTATTTAAGGTACCTTTCTACAATTAGAAAGCATTAAACCAATTACAAGAACAGAGAGGGTTCTTCAGGCTTCCCCTATAGCTATAACAGGTAGAATTTTCTACCCCTCGACATAGCTGAGAAGTCAAAGGCACTGCAATGCTTTCAAGGGAAAATAAATTTAAATGCCAACAGAGTTTTCAAGTTCTTGTAAAGGAGATATCATCAAGTTATTTTTAAACTGTGGAGAGAACGGATTGTTGATATGCAGTCTGACTGTATAAAATAATTCAGTGAAACAGCTTGCAACTTGGCCTTTTAATTCAGGCATAAACTTCTCCAAAGCAGTGGCAGGAGACAGTCCCACTCGCTGTTGCTTCCTTGCTAGAGGAGAAAAGAACTAGTTGGGTCCAGCCTGCAAAGTCACGAGCCTCCAAAAGGCAAAGAAATGGAACATGCTTAAGCCTGGGGAATCAATCAAGCAAGGATGCATCTATTTAAATAAAACAGGAAAGGGAAAGAAGCCGTATAAGCTGCCAGACTGCTCTCCCCCGCCCCAGATCTACCCTAGTCTAATCACTTTTTATACAAACAGGCCGAAAGCACCATTCAGACCTGCCTTGTCAGCTCACCCTATTCTATGGAAGACTTTTATAATCAAAAGCCTCTATAACAATACAATGGATTTACCTGTGCCACAATCTTAATTAAACCGCTGTCTCAGCTCCTGCTCACTGCCCTGTGGATTCAGGTAAAGCACAACTAAACTGATGGCAGCGATTCATCTACTTGATTCAATTTATACCCTTAGCCTTCTGCTGAAGAAAAAAAAAAATAATATATTACAATGTCTGGTAAAAAGCCAAGTTATTAGAACAGAATAGAACCTCTCTCACCTGGGGTGGGTTTGCTTCTCTAGCATTAATTCAATTTTTTTTTTTTTAAATAGAGACATGCTGTAGACATAACAAATGAGTATTTCAATATGTCTATAAAAGTTAACACATCATTAAAAAAATTAATAAACGGCATCAACCAATGAAATTGATTGTCAGACCTGTGACCTTCAAACAGCATCAAAGACACTGCAGGGAGAAAACAGATGCAGAACTAAACCATGACCTGTACAGATGTTTGCTGGCTGTGAGAGAGGCAGGCAAACCCAACACCGCAAGCTTAACACATACTTGCACCTTGGCCTCCCTCTCCTATGCGCAGTCCTGGTCCAACAGCTGTTCTCACTTTCTGCCAGTCCACTTTTTGTAACCGATTTACATCAAACACCCCCCCCAATCCCCACCCCCGAACAATCTAGTGGCTAATCAAGTGCATTATTTACTATATAAAACTATTCCTAATATTTGCAAAGCTCTTGCTTCCTCCTGCACTAATCAGGATTAGGACAAACAGCCCACTTGCATAGCAACAGTTATTTTCATGCTTTTTCCTATAAGTCTTCTAAATACCTTTAGCTTTAAGTAGGGCTTATTTGCATTTAACTAGCTCGATGGTATTCCTGTCACTTACCGCTTGAAGTCTTTGTGTCAATGTAAGTGCTTGCTTACACACAAGCTTATCTGCATGAAAATTTGCAAGGGAACTTAGTTTTATTTTGTCAAAAGATACAGCAGGGGCAGCTCTGAAGAACAACATTCTGGTTGGCAGGTGATGCATTTCTACAAAGTGAATTAGTCATTAACACAATGATAACATGCAATAGAGTAGTAGGAAATACTTTATCCTTTTTTGTGAAAACGGCCATTGAATCAAGAGACAAACCAGCTGGACAACAGCATCCATTTCACATGTGGTGAGAGGCAGAGCTATCAGTGAGCCAAAGCAACGCATAAAACACGCATGCAATGGCTATTAACATCCTGCTAAAATAAGAGCAATGTGTTTTGGTAGCACTGTTTTAGTTAGACTTAACATGGGACTGACAATGAACGTTTTCACCATCTCAGAGGGCAGATGGAGCACCAACTGTCTCTGTGTGCTACAAACCTACCTCAGTACTAGCATGAAGCCACCTCCTTTGGAGATGGGAGACCAGTTCAGACATTCATTTTTTTAAGGAACCACTGGAGATAAACCATGTTTTAGATCACTTCAACATCCAGTTAAGTTCCCTCTTGGACTAGCAGTGATCCTTGCTCCTCAAAGACGTGCATGTTAGAAACAATTAGCAATTGCTCCTTTTGGGTTTTTTTAACCTCCTTTTAAACTCCACATTTCTGACCAACAAAGACTAGCTGAATTTTTATAGGGAATCTTTTGGGGTCACAAAAGCTCCTGGATATTTGAAAAATATGTATAAACGTGTAATAGAATTTACTCATAAAAATCAAATTGTAAGGAACTGATTGTTTTGTTCTAGGGAAAAATAGAAGAGAGACATCTCCAGTTCCCAAGTCACCACTTTCTTTTTCCTAAGTAGTTATTGACCAGCGTCCTATGGAAATACCACTAAGAGCTGCTAGAAAGTAAACACATTCTCAAGGGTTCAGGTTGCCCTGCTGCTTATCTTTATTCTTAATCTGTGAGATTAGAAATCAATTGCTTTATTTAATGCTAAAACCTACAACCTTGGAGAGCACTCATAGCTAACAAATGGAATTACAAAATAAATTGCTTCTGAAACATGTCTGGAAGCTTGGCATGGTGTTGAGTGTAGACCAGTAGGGAAGGAGTAAAGCATGAGCATTTACTAGTTCTGCCATTGTATAAGCCTTGCTACATTTGCATCCTGATGGTGTGTGCAGTTCTCCGCACTCCAGGAGGACACACTGGAGTGAGAGAATGCATACAGATGGGCAACTAAATTGATTCAAGGAATGGAGCAGCTGCCTTACCATAAGGGTTACCATAAGGCAACAGCAAGACGGGTGCTCAACAAGTCACTGCACACTAGAACTAGGAGGCACTCACCAGAAGATTGATTTGGGACAGATGAAGGTTCCCCCCCTCCCAGTCACACTTTAAAAACCAGACACACATACATTCCAGGTACTTACTCCTGCAAGACATGATGGTAGCAGAGTGAATATGACAACACGAACAACTGGTTACAACATGTAATCCATGAAGAACTGGTCCATACCAGATATTAACAGAAACAAAATAGATACACCCTTTAGTATCCCTGATGTAATGATTGTGGATGCTGGGAGGCCACAAGACAACAACTCTACAGGTTGGAATGCTCTGTGGTCTTCTGCAGGGCCAGCGTGGGGCTAGGTGCCCTCCAAACTGACCCCAGGGGCAGCTTACACTGTATTTGAAATTGCAGTTTGAAACACCCCAGTGATCAGACTGGAGGGGCACCTAGCCAGCAAGTTTCTCTGAGAAACGGGTACGTGCTGTATCTACTGCTTCAAATCACGAGAAGGGGGGAGGTTGCATTTAACTGCATCACTAGTTACAGCTAAAAGGTCTGCAGCCAATTGCTCCTCTCCCGTTTCCATACACACACACTCTACAATTGCTACTATAATCATAAATGCCTCTGCTGTGACTTGGTAATGAGATATGTGACCGTAGGAGTTGCCATTTCCACAAAGTAGATGACTCAGTCCCTCTCATGGGACTCTCTCTATATATATTTATATATTCCTCCCTGAATATACCAAAGCCTTTCAATTCTACTTCTGCCTATTATGGTGCTGTTTCTGTTTCCATATCTCTAACCCCAAGTTCTATCTTGCCAAGACTCCATATTCAATTGCAACATGGATATACTGTTTTCAGTTTTGGGGAGACTTAATTGGTGGGAGGGAGAAGAAAACGGCAGCTTTTACTCTTCACTTACATTTCCTTAAAGTCTTTCTCACTTCGTGCTTCCACTCCCTGGCCTCTGAGAGATATCCTGTCACTTCTGCCAATCCCAAGTCCCACCATCTTATAGCCTGGTTGCCTATTTCCAATGCCCATTTTGAGGTATTGAAGTCAAAGATAGAAATTTAGGTTACAACCCAACACCATGACCACCAAAGACTGCTCAGCACCGGGGACCAATACAGAAATTGATATTAATATCACATACCTGAGAGACTGTTCTTACAGCAGACTGATATTTTAAGGCAAAGTAATTAGTGTCACTAAGCATGCACTAGCATACTAATTTGTAGTTTTTAAACACAAAGCTATATTGAGGCATAGGAAGCTGCTATTACAGCACTCGGGCTTTGTACTCCAGCTCGAAGTCTATATTTTGTCACATATAAAAACAAAGGCCACTGAGATAAAGTATATGAAGTTTCAGTCTCAAAAGACTGTTTTGCTAAAGCTGTGAGTGGCTGAAATTAAAAATGTTACGGGGTTTTTTTGTTGTTTTTAATAAAGCAACAGTTGCATTAGTTACTCCTCACTCCAAGGCACCACCTAGAATAGCAGCAGTGACCTTATTTAAAGTCCTTCACCTGCACCGTAGGGACAAGGATAAACCACAGCTGGCTGAATGTATTCCCTGATTCAAAGCCCTGTGCTCTTAAATGTTTTCCAATATAAACTGAGCTAGCACACCGCAATCCCAGACAGGTTATTGCAATCTCTACTCTCTACTACCGCTTAAAGAAAAACCCCTTTGATTCTCTACACTGTTATATGGGTAAGTTAATCGTATGAACAAGACTTCACTTAAAATGCATCCTGTCAGAGTGAACACCTTCATCTGTAAGCAACATATTAACTTGGGTTAGATGTGACCCCCAGATAGATAACAAGAAAATTGCCAGATTTGTCTTCTAATCAAGGTAAAGTTGTCTCGGCTGCTATAATTACAGCCTCTCAGTGGATCAGATTCAAGTCTAATGGAAGTCTAACAAAAACCATGGGACAGAAGACCCCAAGCTATTTCAGTCTGATCTCATTCCTTGTTGTTTGTGATCTTCCAGCTCCAGGTTCAGCAGCACTAGTTACTGTTGAATGTACCTTGGGTACCCTCCCCTGACATCACACCTCCTCCAGGCTTCAAACATCTGACGGGAACACACTTCCCCTAAGCAAACCTCTATTTAAAGCATAAAAAGGAGACACTAGAAAGTCAGCTCTGTGTTGATTATCTTTTTACCCCATCCAACAGCTGGAAAACAGTCAGGGAAGGGTGTTATAACAGTTCATAGAAGCCTGCACTGCACAGAAGGACGGTCCTCAGCTCCGGGCTCCCCTGGGAAGACATTACTGCACCAGTCATGCTGCAGTCACACTTTCAGCTTCTTTCTTGCAGCCACAGTAGCCTGGAGTTTTATTTTGCTCCGTTTGAAGAAAGGCTTAAAAAGGTACCACATTGACAAAGTAATATCCGTGGACCAAGTTTCAGGCCCACTTCATGCTTAGAAAAATCCTTTTAAGTGTAATGAAATGCCATCAGTTCTAACAGAGACCACTTAGAAATACTCTCATTCCATAAAGAGCTTGTTTAAAGGAGAAAATTAAAACTGAATCGAGGAGGTTTGGTGGGCTTAGTTCCATCTCACAGCTCTGAAGTCAAAACCAGAGCTACTTTCATGCTTTGTCATCGCTAGATAAAACAGAATCATTCTTTTTTAAAACCCAATGAGAGAACATACTATGCTAGAGAGATTAATTATACTTCCTGCAATAGCTCAAGTTTCAGAACCAGGATCCCCCCTATTTTTTGGGGGGAAAGCAAGGGAAAGTGACCCTGAACCTAATCCCTAAAGACAACCCAAAATTTCCCAGGAAGACATAGCAGACTTTCTATAGCTAAAGACATCCTGTTCTACTGCATAAGTTGTTTTTTTTTTTTTTTCATACACGTATTCAGGAGAACCTGGCTTAATTAGCACTAATGATGAGAAAACCTATAGGGAACTACTGAATTTTGCAAGCAACCAAACATAAAGTCTATTGATGAAAAGCCACTTTACTGCTAGGCGATGCTCTTCTGCATGCTGAAGAGAAGATGACGACAATCCCAGGGTTTATATGCCAAATACACAAAAGTACAATGAGCCAAAGCCGTTGCAAACAACTACCATGCAAGTTAATGAGGATTAGATTCAGTTTTTCCACAAACACCATTTTAAATAAGCTAGAGTAGGGAAATGTTAACTAAAAATGCCAACAGTTAAATGCAGAATGTTTCTTACGACACTATTTAAAATTCAAGCCAAGTTATCAGTCTGCCTGCTGTAGTATTTCGGGTAACCTATCTATATTTGAAAACCAGGTTCTGCCATTTCTCCCAGCTGGGCTGATACACAGTAGGTTACAAACAGCTCTGACAGTAACAGGAGCACAGCTTCAATGTTACAGAATAGTAAGGTGGAAGAGGTTTTAAGTCTCCAAACATACTCAGCTGCCTTCTTCCCACATTCAAGCTTGGAAAACACTTCCAAGAAAGAGGGTAGCAGCCTCAGCCCAAGCTGTATAAGGAGCAGGTTTGAGGTAGGAAACCCCGCTCCACAACAAGGTTATCGGCACAGCAATACCATCTTATCAAGATTATGCCATTAAGTAGGAAGGAACTCAATCAGTTGTGATAGACATTGAAGTACCTTCTACATAAGGCCATTCTAATGCTTTCAAGCTTGTTTTGAAGTCATCACATTTATTACTACACCAACAAGGACTTTGTTTCTTCAAAATTGAGCACAGCAGCTGCTGACAGAGCCAAAGAGGCAGGGGAAGAAATGCATCAGGAGGAGCTCTGCACAGGAAACCTCCATCAATACAGGGACTGTAAACACAGTCCATCCACAGGCTCCAGTTCATGATTCCTCCACGATTTAGCTGCAGCAGCTGAAGACATTTCTGACTCCAGCTGACCACATTGCCAGACATACCATTTCTGAGAAAAAAACCCCGCCCCACCCAGCGCCCCAGTACACAGCCTGCCATATTATTAACCCAAGACTCCGAATTCACCCAGCACCACCATCAGCTCCTCTGCCAGACACCCTGCAGCAGAGCATCAGGAGGGACAGCTGGAGACAGTAACCTCTTTAGACACCTCGGCACAATCCAACAGGCACCACAAGTCAGGGCGCCAGCCTTCATAAATATCCAGTCCATACGTGCAGATGAGCTGTCTCGAGGAGCCAAAGAATAGGCTGGGGCAATTAACTCTGATGGTCCTGCTGCCTCGTGATGGTGAAACAAGGTTAAAATGCCATTTGAAGCATTTTTCGTCCCACTGCTAAACTAGTTTCAGGAGATTATTTTGATGGCATTTTAAATCTTTTCTGGTCAGTATTTTATATGTTATTCTTAAACTATTCTTTAGGAAAAATAAAGGCACTATGAATACCCCTAATTTCACACAGTCTCATATAGAGAAACTTGATCTGACTTCCACCTTCATTTGCACAAATGTATACATGCACTTGTATATAATCCTGTAAGAACATAAGTGTAACTTCATATATTTTACAAAACATCTATAAAGCATATAAATCCCAAACATCTCTGTCTTGGAGTCTGTATTTATTAATACAGACAATAATCATTATGTCCAGGCTCTTCTCCAGGCTAAGCTGCTTGTAAGGTTTTTTTTCTCAGAACTGTTTAAGCCCACACCACACATCTTTGCATGCCTTAGCACACCACCTCAATTTTTTTTTTTTTTTTTTCAAATACCTACCATTTAACAGACTAACTCCTCTAGTTACCAAGGAAGGGACACACAAAAAAAATCCAAAGGCATGCTAATGCTTTTCAGATAACTACCTCCTAGCAAATTCAGGCATTTCCAACAAATATGGCTAGAGAATTAAAAGAACACTGTAATAAGCTACAGAAATTCATGTTCTATTAATAACAGGCTTCTTTCTTCAAGCAGACACAAAAATTCACTGTATCAACATTCAACATTGAAAGAAAGCCATAAAATTGGGGGGGGGGAATTAAGGGAAATCTGTCTTTGTTTTTTTACCAACACTGTTGGTATGGAAGTTCTGTATATAAGATGCTGTGAAACCACAGTTTTCATGGTTTGCCAAGACACAGCACCACTGCTTTACGATAGCCATTATTACCTGAACATCAGGAGAAACAGAAGGGCAGCTACCTGCAGCCTCACAGAAAAGATTTTTGTCCTGATCAGTCAAGGGGTGGATGCAATGACGCAACACAACTTCTACATGGTACCATCCTCCTACCTTAAATATTAATCTCTCAGAGGACATTCCTGACCCTACAGAATCCATTTTAAGTTCCTGCACTTTTATAAACCTTCTCTTCAAAAAAGCCCAGTCTTATTCTAATAAATACAATCCTGTTTAAATTAACTCCCATTTTTAAGCAGGGGATCCCAAAGTTCATAGGAAGTGAATTTCACTTTGCACTATACATGGCAAAGCCACATAAGGACATTGCTTCTCCTTAAAACCTAAGGCCAGGGGAAGACTCTCAGCAGAAAGTCAGGGACAGAACCTCAAATTTCTAGTGAGCTGATCATTTACCTTTATCACAAGAGTACCGTCCCCAAGACTTGGAGGTCTCTGATCCAATAATCCTGCTCAGAGCAGGGGCAGCTCTTTAGTTAAACCACGTTGCTCAGGGCTTTCTCCAGCCAGTTCTTGAACACCTCTGAGGATGGAGCTTGCACAACCTCTTTGGGAAGCCTGCTCCAATGCCAGACTGCCCCACACTGCAGCTAGTGACCCCTACACAACATTTGTGAAGAAATGGCAATTCCTTACATAAACTGCATAAAGTTTCTTCAAGGTATAAAAAAACCCCACAAAGAGCAAATCATTATTTAATACATCTGGTTTAAAAGCTGATTCCCAAATTCATCAAGAGACTGTTCAATACTTTTAACAGACCATTTATAAAAATTCACAAAGTTTAAATCAAACTAAAAAACTCATCTAATTATCTGCAGATGGAGACAGGTTTGAAGTATTAAGAGAGCTTAATGGGAAAAAGATCTTCCTGCTACCAAATAGTCTGAAATTACTAGGAAAAAAAATGAGGTCCCACTGGCGGTCATGCAACTTCCATTCATTAACTTCCCGATATCAAGTTATTTAACTTTTACCCCTGAAAGCTTATGTCGTTGGAAAAACAGATTTCTCTGCAATGTCACCAGAAAGTTTACTGTTCAGGTTGAGACTGGAAATATGAGCAGACCTGCTCTTTTCTGGTTTCAGAGTCCCTGGTTAGTATTAGCAGCCCATCCTGGGGACTTGGGAGGGCTATGTTACAGAGATGAGAGTGCCTCTGAACTCTGAATTCAGAGCTCTGAACTGACATCTCTATAACCCTTCTGCTGGGTACGAGTCACATTTAGCTTCCTGCTCAAGGGATCCAAACCACAATTATGCACTAGGAATGTATCAGTTCTGTAGTCCAGAGAAAAAGAAGAGAAAGTAACGGAAAGGTTCTGTACTTTACTCAGATTTAATTAAACAAAACCCCATTTCAGCCCCAGACAACCTCTGGTCTATGGGCCAAAACCTCAGATAAAGCAAGGTAAGAGAACCACAGGAGAAGGACAAACTTCAAGTAGGTTCAGGGTATTATACTCCAAGTTTCCTTGGCCAGTCTGTAGTCTAAGTCTCTTTATCCAAGCATTTCTTTCTTCCTTCCAGCTGTGGGAAAGTCCAAGTAAGACAGATCCATCCACAATTTTGCGCTGCCACTTGTAAATAAGAATCCATTTAAAAAATGATTGATTTAACAGACTATAAGAAAAATTCAGCCCTCCTCATTTCTCATCTTCTCAAGGAGCAGCATCTACTGTACTCTGAAACATAATCCTGTGAAGGATAAACGCACTTACATTTCTTTCATTTATCTTTACCACCAAGATAGAAGCACTGCTGGTCACCAACTTAATAAAATGGCTCATCTAATCCTAGCCAGCCCAGGGCATTAAAAAAAGGGAAAAAAAGGGAGAAAAAAAAGGGGCTTGTTACAATAGATACAGAACTAAAAGGTACCTTGTTGAAGTCCAGATCCGAGAATTTGTATGGACATGTATTCCGAAGGGGAACAAAAAAATAGCAAGTTTCAATGAAGACACAGAAAACATATTCCTAATGGATGTTTTTTCTTTTAAGCTCACCTTTGAAGAAAGGATGTCAGGTCACGTTACTGAAAGGGCCAGCACAAACAAAAATACAATCTTGAAACTGACTTAATTGTGCTGTTTGAATGTTAAGAGAAACCTCTTCATATCTTGTTCATTACTTAGAGGCAACGGAATAATAAGCAAGCAATTATACAAAAAAGAATAATGGACCCCAAAGGTAAGATCCAGTTTTTGGACACTGGCTCAAGATTCAACAGAGGAGTTGAGTAAGGTTTCAGCAGCCAAAAAGCAAGTTGTTTCTTTCCCTCTTTGTAAATCACTTCACCTTGAGATAAATATTGTTAGTCTGGGCCATCTAAAACCCTTCGCATGTAATTTTAAGACCTTTCAGAGAAATGGTAAGCTAACCCAGAAGAATTTGAAGTCTGAGCAGATGACAAAAACCCACACCATTTGCCCCTAATCTTCAGGGCTTCTTGGAGAGACATGTTTCCAGCAGACCTGGGAACCACCCGGCAGGGAGAACCAGCTTTCAAATAACTGACTTTCAGACAGACATCTTGCTGTAGTCTGTTTCTTGGATTTTTCTGGTCTTTTTTTACAATATGAAAAAGACTGCCACATTACTCTCTGAAGGCCTCTGACAGTGCTAAAGCAATTTTCTACATAAATCATTGTAATGCTAACGCTGCAGTTTACAGACTCATCTTTAAAAGAAAGCCTTTACTATTTACTGTCACAGCAAGCAGAGAGAAGAAAAGTTAAGTTAAGCTCTGACGACTGCTCTGTCTGGGGGCATAATAAATGAAAAATTTATTCCTTGGCCCAATTCTAACAAAACTTAATATACTTGTGAAAATCCTATAGATACTTTGTACTTAAGAGAACTGAGTATATGAAAAAACATTTAACATGTTGAGGTACATGCACATTCACACTGCAAGCATGCTGAAAGCCCCCCAAAATGTTAAAGCAAAACTCAGTGACTGGCAATTGCAAAGCCTTGAACGTGTTTTCCCTTGAACATTCTTCTCTGTTAATCAGTTTTTCTGGAAGGAAATAAGGGAAAAGAGGACTGAAGGTTGTAAATTTTGCTTGTGAGCATGTTTCTAAGCAAGGTAAGGAAGCTCTCCCTCACAGGGATTATCATCACCCTGCGTGCACCTTTCTAAATAAGACCGTAAGCCTGTGATGGAAGATGTGCAGCTTAGGTACCAGCCCTGCATCAGTCCCCCGAGCCCTGCCGGCACCGCAACCGACGGCTGCCACCGTGCGGATGCTGCCCGGCCACCGCAGGGCCGCTGGCCAGGCAAGGCTCAGCACAGGTCCCTCGGGCAACCTCACTGCTGGGCTGGGGAAACCGGGAACTGGAGAGCAGAGCCTTGGCTTGTCCCTTCATCCCGAAAGGCAGCTGTAGCTTTCCTAAATATTTCATCAGAACTTTTATAGTAACACAACATACGTAGTATTGTTTATAGGCTTTTATTAGTCCTCTAGAAGTCCAGACATTCATGAATATGCTTGTGGCAAGGCACTCAGGAGAGTGCTGTTGCTGCTCTTTAGATATAGTCTTTAATTACACTTTTCATCCTGTTACCATCAACCCCCTTCTAAGTAGACATCAAGGTTTTGCAGATAAAGAACATATTTCCATCTTCTTCCTTCACAAAGATAAAGCTAATGCATCTTAAAAACATCTTTATTTAAGACAGTCAGATCTTCACGAGTCCAGTGTGTGGACTTCATTGTAGGGTTAAAGCAATGGAAACCAAACGCTTGTATTCTGTCCATTTACAACAGCAGCTTTTTTTAAAACACAAACTAAATTAAGTACAAGTTTAACTTCTGGTCAATTCTACTTTTATTCTTAAGTATTCTTAAAATATCCCTTTAAAATACTTTTGAAAAAAATTGTGAGGATTCCTTACTTATTAACCTTATCTTTGCTTTGTATTTAGATGCATGTGTCGCAACACCTAAGCAGCCAGACTTACTTTTTGTTGTTTCATCAGTGTTTCCTAGTGCATGCCCAGGAACACCTTTAGAAGTCAGTGCAGTGGACCAAATAAGCAAACTTTTCACAGTATTTTTAAAAATGAAGATGATAAGCTTTCAAAGTGCCCCAATAATTAATTTGGTCCATCCATGGGTACCTAAAAGCTGCTCTCATTATGTTAAATTGCCATCACCGGGACACATGCCTCATTTAGCTTCACAGACTCTCCCTGAACTTCAGTCTATTAATTTGGATGAAGAACAATGGTGAACAGAAGTGTGTTGGCCAACACACACAACATGTAAATTCTTGATTAACAAATTCAAACTTTAAAGGAACTGTTTGGATAGCCAGAAGCTAACAAGAGTTACAGCAGCAGCACATTCAGCAGCCCTGCTTTACCAAAGCAGTTAAGGACATGCTCAGATGTGAACAGTCTTACTCAACCCACATACTAAAACCCCTAAAATTTCTTAAAATGCTTTGATAAATAAAAAGCATCAGCAGGGAAGAACATTGAGTTGAAAGCCAAGTTATTTTTCAGTGAAATGCATTTAACTACAGATTCTAGCACCGGCTTGGAGAGAGGCCCCGCAGTACCTTCATTTTAGAAACAGTAACACACATACTTTTCAAACATATATTTCACCCAAGAATTATAATGCCTTCAAAACGGGAGCAAGATTTACTGCCCTTCCAGCATTTTCTAACCAAATACCACAAAAATGCTGCTCTTGCAGAATGTCAAGGAAAAGAAAGGGCAAAGGAGCAAAATCCAATCCGTGCTGAAGTTGGTAGCTGAGGAAGTCTGTCTACGTTGCAGTGAGATTCCCATCTGCATTTCATTGCAGTTAGTGTGAACCCAATCAGTGCAGGTTAAATATACGTCAGATCAGTGATTATTGTGTTCTGACCTCTGTGGCTAAGTCGGACATTATACATTCCTGCTACATATTGCAGTAGTTAAGGAATCAATGCTACTTTAAAAAAAATATGTATTCTACGCTACACATGCCTCCATTTCTTCATAGTGCAAACTTCTTGGGCTCTTTCAACAAACATTCAAGCTGTTCTGTCACTGTCTGAATGGCCCCTTCATAAGGCATTAGATCAAGACTCAGAAAACCCAAGTTCAATTCAACATGTCATTGTAATGTTTCTTTCAAGACCTCAAGTATGGTCACTTTGGATCTCCTGCTCCCTATATATGAAGTGATAATACTACTTCTCTCCCTCAAAAGGTTGCTGTGAACCAACACACTTAAATTTGTGAAATGCGTCCATAAGAAGCTAATGGGTCTTGCATATATGCCATGCAGAACAGATTTCCCAGTTAGCATGTTGCATCATTTTTTCCACTACAACCAGCTCCAAACAAGCTACCACAGACTAATTAAATCCCCCAGGGTATACTTCCACAGCTGCTGAAACCAGTTTAAGGTTAGGGCTATCGGGTGGTCCCAGCCTCTTCCTATCCCATGTGTTCTTAAAGCCTGATCCTTAAGGGAGATGGTTCATAAAGCTAAACTACAAGAAGCTAATTCTGTTGAAAAATAGTCAATAGCATTTCACCAGTTAAGTGTCCAAACTGGTCCACAGGAGGCTCAGATGAGCTTCAGCAGCAGTGCACAGGACATGACCATCCCGTACAACAGGGGATACAGAGTTGTTGTTGGCAAGAACAGAGCTGTCGACTTGGCTTTACCACAACCACCCCCTCACTAGTGTCTAGCATTGTAAACAGAGTTTCCAACACTCAAGAATTCAAGCAGTCACAGTTAAAAACAACTCAGCTTTTTAATATTTGCCATAACAACTGGATCCATCAACAATATTTAAAACCACCGCAGATTCTTAAAACTATAAACACCAAGCAAGATGGATGTTTCTTAAAATGCTAGAACTGCATCACTGACAACACAAATATACTAACATGAAAAGGACTGAGCCTACAACAGGCTTTGTGCTTTATCAAAACAGCTGCAGACACTCACTGGCACCTCAAAGGTTCTGCATTCAGTCTTGACCAACACCAAGGGGAAATAAAAGGTACTACCATGGAACCTCAGTGCCTTCGCAGATCAATGATAATCACACATCTGCAAAACTATTTTGGGGAAGCGACTGCAAAGTGTTATACATGTACACAACCTGTTTAATATGAGTTATTAACTCAGCCTCAGCAGCCTGTATCAGCATGAGATACACCGTCAGAGCCGCAGTATGTCTTACCTGGATACTATGCTGGAGCCATTGTAGAGGTCACTAGCATATGACAGCGTTGCCAGGGGTCGGACAGAATTGTAGCGCGTGAACTTGGATAGACACTCCTGAAACTCATCCAGCTGGCTTGTGGTTCTGCTGTCATCTAGGGAGAGGCAGCAGCATTGGGAAGTCAGAAACTGAGTAAGATGATAAACAAACTCAACAGCAAAGAAAAAAAAAAATCAAGATGTATGTCTTCATGTGACTCATGTAATCTGGGGAGGATACTTGGTCAAAACCAGGTTTTCTCTCACCTCTAGCATTCCCTGAAGGCAGTATGATTTCTTCAGAGCACAAATTAAGTCCTTCCACTGCAACCCTGGGTGAACCTAATGTGCTGAGAATCTGCCTAGAGATCACAACTACAGCTTGCCTGGTAAACTCATTTTATTCAAACTCAGAGCCCATGGGTCATATAGATTATTAACAGAAAACCCTTAAGCATATCAAAATGCACTGTGAAGAACGCATCTAGTTTTCTAAGGAGGTGAAAATATATTCCTTTCTCTATACTTCTGTTATAACATGCCTACATTTGGTGTCAATTACATTCAAAATACTTTTAGTCAAAAATATTTGTCTTGTTACTCCAACAGCAACAGAGCTAAGGGAGAGTTGTTTCAGGGCTGGAGAAGCAAGACACGCATGAAACCAGAAGACTCCCTGTTTTGTGAAAATTATGACCTTCAGCAGACAAGGTGAAACTGAGCCAGCTTGAATAATGATGATAAATATTCTGTGGGAAATGGAACAGTTTACTACGAAAGTTAAAACTAAACTGCAGCGTAGATAGTTGAAAGTCATTCCCCAATTCCTCAGTAGCCCCAACTTTTCTTAGTATGAACAGAGTTTTATTTCAACCATTTTAAAATTTAGTATTTCTTAAATAAGGAAAAATTCCTAACTTACAGCGATGCCACACGGGCAAGTCAGGGTTGCTAGTACAATGACATATCTGCAATCAAACATTAGGTAGAGCCTTCAGGCTTTGTAATAACCCCCAGAATTTGCAGAAGTTCTCCCTTCCCTCCTCTAGTGCTCCCACCTTCGCTTTGTCTTTTTGCACCAATACAATGTAAGGGAACTACAGCTATCGCTGCTCTCACAGCACTAACACACAGCACCTCAGTTTACAGGCACTGCACACCTTGTCTCCTGTTAAACCACAGCATCCACTGCAGCAGCACAGAAATCATTCATATGACTTGCTCATATGGCCAAGATCAATTTCCACCCACTAGTTAAGTTATCCTTATCTGGGTTTTTTTTATCAGCAGCATAAGGAAATGGCAAAGCTCCACTTATTAGAAAGCTTTGGAAATACTGGGATGAAAAAAAAGGAACAGATTGATCTATGAAAGCAAAATACAGCTGTGATTTCTTGTGGGAAAACAGAGAGAATAATTACTTTCTTCACCCTGGTAATTCCTTGCCATCAAAAATTATTATCTTGCTCTACACTTGTAAGGCATTCTGAAGTGTCCCTTATGCTATTTAATGTTTGATCATATAAACGAACAGTGAGGGCTAGTAATTAGCATGTTTAAGGGTACTAGCATATACATTACCCGTGTCAGATGAATCAAAAAGGGGAAGATGAACAAAGCGCTGCTCCAAATTAAAATCGTCAGCGCCTGACCACTACAGGAAACAGCTCAAGAAGCAGCACGTAAACATCAGTCAGTGTTTTTCAAAGACTGTTTCCTCCTTTGACACCATGATAGGAACAAATAGCCGCTACTCTTCCGTTTCCCTCATTTAGAGATCAAGTACACAGTCCTCCTATAATTTATTCTGCATCTGTGTCTGGAAAACCGAATGTTATTTCTCAAGACATTTTCTCTGTCAAAGTGCAAGGCCATTTCATAATTACAGTTATATTATGTCTCCACTCCCTACTAGAACAGTCATAGACACTTCTTGCAAAAAGCTTTAAATCCACATTAAATCCTATCTAAAATGTGTCAAAAAGCAAGACTGACTTAAGAGAAGAAAACTTAATCAAGTATCACAGGTTATCCTTTATTTAGAGAAAAACCTGCACTTGCAAATCCTCTGCTCTTGGTGCAGCTGACATATGAATACAAAAACAGTTTCACCACATTCATATTTATAGTTCCAATTATGAAGAAAAATGTCTTCTACAAAGGAATGCTGGGAAGAGCCCCATTTGTTATCCTTGGTTAATAAGTATTATTTTAACATAAACACAGTTATGCATCACTAAGATAGCACAGCATGAAAACATCTCGGTGTGATCTGAAGTACTGTATTTTGCGAAGCACTTGCTAGTACTTCACAGGAAGCTGGTCCCATACAACCCGTTTCTCCCATCTTCCAGCAACTGAAGCACCCTCTCAACGTGCTGCACTCCTTGTTAAAATTGTTTTGCTGTGCATGATGAGAACTGAGTCAGTCACTGCTCTAAAGTAGGCAGAAGATGTAGACATATTCAAGAGTGAGCTCCCCTAAAACATGTTGCAGCCTTTAAACTTAAAGCAATTTTTTTTAAAATTAAAAAAAGAATAATCAAGCTTCATTTTTATTTATTTCAAAAGTGAATAAAACTTAAACTAAACTACATGGAGAAAAAAAAGCCACGGGGTTTCTACCCTTCCTCTCTTGTTGATCTCTGTCCTGGGAGGTTGGTCTTTGCCTCCTAAGACTACAAGTGAAGATATTCTGCTGCAGCAACCTCCACCTAGTTCCCTCTTGTCCCTAGAAGGTTTCTCCCATCCCCTGAGGGCTGGCTGCTCACGCTCCTCGCTGCAGTCTCTCACTCTTCCTATGAGCTGCAGCTCGCAGCTTGGTGCTGCAAAATTCTTGCCTGCCACAGCCCATTGCCTGAAACTTTTTTCCCCAAAGGTGGTTTCCTCCCCAGAAGGGGCTGCAGAGCAACCCTCCTCGCCCTCAAAACACATTCATTTGACCCATTTGTTTCTTAAGAGAACCTTGTCACGTAATTAAGAACCATCCATCCACTAGGTAACAATTACTCTAGCTGCTGTCAAGCTGTTACTCAATTATGAATGAGGCAATCTAGGCAATTGTGAAAACAGCTTCTAATGCTACAAAACAATCCTTAAATCTAAGGTGTGCCCCATGGGACAACAACACTGCTGCACACAGCTTCTCTATGCTCCAAACCATTTGAGGACCAAGACTCAATCTACACAACATAAAGGAAAACCTCCAAGTGTCCTATTGTATGCTAAATACAGGAGAATTTATCAATTTATGTTTATACCTCTGTAGTATTTCAACAGCAATGTTTTTAACTACTGTGTTCATACCACATCTAGTGGAAAGACAACACAACCACTGCTTTCAGACATTTACATCTTCAGAATGAGCATCAGTGAAATTGTTTATTGTGGGTTATACCCTTCACAGTACGGGATTACAAAGTAATACATGCGCCCTTCCAAAGTGACAGGATTAAATTTTCCAAATTTAGCAACTTGGAAGATTGGTCAAGAAAAATCAAAACAGGATGGTTTGAATAACACATAAATATGTATAGCAACATTCCCATGCAAGGAAGAAGCGAAAGCTGCTTTCTCAAGAGCAAGTCTTTTCTGAGGACTAGGCACTGTAAGAGGTAACTTATGTCAGAAGCTGAACACCACACAAGTGGAACTCACCTGAGACACGTGTCATCCTGGTGGAAAAATAGCACTGCTCTAGGTCCTCAAAGTGAGCTGTGAGGCGCTTGCGTCGTGAGGCTAGTGTGCTGTTATACCACGGCTGCTTTTTGGTCTGAATGGAGAAAAGAGAGTATTTCAGAAAGGTAAAGCCAGGCACGGGTTTCACTCCAACAAATTTTACCAAATTATAAACAATTTATACATTATATGTGAAGGGTTAGAAGCGTAAAATGACAATAAGTGAAGATCTTGCCACTGTCAACAGTTATGCTTAGGGTTCTATGCTGCACCCTTTAACTTGACAAACAAGTACAGCTGCTTTTAGACAGTTCTTGTTTCCTGAACCTTTGCAAATGTATCGATTCTGGCCTCACACACAGGACAGACAGCAGCAACCCTTGGGGAGTCACGTCTTGCATTTATACACATAGATGGCAGAGGCCAAAGATACCAGGCTTCCATCTTCACAAATCAAACAGTACAACAAATACTTCCTCGATCCCTGGCAGACAGCTTGTTAAAAACAGAAGGAGGTGTTTATTTTAAAGAGTTAGTTACTGAATTATTTCTTCTGAAGCAACTCAGTAACTCTCCATAAAGCTAACCAAATAAGGATAGAAGCAGAAGACACCATGAAGTTCAAAGGTTAATTGAAACGAAGTCCATGAAACTCACATTAAAGCTTTTCCCAACCTACCCAAGCAGTAATAGTGAGAGGTAGAAACAAAGGATTGAAACTGCAGAAGTAAACTGTCCTCATGAAGCAAAACAGAAAATATAGTACTTCTTGTTTTAATCACTTGTAAGGAAAAGGAACAAATTCCTCTACTACACAAGAAGCATGAAGAGCACCTTGCTTTAGTGTATATTTAAGAAGTCTCACTTATCGCATACTGAAAGCTAATGGGGAAATTTTAAAAGATTTGAGAACCACCAAGCTCCTAACAAACAATGTCTCTGACCACATACAAGGCCCATAATGCCACTCAATGGCACTAACAAAACCCACTCTGTGTACAACTCCCCCGCAATCCACGCAAGAGAACAGGCTGCCCTCGTTACAGCCATCATGCAAGCCAACAACAGCAAACTAAGTTTAGAGCCCAATCAAATTCTGCTTATACCTGTATGAAGAGTTATCTAACATTTTTGGAAAAAGCAAACCCCAAGCAATGAAACCTCCAGACGCCGCTTCCCGCACAAGGGCCCTGGCTATACATTGACATCATGACTCACACTTGCACGTTGGCAACACCTACGCAGCTTGTTTCATCTTGAAAGCAACTCCAGTCTCAACACACAACTAGAACACTGGAAAGTACTCCTATATCAACATCTTTTAACTACAGTTTTCTAAAATTTCACAGCTTTAAGAAATGCTTAACAGAACACCTTTATAGCATCTTCCTGTTAATGTTGTGCACCAGCCTGCAAGGGCTCCAGCCTCTCTCAGCACATCAGGAGTGATTAGAGCTCAAGACAACTTCAAGCATCAAAGAGCAATCACTTCAGTCTCAAGTAACAATGAGCTGCCTGTGACATGAGCCCACACCCAAGTCTGATCTGCCAGATGAGCCCAGTCCACACTGAGATGGAATCACAGCCATGGTATTTGCCTGCTGTGCAATTACCATCTGGGGCTCCAGAGGAAGATCCCCCAGAGCAGGTCTCAGGCTGGCACATGGCAACCCAGCTGTGCTGGGATTCCATCTGCATTAACCTGTCTTCATCACGCCCTCCCCAGCTAAGCATTTTAAACTCCTCATGTTTTACCAAGACATTTACTCAGTTGCTATGAAGTGTGCTCCCTGGCTACTTGTTAAACAGTGCTGGGAAACAGGAGGAAGAAAAAATAAGGGAAAAGAGAGAAAGCAAACATACTCAAGCAATTTTTATTCAACTGCTAAAACTACTATGGTTGTCCTAGCTGAGGACATTAGTTCGGATTGTTCCGTTATCAATAGTGATTTTACTGTCTGAGCTCCATCAGGTGCCCTAAAGAGTCTGCTAACAACTGTGGAAAAGATTCATAGCTACACACAAGCTCCTTTTTTCTAGCAAAAAAGAAAGGTACTGACACTAAACACTACCTGCAGAATTCCCCAGGGCCTATGTGACTTGTCCACTATTTAATTGTCAAGTTCAGCTTCTGGAAGAAAACTGTCCTGTAGCTTTGTGGTATATAAATTCTTCCCTAATAACATGTTTGTGAGCAACGCACAAAGTAATTATATATTGTAAA
This sequence comes from Strix aluco, assembly GCF_031877795.1. Taxonomy (NCBI): domain Eukaryota; kingdom Metazoa; phylum Chordata; class Aves; order Strigiformes; family Strigidae; genus Strix; species Strix aluco. The sequence goes on along the minus strand of NC_133938.1, from coordinate 31,864,339 downwards.
AGCAGGCTGTGATGTCCACCCTAACATTGCTTCTTACCACCAGCAGTGCCCAATCTATGATTTTTACCATGAATGACAATTAGAAAAAAAAAAAGCATAAAACTGAATTTATATTCTTAACACTATTTTTATGGCGAAGTCTTGCTGAAATTAGACTACATTTGAATGAAGTGTTTAACTTCCAGAGTTCTCTTTCAACTTCCCATCCAAGCATATATTAAAGTTTAATTCAAAAATTTGTACTAGAGAGTACAGATCATGCACTCTTGATAAAAAAATTGCATTTGAGGACAAAAAAAGATTATTCTCACACAAGTAGGCTGTCATACAGAATGACTAGAAAGTCTAGGTTGTTTGTTTTGTATGCTTACTGGCAGTATTGCTATTAATTTTGTCTAGATAGAAAGAAAAGTACTGAGACAAGCAATACGAGTGGAGAACAAACACACTGTACTGTATCAGAGTCTTGAACCTAAGATCTCCACCCATATTTCACCTGCCCTCTGAAGTTAGGTAGAGCTACAGTTCTTTGTTCAAGCAAAAAACTCCCAAGACCACAGTATCAGGAGCAACAAGGATTTTCCCAGACTAATAGATGGAATTTTCTAATTGCCAGTTAGTTATACAGCTGCAAACCAAAAAACCTGCACGCACACATATATGTGCATCAGCCCAAAAGTCACACGTTTTTTCTTTACATCAGCTATACAATCAAGACCGATCCAACAGCACATCTACCTATTAATTTACCAATTTGATACTACTGTGTGCCACAGATAGTCCACCACCACCAGAGAGCACCAAAGGCACGAGCTGGCATGTAACCAACAGTCCATCTGTCTAAATCAAAACTGTTTAACCTTTTTGAGACTGTGAGCTAGATACCAGTGTCATCTTCCCAGCCCAGCTGAATCACTCTGAACTGCAAGACTATGGCAGTGCTGTTCGGCAGTCAGGAGACCCTGAGGATCACACAGTTTGGAGGCTGCCTGCCAAACGCTTCACTGTATATCTTACTTTCTACCCTCTATGTGAACTTATAATACAGTTTGTAAGGAGCTAAACAAGGACAAACTACAACGGCTGTATGTTTGGAGAATCAATGTTTCTTGTTTTGAAGTCAACCTTTGATCCAAAGTTATTTAAGTCAATGCAAAGGGTCAGGGATTTACCTTGCTTCCCAAATGCTGCCTACTTAGAAGAAGAGATGAAGAGCAAAAAATATCCCCTCTTCCCTGGAAGAGTCAGCTTTGGGAATAAAGTCAGATGTCTAAATATATTACACCAGATTTCTTTGATGGCATCAGCATGGACACTGACAATCACGCACAATTGTTACTAAAGCTGTAGTCTTGGCTCCAGTTTGCCCATATAACCCATTAAAAGCATTTGCAAGACTTGAGTTGACCAGCACCCTGGAGATGAACAGAGTTGTGCCTAATCTCTGCCCAACCTCCACATTCACTCTCCCATCCCCCCTGTACACCAACACATGTATTACCTTACCTGAGAACTGCCACTGAAGCCTGGCGGCTGGCTATACTCCGTGGAGTCAATAATACTACTGCAAAACCAAAAGAAACAGTCTGCTTAAATCACTGTGCAACCATCCTTTATCATTTTTAATCTGTTTGCTATTCCCCCCTTCGCATCCTGCAGCACACTTGCCTTTGAAATTCATTTTATTGACAGCAAACACAAGGTTATTTTTTGTTTGGGGGTTTGGGAAGGATTTATTTTTTTTTTTTAAATACAGGGATCTCCTAGAGCAGAATGCTGTCACACACAATTATGTGTAGAGCAATCTAATAATTTCTTATTAGAATGCAAAAGCATATCTTCTGTATGAAATATGCAGGATAAGACATTTTGAAAATAACATGCTACCATTGGGTTTTTTTTAAAAAAAAAGTTTAATGCCATGGCATTTGAAACAGCACTGTGAAGAGAAAAGCTAGAGAAATCTGCTTAAGACAGACACGCTAGTATTCCAGACATTTCTGGACACACAAAACAGACACAAGTAATGAAATACAGCGATAAACTAAAAAGATACTGACAGCCAGGATTACTATTATTAGAAAATGCTACACCAAATATAGCTATATAGTATCTACAATGACACAACATACCTTAAATTGCTGTTTTCAAAACATAGCATATATATGCAAACTCAAGAAATTTAAACTTTCAAAACTGCAAAAGGATCTACTGATATAAGCAGAAAACAGGTGGTTCGGCATTCTTGCACATATGGGCAAAATATTTAGCTCTCACAATAAGACACCAGAGCCAGATTTAAGCACCCTTAACACTCAAATTTAAAATACTTTTAGGACAAATAAAGATTAGTACACAAGAATACCATTTTATTAAAAATGAAGAACACGTTACAGACATCACCGTGATTTGTTTCTAAGAATCTTTATAACTTACTTGCTTCTGCTATGTCATTTGGCTTGGACAGAAGAGAAACTATCTGGGTTCGTTAGTCTTACTTATGAGGTAATCTTAGATTTAAGCATTGCTTGGGAAAGCTAAAGATTTCTTTAAAAAGCTGCCAGAACACTGCTATAGGTCCTGGCTTTGTAAAAGATGATTGTACCTACTGATGTTTATGTAACAGTTGCCAGAACTGATGCACAGACTTGACGTTCTTGGTCATAAAGCAAGTGGTTTGGCCAAAATGCCAGTCAGGGCACCTGTAAGTCTAGAAGGATGAAATAGTGGTACTAGTGCTTAAATATTTCTCTGAATGTTTTAAAGCTCCCCTGGAGGTGGAAAGAAGTAGAAACAGAAGATGAGAGATGATTTTAAAGTCTCATTAGCGGTTAACTTGTAAGATGAGATTGATTTGGCTTCTGTTAACAGGCAAGACAAAAGCTGCAAACCAAGAAAATCTGAGGGATAAAAATCATTATTTGCTGCGGGCTATTGCAAGGGAGAAAACAGCAAAGCTGTTTCAGGCATGGTCAGGGACAATGAACTTTAAATTAGAATGTGGCCACACGAAATAATGAAACACGTACAGCAGATCCTGCCAGGAACAGCATGAACAAGACGCTCGGCTGGAAAATGATGAGAAAGTACTCTGAGACAGGTACAGTGGCAATTAACAGCAAAACACACAGACTTAGAGCGTCTGGTCTCGTTTTGCTGCAGGTTGTCTGGTGATGTAAAGCCTTCAAGAGTGCAGACGTCATCTCCCTAACCAGAATACAAATTCAAAGTCATTTCTGTGCAGTGCCTGTAGCTGAGTTAACTGTCATATGTTTGAATGTTTTCCCTTTTAAAAACAGGATGCAAATAATCAGAAAATTACAAAAGTCCCTCTGAATTCTTTTTAAAAAGCTGTAGCATTAGGTTCAATTAGGAAATTCAACTACACTAACACAACATATTTAAAAGTCTGGAACAACAACCAAAACGCAGCAACCTGCAGATTATAAATCCCATTTGTTATATCCTTACGGGGGTGGGAGGGGGTAATTAGAACAAATGGAGGGGAAGGAGATCAGGCTTTCAATAACTGAATCAGAGTTACCAGGCAACTAATTTTTAGATCAGAATCTTTCCCCAGAAACTCCTATTAGAGTGATAGTTTGTTATTGCTATTACTCCTGAATATGCAGTCACAGATAAGTTGCTTATTTGTACCTCCTGTTTGCACCATTTACTGGTAGCAAAAATAGCATACGCGCCTGTTCAGAAAAACGCTACACAGAACTATTTGTTCTTTTCCCTTATTCTTCCCCTCTTGTTCTCTATTAGTATACAAGCCCAGCAATCTGCAGCGCTGTAAACAAGTGCTGTGCTATTACCCAATTTAATATTTCATCATACCCTGTACAAGCATAAGAGAAAACATGTGTTTCTTGAAGCTGAGAATGCATCGAACACGATAGCCATACTTCGTTTTTTGCTAAAGAACTTATGAAGGAAGGGGGGGAGGCATAGTAATTTCACATTTTGAAGATGTTAAGGGGGGGTGAAGCTACAAACAATGACAAGAAACAGAATTAATGAAGCAAGCCTGTGATTTAGAGGAAGTAGATGAATAAGGGCAAGTCACTAGAGACCAGATAAAACCAAATTCCAAAGAACTCTATTTTCTTCAACTTTAAATTCAAAGGCTAAAGAGATTTTCTTCATCTCAGCATGGGTCTATGATAACCTTGTACTGTAAGACACATTAGTAAAATTTTATACAATTATACTTCATTAGCAGGGTGTTAAGCATGTTAACAAGTTATATTCCAATTTAAATACACCATTTTAATTCACTGATAAGTTAAAAAGTCTCTGCAAGTTTAATAACATTTTAACACGGAAGTGAAACCATCTCAAACTATATTTGTATTTCATTCTTAGTGGTTCACAGCATCTCTAAAATGCACTTTAGACATTAAACATTTCAGTTAACAGAGCTGGAAAAAAACCCAGCATATTTTAAAGCTCCTATCAGCTGTTCTGCAGCGTTCTTTCCAAGGAGGAATCAAAGTTACAGTTTTTGAGATACTGCCCAAACCTTACATTTAATGTTGAAAAGAAAATTAATTTCAAGCAGGAGACCTTTCTGGAATCTGAGTTCTGGTGATTCAAACACTTGAATTACACAGAACTGTCAGATTAGGGTGCGGACAGAAGTTACAAGAGTCCAGCAGGAACCAATGCCTGTTCAGACACTTCCTTCATGTACTGCTTTCTCTTTGGCCACTCAAGACTACCTCTTAATGCAGGAATGTCGCTGAGAAACAGAAGAGGAGTCTTCTCAAGATGAGAGAAAAAGGCAACCCCACATACCCTAGGAAACTGCTAAATATACTATTGTATCACACCTGTCATATTGTAGCAGAGGAAAAACAAAATCTCAAGACACAGCCAAGATGGAACCATAAGAAGACTGGGCAAGAAAAAGAGCCCACGGTCTCTGCACCCACCATGGTCTAACCCACCACCATCTCCCAGCAGACCTCAGGTGAAGCATGTCAATCCAAAGTCACAAAAATATTTTGGACACTACCTTATATGTTCAAAAGAAAGAACTAAGAATGATTGACCATAGGATGTGCAATAAACAAGCATAAAGGAATAAGAAATTCTCCGTAGACTGAAACAAACATAGTTCTTGGGGCAGATTCCCTCCCCCAACTCTTTCACCAAAACTCTTGGTCTTAAAATGTTAGTCCAGCTTTCAACAGATAAGTGTTCTTCGGGAGCTTGTTTATTAGCTTGGCTCCAGTAATAGAGATTCATTTCTACTTGTAAGTACAATCTTCTGCAAAAAAAAAAAGGTTTCTAGGCCTGAAGGTGTTCAACATGTAACAAATACAGGCCAACCAGAGCTCAAGTTTTCCCCAAGCAGCAGTATCACAAAGCAAACAACAAGCAATCTATTTAATAGCCAATAACCAGAAAACTAGTAGAACCTGACAAGAATCTAATCAGCTTCACAAAACTGCTTCTTGGCAAAACAGCAATAACCCACTTCAAAAAATGCACCTGCACCCAAAAAATTAAACAAGCAGTGAAGAGTGAAATAACAACCACTGTTCCCATCCATCTTGGCCATATTCCTGTCCTTTCCCTCAGGGCCAGCTAGAGCTTCATAGAAATATGAGAGATTCTGGTCTCAGTGTCCAGAAATAGCATCTTGGTAAGAAATCCCAGCCAATATCGCTAGGCTCCTTACCAGAGCACTGTATCTAAATCTCTGTAGGGGAGGAAATCTGATAGTTTTTTCTTACTTCCAGACTATTAGGTTTAGAGCTGCTAATTGCAGAAAAGGTACCAGTACAGTTTTAAAACAGAAGTCAACAGTTTAGAGAACTCTATGATTAAGAGGTAGGAGAGATGACCATTTAGTAACATAACTTGACCCGGTAAAATCAGAGCTTTCTTACAACCGAAAAACACAGCTATAAAGAAGGAGAGCACTTCAAACCCTGGCAATGCAACTTGGACACAAGAAGCATCTGCAATTTTATCATCAAGAAACCAGACTATGCAACATTCCAGACAAAAATCCACATGGAAAATATGTTATTCGAAAGGCATTTCATTAAATCAGAACAGACAGCAGATAAACAGAATCAATAGGCTGTATATTTTAAATTTGGATCCTATGAGCCCATAGCTTTAGCCATTCATGCTGAGTAGGGAAGCCAGAGGACACCAATATCATACAAATTTAAGACCTTTCACATGCCAAGCAGAACTGCTTAACGTTCAGAAGAGGTAGCATGTATTTAACAGTAATATTTCATACTATAACAAAGGCTTATGACTCAAGTTAACTAATCCACACTACATTTAAAACCATCAGCTTTCTACAGCACCTGGTTTAGAGCAGACTTTTCATCCAGCTGCAGACTCAGATGGCTTTCTTCACTGCTTTGTTCACATAAAGTTTGTATCAATCAAAAATGGAACAGGGAAATGTTGTATGGCATGCAAAAACTAGTTTTGCTTGCGTTTTGGGCATGGCACAGAGAGGACCAGCAAGTCCAGTGCAATATGTACAGCCTGAAATCCAAGTCCTGAGTTGCAAGCTCCATACCTGTGTGAAGGTGAGGGAGCCTCAAACTGTGGCACCGTACTGTCCTCACTGACTGGGGAGTACAAGCCACTCATCTCCTGAAACAGAAAGCCATGTTACTGCAAAGCTGACAAACATGAATAGTAGGCACCATCTAACATATGATGTTCACACAGTTAATTTTTTGTTTTTCCAAGCAGATAACCAACTGTATCTACATTTATTCATCTCTCATCCAGAAGTCTTTACTATACCTGAAGAAACACTGATTTTAGCTTTTTCACTTATCATTCCAACTGAGTTTCAGAAATCCAACAACTGCAGTGCTTTTTGCCCCAAAAGAGGAAGTTCATACTCAAAAAACAATGGATTTTGTTACCATCCAGTCGTCTCTAAACCAGCACTTCCCTTAAACATGGCAGAACAAGCAAACTGTAACTGCATTTGAGATACATGCAAACTTATCTAATAGCCTTTGCAGCTGGGAAGTAACGCTGGATATGGGTCATGACAAGAACAGCCACAGGACCACAGGGCAAAGGTGGTATCATGCCCCAGACTTAAAAGAGGATCTATCAGTCTTCCATGGGGCAAGTGCACAAGAGAAACCTTGCACATGAACTTGGCTTTGTCACTGCCAGAATAAACTGCTGCTGTGTACCCAGTATGAGACTGTACTTTTCATCTGTTTGAGAAATGGAAGCTATGCAGGATGCTGCAGCTCATTAGTTAGGGGGGTAAAGCATTCCAGGACATTACTGGTGCTTTTCAAATTCCCACTAGGTGCCCATTAGTTGTTAGGTAGCAAGTAAGATATCTGTGACAAGAGAGATCCCAGGCTTTAGAGGTCAGAACCAAGGTCACTATCACACACCAGTTACATACCCCAGCTGCAGTCCACTGAAGTGACTGATTAAAGAGCAGAAAAGCAGGTAGCTAGATATTCTTCGAGGGATCCCGCAGCTTTGGGAATAGCTTCTCCTAGATCTGAAGACCTATTTTACCAGTCTCGAGGAAACATGCTAAGGTATATTTATTTCCCAAGAGCTGAGAAACATTTAGGGAAATGGGTCTGAAAAATGCTGTTATCTACCAAGTTACAATTTGCGTAGCTATCAGCTGAAGTTCCTGCAGTTGTCAGTTCTATTTATATTTTGATAATTCATCAGCAGGCGTATAAATTGGAAGTGAAGAAATCTAAAAGGCTTTTGGGCAGTGTTTGGGAGCCTGTGCTGACTGCTCGAGCTTAGCAGAGAAAAGCAGACCTGCAAACTGATTCCCACGAAGCTTTAAGGGAATGCTATTTTAAGAGGTGGCAGTCTGATGCATTCCTGAAACATCAGTTTCCTACTCCAAGATCCAAACGCTAGAATTAGAGAAAAGGATCAAGGAGGAACTTAAGGACTAAGTAAGGACAGATGGATTTGAGCTGATGGGTTTACAAATACTTGGAAAATAATTCCTAGCAAAAATATCAAGAGATTTCCATCATTAAGGAATTAAGAGAATTGTATCAGAAGGCAGCAGATTGCTTCTCTTTTGACATGCAGCAGGAGCTGGTTCTGTTCCTACCCAGTCTCTGCATTACAGCTCTTATGCACCCCCCCAATGCCTCTGCATTTTAAGAGTGACATGCTGCTAAGATTTAAACAGCCTGTGCAAATAGCCAGAACAGTGCAACATACAAAAATCATAAGTTATGATCAATATACTGCCTGTTGATTTCTAGCAATTATTTTAAAATAACTTACTACCAACACAAAGAAATTGCAAGATACAACTATATAACAGCTAGGTTTCAATGAAGTCCCCTCTTACCAACCTGCAACTTGCACACATCAACTAAATGAACAAATTAAAGAAAGAGCATCATCTGTTCATTTTCCCATTACTGACTCAAATGCCATAAATTTAACACAGCAGTCCCATAGCAAGGCAGACAGCTTGATGAAAATGAAAAATTGCTAGAGTCAGAACAATGTCTGGGCACCTCACCTCTACTCGTTTAATATCTTCTTCCAGAACACTTAGCTCCTTCTGGATCTGCTCCAATTGCTGTGGATAAGAGAATGGGAGAAGTCTAAATCAATTTGCACTGCACACCAACAAGATAAATTACAATCTTTTTAGAAAGGAACCTGCACTATCTTAACTGGCATGCTACATGATTCGAAAGTCACTAGGCAGGAAGTCCAGATGCATAGATTAACATAAGTGTGCACACAAACCACATTCCAGACAAAGTTGTTATTGTGAAACAGTGCAAAATAAGAGTGAGGTACTCTGATATCAATCACAGACACCCCCACATAACTATTATGCTCCTCCAATATCTTTCATGCAAGGTATTTATAACTGGTTTACAAACACTGAACATAATTAGCAAAAAACCCATGAAAGACAGTGATCATTTCACCCTTCAACAACAGACAAAATGTTTTGCTAAAAGTTATTAAGAGTATTTCTCTTGCTAGCAGTTAACCTGCCATGTGACAATTTAAGCTTACTGATAAAATTCTTGGATTGGCAAAAAACCCACCTATTATGACCATGGAGAGATTTGCTCCTGGCACCAAGCAAGCGCCACATGGCTCTTCTTTCAAAGGTGTGATACTTACCTTGGATTGCACCATAAACTCCAGTCAATTTGAGGGCTACTCCTGAAAGGGTCAGAAGGTGACTTCCCCTCTCACCAGCCAACATCCCCTTTCCATTCTTTGTGTCACACTTCATATTTTTCAGGTTTTTCAATTACTTTTCAGTCAGCCTGCAACCTGGCTTCATTCATCACTAGCAAGTGGAAGCCACAAACTTGACAATTGTTTACCACTAAGCAGGAGCATCATCTACTTACCAGCTCTAACTCCCACCCTCATTCAGCAGACATGTCCCATCCAAACACCCACCAGAGCCTATGCCCAGCCTTGCAGGACAAACACATGCACTTCTCTAGGTCCAGACTTGGAGCTCGCACCTAAACAGACAAAAACTCAGCTCCAATGCAAGTCACTAAGACACACAAGCCTAATGAATACATTGAGAACTAGAAGCCCACCTGACTCCTCAACTCACAGTGAAAATCTACAGACAACTAGCACTGTGACCTGTCATCAGAAGCTGTTATCAAGTTGGCAAGTCCACTGAAAGCTTACTAAGCACAACACATTCTCTAAAAGCTAAATTTTTGTCATTTTGAATTTACAAGGTGATATCAAATTGCCCAAATCCAAAGTTACTAGCATTGCAAGACGTATTACTTTGTATGTCATATTCCCAAGAATGTTTGGCAAGCTACTCCCAAAGACTTATTCACTCGAGTTCTTAAGCTTGATCCTGTAAGTGGAAGAAAGTTTTGCTTAAACAAAAACACACTCACCACTTAAATCCCCACTATTGATCACCATTCCAAGTATCCGTGTGCTCTGCATTAAATAATCTACTATTTTAATGTTGAAAAGGTAAATTAAAAAAGAGTTTCTGTCCCTGAAGACAGGAGAAGGAATGACTGCTGGGTCCATACCTATTTCTAACACGGCTTCTTCCTTGGAATGAGATGACGTTGTATTTATATCCTAATCTCTCCACTCGGAAGGTTTCAGTTTATATTTCATTTGAGTCACAGACAGCACAAGTTTAATGGTTTAAAACTAGACTGCCACAGATAATTTGCAAACCACTACACCACAACAGATAATTCCATTTTCACTTGCAAAACCTACAGCAAGAATAGCAGGTGGTGCTATAGCTCCAAGATTAGTGGTGAAGTTAAGTGACACATGCACAGCACGGGTCCTGCCTGTACTCAGCTCTAGCTGGCAAATACCATTAGTCCCCCCACTTTAAGTCCCATTTAAAAAGAAGTTACAAAAACACTTAGAAGATCCAGAACTACAGCAAGGAAATCAGCTATTCTACAGTGTACTGGCTCACAGCCAACTGGACAACTGAAAAATAATTGACAGTTGTTGCCATCACAAACAGAATACCTTTTTATAGGAACAAGAGCAGAGATCTTTTATTGGCCAGCTTTTATTAACTATTGCACAGAGCCAGAAGTACACAATCTGGGACTTCACTTACTAATTCTTCCTTTTAATTACATTACGGCAAACAATTTGAACCTACCATAAACTTACCCAATAGCAGCAAGTCTAAAACCTAGGCAAGTGTGTTTCATGCTTATTTTAGGAAAAGTATTCTCATACCATCAGCATCAAATGAGTTACTAATGTCCACATTGAGACTTTTTTTTTGGTAGGTTGGCTCAAGCGTTTCATGGTTTAGCTTTAATCTATCAGAGACCTTAAATCAATCCACATTCATTCCAATTAAACTTTGAAAAATAAGACTACTGATTTATAATTGCCAGTCATTGAGGGACATTTAAGAAAAGCTAAATGAATTATAGTCCTTGCAGTATATCCAGATTTATGGGCCCTTAATTTGATTTTCACTATGTTTCACAGAAAGCAAGCCAAGTCCTGTCCCAGTGATGGGCAGAATCACGCCTGTCAAGCTTCAGTTTAAGTCAGCAAAAACACATAGAACGAACACTGAAATGTATGCTAAAATAGAAGCATATACTATAAACTCTCTTCTCAGACACAGATGCTTTCCCAGAACTGAAAAGGCCGATGTAGACAAGGAGAAAACTTCAATTCAGCAGTTAAACCTTATCATTTCAACTCCACTGAATGAACTACAATAAGTAGGTACATAACATTCTGGTCCCACGTTACACAAATGCATACATACAAAATAAAAATGACAACCTCAGAATAGCCTATGTTTCTTATAATCTCTGGAAAAGGCATTTCAGACATTCAAGTCAAGAAGCTACCACAGCAGGAAATGCAGGCTCTCATATTATTTTTAGGCAACATTTCAGATCCAAACCCCGTTCACACTCACCAGGCAGTCCCCCACAAAACCCTCCAGTTTATGTCTGAGACTTAAGACACACATATAAAGAGTTCTTCAAAGACAACTCTCAGCCCTGGACTATGTGGATGAAGGGAAATCCCCTGGTTAGAGTTGCTCAGAGACACCCCGCCATACTACTGAATTTCCACATAAGACTCTTGGGTGGAAATATTAATTTGAATTTACACAATGCTAAACACCAGGTCATGGTCAGTTTGATCTCAGTTGGCTATCTACTATCAAGTGTAGCTGGGCACAGTGCTGAGGTTTCATTCTTGGGCTTCCTGTTTTTCCTGGACCGAGGGCCCCTCAGGAGGCGGTGACTTCATCTTTTGTGTTTGTACAGCACAGGCAACAAGCAGTCCTGACTGGGTCTCCTGGTGCCAGTTCTAAATGTTTGCAAAAACCTAAAAGCTCAGCAGAGCCTTCCAGTGCCGCAGAAACTGCCTAAAACTGTCTAGAAAAACACATGAGGGAAGGAGTCATACACCCTTGACCAACTGTCTTTCCAGTTTAGAAAAAGCACATACAAAGAACAGAAGTTATTTCCTACAGAAATACTGCAAAATTACCAACACTATTCCACCGAGCGGCTTAAACAGAGCATCTAGATTCACACTTCTGAAAACTCACAAGTCACATTATGTTCAATCACACACCTTCAAGGCTCCGGTCCAAACCTCTCATGCATTCATCACAATATACACTGTGGATCAAGACAAAACAGATGAGACTATTAGCAGAGGGAGCATCTGTTTTCCCAGATACATGTTGCCATTGCACCAACCAGGACAGGATAAAAAGTATCATCTGTCCAGCTGAGGAGGATAAATCAGGTAGCCTTTGTAGATAATCCCTTCATTCTACCCCACAACTTCATCCATCCAACATGATCTCTTTCTACTTCTTGTTCTTCCATCAACTACTGCTCTAACAGTGTAAACTTAAGTATCACAGCTGAACCTCTCCTAAAGGTAACCAGTGAAATGAATTTCTTCCCATAGAACGTAATACCTCAGCAACAACTCTACAGCAAGTAAGATCAATTTCTCTCTCTGGAAACCAGTTGGAAGTCTTGTCTGTCTCTAGGTTTTCCTCCCATTTTTGCTTCAGATACAGAGCCTATTATAACATACAGGGAAACTACGGCAAGGAAGTAATCTCTGGAGTTTAGAGAGATTTTAGACTTTTAAATTAATTGCAAATCTCACTTATTTTGACATAACACTTCAGCATTACATCTTTGCACAAGTGGAAAAAGGTGCAAGGTTTATTTCTGTATGAAGACAAGAACACCTGAGCCTCTGCAAGTTACTTTCATTGGTGAAATGTGGCATCCAAGCCTTTCAGACACAGGGGCAATCCATCTATAACACATTTACCTGCAGGGAATATTTATTTTTGATGATCAATACCTCCCTCCAACTGGTAAGTGTTTCCTCTTAACTGGGGAAGAGCTAACAGAAAGGTTTGAGAACAACATCCTGGTTAACACACAGAATTCCCTAAAGGTAGGAGGAAGGAGATGCCTGGCTGATCAAAAATGTGTTTCGTATCTTGAATTTTCTTCTCCCTCATTTAAATCATCCAGTTTGGGTTGCAGGAGTAATGCTTCAAAGGCTTATGATAGGGTCTGATAGAAAAGTGTCACAAGGGAAAGATATCTGGGGCAGGGAACAAAGCTGTCTAAACATTTAGATTAATTGTCTTAGAGTTTAATAAATCACTGTACATGCTACTTAGCTCCTAGTACTAGGCTGCCCCTTCTTTTTCTTTGGAAAGACCTCTCCAGTCAGTAAGCAGAGTCAGCTATTATACACTGATGTTTATACGATAATCTCTAGCTTGCTGCTCACACACTAGCTGTATCCTTGGCTTATTATCACTGCAGTCAGAGCTCACGTCTCTCATTGAGTAGCTTAGAAATGCAAATAGATTTAAAATACCAGTTATTTAAGTGCAGTGGATAGGAAAGAGATTACTATAGCTATAAATTCACCTCAGGAGTCCTGGAATGTAATCAAGACTATATGACAACATAAGAGCATGACTGATTTCTAGTTCTGTCACCTCCTCTTGCTTACTCATTAGTTCATCCATGTGTGTATGTGCAGAACAATAAGACTTGACAGATGAAGTGATTAACACAAGGTAATGACACCCCTGGAGAATTCATGCTTATAATTCCCTGCAATTATCCCACAATAACTACTAACTCCTCTTATTTTTAGTCTTTAACATGCTCACAATATGGAGTAAGTGAAGACAGCTGGATAGATACATGCATTTGAGGCTGAAAAGAATGATGATGATTCTGAAATGCTGAGCAGGCACTCAGTGCCACAAACCTGAGGCATTTCAGGATTACTTCCCTGTCCCAGGATGTTTACTCGCTAAAAAGAGCCCCCATGCATTAGCAGACATGAAAGAGGTCTTATTTGTTAGACATAAGAGACTTAATGTGACATTATTAGAAAGAGAAAGCCCACAAAACATAAAAATGAAGTGACAGCTGCCAAGAGAAACATGAATGCATCTAGGAAATATCACCTATATGTTGAACTTGATTTCTGATACTGATCTTCAAGCTCAGTACTGTCCTTCAGTAAGCAATGGTGCTACTTCACAGAAATAGCAAACACTGTCCATCAGGTAGCTAAGCCAACGATGTTTTAGGACAAATTATCTAACTTTATTTGGTGACATTCAAATCCTGACAAGACAATTAGTAAGGCCTCTTTTTGAAGTGATGAATATAAAACTGGGAAGAATTTTTTGTATTAACTGATATGATCAACTCTCACAAAGTGTTCAAGAGGAAAGAACATGTGATCATTTAAAAGTAAACAAAGTTAAACTTGCAGGTATTTATGCAACTGTTTGCTGATTAAGGATACCAATTAAACTCAGACACCAGAGTGAAAAGAGTAGGTGTATTTTACTAGGGATAACCAAATAATGTAACAGAGTAATAAAAAAAAACCATGCAGTAAGAAAAGGCAGAATAATGTACCTAAAGCAACAAATAGGAAAATACACGGTAATGCATCAAATCATTACTACATGAGAGGGAGAACAGTGATTAAGAAAGATCCATCACCACTTGCATATGTTACCAACATCCAGACCCGCAGACGCTGGGCAGCCCCGGTTGCAGCGAGGATTTGGAGAGCCTGTCCCGGCAAGTGGGAAGTGCTACGCGGTGCCTCCACCCGTAGGTGAGGCTTCCAAAGTCGCTGTGAGCGGGTCCAGCCTTATATACTAGAGATCAGCAAGCCAGAATAGCTGGCACCTTTGTTTTGAGCAGAAGATTTCTGGTTTCATTCTCCTGTTGGATTCCACCCAAAGCCTGGCCAGGGCTCGAGGCGGGGAGACCAAGGGAGTTTCTAACAAGGCCGAACACTTGGGTTCTCAGCCTTGAACAACATCCTTGCGTCCCATCCTTGAACAAGGCTGAGAAAGGAAAGTTGGATACATTCTCTCAGCATTTCATCCTCACTACTGATTATATTCTGTCTAAGCTGCATCTTTCACTAGTGAGCTTACACACTAAGTTAATGACTACATACTAAGTTAGCAGCTTCAGCTTGGGGCCTGTTGTTCAGGCTTCAATACTTTAACACTTTAGCGCTTTTTACATCAGCATAAGTGGTTGTTATAACTTAGTACAATACCTACTAGCTCAATGGTTATCAATTATAAAATATACAGGATTCATCTATAGGTCAACCCTGGCTTGGGCCTGTTGTCCAAGCCTTAGCACTTCAGCAACACAGCTAACGGCATTAAAACTCTGGCATGAAAAGATGCCTTTTAAGTTACAGGTTGTTGCATTTTGTTCCCCTTGAAAATAGGAATAAAGAAAAGTGTTTAATCATTAAACTTGACCTTCCAGACTCCTTGGATCCTTGATTTTAATGGAAGAGACTGCTGGATCAAAAAAAAAAAATTGGAGAGCATGCATTTAATTAACTGTGTACACAGAGCACAGCTGTGTGCCTTTCCTTAAGTTTGCCTTAGAGACAACCAACTATTGTGGGTATTATGGTACATTGCTCCTCTCCAGAACTATCTGTTACTTTGTTGAAAAAGTATTTTCAAGCTTTAGACATTTGTTTTCAATTTTTTCAAAGTTTTTTTTTTCTTGTACTATTGCTAAGGATTTGCTTTTGACACATTGCCATAGGTCAAAAAGAAAACAAAATATATAACTTAGAAGAAAAAGGACTTGCTAATACCTTTGTGCAAAAAACATGCAGTAAATTTCAGCTTGAAAGATCAATGTTTTGAAAAGTTATGAACACATCAAAACAGAATTTCTAATAGAAGCTTCTGCAGGTGCTGAACCTCACATTTATCTTCTAGAGAAATTATGAAAGTGCAAGAAAGAGGCATTTGTCAAAATACTTGACTACAGCAATATTCTGAATTCTGAAGTCTATAGTTTTCTTCTAGTTATGAACCCCCTTCCAATAAGCTCAGAAGTCGCCATTTCATGAAGGCAAGAGAAAAAACCCACAAAACTTGAGTGAAGTAAGCAAGGAGGGTTACATGTACCCACTATGCTCTGAACACGTTATGAAATATTATACAGGTATACTAACTCTAAGGCAATATCTGTATTAACTAAGTACCTAGTCTCTATGTGAGAACTTGCAGTATGCAATAAAACATGTTAATAAAATCATGCAATAAATAATATTCAAAGAGTCATATTAGCAAACAAAGTTACCAGGCAATATTACATTCCTTTAAGCATTTAAGTCAAAAATTTGAAACAAGCACTCAGTCATACACAAAAGAAACTTTATTAAGAACATGTTACAGCTATGGCTTAACTGAGTGACATTGCAATTACTCTGCAGTCATCTTTACTAGATGAATTTACTAGGTCTGAATTAGGAAAGGAAAAAAGGTGCTGTTCTTCCCCATAATAAAGCCTGGTTATGACTCATAGCCATACATAATACGTCGCAGAAGTGTTCCAGGGTCCATGCATGTTCCTTGCGTCCCATCCTTATTTCTTAAACAGTCACCTATTACAGCATCAAAAGAAACAGTAAACTTTGAAGCTCTGATACCTTCCTCTGTTTTACTGCATTATTAATAAGGCCACTTCAACCCCCGCTTCTCAGCTTCCAAACTAGCATCTCAGGCTTTCTGCAGTTTGGATACACTTTCACCACCAGCATAATCCATGCCCTTTCCCAAGTAGTAGCTCCTCTATTATCCACACAGAAAACTCCCTCCAGAAAGGAGTACTTAAACTCCACCAGCTGCAGGGAGGACCTTGGGACTTACTAGAAAGGAAACATTAACTGGCTTAATTTACTCCATGGGTACAGCTTGATTGCTGAAGACAGATTTTGATATCTTTCTAAAATTATCCTACTGATTGGTCTGTATTTTCCATGCTTCTACCCACTGGTTCTCATCTTTCTTACACTTATCAAGTGAAAAGAAAGACTGCTAGCAGCAAGTCTGACAAGTCATTTCCCTCAAAATAAATGGCAAGGCCAGACATTAACTACTATGGCAAGGACAGAACCGACAGGCCTGCATCAAAGTCTTTTGAGATGCGACAGTCTGCATCTCACATTGGAATATAGAGGGTGGTAAGAAGTAACATCAGAGGAAGTCTTGGCAACACAGGGAACACATAAGCAGGGACAGAGAGGATCTGAAATAAGCTGTGTGTCCCAAGTGGCTTCAGGATGTTCCCAAAGCTGTATTCAGAAGACCTGCAGACAAAATTAAGTTTCTTTAGCCTTAAAAGAGATGCTATCCTTGTACGTTATCACTGAAGCCAATGGCAGATGCAGATAAGTTGGGAAAGGTTTCCCAGGTGCTGATAACAGTCAGTGGTGGAACACTGTGCTACGGGATGTTAAAAAGCAGAAGCTATGCAATTTCCGTTCCCTTTATCCTTCTCATTTGGCACATGCAAACTAAAGTAGGTATCGACAGCCCCTCCTTCTGTGAGAGTTGTTCCTCCCTTGGTTGAAACTAAGTTATCACTGACTTTAGGGTACTGCCCCAGACACCCCTGCGCTTGAATCACCACAGGATTACTTGAGGAAGAGCACCCTAGCTAAGCTGCGCATGAACCTCCTGAAGCACCTACTTCTCAACTCACCTCTCCTAGACAAAGGCAGCATTATCAGGAAACTTCCCCCATATCTTAATGGTCCCTCAAGCTGCACCAAATCCTGATGGAAGGTGTTTAACGAGTGCCGACGGACAATGGCCAGAGCCTGCCTTAGTTGTGCAGTGAAGATGGGTCAAGCTTCTGAAATTCTCTGCATAATGCTAAATATTATGAATACAAGAAAATTAAAGTAGATATTCTGAAGATTTGAGAGGCTTTTGTAGACTAAGACACCACAAAATAACTTCTACCGGCATTCAAAAAGCGAAAGTCAAAAGATACCTCAATGGTTTTTGGCAACGCTTGTGTCTTTAGTGTTTAAGCAAAAAATACAGTAATACGTATTTCTCTAGTTTTTTCCAACCCTGAAAGATCAGACAAATAGTATGCTTGATATTGAACAGAATCAGAAGTGGAAGCATGCCATTTTGTCTTCATTAATACGTCTAGTACATTAGAGAAGATCTTGGCTCTCACATTTTCCTTTGATATTCAGGTATCCTAATAATCAGTATTCTCATCACTTACTATGCCTAGACTAGAAGTTCTTATACTCTACAAATGCAACTTGATCTTGGACTCAGTTTTCCCCTTTAGTTAGTTCTTCTCCATTAACCTCGTTGGTTCTGGTCAGAAGGCCATGGATATCTGTTGGTGGACAGACTCTAAAGAACTTGCTTTGGGATGACTCCATAAGCAGTCCCTCAATGCATTCTGGACAAGGCTTCTTACACCCATCGCCTTTACATGGTTCAAGTCTGACCTTACAATCACACTGTTGGGTCTTGTGTTCACATCTTTTATCAGAAGCCATGACCTCCAAGAAAGCTTGTCCTTCTGCTGCTTTCATGACCATTTTTTTAGGTTTCTGGGATATTTCTGGTGTTAGGGTTTAAGCATTTATAATGTCATGCAATGCAAAGTCCCAAACCATGAAAAACCATGTATGTGATTATGGAACCCTCTCACATTCCTTGAGACACTCATTTTGGAGACAAACAAGGAAAGTGCACAGAATATTCATTCTTTTATGACACAGCATTAACCATGGCATTTGATACACTAAAATAAAAAAATTTGAGAGTGACAACAATTTCACTCCTTCCCCACCTTTCAGTTTTCCCATCACAAAAAAACCTCTTGTTTCAAGAATTTGATGTACATTTACAGCAAGGAAGCTCTATCTTCCCACATCCTTCACCAGTGTGAAACAAAAAGGCAAGTGATTAAAAATTGAAGCTGCTAAATATAAAGAGATTAATTTTTCTTAAGACCCACGTCCTCTGCCTAGGATTTCCCCAAACACACCTTGCTGCCTTCTTTGCAGAGATAATGCCAGGCTAACACATCACTTAAATAGAAGTGAACTGGTAGAAAGCAGCAGGCAACACCTCACCCACTGAAACACAAAGCAAGTTACCTCTCGTTTGTTTCTCCTGGCAACTTTGAGAAATTCCATAAGGATCTGCAATTGGGCAGCATGGGACTCCTGTAACACAGTAAATAACCAAGTGTGACTCTTCCATATACATTTAGAGAAACAAGCATTCATTTTATACACAGAAATCTACACTTAGCACAAACAGCTTTCATTTAGAGATGAGGAAGAGAAAGTAGCTTATTACGGCAGTTTTAAGAATGGTTGTTTTACTTTGCCTCACATTTTAAGGTTTTGTTTGGCTCACAACAAGCCTTTACATGAAGGCAGAAATCATTGTAACAGCTCTTGTTTGTGTATTACTGAAGACTTACTGATAAGGTAAAATGCTTTTCATTTTTTTGGCTACTGCATCTGAAATTGGTTTTAGAATACAGGTTCCTCACAGACTCATCTTCTACCCTGGAAGATCATTAGCATCCACTTTGTGATTAACATACTAAAGCATGAAGTATTTATATAAAAAACATCTCCCCACAAAATTAACAGTTGTGTTTATGTAAAGAGATTACTGCTGGAGATTTCTCCACAGTGGAAAACAACAATAAAATCACTGATGTAACTGAAACATCCCTTTCCAATCTTTCCATAACAGGTCATTTACATCAGCCATAAGCTTAATATTTTCACCCGAATTGGCCAAAATCTTGACAGGGCAAGATAAGAGAAGCACAAGAGGAAAGAAAAATAAAACCTGTATTCCAGCATTAGTAGAACCCTAATCCTATCCCAGCATTACTTTCTTAACTTACTAAAATATTTATTATTAAAGGACTGTGAACATACACTCAAAAAGGATCAAGACATAGAAGCAAGCAGCATTAAAGGCAGATGGGACAGGAAAAGTAAAGAGATTAGGATGCAAGACTTTTCTACGAATATTTTCTTCCTGCCCCCCACCACTGTAATGATAATGAAAGTGAAGCAAGTAAAGCTAGAAAGGAAAAGTGTTTTTAATCATTAAGCATCAGGTGTGGTTTTGGTTTTGTTTTTTAAGGCTTAGTATCCTTAAAAGATATTCCTGCTCACAAGCACCCATACACTCAGTTCTGTGCCTTCTTTGTTTCAGATTTGTCACAAACACAAAAAGGCTTGAGAAAAAAACAATAAAAGGGGTTTTACTCTGAAGTTAGAAACTGTACTCCCACCATACCTTCACTGAAACAATAAAAACATTATGTACAAATCCCCATGCAATAAGGTAACATAACAGTTTTGCTAGTAGTCAGTAAATGTATTTTTGGGTTACTTTCCTTCCATCAGAACCACAAGTTGTGTAAATATTGATTCTGCAAGAGCGAATAAGATAAGCCATTCCCAATACAGCTTTTCCTCACCTGTTTCAAAGCACCACAGAAATTCAGCCTTCTACCCAAAGTTCACTAGGCCAAATGTTGTAATCCAGTTTAATTTAGAAGGTCTGGCTCTCATAACTGGAAAATGGTCACTTGAGACCAACAGCATGGAATGGCCAAATACATAAGAACTATCCCAAATCAACTACATTTCAGTCAATCATAGGAACAGCTTGCTTCATACTGTATAAATCTTCAAACAAACCTCATAAACAAGACATCTGAACTTTTCTTTCAAGCATTAAATGTTAAAAAAAGATCTTCAGGGGTGGCAGTCATTCAGATTCTTTCAGTTCCAGCAGAAACTAAAAGGTGTCATTTTTTTTTTTCCACACGCTCATTGAGTTTATTCCTTAACCTCTATTTTGGACTTCTTCATGCTTATTACCAAGAAAGATCTGATATTTACTTGTGCAAGAGTCATTTAACAAACATCTTCATGTGCATGTCTGTTCTGCTAGCCACCTTCTCTTATTCTTTTCCATTTTCCCTGCTTGTTTATACAAGCGTGCCAGCAGCAACACTGGAAGCATGTTAATAGCACCACAGTTGAAATGTCAGTTTGCTACAACAAAGGTCAGTGAGATAGCCAACTTTTCAACACCAAAATGCAAGGGAAAATTCTGAGCAATTAATTCGTCAATAGAATCTTACTTCAAGAAGATAAAAGCGTGAAAAGAAAAAACTGCTAACTAGACAGTGTTCATTTAAATAAGACAAGAGAAACTTCTTACTGCTTCCAACTGCTTCTTCTTTTGCACCAGCAGCTCCAGCATCAGGTTGACATTGGCCAAGTCAAGATTGTCTTGATCAGTCCCCAACAAATCTTGAATTATCTGCCACCTATGGCCATTCTAGAAAGAGAACAAGAAATGTTGGAGAGACAGCAAGTACAAGCCGTCCAGGGCTCTATCCAACAACAGATATTAAGAGCAACACTGCAGTATTTCCCTTTGTAAAAGTTACAAAACAATTTTCAGGAATCAGAACTCCCAGTTCTCCCACACGTACAGGATATAGCTCTTCTATCCTACTGTGTAGCTGCTTATCTTATTTGGAAGCTATTAGTGCTTTATGAGAGCATAGCTGTTGCTGCTAGGAAGAGATTATTTCACAGCCACAATTTTATCTGATTTGTGCCCTAGTTCTGAGAACATGTTTCTATGGGGAGAAAGAAAAACACGTGTTTATCCAAGCTTAGTTGGATTACATCTATCTGAAATACTTGTTAAGTGGCAATACCTTTTAATTTTTTAAAGCAAGTAATAGGTAAAGCCCTCATGCTAAATTCAAATGGAAGGTTATTTTTCCTATCCTCACCTCCCACACTACTCCTCTTAAGAATATTTTCATGGGAAATGTGAGAGAAGGGGACAGAGCTCATCAGGGTGATCATCTCATTCTACCCATTAGAGCTGAGAAGGACTCCTCAGAGAGCCAGCACACTACCATGTAGCCCATTCTTCCCTACAGGCTGTTTGCTTTTCTCCTTGTCAATAAAAAGTGAAAAAAAAGGTATCTTTTAGCACAGGAAAACCTGAATAATAGGTTAATGTTAATATAGCCTTACATCAAAAAGCCTCAGGAACCAATAGGAGCAGCTGACAGGTCTTTAGACTTTGTAAGAAACAAAGCTGGATTAAAAAAAATCCTGCCTTATAAAAGCTATAACACTAGATCAAGATATTTAAATTTGCATGAACTAGAAATGCCATCCAGTCTAAACCAGACATTTTCTCAGAAGTTGTTGCTTATTTGTATTGACTAGATTAATAAAAATAAAATATGTAACATCCATATAGAATACACAACGTTTTACAGAACTCTCAACAGAACCTGTGGAAACCACACAGGCAAAAACTCCATTTCTATCTGGAACAACTGGAAAAAAGTTGTTGACTGCAAGTCAACAAGATTTGAGACAAACTTCAACATACTAATGTACTAGTTGAATGTACTACTGCTAAACTACTCGGGAAGCTTCAAAGATGCCTTAACAAATCCATGACCAAGAAATGGTGCATTTGCTGCAACTTGTAAATGAGCAAGAGTAATACAAGAGGATAACAGGGACATTAAGGAGCTGGTACAACTGCAAGGTTTCTCTTTTTAGAGATGTTGGTATTTTTTATTTGCTGCCAAAAGATAGACACAACACTTTTGGGCATGAAATCATGGTAGATTTTCACTTACTAATAGATATCTCACATAGATGCATCTATGGGCATAGTTTCTAAAGGTGTGTTATGAGAAAGAATAGAATCAATTTCCAAGAGGTTACCATACACGCCTTCATGTCACTCCTGTGCATTTTAACCCAGATATGGTTCATCCATATTTTATACTTAATATGGTATATGCACATTTTATATTGAATATAAAAAACTTACTGTGAGTGAACCAATGAATCCTTATAGCATGCTCTTTTCTAAAGCATACAACTGCTGAAACCATTGGTTGCTGCAACACAGTCCCTAAACTAATAACACTTAATAAAGTGGGGTTTTTTTTAACTGACAAAACCAGGGGCTCCACGATTTCTAACCTTACTTTGCAACCTTATTCATGAATTATAGAAGCCAAGGAAGGAAGCAAGCTAGACATAGCAAGACAAATATGCAAGTTTCCTGGTTAATGTCATATTCTTTTTTATCTTAATGTACAAGAGCACCCACTGATGCACTGTTTTCATGAACTGTGAACGGAGATCATGCTCTGATTTTGGGACACAAAGCAAGTCTAGAAGATATCCAGGCAGTTTTATCTGGGATCAGAGCCAGAACACCAGTACTCTGAACACATCCTTCTCCCTCTTGTGGCTGCTATTAGCCTTCTACCAACTTCCCTGCAGAATACAGCTTCTTGCACGTGATCAGACAAGCCCGTGGCACTTCTAATCATCCATTACGCTCATTGTAGCTGTAATTTCCAACGCTGAATGAAAATTATTAGCTTTAAACAAGTGTGCTTCCATGGGTAGTTTCCCAGGTTATACTCAATGCATCATATTGCACTCAGCTATGCTAACACAGCTTGCCTCTACACATATAACGCTGGCAGGAAGAACGAGAGTTAACAAGGTCAAAGGGATCTAGTGCCACCGATATCGGTATTATTCCCCTCATAAACCTAGTTAAAGCACCCGCTCAAAAGTATAATTTCTTCTAAATTAAGCCACATAATGATACAATTGCTGTACAGAACCATTAAATAAATATAAAGTAAGAAAGTTGGAACATACGGTGCTACTCACTGAATGGTCCAGTTTGAGTCTTTTCTCCTCAGATCTTTGCTTCTGTTTAAGAATAAGTTCATTGACTAAAAAACATAAAGATGTCAGAGAAGAGATGGATTTAAAGTTCACAAAACAAGTATGAAAGATTCTACCTTAATATTTTTACTTTAATTATTAGTTCCACAGTAAGTTTATCAGTAGACATCTCCACTTTTTTCCTCACC
Source organism: Strix aluco (assembly GCF_031877795.1). Classification (NCBI taxonomy): domain Eukaryota; kingdom Metazoa; phylum Chordata; class Aves; order Strigiformes; family Strigidae; genus Strix; species Strix aluco. The sequence continues at coordinate 31,840,478 of NC_133938.1, read as the reverse complement.
AATTTACTCCTTGATTGTTTTTGTAAAGTATATAAAGATTATTAAAAAAGTTCATCAACAAATACAATGCCTATACATCCCCCAAGCTGCTTCAATTCCTTTTTCTAAGCACCCACGATTCTTTGATCAAGTTTTTCAACTCCAAGGCAGTACATCACAGAAGATAAAACATTAATGGATTTACTACAGGCCAAAAACAAGCACAGTTGAAGAGAACAACTTTTTCCTTTGATCACTATGTGCACTTTTAAAGATATATTTTTGCTGCAGTTTTATTTCGCACCGATTTAGTGAACAGTGCAAAGGGAGAAAGATAACCCCAACCCTTTGCAGACACATGTACAAGTTCTTCCCTGTCCAACACAGACCTCAAACCCCTGAATGCAGGTATACAGAAGCAGTGCTCTGTGGCCTAACATACTCCAAAGCCTGCCTCAGCACCACCTTTGGCACAACGTGCTTGGGTCTAAAGCAGGATGCCCATTTCTGAAGTATTCCTTGGTGACTGTGGCTTTTAATTTACTTACTATTAAATGGGTATCCCAAGCACATGAAAACACAATTTGATTTAATTTTGATATTTTACATTGGAGTGTGTTTCCTTTGATCTTTTCTCCCCATAAGAAATTTTTAAACTCTATTTCCAGTTAAGAACATTTCTCTCCTGTTTAAGCAGCTATCAATTAGGATTGCACATATGTATGTACGTGTATTAGTTTTTTCTGTATATGATTTACACACATACATACATCACAAGGATGTCACTGCAGTAGCCAAACTAGCACAATGTGTAATTCAGCCTCCCTCCCTTCAGTGTCTGTGCTTTGTAAACAGGGCATGTTCTTGATTATTAGACAGACAACAGCACAAGAAAACAAAAGTAAATAAAAAAGTTCAAATCTAGCCATCAGAAAAACATCTTCATTTTGCTTTTCTTAGTATGCAAACAGCAGCAAGTCAGTCTCACTACTATAACTCAGCATACAGAACTGCTGGAGGCAGTGGAGTATTAACGATTTATACTACTAACCACTTTTTTTTTTTTATAAAAACCACAGTTGACCAAAGGGCTGATATTTGGATTTTATTTTCAATATCCAGAAGCTGGTTATTCATAGGACAAATTTACAAGTGCCTGACTTCCTTAACTAAGATGTTTCTCATGCAAGCAAGCCTAGAGCTCACCTAAGAAGTTAGGATAAAGATGATCTATGTTGTCCACAACATAGTTGCATTTGGGACATCTGTTATTGTCCTCCAAGCTCTGGTGAATACATTTATAGCTGTTTAAAAACATTAAAAAAAAGAAACAAAACAAGTGAGCAAACATGAAGGAACAAAACATAAGCACAAGGTAAATAATATCAGCCTTAGATAATGTGTACTCTGTGTTGCCAGCTAACAGCTGCGTTGCCAAGATCCTACAGTGGAGTCAAGATGTTCCAGTATTAACACAGAGCATGCTACAGCAGAAAAACAGCAAAGTTTCTTGGCAAGGATTACAAAAGGTATTTAAGTACTTCACTCTTATTTCCCTGAGGATTGTGGCAACGTGGATACTTCAGCCATGCTTCCATCTCAAATTCATGCACTCCCCTTCCACAGGTAGAGCTAAAAAACCAGACTGCATTATTCAGAAGCAACTCTTCTAGATTAACCAAATATTTAGCAGGTGACAGTAAAAGCTATTACGCATTCTGAGTAATTGAGCACAGAGCAAACACCATCACCAACTCCTCACATTTCCCCCACCCCTGGCTGTTCTCATCAGAAGTGACTGGAGGTGTGCTCTGTTGAACTGTTAGCTATTTGAGGGACAGAGCAAACTACCAGATGCACTTCAGCATCAGGTTTAAGCATCTCACTAAGAACCCACAGCTTGATGTCAACTGCTGGTAGAGACATCATGTGACAACATTGCTCTGTTCTTTCTAAATATATCTGAATGCTTCTCATCTTGGACTCTTGAATAAAGTTACAGATCACAGGGATAAAGTGTTACCATAGAGGGTGCAAACCAGCTGTTATCTTACCTGTTGTAGGTCAAAATATTTCTGAAACTGAATCTGCTGCTTGAGAAAGTGCTTTATGCTACTAAAGTATTACTTCTTGTAAAAGGTAGGAAACTTATTTCTAGTTAAAAGACACCGTAAGAGTATGATGTACACAGAGCATTAAAACGTAATGGTTCAACATTTATTCCAATCCCTAGTTGAGAGCAGGAGCGGCAGATAGTTCCACACCTGCCCCTGGAGGGCTCTTGTATGTCTCCATGAAACACTTGCTCCTCATGACAGCCAGGGATAACACACTGAAAAATAAGTGGACCTTGGGCCAATTCAATACAACAGAAACAAGCCTGAGCATATCCTCTGTTAAAAAGTTTAAGAGAATTGCGATAGACAACGTGCAAGCCACTTCAAACTGTACACAGTCTTGCACAAAGGCAAGGAGCACCTCCTAACACCAACAATCACTCCTATTGACCTCTACAGATGCAGGACCAAGGAAGATAAATTGACAAACTGTTCTGACTGGGTACTGGATGCTACCAGCAGTTTATGACCACTGTACTCCTTTACAGAGGAAATATGGTGGCACAACATTTTTTGTTCTAAACACTAAGACAGTTTTTTTAATCTAACTGGTACTCCTCTTAAAATTTTATTTCAACCTTTCTTTAGTTCAGAGACAGAAGACAGAAAAGTAAGAAAAACTTGGGAGAAGAGGGATTCACAGCAACATCAGTCCACACACGCTGTAAGAGACAGATGTTGTGCAATACAAAAAAACCACCTTACCAGAAGCTGTGTCCACATTTTGTCATGTAGGCTTCTTCAATCATATCAAAACAGATGGGGCTGAAAACAAAACAAATACAAGCAAATCACAAATATGCCTTTTTATGTTAAAAAAGGAAGGAAAGTATTATTAATTCAGAGCAGCCACCTAACCACGCTGAGGTAGTATTTTCTATTTGTAAAATGAAAGAGGACACACAAGTGCAACAGCAACCAGGCAGTATAAAGATCAAAAGGGCAATCAACAGGTCTTCGAGCTCAGAATGATATTGCAGTTTGCTACAATCAGAAACTAGGTAAGTGTTCACTCTTTAAGCTTTCAACAGATGGAAACCACCCAAAGCCAGAGTATCTTCAACAAGCAAGGTTACAGAAGAACGTCCTAACTATCTGTACTAAGTCTCAAACGAAATGTAAAAAGTATTTTTTTACATGAACAGGCATAAGGTATTTATAAATGACACCAAAATTAGTTTATCCTTCCTTTCTTCAGCCAACAACTATCTCTAATTTAAAAAAAATACACAAAGAGGCAGAGGAGAACAGAAATAGTAATGATATCACAAGAACTAATAAGCAGGGGGAGAAGGTGCCAACGAGGGGGTGTGCCTGCAGAGCACTGCGGGGCAGCAGCAGGGCTGAGGCTGCTGAAGAGCACAATGAAGGTACAGCGCACCCAAATGAGGGAACCAGCAGTCAAGCACGGCATTACAAAGTCAAAGGAGAAGACAGGAAAGGGAGAATATGAGACTATTCATAAGGAAGACATAGGAATGCAAACGGAAACAAAGGCGTTGGGTTTTTTTCCCCAAGACTAGTTAGTGACCAAAGCGCATCCATCTCTCCGGGAGGGATCACCAAGAACCAAGCAGGGAGCTGAAGAGAAGGATGTGCAAGCAAGCAGTGCTCCACGGGAACCTGAGCAAGACAAGAGAGGCAGGAATTCAGTGAGATGGGTAGTGGAAGAAATCTGTCTCATCATCAAGTGGCTGTGACATGTTTGAAAGGAAAATGAAACACAAGTGAAAGCAGAGGAGAGCTGCATCTTACTTCCAGTGACTCCTACGGCTGCTATCCCTGATAGCTGGTAAGATATGCTGTCACATACACACTCATCTTCAGGTCTCAGACAGCTAACCAGGGAGATGCTGTGGACAACAGTGTCACAGTTCTGCACATAACACATATCAGCTGTGTCACTAGCTTCACCTTGCTTTCAAGGCCTTAAGAGATCCAAATGCTCTCTGCTCACTCCCACAAATCCACACCAATCTCAGTTCAGAGAGGTTTTCACCAGCATTTGTTTTCTTCAGAGACAGCCTCCTCCCACCTCCTGACAACAAGGCAGTTCCCACAGAACGAGCTGTTAATAAACTGCTAACAACTTTTGAAAAGTACCAATCTTTTTGAATTAAAGATCAAAAACCCAGATCAGACTGAAATAAGAAATGCTTGGCCAAGTAGGGGAAGGCAGCACCTCAATTTCTCCCCTTGTTAGTACTGCACAGAAGTCCTTCCCCCTTTCTGTCATCCATTTTAGAGGATACTAACATTTGTTACCCCATTAGGCATTTAAAAATAGGAAGGAGGGAACACCTCTTAAATACTTTTTTTAAGCCCACAGAAGGGAAGTTGCAGCCTCTGCCAGTGCAATCCCCCTCTGAATCATCAAACTGGAAAACATGGATGCCTTGAAAGGTTTGTCCAACCTCACATACAAACCAGGTTGTCTTAAATATTCCACCAAATTGTCTGTATAAACACAATGTCAAGGCAAACGAATCAAAACATAATGCTACTCTCTGAGACACCTCAAAAGAAGCCTCAAAAATAACACTCACCTGCCTCTTCCACCCTGACAGACCCTTTTCTGCACATCATCTGTGTTGAGTAGCACCAACTTCTGGAGTGCAAGTCACTGTTTCCGAGTTAGAAACTATTTAGTTTCAAGGCACTGTTTAGTCAGAATAAATTATGACCAAACTTAGCCTACAAGGGTGGATTAATAAGAGGAGAATTAAGCATCTTTGTATTCTATTAGCTGGCCTTTAAAACAGAAAGTCAAAGACTTATATGAGTGTCTGGGGCTGTTTTCTCCCCACTGGTGATGAACAGCTTAAGTTCTTTGCCTTCTCCTAGCCATGCTGCATAACACAGACCCACTCTCACTAAAAACTGCTATTTCCCACAGGACCAAATGTGTTCCTTCCAGCCTGCTCCTAATGCCCTGCCTCCAAGAAATGCAGCAATCAACAAGGCTGTAATGCTCCTCCATCTGCAACAGGACATCACAAATTAGAGCTAAAATAGGAAGATTACCTCCTAACATGACAGTTACCCAAGACCACTGTTCCCAAACATATTCTTCATACTACCAGTTTGATTGGAGAACTGACAGAGCCAAAATAGTTGAGAAAAAGCAATCAGAACCAGCAAACATAGCCATTCAGTGCCAGGGTCATCGTTAACAGAGCCTGAAGTTTCCATTAAGAACTGTTTCCCCTGAAATGCTCACTGATTTACAAGTGGAAGCAAGATTGATGTCTTTTAATGCTTACTGAAGCCAAGCTGGCTGTAACACATGAAAGTTGCTATGCACCAGTTGTTTTAAGTTAATCTAACACAGAGGGAAGGTTAAGAAAGTAGTGGAGTGGTGGGGGCTTGAGACACACTACAGCTTGTAGCGTACACCGAAACTGAGCAGCACAGGTATGGTGAAATCAAGGCTTTCTGCATGAGATAGCTCTTATTCTCTATTTGTCTTAAGTAGCAGAGCCAGGTAAAAAGGATGCAGATTACTTCAGCAAGCCAAAAATGTCACTGATCTTTACCAGATTCTGATGCTTTATTTACTAAGCAGTTTTTTATCCAGCACTGCAAAGGCTTACCATTCTTTCGCTATGGGGTAGACCTCAAACATTCTTTAAAATCTTTTTAACCAAGTTCATGCCTGTAAGTTTTGCCAGCTGTTTTCAAGGCACCTCTCAAGAGTGCTACTGCCACCCTGCTGCTACACAAACACCTGGCTGAAGTAGTCACTATAAAATTTAAACACATTTCAAATTTTCTGCTGCTCTGCAGCAAACAAGACCCATTACAGTTTCTCCCTCCTATTCTGCTCCTCTTTGGTCTAAGCAGAGAGTAGGACTTGCTGCTGGCTCTGTCCTTCACGTGGAAGGTGTCCAGGTTAAAGATCACCACCATTACTCTTTACCCAATATGAAGCTCCAATATAACAATAGATTATAAAACCATCATTGTGCATGGTACGTAAACAGCTCACTGTGTTTTTTAGTTTGTGACCTCCAGGGTCAATTTGCAGTTTTCCTTACTAAAGGGGTTTGCCAGATCACAAACAAGTGAACAACTACACTCAGCCCGGGCCTGGCATTAACAGATAACCACCCGAGGAAAGAACTGCTTTTAAAAACCCATGAACCTGCAAGTGCACCTTTAAACGTGGCACACAACCCTTCCCACACCCGAGTTTGCTGGATGTACCTCTCCAGGTCAGTATGCAACATCGCCTCTTCCATATGTATATTTATGGCAGAGCTCAGAAACAAGTACTGTATGAAGCAGCCACTGAAGAGACAGTCTACAGTGAGATCCCCTCCACCCAGGGACAAAAGCAAATAGTAACTCGTTTTAAAAAGGTTTAGTCAACCACTGATTGGGAGGGCTAATGTAAGGCCCGGGAAAACTGTAAGCAATTACATTGCTGGACAGGAGAAAATCTACCTATTAGAGGATTGCCTTTGAGATGGTCTCCAGGCAAGTGGAAAGATGCCCGGCTGCAGGAACAGCACAAACTATCTTGAAATTCTACATCCTGCACTAAGAGAAACAAAGTTTCCCCTTTTATAATAAAAGTTGTTCAGTAAGTCAGAACTATTTGCTTTCCTGACTAGAGTTACACATTTCCAGGCAGAAGCTGATACATACCACAAACAATACACACTTGCAACCTCCTGAGAATACACTTGGTAAACATTTCACAACCTAAACTAGCAACGTATGCCAACATTTATGTTAAAACCTAGGCCTCACATCGCTGAGGCAGCACTTTCAGAAGACAGGCAGGGAGGCTGCACACATTAACACTATTTACAGAACTTCCACTTGCACCTTGATGTTCAAAACTCACCCAAACTTCTTTATTCTCTCACCTTCAGTCTGGTACAGGCAGAATCCACCCCTGAATTCACAGCTGTAACTAACAGCAATTCACAGCCCATGTTCAGAAAAATTACCAATTGTTCCCTACAGCTGGCAGCATCTTGAAAGCATCCTTACGAAAAAAACTGGTATATGGAAAACCTCTGCTTCTCACACTGAGATGTCCAAAACTTCTTTAAATCAATTATTTAAACCTACACACACACCCCCCTGTCATCTTGGATATTGCTCAGAATCCCAGAGTTGCCCAGTTAAGTTTATTTCTGTACTGCATAACTGTATTGCTAACTCAAAAGAGAGGAATACTATAATTTGAAGCTAGCGTTAATAAGTAAGAACAAGTCTTACAGCCCACAGAAATATACAGCAGTGAAGAACCCAGGTAAGTTAACTGTAATCATTGTCTCCTCTTAAAGCTTCTGACCTGTGCTTCCATATCCCCAATGTGGCTCTTGTAAATACCAAGAGGAGAGGGACAAGAAAAGACATTTTGACCTGATTACTACTCAGTTGATCTTCCCCTCTCACTTGTTTAGCCAGCAGCACTCCTCAATGAGGAGAAAGAAGCTAATTACACGTTCTCCTTGAAGAATACACAGTACTTACCTGCAGGAAAAAAAGCCAAAACAAAAAACCAAAAAAACCAAACAAACAAGAAAAAACTAGAAACATAAAACAAGAAACTCACATTTTTGAACCGTCTTAAAAATACTTTAACTGGCCTACAAACTTGTTATGGGTGTAATTTCCCTTCAAACACCCTCGTTTCTACAACAGACAACAAAATGGGCAATGACAACTGACTAGAAATGGATGGGGAATGATGGTTGCAGACCACTACTGCTAGAGCATAACTCTAGAGGGAACAGAGGGGCATGGGCCTCTGCAATCACATTATCCCCCACGACCAGAAAACCCATGAGCAACAGCAGCACAGCCATCTCCCACACCAAGTGCCCTTAAAACCACCTAACACGGCCTAGAGCTTTCAGCCAGAGCAGGACTACAGCTGATTACAGATGTCCTCTCATCCCAATTCTGGTACTGACCGAACCATTACTTACAGTGATAAGCAGTAATTTTTGATTATTATTTATTATTAGTAAGAAGTACTGTTTTTTCTGCCCCCAACTTCTTAGCAGCTTCAGATTCGCACTTCAGCAGCAAGGATATTTCCTATCTACTCTGTTAGGCAGTTTACAAAGCTGTAAAATCAAGTCTACAGGTTTTTGAGACAATGGCTGTCCTGTGGAGATGCCAAACAGCCAACTGTCACCTGCAAGTCAGAGCTGTCAGACAAAGTCATCTTGGAAGCTGTGGCCCATTTCTCTTCCTCTTTTTTTTTTCTTCTTTCAGATACATGACTTTCCCACAACTCAAGCTTCTTTCCAGTATCTCTTCACTTGTTTGACTCTCTCAGATGCGAACACTTACCACTTACTTTCTGTTCTCACATTTTAGTACAGCCAACCAGCTATAAAAATCAAACCTACTCCTTATGTCAGGAGGTTTGAAACCCATTAGCAATGGGCTCTCTTTAAAACTGCAAATTACCAACAGTTCCCAAACCACACATTGCAGAGGGCCTTCATCTACCACTTCTGCTGAGATATGAGCTGCAGCTTTGGCCAGACATTAGAAGGACAGCATCTGAATGGCTTCAAGAAAAATCTTTATCCCATCATCGCTGAAGTTTCCCACTCATCTGGTTTTAGGTGCCAGACTGACACAAACCTTATCGCTGTTTCAAACTAGCCAACCTTTCCCAGCGAGGGATACAAGCCCATGCCAGCTTTCTTGGATCTGTCAACCACCATGAGACTCCTTGGATCTCCATCGGCAGGAGCACAAACTCCTCCGCTAGCTCCTCTTCCCGAGGTCAGAGCAGGACATCGCGAGGGCTCCAGAGGAGTCGCCTCACCCTCAGGAGGCCAGAGCCCCTCCGGCCCCTGCTGAGGCTACACTGCCCAGGAAAACAGGACATTCGCTTGCGATGTCAACACGTTATGAGGAAACACCTCGGGTTGCGGGTCCTTTCCGATAAGTTGGGCTGCTCCGGAGCGTACCCAAGGAGGAACTTGCTGGGAATAACCTCATTTTGCTTAAGAGCACAGAAGGTGAAAGCAACGCTGCTACGCAGGGCCAAAAAGCAAACAGATAGCCACAACGCGGGGGGAGGGGGGGGGAACCCAAAGCCTAACCCCTCGAGGGCAATTAGCTGTACCAACGCCTCTTCCCCTCAGAGAGCCCCGGAGGGGCCGCTGCCGGCTGCTCCGTCCTCCCGCCGGTATTTCACACCCCCCGGGCTTCCCGCCGGCATGGCGGCGCCCCGGCTTCCCTCAGAGGAGCAGCGGGTGCCGCTATCGCGATATATCGCGCTCACCAGACAAAATCGTTGCTCTTGTCCTCGTAGGAGTTGATGAGCCCGTTGCAGAGCGGGGTGAGCAGCGGCCTCTTCCTGCTGCCGCCGCCGCCCGCGCCGCTACCGCCGCCTCCCGCCGAGGAGCCGCCGCCGCCGCCGGGCCGCGCCGCCGCCGCCAGCCGGGCCAGCCCCGCGCCCGAGCCCGACACGGCGGCCGCCACCAGCACAGGCCGCGCCGCCGCGCCGCCCGAGGAGGACGAGCCCGGCGCCATGGCCGCCGAAGAGGAGGAGGAGGAGGAGGAGGAGGAAGAGGAGGAGGCCGGGGTGGCGGCGGGCGGCGCGGCGGGGTGCGGCGGCGGGCGGCTGCCCGACATGCCGAGGCCGGGCCGGGGCGGGCGGAGCGGGGCCGACAGCGGAGCGGCCTCAGCGCATCCCCGCGCGCACAGCGCCGCGGGAACAATAAAGTTCGTTCAAAGAAAAAAAAAAAAAAAAGAAAAAAAAAAAAAGAAAACCAAAACACGCCCGCCCGCGCGTCCCCGGCCCGGCGCTTGTTCAAGCTTTATTGACAGGCGGACAGCCCGCCGCGCATGCGCGGCCCGGGGCGGGGCCGGGCTCCCGGCGGGGCGGGGCGGGGGGCCCGGCCCGGCCTCCGCTGCCCCCGGGCGCTCCCCTGCGCGCCCCGGGAAAGGCCACACGGGGCATCCCTAGCTGTTGCTGCGAGACAGGAGGCGTCCCGCCTGCCACCACATCTCCGTCCGAGGGCGGCAACGCTGGGGAGGGGGGTCAGAGACCGCCGCTGGCCGCCCCGACCCCTCCGCGCCACAGAGGGGTCCCGGGAAGGGGCAGGGCTGCTCTGGGCCTCACAGGGTGCTCTCGCCTGCAGTTACCACCCGGGATGTGCACCCCGGAGAGCAGCTCTGCGCCTGCTGAGCTTTTCCCTGAGTACCGAACCTTGCCCAGCCCCACAGAAAGGCGTCCGGTACTGAGTTGGCAGCTTTTGCCGCGCTCGAGCCGGCTGTTTTCACTGCCTGGGCAGGTGGGAATCCCACTAAGGGGGCTCACGAGGGTGTTTCTGTTTCCCTACAGTAGCCCATGGTTTTACAGAAGCAAGGGCAGACCGCTTTCTGCATAAGTTAATGGATAAAGTGTTAATAAATGATGCCCGAAAGATGTTTTGGGTGTTAAGGGAAATGTTGCCACCTGACCCAGACTTTTGCAAGCCAAACTGAAGGGTTCATGAAACACAGCACTTGCCAACTTCTCAGCTTGGCCAGAAGTACTGCAGAGAGATACCTGTTGTTCCCTTTCATTTCTCTTCCAACAACGTATAGAAATGTATTGCTTGCTTTCTGCTGAGTAACTGTATGTCTGCAGTCAGCTTTACCTGTCTAGGGTTAAAGAGGCAGCTAGTGAAACACTAGGGCATTCCCTGGGGATGGTAATCCTAAACCCAGGTATGGGAAAACGCCCAAAAAGCGATCAGCTCTGCAGCACTCCTCCCAGTACAGACAGCAGAGTAAGCCTTCAGTGGGCTGTAAAACCAGTATGAGCTGGTAAAACTGGTCTGAGAGAAAAAAAGGTGGCTTCAGGTAGGCAGTGTTGGTCAGGAGACCTCTCTGGCATGCAGCAGGGTGCCAGGGACACCGGATCACAAGTGTCCCAAAGGGAGTGTAGCAAAATACACCTCTGGCTTTACTCTGGAGGTGCTGCTGCAGGAGGAGAGCTGTGGAGTGCTCCTCCTCACCTCCCCTCTCAACTGCGCCTGAACACCATCGGGTATTTGCCTTTGTGCATTTAACCCTAATGTTGAAAAAAACCCCAAAAACAAGACCGTCAACAAAACCCAAACTCTCTGAGGGATGTTAGTGTGGAAATGTGGATGGGTGCAAGCCAGGACATTCAAAAGCATCTCTTTGAGATCCAGATCAGTAGTCTCACCTTTACAAGCTGACATCTGCCATTATAGTCACTCCCATGATACAACTCTTTGCTGTTGTTTCTTATAGTTTTTGGGGTGCTTTTTGGTGTTTTGTTTTGTTGGGGGTTTTTTTTAGTCCTTGTGTTCTCCTGCTTTCTGTAAATAGCCTCTGAGTGGCAAGTCTCAGAACTAACCCCATAAAGACATTGGAACACATCAAATCCCCCTGTTTTCAGTGGGAGCAAAAGAGAAGAGCCTAAATACCTTTCTTTGAGCCTGACCATTGGTGTCCTTGTACATCATATTTCCTCTTGCTAAGAGAAAGGAAAACCTAATTTCCTTGTCTTCCAGAGAGACCCAAAGCTTTATGGATGAGTGTCTGCAATGGACTTTTGGGTTTCCAAGGGAAGAACAAAGTAGTAGTAAGCAGTGTTATTGGCAATAACGGGTCTACATGCTTTATGTGTACTGAAATACTGGCTGGTCCTTCAAAAGTCTTGCTATCCTTTAATGCCATTACTGACTGGGCTCCAGGGAGGAAAAATGACACAGGTAAAAGCTGTTAAAGATCAAATATATGCCCACTTATGCCTGTATGTAACTGGCCTTCACAAGAACACCTCCACCCACAGGCCTGTCAGTGAGTGTGGCACCCAGCACCAAAGGACTGACTCCCTAATACCTGGCTTTAGGATATCATTACAGGCTCTTGGAGGCCCTCGAAATGAGGACCTTCTCTTCAGTGCCCTGATGAATACTGAACAGCCTCTGGCTTCTGGAGACATTTGTTTCCTGGGGTTACCTTGCATTAGCAGTCCCAAGATCACTGTATGCAGCCTAAGGGAAGATAAGGTGCTGCTTCCCAGAGATACCTGTGCATTGTACCGGGATAAAGGACATGGTTAAAGTCTCCTGGTTTTAAAAGTTCACCACAGCTGGAACAGTGGTGCATCAGTTATCTTACAGTCCCTGTTAGCATGAAATGAGCGCTAAGAATTAATTTGCTACAGTCTGAGTATCGACAATGCTGTTCTTAGACTCAGTGGCAGGGGTACAAGAGTGAAACACGATAAATCAGCTGTAAGAGGTTTTTCTCTGTCTCCTCCAGCCAGCGGTGTGCCAGATGCTTGCACTGCCTCGGGGCTGAGATCCTGCACTGAAGCACAACTCGTGATGAGTTTGGGACAGAGGGGAGAGTCCTGGTGTGGGGACACCTGCACCCTCGTGTAGCACGCTCTTCCTAGGGTCCTGTTCAGGTTCAAATCTGCCCCCGAAGGATTGCTTGTGTTTCCTTAATCTGGGTATTACCTTTGTATCTCCTCTTAAAGGAGATATTATGTCTGTCTGCCTTCAAAGGCATGTGGAGCACAGCAAGGCAAACACCTCCTACCCATCCAGAACACACAACCCGTTCCGGGCTGGCCTGAAACTTTGGCTGAAAACAAATCAGTTACTCTGGGGTACACTGTCTCCAGCTGTAGCCCTTAGAGAATACTTTATACAATGAAACCAGTATTTCTGACAGCCGTACATTTTGAAAGACTGGCTCTAGGAATATACTCTTACTCTTCTGTATTTTCCAGCCTCTGGAGCCACTCACTCATCGTGTCCCAAACAGCAAAGTACCAGTTCTGATCCTGTGCAAGGAGAGATGACACACTAACCCTGACATTAGAGGAAGGAGCAGAGAAGTACTGTCTATAGATGAATGAACCTTAATAGCAATATAGGTTCTGCTCTTCTGGGTACATAAATCCTACTTATAATAAGTCCCAAGCTTGTGACTTTTATGATTACAGGTCCATTTACCTGTGCAACAGGCAGTTGCGGCTGTGATGGCCGGTGGTAGCAGAGCTGCAGAAATCATTAAGGACGCTCTGCATGGATCACCATGAAGGGAGACTGAGACTTCTTCCACACAAAACAATGCGTGGGACAGATGTTTGGGGGAAGTGACAGTCACCTCCCGGGCTCTGCTCCTGGCTGCTGGTGAGTCATCGGGAAAATTATTTCTGCTTCCGTTTCTGGGCCTGTTGCTGCCGCCTGATTTCCACTGGGTCTGTTAGTCTGTTCAGCAGCGCAGCAACCCCTGCTAGGAACTGCCACCCTGGCTTGGGAATTGCTGCTCCAGAGGTCATTAGAGAGCTTTATTAATAATCATTGCATTAACCTCCCTGCTACCCAGTGACAGAAATGCCATTTCTCCCATTTTACAGCTGAGAAAAATGAAGCGTAGACAGATTCATCACCTGGTTACAGAGTCAATGGGAACTGTTAATGCTCCATAAATCTGAAAATTAGGCTGTCAGCAACTTCTCCTAAAGCTAACCCGCAGTAAAGCTCTCCAGGAGACCCAGTCCCTAGCCATCAGGTACACTCCCTCCTCTGTTTACTGGGAGAAACCCGGACACATCTCTCTGAATTTCAACTCCCACAGTCGGACACAGAAACAGGGGGGGTCTGGAGGGCATGGTCAGATGGGGGAAGAGAGCCCAGTGCTCCCTGCCCACAGCAGACATCTCTGCAGAGCAGCTGTACCCGCTTGGTGCCTGCACAGGGAATGGCCATGATGCACTTAGTGACCATGTTTTGGCAGAGGGGTAGGAACTAACTGCTCTTATGACAACTCAGGTACATGTCTAGCCATCACCTGAAACCTGACTGTGAAAGAATATTTGGTTATTAAAATATATAATTTAAGTTAACTCAGGCTGCTTGGGATATAAGTACAGCAGGAACTGTGGGAGACTGGGTTGGTTCGTTGTTTTTTTAATTTCTTTTCTAGTTCAATAGTGCAGAAGCAAGTAGTGCTAGGAGGGAGGATGCTTAGTGACATCTATTATAGTTAACATTATACAGAGTTATTTAAAAAAAGAATTTTTTCATTGCTTTATAACAACATCTTTGCCACTCACAGATGGAATTTTATGCATCAGCCTCAGGGTAGCTCCAAGTTGGTGTAGAGATTTTGAGCAAAAATGGTTTAAGCTTTTTCAGAAATGAAGAATCAGCAAAATAAAATATTAACATTTACTGCTGTGTTTAAAAAGCTCCGACCCTTTAAAGCAAAAAAAAAAAAAGAGTATCTGGGAGAAGTGTCATCTTTACACTACAAAATGCACCATTCAGGTCTTCTGAAGAGGCATTTGACTTGATTGAACTAAAATGAGGTTAAAATAATTTGGTGATTCTTCTGTAATACTGAAATACTGTCTCCAAAGTTTCCAGGCGCTATAGAAACCTGAAGAGAAATGCATGTGCAACTGCCGTTTCAATGTGTGTGCACTGAAGCAAAGCTACAGAGGAGCCTGACTTCATTTCTGACCTACACAAGCCTGACCTACACAATCAATACCAGTTTCACTGCTCAAAATTATGAAATTCCCTTTACAGGGAAAAAAAAAGAAGATGCTGTCTTCTTGTTAAACACCACACTGTAATGCATGTGCCAGGGGGTAGAGTGAAGGTTCCCTTATGGCATGTCCTTTTGCTCTGAAAGTTGTTGTATTCAAAGAGTGGGCTTTCTAGGCAAGTATTGACTAAACCCTCCACTTGGCATAAGCGGGGCTACACATGGTTTCTCTCTCACACAGGCTTAGCCCACCCTACATGTGCAACCCCAGGTCCCTCTCAGGATGCTGCAGCTCTGCCAAAGCCCACTGGTTCTCATGCAGTGCAGGGGCAAGACCCAGCCGTTCCTTACCTGGTGTGTTGGCTCCCATCAACACCCCAAAACGTGGCCAAACTCAGCCCCTGCTATCGCTCCCACTCTCAGCTAATACACCAGGCCTAAATACATCGGTGACCAGATTAATTCCTTGTGTAACTGTACTAATTATTTTAATAAAGATGAATTTGGCATCTCTGTCCAGGATGATTTCTTTCCCACAACATATGATTGACACTGGTGTAGTCTAAGTGCCCTTATAGCATGGAACAGGTCTATTTCGTGGCTTGCAATTGGTTTTTTGAGCATTAGCATGTGATGCTGTCTCCTGTGAACTCTCTCCATTATGTTATCCATGGCAAAAGTCTTCTGTCTTTAGCATTGCCACCTGTTACGATTTACTGTGTGACTTGCAAGAATTGATGTTTTCTTGCAGCTCCAGCTGCCTGGATCTGCTGTTTGCCTGAGCCACATTGCTCTGCAGTATTTTTAGGGAAGTGTGTGCTTGGCCCGTGTGGTTATAGGGGCAGTCTTGAACGAGTAAACTGGAAGGATTAAAAAAATCAGAACATGAAACACATACAAAGAAATCTATTTGAAATCTCAGTATTTTCAAGCCATATTAGGGTTGACCAGCCTGAATATTTTCCAGCCCACCTTCATTCATTGGAGTTGATTCTCCTGGTGCAGACCAATGGGTTTTGAAAAATGTACCCTTCTATGGAAGGCAGGTACCAATGAAGGCGTTTCAGGGTCTGATCCACTGAACTACTGGTGGTTTCTGACATGGGAAATTTCACACTGCCCTGTTGCCTCTGCCAGACGTGAACTCTGTTGGCACAGGTGAGTTTTTCCATCTAGCCCATCTGCTATTTTTCATTGCCCAAATCAAACCCATGTTGGGCACAAGGGAATGTCTGGTGCAACTCCTCCTTCAGTTAGGAAGGAAAATGATGTCTCTGCTGGCTATCTGGTGAGAAAAATTATCCCAAGGCCTTTGGAGTTGGGAAATAAAAGTTGCTGTCTGAACCAGCCCAAAGATCCATACATGTTTGCCTGCATTTGAGCTGCCTGCCCTCTGCTTGGTGCTTTGCCTGGCTGGAGCGGGCTCTTCTCTCCTGTGTCACCTCTGTCACCTGCAGCCCAGGATGACCCATGGTGATACTGTCTGGTCACTCACAGGCCAGATACAATGCAGATTTGTCGTGATTAAAAGAGACATAAAGTTGTGCCTGCTCTCATCCCTCCCTGCACACATGGCCAGAGAGAGACAGTGTGATGCCCAGGCTGAATGCCAGGGACTACCCACAAAACTCAGCACCAAAATCTTCACCACCCCTGGCCCTCACCCACTGACCTACACTCCTGACACCTTAACCCAGCCAGGTCTCCCTTTCACTTTTACTACCCGCTCTACATTTCTTCTTCCCCAGGCACAACCCTGGAGTGTGTGTATCACTCTCTCCTGGCTGTGCAACCTCCATGCTCATATGGTTACTTTTCCTCTTCAATCTGAAACAGGGGAAAAAGATTAGCAGGTGTCAAATCCTCTGTGTCTCTCCCCATGAACATGGAGGGGAGCAGAGTCCTTGCTTAGTCCCTGCTTTGGAAGCCGATTCCTGTGAAGAGCAAGGAACCAACAGCTCTGTCATTGTGGAGGTGGGCCCCAGGGCCTGACCTTCAGCAGAGAAATAAGGGAGAGGCAGGAAAAGGGAGCGGGGGGCAGGTATTAAGCTCTGCCCCTGCATGAAGCATCATGTCAGCTGTCAGGAGAAGTCCTAAATCAATGAAGAGAGATTTCAGGGCCTGGGGGAAACTGGTTAAGGGGTTAGGGGCACAAATTGTGTTTATAAATACACTGTATTTAAGGTCAGGCCTGGGCTTCTCCCTTTGCTTGGGATGCAGTGTATTGGTGCCTACCCCTAGGCCTGACTTCTGGCTAGGTCTGGTGCCTGTCCTGTAGGGAGCTGGTCTCTAGTCCTGCCTCATCTGCTGCTGCTCCTGGGAGGACCTGACTCCTGTGCTGTGTCTTGGGAGTGTTGATGGACCCTGTTACCAGCACCCAGCCCTGCCTGATGTGTTCAGGCTGCACCCTTGCTGACGAGTGCCCTGCTGTGCTGGGGTCACCCTTGGCCCCTGGCTTGTCCCCCTGCATGAGGCAGCCCTCTGCTCCCTGACATGAACAACTGCAGATGTGGCTGTGCCCTGGCTGCTTTCTCTTTGCCAGGCTGGGTGGTTGGCAGGTCACAGGGGTTAGCACTGCAAGGGTCCCCCCAAAAGAGTCCACTGCTGGATTTGGGATGGCTCGCGGAAGCTGCTGGTTCTCCTTCATGTTCCTTGGTTCCTTTTTTTAAACTAGGGTTTAAAAAAGCAGTCTGTGGCCTTGTTGCCTGCTTTGAGCTGCTGCAGCATCCCTGCACTGCCTTGCTTGCCCTCTGCTAGCCTCTGCCCCCCAGCTCTGCTTGAGGCAGGGCACAACTGGGGCTGTCATGGCCAAGGGGCTGTCTGGAGAAGCTGCCCTCACTGGGGCAACCCTCAGCCCAGGAGCTGGGGATGTCTTCATGGCAGCAGCGCTCTGAAATGCTTTATTATCATCCGGGGGATCTGCTGGGGATGGGGAAACCCCTCAGGCATCAGGGGAGACGAGGGGTTTGGGAGAAACCTGCTTCTTTTCACTACCAGCGCTTACCATCAGAGGGCAAGCTCAGCCCAGGCGAAGATGCTCCATACGCGGTTACTGCAGCCTGCTGCTTCCCAGCCCCATCTCTGCCAGGGCTGCTGCTGCCAGGTAATGACAAAGGAAAGCGAGGCCATTTACCGTCTCTCTCACAGGGGACGGATCCAGCTTCCCATCTCTGCCTATTGCCAGGAAGGGCTCTGCTCCCCAGTTCTCCGGAGAGCAAATTGTGCTTTGCAGGAACACCCAGCCTGCAGCGGGTGCGAGGATGATGCTGTGAGATCCAAGTAGGATCAGTTTAACACAGAAGAGATTCCCAGAAAGCAGCAGGTTTGCACTTTAGCATCCCAAATACAATATAACCTTCCCCACCCCCTCCTCCTCTGGCAGAAATTGTTTTTATGGCCAAGAATAGACTTTGAGCAGCCTGTGGAAAAGTTGTGCTGGCTGGTGCTTGCTTTCTATCTTGCTGCTCTCCAGAGCCCCCAGTGAGTGTGGCTGTGCAGCCCCAGCAAAACCAGTGGCATTAAGGTGACCTCTATGGGAGTGGTGCCCCTCAAGGAGGGGCAAAGAAAGCTCCTTTATACTAGGGCAGCTCTGACCTCTCCCAGGAGCTCCATGTGCTGGCATGTGGTCCCTGCTGCCAGCCCAAGACCCTCCATGCTTCCCAGGGCATTTGGTGAGGATTTACATCTTGCCAGCTCCCCCCTTTGCCTATTCCAATGAATCTCAGTTTTAATCCACACCCCCGTCGTTGCCCAGAGTCTTCCTTTAAAAAGCCTGACGCTGGAGAGCTTTTCAGAGGGGAATAATGAACCAGACGCTTTCCCGGTGTCTCTCTTTGTTTTTACAGTCGTGGGTCTCCCCTGAGGACAGAGAGCCCTTTGTACTACACGGGGTCCCCTTATAAAAGGGGGCTTGTGAACAGAGCATCCTCCCATTGGGTACCACATCAAACTGATTTTTTTCCACCTGCCCTCCTAGGCATAGCCAGTGTAAAAGCTCTTTCTGCATGCAGGGGACTGAGCCAATAACTTTAACCTTGGAGATGCATGATGCATGTATGTAGGACCGCTTGTTGCCATCCTGCTGCCCACCCTCTGTCTAGCTGAAGGGTAACCAAAGGGTTAACCTGGTTGTCATCTCCCCTGCCCAGTTGATATTTGGAGCGAAGCCACATTTCATTCTCTAGATGGCCGATAATTGAATAAAGTCTGTATCTCAAGTGAATTTAAAACCAAGACAGGAGCTCTCTACCAGAAGTCGATAAGTTTTCTGTAGCAGGGATTTCTGTCTGGAGTTAATGCTGCAGCCGCCTCTTCCAGGGGATGAGGGCATGCTTGTGAGCTGTCGATTTTTGCCTGATATAGGGCTTTAAATTGAGGTCTCTGTGTATATAAAGGAGATTCCCGTTTCTGTTCCCTGCTAAGGGTGAAATTTAGGACTACAACCTCAAATGGCCTTAAAACTGTTAAGCCATAAGTAACTTGCTGATGGTTTGGTGATGCCCAGAGTCCTTGCCCAGGTAGCACAGGGAAGGAAAGGCAGAGGGCTGCACACACTGGTCAGGAGCCTGAATCTGCTTAGATCACAGTGTTGATGGAAGAAAGCAATGTGATGTAGCTAATTAACATCATGCTAATTAAATATTGGATACTCCTCATGCACCCTTGCAATAAATCACTCTTGGTTTCAGGTGGCAAATTCTCACACTGTCACTTAATATGTGGATGCACGATGAGCCTAAAGAAAGCTGTCTGCTGTGAAGTTGAGACTGGTGATTTATTGAGCTATTTAAGATATTTGCTTTGGTCCTTCTTTGTATTCACTTTTCACAGATATTCAAACAAATGCCTTTGAGTCTGGGAACCAGCAGCTTTTTGGCACGTGTTCATTTTGCAAACAGGGGCATTCACACCAGAAATGCAGCTCTAGGGTTTCATAGCCACGCGGTAGGTAGACAGAGATGTGTCATGCAATCTGTGCCCCATCAGAAATACCTGGCACAGCTCGTGTTTCAAACTTCACTGAGCAAAATAATTGCATGGAGCTGTTTACTGTCAATCTGCTGAGTGCATGTTATTAATAGGAGAGATGGAGTGAATAATTAGGACTAATGACTAAATTAGAGAAAGTTGTCATCTATTCTTGAATAGTTTACAGAGAGAGGCAGTGTTCAACAATTAAACTGATAGGTAAAAATGATTCATTCCTCTTTGCAAACATGCTCTACATTATGCATTATACATAAACACTCACACCTGGCCCAATGTTGAGACTTCAGCTTTCCTCAGCCCTGTTTTGGCACTCAAGCTGGTGTGATGTGATTACCAGGGGTGCTGGGGATCCCCTGCCCCCCCTAAACTTCCCTACCAGGCTTGGGAGCTGGCCATCTTTAGGAAAGCAAGGGTTTCCTGTCTAAATTAAAGTCTAAATTGTGATCTGAGGATCATAAAATGGTTTGGGTTGGAAGGGACCTTTAAAAATCACCTAGCCCAACCCCCCAGCCGTGGGCAGGGACATCTTTCCCTAGACCAGGTTGCTCAAAGCCCCCTCCAACCTGACCATGAACACTGCCATGGAACATGCATCCACAACTTCTCTGGACAACATCTTCACTGTATCGCCACCCTCTTCGTAGGAAATTTCTTCCTTATATCTACCCTGGATTTACCCTCTTTTAGTTTAAAGCTGTTACGCCTTGTCTTATCTCTACAGGCCCTGGCAAAATGTCTCCATTTTTCTTATAAGCCCCCTTTAGACATTGAAAGGCCTCAATAAGGTCTCCATGGAGCCTCGTCTTTTCCAGGCTGAATAACCCCAAGTCTCTCAGACTTTCTTCAGAGGAGAGATGTTCCAGCACTTGGGTTGTTTTGGTGACCCTCTAACAGGCCTATGTCTGTCTTGTAGTGGGGACCCCAGAGCTGGCTGCAGTACTGCAGGCGGGGTCTTAGGAGAGCGGTGTAGAGGGGGAGCATCCCCTTCCTGGACCTGCTGGCCACCCTGGTGGTAATGCACACAGGACACGACTGTCTTTCTGGGCTGCGAGAGCACATTTCCAGGTCATATCCAATTTGTCACCCACTAGTATCCCCAAGTTCTTCTCTGCAGGGCTGCTTTCAACCAGTTCATCTGAGTTTGGGCTCCTGTTTTGGATGCTGACAATCAGTTTGTGGAATTGGAAGAAACTTAATGTTTTCA
This sequence comes from Strix aluco, assembly GCF_031877795.1. Lineage (NCBI taxonomy): Eukaryota > Metazoa > Chordata > Aves > Strigiformes > Strigidae > Strix > Strix aluco. Next base: position 31,819,673 of record NC_133938.1, on the reverse strand, counting down.
GCTGCCTCAGAAATACTGAAAACTTACTGTGTGAGTATGGAAAAACTAGCCAGCATGGGGAAACTGGGTGGCTGGAGCAGTTTCACCAAGAGCAGAGAAGACTGAGAAGAGGGTACAGAAACTGGCTCCAAATACACTCGAAACTGCCAGAGAAGGAATAAACTGTCCCTTGATAAAAAGGCAAGGAGTGATTTGTTTAAACTACAGCAAAAGAGTTAGGAAGAACTGGGGAAACCACCGTCTGCCAGAAAAAAATAGTGAAGCACTCAGAGATGTTGTAGGGAGTCCCTGTTGCTGGCAGGAGGATCCAACCTTGCTGGTGAAGCAGCTATGGGGGAAATGCCGAATGAGGTTTGCCCCATGAACTGGGATGCCCCGACGCTTTCTCTCCCACTGCTGGCTGAAGGTGCTTTGTCTTTCCTCACACAGCAGCTGTGGAGGATAATCTGTGGACCCTGGAGACTGGGATGTTTGGACAGTGAGGGAGACTTGCAAAGGTACAGGTGGACACTGAGGGGTAGGATTCACTTTAGTTAGCTTCAGCCATCCAAAAGTTAGTTATTGCACCAAAAGCTGTTGTCCAAGATCCCTTGATGACTGAAGGACTGAACAAGCAACTGTCTGAGAATGATTCATCCTATCTAAGCCAGTTGCCTCAAATACCTGGGATAAATCAGCCTCTGGCCTGAACTCTTGCTCATCTCTTCAGAGAGGGAGCCTGGATGATTTGCCTTGAACAACCAACCTCCGATGCGAGATGAATTCAACCTGAGTTAGAGGAATTTTCCATGGGACCACCCAGGTGAGGTCAGGTACCCAGGGGTCTGCTGAACCTGTAAAAACCCTCTTTAGACTGCACCAGGCTGACAGATGTCAATACACCAACCCTCATGCACACTTCCTTCTCCTCAACCACCCTCGGCCCACAAAACCATTTTTGTTGAGTCTGGTTCTCACCAAGGCTGGGGAACTGCTGAAAAAGGTCATCCCACAAAAGTTCACTTCAAAAGTTTAAATCCATTTGTTTCCAGGCAGGAACCATGCTCAGGGTGCTTGCTATCCCAAGAACCACTGAGCCGACTAATTTGCTGGTGGGAAAGACTGCCAATGTGTTGAAGGCTGAGGGAATTCTGTGGAACACGTTCAGAAAGAAAATGATTGATTCATCATCGTCGGTGGTGGAGAACCAATTCCAGGAATTATGTGTGGGCTAAGCTGAAGTCTGTTGAAGCCAGGGAAAAGGCATCCTTGAATTCAGGTCATCAGTCAGCATAGGGAAACGCACAGAGGCCCTGGTACAGGAAAGCTTAACTTCCAGTGTGTGCTCAAGCCTACCTAACCTCCATTAACGTCAACGAAGATAAAATTAAATATGAGGTCAAGATTTTGGATAAGAATGGTTTATGGCCTGGAGGCTTACGTGGATGAGAAGGTCAGGCCAATGAGCCGGGGCATTTGATATTGAGGAATTTAATCAAGGAGCTTCTGCGTAAGCTGCCGTGTGAATCAGGGAATAATTTGGGATAACAGACACATCTGAGTAATCCATGACCTGCTGGCAGACGATTCACGCAGACAGGCAACATCCATCAGTGACGTTATTCCTTGCAGAGGTCTTCTAGGGAGGCTTATGGGTCTGTGGGTGGCTCCACCTAGCAGGGGTTCATCGAGGGAGAAGCTGGGAGCAACCAGGGTCACAGGGACACCCCGGCACGCATTGCTGCATGGGAGCAGAGCTGGTTCTTCACCCACCAGCATCCCAAGAGCCATGGTGAAATAGGTGCTTTGGGCAAAGGAGGACCTTCAGGTTTTTCAAGCTGTCCTTGAGAAGAAGAAAGGGATCAAGGCAAGGTATGGAGGGCATTACTGTAGACCCTGTGTCCCATCCCTGCTCTGCCACACACCTCCTGTGTAACCTTGTTTAGACCTGCTTTATAACTTACTTTCCCACTTGAAACATCAGTGCATGTCTCTGCTTTCAGCTCCCAACGTGGTCTGCGAGATCCATCAACTATATTCTGGTGTTCAAGTGTCATGAAAACAGTCAACACCACAAATACAGAAAAAGCCTAGTTTGAAACTCTAAAACTGGGAGTCAAAGTATAAGATTCAAAATCTGGAGAAAACTAAGTTTCATCTTCTCTGTTCATCACAAAACAGCTAGTTTTCCAACAGCTAAATACTCCAGTGATGTGTTGCCATGGGATAAAATACCTGCCTTCCCTCTCCAGCCTGGACACACACCAATACCATGACACTATAGTTGTTATCTATGGTAGGGTTGTTGTTTGCCATGCCGTATCTGAGATATTACATCAGATGGGGAAAAGTTTGAGCCTGACACCATCAAAGTCCTGCTTGACAGTGAATCGGCAGTGCCTTTTGGGAGCTTCATTTGAGTGCACAGTACCTCCACTCGTCTTCATGGGCCAGGTGCCCCAGAAGCAGGAGGTCCCTGTGCCCCTTGGGAGACATGGTCCAGCTGTTCCACTTGGCTTGAAATCACAAAGGGGAGAGTGAGGCCCCAAGCTGTTGGTAGAATGGGTAGGAAGTGAGTGTTATGGCTGGGATGTACCTGGAGCACCAGCAGAGAGGCGAGGGACAAGGAGAGCTTCCTGAGACCCCATCAGGAGACCTGCACCAGCTCCAAGTGCACAGGGAAATCTGCTCCAAAACAGTCATCTGTGGTACTGGTGATTTGCCAGAAAGTCTTAAAAAAATAAAATAATTCCAAGTACAGCTGGAAACAGAATCTATAAAGGATTGAGAGAGAGAAAGAGTATCTTCACTGCTTTTGCATGATCAGCATCAGGCCTGGAGATGCTAGAATAAGAAAGAAAGATAGAAATCTCTTTTTTGCCATGGAAAGTGCAGGAAAGGGAGGCAGCATGTCAGGTCCCTGCTGGAGTTTGGCTGGAGCCTCTCTAACGCCAGGCTCTTGCAGAAGGTGTGAAAGGACTTGCAGGCATCCTGCTTGCCCTCTCCTTCTGCAGGATGCACCAGCACAGCCCCCAAAAGGTGCTGGCACCCCCCAAACACCCAGCCACCCTCCCTTCAATGGGATGGAGCATATTTCTTTTCCCCGAAGGGCTCCCACCTGTTCTTGGAGATGGGGAGAAGCTCAGAGCAATATGGAACTCCCCATCCTCAGCCCAGCACATGAACATGGACCCAAATTTTGTGTGTCTCTCCCAATTTTTTTGCATTGTTTGTACCATAGTTCATGCCTTGCAGCCTTCTGCATGGGGACTGTGCTCTACCCCTGCTAGCTGGCATCTGCCCACACGCCCCAGCGTGGCAGATAGCCATCGAACAGCTTCCACTTAGCTTTAAAAGTGGCTATAAAAAGAGCTTGACAAGATCAAATGCTAATAGAGAGGTTTTCTGAAGGTTGAAACTGATCTGCTTGAGGGCATTCGTGACGGGGAGATGCCAGAAGAAACCAAATAACCAGTGCATTGTAGAGTAAATAATTTGATTTTAAATACTCTCCGGGAAAGGATCCTATGAGGGGGATAAAACCCCTGCTAAGTGCTTGGAAAACTGTTGTTCTTCTAAATCTCCCCTTTGCTGCAACGCATATAGAGCATTGCCATCCAAAGCTGTGGGTGACAAATGGGTCACTGTGGGGGACTTCCCTGAATTTGTCTGAACCATGTGAAACTTCAGCACCCGTGGTGTCTATGGATGGTATGGAAAGCCACCTTCTGCAGCTCATATCTTTTGGTGCCCCCCCATTTTTTATCTTTTGGTGCCCCCCACATTTTTTTTATTTGGAGGGGCAGCAAGCAGTCCCCTGGCCCCTCAATGACTGGAGGAGGTTTGGTCACATCCTTGAGTATCGGCCCTCCCTGCAATGGACAGAAAGGTCCTACCAGCAGAGCTACGGCTCCCTCCCACCCAGCTGCAGCACGAAGCAGTGCCTATCCCCTGACATGGGGTAGCTGTGTGTCAGTATTGGCTTCTGGGGGTTAGCTCAGCGCAATTCCGCCCAAAACATGATCTCTGGGAAGAGGTTCACAGCTTGGTCCTTGCTTTCTCTGAAACGGGGAGGAGGATGTCAGTATTGCTCTTCCAGGACAAGGATCGAGAGTCGAGCAGGACAAGCTGGGAGCACCAAAATGGCACATTAGAGTCCTGCCAGCATCTGTGTCCTCACCTCAGGTGAGGATGAATGTCCATGTGAACAGCACCCATGTCATTGGAGCCACAGGGCTTTATCCCTCATCAGCATCTAGGCCCAACTCCTCCAATTTCCAGTCCGTGTTGGTGGACAAGGGCTTCATCTCCACTGTTTTTTTTTCACAGGTTAGATGCTGAGCCAAAAATGGCCTCAGTCCTGCTAGCATCGTACCACAGCTGGGCCAGGCAGCCTGTTTCTCAGTGGGTTTATCAGTGGGAGCACAGGACCACATAACCATGGTTACACAACTCTTGGACCAGAGCTGACTCCCAGCCAGCCATGTCTGAGCACAAGCATGGGTCCGGCCCCACATCAGCCACGCAGACATGCCTTTAGGAAGAGCTGGTTCAGATCATCCAGCCAAGCATCACCAGGCAGCTTGGGGACCAGAAGTCCCCAGCTGTCCTGTGTGTGGTCCCCATCCTTGTGCTTCCGCTCCTTCTCCCCCCATTTCTCCTCTCCACCATTCTCTCTCCACTAATGCATCCAGTGCATATAAGTGAGGTTTCTGAAAAGATCTCTGAACCCAAAGAGGCAGCGGGGAGATGGAGAGAGAGGGAAAAAGAAAGAGGCTTTTTGAATATTGAATTAAGGCTGTCTCCAGTATTATTGAATTCCCATAAGAAGGCAGCCAGTGAGCCCACTGCTTTAGTGTCCTATGAATATTTAATTGCTTGACTTAAGCTCGGTGAAAATAGTTTCACTGCACAAAAGCACCTCTTTGGCTTGTGGACTTCTCTCCAAGCACGTGATGATTGTCCCCGTGCTCACACCGGCTATGAAGTCACCTTGGCTTGCGGACAGAGTCATCTGACACTACAGTAAACTAAATTTGTCAAACCTGGGTGATCTTTTGGCACAATCTAAGCAGGAATTTCCATAAGACAACTGGTCATGGCTCAAAATGTGTTGGTGGCTCGCTGGGTCGGACTGAATAAGCAGGGCAGCAGTGTTGGCAGCAGTGATGCTCAGTACCTGTGTCTCCATCCAACCAGGGCAACGGTGGAGAAGGTGCATGGTTGGGGAGGTCATCTCACTTCACCTCGACCTACAAAGTTGGCTGCAGAACTGGGGATACAAACTGTGCATCCTGGTACCCAGTTGTGGACATTGGCCTAGAGGATCTGGGTCTGCCTCATTCCCCAAATTTTAGATGCTTACCTGCAGCTTCTCTGGATAATCCAAACCATGAATTTCTCAGGCTGGAGATCTTTCAAAAACGGGCTCTTTCACAAAAGTTTGGTGAGTTCTGCTTTCAAACTGGCTGTAAACTCCATTCACTAATGCTATGGAGAATCTTGATGCAAGAGCATTGCTTGCCCACTCTGCACAGATGAAAATGGTCTCAAATACCTTGAAAATACCTGCTTTTCCCTCTCCAGGACTGTGTTTGTTGGAAGTGCAAGTGCCCTACTCCTACCACCGCTTGCTTTTCCTCCACTACCCAGGAGCTTCTTCTGATATTACCCAACCATTGAAGGTATTGCTCAGAGACGGCAACGGCAAGAACCTTCTTGTTTATTAGATGAGCTCAGAGGTCTCCTAACCACAGCACTTAACACCTCTCCTTGCTCTGCCGGATGCCATCGCACAGATCTGGAGTGATTTGAGTCCAGAGGGGGTTAGCTAATTCCATTGCTTTCTTCTCTTTTTTTTGTCTTTTTTTTTTTTTTTTTTCCCCAGTCTGGAAATTCTCTTCAAAGGCAAAGAGGTCAAATTAATGAGAATTAATTATTTTATTGTAGACAGGGTAGATAATACTGCTTGTTACTGAGGTTACCCAATACTTCCCATTATAGGGCTGTGTTTCTCACTGCTTAGAACAATGCCAAAATGTGGACATTTAGGCAGAAGTTGTCTCCCAGGGATTTGCCTCGACCTGAACTCTGTAAAATTTCAGCCAAGCTGGGTCAACTTTTCCAAGGAAAAAGCCAGGGGAAAGCCATTTTGTTTGCCTCTGGCAAAACACCCTTCCCGAACCTCCTTTGGAAAGCTGTCACGCCCCGTGCTTCACATGGGGAGGTGAAATTTGGCAAAGGAGGTCCCTCTCAATGGGACCATGCTGTCAACCTTTTTCAGCTGCAAACCCTGCCTGGTTTCCTTAGAGGGGCACAATGCCCTTTGCAACTTGTTTAAGCTTGTAGATCTGTTTTTCTTAGTTAAAGTTTCAGCAGCAGTCACTCACTCAACTTGCTGGCCAAGAGGTGCCAGTCACGGTATGCATGGCAGGCAGCTCCAGTGCCATCCTCCCTGAGCCGTGTCTTCTGCAGTGTGGAGACCCTCCACGTCTCCTGCACAACTGAGCCTCAGCACTCCCCCATCCATGGCCATGGGACTGAACAATTCCTGTAGAGCCCAGGATGGGGACAGAGAGTGGGACAGGGAGCAGGGACGCCCTTTTTCCTTGCTGGGCACCTGTCTGCTGCAGACAAAGGGCTTGCAGGCACCTTCAGCTTGTCACATCTGCTTGTCTCTGATGAAAGATGAGAAGAAAGGTGACAACAGATTTTCTGAGCTAATTTCTCATGGTCATAGATCGTAGAACCACAGAATGGTTTGGGTTGGAAGGGACCTTAAATATCATCTAGTTCCACCCCCCCTGCCATGGGCAGGGACACCTTCCACTAGACCAGGTTGCTCAAAGCCCCGTCCAACCCGACCTTGAACACTTCCAGGGGCATCCACATGGTGCTTCACTTACTCCTCTTCTACAAGGTGGGGAACATCTCTGCCCTGGGAGACAGGAGGGCTGCAGCCTGCTGTCACCTGCAACACCCCCTGAGGTCTGGTTGCAGAAGGTGCTGCCCCTCCGCAAGTCCCAGCTGGAGACCCTGGGTGCAGCTGCCACTGTTGCATGCTCATGCAGCACAGGACCAGCATGGTCTTTTGATCATGAATGAGAAGATGCTGCCCCAGGACAGCATCGCCTGTCCCCTTTTTGCAATTTAATCAGGAGAAACAACAAGTTCTCTGGGTTAAACGGACTCATTGCACGCTGACGGCACAGGGTCTGCACGTTGCACGGCAAGCCCGGTGGCAGATCCGGTCCCAATTACAACTGCAGATCCCTTCAGTGCCTGCCTCAGGTCTGCCCATCCTAGGCTTTAATTTTCTAGGAGGGTGACGGCGGGCAGCTCCAGTTGACGTCAATGCAATTGCGTTAGCGCTGCTGAAAACCAGGCCCTTGTCGTCTGCCCCAGCAAAGCCCACTCAGAGCGCGGTGGCTTGCGGAGTTGTTTGGCATACATTAGGTTGGGTAAGATGGATTGCTCGGCTCCTAACTAGGACAGATAGATAAGGATAATGGATGGACGGTCAAAGAGCAACCGTGCTCTAGGCAGATGAATAAATCACTTTGATTGTTCATATATAAACAGGAGATGCCAGCGGGACTTGGCTTTCAAAGCGGGGTGCATCCAATTTGAGCCCTATGATTGTGTTTAAGGATCTAAAAGCTGTTTGAAATGGGCTTTGTTAATTGAGGAAACCCCACTCATAGTGTTCCTGCGACAGAGCCAGGGTCGCTCAGCACTCAGGGTTTGGCTGAGAGCCCCAGTCCTTCTAGTCCCTTGGGAACCTCTGTCCTGAGATGCCATGTCCCCGTGCCACCTTTCCTGGGGAAGAAAATGTGTCCAGGGAAGGGAGAGGGGCAGCATCCTCCTGCTGAGGGAGACTGGCTGCAGGACCTCTCTTCCAGCTGCCTACCTCTCTGTGCTGACCACAGACCACCAGTTATCTTGGGTTGCATCCTGGGAGCAGGAAGGGTCTTCAGGAGGCTTTGCAGTGCATGCAGTGCCCTTAATTTCAAAGGATGCTCAGCTCTGGCATCTCCAGGATGTGGAGATGTGGTGGTGGGGTGATGCAGGGCCACCATCGGGGACATGTCTTCAGCCTGGCCTCCTCTCATGCTGCAGAGCACTGCATTTACTCATGGCAGCCTGTGTGCTCAGTGCGATGACACGCACCGAGCTCTCAGCCTGTGACATGGGGACATTTTTCTTACCCAAGGTGGTGGACAGTGTGTGCCTGGTTTCAGCTGAAAGTATTTTTGGCACAGGACTTGTGGCTGTTCCCATGGGTGTCTGATCCTGTGAGGATCCATGCTGAGGGCATGTGGAAATGCCACAGCAGCTGTGAATCAGAGAGGAGAACAAGACCTCCAGCCTGTGCAGGGATAGGGCAAGCTCTCAGTGCCCACCCAGGACACGGGGCAGCCCACGACCTACCTTAACAGGAGTACCTCGTGTGTTGTCAGTGCGAGAGCTGTGCCCACCCAAAGCAGCTGGTCAAGGTGTCCTCTCATGACCCTCACTGGGTTGGGGCAAGTTTTTGGTGCCCATATACCTGTGGCCTCCCCACATATGCCCAGGGGAGTACAACTTCATCAAAAACTCCCTCTGAGCCTCCAGGCCCAATAACTGCCCTGGTGGGTCTGGTTCCTGGTGCTGGGCTGCCACAGCTTCTTCCCCATGCCAAACCACAAGAGCCGGCACTTAAGCTCTATCTCAGTTAGGCTTTGCTTACGCCACCAGCTGCCAGGTTATTCTTGGCAGCCCAGCTCCAGAGATGCTTCTTGCCTTTCTCCAAGGGCTGAAGCAAGACCTGAGAGAGTCTGGGAGCCAACTAGTGGTGTCTATCTCTTGATCCGTTACTCCCACCAGCCCTTTAATTTCACCCCAGTGATGGAGCAAGCCTATGTTCCATCCCCTCCCAGAACAGCCAGGGTCCTGGATGCAATTCTTCTCCCTTACCAAACGCTGATCCAACCCCTTCTCACCATCTGCCCCCCTCCTTCTCTGTCTGCTCATTGCTTTAATAACCCTCTGATCAATCTCAGAAGGAACCAGCAACACGGGAATGGCAGATGGGGAACAGAGCATGAATATTAATTAGCAACGAATTCCAAACAGAGGACTTTAATTACATTAAGAGTGCAGGCTTGGAGGCAGTGACTTACTTCCTGCCGTAAATTTGTTGACAGGTCATTTGCTGCAGCAGTGTTGGTGCTCCCTAATGAATGAATATATACATTTCAAGTGCTGGTGTATGGGGGGAAATAGGCTCTTGCTTCCAAAAATGCAAAAGCAATCCACTGCGCCAGCAAAAGGGCTTCGCTCGTTCAGAGAATTCGGGGAAATAATTATTAGTATAATTACCTGGTAATAATATGCCTGTTCTGGGAGCCAGCAGCTCTGCTCGTGGGGCTGGAAACCTCCTGTGCGGGAGCCAGACCTGCTGCTTTGTTATATGTGGTCTGGTCACTGGGGGGAGACCAAGAACCGCAGCACCTTCGCCAGGGACCGGATGGGTGCCGGGGTCCCCGCCGCGCTGGCACGCTTGGGTGCGCGCCACGTGCCTGGACCGCTGCCCGCCTTGGACGTAGGCACCCGAGGATTTCCCTCACTGCAGTGTTTCACCAGGTCCCACGGGGCCCACGGTGGCCTCATGGTGGGGTGGGCACACGTCTCAGCCTCCAGGTTGCTTTGGCAGCCTGGCAGGAGAAATCGGTGCTGCAAGGGCAGAGGGTTAGCCAAAAAAACCCATCTAGGCAGGACCTGGTCTCAGGCCACGGGCAGCAGCAGGTGGAAAAGCACATATTCCCCAGCACATTTTAACCACCTTTCCCAGGAACAAGGGAGCCGATGCAGGGGACCTTCTGTACCAGCAAAAGGGTCTTTTTGTTTTAATCCCTCAAACTGACATGGGACAACAATGCTGCCAAATGGCCCCTTACAGGGATGACTTGATCTATACTATGGGATTTTGCTGGATGTCTTTGGCCTGAGGTTTTCTGCACTGCTAACCACCTTGAACTAAGAGGGTCACCTAAGTGCCAGCACACTGACATCCCAGCAACATGAAGCTTTAGCTTTATCCTCCTTCTTCCCAGTTGCCTTTAGTCTGTGGAGCAGCACGTTCCGCTGCAGTCCCCCGCAGTGATGCTGGAGAGCCATGCCCTGGCTAGGGGCAGCACCCAGCCACGGACCCCTCTGGTGAATCTGCTGGGCAATGGATGATGCTCAAGAACTGCTGCACCCTTGGAGCTCCTCCAGCTTGGCCCTCAGCCCTATGGTGGGTAGCTGTGTGGGACATGGCATGTTTCCAGACTCACCAGGATCTGGGTGAAGGCAAGGAGGGAAAGGACCACTCTAGGCTATGCTGGTGGAGCTGTGGCATTGGGCGCAGTGTGGGCTGCAGGAAGGAGATAATGCTGGGGGTCTGCACTGAGGTGCAAGGGACTCTTGAGCAGCAGGTTCAGTAGCTGGAGGCTTGCACGGGAAGGGCATGATGGCAATCACCCTCTCGTCTCCATGCTTAACTGGAACAACCTTGCCTGGTGGGTCCGTACCCATCCAAAGTGATCTTACTGATTTTGCTGGTTCACCCTGGAGTGGGACTCCCACTCTTCTGTGCTTCTTGCCAGCACAGCGAGGCCGGCAGCTCTGATGGCAGCGTGGGAATGAGCTCAGAGATGACCAGGGATCACATGTGCATGTACAGCTCCAAAAGAAGCCACAGAAGCGGTTGAGGGGAAAACCTGACGTAGGGACGAAGCTTAGAAGAGCTAATTAGGTCTGACTGAGCCGAGATAAAGACTACAAGAGCAGGCTACAAAGATGCAGTGGGTTTTAGCACCCAGCACGGCACTGATTTGGAAGGGGTGGTCCTTGCCAGCAAGGATGTTGGCTTGACCAAGGCTTTCATGCTCATGCCTTGCCCTCCTCTGTTCAACAGCCATGGTGAGCATGAGTGCTCTGGACTTGGGGTCTTGGGGTGGCACCAGGATTGGCACCAGGTGGAAAATGCCACAAATGTCTCAGGAGCAAAGGTGCCAAACACCCTCAGAAGATGTCTCTGTGCTCTGAGGCAGGCCAGAGAGGTGGGCCATGACCATGGCACCATTTTTAAAGAGGCACTGAAGGCTAAGCCTCAGGAGCATGAAGCCAAAGATTCAAGGGCTTATGTGAGCTTCAGCTAACTGGCACAGAAAGCACAGCATGGCAGAATACATCCCAGTGCCAGTCTTCCAGCAAATGGAAGTACCCACTCTGTTGCAAAGGCTGGGGGAACCAGTGCTCTTGGTGCCTCCAGGTCCCACTACTTGTATAGAGTCACAGGTACAAGGATGCTGCTGGCATGGAGTGTTCGTACTCCTTGGGGATGCACACCCGGCGCTGCCATCACCTCCAAAAACATGGATGCAAAACCAAACTGGTTACAGAGCGATGTCCAGCAGTTGCTAAGAAGCAGCTGGAAACTTGCTGGATAATGGATGACGCCAGAATTAATCGCTTGGTCTCCTTCCTGGTCCAGTGAAAACCAGGATGTGTCTTTTTCCCAGCCTGGGATAACGACTTTTTCCTCTTGCTTGAGAAGAGCATGTGTGTGTGTATGCGCTCAGCCTTTCTTCCACCTTTTCACCCAGTCTCCGACCTGCCCCAAGGTGAGACATGAACGAACCGGGTGGTGCACGTCTGTGGCACAGATGCAAGCTGGAGGCTGTGAGCTGCCTTGGCAGCTGGCATGTGGCTTCTTCCCTCTTGCTCCCCTGTCTGTGGCTCTCCTGGCAAGTCTATTTTTATTTGTCTCTTCTAAAAATGAGTGGAGAGGGCAGAGGTGTTTCCCTGTTGTGACAAATGTGTCCAAACCCCAAATGCTTAAAGCCTTGCTAGCCAGCTTGTAAGAGCTGAGTCTGACTCTTCCACACTTCTTTTTATTGCTCACTGCCAGATTATGAAACAGGCTCTCCCTGCTGGCCCAGGAGCAGGATAGAGGATGTCACAATGACAGTGTGTTTTGGACCAGCAACCAGGAGGCACCTCTAATTCACAGTGCTGACCAGTGCCAAAAATCCTGCTTTACCTCGAGGACAGAGGCGACAAAGTTAACAAACACAGCCCCTTTGCCTCCACCCCAGCCAATGTGCTCATTTGCTCCTGCTCCATTTCTTCTTGCAGCAGCTGTTCCCTGTCTTGGGTCAGATGGAGAGATTTTAAAACAGGAGTTTGAGGAGTTGCTGAGCTTTACATCTGCAAAGCTGCCATGCTGGGGTGGCACAAGCCCTTTCCCCCTCCCTTTGTCCTTCAGATACCTGTGCCAGATTAAATGTTCACTCTGTGTCTTATTGTCTGGCTCTAGAAAAGGGCTTTTCTGCCTGGACAACACATGGAAAGTGTATATAAATGCAAGAGTCAGAGCAAAGGCTATCTGGAGATGGTGAGGTGTGTTTGTACAAGTAATTGCACTGACACGCCTGCAAGGAAAGTCATGCTCAACTAGGGAAGAGATGCTATCATGTGAGCGGCACATCCAAGGGGGACTAACAAGATGTTGGTGTGGGCATGGGGACAGTGAAAACTCAGCAAGGTCATGTAATTATTCCACCTGGATTTAATGCCAGAGCTGCCACGAGCGTGGTGCTCTCCTGGAGCTCCTGCCAGCAGACCTTGGCTCTGCTGGGGTGGGATTTTGGAAGCCTGAGCCAGTCCCTGCTGTGTTTGTACCAATATGCTCCTCCTGTGGGTGCCTGCGGAGCTCACGTCCTCCTCCAGGATCCTGCCTCTGCTGCTGGCACAGGACCCGTGCAGCATCGTGCCTCTCTCATCTCTTCTCTTTGGCAGACGCTTCCCACCCAGCTGGGATACAGAGATGCACTTGAACAGTTCTGACTTAATGGGGCTGAAACTCCCCAACGACAGTGGCAGAATGGAAGTGAGAAGCTGATTCCCTTTCTCCCCCTGCTTTTTCATGTATGCTTTTCCTCTGTGGCTGCTGGAAGAGCTACATTACGTAAAGGCAGATAAGTCCCTGCCTTTTGTGAGCAGATGGAATAATTTTCAATATCTGAGACCCCCCATCTGGCAAAGGTCACACTCTGTTCTCTAGATGGTCTTAATTTAGCACCTGCAAGTTCTCCATGAAGTGCAAAACTCCAGGGTGCAGAAAGACCCCTGGAAGCTATTGTGTAGGGAATGTCTTTCCTATGTAGAGATGTGAGCATGCTGCTGAGCATCTGCATCATCCTCACTTCCCAACTGGAAGTAAATGGTTTTTACTGGAGGCTTGCAAGAGCCCTTCAGACTACAGTTCTGCTGCAGCTCGGGGCTCCAGTGTGACATCCAAGGCTGCTCCAAAATATCTGCACCTGATGGTGATACACCAAACCAGCTTCAAAGGGCCTTAGTTGATGCCCCGATGAGTGCCTGGCTAGTTGCCTTCCTCCATGGGCTCCTACCATCCCTGCTGCCATGGGGGTTCCACCCGCTGTCTGCAGGCTGCATGGCTCAGAGCAAAGGTGAGGAGGCAGATGTGTGGTGTGAGGATGATGGAGCAGACATATCCTTGGCTGGATGTTCTTCGCTGTTATTTAAAGTTCATTCCTTGGCTCCGTTGCTAAAGGAGTTGAGGTTGTGTACATGGCTCACTGAAATCTTGAGGGGAGTATAGCCAAATTCAGCACAGGGGGTTGGAGAAACTGTTGTCACCAAAGTCATGGGACTGAATGGCATGGGGAAACCCTACTAGGTGTTGAGGGATGAGGGGAGCCCAGCCTTCCTGTCAGACCTTGGAGAATCCAGGCGAGAGAGCCTGTGGGAGGGCTCCCTGGTTGTCTCGTCCCTTACAAGATGTGCCCAACTGCAAGGCACAAACACACAAGAGACGGGGCTCTGGAGTTTTCACTGCTGGATTTTCAGTGTGAGACTGTGGACTCCTGCCGGCACTGGCACCGGTGGTGGCCGCACACCAGGGCTTATCTCCAGACCTACCAGAAGCAGGAAACTCAGTGAGTTCCCAAGCAAACCTCTGGTGCGGGGGGCCAGCATCTCTGACCTCCGGGGGTCCTGCGTGTTTGAACAGGCTTCTAATCTGCTTGGGAAAAGCAGGCAAACTCGGGAAGGAGAGGAGGGAGGGCTGGGGCTGTGCCCTGAGCGGGGTCGGCTGTCGCTCGTGGCTTTGATTGCTGAGGCTTGCTGTCTCGGGCTTGCGGGATTTGGCTGCCTGGCCATGAACAAAAAAGCTGGATTCTCCCGGAGCCTTTATTCCCATGTTGAGATCACTGGTGGTTTCCCGAGGAGGAGTGCAGGGAGAGGAAGGCTTTTGTTGATGGCTTTTGACAGGCGTGGGGAAAAGCACAGCTCGGCCTCTGCTCCAGCTAAAATGCTCCTCTCCACCTTCCCCCGCTGTGGGCTGAGCCTGCGCTGGGAACTGCACTCCTGTGTTGGGGTGACCCCACAGCCCTGGCTCAGCATCTGACTTTGATGGGGCTCCCCCCTTCCCACTGCATCCTTCCAGAGGCTCCTGGCTGGGGGCTCAACGTGGGTCCCCAGCTCCTGCCCAGCACCTGCAGCCTGCCTGATTCAGTCCCTGCCCCAAATAACCCTGCCTGCAGAGATCTGCAGCCCAGAGAGTCCAAAGAGCAGGGACATGCCAGGAAGGACAACATGTGGGGAAGGGACAAGGAATATCCAGTCAAACCTACCCTCTGCCACCTCTTTGTCCTCCTCCTGCCTCCCATCCAGCATCCTTTCTCTTACTCCTGAGCATCAGCAGATTTGAACTGCGGCTGGCCCCTGCCTGGGATGACCATCTCCATCCAGATGCTGCATGCGGGGATCCCTGGAAGATGCAGGACCATTGCATTCCTCGGTGAAGGCAGCTTGAGCTGAGACCTCTAACAGGTGCCCGCCCTGCTTCCCTGAGAGACAGAAAACATATGCTGAGGGTGCATTGTCACCACTCTGCCATCTTCAAGTCCTTTGCCTTATCCCCAGGGCCAGTCTTTGCTTTACATGCAGTAAAATCATCACATTGGTCAAGCTAATTGCCCCTTTTTTGGGAAAACAAAGAAAAACCACACAGACAACAGGGTTTTACTTTGTAGTCTGCGGTGGTGCTGGGATGGGAACAGCATCCTGGTGTTTCTGCTCCCCAGATGCTGACCCACTCACTGAGGTGGCCCCACAGTCCTGCGCTCCCCTTCCTCCCCAGCCTCCTCCAGGCCTCACCTTGGCAGCAGTGGTGAGGGGAACCTGCCTGCGTGTGGCTGGAGAACACGCTGGAGCCAGCGCCGGGTAACGAGTCATGCCCTCGGCTGCCTGCTCCGATGGTGCCCCAAATTCAGCCAGGCTCGGGCTCAGGCAGGCAGGGCAGGAGGAGCTGGGGGCTTGGCGTGACAGGGAGCCTTCCTCTGCTCTCACCCACCTCCCCTCCAAAAAGGACGCTCCTTGGTGGGCTTTCACTCCTCCTTTGCAGTTCCTGCTGCCTACAAACCCAACAGACAGCGGAGCTATTTGTTTGCGGGTGTCGTTTTGTCAAGCAAGTAGCTTAGCCCAGGCCAGAGCCTATATATAGAGGCCTTGCTTGGGTGCATTTTTGGAGGATTTTATTGCTCTGATGCTGGATTCATCCCAGCCACGCTGTCCCCGAGGAGGCAGCGCCGCCGAACCTCTTGGATGGCAGCACACGCTGCTGAGGGTCTCGTGGTCTTGCTTCTTTGGAGTAGCCAGTCTAATGACCGGGTAGGGCAGGGTGTTGCGTGGCAAGATGATTAATAACCGCTTAATAAGGTCACTACCATTCAAAATAAGCTGTCCCGTGGGATCTTATCAGGCCTTGGTAGACAGGGCTATCAGGAGCTTGGTTCATTCCTGAATGAATACGCACTATAAGCAATGCTTGCTGGCGTTGGCCCCAGGACAACACTCTTGCTGGGCCACCTCACCAGCGCCAAGCGCCGAGCTGGGTTGTGTCCATACCCCCACCGCCGGAGGATGGCACTGGTGCATTCAGTGCAGGCGGGAGAGCTGCAGACCTCTTCTCACCACCTCCCTGTGAGCGATGGGTGTTCGTGTTGTGCTTGAATGCGGTTCACGCCCCAAAGGTCCTTGGGAGCTGCTTGAGCATGAGCCATCCCTGCTCTGCCTGGCCTTGTTTGCCCTCTGCATGTCCTCCCTTCCTCTCCACACACCTCCAGCCCAGCCTTGCCATGCCCTTACCTCTCCACGTGCTTACACCTACCTTCCTCCTTCCACTGTGCTCACCCCTCCTAACCCTCAAGTTTTCCCAGCACTATTTTTTAGTATCTATCTCCCCCCACTAAAGCACCAGCTCCCCCCCACCTCCTTCCATCATGCTCCCACCTTGAGAAGACAAAAAAAAACCCAATCCCAACCCCATGCAGCCAGCTCCTGCTGTTTGTTCTTAAATCCCTTCCCTCCTGCCTTGCTCGTTTGAAAGCTTGTACCCTGGAAGGGGCCTCCCAGCTTTCGCTGGCAACCCTGCTTCAGACTGACCGCCACAGATAGTGTTTGGGAGTGAAAAAAAAAATATATATATAAAATAATAATAATGAAAAGGAAAAAAAAACCCTCTCCTTGCTGAAGTTTTCCTAGTCTCCCGCGCCGCGTGCTGGTGTGATGGCGTCTTGGAAACCAAGAGGAAACTTTGGGGGCTTTTTTTCTCACCCGTATGCTTTGAGCAGCTCTCCCCTGGCAGTGCCGGGGCTGTACCCTCTGACAGGGTGGTGGGTGAGATGCGTCTCCCACCACTGCCCACTCTCTTGGTGCAGCTATGGGGGTTTTTCTGGCTTTTGGACGTGGGTCTTTCCCCCTTGCCCAGATAAGGCACCTCCAGCCCACCTTTCCGCACGTGTCAAACAGATGGGATTGTTGTTCGGGGAAGGAGAAAAAAAAAAAGAGAGAAAAAGCAGGAAAATCTCTGGCTGAGGGGTGACCCTGAGTCTCTCTGTACACACTGAGTCCAAGACCACCTCTCCCCTTGCTGGGGGAGGGCTGAGGGGGGGGGTCTCCCCTCCTTTTACCTTCCTTTCCTCCCCCTTATGTGATGGAGATGGAGGACAGAGGTGAGGTGGGCAGGCAGATATCACACCCCAAGCTACAACAGGAGAAAACACGGGCACGTTTCAACTTAGAAAGAAAACAAGAGAAAAATACAAAAAAAAAAAAAAATTAAAAAAAGGAAAGGAAAAGAAACCAAGTGCCGGACTGCCAAGCAGGAGAATGAGAGAGGCAGCGAGCGGGACTGTGGGGAAGGCTGCTGGGCCAAGCCGAGAGCAGCCCGGGCTGCGACTGCTGATAACGGCAAGGACAGGGCAGGTGCTACTGGTACTGCCCCAAAGTCCTGGGGGGGGCGAGGGGATGCGGAGGGGACCCAGAGCGCGTTGGGTCCCCTCCGCATCCCCTCCCCGCCAGCATCCTGGGCAGCGCCCGGGAGGGCGGAGGGAAGGGAGGGCGATGCTCCGCTCGGGGTTTATTAGATTGGACATAATCATCTTTAAATAAGGCAGCCCCCCCCTCCACACCCCTCCTTGGGGTGGGGGGGGGGGAGCGGGGCGCCTCGGGGCTTTCTAGATAAGGGCGTCTAACGCAGCCCCCGCTCCCGCAGGCAGAGCCGGGCTCCCACCCGGCGCAGAGAGCCGCGCGGGGGCCGCCGTGCCCCGGGAGCCCCGGCTGCAGGCAGAAGGGGGGTCCCCGCCGCGGTGCTCTCGCCTTCCTTCTCCTCCTCCTCCTCTTCCTCCTCCTCCTCCTCCTCCTCCTCCTCCCCGCAGGAGCAGAGGGGAGGAGAGCGGTGCCGGGGAAAAGTTGGGGGCAGCGGCTGCGGCGGGGGCCGGGGGAGGATGCCCCGGCGCTGCCGCCCGCCGCCCCCCTGAGCGCCCCCCTCCCCGGGGGCCGTGTCCCCCCTCTCCTGTCCCCCGTGTCCCGTCCCCCCGTCCCCCCCGCCCCCGCCACTTCGTCCCCAAGGAGGATGCTGCGCGGCGGGGCCCCCCTGGCCGCGCTGCTGCTGACGGCGCTCAGTCTGGCCCGCGGGGACCCCCGGCCCCCCGACCCCCCGCCGGTCTCCGGCTGCGGGATGGAGGCACCCAGCCGCCGAGTCTTCCCCCCGCATCACCCCTACGGGCTGTACCCGCCGGGTCCCGGCGCGCACCGGGTGCTCGGCGCTGCAGCCCCGCCGGGCTCCGGGCGGCCGCGGGGTCGGAGACCGCGGGGAGCCGGGGGAGGCGGAGAGGAGCCGGGGGGCGAGGCGGACGGCCAGGTCCGGCGGGAAGGGCTGCGGGGCCGGGAGCCGCAGGTGCCGAGCCCCCCCCGGGAGCGGCGACTGCCCGCCCTGTACTTCTCCGGCGGCCGGGAGCAGCTGGCGGCGCGGCCGGAGGCGCTGCCCGACATCCCGCGGGAGGAGTTCACCCTGGAGGTGTGGGTGAAGGCGGAGGGCGGACAGAGCAACCCGGCCATCATCGCAGGTAAACCCCGGCCCGCCGGCGGGCAGGCAGGGAGGGATGGGGACTCGACCCCCCCCACCCCCCCCCAAACCTCCGAGGGGGGCTCACCTGCCTTCTCCGCTGTGGCAGGTGACACCCCGCGCCCCCACCCGTGTCCTCTGCACCCCAGGAGTGAAATACTCCGCCTTCCCTTGAGACCAAACCCTAAAACATCCCCTCCCCTCTCTTGCCCCCCCGCCCCGTCCTTCCAGCCCGCCCCCCCCGGCTTCTATCTAGTTTCTCCCTCTCCTCCCGCCGGGAGCTGGAAGGTCCCCCTGGGGGACACGCTCAGCTCGACTCCCCCCCCCCTTACCCCCCCACTCCTCCTTCCCCGGGGCCGCGGGCACGGCGGGGGCTTTCCGGGGCTCCCCTCCGGGCTAAGCGGCCGCGGGTCCCCGCTCCCCGCTCCCCGCCCGCCCTGCCCGGGCTGCCGGCGGGTCCCCGGGGCGGGCGACCGCACGGTGGCAGCCGCGCCGCACGCACGGCCCCGTCCCCGGCCGCCCCCCCCCCCCCCCCCCCCCCCCCCCCACCTGCTCCCCGCCCCGGGCTCCCGGCCCCCAGGGCTCTGCAGAGTGCCATCGGGTGCCCCCCCGCTGCTTCTCCTATCGGGAATCACCCCTTCACCCCACCAAGCCAAGAAACAGGCAGGTGATGGGAAGCCCGAGGGGACAGGGAGGGCTGGCACACGGGCACGGAGCGGGGCAGTGTCACCTCCTGCGGCGGGGCTTCGTGCCGCCGGGCCGGGGCGGGGGGGGGTGTTTGTGGCAGGGTACAAGCACCGCAGGGCAGCGCAGTGATGCCGGGCAGGGCTGGCAACGGGGGGCAGTGCCAAGATGTACCGCTCCCAGGGGTTGTCTGGGGTCCCCACAGAGAGGGCCGCTGTGTTTCTGTGCGGCTGGGGAAACCCTCTGTCCCAGCTCTCCCTCCACTTGCTCCACTGAACCTCCCTCTGCTTTGCTCATCGCTTGGTCCTTTCATTAATTTATCTCCCCGGCTCGTAGGGGCGATAGCTGCATCTTTGCTGTGAAAGAGGCAGGAGAGACAGGCTGGAGGCTGGGGGGCAGAGGGGAAAAGCAGCCGTGTACAAGGAAACTACCTAGCGTTCACCTCGCTCTTCGCCTTCCCACTGGGGTTCTTGCTGCCTCCCCGCCGGCAGGCAGCGGCTCGGGATGCAGGGAGCCCACTTCCCAGCCATCACATCGGCAGCACAGCTGTTTGCATCCGGAGGTCTGGCCTGCAGGTGTTGGGTTTTACTTTTCCCAGCTAGCCAGCGAGTGGGTTTTTTTCTTCTTTTTTTTTTTTTTTTTTCTTTCTTTTTAATTTCCTTGCAGAGGGCGGGACGGTTGCTAGCTCTGAAAGCACCGCCCGTGAGTGCTGGCACTCACTCGGGTAATATCCCCTGGCCTCCCTGCTCCAGGGTTTGAGTCAGCCCCAGGCACCTCCGGCTGTCTGAGTCACTGTCCACTTCCCACCGTCTCCCTGCAGCCAGGACGGCGGGGCCAGGGTGCGGGTGGCAAAGGGGGACAGGCCAGCACCGCTGGTGTTTCGTGGGAGCAGGTGATGCAGGCAGCTGCCAGCCCTTTGGCAGGTGCCGAGTTTGCCTCTGATCTGCTACTCCTGCTGTGTTGGTAGAGGGGGGACCGAGCCATGAGGTGGTCCAGAGCTGTGGAGGAGCTGGAGATGCTCCAGGTGTCCTTGTGTGAGGGAAGGTGGGAGGAAACCAGGGCAGAGCTGAACATCTCCTGGCGTCATTGCCTGGGAAATGAGGCCAGGCTGAGCAGCTCTGTCTGGGCAAAGCAAGCTGTCCTGTTGGCTGGTGTGACTGCTGCCTGGATTGAAGGCTCAAGAGTTGGGGCTTTGTTCCTGCAGATGTCATGTTTTGCCTTAGGGCCACCCTGGATGGGGCTGCTCATCCCTCTAAGCCCCTCATGCATGGGGGGATTTCTGCTGGGGTATAACCCCAGTGACCTGCTATGGACACCACCAGGGAAGGAGAGTGGTCCCTCTTCCACGTCCTTCTCATTTGGGGCAGCAGATGAGAGTCCTTTCATGGGATGCCATTTCTTTTTCCGTGTTTTTTGTCTCCCCTCCATCCATGCCTGCTCTGCTCCTGGTAAATTCCAAGGGGACTTCCCTTTGTGCCAGACTGAGGTTTGTTCTTACTCAGATCAAAGATGGTTTTGTTTGGTCAGAAGATCCCTCACCAGAGGCAGTCCCAAACTTCTGCTGTGCCTAAGCCCAGGTGTCCTCCTTGGGTCCCTGAGCTGCTCACCACTGCACGCCCCAAGGAGTGACCACCATCTGCGGCCAGCTACTCTCATAACACAGCTAGGGGCTCCTGGCCTGTGACAGACCCTCCAGAGCTTTAGCAGCTAATTTCCCCCTGGTATCTGAGTCTTAAAGTGTGGCTGAACTATTCCTTGTGCTGCAAAGCTCCTGGACCCAGCAGGAGAAGGTGTTGCTTTGAGTGTGGTCCTTACAAGCTGGTGCACATCATCTCTTTGGAAGCTTTTTCTCCATCAGACACCTTTCCCTTCTTTTTTTTGCACTGTACCCGACAACTCTTTTCTTAAACCCTGAAGCTATCACCCTAAGCACTGATGACAATCACAAACCAGGTTAGACCTTCCCTTTCCCACCTGATGGATCAGAGGCACTTACAGGTGCTGAAGAGATCACCTTGCACCTCCTCTGCAAACAGATCTTTCCCTTCTTGGTGCCTTGCCCTGGGACAAAATACCAAGTTCCTTGGCAAATTCCAGGGTCTTGAAACTGGTCCCCTGGTGATTTCTTGTGGAGGCTCCTGGGACATGTCAGGACCTGGTGCTGGGTGGCTCTGTTTCACCATTCTGCAGTAGCTCCTGGCCGTGGGATGTGCTGCTTGGCCTGCACACTCCGTGGCTGCTACTGCACCGGAGGTGACATCCCCTGCCATGTCTAGGAAGCACCAGCTGCTGCTATAGTGGCTTTCCAGCCTCTGTGGTAGAGCCGACTTGTAGAGCCTTACTTGCATCTCTTTGATGAAGTCTCCAGACCTAGAACTCCAGAGAGTTTTAGGGTCACTTAAGGTTCTTCTGGCCAGTTTTGAACTTGTCAGGCACTTCCAGGCTTGGCTTGTCTCCATGAGTTTGCGAGGATGCTAGCTCACACTCACCCCACTTCTGGGGTGCATCAGGCATGTTCCACCCCTGATGCAATTTGCCCCGTTTTTTCCATAGTGTTTAATTAAATCTGGGGCACTCTAAATCATTTCAAGGTGAAATGCGTGAGTTTTCCTAAGAGAGGAGGTACCAAGCACTGTTTGCTTGACCCCAGTGACAACCAGATATAAGAAGATGGCTTTCGAGCGTGCAGGTCTAAGTACCTTTCAGTCACACCCAGCCCAAAAGTACTCTCCAGATTTGCCTTCTCACGTCTGCAAGGCTCCGTTGCCTGTCTCCTGCTTTTTGGCTTCTCCCCATCTCAGCTTCCGCTGCTCTTTCTGCTTCCCTTTCACAATCCACCAGAAAACAAGAGTCGGCCAAAACCCATCCGCCCACAGAGGCTTTGTGCGTGGCTGCCTTTGTAGTGAGCGGTGGCAGGGATCCGTGCCTGGGGTGGTTACGACCATGGGATGGCCAAGAGGCCACCACCCGTCTCTCTGTCTGTGAAAGGGATGGATGGAGGGAGGGGTGCTGCTTCCTGGGCTGCAGCAGGGCTTGACGTGACCTTTGTTGGCCACATTTATGGGGGCTGGTGGGGGAGAGGTGGGGTCATGGTAACCTGGCTGCAGTCACATCCCCTGGATGAAAGCCAGGAAGTCCTGCTCCTCCTGGAGCTCCTGCTCCTTTACACCTCTGCCTCCCTCTGCAATCCCAGCAGCAGCTACAGTTTCCTCAGAGTGTCATGCTGAGCATCCCCAAGGACAGGTGAGGCAGCGGAACAGGGTGGGAGTGCCTTGTTTTGGCCTGTGATGCCCTGACCCCACGGAGATGAGCAGTCAGTGCATGCAATGGGAGTGGCACAGGGAGCAGCAGGAGAACCCATGCAGCAGGGAAAAGCAGGCTGGAGCATAAGAAATACCACAGCATGAATATAAAAAGGGCCTCAGGGCACAGCAGCAGGTTTCGGCAGCATCAGGGCACCGTTGCGTCTGGAAGCCATTTGCTGGGGTAGTGAATGGGAGAGCAGGGATCTCCCAGAAGATGCCACTGATAGGGCTCAAAGTGTGCCTTTGAGCTTGCTTGCCCCAGCCGATGACCTGCGTGAGCATCCTGGCTGTGGTGATTTAGGAACCCAGAAGCATTTATTTCAAGCAGTGGTTCATTTGTCCTTGCCAGACATTGATTCCTAAGGACATTCAGTGCCTGAAAGCCTCTGGTTCTCAACCCTGGGCACACAGCAGCCTGAGTTTCGAGGAGTCGGCAAAGCTCTAGTTCTTGCCCAGCCTAAAACACAGGTGTGCAACATGCTTGGGTGCACAGGGAGAGGCTGAGCCCAGACCTATTCCTGGGGATGGATTTATGCTTGGGAGACCTTGGGGGCTGAGGAGTGCACCTGGAGGCAGCGCATCCTTCTCTGACCCTCGCCTGCATGCACTGGATGCATGACTGGGAGGAAAACTGGAGCATAAAGGAGAGCTGTAAATCTGCCTGGAAGCTGTTGGGGAAGCAGTCCCTGGAGGAGGCTGTTTTGCTTCGGGTTGCTGTGCTCTAATTCTTAAAAGCTTTGGCCTGCAGATAAAAAGCTTATCCTCTAATCCCATCCTGCAGGAGTGCTCCTACGGAGAGCAGCTCAGAAACACCTTGCTCTTCGGCCTCTCCTCCTGTCCATGCTCTTCCTCCCTGCTCCATTCTGCCTCTCCAGCTCTGCTTGTCCCTCCTGGCTACCCCACCTACTCACCCAGATGATTTTGGATGGGAGCTGGGCTGTCCCCCCTGGTGCAGCACTCATTGCCCAGCTTCTGGCCACTTTCATTTACCCGTGGCAGTGGGAGCCTCCTCACAGCCCTGCCAAGAGCTGTCCCGCTGCCAAGGACCTGGCTCATGCTCTGGGAAGGAGCGGCGATGCTCTTTGGTCCTCACCAGCTCTCCTCTCTCTCCATCCCCGTCCCCATCCCCTCTGCAGGTGTCTTTGACAACTGCTCGCACACAGCCAGCGATAAGGGCTGGGCGCTGGGCATCCGTGCCCTGCAGCTTGGAGGCAAGAAGGATGCCCGCTTCTTCTTCTCCCTCCGCACGGACCGGGCGGCCACCGCCACCGAGGTGACCTCCTACCACCGCTACCGCCCCGAGGCATGGACCCACCTGGCCGCCAGCTACGATGGGCGGTGGATGGCCCTCTACGTGGACGGGGCACGGGTGGGCCGCACTGGCGGGCAGGGGGGACCCCTGCACAGCGCCTTCATGGCCTCCTGCCGCACTCTGCTGCTGGGGGGGGATGCCTGGGGGTCCACGCACGCTTTCCGGGGACACCTGGCTGGGCTGGCCTTGTGGCGCAGTGCTCTGTCCCAGCCCTATCTCCAGCGTCCCTTCCTAGAGGGGCCGGCTGGCGGGGCAGCAGGGCTAGCTCTGGCCGCTGGCTTTGCCACCCCAGAGGAGCGCTGGGTGCCTTTTCGGGAGGGTGCCTTCCCCCGGCAGTGGGTGCTGCCATCTCCGCCGTCCCCTGTCCTGCGGCCGCTGGGCCCCCCTGCCTGCGGGCAGACTGCCTGTGATAACGTG
This sequence comes from Strix aluco, assembly GCF_031877795.1. Classification (NCBI taxonomy): domain Eukaryota; kingdom Metazoa; phylum Chordata; class Aves; order Strigiformes; family Strigidae; genus Strix; species Strix aluco. The sequence continues at coordinate 31,795,516 of NC_133938.1, read as the reverse complement.
GAGCTGGTCTCCCACTACAACCAGCACTGGCCTCTGCGGAGTGGGAAGGTTGTGCGGTACCGGGTGGTGAACCTGGCAGAGGACGATGGCGAGCGGCCGACCGTCAGCCGGGAGCAGGTTTGGCGGCAACACTGGGCACTGAGCGAAGCTTTCCGACCTTACAACATCTCCTGGCAGCTCAGCTTGCTGGAGGTACGCAACTCCTCCCTGCGCCGCCGCGCCATCCTCCTGGGTTGCGAGCCCAGCAAGGTGGGCAACGAGCGCTGCGACCCCGAGTGTGAGCATCCCCTGACCGGCTACGATGGTGGGGACTGCCGCCGGCCCGGCCGCTGCTTCTCCTGGAAGCGCCGCGATGGCATCTGCCACATGGAGTGCAACAACATGTTGGACGACTTCGACGATGGTGACTGCTGTGACCCACGGGCCACCGACGTGACCAGGACCTGCTTTGACCCTGATTCGCCCCAGCGGTAAGTGCGGGGCTTATGGAGGGGGGACATGTTGAGGGATGGGCTTCCTGACACCCCCTCTGTGTCTGGATGTTGCTTCTGACCTGCCACTTCCCAGTGTGGGAAGGCGGTGTGGTGTTTTCCCGTGGGATGGGTGTGCTGTGCCATTGAGAGCAAGTAAATCCCACGGTGCAGGATGGCACTGAGTCCTTACCCTCTGCAATGCCCTGCTGTTAAGTGTTTTTCCCCCCCAAAATGAGCAGGGGGTGATGGGGATCTCCTCCCCAGGGGGATCCCAGTGCAGAGCTGCTGGTCTCTGGTGGCACACCAGTGTGACCATGGGCATCCCTGGGGTGGGCAGAGCTGCCTCGTGCAAAGGGTGCTGCTTCCCTTGACCCCCTCGCATGGGATGCAGCTGGGGGGATTACTGCCCCTTCCCCACCTTCCCTGGACGTGTCTAAAAGCCCGATTTCTTAATTTGTATTCAAAATGCCTTTGCCTGAGTGCTGGGGTGGGGAGAAAGAGGCGATACTGCTAGGTGTGAGTGCCAGGATTTGGTAAGGTGTGGGTTGGTGTGCATGAGCCTCGCTGAATCTCATCCTGGGGAGCAATGCCAGCGGGGAGATGCCCTTGGCTGAGGCATGGGCAGGGGCTGATCAAACCCTGAACCTCAAAGCCAAACAGTGGTTGGGGAGAAAATCCCTCTCTTCAAGCAAAGGCATGGGGTGGCTGCTCGGTGCTGGAGGAGGACACGTGCCTTTACCACATGCCACAGGTGCAAAATGCCTTGCAAAACCCATGTTGCTCTGTGGAGCATCAGCGTGTGGCCTTAGGGGACCCTTGCTCTGCCCAGAGCATTTTGGAGGCAGTTGCTGGGGTGGGATGAAGAGGGGGATCCTCCTGCATGATGGGGGACCCTGGGCTGGTGGGAACAGTGTCCTCGGTGTGGTCAGTGGCATGCACACACCTGCCCTCCTCCCTGGAGCCTCTGAGGTGGCGGCAGCCCCGCTGATGGATTCCAGCACTCAGGGCTCTGCCAAATGTGCTTTCTGGCTGGAGACAGGGAAGGGGGAAAAAAAGTCACGTCTTTTCCTTTTTTTTTTTAAAGCCGTTTCTGTCTCGATGTCAGAGAAAATTGCTCATTCCCTGCTGCCAGCTCCTGGCAACAGGCAGAGGTGCCCACTGGAGCGGTGCGGTGTGAATGGCAGCATCTGGGAAGAAAAGGTGCAAGGGAGGGTTTTAGGGACATGTTTCTCCTTTGATTGTCTTCTTTCTCCTTTACTTTTTTTTCCTGGGCTGTAGGAGCAGGTAGGCTGTGGCCATAAATCCCTTTTTCCCAAGCCAGCTTCTTCACTCTGCTGCTTCACAGGTGGGACATGGAGGGAGGAGGGAAGCAGGTGTCTCTGCTCAGATAGTGGTGATGGGAGAGGACAAATGCTTCCCTTCCTCACTTTCTGAGCCTTTCTCACATGTCCTTCAGTCATCCGAGAAGGCACAGGAGGAGGATGGGGAGCCTTTCTTCCAATGCACCTCTCTGGCCATGGAGCCACACACCCTGCCTCTGTTCGAGCATCCCCCCAAGAAGATGTTTCCCCACCCCTGGAAGCCTCTTTGGTGACAGCCACCATCACCACCCTGTGCCTGTCTGTCTCCTTGTTTCCCATCCCTGTGAGCGAGCCCGGGCAGTGTGCTTTCCTGAGTGTGGGGGAGATGAATGGCTCTCCTGCCTGCACAGTGACTCTCCGCTCACGGTGGCCATGAGCATCCAATGCCACTCGGCCTTTGCTTCATCAGGGCAAAGGCTCGGTCCTTGCCTTCTGTGTGCAGTTAGAGAAATGTTTTCATCCTCAGACAAGAAGGGCTCCACCTTAAATTAAAAAAGGCCAAATTTTTGCTGGTATGAATCAGGGCTTCCATTTGTCAGGATTTTCCCCTGAAAGTTGGGAAAGAAAACAAAACAAAACAAAACAAAAACCTTGCTTCTGTGGGAAAGGAATGGGAAAATGGGAACACTAGGGAAATAACAAATCTTTTGCAATTTTCTTTCTGCAGACCTCATTGGCCTGTGCAGAAGACAAGATTGATTGTCTGTAGACTAAGCTCTGAAAAACGAATCCGGTGTGCCCGGCATTTGGGAAATGTGGGGGCATGAGTTGAATCCTGCTGCTGCTGAGCTCTTCTGAGCTCCTTTGGCTGGCTTCTTCAGAGACACTGGTGGACACCCACCCTCTCTGGGCTCATTCCTGCTGAGGGTACCCTGGCTTCTGGGGAACAATATATACATTTGTGGGAAAATCACTGGGAAATCAGTAGTGTGGGTTTGGGAAAAAACAAGAAGAGCTTGAGCTCGCCCAAGGGCATGGCCAGGTTGGTGTTGTTCCCCCAAAGTTGGTAGATGAATCCCAAGATACATGAGCAGGTGATCTTAGCCCAAGGGGTTTTGTTCAGGCAGAGCTCCTGCTGACCAAGTACCTCTGAGCTTACTCGTAAGGTATTATACTTAAATGAACATTTATGAGGAGCAGGGCAGCTGGGGAACTTACAGAAGGATTTTTAGGGTGGAAGCCAAAACGGGAGAAATAACACGAAATAAAATTTAACAAACTGAGGAAAGGCAGCACAATAGGAGCCAGGTGCTTCAATGTGAACAACAGCTTTCGGTCTGTAATTGGAGGAGAGCTGGCTGCTGCTCCGCTGAGACGCCTGTGCTTTTTCATACCTGCTGGAGAACCACATGCCAGATCCCAGGAGGGAGCTGCGGCTTTGGGGGAGCAGCGGGAGAGAGAAACCCCACTGCAGGTGGTGCTCTCTAAATCTCCTTTCAGACCAAGGTGGCAAGACAAAAATCTTGGAATTTTTTTTCGTGAAGTAAGTCAGCTCTGCTGTATTTCATTTCAAGGCTCTCACAAAGAGTGGTTTGGATGTGAATGTTTCTCAGTACAGCCAAAAATAACCCAAATGAGAAAGTCAGAGTGAGACACTGGACAATTTCTTACTAGCATTGTAGACAGATTCAGTCTGTTTCAGTGAAGGGTCTTGATACCTTGCCTTGACTTGCATGACCTTAAGCACTCATGCAAAAGCTTTTACCACCTTAGTACATCCGTCATTTAAAATCTCCTTTCCTTGGGCTGGAGCTTTGAGAAAGGCAAATCAGAGGGAGAAGCCTTAAGCACAGTGCTCTAGTGCTTCTTAGCTGGTGGACTTCTCAGTATACTTCCTGAGCTACAATTGGTGCTAAAATATACTCTTGTCCATGCTTAGCAGGAGAGGGAAATGAAGTTTGGAAAGAAGGATTATAAAGCTCTGGTGGGGATGGACCACACCGTAGCTGAGGTAGGAGCTTCCCCCAGCTCTGGGACAGGGGATGATGCTGACATGATGACAGTGTTGCTGTGCATAATGCCAGCTATCAAGCCAACTTGCCAAGTCCTTCCTGCACCTTCTCAAGTAGTGTGTGGGACAAGACAAATCTCGCTGCCCTGAGCCAGCTGGGCCACCACTCACATGTGAAACCCATCAGTGGGAATGTGTGCTTGTGGCTGGAGGGAGGCTTGAGCAAGAGCTCAGGTCAACAGCTGAGCACAGACATCCCTGCAAGGCACCACACCAGGAGCCATAGGAAGCAAGTCAGGGACATTCATCCTGACTCACCATATGAAGAAGAGGGGACAGGAGAGTTGCCTGCTGTCATCCTTTACCCAGTCTCAACCTGATTTAAAGTGTTTTCCAGGAGTTGCTGGCAGTGCAATGCCAGGGTCTGGAGGAGAATTTGCCTTGATTTGCTGCAGACATGCATCTTCTTGCAGTGCCTGAGTGCTGTTGTAATTGGTGTTCTTGGAAGGAAAGCAGCAACAGCTCATTAATAGCAATTAACACTCAGCGAGGGTCCCCCTCCGGCAGTTAGTCAATGAGAGTCTGGTGTGTGACACAGTTAATGTGAAAAGAAAAACTGGAGGGGAGTCTGGAGAGCAAAGTGGATAAGGGCAGAGCTGCTGGGCCTTTCATCTCACCACCCAAAGTAAAGGCAGAAATAAGTGAAGTGACAAAAGGAGGTGAAAAATGATGAGGTGTCCAGCCTCTTGGTAGCTTCCACTGGGATGACCACAGCTGTGATACTAAAGGGTACCTGATTAACAGGACACTTGATGGGCTTTAATGCAAGCTTAGCTGGCCTCCTGTCTTAAGGGAAGGATGCTTAATTGGGTTAAGTCTACTTGGGAGTCCCCTGCTGTTTAAGCAGTGTCTTCAAAAGCTGATCCATATTAACCTCACTGAATGCCTTGCGTGGACCCCTGAGGATGAACGAATCACTCGGAGCTATTCTTCCACACCTGAGCAGCCCATTGTCAAGAGATATTCAGCTGAATGTGGTTGGACTGATAGCATAAAAGGTGTAAAACTGAGAGCAGCTGAGGCAAGGATGGCATTTTGGGGCAATAGTTGCCCTGCCTAGACCTTAATCCCAACCAGATGGTAAAACAACATTCAAATTAGCTGCTCACTTCCTCTCTATTTACTCTTGTTACAGGAAACCTTAGCAGATCTTTCTCACAGTGAAAGAGAGCAGGCATGTGTAATGTTATTTCAAAATTACAAGTCTTAGGAACAATCTGAGGTCACCAAAATGGTTGCAGAGCATAGATTCATTTGGAGATGTAGGTGCAGATGCCTTCATTTGTTGCTTGTGGTGGTCAGTCCCTTGAGGGATGGATGGAGAGGGTGTGTTATCTGCAAACTATTGAACTTGTTGCCTGTGGAGTGTAAGAGACTATTTTCTTATGATGCTCCCATGAGGAAAGGGTGGTTAGGAAGTAGCCCTGCTCAGGACATGAGTTCTGGCTGCTTTTTAGCTCCCTCTGGCACCTCTTGGTAACCTACTGGGCTACAGATGTACTGGCCTGTACCCCAATATCGGCCTGGTGTTCCCAAAGGACTAAGCCTCAAGTGCTGGACTTGAGTCTCGGAGCTTGTAAGTGTGGTGGTGAGATGGGTGCTTTGGGGACAGCAAAGATGACAGTGATGGGTTCACTGACTTCTGTGCTTGTTGCTTCTCTCTCTAGTAGACCTGCAGGGACTGGGGAGATGCAGTAATAAACGGCTTTTTCCTGGAGCCTAATGGTTTCTTGGTGGATGTTTTAAAGTTTCATGAGAGTGGTTGGATTTGAGCTCATAAAAAAGCCTTATTCTTTCCTCGTAGGAAAGCCCGCTCTTTCTGAGCTTTCCCATTGATTACTGATTGCAAAACTTGGCAACGATAGAAGGTATTGTCCTTGGTAGAGCCCATTATATCAAGCAGGCAGGATGTCTACCAAGCTGCTTGCTCACGATGGCGTTCGGAGGCTATATCCAGGTGAACGTGCTTCTGGGTGATTCAGCTCACACAGAGCCCTGCCTTGTGGGTGAAGACCCCAAATTTTCTTTTGACCTTATCAAAGTACATTGGAGAGTATTTGGCATGTTATTACCCCTTAGTAAGTGTCTAGTGTGTTGTGCCAAAGGTAAGCCTGACAGTGGGATTTTGCTCCTAAGAGGGAGGACTTGGGGTGATGAGATAATGCCTGCACTGTGGGCTTGGTCAGTGTGACTCGGTGGGCTCTGCAGTGTGTTTACATTTATGCCCCTGGGGAACTGTACACCTTGGCCTCTGGCCTTTGCTGTCCCTGCAAGATAGATTTTGTTTGCTTAGTTTTCCTATTTATTCTTTCTTGTTCGTCGTGAAGGCTGCTCCTTTCCTTCCATGTTATGCACTTGTCTGTCCTTGTGTCGTTTGTATCTCCAAAACTTTATCATAAATGAAGCTACAAGTTGGGCACCCCAAAGGCATCTTTGGGGGTTTTGTTCTCACAAAGATTTGAGAGAGGGAGATTATAACTTTTCCAGCGTGGGCTGATAGGTAAAAGGAAAGGGTAGTTGTGGGCTGTAACCTCAGATTATGAGAGGCCCATGAGGAGTTGCAGAGGAGGTGGTGATGGGGGCTTCAGCATGGAGCCACACTCTCTAAGGCATGACCAGGCAAGACCAGGGTCTGACTCAGCCCCTCCATCAGGCCAGTTGGACTGTGGGAGTCACTTCTCTCACTCTCACCTCCAGGGGGAGGTAGCACCAAGGTGCAGCCATCCAAGGGACTGTGCAAGGTCCTGGGGACACTGGTCAAGAGCAGAGACTCCATATCACAGTGGCTTTTGGTGGGACCAGAGCTCTGTTGTGTTATTGCAGGGATCAGAGGAGCAGGGCTGGAAGAGGAGCACAGGGGTGTAGAGGTGTCCAGGTCCAAGGGCTGGTTCCCAGCACCTGGCTTTGGCACTAGTCAAAGCAGCTTACTCTGTATAGCAAGCTGCAGCATACTGCTGATGTGCCCAAATCTTCTTCTGTGCATTTTGGGGTGCTAGAAGTAGGAAATAAAATCTATGGTAATGCACTCCTTTTCTTTCCAAGGTAGAAGGCTCAGGGGTTAATTTCCAATAAGCCTCTGCTGGAGGACAAGTCTCACTTACTCCTGCAAGCCTTCCTGTGAGCATGGAGCTGCCAGGCTGCATGTTCCTTCAGGAACCTGCCAGGTCCCCCCTGGAGCGGCCGCATCTCTGTGGGAGAGGGAGAACACGATCTGTGTGTGAGCGAGAGAGGACCTCTGCCCAGAGGCTGTAGGCAGCCTGGGTGCTTTCGGGGAAAACAGCTGTCCCAGATGTGAGCTATTGTTCTAGCAAACACCAGTGTCTCGGGGGCTCATTTGAGGGGGGCTGATTGTATCAGGATGACAATTGTGAAGAAACAGCGTGTGTCCGACGGCTGGAGGGGGTCACTCTTTGTCCTGATGTTCAGCCCTCCCCAGGGTTCCTCCTCATCTGACCGTACCCTTGCCCATGGGTGGAGGATGCCAGCCGAGACCCTGGCCAGGCTAGTGAGACCCCAGGAACTGAAACGGCAGGGCGATGAGGAGGGACACTGTCAGCTTGGCATTGACAGGGTCTCTGGGATGATTTAATCCACGTTTGGGTTGGCAGGCTGAGCCGTGGCCATTGGAGTCGTTAAGCGAACATACTGCTTTTAGTTTTCCTTGGCCCAGCTGCCACTGTTATTTAGGAAATCAAATTGCCCCTTTGCAGAGGGTGATGGGGCAAGAGGAAATGGGTCCAGTGGAACCCAAACCCACCAAGACAGCACAAGGCAGAGGACTTTACTAGGAAACTTCGGAGAGGGTGACAATGCTGAGCCTTTGTGACTGTTGCCTGCCAAGGGCTGTGCTAGGGACCAGAGGCAGCCTCTGATTATTTTTTTTTGTTTGTGGTTAACGTATGATCGTTACATTACAAAACTTCCCCAATAAATTATCTTGCATCCTTTTTATATCTGTGAGGAAGGCATTTTTAGAATGCTGGCTTGCATGCACCGTGTTCCGGCTGGGACACCCAATTGCCTGGACCTAAAAATAAGTTGGAGACTTGGGACTTGGTTTTTCCCTTTTTTCTTTTTTTCTTTTTTTTTTAAATATAAAAAGCAGGGGGGAAATGTTTGGCTTGTATATATTTATTTTCCTCTTTTTCTCTGTTTCGATCCCTTTCCTGACCAATATCAAGGCTGCAAGTTTTTGCCCTTTGGTGAGAAGTTTAGAGTGAATGTAGCAAAGTTTTGGATCTTTTAGCAAGATGAGATGTTACCATCATGGTGAAGAGTGCCTGAGGGGGGTTTATTGACCACAGGGATGTGTGGTTCCCCTTGCAGAGGAACGAGGAGCTTTTAGCTTAATGCCCCTGGGAGCATCATCCCTGCTCAGCAAATTTGTCCACTGTTGTCAGCCCTGTTAAAGGGTGGTTCTTCTGGCAGTGCCCAGGAGCTTTCAGTCTGAACAGATGAGGCAGACCAGAGACTGGAAGGGTGGTACTCTGGTCTTCTGCCACCCTTTCATTGACTTCTGCTGCAGGGCCATAATGATGGATGGGCATGTGCATTTCAGTCTGCTGTGGGCTCATCTGAGCATCATAAAAAAAATCCTTCCCCAGTCTTTCAGTGTCTGCATTTCCTTTTCTGCTGCCCTACTAGTCAGGGAGTCTGGATGAAGAAGAGAGACTGACTTTTGCTTATCACCTGGTGGTCACCAGAGCAGTTTTTGGAGATAATCTCAAGCCAGGGGCTCTGCCTGCCCCATCCATGCAGAAACCATGCCAAAGCTTGTGGTCTGGCCCCTCTGCACCAACCATGCCTTCTTTGAGGAGGGGACTGAGCTGCCTCCTGCTATGCATTAGCCCATACTTTTTTCCAGCCTTGACTGGTCCTAGCACAGAGCTGTCTCATGAGACCTGGTTCTGGTGGTGATGTGCACCGGTCCCAGCTCTTTGGCTGGAGACAGCCTTCAGACAGTAGTGTGGCACACCCTTGCTGGCACATGTGCCATCTTCACCATGCTCATCCAGACCACAGCTCTCCCTATGTCCCATCAGCCCTCTGGGATCTGTCTTACAGAGGAGGATGCTGTGGGAGATGGGTGGGAAAGAAGGAGGCATGTGGTGAAAAGCTGGACGCTTGCTTTCCATTGAACAGCAGTGGGATGTGGGTGCCTAACTGCTCTAAGCTTCTTTGAAAAGCCTGCACAGCAGAGATCATGTCTTCTAAGATGTTTGCAGATACCTGCCTGTGTCGTGGACAAGGGAAATCACAGCTCTTCAGCTGGGGAAACCGAGGCACAGAAGCCTTAGACATCTTGCCTCCAAGTTGTGCAGCAATGAGGTGCTGCCACTGATGCTGGGGCTCTGGCCTCCTGCCTTCTAGTCCATGGATGGGGAAGAGAGGCACTTAATGAAATGTGAAGAAGCTGCTCCATCCTGGCTAAATGCAAAGCAAAAAATAATGCTCTTATTTGTGCAGTTCCCCTTTGTTTGGAGTGCTCTGCTGATCCTCTTGGCTCTGAGGCTCTGCTCAGCTACGTGAAGCCTGTGTAGTGCTGGGGGAGACCACAAGTGTTGCACCCACCGATGTTATCTGCTCTGCCTTCCCTCAGCAGATTGTGAACTGCACTATAAAAATTGGCAGTGAAATTCAGGCTCCTGGGGACACTGACTTTTTTGCAGAGACCTTAAGACCTCCCTAAACCTGCAGTGTTGCTTCGTATTTTTGCTGCAGGCAAAAAGTAAGAGAAAGCTGATTTGTAGCTCTCTTGTGGTTTAGGTGGGACAGTGCTTATCTGCAATCTTTGACAGGCAAAAAGTGCTGTAAAACTTGGTCCTGACCTGGGATGTTTTTTATTTTGCTTTGAAACAAACAATCCAGGCAGAAAGTAAACCATACCTGGCTTTGTTTAGCTTGGAACCTGCTCTAAAATAACTTGCCACTGTTGAGTTCTGCCTTGCAAAACCGCAAGGGCCTGCAAACGTATTTCTCCATTTCCCAAGCACTTCTCACTCGCCCTCTCACACATGTTGTGTATAACAGCAGCGTCTTGCCAGCCAGCATCAACATGGTCAAACAAAGGCGAGCACTCACCCTGCGTGATGGATAGCGAGTCTCCAAAGCGTGTTGGTGTGCGCTGTAGCTGGGATGCTGCCTGTGCTGGGCTTTGGAGCCCGGCCACCCAGGCCAATGCTGGGCTCCCCTCCCTCCCCAGGCTGCTGATTCCCCGCTTTTCTCCCTGGCAGGGCTCCTTTCCTTCCCCTAAAGGGTTCAAAACCAGATCTTTAACTCTGTTTCTTTTGAATTCTTTCTACTAACTTCCCCCAGCTGCTGTTTTTTCCCTGTTTTCAGTGATGATGTCTCATGATGACAGCTCCCCCCTCCTTCTTACAGCCCCCATAGATGTGCAGTAGCTTCCTGACTTGCTAGGTACGCTGCTCTCACAGATGGCCAGGCATGTGCTCTGGGAGAATGACAAGTGTATTCAGAGGCCACCGTGATGGTCTGAGCCTCCTTCATGCCCACCAAGAGTGAGGGATCAGTGCTGGGTGTGGGTGGAAAGCCCAACCCAGCAGAGTCCTATCACCCAGGCATGCACAAGCTTTGGGGTTTGCACCCAGAGTCTGCACTTGGCCAGCAGAATTTCTCCTTCCTTGCATGCTCCTGGGGTTCAGGGGGTGAAGGTGAGTGTTGCTGCAAGCAGGTGGGACACTGTGTTATGGACCTACTTGGGGATGGCAGTGGGAGACACCAGGGTGGAAGCAGGAGGTGACCTGCAATATTTGTCTCCTTTGCTTACTCCACTGATGAGGAGAAGCAACTGGCTGTGGCTCTGACCTCTCCAATTCCTGCTTCATTGGTTTTTTTTGAAGGGGAAGGTAAGAGGGAGCAGGAGGACAGATGTCCCTTTTGAAATTTGGGAGTTTTCAGGTCCTTGGCTTCGTCTGGCTTATTCTACAGAGGTGACGTACTCAGCCTTGCTGTCCTGCACATCTATGGGTTGGGATCTCCTCTTTGCAATGGCTGAACCCACAGGCGGGTTTCAAACAGATAAAAATCTTGGGCATCTGTGTTCCTGCAGGCTCATGAAAAAGGCAGGAGAGGAGAGCTGCCCCTGTGGTGGGCAAATGTGAGGTGTAACTGCAGCCTGTGTTGAGCTTTTATAGACCTTGAAGGGTTGGTGGGGGTGATAACCCTAAATACATGCCTTAGCTGGGGGGAGAGATGGGGGGAGCTTCAGTCAGTGCTCACAGACACCATGAAATAAATACCAGGGTTTAGTCTGTTCATTGCTTCCAGGATTACTTCTTAGTAATTAGTACATTCCTTTGGAGTTCACTTCTATTGATGTTTTCAGTATGTGTTAACCCCAGATAAACCAAGATTTCTGCCTGGGAATTTCACTGAAGAATCATCAGCTGGGAGCCTGTAGGTTGAGTTTAAACCCAGGCATCTGAGGCACATGTGGCTTTTCAGCTCCCAAAGTGCTCTCCCTGGGAACAATGAGGGTACATGGTCCATGGAGGATGAAAGATGGTCCATGTGTCCTTTGTTCCCACCATTAGAGCAGCTGGGAGCCCAGCTGCTCTGAAATCCTGACTCTGTGTCACTGCCTGGTCTAATGAAAGACATCCCCGTACCTTGATGGGTCTCAGATGGGTCGCATGTTTTAAGATGATGTCACCCGTGAGGAGATGGTAAGCCTCTCCGAGGAAGAGATGGCCATGATTCACTCTGATAGAAATAGAAAGGCCAAACAAGCAAATGGAAACTCCCTATTGACCAGGTCCTTGCAATTTAAAAGGGTTTTTACTACCTATTCCAGTATGCATTTGAAAATCATATGCATTTACTCTTACATACTACAATCAGATGTTTTTCAAGCCATTAAGCCCCATTGGGTCAATAACCACCATTTTTAAAAATCTATTAAATACCCATTTCCGCGGAAATAGAGCTTTTACAATTGATCATGGCTACCGACTCCCATTAAAATAAACCCCAAATGCTATCAACTCCCCCAAGATGTAGAGCACTAAAATGCAGATTACCAGGACAAATTTATCCCAGGGGAAAGCTGATGGCCCATTATGCTTAAGCAACACAAGAATTGTCACATAAGCCAGGAAGTTTATGGTACTTGCATGGATTTGTCCTCCCTGAGGGGGGGTAAAAAGGAAGGTTCATGGGGTGAATCAGTAGTGCTAACAAGCTCAAAGCCAGCCTCCTGCGGGAGCTTTTTGGGAAACATTTGGCTTGTTTTGTATTAACTTTCAAGTGAGTACAGGCTTTGGTTGTTTGGCAGAACCAAATGTTGCTTTAGTGCTGTAAGAAATGCTGAATTTGTGGGTCTGTTCTTTGTGGCACAGGTTTTTTCATGTTGAATTATACAAAGGTGTTACACCTCTGAGGTTGTATGAGGAAAGCTGTTAGGAAGATGATCTTGCAGAGATGAGGTCCTTGCCTCTCTGCCCTGGGAAGGAAGCCTTTTGGGACTGCTGATGTTGTGGTGTACCCTAAAGCAGGCTGCAGGGGTATGAATGTGGTGGGACTGCAGGGGATCCATGCAGATTGCCTCTGAGTGAGGAGCAGCTCAAGAGATGGAAAGCTGGTGATCAGGGGCTTGACAGTGTGGAGGAGAAAGTATGGGAAGAGTAGATGTCCCCACCACAACGTTGCTGGTGGCTCTTTCTGTGCATGGGAGGTGAGAGTTGTGCCAGTCCTAAAACATACTGCAGAGCAGAGAGGCTCTGCGTGTCCTTGCTGAGCACTGGTGATGGAGGGTTACAGATCTGGCAGGTCCACATCAGGAGGTGACCTAAAGGGCTGGGACCCATCAGTGTGGCTGTTGTCCCCTCTGAGAGTAGCCTCCAGTTTTCAGGGGAGCACCAAGGATGGAGGAACAGCAGCACAGGCGAAAGGGATCCCAGCTCTGGCTCCCATGTCTTGGCTCGGCAGAGAAGCACAGGAGGGAGCTTTGCAATCCAGCTGTCCTTTCCGATTAGGGCTTGCTGCTTACCATCTCTGCCAGACAGCGACAATTCTCAGGATGCAGGCTGGCTGCCGGCGTCAGCTGAAAGCTGCCGTGCCCCCTTGGAGGAGAGGTCAGGTAGTCCCTGCTGAGCCAGAGGCCATGCTTCCCTTGTTTCTCTCCCTTCATGCCTCCTTCAATCAGCTTCACCACAGCCCTCTGCTCCCTTCTGCAGTCCTGGATTTCTCCACTGTGTGTGCCTGATCCTGACCCAGCACTACTCTTCCTGCTGCCCTGTCACCTGTCTGAGCCATTTCTTGCTGGGGGATGATGTCTGTTCTATAGGGCAATGTCTAGATGCCTCCTCCATGGGGCCACTGTGAAAAGATGCCCCTTCCCCTTCAGCAACGTGGGATGTTGGATGGTATTTGTGATGGGCATGGAGGAGGCAATGTGGTGAATTGGTTCCCCCCTTCTTAAGGGAATTTAATTTGAGGCTGGAGAAGGGGAACATGTGGGTTCCTGTCCCTGGGGAGAGTGTAGACATCTATCCCTAGAGCAAGTGTTGTGGGACTTTCTCCTGGAATCAAAATGTAATGCCCTCTATGTCAGGCACCAGGACCACTTGACCTTTTGTGGTTGTTGGTGGCTGGTCTTGGTGCTTTCTGCAGGTGCAGGATCAACTCCTCCAGGAGCTCAGGAGAGGATATAGGTCTATCAGCCACAACCACTGGAATTTTTTTTGAAACTGAAATGCAACTTGGATAAAATGCTGGTGCTTGGGTTTAAATGAGTGGTTCTCAAAAATCTTACCTTGTCCTAAGATGTGCTAGGACTGGTGGTACCTCTGTTATAGCCAGGAAACCTACACAGGCACATGGAGATGTGCTGGGATTCCCAGCAGAGCCATCCCAAGAGGCCCTCAGACAGGCTGTGGTGCCCATCATATGCATGGCAGCTAGTAGCTGGGTGAGGCAGTAAGCCAGCCTTGTCCTGAGGATGCAAATATCATGAAACGAGTGTTTTTCAATGATCCAAGCATCTGATACACATATGATTAATCTGGCTGAACAAAGAGCCACTGAACATCCCTGTCCCTTCAGAGGAGTAGTGGAGGGAACTCCCCGCTCCTGCAGTGCTAGTCAGAAATCCCAGGGGCTAGGGCCTGATGAGGCAGATGCTTTAGCATCCTCCAAGGGAAGCCTCAAATTTGGCAAAGCCTCCAGCAAGAAGCCACAAGAGGAGGCTCTATCTGAAGACAGCGTTAGAAGGGGAGGTCAGAAGATCTGCAAAGGGGTGTGCACCCATTGGCATGGGTGTCCTGAGGGTGCCCACCATGATGTGAGAGCACAGCTGGGGGTAAACCTCTCCTGAGGCTTATTCTCATGTATTCAACACAAGTGGGGGAGGACCATCCTTGGTTCAGTCCCCAAAACATGAGTAGCAGTGTGCCATGTGCAACGAGCCTTGAAACCGGTCCCTGCTCCCTCACCCTGCACATAAGCTACCAACAGAGCTATAACAAGATCCAGAGAGGAAACCAGCACATGGCAGAAAAGCAAGACGTCTCTGAGAAGGCTGGTTGGAGGAATTAACGTGGGTTTCTTAAAGTCAGGTGCCCTGGTGTGATGCCAGAGGCAAAGATGAGTCCTTGAAGCCCAATTGTTGCTTCCCAAGAGAATGGCCAGCAAGTGCAGCATGCTCTTGCCTGCATTCATGCCAGCAGAGTCTGAAATCTGTCGGTGCAGGCAGCTGGTTAAAAATTTGTCAACCTTGGCAGTGTGTTCAGAGTTTACTTAGAGAGGGCATTGCATGTCCTTCACTGACCTTCAGGTGATCACATCTACACCAGTCCCTGTGTTTAAACATTTCCATTATGTTGTTTGAAAGATGGGGTAGGAGTGTGAAAGTAATAACATGGAGACTTTTATACCTGAAAGTCTGCTGAAGTTTGTAGGTGGATTTAAGGTCTGTCAGAGAGAGGACAACCAGAAGATCAGCCTGTCTTGTTATGATCTTTGTTCACCCCCGTAGACATCACTGCATATATCATATTACCTGTTCTCCAGTCATATGCCCCCCCTGTGGTCAGTCCTTCTGGATTTAGGGTGGCATTTCCCCAGGCTCCTGCTGCAAATTTATTACACACACTGAGTTTCATTTATCTATGAACATTTCTATATCTGCACTCTTCCCTCCTGCTTTTTGCCCCTTGTTCTGATTTGTACATGCTGCCCCTTTCAGAGTTGGGACTCACTGCCACTGCACCAGAGGTTCATCTTCCCTCCCATCTAGTTCAAATGGCACTTAAGCCCCCATCCAACCGCTGCCACCTTTATTTTTTTTATCTTGAGCTCTGCTCCAGTACTATGCCATTAATTTTGTTGTTCCACTAGAAGGGAACTTGAATTCTGCTTCACAATCCTGAATAAAGGTGAAGACCATACGTTAATTTTCTCCAGGGATGCATCTCAATTATGCTGAGCTTCAGCTCCACCTTCCTTGCTCAGCAGATCTGCTCCTTCCTTCTTTTGCTCTTTTTATTTCTAAAAGGGTCTTTTACTCTTTGTTTTCACTGGAGTCAGCTTGATTTCAGGAAATTCACGTTTCACCCCCTTCTCCCCAGCATCTCGCAGGCAGTGGTGTCTGCTGGTCAGTCCTGGTTTTCAATTGTTAGTTCCAAGACCTGTGTTCATCCCTCCATTTAAGTTGATTTGAATCAACACATTACTAGTTCAGGCCAAGTTTTCTTTCTCTCATCAGCTCTTCCATAATTTCTCCACTGCCTACCAAAACCAGACCTAAATTAGCATTGTCTTTGGATGGTGCAGTGATGATTTAGTGAATAACTTTTAAGCAAACACTTCCAGGAATAGCTGGGCTGTGCCATTGTTAACAACGCTTATTCTTCATCCTATCTCAGGGCAAAATGCCCTGCAGGGCTTTCTGGTCTAACACTAATGTTATAGTCTTTGTTGCCCAAGTCTGACCTCAAGAAGTTGTGAACTACCACCTGATGTAACTGGGAACTTGCCTGCTGTGTGCTAGAGATCTGCAGCCTTCTTGGTCCCTTTCCCCAGTAAATCTATATGGAAGGGTCATGCTCTCGAACCACAAGTTGTCTTTTTGATCCCAGCTTTGCCAGTGCAACTCTGACCCTGCAGCATATGCTACTGCTTCAGTCCCAAAGCTAAATTCACTTCCCACATGGAGATTGAGGGTTACCTCTGAATCCAACAGGAATTTCTCATGCATAAGGGAAACCCCTGATCCTGAAGGCCCTCCTGTAGGACTGTTTTGCCCTGTTCCTCTCTTTGACATCTTGATACTCAGGCAAATTTTAAACTGTCTCTTAAGCAGTGTTGCCAGTGATGGGTGCTTCCCAGGCTGCTGTTCTACTCATGCTGTCAGTGCCTCAGAGGTGAGTTTTTCCAGGCATGTCCCAGAGGTGTGCGATGCCCTCATTCCTTGCGTACCCAAATGCTCTTTGGCTGGAGTCCAACACCCAGTGAAGCTGATGAGAGATTCCTGTGGACTAAAGAGGGTATTATTCCAGCAGTGTGGTGCGTCCTGTGATCCTAGGGGAATGTCTGGCTGTTCGTTAGCCTTCCCTTCACCTCTTGCATGTGTGTTGTATCTGGCTGTGTTACCAAAGCTTGTCCAGATGAGAGTCATTTGGATGCTGCTGCCTTGTCAAGTTGTCATGATGCTGGCAATGATGTTTGTGGCGTACCAGCATAGTGCTGGACTGGAGTCAGAGCTGCTAGACCATGGTCATGGGGATACAAATAGACTTAACAAGTACAGAAGGACTTAAGCTTTTGCCTAAAAACACAGCATCCCCCCAGCTGCTTTAATGCCAGAAATTTCAGGGTAGGTAAACCCAGAGTGTGAGGCAGCTGCAGTTATGAGAGTGACCATCAGTCTAGTCTAGAGGCAGACCAAGCAACCTGTCTTGGCTTGTGTGCTGTGCCAAGATGGTACCATGTCCTTTTTACGTCATGGTAGTGGGCTTTGCCTGTCAGCGGCAGGGCAGAAGGGAGGCAAGGCTGAGCATCAGCTGGGAGTTCATGTTCTGGGAACAGGGATAAGGGTTTACAAATTCTGGCAAGGAGGATTCATGTCAGAGAGCCCCCTAAAGATTCACCATGGAGAGGAGTCCTTTGGCAGGGGTGAATTGGAAGACATTTATCCTGGCTCATCGTCCAGAGGAGCATCTCTTCATTGATGATATGGAGAGTTTAGAGAGTCTGCTCTCTGAAAATATTCATGCCACTTGACTCAGCACCTGTCTTTATGAATTGAGTTGTAGCTCTTGGACTTTTGGCTGGTGCCTCAGATGCAAGGTTGCTGTGTGTTGCGTTAACCCTTTGCAGCCTTGAGGGAATGTGTTGTCAGCACACCAAAAATGTTAGTGGCAGACTGATGCTCTTTCCTGGGAATTCTGAGGAATTCCTCATTTGTCAAGCAGAGGTTTGGGGAAAAAGGGAGCCTCTCTGCTTGGGGGGAGTAGGAAGAGGAATTTCCTTGCAGTGGGTGAAGGACATGAAAGCAGAGCCAGGAATCCCCTGTGACTTCATTAGGCTGTATAGTTAGCTGGATCTGGCTGGGTCTCAAGTATTTTCCAGCTGTCCATGGAGGGCACTTGGACAACTTCCACCCAACCTCACTCCCACATCCCTTCTGAAACGTCTACAGGGAAAAGACTCCTATTTTTGAATTGCAGTGGAATTCCTGTGGCATTACACACTGCGTCCTTTGCAGTACCCAGAGAATTCACTTTGATTTATGGTACTGTATGGGGTACGTGCTGGCCTTGCTTTTCATTCAGAAGTGCTGTATTTTGCCTTTCAGTGGTAATGGCTACTTTTGTGGCCCCAAGACTTCCTGTTATGATATGGCTGTCACTAGAAAGTGCCAGTCTTGTTCCTCTTCTCCCACCTTAAACCACATCAGGCTTGTGTTACAGCAGGATTGTCCATTCTACTGCCCCATAGATAAGCAGATCCTCTCCTCTCTCTCACCTGTACACAGCAGTGGTCCTGCTGTTGCTGCCAGAAATTGCTGCCTGGAAAAGCAGCAACAGCTCTGTCTCTCCAGAGTATGTCAGGTCTTCTCCTTTCACCAAGCCAGCCCAGAGCTTGACTCACATCCACAAGTACAAAGATGCTGTCTGTCCCATAGGCTAGAGCAAAATTGTCCAAGGAAAAGCATGAGAAAGGGATGTGAGGGTTTTCCAGGGAGGCCTGGGATCATGAGTGGAGTGTGATTTTTCAACTGTTCAGAAAGGAAGCTTTGGGTCTTTAGACCTTAATGTGGTGAGGTCCAGTGCAGTAATAGTTTTCCATGCAAAGCTCTAGTCATTTGATGGTTTTCCAATTTGATGTGATGGGGTGACACGGAGAAGATGGAGCAGAACTCCAAGATTCATGATGATAGGACAGCAAGCAATGGAGCACAAGTTGGAATGTGAGAAATTTGGATTAGACATTAGGATTTTTTTTTACCATGAGGGTGGTTAAATACTGGAATAGGTTGCCAAGAGAAATTGTGAAATGTCTGTCGTCAGAGCTGTTCAGGTCTCAGCTGGACATGGCCCTGAGCAACCTGATTCAATTAGACCTGTTTTGAACAAGAGAGTCAGACTAGATGACCTGTAGAGGTCCTCTGCATCCGCAGTTATGAGTCTCTGATTCCACTATTCTATTATGACACAGTCACTGAAGCTGCTGCACTTCATCTTCCTTTCCTTTTTTTGATAGCCTGAAATGTCACACAATGACAGCACATCATTAAGTCCCACACAGAGCCATGAGCTCCCAATCCAGCCCAGCACCGGGACCACACAAGTGTCAGTGTGGTTCTATTGTGCTGCTGTAGAGCAATACAAGGTCCAGGCTTCTTCCCCATCTTGCCTTCTGCCAACCGTGAGTCCCACAAGTAAAGCAGTATGCAGTGTGGTACCTAAGCCTGCCTTAGAGTCAGGTTGTCAGCTAGTGTCATTCAGCAGAACTTTAAGTCAACAATATCACAGGTCAGCACTGTCATGAGGGAGGCCCTCATATTTGGACTCGTTCCCTCAAAAACCATAATTTCAGATGGTGTTCATGCCCACACTCATTTTTAATAATGGAAATCCATGGTCTTCCCATCCCCAATCTCTCTTTACTGTTGCCTATGCTCTTCTTGCAAGCTCCACTCCCCCAGAGTTGCAAATACTTCCCAGATCAAGGTGGTACTACTATGCAGCTAACTTCTCACCAATGAGTTTCGGGTGCTCTTTGAAAACCATTTGCTTTGAATCTGAAAAACCTGATGGCCTTTCTGTCTGTCTCCTATCCTCTGCCTTATTCTTTGGGGTTGGTGTTTTTTGCTTCTTAGCTGATAGCTGTGCCTTCACGTATCCTTCTGGCCTTCCTTGTGTTTGTGTGTTGGCTTGCAGTGTCCACCCTGCTGTAAATACCACCTAGTTTGGAATACTCCAGTCTTTCAGGCGTTGAGAAGCTATTTGGGGAGCAGAACAGAGGGCTGTCATTTAGGCTGTTTGTGGAGACCGAAGGCTGCTCTGCCTTCCCCTGGGAAAATCACAGAAGCGCTGAGGAAGAGGGAGAGCATGACCTTGTCAGTAAGTGACAGGCGAAGACGCCAGCTACATGCTCGTTGTCTAAGCTAAGGATGCCAGTGGGAAATGTGGATCGAGGGGAATTGGAGTTGCCCATTCTAGAGTTGTTTTGGTCTTGGTTGTGTCTTTGGGGACACTAGCAGGAGGATATTTGTGCTTTCTATGTTGCAGTGGGTGAAATCAAGGTCCTTTCCTCTCCTTCTCCATCCATCTTACCATCTCTTAGTGCTGGAATGGCTCCCCCTACCCCTGACACAGCCCTGAACCATCCAAATCTCTCAATGGAGGAAATTACAGTTATTTATAATTAAGGGTTGACAAAAAATGTTGCTAGTGTCAAGGGAATGGCAGGCGACAGCCAGAAAAACATCATGTCTCCAGAAGAGGGACGGCGGGAATATCCCTCTGAATAGGGCTGACGTCAGCTCTCGGAATTTGAACAGCCTGGAAGCGTTTGGGGCTATTTTTCCAAGATATCATAGGTCAGGAATCAAAGTTATTTTTAAGTCTGTGTTCCCCGAGCAGCTCTGGTGCATGAAGGAGACTTTCTCTCCCCCTTCCCCCTCCTTTATGCTCTATTTCTATGAAATTTTTGCTTCTCTTCCTTCCGAGTCATGCCACAAATATGTCCTTCAGGTTTATTTATTCTTCTCCCTATCTATTCCTCCCAGCCTGCTCCCGTCTTGGTTGGGTTGAAGGGATGGCGTCAGCGTGGCGCGTGTCTGGGATGCTCAGGCTAGACATCACAGAGAAGAGATCATGTTCTCCTAATTTGCCGTTTCCGGTTGGGAGACTTTTCTCTCCGCAAGCTGATGTGGCTCGGGAAAGTGTTCTGGGAATGCTGCTTTGTGGTGGGAGATCTCAGGGCCTGGTGAAGACAAGCTGGTCACCTCATCTCACCATTAAGTGCTGCCATATAGTCCAGTCAAGTTTTTCCAAAGTGACTGAAGTTTCAGTGCTGCTTTGTCGCTGGGAAGGTGGGTGAGATGTCTCCAGCCCAGGATGGCCTATTGGGGCTGACTGGAAGGGGAGAGGCAGTCATCAGATCCTGATTATCTGGCACCTCCCAAGACAACAATGGCTTCTGAAAGTCTCTACTATTTCAGATCCAGGGAAGTGGCCACCCTTGGGTTTACCACGCTCTGCTCCACATGCCATCCCGCTCTAGTCTACTTCTGCAATACTTTTCCTCTATTTCTTCACTTTTTCCTCCTTCTCTCCCATTTGCTGTGGCAACCTCTCTCTTTCTAAACAAGTCTGTTGGTATAACAACTTGACTAGGGATGTTGCCATCTCAAACAGTGTATTTGCACATCTCTCATTGGTTTCCCTTCTCACTTCACATCTGCAGTGAGCACATGCCTTTTTCCTGTTAGCCCATGCTCAGCTTTTTTGTCCTTCCTTCCATAATTCAGTGCACTGAGGAATGCACTAATGGACACCGCTTCCACAGAAGCTGCTCATTCAAATATAGCTGGTGTGCCTTCATGGCTAGTCCAGTGTAAGGAAATGATCGCTTTCCCTTCATAATCTCTCTGTGCAGCTCAAAGATGCCAATTGCTCCTGGAAGCATGGGAATAAGTGAAATGCTTTCCACCACCTTAATGTTGCTGTTGGCCTTATGCTGCAGGTTTAGTCATTCTTATGACATATTTCCACAATGGTGCATTTCCATCATCATTCCACAGTGATGTATTTGAAGCCTTTCCATGAGTTTTTTTCCTGCTTAGAATCTCTTAAATTAATGGCTTCACAAACGGCGGGTCAGGGCCCTCAGATTTTTGAATACTTAGAGACAAGTCTTAGAGACTTAGAGACGGTGTCTTCTAAGGCTAGCTGTCCTAATGCCATCTCAGCCCGTGAGGTTAATGGCACTGATGGTGGAAACAGTAGTCCTTGATTTAAAAGAGTATCTGGCATTTGCAGCACAACTCAAGGCTCTACAATCCCAGTGCTATTATTATTGGAATTATTATTGTTATTATTAAGTTAGATCCTGATCGTTTTACACAGCTGAGGACATGAACTCCCTAAAGATCAATGCTTGGACTGTTGGTGTATGGGTGAATGTAATATAGACCTCTGACCTGTGCAGAAACAACCACGCAGAGGGGAGAGTGAAACCTAAAATTCCTGTCTGCTGGGTTTTTTTGTGCAAGTGCTGAGAGATGTGCCACGTTGTAAGGATCATTTTGTGGACACCCAGACATACCCACGGGTGTAACTGCTCTGCTGCAATGCCTATTGCCTACTCACCTCTCCCAGCCCATTACCTTCCCATGCCCTTTAGAAATGGATGTCTTTGATATCCTCATTTCAGTATTTTTTCTGCTCCTGCAAGTCTTTATTCCCAGCTCTGGAGATGGGAGGAGAGACAGCCAGCAGTGTTGTCAGAAGACTTTCCCCATTAAACATGCCCTTTGATGGATCTGTCTCCAGAGATGTCCGTCTCTCCCCGTTTAGCTTATTCTGGGAGTTCCTGTGCTTCTCTGCCCTGGTTGCTGCAGACATCCCAGACCACCTCTCAGAGAGGATTTGGATCATGTGCAGAGAGACAGATCTATGTGAAGAGGGCCCTGCTGTTGGCTCAGTGCTGGGGGGACCCGAGCAGCACTCTTCTCCAAGGTCCGTTTTGAGCTGAGCTGGAAGAGAGATTTCTTGGAGCAAATTCTGAGACACCTTTTTCTCATGCTCTTGCTTATACAATACACAGGGATAGGGGTGAAGCAACATGTTTCTTGATGTGTTATGTGCCTGTGTTCTGCAGGGACTCCTTGTTCTTACCATGCGCTGCCACCTCTGGCATACTGGTTGTCCTGGGGGAAAGGTTAGAGTGGAGGGCCATGGTCGTGAGCTTCTCCAGACAGACTAGAGAAGCTGGAGAAGAGACTTCTTGCCCCCAGCTGGCAAACCCTCTCTGCTCCCAAAAATAAGGTTTGTTGTCCACTCCTGCCCTGACCTGTATCAGGGACAACCCCTGAAAATCCTTGTTGGAACCAGCTGGAGTTCTGAATCCTTTTCTCTGTCCTCACACCTTGAGGAAAACTCACCTTTTTTTTTTTTTTTTTTCCCCCCTCTCAAATTCCACTTTTATGATATCAACCCCCTTCTCTTTTCCCTAGCAGGTCTGACCTCTGCATTTTCTTTCTTCTCTCATTGTTTGTCCTCCAATTTTGTCTCCTTTTATCCTATTCTCTGGTGTCTCTCTGTCCTCATTGTTCGAAAACCTTCTCTAATAGTAGAACTCATCAACAAAGCTACTGTAATTAGTAAAACTTGTTCAGATTTGCATGACTGCCTCCCACCCAAACACCTTACTGGCAGAATTTGTACCTTACAGAACAGAATTAGTAGTGTCATGGGACATCCTGTTGAAACTTGCTGAATTTTGCCACACTTTACCAAACGCTGTTGGTTTCAGAGAGTTGAGGATGGGGTCTCTAGGTCTGCTGCACACTTTCCAGGATATCTACGAGTGGTTCCTGCTTTTCCTCTTTGCTCCGTTGAAGCCTATGCTGACTATCTCCTGTCCCTTGTCCTTACAGGGCGTACATGAGCGTGAAGGAGCTGAAGGAGTCACTTCAGCTGAACAGCACCCACTTCCTCAATGTTTACTTCGCCAGTTCGGTGAGGGAAGAGTTGGCTGGTGCTGCCACTTGGCCATGGGATAAAGAGGCCCTTAGTCACCTGGGTAAGTAAGCTACCCCGCTCATGGGGTGTCAGGGTTGTTGGTTTTCCTCTCTCTTGGTTGACTTGGCAAAAAGAGGCAGCCATGACTTGGCTCAACATTGAGGACGTTTAATAAGAAGGTCATGACAACAGGCTTTGGGTGTACCAATAGCTGCTTCTGTAAGGAAAGGACCTGCCTGTTCCCCGTGTACATGTGGATAAGGTGGTGGGGTTACACCCTGACAAGGGACTTCCAGGTTGTTACGAGAAACTTTTAATGGTGAAGGCAGTGAGACAGTGGGACAGAGAGCCTGGGGAGAGATGCAGTTTCACCATCAGGGGTCTAGACTTGCATTTGGCTCCTCTGGGACCTTCCAGGTCTGTCTTCCAGGATTCTGGAAATGGTGAACTTCACTTTGCAGCACGTAATGACAAACAGACAAACCAGGAGTGTCAGTGATTTCAGAGCTGAGACTCCAGATTTGAGCGACTCCAGAGCTGACCAAGCAGCGAGCGCTGGCCACTTCCGAATCCAGCTGCAAATGTGAGGATGACTATCAAATTAAACCATGTTTTTATAACTTGGCTTACTACCTGCTAGAGGCAAGGTTCTCTTTGGCTTCAGTGAATTCAAGGCAGACCCTTAAGGTCATCAGCCCTGGCAGGCTACAAAACAGTCAAAACGGCAACTGCTTCACTAGAATGTAAATGTATTGTGTGTTTTCTCCTATTTCTGCTGTCTCTTTTTTCTGCCTCTCCCTCCACTTCTTCAGTGTCAGAGTTTTCTGGCAAAGCCCTTTACACTTTGCAGTCAAAACATCTAAAGTGTTTCTCAATAAGTAACTGGAAATAATTACTCCTGACACCTGCACAGCAGACCTAGACCTTCTGCTTTTACAAGTGCGTGATGTTCAACACTTAAAAGTTTTACGCTGCTGTTAAAGACCTGTTTTAAAGTTATTTTTTGCCAGTTTCCCTCCCTCAATGAGTTGCAGGACTGTTTTTTCAATAGCGTATTGCTACAGTTGGTTGTTGAGGAAGGCAAATCTCCATGAAATTTATTCCTTCAGCTTCCAGAAATCAATTCCAAGGCTCAGCTTGACAACCATCTTACTACAGCAAGTGCTTCAGCCACACATGTTCTCTTCAGACCCCTCCCAACGGCTCGCAAGGAGTTGTACGGAGGGGTAATCAGGGTGACTGGTTTCATCAAAACCTTGCATTTAGCTCCCATCTCAGAGTTTGTGTCCAGCCAGAGACACAAGAAGTGGCACCATCTGGAAATGTTGGATCAGGTTTTACCACAGAGATTCAGGGGAAAAGGGGTGTTGTCTTGGCTCTGGTGCCAGAGCTGTGAAGTATGAAGCTGGATTTGAACTTCTTTGAAGCTCTGGCACAGACTGAAGACTTTGGTTCAAGACTGTCCTTGGTTTTAGATTTAATGAGCTCGAGAGGGCGGGTGGTGGCGGACTCTGTTCTCTGTAAACAGTAGGCTTCACCACATCACCAAGTGTTTTGTATCATGCACAATATATATTATTATCCAGCACAGAAGAAACTTAGGACTGAGCAGGTCATGAATATATGGCTTTTAACAAAACGTCTCACAATAAGTTACTGGAGAATCTGAGTAGACATGAAGGTAAAGCAGTGAGAAAAGAACAAGGAAAACCTTGGGAGGGGTGAGTAGTAGTTTGAGAAAAATTCCTGAGCTTTAAAGATCTAATGGTGACCAGGAGTGGAGACAGGTCTTTACACAAGAGAGGGATCTGTCTCCAAGAAGACAGACTTCTTCCCTTGCACTGAAACTTGCTTATCACCTGTCTATCCTGATCTTGAAATATTAAGGTCAACACACAGGCCCTGCTCCCCCCATGCCACTGTCTGCTTCCATGGAGCAGAAATGCCATGCTGATTTTTCCCTACACGCGTACAGATGCTCTCACGCTTTGGTTCTCCTGAATGAAATTCGTTCTTTGAGTTTGACTTGACTTCTCCAAGAAGCTAACCTGCCTCTTGGCTCCAGAGACTCTTGGTCAGATTTCGCTCTGTTTGTCTCTCTGAACTGGACTTAGATGTTTTCAGGAGAAGTGCCATGTGACTCTTCCTCTCCAACTGCTTTTCCTTCTTCTATTTTAACACTTCCTCTCATCCCAAAGCTCACTAGACATACTGTTTCCAAACTGTTCTCCATCAGTTCTTATCTAGATGTTTTTTAATCTGCAATCTTGACTTTAAATTCCCTAGAAACCATTCTTTCATGGCTTTTGAATGTGTCTTTCGAGGGTCCTCCTCACCTTCCTGTTGGCGTCTTCACCTTCTCTTCACTTATGCTTATTTTGGGCTACCAGAAATTAAGTGACCATCCCTCTGCTGATGATTTACAGATCTGTTGCTCTCCTCCAGATTATTTTCCTGAGTAAATCTGAATTTCAGGCAGTCTTCCAGAAGCTTTAGGGATGGTTTACCATTTTAGACTAGTAGTAATACCAACCAATGGCAACTACATTCATTGAAGCATAAGAGATAATTACTGACTTGGAGAGGGTGAACTGGTCTATGATGCTTCTATAGGCAGTATTTCAGCTGCTTGTGGAGCTCCTAGACAGAGACAGCTTGCTGCCAGCTAGCAGCAGAGGTAGAAGATCTCAGGTCTGTTTGCACTGCTCCCTCTAACCATACTGCCTCAGTCTTTCCACCATAATCACAGTGAGTTCCTCTCAAATTCAGAGTTCTTTCTTGGAGTCTGGAATGAATTTTCTGAGAACTTAGAAGTAAATCTTTTAAACTACAAAACACAAGGAGTCAAACTGCTGTTCTATAAAAAACTTAGCTTTCCGCAGTGGAAAGCCTTGCCTCAAAAACCCTAGCAATGTAATAATGCAGACGCTTTAAACTTCATGTGTAGCTGCATGTGAACTGTATTTGCATAAACATGGTAGAAGGGCAAGGGAATTGTGAATATTTGATGTTATAAATACTTTCTGCAGTTATATAAGCTGAGGCCAGCTCATATATCTGGCTGAGGTCAGTGGATCCTGAAGGAGGGCCAGCCGTTCCATCAAAGGTACCTTAAGCAATGGCCGTCTTCCTGTCTGACTAACCGTCATGCGCTTGTTCCATTAATTGCTGTGACTCAGTGTTTGGGGAAGACTGGCCCTGTGATACAGGTTCAGATGTGTGGTTTGCTCTTTAAAGATCCCATGTTTGCTTGAGCTTGAGTTCTCTACAACAGCCCTGACCCAGGATTCATGGTTGGCTTCTTGGGGGTTGCTTGAACCAGAGTCCTTCAGCATTGCTGCACATCATGGCTAGAAGCAGGGCAATGTCCTGGAACTGGAAGCTTCCAAGGAAAGCATGAGTAAAGATGAAGTGGGGTCCACACCAGTGTAATCATTCACTGTACTGATGACTAGGCACCTCTTGCTGCTTGAGCAGAGTTGAGGCTTGACCTGGGGGACATTACCAGCTTTGCAGTGGTAGGTCTGGTCTGGATGGAGAGGATGTTGTGAGGCCAGACCTGAAGCTTTCCAGCTGCCTGGTCTTGGTTAGGTGAGGAAGTTGAAAGAAGAGTCTGATTCACCTGCCTTGAGGTGCTGGACCTCCTTGATGTCACAGGGACATGACATTGAAGTTTTTAGCTTGGTTGTGTAAATGCTGACCTTGGGGGCCTCCTTGGGCTGGTTCTCAGGTGTGAGAGGGAGAGTTCACTTAAAGACCAACCTAGCCCATCGCCCAAGGCAGGAGGAGGCAGAGGCAAGAAAGTGTGATCTGCAGAGGAGGGAGAGGGGAGGCTGGTCTTGCTGGGATGTTACGAACACTTCAACATCTTGCCTTCACAGCCAGTATCCTGCAGAGGGGAAATACAACTTCCTGGTCCAAAGCTGGGAGCCCTCCCAGCTCATCAGGGAGCTGTGGGGACAGGGAATGGAGGGACAGGGATGTTCTGGAAGGAAGGCAGAGTTCTCATGCTGTTTCTAATCCTGCCATCTAATTAGCTGTAAAAAAAAAATACTAAAAATATGATCGTCCTTGTGGAGTGTGGGGGAGGAATGGAATAGGGGAAGCCAGCAGAGAGGAGGGGGAGGGACAGGGTATCCCAGCCTTGGCATCCCTCCCTGTGACAGTTTTCTCCCTCCCTGTACTGGAATCCCATTTATTTCCCAGCATGGGAAGAGCGCTGGGTTTCTGCTGGAAGGAGGGCTGTTTGGTCACAGGGCCTCCAGTGCCCCTGGTGCTCAGCCCTGTTCCTTGTGGTTAGTGCCGCAGGATGCATGCAGGGCTTTCACATCTCATTTATTTGTTTATGAACATTATTTTCTTTCTGCATGCTCATTCCTCCTTTGACCTTTGGGCAGGCAGCCCCCTGCCTTGTTCAGGCTGGGGTTTGGCTGCAGAGATGCCTTTTCTTTCTGTTCTCTCTTCTCTCATGCCCTGTTTTGATTTAAATGTGAAGCAGCATTTTTTTTTTTTTTAACGTGCCCATGGGGTTCTCTATCAACGGGATGCCCTTTGCTATCTATAGCATTTACCAGCCTGGTAATTGAGAGGGGGAAGGCTTGCAAAAACCTAATGATTGACAGGATACAACATGAAGGTCCCACAAGGATTTTTCAACCTCTGTACCTTTTTATGGTCCATCTTAAGTCAACAAAAGGGTCAAAATCTGACTAATGGGATGCAAGATCCTCTGCTCTGGTGTTTTACAACTGGGGAGAAAGGGAATGCAGCTACTTTGTGACCCATCCTTTGCCTCAAGTCAAGCTGCCCTGGGCAGAAGATCTACACTGTGGGGAAGAAGAACAACAAACATCAATTTTTAGCTAAGAAATGGTGCCACTTGACAGGCCACTGGTGTGTCTCAGCCTTTCCATGAGCCACACACGCAGGATGCTCCATAGAAGATGCCACTCTTATTTCTTCACACTCTTGAAACCCTGTGGGGCTCGAGAGAATTGCTCAGGGCATCTCTGAAGGCCCCTTTCCAGCCTCAACCCAGTGTTGACCCAGCATGGCTCCACCAGAGGAGTCACTGACCTGGCTGGTGTCCTGCCAGGGACACTGTGATCTGAAGAAAGCCCTCTCTTGGAAGGAATGCCCTGTACTTGAGGACATGAGGTAGTTCAGTAGTGCACGGAGCTGATCCAGGAGCAGATTTCAAGCAGTCTATGATGTGACTGGAGTCAGGATTACACTGTGGTCCTCTGCCAATTTTAACTTTGCTGG
The DNA here is from genome assembly GCF_031877795.1 of Strix aluco. Classification (NCBI taxonomy): domain Eukaryota; kingdom Metazoa; phylum Chordata; class Aves; order Strigiformes; family Strigidae; genus Strix; species Strix aluco. The sequence goes on along the minus strand of NC_133938.1, from coordinate 31,767,195 downwards.
CAGGGGTAACAATTAGCAGCAGAGATGCAGTAGCAGAGGCTGCTGTGAGGTAGCTGGCACAGTAAATCCTCCAGGGCCCTGCAAAGGAGGGAGCAAGATGTGACAGAGCCAACTATTCTCCACACTGCCATCCAAGCTGTCTGGGTTAAAAGCAGCTGGGTAAAAACAGCCTCTCATGCCATGGAGGTATTGCCTGGAGTCAGCCTGGGCACAAGCTGGGGTCATCCCCTTGTCTTGCTGATACTTCCCAGCATTTGCTCCTCCACCGTAACACAGCATGGAAAGTGGATGGAACAAGGAAACAAGAAGAGGAAAGGGGAGGATAATGGCCAATGAAAAGCCTCGAAGCAGGGAGAAAAATACAAAGTTTCCCAAGAGATTTTAATTTGGGCAAAATAAAGAAATGAAAGGAGGACAGAGAAGAGAGGTAAGTTTGTGTCCATGGACAGTTTCCCAGCAGATGTGGTACAGGGTGTACATCCCAGGTCAGGAGTTGGAGATGTTGGCAGTAAGCAAAAGAAAGGCTCTGATCCACTTGTCTTTCCTCAGCGTCATTAATCCTTGCTCTTCCCATGGCAGGCGGGTGGGCAGGAGAGGAAGAGCACCTTGTCCTGCAGCCAAGGGGCAGCTTAGGGCAGGATCAGCATGGGTCCTGTCCAGCTCCATGCGGTTGCTGTTAATATGAGGTGGCAGCTCTGGGCAGTTTCTGGGGGACTTAGTCTGTACCCATGCTTCAGCATCTTTGACAGTTGAACCTGCACCAAAGTGGCTTGGAGATGAACTGCCCCTTTGTGCCCCCCTTAAGTTGAGGGGCTGGAATGCCCAAGTGAAGAGGAGTAGGACTGTGATGGGTGGGGGGTTCTCACCCGGTTCACTTGGTGCACTTTACCCACACGTAAACCCCTCTAAAGGGGAGGAAGGGATCTTCAGAAGCTGCGTTTTAGAAAATCCCACTCTAAAATACACAGTGAATTTGGGTCAGGTTTGTGGTAGAAGATTAGTGGATTGCAACACCACCTCATGAGAATTTTAGTTTACTCCTTAGGATCTGGCTTGGAGGTTGAAGCAATAGATCATTGGTGTTTTCTCAGTAGGAGCCAGAGGCAGCGCATTGGAATCTTCATATGAACTTGTGCTGAAGGTGGCTTCAACTTGGCACAGCCACATGTTTCAGGACTTTGCTAGGCAGCTCGTTGTTCTCACCTGCCATGGGAGTTGGCATGCTTTAGCCACCTGTCTAGGCTAGGCAAGGTCTTCTATCCTCTGGTTCAAAAGATTATCCCTGTAAACTCACAGCATTGTCTTGGTTTGGTGCCCTGGCTCCAAACCTCATTTGGAGTTGTAAGTGTGAACCAAAGTAGACACTGAATTATAAACATGCAAAAGACAGAGGGAAATGGTAGCTGAAATGACTGAAGATATTGGAGGGAGTGGTGTGATCAGAAGCGGAAGAAAAAACCACCCACCCCTTTCCATTCCAAGAGGGGAAAGGAGACCTCCCATCCTACAAGAGGGTGAATTTCCATCTGCAGGTCTCCATCTGGCACCTCATTTGTGACCTGGAAGCACAATGAGAGGAATTTTACCTAGCACAGGTGAGTAACGGCAGCTGCCCACTGTCTCTTTCTCTGAATGATGTTCTCTGTACTTGCAATCCTAGGTGGAGTTGTCCTCAACCCTGCTTATTATGGTATGCACGGCCACACAAACACCATGATCCATGAAGTAGGACACGTACTGGGGCTGTACCACGTCTTTAAGGGAGTGAGCGAGCGGGAATCTTGTGACGATCCCTGCAGGGAGACAACTCCGTCTATGGAGACGGGAGACCTCTGTGCTGACACTGCCCCCACCCCAAAGAGTAAACTCTGTCGGGATCCAGACCCTACCAATGACACCTGCGGCCAGACACATTTCATGGGAACACCCTTCAACAACTACATGAGTTACACAGGTAATGAGTAATAGTCGTTAGAAATTGTAAGGGGTTACCTTCCTTAGAAATGTGGGTTTCTCTCCCTTCTGCCTCCATCAATAGTGCCTTCCTTCATTCCCTAACTGATGTGGTCCCTTGTGGTGGACAGTGATGTAGTAGGCTGCAATTTTCTTTACCCCCTTTCTTGCTGCCAGCTGTTTCCATCCCTCCCTCCCTCCCTGCCAGTCTGCAGGTCACTGGAGAGGCACTAAGGCCGTTCTTGTCTGCATGGTGATGTGCCTCTCTTCCCCAGTGCTGAAGCAACTTAATGATAATAAATAATTATTATTATTATTACTACTATTACAATTTTGGACCTTCGCGTTGAGCCTTTTTGGCTTGGTTTCCAAAGGCGTGCTGTGAAGGACTGGCGTTCCTCCTGCCAGCCCAGGAGGACCAAAGCCTGTAGAGCAATTCTGTCCCCCTCTGCTGACAGCCTGCGAGTCCCAGGGGGATGGTGGTAGTGCCCGGGTGTTAGAGCTGGTGTTGAGGCCGGGGCAGTCGGGGGCTGCTGAGGCCGGTGCAGGGATGTGGAGCTGCTGAGGCAGTGCCATCTTGTGGCTTTGGGGACACACGACACCAGAGAGTCCTGGCAGGAGAGCAGCTAACACGCAACTGTCCCCCAGGTCTGCCCAGAGGTCCCCAAAACAGTGTTTGGACATCAGGAAGGTTGAACCCTGTCATGCTCTACCAGCTGATCCCTGACACCTCTCTTCCCCCAGATGATGACTGCACCAACACCTTCACCCCCAACCAAGTGGCCCGGATGCATTGCTACCTGGACCTGGTGTATCAGCGCTGGGGCCAGAGCAAGAAGCCCGTGCCCATCCCAATCCCTCCCATGGTCACCGGGCAGACACAGGACTCCCTCAGCATCTACTGGCTTCCTCCCATCAGCGGTGTCATCCATGAGAGGTAAGGGATCTGCTGTTGCAATGGTCGTGGGCTTGCACGGGAGCCTGCTAGAAGGGACAAGGGATCTTCTGTGGTGCAGAGCCCCCGGTCCCCTTCCCCCTTGCTTGTCTCCAGCAGAGCCCTCAGACACAAGAGCTGGGCTGCTGTGATGGTCCTGCTGGCACATGGGCTCTCCCGCAAGCTTTCTGCTCTCGGGGTGCTAGGAGGGGAAGCCAAAGTGCATCAGGAGGCAATGCCAATTCTTAAACCCCAGAGTGCAATCACGGAATGAAAAATGAGTTTCATTTAGCACTTATTGTATAAAATAGCTATTTACCAGGAGGAAATGCAGCCTTGTGGTTAAGGCAGGGAGCTCGAACCGCAAGAGCTGGGTTTCGTTCCCAGCGCTGTCACGGACTCATGGTGTAACTAACTGGGGGTAAGTCAGGAAACTTTTCAAGCCAGAGAAAAGATGCAGAGGAGCCAGTGTTGTTTGGCTGGTGAGCAGTGCATGGCCCCAGGTGCTGAGTGGCTGTCTTTCTTCTCCCCAATACCGGGGAGTTACTAAGACCTGGATACACCACCAATGCCTCTATTCAGCAGCCCCTCTTACTAAAACATTTTGGATTCCACAAGGTTTTAGGATTGTGTTTTTATTATGGGACCATAAGCACATGTTAAAGAGCTCTTGAATTTGTTTTAAATCTGCTTCACAAAGCTGTCTCTTGCAATTAAAAGAAATGTGCTGTTTGAGGGCAGCTGGGACACTCTTGGGTCAGGGTTTCCTGCCTTCTCAAAGGACTGGTGCTTGCTATGATGGGTCTTTCACCCAGGGATTAGAAGAGCATATGCCTGTCACCCCACAGGCATGAGAGCCTCTGATTGCTGGGTGGCCTCAAGTCATCCAAACAAACTGATTTGGTGGGGAATAGAGTGGATTGGGAGCAGGAAAACATGGGTCTAGAAGGCAGGTGCTGGATCTTCGGATCCATCCCCAGCTCTTGCTCATAACTGGCTCAGGAGCAGGTCCAGGGTGGGGGTCCTGCAACCCCTGAGATGAACTGGTCAAGGAAAGGGGCTGAGGCTGGCCCTTATCACAGAAACGTACTGTTTTTCTTTCCTGGAGAGAACAGTGTGACCCCCTTCAATTGATATTATTGTGACTGTTTTGTATTACAGTAGTGACGAAAGCCAAAACCTGACTCTGGGGTCCAGCAGAGATACACCCAGGTGCACCCACCCAACTGCAGAGACATTGCCTCAGGAAGCATGAAGTCTGTTAGTTCTGGTTTGTGAGCAGGGAGCAGGCGATTCAATGGCTAATCCAAGACTACCCAGAAAGCCTGTAGAAGAGGAGGGATTAAATCCATCTCGTCCCACCATCACTCTTACTCTCCTGTCTTTGACAAAGCTTATTCCAAGCAGGAGGATATGCCCAGGGGCTTCCTGAGAGATTAGCTTTGATTTTCCAACTTTCCATCTGATCCTGCTTGGACAAATAAGGATGGAAAATTAACCAGTCATGGTTAGAAATGCCAGTGCCTTTGTATTCTCTCTGCAGGGAGCAGGAGACACTCTGTGACAACTGTGCAGAGGACGGCACCTTCCATCAGTATGTGCATGAGGCCTCTTCCCCTCGGGTCTGTGATTCCTCCGGCTACTGGACCCCAGAAGAAGCAGAAGGTAAATGTCTCCTCTTTCCCTGGCTGTAAATCCCCTGAACAAAGATGAGATCTTGTTGGGAAAAGAAAAATAAGATTTTTTCTTTTAGAGAGGGAGTTGTGTCTTCTCTGGGGAAATTCTTTAGTGCAGAAAGGACTTCTAGGTGCCCAGGACATACCTGGTAACTGCCAGCTGGCTTTGGACAAACAAAAAACCACCCCAATATTAACCCAAATCATTGCCTAGAAAGGTGTTAGTGAGAGATACTGGTCAAAGGGAGGGACATTTCATTGAAATAAAAGCCTTAACAACATAGATCTTGTGACCTCATCCAAAACCTCAGGGACATTCACAGGCTTTGATGCAGCTTTGTCCAAAGGGAGCAAGAGGAGCTCCTTACTCAGTCCCACCGAGTCTGTACCAGATCCGGGGCACTCTGAGCTGGAGGCAATTCCTCGCTGGCAAGGTGAACAGCAGTGTTATCACTTCTCTTGTGCTGAGACCCAGATGCTGGTTTAGAGACCCACCTTGTGGGCATGGTAGTGACTTTCAGGGTCATGCAGCTGACATAGGTGCTGTTGAGCTTTTCATGCTGTCTCAGCTCCTCCAAGGGCAAAGCAAAGGAGGCAGGAGACCAGGTGAAATGATCCCATGAGCTCTATGAAGTGCACATGCTGCTGTTGAACCCTGTGGAGCCAGAGGATCCGTTATTCTGTACGTCTGCACGTTTGAACCACTGAGGTCGACTGAAAACATGCTGGGGTGGTTGCAGAGAAAGTGCAGTCTGGACATTATTACACCTTTGGGATGTAGCCCATACTTTAAGAACAGGAGTGTCAGGATGTAGCTGAGGTTTTGCCTGAAAACTCCTTAATTTAAGTATCACTTGCTAGCATTGTAAGTTCGGGGGGAGGGTGTAAATCAACTTAAGTAGTGAAATTTGTGCTTATTCAGTGACACCAAACAAATCAAAGCTTAGCTCATTTATTGTCAGTGGTTCCTGTTTCCTCTGCCTGTCTGATTAACTGGCAAATTAAAACTGTTTCTGGAATTATTGATGTTGTTTTCTCCTGTGTATGACTTGCAGTTAACATGAGTGCATGTTTGCTCTGGTGAAAGAGATGGGTTTTATGGTTTTTAGAAGACTAATATTAAATGGATGCAGGCTTTGAGTTGGTGCTGAGTCCTAAGAAATGCTTGCAGTGGTTGATGAAGTCAAGGGTATTTCTACTTCAAGATGAGGAATTCCAGCCATGCTTTCTGAGACTGAAAGCCCAACGTTACGTTTCTCTTGCTGAGTGCAAATCCACCCCAGGGGAGGTAGACTGGGGACCTGAGGTCAGCCTGGGCACTGTCCTGGAGGTACTGGTGGAAGAACAACCTTCCAGAGCTGCTTTCTTGACTTGCTTTGGACCTGGTCCCTTTCCACCTGTGACCTGTTCCAGCACGTGGAAAGCTTCAGTCTCTGCTCTGCTTAGCCTATGTCCAAACACATGGACCCACAGGGACTTGGCATTCAGGTGCCCTTGGCAAGCCTTCTGTGCCTGTGAGACTACAGAGCAAGCTTCATGTCGCCCAGCTGTGTCCAGGCTGTCTCTAGATCTTGGCACTGCGACCACCTGCAGCACGGACACCATTGTCCCTGTTTTAGAGGGCTGTGAGACACCAGATCTGCCAAGTCTGTGCTTGTATGCATACCCAGGAGCTGGGAGGCCAGTGGTGCTTGTTGCTTTCTAGGATGTTAGAGCAGATGCCACCAGCTCTGGTACATGCCTGTAGTGGGTGCAAAATTGCATGGGTGTGCAGCTATAGCACAGAGATGTGTAAGCACCTACAGGATACTGCAGGAAGGATTGCCCCTGTGGGTCCCCTGTGAGGTCAGCTGTCTCCTGGTCCTCATCAGCCTCCTCCTTGTCCTTTCTGCCCAGGCCCCCCAGATGTGGATCAGCCCTGTGAGCCCAGCCTGCAGGCCTGGAGTCCGGAGCTCCACCTGTACCACATGAACATGACGGTGCCATGTCCCCAGCCAGATGGCTGCATCCTGGAGCTGCGCTTCCTGCACCCCGTCTACCCCGATTCCCTCACCCTCTGGACCACGTACCTCTCCACGGGCTCTCCCAAGGCGCTGTCTGACATTGAAGTCCTGACAGAGCAGGGGGAGTCCATCCATCTAGGCCCCCTGGACACCTTCTGTGACGTCCCCTTTACCGTGAAGCTCAACATCCCTAGAAAGGTGTCTGGAGTAAAAATCTACACCTTTGATGAGAGGATGGAGATAGACACAGCCCTTCTGACCTCCATGCCCCACAGCACTCTCTGCTCCACCTGCAAGATGATCCAATACCGAGTCCTCCGTGACCCCCCATTTGCAAACGGATCCCCTGCTGCCCCAGCACAGGTGCACCGCCAATTTGTTGACACGTGAGTGACGAGGCTGCTCTGTCACAGGCTGAGTGGGTGGCTGGGACAGTTTTAATGACCTTCTCAGGTCCTACCTTTGAATCCCTGGATGGTTTTGCTTGTCTTTCTTCCCCTACTCCCCACCCACCCCGTCCCGGGAATTACCACATTCAATGCCATGAGTGGATTCTCTATTCAGCATTGAGGAACCTTGTTGCAGACCCACCATGCTAGCATGACCCTTGCTCATGAGCCCAGGCTAACTAGAAGAAGCTTATTAAACCTGGAAACATTTTCCCCGTCAACACAACCAGTAAAATGATTGTTCAAGTTAATGCCACTTCTCCCCAGCTCAGACCCTAGGGAAATAAGCAGCAGGCCCCTCTGCACGACCTGGCAGAGACCCTCTTCCCACAGCCTCTGCCTCTGGCAGTTTAAACTATGAAGACATATGTCAAACTGTGATACTGTGTGGGCGCACACACGTGATTTCTGTAGCTGTGGTAAGGAAATCTGTTGCAGATGTATGGGCTGTTCTCTCCTGCTCTTTCTTCAAGTCCTCTCTGTTCCTGCAGGGAAGTCACGCCTGGGCAGGTGTACCACTACCAGGTGCAGGCAGTCTCTGGGACAACCTCAGGAGAAGCCTCCCCACCGCTCATCCATGTCCATGGAGCACCCTACTGTGGGGATGGGAAGGTGACCACGTAAGTCAAGGAACTCACGCTCTCAGCTGAGGTTCTTTAAGCTGTTGGGTCATCCTGCCCCGAAGAGCACTACTGGGTTGGTTCTCCACCCATGGGTACTTGACTGATGATGCTTCACTGAATCCCTACAGCACACTGGGCTATAGACCTTGTGTTTTGTAAAATGCCATGTGCATAGGGATGTTTTTTTTGAGAAGCAGGGTCTGGATGAGGCGTCCAACCTGAACATCCTCCGTGTTTGACTGCAATGCTTGGATTCTAGCCCAGCTCAGCAAACTGTCATAGAGTCTGACCCCAAAGGGTTCTGCCTTCGGGACCAGTCAATACAACCTTTTGCACAGAGCACATGGTGGTGGCCCTGCAGGAGTAGGTTCTGCAGCAGACACAGTCCCACACGGCATGGTGTCTTTAGAGAGCTCTCTGGTATCTGCTTAGAGACCCCATCTCTAAGGAATGTACCACCTCTTCATTGAGAGACTCCATGGTTCACCTGATCCGTCTGGGGATAATTATGCCAAATTTCTATATTTTAGCTTTTTCAGACTTCAACTTCCAGGTTACTCAGAATCACTTTCCTTTGAAAACAGCTTTCTTAACACTGTGAGGAAAGTGAACAACTGAAGCAAATGCAAGAGGGATTGTGGTATCATGCAAGACTCAGCAAAGCAAAGAAACATACAGGAGGATTAGCTGCTAAAGTGGTGTAATCTGGTATGATTTTAGCCATGAATTCATACTAGCTGAAGACTTGGTTCAGAGAGAGAAAATGACCACATAAGGCTCCATTGTCAAAGTCAATAAAAAAGTGAGAGGAGAAGAAATAGGCAGATAGTAGCTGAGATTTTTGGCAGACTTTCCTGTTCCTGAGCTGTTGTAGGGAAGGCCATGTGAAAAGCTTTGTCTGTGAAAGTGTTTCTCTTTGTACCATGTGTGGAACAGTGAGCCAAAGGTAGGAAGATGGGACACAGTGGATCTTTTGTGTTAGATAAGGGTGGAGGTGGGTGAGCATCACAAGATGTATGTCTGAAGTTTTTTTGCTCCTTGTGTTTTGGGTTAAGTAACTCTGTGCACAAAGGAATAGGTACAAATTGAGGCATTTCTGCCAGCTTTTGCCATCAGGTCAATTTTCTGCAGTATGGGGACAGAACCTTTTCAAGGAAACTGCATGGATTTTTTTCCTCATGACATGCCATGCATGCCAGCTGAGGACTGATTCTTGTCTCCTCTTGGGCTAACCTTCTCTCTTTCCCTTCTCCTGCCTCCTTCTCCAGCTCCCACTGAAACACCAGACCCTTTTCAGAACCTTCTGCCCTCTCCAACGCTTGCTTTCTCCAGCAGCAAGTCTTTCTGATGCTTGGTTCTCTACATCCTCCATTCTATATAGCTTCATTTTCTCCCATATTTCTTGCCTCAGGTCCTAATGAAGTCTCAATACAGTCATGCTTTCTCCCATATATTGTGTTTTTCAACCTCTTTATGGTGTTTTCTCTCCTCTACCTTACTCCACATGTGGTTCTTCCTCTTCTCCCTGCTTCTGTGGAAATGGAACCAAGACATGGGATCCTCACTCATGACTGGGCAGAAGCACAGGAGTGTTGAGTCAAGGGTGCTGGTAACACATTTGGTTGTTGTCCTCTTAGGAGCCTGGAGGAGGAATGCGATGATGGGGACTTGTTGGATGGAGATGGCTGTTCCAGGAAGTGTAAAAAGGAAAAAGGCTTCAACTGTGTCGGTGAGTCCAAATGGATTGAGACATCCTTTTGAGGCAGGAATCAAAACTGTACATAATTTACACTGCTGCTCAGAGCAGGGGGTGATGCACTTTATCACAAAAAAATGTGGGTCTACAGCTGGAGTGATCCATGAAGCTTGTCAGGCTTTTGTGGTGGGAAATAGCAGGGCTAAATGGTCAGCATGCCTCCTGGGACAGGAGAAGATATATGTGCCTGGAGCCTGGTTTGTAAATGGGTCATCCCTGGTCTTGCAGGGGAACCAAGCCTGTGCTATGTGCACGATGGGGATGGTGTGTGTGAGCCATTCGAGAAGACAAGCAGTGTCCTGGACTGTGGTCCCTACACACCCGATGGATATGTGGATCTGTGGGCAGTGAAAGCCTATGCCTCCCATCAGGAGGAGGCCTGCCCTGCTTCCTTGGTCACTGGAGAGCCTGTTGTGAAGGTGAGTGAAGTCATGGCGTAATAAAAAGACTTTTCTAGCAAAGCCCATGCAATAAAGCTGGGGAAGTCACTGCTGCAAGAGTGTACTGAGGCAAAAAGAAAATTTTCAGAGCAACTCTGGAAGTGTCCATTGATTACTATATTCCTATGCAGGGAGCCAGCAGGAGACCAGGGCATTTCTCACACCCCTCTTTCAGTAGTCCCTAAGCCCAGGAACTGCAGTACGTGGAGGGGTGTTTCATCAAGGCAGGGATTACCTCCCCTGACCATACAGTTTGCTAAACACCCCCATCCCACCAGCTAAATGCACAACTTTAAGCATGTGAGTAGTCCCACTGTTGGCTTAAAAATATCCCGTAAATCTAATACCTTATAAGGTCAGGGCTTGAAAGGATAAAATCATGCTATACATCAGCATCTGTGCTGTTCTCCAACTCTCTGATCTGAAGCCAAGGAAAAATCAATGGGAGAATTCCCATCTTTCATATGGGCTTTGGAGCAGGGCCTGGAGGTCTAGAGTGGGATTTTGCCTGATGGGTGTTAACGTGGAGTGTGTATGTTCTTTCCTAGCAAGCTGAAGAAGGGCAAGAAATATGTAGAGAGGTCATATCTAGCTCTTTTTACATGTGTTTCTATTGACCTGATACAAGGAACAATCTTCTTGAAACCTACAGCATGATTAAATTGCCCAGATGTACATGTCTAATGGATGCCTTGGGCTTAGGTGTCTGCTCCTCTAGAATGACACACATATCTCCCGGGTTTTGTCTGCCAGGCCTGTGGGGATGCCTGGGATACCATAGGGCATCAAATGGCACAGAAGACCGGTATTCAGGCAAATGAATCACACCTTTGGATCTCATGAGCCCAGCCAAAATCAGGAGGCTGTGGTCTTACCTACCATCTCACAGCTTGGCTCATTATTTCTTACTCAGCCCCACAGACACCATGGGGTGCTTAAAGAGCATATTTACAGCACCTTAAAATGGCAAAGGCCTCCTGTGCACATGTGTGGGTGGCAAGATGTTGCTCCTGCTTAGGAACCCACATCCCAATTGCCTTCATGCTAGGAATCAACTTGGGATCCTTCTCAATGTCTGTTGAATCTTCCTTGAGGCTTTGTAGGTGCTGTTTCAATCCAGAAAGAAGCAAGGAAAGTGAGAGAAAGAAATAAATCTCTGCTTTCAGGTATGTAAATCCCACCTTCACTATGTGCCAAAGGACCTTTCCCTGGCTGCTTGGTTCCCCTGCACTCCCAGCCAAGCCAATGCTCAGGATCCAGATGAGGAGAGGCTGCCCTTGGGTGATGAGGGAGTTTGGCTCAAGGTAAGTGAGGGTGTGTGGTCAGGCACAGAAGGATCAGCTTGTCTTTGATAAAGACCCATCCTTTTCTGTCCTGTAGGAGCTTCAGCAGTCTTAAAAACTGCTCAGATAGGATTTCATATCCTGATGAACTCTTTGTAAACCCCAGATGCCTGTGGCTGGGTCTTATGTAGTTGCCCCATTCCTGCTGTGAACAGCAAACCCATCCTGGGGCAGATTGCCAGGAGAAGGGCTGTGCCCAAAACCAGAAGCCCACAGAAATGTGTTGAGGCTGAGAAACAACTTGCTCCTGACTATTCCCTGCAGTCAAGCTGTGCCGTTACACCCACAAAGGGTGATCACAAGCTGTGTTTGAAGTCTTAGTTGCCTTTGTTCCCCATGGCTGTGAAGAGCAACAGAGGGTAGCTGGATATACTCTGCCATCCTGAGGGGTCCTGAGCACTCCAGGTTGCTGCTGAGCATCCCGAACCTACAGCAATCATCTGTGACATGCAGGTTCTCCTTCGCCCTGGTGACACCAGACCAAAGAAGGCACTTCTGTGCCCAAGTTGCTGGTCCTGCAGCCCAGTGGGGGCTCGGGGGTTGCCTCCATGGCCAGGGGCTTTGGAAGGACACCTGAAGGGTCAAACCTCTCTGTCCTGGAAGGCAGAGGAGCAGGACAGAGGAGAACTGAGGGTTAGGCCAATGTGATTTTTACAACGTTGATTTTCTGACCACAGACACAGTTTAGAGGTTTTGTGGCTGTTGCCCGGTGTTACTGGAAAGCTGAGCTCTGGTGTGCTGCTTCCTCTGCAGTTTGAGGGGCACCTTGCCCTGCTTTATCTAGAGAGGACCTCTTCTGAAGATGCTCAGACAACTTAGTGAATTGTTAAACCTGAGTCAATAAACATGGCTATTGTCTCTGAGGTCCTCTGTCTCTCCAAAGATCTCACTTTAACTGCTTTTTTTTTTTTTTTCCTTTCTTCCTTGTCTGTGTGCTCACAACCTACTTTCCGGTTTCAGTCTCTAGCCATGACAAATGTGCCTCCTTTCTTCCATTGCTAGTGAGAAAGCAGCAATCTTCCCCTCTGCCCTACCTAGATGAAAGCTTGCTTTGCACTTCTCACCAGGGGTTAAAGCGTGTTCCAGTTTTATTGGAGCTTGTGGTCAGTTCCCTTCCTCTATGGATGTTTATATTAAAGACTTTCATTACTGGTTCTCCGTGCTCTCTCTAGGAGTGCTATTATTTTCCGCCCATAAAATTATTTATGGACTAGTAATAAATATGCCCTTTTTCTTTTTTTCTTTTTTCCCTTTTTTTAATAGAGTTTGCCTGATTGGTAACATATTGAGTTAGGAAAGACAGCTTCTTGTTGACAATTTGCCTAGCACACCCGCCTGCCCGGACAGGAATGGTGCTGTTTGTGCACATGCGTACCCACGTGTGCGTGGTGTTTCATGGCCACTAACTCCCATGGCCATTTTAAGGTTGTTGCACCTGTGTCACCCAGGTTAGAGCCACACCAAAAAACTCATCGGGTGGTAGGAATCACTTCCTACAGAGTTTCTAAAGAGGTGGCACCAATAAGCAAGGGAAAGGCTGGGTCATGCTGTAAGTGGGGTGGGGGCAAGAGGCATGTGTGTGTCTGTGCCACCTAACGAAGCATTTACCATGTGCCTTGGGTCTGTCTGCAGATGGGAATCGTTATGATTTGCAGATCTCCAGCCATGCTTTGTTCTCAGTTTCTAACACATCCGATGAGGAGAGAAATCGAAATCACTTGTAAGCAAGTCAGGATGTGTAACATGCAGGAAATTAAACAGAAAGGGGGAGAGGGAGGGAGAAAAATTAAGAAGATAGCCTGCTGTGGCCAAGCACATAATATGTATTAAAAAGAAAAAAAGAATTGGGATGTTAGTCAAGTCAGCTGCTGTTGATGTAACTTGGGGCCAATGTCCTTCACCTCCAAGTAGATGCGCTGTAGGAAGGGAAAAACTAAACTCTCCACCTTAAGCCATGTAGTCCAGCAAAAGCCTCACCTGACTTCTCCAAGCATGTCTCCTCTCCTGAAGGAACCATGCTTGGAGGGGAGTGGGCAGCAGGTGGCTGGGTTAAAATCAGCCAGCTCCCTGCAGCTTCCCAGCTGCACCCCTGTCCTGGGGGGCTCCTTGGAGCAGGTGGTGAGCACTGCTGGCTCTTCTCTGTCTGTCTTGTCTTGTTGATTTCCTTTATTCCCTTCTTGCTTTCCTGTTTCTTTTGCTTTCTCCCCCTACTTTCCTCAGTGAGGATAGACTGAATAAATATGTTTGAGCCTCCCTGTCCACTCCTTGCAGCCAGGCCAGCCCTGCATGAGAGCAAGCCCTGGCTAAAGGAGCATGTAGGCAGCAGCGGGGACTTGCTTGTGGGGTGTTTGTGGCCAAGCACTTCCATGCCGGTTGGGAGCCCTGCGCTGAAGCCCAAGGTTTTCTCCTGCTCCCATGCACGCAATGCCTGGTGTGGCACAAATCACCCCAAGTCTGGGCTGCCATCACAAATTGGGTGGTTGTCCCCTCCACTCCCAGTTTGCTCCTTGGGCTGTGCCTGTCCAGCTGGGACTTGTCCTCCTCTGAAATACACTTTTGCCTTGATTTTTCTGGGCTCTGTCTATGCTGGCATTCAACAAAAACACTCCATAGGGTGGATCTTGATCAAAACACATCTCTGCATTAGGTGGGGGGGTACCAGGGTGGAGGAGAAAAACATTTCTATCTTCTTACTTCCAAAGAACATCTGCCCTGCCATGACTGTGCCATGAGTTTCCCAGCTGCCTCCTGTAGCCTTCAGGGCTGTAGACAAGTGGGGAGCTGTCGGCTCTCCTAGCAGGCAGGGCTTCTTCCCACAAATCTTTCCACGTGTTGGCTGACAGACAGTTTGCAGTCACTCCGGGTACTGGGGCCATTCTTTGTTTTTATTTTGTTTTTTTTTTTTTAATGGAAATATTTTGGTGGCAAGGCTGGTAGCTGTGCACTCTGGATGCCTTGCTTGCCCAGCCGGCACTGCGCAGGGTGGGAGTCAGAGCCTCATGAAGGGAGGGCAAAAAAAGGAGTTATCCAGATCTCAATCAGGTGTTGCTCAATTTTAAGAGCAGCAAATGTGGAAGCTGGGAAGATGCCATAAATTTATGGCAAGGCAGGGCGGATACACGTGGGGAAGACTAGTGAGAGGGAGAAGGGGAATTGGGAGAGAAAGGACTGTGTTCCTGCACCTTTCCTTCCCTCCTTTCTCTCTTCCCATCCATTTGCTGCCCTGCACATCTGCAGTCTCTGACCCCCCAACCCTGCTTCTGTGTTCTCACTGCACTCCCTCTTTCTCTCCTTCTTGCATATATGGGATCAGAAAGGCTGTATTTGGTATGCATGATCTCAGGGTCTCTCTTGCCCTCCTGCCTAGGTATGTTTTGAGAGACCTGCAGTGCCCACCTCCCTCCTGGTCTTCCTGGCCTCTGACGGCACCATCCCAAGCAACCAGCGCAAGCCAAGGGTCAATGTCCAGCTGAGTGACATAGATGGGCTGAACCGCTCTTTGGGTGAGCAACCTATGGGCTGTGGCACCAGTCTCTGTTGTCCCAGCAGAGACATCAGGATCCCCCACCATTGCCACATTGTCTCACTGGATTGGGTGTTGCTGTCCCCTATTCCCCCTTGCAGCATCTTCTGCTTCTCAAGCTGGTCTGTTGGGATGTGTGGGGGAGCAGAAGAGGTAAATTGAAAGCAGAGAAAATATCCCTGGAGCTGAGATAGTAGCTTCTTTCTTTGCCCCATCTCGCAGGGATGTATGAGCTGTCATGCCAGCACAACCCCCTTGTCATCAACGTGACCCATGGCCAAGAGGTCCCACACCACCGTGCTGCTTCAGTGCTGCTCAACTTCTCCTCCCCGCTCGTGGGCATCGCAGCTGTAGCCTTGCGGACCTCAGCTCAGCCTGGCTTCTCTGACCCCACCACATGCCTCCTGCAACACGAGGAGGGACACAGCCATCAGCGCTACAGGTATGGTCTCCTTGGGGTACTTTCCAACAGGCACCCAGAGTACCTCTCTCCTCTGGGGCTTTGTGCTTTACTTCTGGCGTTTTTGTCTACTCCGAGTGTTTCATGACTCTTCTCAGGTGGCTTTTGAGGTGTTGTTGGAAAATCCAGTGTAATGACTTGATTTGCTTATCTCACTGTGAGGGGAGAAGGCAGGAAAATAGATTTTGTGTGTGGCCCGTGCATCTGCACAAAACTGCATTAAAGGACTGTTCCCTGGTAGGAAAGTCAAGCTCCTTCTGCTGAGTTCTTGCTGAGGGTTGCTGCTAAAGCTGTTTGAGAGGCTCCATGTCCATCCAATCCAGTCTTCCCCACACTGCAGGAGGTGGGGATGAAACCCTCCTCCTCCTCCTCCTCCTCCTGTCTGTGCTGGCTCCCCATCTATCCCAGGCTTCTCATCAAGTCTCATGCTGCCCCATCGTAATGCAGCGATAACAATAATAGTGGCAACGGCACTTTAATTTATTGATGTCCAGCACTCACAGGCCTCTGCCTGTCTTCATAAAGCAGCAAATGAGAGGCAGCGTTTGCAGAACGGGCACTGCTCTCCGAGCAGGTCCTGCTGGATGCAGAGGGACTGTCGTCCAAAATAGACTAAATAAACAAGGCAAAAAGAGCATGCCGAGCAGAGGCGCAGACCCAAGGAAGAATGGAACGATGGTGCTCAGCTCTGTCCTAGAGGGGTAGTAGAGCTGACGACAGCCAGACCTGCCAAGTCTGGCTTGGCTTTTGGATCCCAGATTCCCTGAAGTTACAAGCATGCTGATCCAAAGCTCTGGTTCAGCCAGTTACTCAAACCACACCACTGGGAATACTGATTCTGGGTCCAAGCTTTGTGGAGTTGTGGGGGCATTAAGAGTAAAGGGCTTTGGCTAGGGTCATCGCATCACTGCTACTGTCATTTTTCTTCTGTTGATGGCCCTGGATGGACAAACATTCCTGATAATAAGTGTGCGTGTGTTTGTTTAAAAGCTTGGGGGATCATGGTACAACTGATTTACGTAGAGTTCTGGAAGCTGTGAATATTCTGCAGTTGCTTTTTACTTTTTTATTTTTTAAGTGCATGTGTGATTTATACAGGAACATAAATCTCAGTGAGTCAGCATATAAATATTATTCTCAGCCTTACATTAAAGGATCAGCGTCCACCTGAAATGCAGTCCGTTTCCTCCTGGTAGCCATTACAGCTATGTACACACATGCTTCTAAGACCCCAGCCAACTGATGTGGTTTTTCAATTACATTTTCTCATCCTTTAAAATAATTTTGCACTCTCATTGCTTGAGAGCTTCCCCCTCCCCCTCAGAAGTGACTGCAAGGAAGAATAGATTGACCGGACACAGCTAAGCATTGCCTATGGATGAAGAGAAGCTCATATAGGGACAAATGGAGAGGAAAATAGATGGTTTTCTCTTAAAAGTCTCATTATAGCTGGAGCACAAGCCAGTTCCCATATCACCAAAGTGCACAGATCTGCATGCTGTCCCCTTTGCGTGGGCGCAGCAGGACCCAGCAGGATCCTCATGTCTTCTCCTCCTCCTCCTCCTCTCACTGCTGTCCTGCAGGCTCCCCGTGGCCTTGGCTTAGCTGTGGTATGCTGAATTGCAGGTTACATACATGCCCTTAGCAAACACTCAGAAGAAATCAGATCCTCAGAGTTTTTCAGAGTAGGAAGTGCTATTTATAGTCTTTCTTTTCTGGACAAAAGTGTTGAATATTTAGAGGGGGGTTAGGCTTACAGCCTCCAGTAGCCTCACTAATAATAAAGGAACTGCCACTAACTCAGGAAACATCCAAGTATCCCCCCCTTATTATATTTTAAAAATCTATTTCATCTCCAGAACTAATGTACAGAAGTATTTTTATTTTTAAGGGCTAATAATCTATTTCATATAAGGCAGGTGGAGTCTGGGGAAAAAATTCCCTATAAAAATCCAGGAATATAAAATCTTAAGAAGTTTTGAGACATTTGACTGCAAAAGATCACGGATCATCTGTGTTATTCCTGTAAAGAATTGAACTGACCATTCACACGCACCCAGACTCATATACACAGTACGTGCATGTGAATGCTTTCCTAAAATAACCCAAGAAAGGGATAGTAACAAAAGCAACAAAGAAACGAGGTTTCCTGACTTCAGCCTAGAAATGCTTGTTGCCAAAATAATAAATATATGATGGCTTGGTATTTCTGTAGTGTCGTTCATCTTGAAGGATCTCAGAGCGCTTTGCAGGCTGGGGAAAACAAAGAGATCATGTTTTAGCTGATGAAATGTAGCCATCTCCAGGTCAGGATGCAGCAGGCGTTTGATGCTAGAAAAGTACATTCTTCTTTTGAAAAACAAGTTGCCTTTTGCTTTCGGACCCGCTTGAGGCACTGAAGGTTGGAAGAGCACTTGGTGAGCAAAGCAGCGTGGCGTCCCTCCCTCGCACCTTGCTACTGGCACCAGGAAACCCTCTCCACTGTCTCTGCCAGCAGCTCAGGCAGGGCTCTTTGCTTTCTGTGCCCAATCACAGGTTTATGAGGTCAAGCAGAAATCAGACTTCTAGCGAGTTTCCACCCAGGAAACTCAAACTCTCCAGCTGTCATTCTTTTCTTTGTATTTTAAAACAGAGCCACAGTCCCTCCTGTTTTCCTTGGTGTACAGGCTATATACTGAACGAGGGGAACATTGTTGATTTCCTCTGTTATGTTTAGTTTTACCTTGGTTTTAGTGCGTTTTATTTTATGTTAGCATGTGCTGGGAAATTCCTTGGCAAGTTAACAGGAAAGGTGTTACAAAATGCAATCTGTATTGTGTTTTTATTTCCTGTGTGAGTGCCCTCCTTTGCTTCCCCAAAGTGGGTTTAATGCATCAAGGGGAGTCTGGTTTGGATTCCTTTTATATGGAAAGTGGATGTCAGAGAGAGAAAATCAGATGGAGGGAGGGGGTTGTTTACATATTTTCAATTGCTGAACTTTGTTCAGCAAAGAGGGCCATTTCCCAAGCAGGTTTTATTTGGTTTGCTTTCTTTCTTCCAGACGCCAAATCTATGCATGGTCAATTTATGAACTGCATCTGTGCTGGTGTGAAAATTTGTGGGGGCCCTGGGCAGAGATGCTGGTGTTTCATTTCCTTCCCTCTGGCCTAGGCTGCCCCATGGTCAGGGACCAGGCACGAAGGGGATGGACCCTTATGTTGGGATTCCAGGGTCATGTCTGATGGGCTGAGAAATGCTCAGGTCAAGGTGTACCTCCATCCCCACTCTGTCCTCCCAGCCAGAGTCTGCTCAGGCTCTGCTTGCACAAGCAGTGCAGCCGGCATTGAGAGTCGACTGCTGTGAGGACAGCATGTATTGCCTGGATGTCTGTTCCCTGCATCTCCCAGGCAAGTGCAGCCTCCTGGCTGCAGCAAGAGGCCCATCAGAGCAGGCTGTGTCTGTACTGCACCATGCACATTCTCTCTCCTTGGTCTGGAGGAAAAGACCTCTCGAGAACCAAGCCTAGGACCCTGATCACAATTTTTCCTGGGGTATGGGCTCACCTCAGCCTTTGCCTCTGCCCTTGAGACCTCTCAAGGTGCCTCTCTCCCAGCATCAAAGCCTGTTGACTTCTGGTGCTTCTCTTGTGCATCCCTGACTGGCTGATGGTCAGTGGTGGCCAAGGATGTACTGTAGGACTTGATCGTTTGCTTCAACTGTGGCTTCACTGTCCAGCTGTAAGGTGACAAGTGAATCCCTTAGAGGTGCAGAGACCATTTTCATGGGCTGCCCCATTCTATTTGCTCTCTGCAGCCTGGTCAGTTTCTTGAGTTTGATACTTTGTATAGGGTTTTTTTTTAGGATGCTCAAGGCATTTTCTGTCTTTCCCTGAGACTAGCCAGTCTCACCTAGAAAAGAATATCTCCCACCAGAAAAGTTTTTCACCAATTTGATCTTGAGTCATTCACAGCATCTGAACAGCTTAGAAACAGGGTGTTTGGTGTCACCTCATGGAAAGGGCCACCCTGTCTGATAAACTTGTTCCAAGTATGGCCAACCCCCGATACATCACGGGAAGGTGAATCACAACACAGAGCAGTTGTGTGAGGTGCAAGGCAGGTTTCCTTCCTGACCCCAGCACAGCTCCTGGTGAAACCCTGAAGCTTGATTTTGATTCCTTGTTCTCCTACCCGTATGGGCATTATGTGAACCACACAAAGCCTTCTGTCCATCCTGTGTCCAGCGAAGAAGGCAACAAGCACTGAGAGACCCCAAGGTTTGCCTGCAGAGCCCTCGGTATACCACTGCAGCCAGCCTGCCCTTGTTCTGCCCTGGACTCCCTAACGTTATGTACAGGCACTAGCGTTTTTCGCAGAAACGGGATTGAATGTGTCCTTTGGAAGGATCTCTTATTTCATGTTACAGGCTGTAGGAGGTGATGAGTCCACCATCTCCCCTGCTGAGTATTCTTCTATCTAGTAACCCTCTCTGCTGAGAAGTTGCCTCTGATTTCATGATGAAAGTTGTTGCTTCTGCTGCATCCTTGACAGAAAGGTCTAAATGCCTCCTGGCAGAGATTACTTTTCTGTGTATATATGTCTGTACAGAATGATCAGATTCTCTCACTGTCTTCTCTGTCATGATAAATATTTTTTCCTCCTTATATCTTATAGCATAAGTCTTGCAGTCCAGCTATGACGTCTGCTTGAAGCTCCCTTTTGAAACCCCTCCACTATTTCTATGTCTTGCTGGTAGATGTGGATCAGAAGTTAATTTCTCTGGAAAAGACAGGAGGTGACAGAAATGAGGTGCAGTGTGTTGCCGTGGGGATCGGATATGGTTAAAGGTGGTGTTTGGGATAGCTGAATATGCACCCTTGAGGAATACTGGCAGATAAATCCTACCTGCATGCTGGCCTCTTGATGGGCAGGTGGGCCATCTGCCTTCAGGAAGGAGTTAGGCCAACTCCTTTCAGGAGTGATGAAGGTACAGTCTGTCCTGCCTCAGGCTGGGAAGCTGACTAGACCAAACTTGACATCCCTTCAGCCTCACTTTTTGTGTTTCTATAAATCTACTTCGGTGTAGCAAACAACAAAAAAAAACATGGAAAAGAACTGTTTGGAAATGTATTAAGATTGACCTGTTCTTGCTCCTTTTCCTTCCTTTGCCTTCCTTGGCTATGGAGGGACCAACAGGTCATTTGACATCTTACTGATGCCTTTCCTCTATCTGTGAGGTAGATGACAGTCGATGACTCACAGAGATGTTATTTTTTGCCAAGTTTCTTTGGGACTCACGTACAGAAGCAAACATCTTTTCTTGAGATGGGAACCTCAATGAAGATCATAATCAAGAAGCATCACCACCGTTGGGTCTGTACACGTAGCCTGCTCCCACAAGGATGGTTGCTATCAGATTTACTGGAAAAGTGAGACCTTTCCCCTTCATGAGAAACACGCCTGAAGGGAGAAATTCCCAAGTGTTTCCAAAACACCTTTTCTCATTTCCTAGCTATTCTCTTTTGCTAGACCACATTGGGGTAAACATCTTTTATCTCACTGATGTTCAGTGCTACAATCCAGACTGCATCAGAGTATATGCAATGACTACTTTTAACTTCAGAAAATTTGACCAAAACCTTTACCTTTCCATCAACATCTCCTATAACCCCTTCTCCCCTCAAAAATTTGCACCATGAGATGAACCTCTTTATAATAATTTTCCCCTCTTAGAGTTGGACCTTGATGATAAGTGCTGTTTTAGCAGCAATCTTTGGGTTGAAAGTTTGGGTAGATACTACAGCAATGTATAGATGATTTATTATACTTTAGGTAGCTGCACTGTATTTGGCTTGGCTTAGCTTGACTTGGGTAAATCCATTAGTATTTTATGGATTCCATGGAATAATTGCTGTAAAATTTGAAATTCCAGCTTTTTAGAATTTGGGTTTTGTCATAACAAAACGATGTCTCCCTACCAGCGTTGCCACCACTGGCTCAGTGTGCTCCATTGCTGGTATAGGATCCCAATGGAAAAGTTTTGCTCTAGTTTATGGGATCGGTCCCATTTCAAAACAAAGCTCTTATCATTTCAGAGCAGTTAGGGCCATCGTTAGGCAGAATTTCACAAATTTCCAGATCTGAAACTTTCTTTGATGTATGAGTTAGGGGACTTGGTGAGCCCAGAAAATCATGCAGGCTGGTGCTGACGTGGAATAAGTTAGGAGAAAAACCTTGGTATTTTATAAAAATGTTGTTGACAAATCATTAGTTTGAGCTTCAAAAGATGCTGGGATAAAAATGGAAATTTTTTTTGGATGTTTCATACAGAAAAAAAAAAAAAAAATATTGGCTCATCCTACATCTTATACGGCCTGAATCAAAAATGGGCAAAAGTCAGGAGTTTGCAGCTGCGATACAGGAATTTCATTTATCATCAAAAGGAGAAAGAGCTCCTTCATGCTGAGATCAGAACTGGGCTAACTGCACAATTTCCTCGTCCAGCCTTCGTTAGTGTTCCAGCGGCTGGGAGCAGTGATTTATTCCATCACTTTACGCGAACCCTGGTAAGGCATGTGGATCATGATGGGGCCAGGCCACACAGCTTTTTTTTTTTTTTTTCGTCCTGCACTTGTACTCCGTCAGGCTCAAGGGTGTCCTGGCCCTGAGTATTGCAGTGATACTTATGGTGATGCTGATAATGATAAAGGAAGTGATCAAGGCAAAGTTTGTAGGTAGAGATGATAAATATTTTTTAAGCTAACTGGTATTTTTGAGAAAATCAGACAGCTTTCAATGATGTGAACCCTTCTTCAGGTCTGGAATAGAAGCACCAGACTTCAAAGCTATGTATAGGATGAGAACAGTTTCTCAGAACTTGAGTCGATAGGTCCCGGACCATTTCCAAAATAAAGCTTACTGGCTTTTTGTGGGATGGGGGTTGTTAGTCAAGGAGAAAACAGCGATTAGTCATCTTTTGGGGCAAAGAGACAGCTAATTATTTCTAAAATATATCTATGTGAATTAATATATACATGTGATGTATATAAAAAGAAAGATTTTGATATTCTGGCCTAAAATTATCAATCCCTTATGTATAACTAATCTATATAACATTTTGCATATATAAGAATGGAGTAAGAAACTTGCTGATCTCTTGATCCGCTTTATACCAGCATTGCCAGTTACATTTCCAAACTGGTGGAAAACCAAGATGTGCCCACTAGTGCTGAAAAGGATCAGAGCTTTGTTACTTGTCACAACACCAACCTTGCCCCAACTGCCAAGGCTGTCCCAGACAATGAGCTGTGACTCCACCAGCACCAGCAGAGCTGCTCCAACCAAGCACTTGGCCTGCCTGGATGTGTCCAGAGGGTGCTGCCACCCCTCCTCGAACTCATGCTGCAATGAGCGCACACGCCGCACCTCAATACAACACCATAAGCAGATCAAGTTAGGTGTCTTGGGGTCCTGGTGTGGCCACCCAGCTGCCCCGTAGCCTACGGCTGCTTGGTGAACCCACCACTCATCTCCCAGCGCTGCTTCCCAACATGTGGTCTGTGATTTGGCTAGATGACATCCACATGCCTGGAGGCACCCAGGGGTAAAGGACTTTCTTGCGGTGGTGTGTTGATGTAGTACCAAGCACCATGGTAGGTGGGATGCTGCACACCAGCTGCATCTTCTTGCATGCCCGTGGCTGGTAAGGAAGCAGATAGGATGCAAGAGCAATGCTGGAAAGAGGAGAAGTTCAGCCTCTTTTGCACATGCATGTGCAGAGACACGCACATGAGGAAGTTTAGGACAGCAGCTCCGTCACAGGGAGGTGGAGTTGGGGACGGGAGCATGTGTGCGTGCTTGCGCCGGGGGCACAGGCAGGGAGCAAAGCAACCGCCCGGAGAAGGTGACTGCGGGAGGGGAGGGGAGAGGGCTACAATTGGTACCAGATGCCCTCAGAAGCTAATGACCTGACAAACGCTGTGCTCATAAAACAAATTCTTTAAAAAGGAAGCAAATGGAAATATAAGCTAGTGAAAGAATTTGCAGCAGCTGCCCTGAAACCATTTCTCACTTCATAAACAGGTCTGCATTGAAAAAACAGCCCCTTTCTTCTTGTTCTCCTTTGTGGTCCCCTCCCGTGCCCACCAGCTTTCAGGGCTAAGGCCTGCAGGTTTCCACCGTGTCTTTGGCTCTCTGGACTTGTCCAGATTCAACAGCACATTGCGTTCCCTTAATGTCCGTGTTGGCACTGATTTTTCTTTTTTTTTTTTTGGTGTCATTTGTGGGATTTCTAGTTGTGCATCCTTGACTGGAGAGGTTGAGTGAACGCAAGAGGCAAAGGCTGGCTCTGCCTTCTCTGGGTGAAATGCAGTGCACAAAACTGTCGGCAGCTCTGTGCAAAGCAGGGAGCAGAGGGGAGACGTTCAGGTACAACACCACAGTTGTCACCTGAACCTGCAGCACCTCTGCCCCTGCTTCAGGAGGGCTGTTGTCAGTTTTTGCACCTATATCATTTGGTAAAGGGATAAGCCTGACAGCCAGATGAGGGCATTTTCCTGTGGGAGCTCTTGTGTCAACCCCATGTCTTGGCCTCATTCCATCCCAGGTAATTCATCTACTGACTGCATTTCACTGATGGAGACCGTAGCCCTCTGGCCAGTGCTCCTCTTCACTGTGGGATTATTTGTGATGCTTAATTAATCAGTACCTAATAGCTGGTCCTTGGTGGGAAGCTGCTGCAGTGAGGAGGGGGCTGATTTTTTCCAAGGGACAGGTGACACATTGCAAGCTTTCCAGGGACCTCTTGTAACTTGAGGTGGCGCATGGGGGAGGCTAATTCCTCCTTTTAGCTGCAACTCACCTTGGTGGCCACAGCTGAGTCTGTGGAGCTGGACAGGTATCTGCCGAGATAGTCTTGATCCCAAAGAGCCTGGCATCATTATGCACAGGCTTGAAATGCTGCGTGGGCCTGTGGGAAGAGCAGAGGTGCTGCAGACCATCAAAGCAAAGTGGGAAGGTGACAAGAGCGGGGTGGAGGAGACACCTGCAGCATGTCCAGCTTCTCCCTTCCACCACAGGCTGTGGTGTAGCCGTGTAGACATGAAGCTCGGGCAACTCTGCTTCTGGGTCTGGGGGGACTGCAGATAGTTTGAAGAATATCTCATTAATGGTTCCCTAATATCTGCAGAGGTTTCTTCTCCAGCTAAACCATTCCTTGGAGAATCCTTTGTGGGTTTTCTGATGTCTAATACAGGGTTTATCATACCCATCACTCTTCTATCAGCAGAGGCTTTAAAAAGGTCTTTTCTTCCTGAGCATCTGTTGCTGAAAATCTTGTCTTATTCTGAGCAAAGGCTGACTGAAATTGAAGTGTGGATTCAAAAGTTACCGGAAAGGAGAAACACCCAGTGTTACTGTCTGGGCTTTATTGCCTTTGGAAAGTGCAGATCTCTTGCTGTCCACTGTCTGCCCTCAAACACTAGTGTCTGAGATATGTATGAGCAGAGTATGTATGGGAAGACACACGAGTGTCTGCAATCATGCGTGAGTCTAACAGCGTACTCTCTATTGCGCTGCAGAGTGTGATTTCAGGGGGTCTCTTGCCACAAGTTCTCCGGTGTCCAATATGATTTGAGCATGTTGGAGATGAGAAATTGTCATGTGGTAGAGACCCCCTTGTTGCTGGAGAAGCTGCAGCACCCTCAGGAAGGTGCTATAATAACTGCTGTTTATAGCTTTACTCCTTGTGCATTCAGGAATGCTGCTTGATAGGACCATCTGAAACCAACTTTCCCACTTCGACCATGGGAGAGTTGTGGCCTTGCTGAATATGCTGTCTGCCTGCCTTCTCCCTGTCACCTCCCTCCTCTTGCTTTCTTGGTCCACCTACACCAAGCACCACCAGGCCCTTTGGTGCTAGGCTGTGTGCAGGCTCTGTGCAGTGCAGCTGTCACACCCTGGGGCAGAGGACCTGGCCTAGTACCACCAGACAGCATGGATTTTGGAAGGAGTGTTGTTGGGCTGTGCCTCCTTTCATCAGCCTGGAAGGACACGATGGTCTGGGGGAAGGTGTGGGTTGGCGTTAGGCTGAGGTCCAGCCAAGGCAGAACTGTGAAAAACTATCCTCCTGGCATCATCGTCAGGAGACTTCAAGCTTGGAAGAAGCTGGGGCCGAGGGATAGGTGTACATCTCTGTAGGCATCTGTGCCCTGCTGAACATCCCACATAGGTGCCACCCAGAGAGAGCCCCTCCTTGATGAAGTAGTCCTGGGGCCCACAGGTTGATCTCTTCCCTCTTTTCTTCCATAGCTGTGTCCATGGTGCCTGTGCAGGATCAGGAAGATGCACGCAGCCACTGCTTGCTCATGCTGCCACCATCAACTGTACCTCTGACAGCCCAAGACACATGGCATGCACTGTCACCTGCAAAAAGGGCTTCATCCTTGGCTCCAGCAATGGGAAGAGCCTGGGCTCCGCACAGGTGAGTGGACCTCAGGGTGGAGGTGATCTCACAGCCTGTTGGACAGAGTGCTAGTTAAGAAAGATTTAACCACCCTGAGGTGGTTGGCGTGACCCCAGGACATCTTGTTCCTCTAGCCTCAACCTCTTCATCATTTTTCTAACAAACCTCAGCCCAGTAGAGGCTCCAGTGCTGGACCTCTGTGCTGGTTGCTGGTGGTCCTGCTCTGAAGGTTCCTCTCTTTCCCTCACTGCAGTCCTCCTAGCTCTCCCAGCCCAGTGCTGCCTGCAGACCATGGCTTTGCCAGGCTAAAGGCTACTGCAGGGGATATCCTAAGCTGGGGTGATGAACTCCTGAAGAGGGAGAGGTAGACATTTCTGTTCTTCAGATGGGCATTGCTGGGAGGGTTAAACATCCCTGGGATGTTTTCTCTCTTAAAGCTGAAGTTAGTGGCTCAGGAAAAAATGAAGTCATTGCAGAGCGACTATATTTAGAGGCAGCAGACAGCACAGAGAGCTTTTCTTCCTTTGTGTTGCATTGCAATAACACTGCCCACGCCAGCGGGGCAGTGCAGAGGTCACCATGAAAGAGTTTGTCCCGCTTTCCAGAGGGCCGGGGGATGTCTCATAAAAGTCACAAGCCAGCACAGCTCTTAGCTGTTGACAGAGGAGACCTGGGACTGATGTGTCCCTGGGAGCTGAGCTGCCTCGGGTCTGGGCAGTCACCTTGGCAGGGTTGTGGGCACAGTGTGTCCCGTCCTTAGGCTGTTCCTGGAGGGGGAAGAGGAGTCTCTGGGGCTGAGCTGGTCCCCACGCCAGCCCAAGTGAGAGCGTGAACTCACACGGGGTGGAGACAGATGGAGGTGAGTCAGGCCACGTCAACAGGATGGACCTTTCCTCTCCTCGGAGAGTTGCAAGCGCTCATGATTCCTGGCAGGCAGGTTTCCTGTGCTGCAGCCATTGGTGTTTGTTGAAGGAGAGGTGGGCGCTGGAAAGTGCATTGGGGCATCTGGGTATGCACTGCTCGGCCCCTTGACACTGGGGAGGTTATTAATTACATGGCCGCATGGCTTTGTGGGCCAAGGCATGCCCAGGGAAAACAAAATGTTCCCGTTCTCTAAAATGAAACCGCACAAAATAAATCTGCCTCGGGTGACAGTTTTCCTGTGTTTGGCAGCAAGATGGGAAACTTCTGGACAGAGCTTCGCCATGTGGCTGTCACAGCAGATGGCAGCTTGCTAGTGCCCTGCACTGAGCCCTCCAGTTACTCGTTTGGCTGTGTGACCCTACTCAACTTGAGTCATTTTGGGAAAACGCACACAGCTCTCCCTGAGCATCCTCTCTACCTGGTTCAGCTACATCATGATCCTGCTTGTGCACCCAGGAGTACCAGACTCAAATTTTAGTGATTTCCTTCAGAGCCACCACGTCGGGGTTCAATCAAAATGTGTTGGCTGGGAGGACAGGTCATACACTTGACTGTACGAGCAGCGTGGTTGTACTCAGACAGTGAAGGGACATCAAAAACAGTTGAAAGACGTCTCTTTGGTCTGTGACGTCTGCCTAAGGACTGCTGGACTGAGGTTAGCAGTCTGGGAGTGGAAAGGGTTTGGAAGGGACCTTGAAAAGATCATCTTGTCCAAGCTGCCTGCCATGGCTAGAGACACCTTTCACTAGACCAGACTGCTTGCTGCACACAGTCATCCACCACTGTTTTGATGAAGACTGTAGCACATGATCAACACATTTAGTGGTGGGACCACTGGCGGTCAGGTTCTCATTCAGTCCCCAGCTGTGTAAGAAGGGCGGTGTAATTAGGATTTTTAAGTGAGGTTATATGAATCTCTGATTTCAGTAGCGTCTGTGGGCTGACACATGAGAGAATCTGTGCATTTAGAGAAAAACAATCAACAGGAGAGCTGCCCATCAACAGCTGAAGTAAGATTTGATCTTGTAGGGGAGAAAATTGCAGTGCACAGAGCTGGGAATAACTTGTATCTCAGGAAGCTCTAGTGTATCTTGAAGGGATTTTCCTTTTTCCTTTGGTGTGCTCTGGCACCGTTCAGACAGCGTGCATGCAGCTGGCGTTTTCCTGAGGCAAGGAGTTACAGACCAAGCATCAGCATGTCTCTTGTGCAGGTGATATGTGTGTCACCCCAAGGGCCAGTCACTGCTTTCACACCCCAAAAAGTCACCCCGTGAAGAGGTGAGAGCTGTGGGACTCGGTGTCCAGAGTGGGGGAAAAGGGCACATTGAGGGAGGAAAAATGGGGGAAAGATCTCTTTGTCCTGAAACCTGGGTCAGCCCTTTCTGCTGTGGTGGCAAACCAGTAGATTAAAGCTCACTCACAGGGGTCTGACGGAGCCTTGTTTTCTCTGCAGCAGGAGGTGGTGCTGATGTGCAGCTCAGGATGGTGGGACAGATCTGTGACTTGTGATGCTGTTGACTGCGGTGTTCCTGACCAGTCCCACGTGTACTACGCCAAGTTCTCCTGCCCCAAGGGGACCACCTACCTGCAGAGATGCTCCTTCTCCTGCATCCACCCAGCCAAGCTTCAAGGTATGGTCTGGAGTGCTGAGAGATTTAACCACCCTTTTTGGTGCCACCTTTTTGTGCCTGTCACAAGCTGTTCAAACAGAGCATTGTTGCTTTGAGTTTTTCAGTTATTCTGGCTTCTGCCAGCCGGGTTGGCTCTTGAGAGACTTCCTGAAATGGTGGGCATCCATCCCCCTTGAGCAGAGACAGCATAGTGTGGGGATAATTACTTCTGACTCCCATCCCCTGGCTGGCAGCCCTTATCCATCCACTTCAGGGTGTAGGGAGGTCTTCTCCTGATAGCTGGTGAGGTCTGGCAGCCTTCAGTATTATGGGGACGGGGGAGGCAAGAAGCATACAGGCAGCCAGCACGGACAGACAGAGAGGACTTCAGAGAGCCAAAAGTGGCTTGGTGCCTGGTGGCTGTGGGAAAGCCTGTGGTTCAGGAGGCCTGGGGCTGTATAAAGCCATAGAGACCGAAGCCCACAGCTGCAGAGCAGTCTGGGAGATGTTCACCACCCAGACACACAGCAGTCCTCCAGACACGCCATGGCCTGGCTTTCATTCTGCCGACTCCATCAATAGCCGCAGGAATGTTTTTAAGCCAAGTCGGAGAAAGAGAGCTACTGTTCCTGTCTATGCAAGGCTGAGCTGGATGGGATTTCGGGGGTAATTGCCTTGACAGCTTCAAGCATTGGGACTTTATGTGAGTTTCCACCAGTGCCTTTGCTCTGAACAATCACATACAACAAATCATTTTAATGGGTGCCCTATTTTATGGAGACATTTATAGCTGAAACGTATGAAAATCATTTACTTTTTTTTTTTTTTTTAAGTTAAATCTAAGGAGCAAAAACTGCAGGGAATTAAGGTCTCATTTCATGACAGGGGGATGCCGGCAGATCCCCAGTGTGAGCTGATCAAAGGGTAGCACACGGACAACAACTTGACAGCCCAAATTCTGTGCAAACCGATGTCCGTTGCCTTGGGTGGGTCAGCTGAGGGCAGGGCTTTAGTCTGATCTTTCACTCACAGCCGCCTCTTATTCCCGCTGAAGTCAACAGGAGGTTTGCCATGGGCTCCCTCGGTGGGAAGGCGTCCCCTCGGTGGAGCGCCCTGGGTGTCTTCCAGCGGCTGACACAACGGCTGGTGGTGCTCGGCCAAGGCTGCCGAGCCACGCGGGTAAAGTTTTAGAGGTCCAGCTGACTTGGCTGAGCTGTTGAGGCAGGGACGTGCTTGATGCTTGTTCTCCCCGAAGGCTCGCATCCTTACGGGCAGGCTCTCAAGGCTAATAAATGCTAAGAATAGGCAAGGAAAGGATGACACGGCTGCGTGGCACTTGGAGGCGGGGGACGACCCTCGGCAGCACCGGCCCGCCAGGAACGCAAGTGCTGAGCGGAGGCATGGTCTTGCCCCTGGTCCAAGAGCAGTTGTAGCCAGAGCAGTGATCCCATAAAAAGAAAGCGATGCTTGAAGGGAGTGTGGAGAAGTCTGGCTGCACCAGGAATCTGCTGATCCAAACTTCTCGGTAGGAAGAGTCCCATTCACTCCAGTCCAGCTTTTTTTCTTGCTCAGCAGTTCCCAGTGAACCACCCATAGTCCACACCATGTGGGTGATTCGGTCCTGGGCAGGCACCCAGAGCTGTGTAGTTTCAGCCACCTACTAGCTGGGTCTACCAAATGCCCTCTTCTCTAGAGGGAAAGAAAAGAATTGGGCTGTAATACTCAACTTAAACCTTTAATAATGAGTGGTTTGAATTCCCAGTCACACCAGTTAAGGCTTCCATGTCTGTCCTCTTGGCACTTCCCATCTTGCTCTGCACATGTAGCGCAGGATATGACAGCTTGTAAGGGTAGGTAAGGACGAGCTGCAGAAAGCACCTGGGGAGAATGAAGGCGGGTTAAACTAAATATGACAGATAGATGTCATGTACAGGAGCCCCCAGCCCACGCTATCTCGAGGCATCACCAGAGAGGGGAGGTTTAAGGGAAAGTTTTGGGGAAATTTACAGAACCAAGATCCTTTCTCCATCCCCTAGAAACTGTCCCTTCCCTGCTTCTTTCTGCATTCAAGGAATTTCTGCCGCAGTGTGACCAAGCATGCAATGGAGTCCATGGTCTTTGTTGCCTCCCTTGGCATTAGTATCCACTCTAAAAAGAGGACTTTTGCTGGTTGCTCTGAGCTTCCCTCAGCAGGACTCCATCCCTGGGTCAGCTGTAACACTAACACACTTCTATTTTGGGGTCAGGAACAAACCAGTGGCTGACCTGCCTGGAGGATGGCCTCTGGTCACTCCCTGAAGCCTACTGCAAGCTGGAGTGCGATGCTCCCCCTGTGGTGGCCAACGCCAAGCTCCTGGTCCCACGATGCCTTCAGGGGAACCACGACGTGGGCTCAGTCTGTCGCTACAAGTGCAAGCCTGGATACCACGTGGCCGAGAACACAGCGGGCAAGCCTAAGAAGTAAGTCTGTGGTGGGTCTGTTATCACCGTTTCCTTCCTTCTCTTCTCTCAGTGTGAGCAAGGAGGAGAGCTGATGGTATGCTGACAGTCCTGAAGAGCTGATTTGATAGGTACAAGACAGAGCAGCTTGCTCTGGTCGTGCAGATTTCTTGAAATATGAGAGGCATTCCCCTGGTTTAGATGAAAACAGTTGGGAGCAAGATCTAAACTGCTATTGCACATGAGTGTATATTAAGTGCCTTAACCTAAAGCATGCAAATTTTCCCATGCACCTCAACACACTTGTCGCTTGGTGAAAATTAAGCATGTACAGAAGTGTTTGCAGATTCTCAGGTAATTAGATGTAATGAGATGCTGGAAGATTCCTGGAGCTGCTGTCTTTCCTAAAAGTGATAAAACGTAGATCGAGACACTGGGAATTGTAAGAATGAATGACTGCCTTTTGTCAGAGTTAACATTTTACCCCCTGCACATCTTGGCTAAATTTAATCTCGAGCACTGTCATTTCAATTGGAGAAGATTTTTCCTGATGCTTTGGGGAAAAATTCCTGGTGATTCACTAGCCCTGCGCTCAGCCAATCTTGTGACGCTGGGGGGTAAAGCAGCATTTTGTCTGCAACGCCTTCAGCTGAAGTCCCTGTTGGGTACGGTCACTAAAGACTCCCTGGCACTGGCCTGGTCCTCCCCAGAGTCTTGACGCTAGCCCAAATCAGGTAATTATGTGCTAATTGTTTAATGCCCCCTTCCAGTTTTAATTGGATGCAGACTTCATCTCTACTTTGCTCTGGGGTAGGGTTGTTGTGCACTGGGAAGCAGTTGCCAAATTTCTTGCCTTGTAATGAAGGAAGTGGTTTCTGTAAACAGCTTTTCACAGTGTTAGGAGCATTTCTTGGGCCAAGGGGAGCTGAGCAAATTATGATTATGGCTATGATCACATGGACTGCTTTGCAAACTGCAGAGCAGCTTGCGTGCCTGTGGCATTTCAGGCACTGGACGTGCAATCAGATCAACTCAGCTTGCAAAGTTAGGCCATCTCAGTCATGCTACGGCAACTGCTGGTAAAAAAGATGCCCTCTGGGACTTCCTGAGGCTCCTCTGGTGTGTGTATAACTACCCTATGGGTCTGAACAGCTTGTGAGACAAGTCGAGGAAAATCATGCAAAGTGGTTTACATTTTCATAGCAATGCATGTCGACATAACATTTTCACATTTGCTATTATCATTACTACTAATTTGTCTAATATCTTTGATGCTAGAGTACGATCTTGTTACTTTAAGCAAAAAACATTAACAGAAACAGAAAATTCATTGCTTTCTCATCATGCAGATTAACTGCTATGTGAGTGGCCTGATTCAAAGCAAAAGCCTTTCCTTGGAAGTGTAAATGCTGGTGTACCATCGCATCTGGAGCTCTGTGTATACACTGAGCATGAGTACAAACCCATGTAGTGAGTAGCAGCTACTAGCCAGTAAGCAGGCCAGTCAATTGCTGGATTGTTGGAAATCCTTCTGGTGTTTCAGCCCCAGCAGGCGGAGGATGGGAGATGTCAGAGTGAGAGCTTGCTTTGTTCCAGCCAGTTTTGGAGAAAGCAAGTTATTGAGGGTGATGGAGAGCTCTGGAAGGGGCTGGCGCTGGTGGGGGCACAGGCAGGGTCTCAGCTGGTGATTTGGACATCAGGTTTTGCAGTCTTCTGAAGTATTTCTGGGTCCAGCAAACTGAGTTCTTGATCTTCTCCCTGTTGTCCATCAACCCAGCAAGAACCAGCCTTGCTAAAGGATTTAGTGCCATACACGTGTTGATGGCATAAGAAAACAAGACTCTCTATGTGTACTACATATTGGACAATCAGGCACGATCTACCGTTGACACTGAAGACTTCTCATGCCAGCTAACTATCTCAACCTTGGAAATATCATCAGGCTCCCTTTGAATTATTCCTCTAGCTCTAGTGATCGTGCCTTTTTAGAGGGGAACAATGGAGGGAGTGTGACCCCCCAGCTGGCCTTGCCAGCAGCTATGGGGCTCGGTCTGTTTTCCAGGGAAGGTGTAGAGGCATCTTAGGGTGCTCATGGATTCCCAAGGGATCAGTCCACTCTGCTACTATGTGAAAGACAGACTCAACTTCTCACAGCACTGTTATAAGAAGATTGGTCATTTCCTTCAAGGGTTGCTTGTAAGCACCTTCCTTCAGGGATGGCTTCAGATCCCCTGTGGACAGTGACAGTTAAGCTGTAATATGAGTGAGCAGGAACTCAACCCAGCCAGCGCTCAGCATCACCTCCTGACTAGCTGCGGCTTTGATCAGCCTTCTGGAGTGCCTTTCTTTGTCACACACCTTGTAAAACACCATGGCTGCTGGTGTTTTACCAGCACAGTGTTGTACCCCCTGGACTGGGGACCCAACCCTGGGGCCTTGCTTCTCACACAGTAGGGCTATGGTGTCCACCTTATGCAGGCCTGAGCCATGGTGAGATTCAGATGTCTCTGTTCAAGCTGAGATGCTCTTGGACACAGATATTCATGCTATTTTATCACTTCTGTTTTGTTAGTTGAATTTTACTGCAGGGGCAGTAAGGAAGATTAGAATCCTGCAATCTTAGTTGAAATTCATTTCCCATAGCACAAGTAGAAGAGAAAGGGGATGAAGAAATCTGTTGTCTCATGGAAGATACTTTTATCTATTAACCTGGGTGAGGAAAGGCCCTTCAGAAATCACTGCTTGTCTACAAGGAATCCTTGAGGAAATCTTGATTGTGTAATCAAGATCTTGCCAGAGATTTTCTGCTTCTCTGCTGGCAGGATCATCTGACTGACAATTCTTACATGAAGGCTAAAGCTTCTTTGACTCTTCCTAAAGGAAATCGGTTTTCAGCCTGGAGAGTCCACATAACAGCCTGGTTTTCAGCTGCCAAGCTGTTTCACGTATAACCCCAAAACAATGGTAATGAGGAAAACTTAATGTATGCATTGTTCATTTGTGCTTTCTGATGGGAGGTTTCTGGTTTTGGGCAGCATCTGTCCAAAGCCAGCACCAACCTACCCACCTGGATCACACAGAGAAATGAATTGTCAAGGAGCAATGTTTGGCATCGTCCACAGCTGCAGCTTTGAAAAGAGCTGGCCTGAAAGTCAGAGGTCAGATACTTTGGGGAAAATGGGCATCACCCCTGCAGTGGTCCTTGCTGTTGTTTCCACCATGAAGTGCCATCTGAAGGAGCTCTCTAAAAGGAATATCTAGGATGTCCTTTAGAGGAGCACTCTAATGCTGAGGGGGTGCTCTCGATTTGGGAACTGAAAAGATCAGACCCTGCAGAGTGGTTGTTTCACTTGCACAATGCAGCGTGATTCCTTGGAGAGAAGAGATTTGGGGATCTCAAAGCCACCTTTGTGAGGGCTTGAGGCCCTTCTGATAGCCTGTGGGAATGAAGCAAAGAAGAATGAGGTATCCAGGTCTTTTCAGGTAGCTTTGAAAGTCTCAGCCTGCATTTTGACCAGAAATCAAGGGAGCGGAGTGCAGCCCCCTGATGAGCTTCCATGGAGATGTCAGCCCCTCCATGTCCTCTCCTTGTTCAAAGACTATGGAGATCATGAAAGAGGGAGAGGAGTTGGGAGAATGTGGAGGACAAAATGGACTGGAAGGAACTAGCAGACCAGTGGCTGGAAATACATCAGAAAGATTGCAGCAGGCAAATCAGGACAACCTGTCCTGGGAACATCGGAGTTTAGCAGGGCACAGGGCCACTGTACATTTGTGGTGGGTGCAAAGGTGTGGGGTGCTTGCTGCTTCTGCCCACATCTGGCCCCTTCCAGATAAAAGGCAAACGCCCACACAGCTGAGGGAGCCAAACAGCCAGGTAAAGAAAGCACTGGCTGTCAAACAGACTCCTGTGTCGCTTCCACTTCTAAGGTCCCTGATGAAGATTTACAGCACAGGTTGCCCAGGCTGTTTGGAGCAGAGCAGCAGAGGTCCTACAAGCTGGTGTTGCTTTCTTTCAATTTACTAACAAATCTCCCTCCTTCCCCTCTATTCTTTTGAAGCTGTCAGTCTCCTACCATAGGAGATGAGGCTTTAGGCTTTATCACCATTCCTGTATGGCGGACCCAGTACATGGCTGGATCCCAGCCAGGCTCCTGCGTGCTCAGCTCCTGGAGCCGGGTGAGTGCTCATGCCTTCACGTCAGACGCAGCCCTCGCTGGCCTCAGACGTCTCCCCTGCCTCCCCTACCCATTAGGTATCCGCTTGCCTGTTTGGAGGGGGAAGCTTTGACTCCAATTTTCCTGGCCCCCTTGTTAATCCTTGAGAAATGCTTCTAACCCAGACCAGAAGAAGTTAAGGGTTCTGGAAATTTCAAGCTGCTATGAGGTTTTATATATTTTTTTTTTTTTTTTTTTTTTTTAAAGCCTCTCCTTTCACTTCTCTGTGTCTTAATATAAACTGCTCACTTCCTATGTGTGGCAGTGGTCCACACACCACCTTCTACGCTGGGGTCAGCCCAGGCTAGCCCTGTTTGAAGTTCCCCAGCACAGATACTGGTGGTGGGGTGAGCCTCCAGAGTGAGGTGGTTTCTCCCCCCAGACCTAGGTGGGGTGCAGGTCTGGGCAGAGGTGGGAGAGGCTGTGCACAGTGCCGGCCCCTGCTGGGATCACTCTAGCACCACATCAAGACATGAAGCCCTGGTGAAGATGATGGGGTTCTGATGGGCCTCTGAACCACACCGTGTACCTGTGCAAACTGCAGCTCCTGCGGCGTGTCCTCCCCATGCACTGCCCCTGTCCCCAGGTCTTCCTGGGCAAAGGGCCTCTGCCATGATTTGGAGGAGCAATAGGGAGGTGCAGTGTCTACATCTGCTATACCCCAGTGACCCATGGGGGAGTGAGTAGTAGCATGTGGCTGGGATGCTCCTGGTTTGTAAATGAGTTTGCTTGGTGCTTGAGGCATTGCTGTTGCAGTGAGGCTTTGCACCACCAGTTTGCTCCTCTGACCGTGATGACATCAGCTTAACCCCCAGCTATTTACCCCCTGCAAGTTGTACGGCTGGATCACACCCTGAGTGCCAGGCAATTCAAGAAAAGGAAAATGCTACTTGAGGACCTGGACATCCAACATGGGATCAGTACCTCTAGGCATGCTCCTCAGCTCACCTTTAAAGGTGGGCAAAGCAAAGCATTCAGACAGACAAGGGAGGAGGCAAGGTCTGATGGGGACATCTTTGAAAGGCAGTGACCATCATCCCAGTGGAAAAGACAAGCAACCAAGAAAGTTAAATTAGGGGTGGGCTGAAACCAAAGATGTCCACTATGGGATCCAGAGTTGCTCCTCCTCGCCACCCTTCCAAAATAGTAGGTAGTTGCAGTTCCCTTCAGTCAATTCAAGGCTACTGCTCTCGAGGTGAGTTTGCAGCACCACTTACTGCTCAGGTGCTTACACTGTGGCCACCCACACTCCTGGTGTGGTCGGGTGGGAAGATCTGTGCGGAGTTCTGTGCCGGGGGACCTGCCACACCCCATCCCTTCCCCTGCCTGCCTCCATGCTACCTGCCGGAGCCTGAATTCACTACAGCAGAAACCCACTGCCCCCTTATACAGTCCATAAGGAAAAACAGATCCCTGATTTCTGAAGGGAGAAGGGAAATCTATAAAAGCTGCAAATATTTAACAAGATGAGAATGTTTCAAAAAGCTTTCAAATTTCCCATCCAGGAGTTCCCAGCAGAAATGTGATGGAGATGACCACCAGCTCCTGCCCCAGGTCTGGTGGTGGGGTGTGGATGGGGTGCCATCACCGCTCCAGGTTGTGTGTCCCCTCTCCATGCGTTGGAGGCATCTGGGTGGCCCCATGCAATGGCTGCTGCTGCTCAGAACAAGGGGCAGTTTAGTGCCTCCTCCCGGGGGGTTCTCTAACCTAGTTAAACCCCGCTCTGCATACCTGCATCATGCTATAAGCTTCATAACGTGGTGTCTGGAGCCCTGCTTGCTGGCACCGGTGGTGGGAGAGGGCAGAGGTAAGCAGGCCATCTAGTAAAGAAGGACAGGAGTGAGGTGGGGAGAAGCCTCATTAAGGACAGAGCAATCAGCACTGGCTCAGGCAAAGCCCATCAGCACTGTCAAAACCTCTGTGTCAAAGTCTGCAGTTGTGGTGACATGTCCTCTTCTGGGAGAGCAGTCCCCAGCCAACCCGATGCGTGGTGGGGTCTTGATACCTCTATATAAAAGATGCAGTGTCTCTATCATTGCCAAAGACAGGAGACTGAAAAGCGGGTGGGCTCTGCTCCTGAACTTTTTCTTCCTTTCTTTTTTATCATTTTTTTGGCAAGTAGGTTGCGCCTGGGCTGTTTTTGCAGCACAGGATGGTATTGGTCTGCTGCAGTATGACAGCCCCTCGGCAAGAGCGGGATTGACAGATCTGGCTGGAGTACAAAGAGGAGCCTCAGGAGTAGCTGGGTGCAGGCCAGCAGGATTTACTGGTGAAGGCTCACTCCATCCAGCAAAGTATGTAGCTACTGGCGGTAGGACAAAGCAGCCCAGGACTTGCAGGGTCTGCAAGGCAGAGAGGAACAGTTTAGAGGCACCAGGAGAGGCAGGGAGCAATGGGGTGGTGAGTGCAAGGAAAAAACATCCAGCTCTCCTAAATCAGTGTGATTTACCCCCAATGAGGGGAAGAAAAGGTCGTGGTTGAGTGTGGGCTGTCCTTTCAGGAGGACCTGCCCGTGGTTAGGGCTGTGATGGTGTGAGTAAGGCCCAGGCAGGGGGACTTGGTTGTGCTCCAGGAGAGATGTCTCTAGGCTTCTCCTGCCTCTGTGTGATGCTTGGTACGGCCAAGGTGGGGTTTGTTTGGGGTGCTGCAGCCCAACCTGGTGTCTGTGTTTCCCCAGGAAGTTCCTGAAGGTCCAGTGCCTGGAGAGTGGGCAGTGGGAAACGGGGCGCTGCGTCCCCGTGGTGTGCGAGCCACCCCCTCCTGTCTTCGAGGGCATGTACAACTGCACCCAGGGCTTCGAGCTGGACAGCCAGTGCGTCCTCAACTGCGAGCAGCAGGGACAACAGGTGAGTGACTTGGGGGTGAGGCAGAGATCGGCCAAGCATTGTGCTTTGGAGAACCCAAAAGCAGCTTGACCATCCCCAGGGCCACATGCCCTTGTACAACCAAACAGCAGTTGCCCTGCAAACCCAAAGCTTTTCTTGCTTCATACCAGCACATGGCGGACCACTGCCTGGGGTGCTCTCCTTCTCCCTGGTGACCCTTCCAAAAAGCACTGGTCCTAAGCAAGCCTGCTTGTCTTGAGTGAAAAGGGTCAGAAAGCAAAAGTAGAGGGTTTCCAGTGGGTTTGGGGAGCTGATGTGAATGCATTTGCCTGGGATGATGGGCAACCTTGCTGCAGCAGGCTTGCTAGACAAGGGGCTTGCGTGGGGATGGAGGCTGCTGCCTGACAGGCTTTTCCACCCAGGTTTTGCATCCAACCTGCTGGAAGGGTCTTGTTAAAAGAAGTGTGGTTGTGTCCCTCTGGTGGGATCCAGCAGCAGCTGGAAAACAATTTGCTTTCTGGTTGGTACTACAAAGCACTCATAAGCTGGACCAGATGGCGGCAACCCGGCTGCCCCGGACAACTTCCCTCTGGACTTTGCTGGCAGGAGGGGGGTCCTTGCATTTTTCTGCCACCGGAGCTGGGCAGCAGCCAGGCAGGGTAAGCCCTGCCACTGCTGGTAGTAATGCCAGCTGCTCTTCCTCTGCTTTGCAGGTTCCCATCGTCTGCACCAAGGAGGGCTTATGGACAGAGGAGTTCAAACTGTGCGAGAGCTTACGGGGCACCTGCCCACCACCCCTGGAGCTGAATTTTGTGGAGTACAAGTGTGAGCAGGGGCACGGCATAGGTGAGGGCATGCAAAAGCTAAACAGTAAACCAAACCTTATGTTGACTCAGCCCTCCTAGAGAGCTGAAGGTCACGATGACTCTTCTTGTACCAATCCCTGCTAAATATATGAAAAAAAATCCTGTTCTCTCTTCCATCCTCTTTCTAAACCAGGGGTGGCTTTAGCCTTGTGCATGCCCTGGTTGTACTCATGGGCAAGACTCAAAGCTAAAGCTGGATCCAGTGTAAGCATCTCTCTTGTCAGAAGGAGCAGGGACATGTCTCTAGGGCAAACCCAGCCCTTTGCAGTAATTTTCCTAATCTCTAGCCCTCCATCCCTGCTGAGGTCTCTCGACTTGTTAATACTGCTGCCATTTGCAGGTTTAATGTGGCAGGTCCTAGATAAAAGCCGCAGTGACAATTGTGTGTAACAGGGCACTTTCACCAGATGAGGGACCACATCATCCATTTCTTTTTTCAGAACTTGGTCGCTTTGCACTTTCAGGAAAAGCTGCAATGCTCGGTGACAGTCGTTGCATCTTGCCTGGCATCCTGCTGGACAGGACACTTGAGCAAAGCCTATATAACTCTGAAGCAAACACACCAGTCATCTGGGTCTAATCAAAACTGGCTGAGGCAGTCTAAGGACAGGGCCTGCTAACATTAAGCTTTGGACAGACCTGATGTGTGGCTGAGGTTAGGGCTGGGATCCACCAGGTTTTCTAAGGTGGTTTTTGCAGCTTTTTTATTTCCTGAGTCATAGGAAGGCAGTGGGAATTCAGTGGGATAGAAGAACTATGAAAGATGCTTCCTAACATGTCAACAAACATCCAATAGCATCCAGGCCAGACTTATTTTCATGCTGGATCCCACGTCCTGCCATCAGGGCTTGAATCTGTCTCATCAGGGCGTGTTGAATTTTCGTCTCATCTGGGAGGAGGGAACTGGCCACAACTCCTGTAGGCTCTTGCATAATTCAGGATTTGAGGAAGGAAATGTCATCGCAGGTTGGGAGGAAAAGGGTCTCCTCTATGTCTGCCTCTACCCTCAGTGAGGAGTCTACATGTTTGGGTCTGGTGCCCTTCTGTAAAATATCATTGCCTGGTTCCTGATGGAGTCCTCAAGGCTCTCTCTCCTCCTGCAGGTGCTGTGTGCATACCTTCCTGTATCATACCTCCCAGCGACCCTGTCATACTGCCCGAAAATGTAACTGCTGAGACTATGGATCACCATCTGCAGCCCACCAGAGTCCAGGTAAACAGGGAGGTGGATTCCTCTAGCAGAGGGTTTGTTGGCAGCATAGAGGGGAGACCCCCTTCTCTCTATCTAGTGTTTTTTAACCAAAATCTCTTTGACTTGGGTGAAGAAGGGTAAGATTTGGAAAAACAAGCAGCATAAGTGAGCTTGGAGCTGGCTGGCCCTCTCCAAGGAGCTGCCCAGGCTGCATGCTCTGGAGGTACCTGCTGCTCCCCATAACCAGGTTCCAGTGCCAAGGTCCCCCCTCCCACCGCTTCTTTCTCTCTTCCCTCTTCTGTGGATGCTACTGAACAGCTCCTGCTCTCCCGTACCAAAGTTCAGCATAAGTTATCAGCTCCTAAGCCAGCTTTCAAGGACTCGCAGGATACCACAATGAATGAAGTTAAATGCAGGAATCCCGCTGATTTTTCGGGACGTGCCATATGCCTAAACCTACTAAGCTGCTGTTATTGTCAGCTAGTGTGCTGGGAGACCAAAAACCACCCCTGGCACAGCATAAGCCTGGGTCCCCGATTACCTGGCAGCAGAGATGCAATCCCAGGCAGGCATCTCTCTGCCAGGGAGGAGGCAGGGCACTGTCAGCTGAAAGGTGTCTCTGGCTGCCAGGACCCGCTGGCCGGCCGGTTGCTTCTGCTGCTGGAACAGGGGAGCCTTTCCCTCCCCATCTCTTACTCATTTTGTAGGCAAAACAACTCAAATAGCTCAAATAGTTTGGATCCTCATGGCACGACTTTCCCAAAAAGCAGCTCCGCTGGGGTAATATTTCTTAAAATAAAAATGAGATGCATAAGGAAGGAGGTGGAACAAAGAAAAGCAAACAGTCTTCCCAGGAGCCAGCACTCCCATCCAAACACTTTCCCCTCCTCCTGGGAAGCCGCAGGAGGCCCAGCATCGTGCTTGTGGATACTACTGTATGTCGCCTTGAATCAGACCCACGACGGATCGCTGCCGGGGGGTGAGGACGCCCGGGGCGTGTGGGATGGTTAAGCACGAGCCTTGGAAGGAGTCCTCGCCTTTGAGGGATTGGATGGCTTGGCCTGTCGAGGTGGTGGTTGTTCAGCTTCCCTTTCACCGCCACCGCGGGCTTTCGTGCAAAGGAGGCATTTTGCAGAGAGGAGGAGGAGGGAGGGGAGGCGTTATTTTAAGAAGCAGTGGCTTCCCCTTGCCAGGAGCGTCTTGTTTTCCTCTCTGCCCTGGCTTCTGCCTCGCTCCCTGCTTTGCTCCTCCAACCCTCCAGCAGCTTGCCATTCTTGGGAGCTGCTGTGCTCCTGAGGTGGTGGAGAGGATGGGGCAAACCACACAGGGAGATGCAGTGGGCACTTGGGGAGGGCATGGTCCTGTTTTGCTTTCAGCTCTGATCCATTGCATCCTGCGGCAGAGCAGGTTTGTCCCTCTGCCTTTATTTCCCAGCCTGGAATATGAGTATACTAGTATGGATATGCTAAAATGCCATTTAAGTTGCACAACAACCACATATGAAACACCCCAGTAGGGTTAAGATGCAAACATCCTCCGGGCTGAGCACGAACAGGCTAGCTCAGCCAACATCCTCAGCCTCTGCCCCGTCTGATGGCAGCTCCCTCTGAGTCTGCCTTCCCTGCGCTGGCTGAGGATGTCCAGGACCTCACCCTGTCCCAATGTGGGCAGAGATGGCTCATCCTCAGCTGCTGTGCCATCCAGGAATGATGGAGCTGGTCTGCTTGCTGCTGCAGATTTCGGATGGGAGGCTTGAAGAAAACATATGTGTCCCTCTGGGTGATTCCTGTGCTGTGAAGGGCATCCTAGGACACTTTCACAGGCCAGCCATCATTTTATGGGGCCTCAGATTTCAAAGTCTGCCTGAACTTTACAAGGAGGAAA
Organism: Strix aluco; assembly: GCF_031877795.1. Taxonomy (NCBI): domain Eukaryota; kingdom Metazoa; phylum Chordata; class Aves; order Strigiformes; family Strigidae; genus Strix; species Strix aluco. The sequence continues at coordinate 31,725,638 of NC_133938.1, read as the reverse complement.
TTGCATGTGTGGTGGGGCTTTTCTTCCCCCTGTATAATCATGAGTGCTCCCCACAAACCCCTGCTGAATGAGCGGGACAGCGCTTTCCAGCATGATGAAACAGAGCTCTTCACATCTCGCTCCTGTGTCCAGTTGGCTGCAACAGCTGAGTTTGTGCCTTGTAAATACCAGTGATAACCTCAGCCCCATGAGTGAACATAAGTCTGGCAAATCTGCTTCAGACCAGGTCCAGGGAGGTGAGTCCTCCTGGGACCTGGTTCTTGGAGCCTGAGCAGGGGTCAATGAGAAAATTGAGGCAGGCACTGAGTGATGACTGGCTGAACCCCCATCCTGTGGGAGCGAGAAGCTGGTGAATCCAGCATCACGCAGAGAGGTGATGGCAGACTCAGCCTGTTGTGGCCCTGGGTGGCTTCCTCCAAGCACCAGCTTGTAGTCGGGTCAGCCACCGTGAGGTGGCACTGCCAGCCAAACCCACTTCTCTGGTGGTCTCTGCTGTCTCCCTTTGTCCTCTCTCAGTTGCACGTCCATATACACCTACATACACACACACACATCTATCGAGCCTCTGCATTGAACAATGTACATTGGTTTGTGGGTGAACCAGGTGTAGCTGCATTGGGTTTGATGGGCTTCAAAGTGTTTCCTGCTGAGCAGAGGTGCAGGGAAGGTCCTGGGTGTGCCACTGCTGTTCTGCACTGTGATCAGCAATGCAGTGTTGTGGCAGATCCTCTACCTCCAGAAAGCATCGGTGGCTGTTGCCCTCCCTCTGCTGCCTTGCCTAACAGCTCTTTTCTCCTTCCCTCTTCAGCATATTGTGTGCACGGGCAGGCTGCGGTGGTATCCGGACCCCTCCATCATTCACTGCATCCAGTCGTGTGAGGTAAGCCCCCCCTGACCCCAGCATGAGCCGCCTGCTCCTTGCAGGAGAGCTCCTGGCATTGAAGACTCACCCCAGCACAAAGCCAGAGGGCTTTAAGTTCGTGTTTGCTCTGAGCTGGGACCAGGGCTTGCTGGCTGAGCAGAGAGGCCAGAGCAAGCGTCCTTGGGTATGGTCCCCCGCAGCCAGGGCAATGCTGGGGAATAAGAGTTGCAGAATAACCCATTTCCTTCCTTGCCTGCTGCTTCTTAACCATCCCAGGAAGAATGTTCTAGCAAAAGGATTTCACTGGCAAGGGGTATCCCCAAAAAGCCCATGTTGACTCCAAGCCTGAATATTTCCTTAACCAGAACCGCAGTTCTAGAGTAACGTGGATCTAGAAAAGCCCTGCGTGACTCACGCATCCAACCAAAACAACTAGGATTTCCAGCCTCGTATATGCAAAACAAACCGCTCCTGAAGAATCTGCAGACAAAGAATTCCTTGCAGAAATTGGTTAGCCGCTCATTTTGCTTTGAATAACGACCAGGCAGGAGAAAATCATAGGCAGCCTGGAGTCAGTTTGCAAAGGAAATTAAAAGTAGGCGGTCTTTGTCAAGCACTAGTTGTTATTATGATTGAGGAAAAAAGGAAAAAGGAGGGGGTATTTTGGAATGTTATATGCTGAAAATTTGGGATTTTTACCAAAAAGAAAAATGTAAATGAAGTTTGCACACCAAAAATAGCCTTGGGATGTGCTGATTAGTTTTTTTTATGTGCTCATTTCAATGCAAATGATCGCTTTTGCTCACCGATTATGCCTAGCTCAGCTTTTTGTCAACTGAAGTGTGGGAGAAAGGGTAATGTTGCAGAGGGCATGTCCCCAGGAACGGAATGTTATGGGCAACAGAAGGTGCAGCAGTCATTTCCCAAACTTGATGGCTGTGTTGTGCGTCTCTACTGCAAGGCATGGTCTGCAAGCATAGGGGAATGAGGTCCTGTGCTAGAGAGTTGTTTGATGGTTGACTATCAGAGCCTAGTGATGGATCCTCCAGCATTTTGGGAGCTCCAGGTCTTTCTAAATGACATCTTTTAGCTCAGCTCTGGGGCAATGTATTTGAAGTAGGATGGGCTTATGTGGAAGAGCAGTCCAGATCAACCGTCTGGTAATCCTCTCTATGGTTCTCCTGCTGGCCAGGGAGAACTGTTCCTTGTGTCCTCTGGGAGTTGGTCCTTCCAAAAAAGAAACAGATGGGGTGTGAGATGCTCCTTCTTCCCTTCTTATGTAGCTCAGGTGAGAGAAAGCCACCAACACAGGCATGAGGGTACTCCCTTAGTCTCAGGTACACTGGACCAACCTCAGCCTTTCTTCGTCTATGGTTCCTGCACCTCACTTTGGGTCTGTGTCTTCAGCAAGAGATCCTGTAGGGGATGATGAAAAATGCCAGCTTATTTGTGTGTGATGTGTGAGAGAGAGAGATGGGGACTGCCTGAAGTCCCAGCATCTCACAGTAACAGTCTTCTCATTGGCCACCCAAACATGCTCACAGCCAGCATGACCTCTTTCTGTTCCTGGATGCTTGACATCCCCTCTTATTGTTAGAAAGCAATCCTAGAGAGCATGCAAGAGGTTAAGCAAGCCAAAATCTTGCAGTGTCCTACCAGAAGATGGAGAATCCATGCTCTTCAACACCCTTGTAGGATTTTTTATGCCTTTTCTGCTTTCAATTAATCTTTCATCAGGAATGACCAAGCAGTACATACTCTTCCAGCTGAGGTCGCACCAAAGCCCTGCACAAAGCTTCTTTGTGCTGGAAATGTCTCTTTTGATAGGACCCAGGACTCTATCTGTTGTTTCTGCCGTTGCATCAGTCTGGCAGCTCAGAGATATCCTGAGGTCAGCAAGTACATCCAGACCTTTCTCTACCTCCTTTGTTTCCAGCTGATGAACTCCAAGCTAACAGCAGATGTTTTACCATCAGTACAAGAGCTTGCCCTTCAATTTTATACAAGTGAATGTCATTCTGTTTCTCTGTCTCTAGTCCTTCGGGTCAGATATCCTGATCCTCCTCTGTGGAACAATGCCTTTTTCCTCGTTAGCAGTTTCATCAGCACAGGCCTATTTTTAAGGTCACAGTCACTCACTGTAATACTAATGAAGATTCATCCTCAGATTGTTTCTTTCACCCTGATGCTTTCCTTTTTGATACAGCTCACAGCTGCCTCCTCCCTGTTCTCCTCCTCCCTCCTCACTTCTCACATATGTGTCTTTGATTATTCCTTCCATTAGGTTTTCTTCTACAATGCTGCAGGTTGTTAAGGTTGGGCTTATAAACCAAGTCTTCCTAGATAACTTTTTTCACACGTGTTTTATAGTAGTCATTGTCTGGCCATAAAGAATAATTCTTACTAAAAGTGTCTCATTCAAAGTATTGCTCTGGGAGCTGCTGCTCATCACTGGGAAGAAGGGAGGTGTTACCAGTCCCTCTGTTTGACCACAGAAAATGTTGTGAATGTTTTTTCCACCTCATCTGTGCTGGCTTCCATCCTCATTCCTATTCCTCCTCTGCCTCCATTCTTATGACCAAAAGCACTGCAGTTCTCAGAGGTCCATTTCACTTGGGACCCAATCTCTTGTGGGGTCTGGGGACATCAGACAGCGAGAGTCAGGTAGAGATGGAATATAGCCTGTAATCTGTCCTTACTGCATGGTCCCCTCCACTCACCTTTTCATTTTCTCCCCTTCACTTACCTACACAAGAAATGTTCTGCTGCTGCACAACATAGTCCCTGCTGGGTCTGACATGGGTCAGCTTGACTTGCCATGTCCATGGGACATCTTAGTCCCAGGTTCTTCCTCGTTTCACAGTAATCCCTTACTGGGGGCACCTCCTTTAGGAGCCCAGCCTCTGCTCTCCACTGGGCAATGAAATGCTGTTCCACTGGACTGCCAAAGTCACCTCAGGTCTGTGTCACCCCTTAGTGATGTTGTCTCTCCATTGACTGCCAAGAGCACATTGGATGAGGAAGCTTTTTCATCTGGATGCCTCAGTGAGGGGAACAATGCTATGTAAGAGAAATCCAGGCCACCGGGCTGCTTGTACCATCTCCCTGGTGTAGTCACTGCAGGCTGGGGCACGGCAGCAGTAGCCAAGCCTCAACTCCTCCAGCCCCAGCTGGAGCCCTGCCTCACATTGGAAAGTTCAGGTCACCACGCAATGGCATTAGAGGGATTCTCGTTCATCTTTATTGTACACTGGCAGCAGATCAGCCTGCTTGCTCATCCCTCTCGCTCCTCTCCCCACCTCCCTTCTCTTTCCATTAATCTGGTCATCCATCTGCTTCCCAGTGTCTCGCTGTGCCTTGCCAAGTTCCCCATTCCCAGCGCAGGGAGACACATAGTTCAGCAAGGGAGGGAGGGAGGGATGCAAACCCTTCCAGGAGCCTGTCAGGAATACAAGTTAGCACCGAGCATGCTTTGCCTCTTGAGGCCCAACGGAACACCTCATCCCCTGCCATCAGTGCTGGGGCAGGGGGGCTTGTGTGTGGGGGGGAGAGGATGCAGGGGTGGGGGGTGTTGGAAGAGAAGGCTTGGGGCTGGGTGGAGAGGGGAGTGGAGGAGGAGAGAAACCCCTCTTCCTCACCATGATTTGGGAGAACACGGTCGTGGTCCTGATGGTGTGCTCAGCTCCTGTGAGGGAGATGTTTGCAGCATCTGGAGCCAGTTCTCCTAATCCATCCTGAGGTGACCACCTCTCAGCTACCCTCCTCCTGTGCCCCAGAGCAAGTGAGGCTGTTGACTTCAGAGGAGGAGACAGCATGTACAGTGATCCAGGTTGCTCCCTTGGACTATTCCTGTCACGGTCCAAAATAGCACATGCATGAATGTGGCTGCTGTTGTGCAACTCACTAGCTCTGCACTCTGCGATGTCCCACCACAGGGGCTCCTGTGGTTCAACATTGTGGCTGTGGTTTAGGTGGAAAAGTTCACTTATTTTATCATCATCGTGTTTACCCAGTGTTACTCACAGGATGGAGTAACCACCACTGTTCTGCTCAAATACACTTAGAGGAAGGCAGGCTGCTGCTGCAGTGATCAGAGTGAAGGTGGGCAGGCTCTTCTGGGCAGCCAATACATTGTGCAACATGCTGACCTTGCCCCCACCCTCCAGCTCTATTTCATCATTTTCTGCAGGTAGCAAAGGGTTAATTGCAAGGGATTTAAGACAGCATGCTCTGGGCAGACTACAGGGAGTCAGACCTTCATACTGGTATGGTAGGAGCTGGACAAAAGCTACCACAGCTGTGGTCTGCCTCAGTAAGGTAGAAATTCCTTCCTGATGTGACTCGGTGCCTTCTCTGGCTGGGGTTGGCTTTGCTGTGCTTTGCTCTGAGCAGTCCTGCCTGCATTCTGGGGGAACGTGCAGAGACTCTGGCTTGAGGTCTCCGCTTCATGCCTTTGGTGAAGACGGGCCATACCAGAAAGCTGTTGTGAACGTGAGCTGCTGGGAAATTTCTCAGGTCTTCCCTGTGTGTGGACAAGGTCTCGCTGCCCTTGTGCGTGCTGCTGGTCATGTTATCACGATCGTAAAACACTAATCCGTTCCCTGTTTTGTGGTTTTGCTGAGGTATTACAATGGAAATGATGAGATAGGGATTGAAGTGTGTTTGTGGTTACAAGTTTTTCTCAAGTCTCTCGATCCAACAGGTAGTCAAGGATCCCGATGGATCCTTGGCTCTTCCCACCAGCACGCACAAAACCCTTGTTCCACATATCTGTGGCTTGTGTCCAGCATTTGTCAGCCAGAATTAACCCCTTTGAAGGCATATGCAATAGGGATGGTGGGAAGCCTTATCTAAAATCAGGGTCCCACTGTGTTTTAATGTGACAGGGGACAGGGTGCAACTTGCTCCCTGAGCAAAGCACTGCAGTTGGGATCCAGCTGCAGGCATCTGGCTCTGCTCCTCACCATCAATGGGGCTGGGGCCCCTTGGTTATCCCTCGTCTCAGACCTTGGGGGTCTCTGGTTTTGTACCGTGGCAAAGCTCAGCACAGGAAACCAGGCAGAAACATGGTAGGGTGCTCTGCTCCAGGAAAGACATCCTCTTCTGCTCTCCTGGGGCCTTAAGGACTACAGGCACCCCAGCTTCTCCAAGGAGACTCTCTAGAGCAACTAGGTAGCACAGCATGGCCAGAATTTAGTCCCCCTCTCTTGTTGCTCACATCATCAGTCTCTTGTCCCCGTGGGAGCATTTCATGACACCATTATCCAGCCTGCACTTCCTCTGTCTGCTGTCTGGCTTTGAAAATGCAGAGAAGATCCTACTGGATGTGACTGTTGACCATGTGACTGCTATTTCTTCACAAGTCTCACCAAAGCCAAAGTCTAAAGCCCATGTGGTCCAGGTGACCAAACAGGACTTGATGAGTTGCCCTAGATCCTGGTACATTCAAATTTTGGATAGTACATGACCTATTGGCCTCCGCATCTCAAGAGGATGCAGCAGAGTTGGAAAAAGCGATCAAAATGATTAAGAGGATACCACTCCTTCAAGGAGACCCTAAAACAGCTGAGACTTTTCAGTTTGGAGAACAGAAGACTGCTGGAGGTTTGCCAAGTCACAGAAGTGCTGGGTACGATGGATGCAGAACTGGGGAGCACTCACAGAGACTGGCAAGGGGTTTGTTTCAAACAAGTGAAAGAAAGTGCTTTGGACACAGCAAACATTGGACTCTGAAACTGGCTGCTACCTGAGACTGCAGGGGTGAGTACTAGCTTTAAGTTCAAAAAGGGATTATAAAAATCAGTGGACATCAGGGCTACAAACAGATACCAAAAGGCCCAGGCAAAGCTATACCTTCCACCATGTTTAATGCAGCAAGTGCAGATGGTGGGGGAGTACTAGGAGCATGGACTGCAGGTAGCAGTCACTTCTGGATCAGACCTGGCCCCTGACTGGTGAAGGCAAAGCCCTTCATGCTAGGGAGGTGGAAGGCAAGATGGGGAGCTCTCTACATATCTGCTGGGTATGTTTTCATGGTGCTCTTGGCATGATCAGCACAGGCTGCTATCATGGGATATAGCCTTCCAGCGGATGGGCCCAAAGAAATATATTCCTCTTCCACAAATCTCAGCTGAGGCATACTTTTCCTAAACTGTGAGAAGATCTCTGTCCCCTGCACACACGTAGAGTGTGATTATAGAAACCTCATTCTCTTATGAAAAAACAGAAGGAAATAAAATGATCACATGCCAGTATGATGCAAGGACAGGGGCCAGGTGCATCTCCTGCCTGCAGGGACAGGCTTAAAGAGCCCCGAGAGATGGGGACCTTTTGGCATGGGTAGGACCACAGCATCCAGGCACACCACCAGTGGTGGTCGAGGGCCAAAGAGGTGGAAGCAGGCCCAGCTTGCCCAGGCCACACTGCGCAGGCTCCCTGCACTTGGGATGCCCTGACCTATGGCTGCTTCTCTGCCCTCTCCAGCTCAGGTGCCATCCCTCCATCCCTGTCCACATCCCACTTTCCCCTCTCCCGGCAGTCACAGTCATGCAGCGGTGACACAGAGGGAGGAGTGGAAAGCCACTGAAAGCACCACTGGAATTAAAATCAATGAGTTGCTTCTGATAATAAACAAACATCCCCAGGCATAGCCCAGCCAACTCCTCTTCCAACACGAATATTCATTCCCCTTTAGTTCCTTCATCCCTTGTACATTGTTTTTCTTTCTGTTTAAGATCTGTAACAAGAACTTGGCAGAAACCAGATACAAGTGGGTCAGGAGGCCCTTGTGGTTTTCAGGGCTTGTTTTCCATAACCCGTTCTATCCTGCAACATATTTTGCACAAACGGCTTGGCAGGAGATCTAATCCATGGCGGCAGGCGAGCTGCTGAGGGCAGGATTGCAGGCTGGTGCTCATGGCAGGGGAAGTCCTGGCTTCTCTCATGCATGCAGAAGCAGCCCTGGGAATGGTGAGTGCTGGGGACCCATCTCCAGGAGCCACCATGCTTGCCAGGAGCACTACTGACACATGACACCTTCCTCTGCTCCCCTTTGCTTGTTCTTTCCTGCTTCTGTTTTTCTTCTCCTGCTAGCACTGAAAAGTGTAAAAAGGACAAGGTTAAGGACCCCACCATGAATAGATCATGGACACGGATGCTTTATGGAAGTAAAGACCTGTTCTGATATGATGTTCATCTACACCAGCTTTCCATCCCTTTCTTTACTCTTGTTCCCCATGGACTGTGCAAAGCCCTTTCCACATCACTCTCTCTTGAGACATGGGGTCTCTGAGGAGCAAGGCACAGAGCAGGACAGAAATAAAGAAATGCATCCCCATTCAGTAGCCCAAAGTGCCGCATACTTACTTCTGCAGCAGAAGTGTGTCCAAGTCAAATCCTGCCCCGGGACACAGAAGCACTTTCAGACACCATGACAGCAAGGACCTGCTCTCTCAGTATAGTAATTTACAGCAGCATTCAGGCTGGAGAACAAGCAACAATCTAACCTCCCCACTTCAGACACTGATCCTGTCCAAACTCAAATCAGACTGATTCAAATGGGGCCCAGATGTTTACAGGAAACCAATGTCCAGGGACCCCCTTGGTCCTTAAGAACACCTAGAGCTGCATACCAAGACTGCTGGGAGCTGAGCTGTTGCTTGCCCTGGGCATGGTGGTACAAGTGATGGCACACAGGCTGAAACAAGACAGCAGGATGCTGCCTTCCAGTCTGTCACCTCTTCCTTGAAGCATTCCTTTGAGTATATGGAGCACTTTCTCAAGCAACAGGCCTCTGTTTTCTTGGTGAGGCCTGGCAGGAAGGATGTTGGAGCTGAGCAGATGTTCCCAAAGACCTGAGAGGTGATATGCACACTGAGCTGATGAGTGAGTGGCTCAGGGACACCAGCAAGTTCAGAAACAATTGGTATTTCTCCATTTTGCTTTCTGGCTGTGTCTGAGGTGATGGGGCAGGTCCATGATGTCTCCAAGCAAGCCATCCTGCAAGCATGTGGCTCCAAGGGACAGTTGCCATGATTCAGAAGGAGCAGAGGGCTGGCTTAGGGGACAGAAACTGGGAGCCACAAAAATGATAGATGAAGTGCTGGGTCTGTAGGAATTTGTTTCTCTTTTCTCTTCTTCAGTCCCTTGGTCTCAGGTGCCTCTTGCCAAATTTCTAGAGCTCTCTTCCTCTGAGTGGTGTTCACCCTGCCTGCCTCGCTGCAATGGGCCAGGTAGAGCTCACGCCTTGGAGTGGCTCAGGGCAGTGAGGCATCCCAAAAAGCTTTTTGAGCAGAAGTCAGTCTTGTTCCCTCTTTGTCCCTCTCTGTGTTTTTCAGAGCTGATTTCCTCCTTGCGTGCTGGAGAGCCTCAGGAAGGAGAGAGGGAAAGTGAATGTGCTTGGGGTGTCGAGGGGGGAAGAAAAAAAATAATAAAATAAAAGACACACTGCAACAGAGAGAGGGCCAAGAAAAATATTTAATCCAAACAATGAACATTGTCATTTCCTCCCACAGTCTGCATTCCCAGTCAACTTCCCTGGGCAAGCAGGGGGAGCCAAGAATGGCCGGGCTCTCTGCCTCACCAGCATGAGTGTGTGTGTGTGTGTATGTGCAAGGAAAGGGATGTGTCCTGGGGACACTGTTCTACAGCATTGCTTTAACTAGCTCCTGTCATGTGGCTGAAGGGACTGACACCATTCCGAGTTTCCTGTAGGGAAACAGTGGTTTGGAGCACTGTTGGAGGGATGTGGACAGAGATAGCCGGGGGAATTTCCAGGGACCTAAGCTGGGGTGGTAGATGCATAGGGGCTTTAAGTGAACCAGACTTTTAACAAGGCTTTGGGTACCCTTCAAGTCCTCCCAGGGACCTCCCAGAACTTTCTGTAACATCTTGGCTAGTGGCTGAGGTGGGAAAGAAGGAAGGAAAGGCATCTGGCAGGGAGAAGCTGCCCTCTGCCTATCCCTGGCCAAGGGCTGCTGTAGCCTCCTCATGCTTTCCTTTCTCCATGCATCCCTGCCACATGCAGCAGCTTTCAACTGGGATGCTGCTTCTCTTGCATGTCTTAGACCCCTGAAACTGCAGTGGTCTCCAGTCCTGGGGCAGCTCAAGGTCCATGTCCCGCAGTTCTGTAAACCCCGGCTTGGGCTGACATCCTGTGGTGGGTTGACCCTGGCTGGATGCCAGGTGCCCACCAAAACTGCTCTATCACTCCCCCTCCTCGGCTGGACAAAGGAGAGAAAATATAATGAAAGGCTTGTGGATTGAGATAAGGACAGGGAGATCACTCAGAAGTTACCATCATGGGCAAAATGGACTCAACTTGGGGAAAAAAAAATAATTTAATTTATTACCAATCAAATCACAGTAGGATAGTGAGAAATTAAAACCACATCTTAAAACACCTTCTCCCCACCCATCCCTTCTTCCTAGGCTTAACTTTAGTCCTGATTTCTCTACCTCCTCCCCACCAGTGGTGCAGAGGGGCAAGGATGGAGGTTGCGGTCAGTTTGTCACCCCTTGTCTCTGCCGCTCCTTCCCACTCAGGGGGAGGACTCCTCGCACTCTTCCCCTGCTCCAGCATGGGTCCCTCTCACAGGAGACAGTTCTCCATGAACTTCTCCAACACGAGTCCTTCCCACAGGCTGCAGCTATTCCAGAACTGCTCCAGCATGGGTCCCTCCCATGGGATGCAGTCCTTCAGGAACAAACTGCTCCAGTGTGAGCTTCCCATGGGATCATGAGTCCTGGCAGCAAACCTGCTCCAGTGTGGGCTCCTGTCTCCATGGGGCCACAGGTCCTGCCAGGAGCCTGCTCTAGCACAGGTTTCACACAGGTCACAGCCTCCTTCAGGCATCTACTTGCTTCAACATGGGGTCTTCCACAGGCTGCAGGTGGATATCTGCTCCACCAATAACCTCCATGGGTGCAAAGGCACAGCCTGCCTCACCATGGTCTTCACCACAGGCTGCCAGGGAATCTCTGCTCTGGTGCTTGGAGCACCTCCTCCCCCTCCTTCTTCACTGTCTTTGGTGTCTTCAGGATTGTTTCTCTTACATATTCTCACTCCTCTCTCTGGCTGCTGCTGGTGTTGTGCAGTTTTTTTTCCCTAAAGTATGTTATTGCAGAGGCACTACCACTGTCACTGATGGGCTTGGCCTTGGCCAGCAGCAGGTCCATCTTGGAGCCTCTGGCATTGGCTCTGTCAGACATTGGGGAAGCTTCTAGCAGCTTCTCACAGAAGCCACCCCTGTAGCCCCCCCACTACCAAAACCTTGCCACACAAACCCAATACGCATCCCTCTGCTGTCAGATGGGCAGGGGTTTGCAGCTGTGCTAGGTGAGAGCCTGGCCCTGGCTACAGCTGCTTCCTCATTTCTGGTGCTGAGCACGTGCTGGTGCCTTTGGGGGCTTGCTCTTGAAGACCTTGCCAGGTGGTGGCTCTTGGGAGACCATGTGCACAGTGAAGGGAGGCGTTTCCCTGTCAGAGGTTTATCGCCCAACCCTGTCCCTGTCTCCCTTGTCATGCCATCTTCCTGTTGTCTCCTCCAACTGATCTTTCCATCATTAGTGACTCATTCATCACAAGAGCAGAGTTAACAGTGGTGAAGCTGATGCATGAGGTGTGGGTCTGACAGCACAACGGCTTTTCCAGGGCTGGTACCTGTCTGTCTGCCCTGCCAAAATGATGGTTCCCCTGTTCCTCTGGGTCTTCTTTGAAAATGGGATGAAGACACCTGCACATCCTCAGCTGCAGGGTTGCATGTGGTCATCTCAGAATGCAAAAGGTCCAAGGTCAATGCACAAAATACCAGTGTCCAAAGGGAAGGAGGCAAGGACAGCAAAATCCATGCTGACTTAGAAGCAGCATGAAAGCAAACTACACACCCTCCTTGGATGGAAGCAGCATCAGCCTCCTGAAGGCTGGGCGGAAACTTTTTGCTTGTTAAGGCTGGACTTGATCCCCTGAAACTGGGATCTGGGCTTTCTCTTGCTTATGGACAGATTGAAATCGCAAGTGCTTTCCATCCCAGCAGCAGCGCAGAAGAGCCTTTCAGCTCTTCGGTTACACAATTGGCCAGGTGCACACTGAATTTTTTTTCTTTTTTTCCACCTTCCTCTGAAGCATCTGGAACAGCTCATTGCCAAAAGCAAGGTACCGGGCCTTCAGGTCTGCTCAACCAGAGCAAAACCTGCATTCCTGGGAAATAATGTTCATCAAGTACTCATGACGCAGCACCAAAATATGTATGATATCGATGGCATCTGTGACTTATTGTTCATGCTCCATCTCTCCTTCACTCTGTCGCACCCTTTCGCGCTTTTTCACAGTGAATCAACCTACAAATAAGGTGGATTTGAAGAAAAGCGTCTGGACCCTGCCCGCCTCCCCGATGGCACTGGGTGCTCCCCACCGGGCAGAATGCCAGAGCTGGGGAGGGAGCCAGGCAGCTCGGCCCTGGCCCCAGGGATTCTGCAGGGATGGTGGAAAAACACTGTGTGCAGATGCTGCTCCCTGCATGGCATCTCTCAGCAGCTTCGAGTGAAATGGCACTGCCAAGCCCTCCGAGATGCTTCTGCCTGGGATGCAGTGGGATATAACCAGTCCTTTCTCACATCCCTCCTTTGCCTGCAATATTTTTCCCTCTTTTTATTTTTTCTTTAATTTTTTCTCTTTTCATTTGTACCTATTCCCAGCTTTGAGAGTGTGTGTTTTTTTAGCCTATTTAAATTGCCAAGCACTTGATTCGTGGTTACTATTTTTATGCCGGCAGCTCAGGGCTCGGGTCCGGCAGTGCCAGATGCTGCACCTCCACGTGCTAACACATGCCCCGCTGAAGCTTCTGTCTGAATAAACAAGGAAGATGGATGGCGCGAGCGGGGAGATTTGCTGACACAGCCCGGCTCTTTGGCTGCCTCAGTGGCACGCCGCCTAGGCGAGCAGCTCCCTATCACTTAACGTGGCGTGAAGCGGTTGCAGCAATTACCTTATTCATTTTTTCCTCAGTTTATATGAGCTGTTTCAACCGGCCCTTTTTCCCCCCGTGCTGGAGGATGCATATTCTGGGGACTGAAACCCAGCTGGCCATTTCCCTGGATCACATCCATTGCCTTTGCATGGCATGGCTGGGCATTGGTGTTTTCTTTTTTCATGCCAGAATTTTAAAACATCGTTGGTCTGCAGGTCACCAACATGGGCAAGCCTCCCTTCTCCCACCACTGGCGTTGCTTTCTGCAGAGCCACATGGCTCAAGCACAGGCTGAACAGTTTTCCTCTCTCACATCACCTGCTCTTAGCATGTTGCATTGCCCATGTCCTCCCTTGCCGTGACTTTTGCAAGATCAAAACAAGACTGATGGCCGCCTGTGCCCTCAATGGTGACCCACCAGCACCTTACTTTGATCTTTCTGCTTGCAAAGATGAAACTAGCTGGAGATTCTTGACAAGGTGAAGCAACAGGAGTCACTGTGTTCTCCAGGCACTGGGCGAGGAGTAGGGACAGCAGTCCCCGAACCCTGCTCCTGGCTCTCTTGAGCCTTGAGTCCAATTAGTCATTTTTTATTTTCCCCTCATACGTTTTTCCAATGTAATTTGGAGCATGAGTTGTTAAGTTTCCCCAACAAGTGTTGCCATAGGAGCCTGTATTTGTTTAGGGTGGGGTACGGGCTTCAGCGGGTTGAGAGGAGGGGGCAATTAGCCTTAATAGGTGTAGAGAGAAACTGAGAGCCTCTCCTTCCCCATCCTGTCCCTGCCTCTGTCCTCCCCCCACCTTGCACACAAGATCTGGAAATCGTTTCAGACCTGTGCAGCCGGGATGGGCAAACCTCCCCGTAATTGTATGGAAACTACCGAAGCGGCGGGTGTTGTTTTGCCAGTGAGTCATGACATATGGAGCAAAGCTCAAGGAAAAACTCCACCACATGGAAGGCTGCAAAAGCAAATCACACCCAGAAGAGCTCTTCCCTGCCAGTGGCCCTGGCTGATGCCCTGCCTGCATCCCTCCACTGGCCAGCCCCAGCATCCCTGCCCTGGCCCTCCTGGGGCTCAAAGTTGCTTCGTGGTTCAGAGACCTTCTTTGATCACCGTCATTTAAGATCTGCTGATGCTTTTCAATGGAAGAGGAGTGTTAACCCTATTGCCCTGGTGAAATTGCACACTGGTCTCCTCCAGACATTGTTTGCAACAGCAATGATGGGAGTCAAATCCCTTCCTGGTTTTGAGTGAGCTACCTAACCTGGCTGTGCCTCAATTCCCCAGCTGTAGGAAGGTTACTCTTTCTTCTTCTCTTGTGAGATCTTCCAGGCAAATGTAATCTCTCTGTGGCTGCCTGGATTTGTCCCAGGGACTGTGGTACTGACAGCACAGACACGGTGGTTTGCCATAATCCCTGCTGCTACTTCCTAAAGTGACATTAGACTGGGTTGAGGCCATTTCTGTTCCTTGTGAGTCATGATGACAAAAAGCCACATTGGTTCCCTGGTTTTGGCATGGCTTTTTCATGTGAATTATTGGTATTATCACTAGTCCCGCATGTTGGCTTCGGCTCAGTGGAAGCAGGGCTGTTATGGTGCAGTGATATTTTTCAGCTGTCTGTCATTCAGTTTAGGGATGCTACCGGTCAGTGTCCATCAAAGGCTGGGTGCAGGTATTTTCTGATGCCCAGCTGTTGTTTGGGGTCACCAGATCCAGCGAAACGGGTTGGCTGCTTCCATGAACAAAGGGGTGGCCAGGTTTCCAAGAGTCCTTTCTGATGACAGCAGTCCTCCTAGAGATTGGCCATGGTTGCTGGGTCAGTAGCTACCATCACAGGGCCTAGAGTGGGAGAAACATTTCAGTACTAATCACTCGGTCAGTGAATGGCCTCTCCATTCTGTTAGCACATTGGGTTGTTACTTGGCAGTGCTGATGTGTCTCTGTGATCAATAAACCTCGGCTGCAGATAGTTTCTGACAGTTCATTGCAAGTGCTTCACATGCACATTGTTTGGTTGCACCAGTCACACAGCATTGTTTCTCAGCCCTAGTTGGCTGCTTCTCAGCCCCAGTTGCTTGTTTCTCTTCTCTGATCAGATGACTCATGTAAACAACAGTAAAATGGATTTCTGAATGGCAGCTTGTGCCATTTAACATTTCTGGACAGAAAGCTATTCTGCAATAGCTTTCTGTTTCCATGTTAGAGCTGAAAGTAAACGTTTGTTAGTGATGGAGCATTTATCTGAGCTGCACCAAAACAAGTTGGGCTCTGCAAATCCTCAGCTGTCCAGGCAGACCCAACAGTGACTCACAGGAGAGCAGCAAAGGCCACTGGGCTGTGCCAGTGCCAAAGAGGAGCCACCATTATGTTGACAATGCAAAATCCATCACCACTCAATCATATGCTTTCCTTATAGAGGGTGAGATTTGGGCCACCAAGAAGAGAAACGAGGAGGAAGATGGCCAAGCCTGAAGCTGCAAAGTGGCCACTTCTCTTTTATTGCTGGTTACCAGTAGGCTTGTGCCCTCTCTGCTCAATCCAGAGTTGGATTTTGCCCACAGGGAGCTAGTGCTTAAATGACTATCCCTTCTGTTTGTCCCAGCTGGCCACCAGATAAGTAGCCTTGTAGTCCAACCTGGCAAGGTTTGGTGGAGCCATGTGCTGTGGACAGGGCTAAAGCCTCCAGTGGAGAGTCGAGAGGAATTTGGGGACATGTTGCTTGGGGTCAGAGCCAGAGCAAGAACATTCTGGAAAGGCATAATCCTTGCAACCAGCACTTGTCAATGCTTGGCTTGTCTTGGTTTGAGTGCAAGTACTTCTGGGAGACTCCTGACCTTGCTGAACCTTTCTCATAGTCCAAGGGAGATAAAGCACCTGCTTTCCTGACATTGATCCTCTAGCAGAATTCTCTGTTGATCCTCATAACAGCCTCCCTGCACTTATCTGCCCAAGCCAGGTCACCAAGCTCAACTTCAGAGCCACGCTCTTTGGGAGGTGGGATGCTGCAGAGAAGAGTTGGGTCAGCTTCTTACGGAGTCCTGCCCCAGCTGTGAACATGCAGAGAGCTGGGTTACAGCAGAGACACATGAGAGTGGTGTGAGAGATGGACAAGCAGATGACGTGGTGAACTGACTAACAGTTGGGTGGCAATGGACTCCGTGGAGAAGCACTGAGTGAGATGGGAATGGGGACATGTGGCATTCAGGTTGGGGCACTCCCTAGTGATGTGGATTTGCTTTCTCACTTGCTGACATACTCGAGCTACAACTGCTGACCTCGGAGCACCCAATCCTCCACACATATCAGCCAGGATACCAGTCTTCTGGTGCCCTTTGGCTTTAAAGAGGAGGTTGTGTATGGTGGAACTGGGCCTTGACCCTTCCCAGAGGTGCACAGGGGCCTTGCTGAGGACCTGGGATCTCTGCTTTTGGGGGAAACCTTATGCTTTTGAACAATCCTTTCAGCAAAGACTTGTTTCTCTGCCTAGCCCTTCCAAGCAGACGGCTGGTGCGACACCATTAACAACCGGGCATACTGCCAGTATGACGGGGGTGACTGCTGCTCCTCCACACTGTCCTCCAGGAAGGTAAGTGAGCAATTTCTGCAGTGCTGGCTGGGATTTAGGATTAAGTGGTGACTGGTAGCCATGCTCTTATGCTTTGCTGGCTGTGGAACTGAGCCTGTAATGCAATTCTCCCACGAACAGAGAACAAACCCATGATTTTAAACCAAAGCCAGCTGAAGCTGATAGACATCATCCCACTGATTAACAGCGGGGTTTGGACTCAGGCCAGCAGGACTGAAAGCTCAGCCCAGCTCCCACTGAGGTTCACGGGATTCCCTCTCATTTTGGGAAACAAGTCCCAAAGGAATGACTTCCATAGAATGTAGTGCTAGCCATGGTGAGTCAGAAGTCACCTTGTCATATAATTGAGCGATCTCAGGGGATTTTTGGTATGATCCATTGGCATCCACTATAGGCTGTCTTTCCCTCCCAATTCTCCTGGGAAGGGAAGGAGGGAGGAATAGTGTAGAAGGAGCAACTTGGCATTGGGGTTGCACAGACCATTCTTTGTTTCCCATCACAACCTCCCCTCCCACCTAACTTGCTATCCAGCACTCACAGCCCATCCTTCCTCAGCATATCCAACAGCAAAACAAATCATAGGCATGAGATAATTTCTCACTGCAAAAATATGTGAATTTGGATCTTCTCATCTTTGTTGTGGAGCTTGAATCATTTTTCCTTTCATCACACGTACACACACAGAGAAAAGGAAAAATAAAATCCTGGGAAGATCCAGTTGAGATAGGAGAGAAAAGGCTTTACACCCAAGTGATGAGTGAAACCTCTACAGAGATATCATGACATCTCAGAGCAAGGCATGGCTCTCAAGAGGTCTGAGACATCTGGATCTCTGGCCAAAATAAAGGATGGGTTCACAGTGGAAGGTGGGGGGGGATTCAGTCCCATGGGTCTCAGGAGACCTAGCCCCAGCCACACATCCCAGATCTCCTGCGGCACAAGCCTCCAGCACGTCACTGTTAAGGCAACTGCAGGAATATGGGGTTTAAACACCAAAAACCCACTCCAGCTCCTCACTGGCCCAGGCTGTAAAAAATCAAATGTGCTTCCACAGTAAGAAAAACTCCTGGCTCTGAGCCTGGTGTGTATAAAACCTCTGGAGGAAACTGTTTTCTCAGCTCCCATGGCCCATGACTGGGCAACTGTCAACCAGGAGCCAGACGCTCTGCTGGTGCCCTCCCACCTTGCTCTGCTGCCACCAGCTAAGGTGACATAATCTTGCTCAGCCACATACAGCTGTTGTAGAGAAAGCAATCTGCAATGAGCCTCTCTACCTTCATGGGATGTCTCAAAGCAGCACAGCTTGTGGGTGGCCCTACAGGGACCCACTCCCTCCCCCACTGAAGGCCGTTCCTGCTCACACAGCCTCCAGCCTGCCTGGGTTTTGTTAATCCATAATGCACAAGAACTGTATGTATCTACCCTGGCTCCTATATCGGGTAGTGTGGAGGCCAGCCTTTGAAGCTGGGAGCTTCGTTGAGTTCTTCATAGAGTTGCAGAAGATGAGGCTATGCTACATTCCTGCTTTGCTGAGCCTGGAAGAGCCAGGAGTAGCTTTAAGGACAGGTCCACGGGCTCAGACATGGACAAGGGGGGGCTTTCTAACAAGGGCCAAAGTAAAACTAAAATCTAGAGGTGCCTCAACACTGATAGCCCTAGTCCAAATGCCTCATACTCATCAGGGGAGACTTTGGGGCACCAGATTCAAGCTGACCCTTGGTTGCAAAACTTGAAACACAAGTTAACAAAAAGGAAAATGCTAAGAATAAAACTCAGCCAGGCACAGCTTGTATCAGAGCCCATTTCTTAGTGAGTGTGGAGCCTGGCAGTCTCCACAATGCCAAGAACATCAGGGTGCAGCCCAGAGTGTCTGTTTGTCTGTACTGGGGTGGAGAGGGCTTGCAGGGACATAGGGGTGCCAGGAGCCAGGGATCTCAAAGCAGAGGCTTACACCTCCCTTTGGTCCCCCCAGGTGATCCCGTTTGCTGCTGACTGTGACCAGGATGAATGCACGTGCCGAGACCCAGCAGCTGAGGAGAACCAGTAGCGGCACCATGAAGGGCCTCTCTCGGTCAGGCGAGCACCAGAGGAGCGAAGGGGCAGTAACGGGACTGCTGGGAACAGCAGAGTGTGAGGGGGAAGGAGGAGTAAGGAAGAGCCAGGCAAGAGGATGGCCACCACGCATGGAAGGGACAGGTGGCTGCCACCGAGCAGACAGTGGGATGTGGTATGGGAGGGCAGGAGCGTGGTGGTCCCCCCCCCATCGCTGCTCCCTCCTGAACCCCGCCGGGACACGGGCGCCAGGTGCACGCTTGAGGGGCTCAGCCAGGGGTCCAGCGCCACTTCGGCCATGCACTGGGCTGGGCTCCACGCAGAGAGCCCGGGCGCTGCCATGGATGTTTGTCCTGGTCCGGCGTCTGAGTGTCTGTCTTTGCTCTGGATTGTGTCACTATTCACCCCCTCTGCTGTACAGGCTTCTTTTAGCAAGGTCGAGGTAGTTGTGATCTCTCTGCAAATATTTAAACTTAATTATATATATATACATATATATAATATATATATAAATATATATTATATTTTCTTTGCTCTTGATGAAGCTGAGAAAGGATATCCTTTGTCACACACCCATGCTGCTGTGAAGTACAAACCATTGGGAAAAGCGCAGGTCGGGGTAGGAGGAGCAGGGGATTTCCCCTTCCTTGCTGAGAGGGAGCTGGAAGGGCGAACAGAGAGAGAAGCCAAACACCCAGGCCCTGCCAGGAGAGAGGTCCCCAGGCAGGTGGCGTGGAGGCTGCGACCTCAAGGTGCTCTCAGCAACTTGCAGGCACCAAGTTTTGCCCTTGGGATTTGCCAGTGCTTTGCCTTGCTCTGCTTACGGTCCTGGGTCAGGATTCTGAAGTTGAGGAGTAATGCTGCTGTGGCCTTGCATCACCCCAGCAAGCACAGCAGACTTGGTGAGCACTGCTGCCCTGGAGGGCTCCACAGATGCCCGTCACCCCTTATTTCAGAGCCCTCTGGGAAGGTTTGCATGTCTATGGGGATCGCTGTGTGGTCAGTAGGAGCAAAGACATGGAACAGTCCCTCTCTGTCTCGCTCCCCCTGGCCACTGCACTCCTAACTAGATGAGAGATGTAGTGGGCAACCCAGAGTAGCTGTGTGATGCTCTGAATGAAGGACAATGAGGTGGTCCTTATTTTCTTTCCCCACATCTCCTTTCCAAACATGAGTGTTGTCAGCAGTTCTCAGAGGAGACCAGACCCTGTAATGCAAGGAGAGACAGGACCCAAAAGACCTGTCAGGAGATTTTGATCATCATCTTTTCCCTCTGAAATTTTCCTTATTACTATCTCTGTGGCTGAGCCCATCACAGTGGACATACAGTCACTGACTTTCACAAGCCTCTTGCTCCTGTAGGCACTAAGTGGAAAACTTCAGATTCATTTCTAGCCCTGAAGAAGCCCAGCTAGAAACTTTGCCCCCCACAGCTG
The DNA here is from genome assembly GCF_031877795.1 of Strix aluco. Classification (NCBI taxonomy): domain Eukaryota; kingdom Metazoa; phylum Chordata; class Aves; order Strigiformes; family Strigidae; genus Strix; species Strix aluco. Next base: position 31,705,731 of record NC_133938.1, on the reverse strand, counting down.
GTTCCCAGAAGCTCACTTTGGCAGCCTGGACCCAGCCCCATAGAGACAGTGGGTAGGGAAGGTGCCTGGCTCCAGCTGGGGTTATCACTGATGGTTTTGTGCTGCAAAGAGGCAGAGAAAAGGGATAGAAAGAGGAGAGCAGAGCAGGAACCACAGAGTAGGAGCACGGACCCCGGTGTCCCCGGACGCAGCTGCAGGCTGGGACCAAGAGACCCAAGGCCACCCGACTGTGCCCTCCCTTCATGGCCTGTGCTGTTGGAGCCAGGCTCTAAGCCAGGGTTTGTCCGATGCAGGAACGATGGAGAGAGGGTGACACAGTGTGGAGAGACCGGGGATTTTCAAGGCATCCTTTGGCTTCCGCTAGCTACCCCCTACCCTTTTTGTCAGGTATATCCTAGAGTTATGTTTCGCTGGAGGACAGGAGTAGGGGCAGAAGTGCCTGGACATCCCACCAACATCCAGGCAGGAGATGCTTTGTCCTTCTCCAAGCCCTTTCCTGATCCCAAGTGTCCCCATCACCCCATGGCGAGTCACCTCCTGCCTGCCCTGGTCTAGGCAGGGATACAACAGGGAGGATGATGGGCCCCATCTCCTCTTGCAGCAGGGACACATTGGCATTTCTGTTCCTGTCACGCACAAGTGACAACACTATGGGGTTTTCATCCAAATGCACGGTCAGTTTGGCAGAGAGCTGCAATTTTTTGACAGAGATCCACTTTTCAATCAAAAAACCCCTCAAACAACCCAAGGAAATTTAAAAAAAAGCCCTTTGAGACTCTTCTAGCCCCAGTGTCCCCAGAAGGTGCAGCTTGGGCAGCCTGTCCTACTCCACCAGTGCAAGGAAGGGGAGATCCAGAGGTCCTGGCACAGCGGGAGCAAGGGTCATGGCAACCCCCAGACGGTTGGGGCAGTGGGGACAACGTGGGATGAGGGGTGACACTCAGAGGGAGCATTTCAAGTCCCGGCATCTTGCCGTGCCAAACACTTCCCTGCCTGGTGTCAGTGTTACCTGGATGCCTATGTTTTTACCCTTTTGGCATGAAAATCCTGGTCTCAGCAATGGCTCATCCCTGCTCACCAGTGTGTGCAGGGGAAAGGACCATGCCCCATGGACGGGGAACTGGGGTGGGGACCAGAGGCGCTGGCTTGGCTGATAGACATTTGTGCTTCTTATGAACGGATAGCTTCTACGTGCCGAAATATTGTTCTTCTATAGCGACACTGAGCGGTTTTTGTCCCCTTTAGGGTTTTATTCACAATGGAGGCTGCTGCTATTTTTATTTTTTTGTATTTGATAATTATTTTTTATAAAAATCTATGAAAAATAAATAATCTTCTCATCCTCCACCTCTTTTGCCTCCTTGCTTCACCTGAAAGGGGGCCAGGCTTGGGGAGGGAGGTGGTTTGGCTGCTCCCAGCGCCCTCAGTCCCACATATCCTCCTCTGCCCCAAACTATGGACACCCCCAGCACTGTTCCAGCCCAGTGGGAGAGCTCCTTTGGGTTTTGGGTTGGGGGGACACACCGCCAATGTCCTACCTATTCAAGGCTGCTACCCAGGCAGCTTTTGCTGTGCCACCAGCTGCAAGGACACTTTTGTAGATGATCTGCTGGTTATGCCACAAAATGGTTCAATTAATTGCCAATCAATTTTTGTAACTAACTCATCTTAAAGATAGGGAAAAATATGTGTGTGTTTGTGTGTGTTTGCGTGTTCACACACCACCTCCCTGGGGACAAGGAGCAGAGGGTGGCTCACACTAGAGCCAGAGAGACATGCCATGTGGCACCCTGGCAAGAAGTTAAAACCAAAGACAATCAAAAAAGTTGCTTTAAGATTTTGGGATTGTCTGGGTTTTTTTTTAAGCAACCAGATAAACTTTGTACCTATGGACTAGAAAACACCAAAAGGCCCTTCACAAGGTGGGTGGCCCTGCCACAGTGCCCATGTGGTCAGCTCCAGCCTCACCCTTGATAGTGGTGAGCCCAGGGCACCCATCTCCAGTCACTTCAGTGCACCACTGACACGAAGCGTGACAGGGACCAGGGTGAGCTGATGCCATAGTACGAGCTGAACTGTCTCCCATGGACATGCCCAAATCCCACAAACATCCCATGTCACCAAGGCAGGGGACATCCACAGGGCCCCCGTGGATTAGGACTTTGCTTCAAAGATGCCCACAGCTGCCCTGCTCTGCCCACTTGGCCAAATCAGCATTTCTGGTGCTCTGGAAAATGGGATTTGCGGCATTTGGTGAAGTAACCCATCCCGTGGAGCCTGCTGCAGCCACAGCCCTGCATGTCCCTGGCCATACCTGAGCATCCCCTCCAGACCAGAGGTGCCTGGAGCATCTGAGACAGGTTTGAAAGTCCCACTACTCCCCATGCTGGAAGGCTATCATGCCAGTGGCACAAGGAGGGACAGCGTGAGGCTGGAGGTTGGTATGTCCCCCCATTGCAATTCCTGATTCCCAGCAGCCTCCCAGCGAGCCAGATCTCCCATGGTGCCAGGTATGGAGCCATCAAGCCACAATGGCCTGTGGTGGCCATAGCTGGAGCTATGTCTGCAATGGGACCAGCCTGCCCTGTGGTTGCTTCCTCAGGCCCACAGGGTGGTTTACTGGAAGGAAACACTGCTTTTTTATAGACTTTGGGGAAAGGGGATTACAGGGTTTTTCTTCTTCCTACTGCTACCTCTTCCACTGTTCAGGTGTTTTGGTGTCCATCTTATGGGGTTTTTTTCCCTTTTGTTTTTTAAGACAGTTTCAACTGAGCAAATAAAATGGGCTTGAAAAAAAGGTCATGTTGGTTTCCAAGAGCAAGCAAACACAAATGGCAGCTAACAAAATCCAGGCTGCGTTTCTGATGGACCAGTTCTAGGGACATTTCAAGCCTCTCCCCCCATCAGACAGGGACAAGATGGTCCCTCAAGGAGCCCCATTGCTGTTTCGCAGCTCAGCATGTTAGGAGCTATTTCTTTTCCTTCTCCATGTGCCTCACTTGCAAGTGGTGGAGAAGGTGAGTCATGGCTGAGTAAAATGAAAAATTGGAAAGGACTGAAATACAACAGTGTCTGCAGTGGGTCAGGGACCAGGGGGCTGCTAGACACAGGGGGACAACACCAAGACTATGGAAAACAAGGAAATCCCATATTTCCTTCTGTGGGGTGGACATGAGCACATCAAGGGCCCTGGAGAGGAACAACGAGCTGAGAAAATGGAAGGAAAAGACCCTAACATGGGTGCCTGGTGCTGCACTGGTGGCTGGGCAAACAGGGAGCACCTGGGGACAAGGAGCTGCTCCCTTTAGCCCCAGAGCGGCTGGGCGCACTGCACAGCATTCCCTCTTCACCATGACCAGGGTGCCCTTCCCGTCACCGACAACTGGAGCTGTATGTACCTAGCCCCGATTGCAACAAGCTGAGGTGCTTTGGGTTTGTGTTGCTGCTGGAAGCCAGTGAGGCCCCGGCAAGTCCTTGGTCCTTCTGGCTGCCTGCGCCAGAGTGGCTGGGGATGCCAGGCACAGGGGCATGCAATCAGGGCTGTGGGCAGGGCTGCCCCCAGCGCTGGCCCTTGCACCACGTCCAATGGGTTGGAGCTGGTATGGAGATGCCCAAAATCAAAGCAGGTGTATTCCTACTGGGGACAGTCAATTCATCCTGAGTTGCCCTACTCATTATCTTTGATTTCCCTTGTCCTGTCTTTAAAACCCACTCACTCTTCTTCCAGCCATGGCTGATGGCCATGTGCCTCCTTTTGCTCCGCACCAGCCTCTCCTTCACTTCTGGTCTTTGCATGGACTCTCTCATTGCTTCCTGGAGGAGGAACAGCATCTTCTGGTGACATCAGATGACCGCTCTGGGGCAAAGCTTCCAAATCATGCACTTCCACCAGGGACACATTTGCTCCCATGGAGGACAGCACCTTAATGGGCTCCATAGCCCCAAGCAACAAGGACCCCAGTTGCGAGTCTTGCATTTAAAAGAAAAAAAGTAGCTGTCTCTATGGCAGTAGCCATGTGAAGAGCTGTTTTTCCACCCCATCCCCTCCTTTCTGCCAAACACCCAGCCTCAAGGCAAGAGACACCAACCCCTGTGTCCCCAAGACAATGAAGACACACAGTTGAGCAGGGTGGTGGCTCTTTCAGCAACATAAACTGGATTTTATAATCTTTGTCAGCTGTTACAATGGAGACCAGTCATTAAGAAATGGGGACATGGTGCCTTGTGTGTGGGCTCCAGTGGTGCCATGTTGTTCATGCATGTGTTGAAATGCAGCAATCCCTGCTGGTACCTGCTTTCTGAAGATGAATAGGGACTGTTGGCCAACACCAACCCTTCCAACACACACACACATTGCCAAACCCTTTCTAAAAATCTGCAATTGTGCTGGTGATGCATCCCTTACAGTCCACTTCACCCTTTTTGGAGTGGCTTTCTCCAAACCCCTATAGCTTGCAAACCAGATGACCCCCGAGGAGATTTTGTTCTGGTGAAGGTGTGATGAGCCAGCTGGGCAGAGACTTTCTTACACAGCAGCTCAGGCTTGCGACTGTGCACCCCGCTGCCACACGGCCCCTCTCCTCCTCCTCCTCATCCTCACATCTTGTTCCACAGCCACAGGTTGTTGTGCAATGAGCTGGTGGCAGCCACAGCACTTAACTGCATGGAAAATAGCAGAAGGAAAGTATCGGGTGTATTTTTAGCTTATTTTCCTGCAATTTAGTAGTGGGAAGAGAAAAAAAAATAAAAATGAAGTTGTTCCATGAGACTTAATGAAGTCTGGTTTCCTACGGATTTGTGCACTACAGCCCCTAAATCCCCCCTCTTCCATGTCCTCCCAGGCATCCTGCCTGACTGCAGTAATTCCCATCTCTCTCCAGGTCTCCCACCCATCTGGCAGAACGGGTGGCAAAACACACCAGGCTTGGCCAAGGGGCCAGCCCCTGCAAGTGCTGATGGCCTGAGCACTAGACACAACACTGCACTGTAAGTGGCTTTTAAGGCATCCTTTGCAGCTCTCACCCCTGTTCAGGCACTGATTTTTGCATTGTTTGTAGGACATTAATATTTGTGATACTGCTAGTCCTGTCAAAAGTCTGCCAGATGGACCAGGAAGCTCTCAAGGGGTGGCTGACCAACAGACGGCACCATCCCATCCACCCTATACACTAAACCAAACAGGCTAAAAGGAGCTTTTTTGGACCCTGATTCTAAATTTTCAGTGTCTGTGGAGGTTTGCAAAGCAAGGACTGAGAGCCCCTTGCTGAGGATGTGTAAATGCAGTCTTTCCCCACAAAGCCAAAGGTGCCTGCAGGCATCTGCACCTTCCGGGGCCTGGCAGAGCAGGTAGGCAAGGCGAGGCGTAGGACATGGCTCCAGCTGCATGTACTGAGTGGTTCGGGACTTGGCTAACCCAGTGGGCAGACGGGCTAATGCTAAACGTGTGTGAAGACGTACCCAAGTTCAAAGGCTGGGAGTGTTTCATCCATTACCAAAAGATGACATCAACTGGACCAAAACTATAAACAAACACTCCACTTTGCCAGAGCCACGGATTACTAACAGCTCCGTTTAATAGTCAGTTAAATTATCATCTGGAGTTTTACATAGTGTTACAATGATTTTTTTTTGTTGCTGTTCTTTAAAACCTTTTTTTTTTTTAAGTAATCCAGAAGGGTTTTGTGTTTCTTGCCACATGGCTATCTCACCCTAAAGCACCCTACTTTCAATCTACAGTAGTAAAACGTCACATTAGAGTTTTAATAGAACATCAAGGAACATGAATTGTAGCCATCTTTGTAAAGAAAAGGACCAAACCATCTTTATATGTTAAATAACTCCACCACAAGTAAAAGGTAGTAATGCTATTACAGGGGTACGGGTGTAGCAAAGAAAAGATAACGACCCAGAGGTTCATCTCAGGTGAATGATCGCTCATTAATTCAGAAATAAAACAAGAAGAGAGGGCAGGGGGGAGAGGGAAGTTGCAGAAATGGACAGTGTCTTGTCCAGCTTTCGTGTGGTTGGCAGCATGGGAAGAACCAGGTGTCCAAGAGAGAAAATGCTGTGCAGACTCAACAGTAGGACCCTGCAGCAGATGTGGACGGTGTCAGCTCTGCAGGGAAGGGCACACCTTGGGGCTCACCCGTTGCTGTTTGGGGTGAGCAAACCCCATACAACACATCTCACTAAGGCCAGGTCTGCAGTTCAGGTGCAACCAGCCTCTCCGGTCTGGGCCCCCATGGCAGGCTGCTGGTGTTTGTCTGAGATGGGCTCAGGTGTTAATTGAGGGATTTTGGCAAGAAAATCCAAGTTTAGGCAAAATTCTGAGTAGCAAACCCTGAACAAGGAAACCAAGAAGGAAGCCTTCACAAAGCCAGGGCCATCGTGAAAATGGCCCTGCAGACATGCCACACCAGCAGGACCTGCCAGCACAGTGGGTGCAGCAATGCCGTGGCGGTCAACCAAGCGGAGCACAGCCCCACCAGCAGACTGCACGGTCCGTCAGGGGATGGGGATGCTGAGTCCATTCAACTGTGTAAGGGTGCTGCCAAAAGACCTTGGACGGGTAACATTCCCCTTGCCCTCCGGGTGGTCCATCCCCCAGCCCATGGGGAAGCTGGGGCCAAGAGAGTGAGTCCGGCTCAGCCAGCTGATGATGCTGCAGGGTTTTGACTGACCACACAAGGGCTTTGAAATGTGAGCACAGAAGCAGAAAAGAAATATTTGCAGAGCCCCAGTGCAAATCTTGAGGCCGGACAAAAAAGTAACCTAGGCAGGTGTGAACACATGGGGTGTCCGGGGTTTTCCTGGCAGCGTTGCAGCAAGTGGTTGGCAGACTGCACCGCTCCCGTCCCTGCTGGTGCACCTAGTAAGCAATAAAAGAGAGGAGTCTGCTACCCAAAGGAAAACAGTCTGCGTTTCATATAAAGGCCACGTAAGCGGTATTACTTGGCAAGCAACCAACTTGCGTCTGGGCCAGAGCAGCCTTCGTTCAAGCATCCCTCCGAGGCATTGAGCGGAGGTGCCCTTTGCCCATCCCTGGATGGCTGCCTGGCTGGAAGTTAGAAGTTTTCTCAACATCCTCTGGGAAAAGCAAGAGGATAAACCAAAGTGTCTTGGCCAGGACTGCCTGTGACTGAAAGGAAAAGGAGCCACGGCTCAGTACAGATCACTTGCCCACATCTACCTCCGCATGGAGACAGGGCTGGTCTTGCTCTGAGCCCCAAGCCCTTGGCAGCATCAGGCACATCAAAATATAAGGAGAAACATATGAGAAAAAGCCCAAAGGATCCAGTTAGACTTCCTTCTTGCAATGAGCAGGCGTTTGCCTGATGACCCCTGGTAGACACATTCATTACAGAAACAGCGTGGGGATGCCCAGGTAACACTGACTGCTGGCGGCTGCTCCCAGCAGCTCCCCGGTCCAGGCCAGCTGCCCCTGAAGGAGAGCTCTGCCCATGAGAAGGGAAGAGCAAAGCACTGTGTCATCCAGCAGGAAGATACTGAACTGCTGTTGAGCAAATACTGTATTGCAGCGCTGTCGGCTGTGACTGGCTGCAGACCACAGACCACGCTTCCTTCTCAGCCCCATGCAAATATTTGAGCCATGTCCTTGGCAGGTAGAAGGAGGAATGAGGCAGAAAATCGTAAAAGATGGGCTGAAGATTGCTCCTGCCAAGACTGAAAAATGAAAAGGAACTTTCTCTCTGAAGAGGTATCATAAAAATCCCACTGTAGGGCTCCTGGCTTGTCCAGATCAAAGGTGCACAGCTAACAAGTCCAGAGATGTCTCCTCTGAAAACCAGGCTGGAAGCTAAAATGAAGCTGTTTGCTGCCTCCAACACTGTCAGTGGTAACAGAGTTTTGGAGAACAGTTTGCTCTGAACCAAGCCCAGTGTCCCAGGACAACCCCAGTTCTCTGGTTTAAAAAAATAGTCACGGGTGAGAGCTGCAGATGTGAGTCTGAACATGGGCAAGAAACACCCCCAGAATCCTGCCCACCACACCATGCCACTGAGCCCTTCAGGACCATCCTGCACTGCCACGTCGGGTATGCTACACCCCACTTCCCTCGCCATGCCGAGCCTGGGCTATGCCATGGCTACAGGGTGGCCGGTGCAGAAGGCAGCCTTGTCTGTGCCATCTGGGTACTGCTCTCTTGGCTGGGGCTCTCCTGAGCAGTAGTCTGACATTGCTTCAAGTCTTTATTATGGTGGTTAAAAAAATAATAATGGAAGGGATTTTTAAGTTGACTTCCTAGGAATGTGGTTCCACAAGAAGAAAACTCATGATGTCCGGCTGACCACTGGCCCTGAGGCCAAGCTGCCTTTGCTCTGGAGGACTCTGCATCTTGGAGCAGACATGGGCTTTGACCATGACAGAAGAACCTGAGGAGATGGGCTCACCAATGCCCCTCTCTCCTCGCCCCAGCTGGTGACACCATGCCAGCCCTGCCCTGCAATGGCACAATCACTTGGCAAGGTCTCATCCAATTCTCATGATTTACAATTGCAAAAAAAAAAAAAAAATCCCAACCCTCTTGGCCATCCAGTGGCTGTTTTGTTCAGCCATAACCATTAGCATCTCAACCTGACCTGCATGCCCTGCCTCCATTTTCCCAACCCTGAATCACCTGTTCTCCTGTCCTGGCTGTGTCACTGTGTTTCTCTCATGACTGGTGTCCCCCACCCTTGGGGATGGCCCCCACAGCCAAGGCAGGGATGGGGCAGGAGGAGAGGGCTGTGCCCTCCCAACCTGCCCTATCCACTGATGCTGAGGAACCTCTTGGCAAAATGAATAAAACAAAACCAAGAAAACTGGGTCCCACAAGACTTCTAACTAGAAAGGCTTTTGGCCAAGTTGAAGAAGAAACTAATACTGAGTCAGTCCAGCACAGAGCAGCCGGTTTCACTCCCCGGTCCAAATTTTTGCCTCCAGAAACATCAGTGACACCCTCCCCCCACCATGGGTCCATGTATAAAACCCTCATAAACGCCTGTGGGAAGGCCAACATGAGAGTGGACACCTGCAACCCTCAGTAGTCCTTGTCACCATAGTCATTGTAAAGGACACTCAGCGTCTGCTCCTCGCACGTCTTCTTGAGGTCCTGGCTGAGCTCCGACCAGTTGAGCCCATAGGGCTTGATCTCACTGTAGCGGCAGGCGAGGTATTTGAGGGACGAGCGCTGGAGGCTGATCTTGGGCTCTTGCAGGAGGCCATTGCACCAGCTGCTGAGGTCTCCCAGCTGTGAGAGGATGAGGCCAGCCTTCCTGCAGTGAGTGAGGGCACGGAGAGATGCCGGGGAGGACGGACAGCAAGGGGGCAATGGGGGTGATTGAGACACCATGGAGGGGATGGCAGGAAGGGCAGGAGGAGCATATGAGGAGAGAAAAGCAAAGATGGTTAAGAACACCACAGGGAGCTCCTGAAGGGAGAAGAGATAATGCAAGAGTTGGGCAGCATGGAGAGCAGCTGAGTGGAGCCCTATGGTGCCAGGATGAGGGGCGTTGGCAGGGTTGGGGGGACACAGCAGCCTCATGGCAGCACTACAAGCCTAAATGCATGCAAGACCAGCGCCTACCTGGGACAGGGATGCCCATGCCACCACAGCAGTGCTGGACCTGCTGCACTGGTCTTGGGACTCAGCTTACACTTCCCTGCCCTGTCCCCCCTTCATCTTCCACCCCATATCGTCCCCACAACAAGGCCAGGTTTGCTGAGGGTTTAGTGAGGGGACAGCCACAGGTGTAGCTGTGAAACCCCCAGCACTCCTTGGGAGGGACATCATCAACAACTCAGATGGCATCACTACGCACTGCTGCAGCTACTGGACCCCAAATATAACAGGATGGAAAGTAGGAGCCAAAAGCACTGCAGGCACTGGGGAGAAATGCTAAAAAGCGTCAGGCATGGCACGTGTGGCCAGCCCAGGGCAGCGTCACCACATGTGTCCGCTCCATGAAGTGCATGTGTTGCATATTTGGGAACTGTGCTGGTCACATTCGGGAACTGTGCTTGGTGTACAGCTCCTCCAGTGACATGTCAGGAAGGACAGGGAAAAGGCAAGCATGCTGGGAGCATCAATCCCTTACCATCACGTAGCTGAGGGGAATGTGATGGAGAAGAAATGCACAGTATTGGGAGCCAGCATGCTGGGACACCACTGAGCATGAAGGAGATTCAGGGAAAAAAAACACTTAAAATATGCCTGGCTTGTGGGCGTTTGCATGGAAGGATGAAGGTGAGACAAAAATTACAATCCTCATAAGATGCAATATCACAAGATATAAGTACAATGAATGACACTCCTGGTACATGACTTGTAATGTTTAGTAACAGTGTAGGAAATGTGTCCCACAGGACAGCGTGCAAACTAGAAAGAATATACTGAGGCATGCAACACAGGTTTGATCCAAAGAGCTCTGAGAAAGCAGGGGATGTGGTGGAGCTCCCCAGTTCTTTGCATGTGCGTTTTGCACTTTCCCATTGCAGAGAGCAAAACAAGGAAGAGCAGGTCATGGCAGTAGCGCTTTGTAAAGAGCCGCAACCCAACCAAGCAAGCCAGGAGAGAAGGTTGGGTGACAGAGGGAGAGGAGGTCCAAGAGGAATCCATCTTCAGAAGAAGACGGACATGCAGCACCCCCAGGACAACATAGCCTTGGTGTGGGCTTGTTCTGGTAGTGAGAAAGTGCTAAATTACAAACTCCTCATGTTGGATGAGATATTGGAAGAGCGCAGAGGATCCTAGCCAAATATGACCAAATTGTGCTCTCTTCTTTTCATGTTTTTCCTCTTAAAATTGTACTCTTAATGCTTTTATCAAGAAAAACAGGTTGCTCAGACAAAACACATTACGTTCATTTTAAACTTGTCTAGCACTTTGGGTGATCTCCAGGGAATCTGGCAAATGTGGAGGTAATGGATTCAAATGAAGTGTCTTGAAGGTAAGTATCGCATGTGCTTGGAAACCCAACAAAAGTTTAAGTGCCTCAAGAGCTCAGATAAGTTCCCTATCCAGCTTCAAGGGCAGTTGGTGGGTTAGTATAGATAGGGAAGAGAAGATACATCCCCTTGGTAGCTTTAACTTGGCATCTGTTCAGCACAGAACAGGCAGCAGATGCACAAACTGTGATGCTAGGGGGAAAAAAAAAAACCCTCTCTTTGTCACATTCTTACTTGGATAAGCAGAGGTTGTGTGTGGAGCACAGGGCTGTGTTGTGGCTGGTTTGACAGCTCAAGGGTACATGTACCAACCATTGGAGGAACATCCACAACCCCTCCACACCTTCCTCCAGGCCAGGTAGACGATGGGAGGGCTGCTTAGAGAGGAATTCATTTACCCCAGGACTAGCCAGAGCCTTGACTTTCCTGCAGAGGAAACCCTCAAGAGCCATCACAAAGGTGGCTGCAGCTCCGGATTGATCACGTTCCAGAGGTCTGGACAGAACGCAGTCCATTAAATACAGTAAAATTACTGTGAACTGTATGTGTTTTGTGTGTGTGCTTCTTTTTTAATGACCAAATGTTTAAAGAAATTACTGGAAAATGTTTAAAGAAATCACTAGGGAAAATTGTATTTTGTCAGTTCTGTGGACAGTGCTTTCTTTAAAGGGGGGAGCTTTTAGGATGTACTTCTGAAGAGTTGGGCTTACAAAAGTGCAGTTTGTGCCACTCTGTGAAATGGAAAAACAAATTGGAGAAACAAACTTCTCACCCTAATTCCTTGCAACAAGTTCTTGTACCACAGGCTGTCCAAAGAAACCCAGGGCATGGGGGCAGGTCTGGACCCACTGAAAAGTTCAGCTCTGCAGCCACGTGACACCTGCAGCCCCAGGGCTCACATCCAGAGCACAGCAGAAAGGTGAAGGTGCTTAGCATGGTGCTGACTCTGGAGATAGCCATCCAATGCTGGCCAGGTCTTCCAGCTGTGAGAAGGCAGCCGACCTCTCACTTGTCATGGTCCCTACCTCTAGACATCCAGGCAAGGCGTTGTGACTGACTCTCTTCCTCCAGCATCACAGGTACCCTAACAGGAACGTTGAGTATGATCCCACAGATTTTGGCCCAAAGCCCACAGACACCATCAGACTTCACTAGGCCTTGCATCAAATTCTACTTTGACTTACTACTTGCTAGAAAATTACTCGCCTTTCCCTGCATTTCCTCTCCTCGTGCAAAGTCCAGGGCTCTCTGCGGCTCTTCTCGGATTGGGAGGGAGCGACTCGCTTTCGTAACCCCAGACAAGTTATCTGCACACACCCTCGCTTCCTTTGGTCCAGCAGCCAGCGTCACCAAGAAGGGAGGTGAGCACACCCCAAGCAAGCAGAGCCAGAAGGAAGCATGGCCACGTGGAGGAGGAGGGACATGGTAGAGTCAGTCGCGTGGGTCCACATCCAGGACTTCAAAGGAGCATCAGCAACAGTCAAACAAACACTCTGTCTGCTGGCTAAATAATGTCATCTGCAAGTGATTTGTCCTGTCACCACCAGTCTGGATGCTTCGCCCTCGCAGACGATCAAACAGGAGGTCTGCTTTCCAAGATTTGTCATCACCAGAACCCATTGCAGCTGCCTAAATGTCTCTTTCCAAGTAGCACAAGCTGCAAACACTTCATCAGCAACTTGCGTCATCCTATCCTAAGCGCTCCAGCATTTCCAGAGGGTGGAATTAACCCTCTGGCTCATAGATTCACACAGCAAATGGTAACATTTGGGCAATTCAGTGGCATGTCTGGCTGCTCCATGCCATTGCACCTCTGCCACGTGGGGCTCAAGGAGGCAGCTTCCACCCCATGTTCTGGCTGGTCCTTGGTCTCCTCACTGAGGCAGGAGCAGTGACGGCAATGCTCAGCCTCAGTGATGGCAGTGGCTGTGTGATGACTCCAGTCTGTCACATATGAAATTTTATGTACTCCTCATGCAACCCATCACAGCATGTCAGATGTTCTGTGCAAACCAGGGCTGGATTTCACATCTGGAGACAGAGAAGCATCACCACAGCTGGACTCGAGATGAAGGTGAGACATTAGTCCAAGCCTCCTGATCCCACTCAGTGTCATGGGAATGAAGCAACCCTGGGCAGAGGAGCTGGTGGGAGCCTCAGCCTTAACGAGACTCCACACGCCGGGATGTCACTACTGAACTTTGAGACTGTGCCTCAAAGTGCTCATATTTCTTAGAACATAAATGGGAAAAAAGGAAAGAGGAGAGACCCCAGCTTTGTCCCAGGGAGTAGGGGAACTCTTAGGAGTTTCCCACCAAAGCTGGACTAGGAGACGTGCCTAAGACTCTAAGTGCAAGACAATGACCATCTATTTGTTGAGTCTTTCTGACCACCTAACAGAGATTTGGAGGTCAGAGAAGGTATGCAGTGGATCTCCAGTCCTCTGCTAGAAATCCACAAGTGATAACCTGGAGAAGCAGGGCTGGAAGACAGCTAGAACTGTGAGAACAGCAGGAGGAGTTGTGTGACAGGGGGTAGGTGAAGGCCATGCATTTCATAGATAGAAGCTGGTGCTGACGTACATTTGAAGTAATCCTGATTTCCGGATGGGCTCAAGGTTCCAGTTCTTTGGAGGCCAGATGCTATGAAACGCCACTGCAGCCCACACAATATCCCATCCCAGCTTGCTAAACTGACTGGAAACATCCACGTTACTGGGAAACCACGCAGACAAAAGCAGATGTTGAGGACATGGGAAAAAGGGAACATCTGACTGCCTCTGCAAGCCCAGGGCACAAGGCACCCCATCCCCTGGCAGCTAGAGGGGCTGCAGTGACCTGGAGGAGCCCAGGGAGAGGACATAGTGCTCACTCAGGCACGAAGGGACTGTTTCATTCAGGAAGACCTCAGGGCAACCTCCTCCAAAACCTGCCATGGCAGCTTAGCACTGCCTGGGCACCAAAAACACTCGTGTCCCTGAAATCACCCTACATGACCGCAGTGATGGATCAAAAGGGAGGAAACACATGCAATTCTGACCCAATGTCAATCCACTGCCTGCTCTGGACCGCAAGTGACAGTGAGTTCAACACACAGAGATGCATTCAACTCAAGCCAAAGCCCGGGAAAAGGAGGAAAGCCAAGTCTGATCTTTGCATGGCCCAGCACATGTATGTGTGTTTGCACGAACACTTTATCCAGCAGCTTCCACAACTGAGCTCTTCTGTGTCACCTTCTCTAGCAGGCTTGAAGGTACGGCCACCTCCTTGCACCTTCTTCCCTCCATCAATGCATAGGGCCCTTCTCTAGAAACACACTCAGACCACACTCCCTCCCCTTCTCACCCACAACAACATCCATTCCTTAAAGGTGCATTATTTTTCCAAGACTTTTTGCCTTTTGGTTTGTGGAACCAGCTACTGAGGGAGAAAGAGAATTCCATCCCCTTCCCACACTGCATAGCATGAACGGACTAGGCAAAACTCCAGAGACAGTACAGGGCTTGTGAGATGGACAAGGATGATGTGTAGATAATGGTCTAACCATCTTCCACCTTATCCTATGTTTATGGTCCTTCAAGGGAGATGTCTGGACCCCAAACATATGCACAGCATCCAGCAAAACAGGAACCCCACTATGAGACTCTTAAGTCCTATCATCAAACAAATTCATGAAACTTGCCAGAGAGCCACCTTCCTGGTGACCAACAAGGGATAAGCCTGTTGGTGGGCAGGCCTGCCTGCCTAGCCAACCCAGATCCTGAGCCTACCTGGGCCCCAGTTCATCTTCACAGCGCCAGGTGAACTCCCCAAAGCTCTCATAGTGCTGGTTGTAGTGGTAAAGGACTCGGTGTAGGCTGGGGGAACCCAGGTCCAGCAGAGTGTTGTAGGCTGTTTGCTGCTCCTTGCCGCTGGTGTAGCCATTGAAGAGGTTGTAGATCTTATCTGCTATTTCTGGGCAGAAGGACAGGGTGTATTCAGTGGGGTGCAAGGAAAGGCATGAACAAAGCCCACCAGGCTAAAGTTCAACTCTAGGGAAAACAAGACCAAAGCCAAGATTTGTCCCCTGGGTTATGATTTACATCATATCAAGACAAAGTCCCAATGGAGAAGCAACAGAGTAGATGGCATTCCTTGGACTCAGTCCGGGTTAGGTTCCCCTGGTTTGGTCCAGGAAAAGAGACATGGTGTCATCAGGTACTGTTAGTGAAATACCATTTATTTATGAGAAGGTCCACAGTTGGGGTTTCCTGAGCACAGCCACCACCTAAACCACCAGTTGATTTCTGGGGAGGACAGGGAGGTCTTCTTGGTTATTTTGGTATGTCCTGAATGCCTGCCCCTCCACCCATCTTCCCACCCATCTTCCCACCCCTCCACCAGCACAGAGTGCCTCTGTGTTTGTTTGAGGAGAGGATGTGTGCCTCTTGCCACCCTCCACACCAGCCCTCAACACCACGTGGCAGTACCTGGGCCAGCATGGGTGAAGGAAATGCTACAGTCAGGTCACAAGATGTGTGTGGGGACGTGCTAGAATGGGGAACCCTGTTGCTTGTCCCAAGCATCACAGTCCAGCAGATCCCTCCATCTCACCTTGAGCTTTCACATCATCTACCACAGGACAGGGGGTCTTGACCGTCACATCACTGGACCTGGACCGTCTTCCTGTGTTATCAACTCCCCAGAGCGTGAACCTGGCCGAGAAGGAAAAAGGTGAAGCTCTAGACTCCCAAGACCTCATGCAAACACAGGCAGCATCAGAGAGGAGCACCACGGTCAGGGTGATAGCACTGCCATGGGCACGGCACAGGGGAGGCAACTCACATATAGGTGGTGTCAGGCTCCAGACAGCGAACGATGAGGGAAATGGTGGAGGAGAGTCTGTCGGGCACTTGGGCTGGCATGGCGCAGGGTGACTTGGCACCAGAGATGATGTCATCTACGAAGCTCAGCACCGTCTCTAGGGAGAGAGGGGAGGATGCGCCATGGGTGACGACAGGTGTCCCCAGGGCTGTGGAGAGCCGCTCAGGTCTGTGCCCACTACCACACTGCCTGGTGCCAAGGGGGACCAAGGCTCATGCATGAGGTTGGTGCAGAGATAGACCCATTTCTTTTCCAGCAAGGCTCATTACCATGGCATGGAGCTGCCACTTCTGCAGCATGGTGGGCAGAAGAGGGGCTGCTTTCTCTTCCACAGGATACTGGATGTGTTGCAGCACCCCCTTGCAAAGAGGGAGACAGAGGCTCTCCTCCAACATCTCCATCCCACCCTCCCCAGAGAGAACCAGTGGAGTCCCCACTCACCTGTCTCCACCTTGGAGTGGTCCATTCTATCAGTGACTTTCTCTTGACGGAGGAGGTAGTCGACGATCTGCACCCCGATGGGGGGCTCCGAATGCCCCCACTCCAGCACCACCAGTGTGCTGCTGGGCTCGTGAACGGTGGAGAGCCGCAGGCTGGGGGGCAATTCCGGCCGGTCAGCGTCTCAGGAGGGCAAGGTCTGCCCACCACCCACCCAGGCTCACCCTCACCCGTATCTATCACCATCTTTCTGCTCCTCTGTGCCTTAAAAAGACAGCAAAACCACCAAGCTGAGGCACATGATATGGGGGAGATGCTGAGGAAAACCTCTCTAGCCAGTCCCCATAGCTGGTGCAAAAGGCAGCATGAGTGTGTTTGCTAGTGCCACTCACTGCTGTGCAGACCACACGCAAATGCACCAGAAATTAGTTGGTTTCTGCAAGGTAGTTTGTAGGGACTGTTTTTGCATTACTCTATCACAGCAAAAGGGCTGCAAAGTCACCCATGGGAGAGAGCAACCTCAGGAGAGAAGCGACTACCCCTCTCCTACCCCTCCTGGCTCTAGGCATGCTGGTCCAAGGGGCTCCTTCCCTGGGGTTGCTCTACCAGGATGGATCCAACACCAGCTCCCCAGTCCTCAGCTGAATGTAGAAAAGACACTGCATCTCTGCTCTCTCTGCCTGGTTTCCAGGTCCCCCATCCACTTGCAAACCTGTCCCATAAAACCACCCCAGTCCCTCCACTTCCTGCCACGACACCATTGGTCATTGTCACCTCCTCCCAGACCCATCACACCAAGAGGCCAGGATGGGCATGCATGGAGACCTACATGGGGTGTGGGAGAGGTGCACAGGTGGGCAGCCCGTCAGCCCCAAAGGCACTCGAGTCGCAGCGGCACCAGTCCTCGATGACATCCCCACTACCTGAGCACCACAGTGAGCTCATGGTGGCCTCCTGCAAGAGCTGAGAGAGAGGAGAAGGGGTTGAACACTAGGCAGGTGAACTTCCATCCTGTCAGCACTCAAGTCAGTGTTCACCTTTGGTAGGTTCAGCATGGTCCATCCACCCTGGAGAGCAGGGCCAGCCAATGAGCAAGGGCTGCCATGGCTTGACATGATGTTACCAGGGCAAGCTGCCTGCGAAGACCACCCCAATGCTGTCCTTCCAGCCCCCATGCCCACCCCACCATCCCCAGCCAGTGGCTTCTCACCCGCTGGGTCTGGTTGTTGGTGACCAGCTCATAGATGGGGGCTGCTTTGGTGACCTCCAGCAGGATGGGCTCGGCTGGCACATCAGGACTGGAGGCGACATGGCAGAGCGGGCAGGAGGACGGGCAGCGTCCACGGCTCTGGCACTCCATCCGCACACCAGCTGCCATGCGCTTGGTGCCTGACTCGGAGAGGCTGGCGATGTACTCGGGGAAGGTGAGCACCTTGGGGTCCCGCTCACGCTCCTCTGACTCATCTGAGGGGGAGTTGCCTGGGGAAGGGAGAAAAGAGGGGCACCAGGATGGGCTTCAAGCCATCGATAAGAGGATGCAAGGGGCCTAGAGCCCTACCTTCCACCCAAGAGAGAGGCAGTGCTGCCCAGAGACCCTGCTCTGTACCCTCAAGAGCTCCCCATTTGTTCTGTAGGGATGAAGTGTTTACTGGTCTTCAGAGGAGAAATCAGGAATGAGAAGTCCACCCTGGTCTCTGGCATCACAGGTCCTTTTGTATCCCCATGCCTCAGCTTCCCCAGCCCCAGCCCTTCGCCTGGCACTGGGACAGCCTACCCTTGCAGCAGGTCCCCACGAGAGGGAGCCTCCTTCATGTGGCTGGAGACTCATGAAGGACCTGCCTAGGCACCTTCATCCTACACTGACACTCTGTCAAAACCCCCTGCCAAATCACTCCGCTGCATAAGCCCTCTTGGCCCAACAGCAGATTTCTTTGCTCGAGTCCCTTGGTTCCCAAGAGCCCCCATCAAAGCTGATGTGACAAAGCATGTTGGAGACCAGAGAGGATGAGTGTCAGACCAGGGTGCAACAGCAATGATTCTCACTCAGTGCACCACCACCATCACCACCACCCCACCCTGCAAAGGTCTGCAGCCAGCAGCACCAAAGAGCTCAGAATGAGCAGGGAAGACTTGCTGGTTCCTCACAATGCCCAGAAAGCTCCCAAGATGGCTACAAAGCCACCAAGCCCCTCTCCAGCCCCTCCACCCCTCCTGCACTCAGTCCCCACACAGGGGAAGGGACATGGGCAGTAGTTCCCTTTCAGGAGCTGGCTCAAACCTTGCTCTTCCTGTCTCAGGGCACAATGGAGGTGGGTAAAGTTGCAGTGGGGCAAGGAAATAGGGTCTCTTCCTCAGGACTTAGCTTACAAAGCAACATCACAAAGCAAAAGAAAATGGTGAGATGGAGGCAGATATGTTCATCAGGACTGCAGACCCCCAGCCAGACAGTGACGAGGCTGAAGGCTCATTTACCCTCTGCCCTGTGCACACAGGGAAATATCTGCAGGTCGTACCATGTCAACCCTGCAACCCAACAGGCTTGGAAAAAGATTTGCAGCAGGAAAGCATTGCCACGGGCTACCTTTTTCCCAGCTCTATGCAAAGAAACCTGATGCTGGGTGACACCATGTCCTCACCACCCAGGGCAGCGAGCCAGACCCTGCACTTGATGAGCTTTTCTCCAGCTGTCCCATAGCAGGAAGTATTTTGACACAAGGAGAAAAATCCTGGCGCAGCAGTCAAGAAGGTAGGATCTGGCTGTCACTGAGGTGCTCTGGCTAGCATCACCCCACTGCTGCAAGTCTTGCCATGCAGAGGAATGGTGCTTTTCACCCAAAAGCCCTACTGAAGGATGTCCCTGCCTCTGCACCAAAGAAAGAGGGTCCCAGAGGGACCACTGATGATGGTCAAGGTGGGGCTGGTGGGGTCGGAGGAAGCTGAAGAATGCTCAGGCAAAGCCTGGCCCCTGGGGCAGGCTCAGGGCATTGCCAGCAGTGGCTTAGTGCGGGCTGGTTGCTGCAGGGAACCGTTGGAGAGCACGTCCATGGCTCAACAGGAAGATTTTCCCATTACAAGGGTTTGCTGAGAAATGGGCCAGTGCTAGCCTATCCTCAAGACTCCTGCAAAGAAAACAAGGCTGTTAAACAAAACCCGGGATACAAGAGCATTGCTTCGCTCCCCCAGCGAGCTGGAAATGGATCGCTTTGGGCTGGCTGTGAATTGCAGCTTAGCAGGCGCTGAGGGAAAGCAGAGGAGCCAAGGAATGATTTGTCTCTTGCAATTTCTCAATCGATATCCAGCTCCTGACGTTTGCAAACAAAACGCAAAGGAGGGAAAGTGGCAGGTGCCAGAGCGAAACCGAAATGTGATATTGTGGGTGGAAAGAGACTGCCAGACCTGAAAAGCCTCCAAGCAGGAAAATCAAAGAGGAGGAAATTACAGCAGAAAAAAAAAAAAGTACTTGCAATCAAAAGATGCTACATCTGGAGACAGCCCACAGCAAAACAGCAACGGGTCTGTACTGTCGCAGGTGGGCTTGGGAAGAAGTCCAGGCTCCAGGAGGTCTGAGCCCGCAGGATCCAGACTCAGGCTCACAGAGAAGCCTTTCCCACACAAGAGTCCTGGAGAGAAAACAAATGTCTTCACAGCCGAAGCACAGCAAGAGCAGCACCGTAGGCTGGTGCCAACACTGAGAATTATGAAGCTTCATGATGGAAACGATGCGGCAGTGAGCTCCAAGCTCATGCTGCCCATGCCCAGGAGCTTCTGGGCAGGGGGCAGCAAACCAAGGTCACCTAAAAAGCAGCAGCTTCACTCGGCATCTCCCATGTCCAGGCTTGGGAGCTGGTTCTGGCTTGTCCCCCCAGCCTGGGCGGTGCAACCCAGTGTCCCCAGCACAGGCAGCAAAACGCCTGTGGGCAGCTTTGCAAAGGCCAGTACAAGAGATGCTGTGGTTCTGGTGACAGCTAGAAGCAGGCAGGCGTTAGGCTGCCTCTGCTTTTGGAAATCTTGCATCCAAACCATTGCCTCTCTGAAAAGCGCCTTTCACTAGGGATCTGTCACAACTCGCTGCAGTGAGAGCACTGGAGGGGATGCAGCAGTGCTGGATGCCCTCTGCACCATGGTGAACCTCCCAGTTCATAACTGGTTTGGAGATATTAAAACACAGCACTGACATCCCGGAAGAAGGAAACACATTAGAAGGAGAAAAGTCTGGCCGCGGGATGCAAGTGGAAGAGAGCAGATATGGCAGAGACAAAAGGAAGGAAGGAACAGGATTAAAGACAAATAACAGTTAAGTCCAGAATCAGGCAGGATGGCTTGGTGGGATTAGTGCATTCATCTTTCATCTCCCTGGGGATGTGGGTATTTATCTTTGTTTCTGGCCCGGACTAATGCCTGCTGCCATGCATGGGAGTCCTTCAGCTGGCTTCAAAGGGTGTGAGAGTGAGGTGTAAATAAGAGGATGAGATGGGATGCAGCCCTGACATGGGCTGTGCCCTTTCCCGGCTATGCAGAAAGCAAACTCAGCTTCCCGCTCCCATAGGGTGGCAGTGGGGACCCTTCCTAGGGACGAGCGGGGCTCCTACCTTTGCTGATGTCCTCATACTCCAGCCAGAGCTGCCGCTGGACCTGCCTGTTGGGATACCAGATGGAGCAGGACTCCTCAAAGCCGTACACTGCCTCCTGGATGTAGTGGTTGCCAAACTGGTCCAGCAGCGCCACAAAATCTCCACGGGAGGTGGCCCCATCCAGAGAGTGGAGTGCGTTGCTGAAGGCTGGGGAGGAGATGGGAGGAGACACTCGGATCCCAGAAGACCCCAAGCCCTTAGCACCTCCCTACATGCTTCCGATGGGCAACCAACCTCTGAGCCCATCACCTGCCAGAAGAAGGCGGTGTGTCCTCTCACCACCCCTTTTTTCCTTCCTCCCCCCTGTCCCACATACTTACACTGAGAGATGGTCAGCTGGTTGAGCCGGACGTGGTACATGACAGACTGCACCTTCCAGTGCTGCAAGAGGGGGTACCCGGACACCTCACTGAAGTTCACCATCCCTGCCAGAGAAAGGACAGGGGGGCTCAGTGCTGCTGCCCAGGGATGCCTCACCATGGGGGTGGCTGCAGCCCCTTGTGCCGTGCCTGGGGCAACACAGCCAGTGGGGTGGGAAGAAGCCGGGAGAAAGGACTGTGCACACACCATGTCCACCCAGGGAGACATCAAGGCGTTCAGAGCTGCAGGTCAGCTGCTCCCTAGCAATTAAAATCATGGCTTTGAAGGGAAACACATGGGCTCGTTTTATCCTGCCATCCGGGGCTCTGCGTCGGAAGATAATGAGCCTCCTGCATCCCCTCCTGCTTCCTTCCCGGCGTCCGCTCCCAAGACATACCCAGGTGTGCTAATTATCTCACTAATGAGAGTTGTGCTTTTTAATGAGCTGTTTGCAGGCCTGGGAACGGTCACCGTCATGCCACGTGTGCCCAAGTGTGGCCAGACAAGAGGCTTTGGGTCCCCTTTGGCCAGGACTGAGCAGAGCAGGACACATGTGTATGGGGGAAAATTGCACACCTGTCAATGCTCATGCTCCCTTGGGACATTATGGCAACGCTGGGGCTGAGCAGGACCTGAAGTTTCTCCTTCTCCAGGAAAACACATCCTGTTCTCCAGCCATTGAACTGCGTGTTATGGGAGACAGAAATTCATGGAGACCAGGGCTGGGCAGCCACTTCATCCTGCCCAAGGTACAAGCCATGGCACATGGCAGCTCAGCTTCCATGAGCAGAGGGACAGAGAGGCCACCGAGCCTTGGACAAAGCCCCAGAAAGGGAATTGAAGGGTGCTCATGTATTTGATTTTGGGGAGTGGAGCATCCCTCGGTTTGCCGCAGCAGGATGCTGGGACACAGCCACCTGCTCCCTCGCAGCACTGCTGCCGTACAGCCAACACGGCACGCCTCCGCTCGGCAGCGAAGCGACAAACGCTGCTGCTAAACAGCCACACAGCAGGAGTTCAGGAGGATAACAACGGGCATCCCCCCCGCCCCATAACAAGAAATGAAGGCAAGAGGATAAGGAGGATAAGATCCTTTGCCTTCCAGTGCCTCTCCCTTCAGTGCTGGCTGCTACCAACAGCTTCAAAGCCTTGCTCTTCCCTTCAAAGTGTTTATGCAAAAAACTGCCCTTCCTTACTCAGCAGCTCTGCCTCTCGTGTATTCACAGTAATATCCAGATCTGCTTACTGACAAGCAGAGAAGATTTTACTTCTTTTCCTTTTTTTTTTTTTTTTTTCTTAATCAGCCACAGAGAGCCAGTAGAGCAGTGGGAAATGAACAGGATAATTTACTGGCTTCTGCCTCCCTGGCATGATTGCCAGCAGAGTCTCAGCCCCACCGACCTCGTCATGATGCTGAGGCTGTGATGGTGCCACCTCCACTACATCCATGTAACTGTGTCAATGCAGCAGGGAGGACAGCAGAGCCCCCCTGGGAGGCAGGTGTCCTCCAACACCTCCAGGTAGGGTTGAGCATCCCCACAGTTGCAGGGGTGACCCACTGACATGGCTCCCCAAGGGGAGCTCACCCCTGCCAGCACCCTCTTCCCTGCCTGCATCTGCCTGCACACACACCTACATTGCCAGGCACCCCATCGGGGCAGCCAGCACCCATCGGACCCTGCGTGCAGTCCACAGGTGCTCCTCAAAACCCTCCTGGGACCTCTGGCAAACAGGGAGAATTCATAAGTCCTGTATGAGCCCACCCTGCAGAGACCTTCCAAAACACCTTATTATCCACATCCCTGATTTAGTAGCTGCCCAGTGTCCTCAGCCATTTCAGCCAACAGCAACAAGCACTGAGAAAACAAAGGCTATTTAGGGGTGCTGGCAACTTGGTGGAAGAAAGGTAAATCCTTGAAGGTTGTCTAGGAATCCATGATAACCCTGTCACTCATGGCCCACGATGATCTGGCAGGACAAACCAAAATATTTTGGTTTGGCTGCAGCAGGTTTTGAATGCTTCACTATGCCAGCAAAGGGTTTCTGATTTGGAAATCAAATGAAAGGTGTTTGGAACCCTTTTTTGCCTTGAATAAAAAAAAAAATCCTTTTTGCAAATATCTCAAATATCCAATGGATGCTTGAGGTTTTACACCACATAACTAATTTATAGCCTCTCCCTCTCCTTCATTTTTAATGCCTTCCTCTTACCGCTGCTGCTACTGCTGCAGGTGAGTACGGGATGCTAAAGCCAGATTAGACATATCCCATGGTAGCTATATCCTCTGGGAGGTGTAGGTGCTGAAGCCAGGTATGCTGGAAGCTGCCCCACTGGGAGAAGTGCCGTACAGCCAGACACACTCACCGGTGAGGAACTCCGGGTCAGGCGTGGGGTCAGAGAGCTCCTCTTGGCACTGGTTCTCCAGAGGCACCGTGGCCACCACCAGCCCATCCGGCAGCTGCTGCTCCAGTCCCCGGGCAAAGTTGTTCTGCCTGAAATTTAATTGCAGAGAGGAGAGCAGGGCTGGAGGACAGGGGAACTGCCTAGGATCATCCCCACCAGCTGGTGATCCATCCCAAAAAGCCACCCAGCACCAAGCCTTTCCTTTGGGCATGGGTTACAACAATGTCTACTCTCAATGGAAAGCTTCGGATGCACCCTCCCCACCAGCCTGCAAATCTTGGCCAGATATGGATGGATCAGGCAGTCTGCTAAGGTCCAGCCCCAGGCTGCTTCCAATGCCACCTTCTTGGAGAGGACAGCAAGGTCTCACCCTGCTGGGGTCACGTCCCCACATCCCCAACTCACCTGAATGTCCCTTTGAGCACCTGCCCTGTGGCGACCTCCTTGGAGTGGTTGTTGTAACCATAGAAGATCTCTCCAAAGAGCGTCTGGTTCATGGGCAGCTCACGGGGCTCGCCACAGTCCCCCGCCTCAGGGCACGACTCCGAGATGAGCTGGCATGACCGCCCGTCCGTGCCCAGCTTGTAGTCCTCGATGCACCTGGGAAGCCAGCACAGGGTCCACCATCAGCTGCAGTGCCCACTGCACCAGGGGCCAGCAGGCCACCTCAGAAGGGACACCAGGAATGGAGGAGACCTCCCTCTCAAGCCAGCCAACCCTACGAGCTGAGGGTGGCAGTGGCAAGGTACAGAAGTACCTCGGGAGCGTCCCTGTGGCCATGGCGCTGATGGGGCACTCACCCACAGAACATGAGGATGTTGTAGAGCAGGGGCTCCTCAGGCAGGGGGACCATCTGCTGCAGGCACAGCTGCTCACAGCCCCCATTGAAGCCATCTGAGCAGTCCACACCAACGTGACGGTCGTAGCAGCCCGTGCCATCCTTCATGGGGCTCAGTCCCGATGGGCACTGGTGGGGGGGAAAGAGGTGAAGACCCCAGGGTAGAAATCTGGCCCAGGGGCGTGAGCTAAAGGGGAGGGCTCCAGTGCTGCTTTCCATTGGAAATTACAGCCTGAGTGATGCTTGAAGGCTGCGGGACAGATGGTGGCAACACCACCCATGGCTGCAGATATTCCTCCTGCCTCCTCTGCCTCCAGGGAGTGCAGCCCCTGGGGTGCGAGCCCCCCAAGCCATCCCTCCCCCCCAAAGTAACGGGCTGGGCTCAACCCTGCTCTGGTAGGTGCAGGGTGGCACGCTGCTCCAGGGACCACCAAAGCAATACTGCCCTTTCTAAACCCACTGGCTGCCCCATGCTCACAGCCTCCCCACCCTGGTGGCAACACAGCAGGATGGCCCAGCGCCACAAACCCCTCTGTTTTAGGGCACACATTTTCTCTGCACAGCAAAGCAGCTGCTGTGGTGACAGGGTACATGTGTGAGTGATGTGGGACCTCCTGCAGAGCCAGCAAGCAGACAGGCTCTCACTCCCTCGTGTGTGTGTGCAGCAAGGGCAGGGATGGAGGAGATGCCAGCCCAAAAACATCTCTTCCGCTCCAAAACCAACCCCAAAATATCCATTCTGAAGGGATGGGAAGGGAGAAAGGGTGCAGTAGTTCCCCATGCACCCTCCCCTTCTTTGCTCAGACCGAAGGAGATTTGCAGGTCCCTGGAGGGCACACTCACCACGCAGCCTGTTGAGTCCAGCTTGCGGTCTGAGATGCAGCGGAAGTTCTTGCTGCAGCCCCCATTGTCCCGGGAACAGTCACGGACGGGGCCAAAGGAGTCAAGGAGGACTTCCAGGCTGTCGAAGGAGGAGGAGGTCATCAGCTCTTCCCTGCGAGGAGGAGGAGGAGATGTGTCACTGCTCCAATGAGACGTTGTAAATGCGTGCGTGACCACGGCTGCCGTGTGGGTTTTTCTGGAGCTCAGGTTTCCCTTGGGCTGTCAGTGAACTAAACGGCAGCCAAGCTTTTAGAGCGTTGCAGGAGCTACTGAGATGATGAGAGCTACCTCTGAAGGCTCAGCTTTGCAGGCACTAAAGAGAGGCAGGTTAATGGAGGTACTAATCTCCACCTGCAAAATGTGGGGTAGGGGTCCCAGCTCTCATCACCCCCACACACTCTGAGTTGGTCCTCTCGTTCCAGGGACGCACCACCAGTTTGTGTGATGAAATGCCTCCTAAGCACCCTTGCCCCACCATTGCACCTACCTGACCTCCACTGCGTCCTCCATCACCGTCATGTCGGTCTTGCACTTGGCTGAGGGGTTGATGGCCAGCTCAGCTGGTGGGATGACGAAGCTCTTGCTCAATGGCAGCCACATGCCTTCTCCCAGGGTGTAGGTGAACCTGTCAGGGAGAGCAGCAAAGGCTTGCATGGAGGGAAACGCTGAGTCCAGAGGGCTACCTCTACCCAAAACCAAGCCCTTGAACCTCCCCTGTGCCCTGCAGGGATGCCGGCCAAGCAAAGGCAGATGGGCAGGGTAAAGTGGGGTGGCTCCTCCGAATGCACCTGAATAAACCCAAAAAAGCACATGTAATTTAGGTAATTTTTTTTAAAAAAGGCACTTCCCTTTTCAGTAGAAAACCTCCTTCAGAGCCTAAACCTAACTCTCAACATAAATGAAGAGGAGGAACTGGCTGCTGGGCATCCAGCATCCCATACGGCAGCTGTAGTAGAACCTTCCTAGCCATGCTCACGTGTCCCCAGGAGGTGGCACAGGACAGCCATGCTCAGCCCTGCCAGCTGGGGTACCAGCCTGCCCATATGCCCTGAGGCATATTTTTAAGCCCCAAAATGTGCTGACCAGATTGCCTTTACCGCTTACCGAAAAATCTTGTCAGATGGCTGCTCGCCCAGCACCAAGTCAAAGCCGCGCTGGAAGATGGTGTATGGCCAAGGCCTGGAAGAGAAATCCAGGAACATCACACCGGCATTGTGCCCCCACTGCCACTCACAGCCCAAAATGCTTCACCTTCTTAGCCTCCAGCTCTCATGCAGAGGGGTCCTGGGTTGACACAGCTCAAACCAAGCCAGGACAAGGTGATGAAACAGCCCCACATCCAAGGTCCCAATTTTGGGGTTCCTACATCAGATCCTCCCCCTAGCCCCAACCTGCCAACGGGTCAGTGGTGTATCGCATCCATTATGTTGGGGTACAGTGCACTTTAGTCTCTCCTCCCGCATCTGTGAGCCTCATGCTTCTGCACGCTTGCGTACGTACCATCTGGCCGGCTTCTGTTTTAGGGATTTGTGTCACAGCCATCGAATTGCAAAACAAAACCCAAAACCCTCTCTCTCCAAGGCTTTTGTAAGGGAGCACGTCAGGTCTGGGGCTGCAGCTTCATGATCTGCCTTGGGATTCACTGTTTCAGGGGGCGAGCTGAGGAAGTCTCAGCCCCCATGGGACTTTGCAAAGGAGTCTGGAAGACAAGCTGGAAGCTTGGAGGCAAGCAGGAGGCTGGAGAGCTGATGCCCCCATCTCCTTCATCCCTGCTGCCCTGGATAGCACAGGGTGATGTGCAACCATGATTCAGTGGCCAGTGCCCTTCAGTGGGACACTCGCAACCACACCACTTTGGGACACACATCCCCAGCAGCACAGTACCACTGGCAGAGCATCACTTGCAGAGCGAGGCTGACAAGGCAGAGGAGGGGAGGCACGGAGACCCAACTGCAGTGGGTTTTGAATCAGGCAACGCGAATCCCACTCCCAAAACCTAAAGCTCCAAATCCCCCTTGCAAGAGCTGGGGAGAGAAAGAGATTTTCCATCCCATCGCATTGCTGCTGTTAAAATTCAGGGTGAGAGTATCAGGTGCCGCCAACAAGCCTGGGGATTTTCTCCAGAGGCAATTACAGCTCTCCTGCACAAGCAGTTTAATTTCTAATCTGAAGTTATTTCAGCAAGGACAAAAAAATAATAAATAAAAACCCTGATTGCAGGATTACAGCACGCTGTCTCATTTCCTTGCTGGGATACAATGCCATTTTCCCACCCGGTTGGCTGGGAGCAGGGGATTACATTCAGCCCGCAGATCGGATTGCCCTGAATGAGGTCAGCTTCGGCCGGAAGGCGATGTGCTCCTTGCATCTCGCCAAAGCCTTGAATGCTTCGCGCCTCCGCCTTCCAGTGCTCCCGCAGATGGGCTTTATTCTTGCTTCTCAGGAGCACGCCCGCAGGGAACAAAAGCAGAGGCAAGGTATTGTTCCCCATCGACTCAGGTGGAAAAGCGGTTATGAAGAGCCATTCTTGGCTTGCAGTGGAGCTCAGCGCCAGGGCAGAGACTGCAGAGGCGCGGTGGCTGCCGGACCTCTGCCAGACAGCACATCTGGCAGCCCGTGGATGCCAACATGTCCAGAACGTGCAGCCAGTGGGCTTGGACCTGCCTGGGAAATGGAAATCAGCACCCAGGCCATGTTGTGTCACCTAGGGTGCAATTTCCAACTGTGGCTAAAATTCATGTGATGATGGCTCTGTGCTGAGGAAGAGGCATCTCCCCAGCCTGTTCCACTTTGCCTCTACTTGGGGTCAAAAAAGGCCCATTGAAAGGAATGTTCAGCCTTTAGCTACATGTCTACATGGCAGGGGACAACCTGCCATGCACCAATGAGTCTGCAAGGACATGGTAAAGGTACCATGCAGATAAGCGCTGAGACAGTCCCCACACAAGACCTCCAGCTCAGCAAGAGACACACTTCCTTCTCCAAGGAAGCTCTCCAGGAGCTCAGTGCTGACATTTCCACCCATGCACCCTTGCTGACTCGTGCGTTCTGCTGCAGAGGATGGGGCAAGATCTCCTCCCCAGGCACAATCCACCTTCTTCATTGCTGCCTTTTGCCCCCTCTGCCTCTGCTATCGTTTCATCCCCTCCTCCTTCTCCCGTGCATGCAAGCATGTGCCCACGTAGCTGTCTCCCTCCCTGCTTTCTGTGATAACTGGAGACACCTCGCTGCTCTGGCTTTTGTTGCTCTTGGCAGGTATTTTGGTTGCATGGTCTTCAGAGCTCACAAAGGAAAGGGGAACTGATCAGAAGCAGCTCTGTGCCTGATCAGATTGGATTAAATGGGAGAGAAATGACAGCTCTCAGCTCCCTGCAAGCCTTGGCACCCAGGTAGGCATCTGAAACAACAAAACAGGATCACCAGGGCAGCTGAGAACCTGCAAACTCCCCACACTCAGTCAGCAAGTTCTCACAGTCAAAGCACTGCCAGTGCATCCCCGGGACAATCTTCAGGTCTCTTTGCTTTTTCCAGCTGGACCATCAGCTAAACTTTGCTCCAGAATTGGTCTTGAGTGGAAGTTCCTGAAATACCTGCTAAGCCCTCCAGACCTGGTGCTGGTGCTGATGCTCTGACCAACCTCAACAGGACCACAGCCATGCTTGAATTGCAGCCCCAAGGGGACGAGGTCAGACTGACTTCCAGCATTGAGAACTGCTCCTGCTGGTGTTCGCTCCCTGCAAAGCTCTCCTAGACAAGATGGGTGGGATGAATCAAAGCCCAGTGCCTGCGGAATGTGACCACAATGAGCTAACCTGGAGCAGCTGGTTTGAGGGGACCTGGCAGAGAGGTTGGAGGGTCTTTAGAGAAGGCACTGAGAAGTCGCTGCACATGCGCATGGCTGAAATGCCCCTGGAGGAGGTGGTCGGCTGTTATGCACTGAAATGGGTGACTTCACCTCTGGTTCCCTGACCCCTGTGCTCTTGGGGGTTTCCACCCAGCGAGTGGCATGAGGATAGCCATGCCGAACCCCATTATGGCACCAAAGCACCAGCTCCAAGTCTGCTGGGAGCAAGTGGTGAGGACAAAGGTGCTCACCATATCCCTTCACTGCCAGCTCAGGAATTCAAGCCCACGGTGAACAGCCTAGAAGCACCCCCACAGCACCTGCACCCCTCTGGCAGCCCCAGGACCCACTCCCCACGATGACCAAAATGGGGACCCATGATGACCCAACACCACCCTGATGGGGAGTGAGCAGAGACCAGATGTGACACGAGCACCAAGCTGCCAACTTCTCCCACCGGTGATGCCCATCCCGGCTCCTCCTCGACTTTGCTTTGCTTCGCAATGGCTTTGCTCAGGCTTCAGCTGCCGATGCTTCTCCTCTTCCCACCTCCCCACCCCCTGCCATCCCTTCCAAGCAGCTCTTTATTAAAAATGCTAATGCAGGCACTTTCTCCCTGGGCTGCCCGTAAATCTGCAAGGAGAATGGGGCGGGAGGAGGAGGCGGATGGGTGGTTTGGTGAAAGGATCTGAAAGAAAGAGGAGCTTTTTATCTGGCCGTCCTTCAAGCTCGCAAAGCCGAGGCACACAGCAGGGGATGGAGAGAGGCAGAGGGGGAAAAAAAAGATAGAGAAAGGGGTGGAAAAAAATGAGAAAAAGAGTAAAAAATACTTTAAGCAGGAAAAGTGTCACTTCAGCATGTCCCCAGCTCCTCTGTGGGGTGGGGAGTGGATGGTGCATGGGGATGGGATAAGAAGCACAGCCAGGGAGGGGGATAACTGTGTGCAGGAGAGAAGAGGCACCACAGGGAGGGGAGGTGGGTGCACAGGGCACAGGCTGTTGCTCTAATTTGGGTCCCGTGTTAGAAAAAACGGTTGCAAGGCTGTGGGGTGGAGAAAAGGGTAAATTGCCCTGCGTGGGAGGGGGGTTGAGGTGGCCCCTGCCTGCCAACTGCTAGAAGAGGATGAGAGTGCCCAGCCAGACGCATTCGCCAAATTGCCTTTAACTGGCCTAAAACCTCCCCATGCCGGGGTGAAGCCCATTACAAGTCAAAAGGGCACATTGATAAAGACCCTTTAAATGCAGACCATCTTAAATCTCATTGGGGTGTCCGAAAACGGTACCCAGGCAAGAACAGCATGTGGGGACGGGAAAGCCACAGGCCATTGCGTGGCTGAGATGAAGAGGTACAAATGCGAGCAGGTTACAGTTTATTAACTAAAGGCAGAATGAGCTTATCTGACTTTTGGTCGAGTCATACCACGAAGTACCCGCAGGAATGTGGTTTGATGAGCAACGATGAGGCAGGGTTGGTTGAATTGCTGGAAACTGCATCCTACCCAGGAAATGTTAGAGTAAGAGCCGAAAAGCAGCTAATTAGCAATCCATATCAAAGTGGGAAGACAGACTGTGA
The DNA here is from genome assembly GCF_031877795.1 of Strix aluco. Taxonomy (NCBI): domain Eukaryota; kingdom Metazoa; phylum Chordata; class Aves; order Strigiformes; family Strigidae; genus Strix; species Strix aluco. Next base: position 31,674,956 of record NC_133938.1, on the reverse strand, counting down.
ACACACAAACAGCACCAGCCAGATTTGTTTAAAACAGCTGAAGAGCAGCACAAAAAAAAGCAGCTGATCAAATGTATCTGCTACCCATGATCAAAAAGAATTTTCTTTTTTAAAAACTGATGAAGATTTAGGGACCGGATGCGTTGGTAAAAGATGTACCACAGAGGCACGGATCTCAGCATGGTACCCAAAATACACACAACACACAAAGCCTCACTGCCATCGCCAATAAAGTTCAAAGATGAGCTCGCCCTCCTGAGCAAAATTAGATGCTGCTGAATGAACAGACACCAAGTCAACCTGTAATCACTGTAAATAAAAACAAACCAATGCCAAGCCTATCTAAACCAAAGGGCTGAAATGAGTTTTCAGATAAAAACACCACCCTAGGAAAACAAAGGTCATAGCCAGGCCACGTTGATCCCAAGAGCATTGAGGCATTTGGCAGAGTCCCCAGGTCCTGCTTTGCTGACTTGCCCTGTGCTAAGAGATGATGCTGCCTTCTCCGGGGACTGACTTGCCGCCTGGTTTGTGCTACCCACAGCTGCAGCACATCGCTCCAATATTGGAGGAGTTAGGAGCATATTAGACAAACAATGGTCAGAAACAATTCAGGCACAGTTGATCTCGCCTTGGGATCAGGGGAGAGAGTAGAGGATTTGAAGACATCTCTTTCAGGTGAATCTGTGGGCAACCTTGTTAGGCTAGAGCTGGGAGCGAGCTGATGAGTTCAACCAAAAGACAACTTGGCCTGGCAGCAAAACCTCCACCCCAAAAAAATGTAAATACCAGGTTAAAGTTACGAGTTATTCAGTTAAACAGGCTCTGACAAGATGGTTCTGCTGGACCAAAGAGAGTTCATCACAGTCATGGCCACGTGGAGGCCAAGGGTTTGCAGGGGACACCTTGGACAGGAAGAAGAGACCTCCACCACCACAAGCCCTTGCAGGCAGAGCTGCACCAAGCAGCACCTGAACATCAGGAACAGATCACAGCACAGAAAAAAAAATCCTCATTAAATATCAAGCTGGCCTTGGCATCACAATCCTTAGTGTGGACACGCTTTCAAGAGCCCCTATAAATAGTGGAAGCCGCAGGCAGGGATGGTTAAGTGTGGTTAAGTGTGGTTTCAGCTGCTACGATTTTTTGAAACAAAAATCTGACAAGTTCAAGGAAGAAACACAAAATTACCCCGGTTTCAAACAGCTCAAGAGAGGAGTTCTTAAAGGGTGGTGCTGAAAAAGCCCCAACACTGCAATGTCGGAGCTTTCTCGAGAGCCCAGAGAAGGGCAGAAGGACTTTGATGGCCCCACCATGATCTAGGGCTATGTTGCACCTTGGGGAAAAAGAGATCTGCTGGGTTTCTCTGCCCCAAACAGAAAAGTATGTTGGAAATGCTGTGTATAATTTGTTATAGGCAACTTTGGTATATAAGAAGAGACCCGAGACAACATGTATCCTGGTCAGGTATGAACAGTGTTGCAGGAGGAAAGGCAAAGGCTCAAGCATGAGCTCCCATGGGGTCATCCGGATGGAGCTGGGTCTGAAAAGGGGCCCCAAGTCCCCTGGAGGAACGGAGTGGGTCCAGAGCACCTTTCAGTTTGGCATTGCTGACACAAAACTCGAGTCCGGAGCTGCAAACAGGTCCAGAGGGCTGCAGGAATGGATTTGTCCTTCTTGCCCTTGACTTCTCTCCTGGTTGTTACCTCCTATATTTTTTCCCAATTCACCTGAAAGTAGCTTTTTCTCCACTTTCCTTTTAGACAATGGAGCAGCTAGATCTGGAAAAAGTTAAAGAGTAATATTCATGGGAGGAAAAGTGTGAAGCTGCAGTCCCATGCCCAGGAGCAAAGGAAAAGTAGAGGGGAAGGAAACAAATGCTTCCCCACCTGTGCTTATCCATTTTTACCACCTGCCTCCATGGACAAAGCCTTCTTTTTGCAAGGTGGTGGGTCCAGCACACTGCTGGTAGCTCTGACCGAGGCACAGGCTGGAACCAAAGTCATGCATGGTCATGGGTGGCCATGGGCTCTTTCCAACCCCCTGTGAGACACTCCTAAACCCAACACATCCCAAAATGGGAAAGTCCCTGGCCGAGCGAATACTCCCTCCCATGCCCCAGTCCCCATCACTCAATGCTTCTTATTAGATGGGCACAGAGGAGCTGGGGACATCCCTGTCGGACACTTGTCCCCTGGGGAGAACAGGGCAGGGAGCTGTATTTCTGCCTGTATTTTCCCACCCCAGCAGTGGTACCCCACAGTGGTCTGGGGACCCGGACCACACCACTCAGCACATCCCCAGCATGAGGCCACCTGTCTCATGAGCATCGCCCTGTCCCCAGCCTGGCTCAAGGCACCCACAACAACGGCCGCCCTTGTCTCCCACAGCCAGTGCTCCGCACTGGATTTAACTGCTACATTGCTTTTAAAATGAGAAACCACAAAGAGCGGGTTGGAGACAAAGCAGCGGTGCTCTCCCCAGGCCCCAGTTCAAAGGGACACAGCCAGGGCTGGCCAGCACTGGCAGCCTCCTGCGGCTGCCATCCTCCAGCACAGCAGCACGGTGGGGGTGCCGCCAAGCCCAGCCTTTGATGATTTTCTCTTCCTGCTGTGAAGACTAATGACTTCAGAGAGAGCGTCCTGGCACGCACGGGGCTGCCTGCCGCAGATCCGGCTGTGGCACAGTGAGACGAGGGCAGGAAAAAAGAGATGCCAGTGCATGTGGGGCTTCTGGTTTTAGGGGTGTCTTGGCTTTCTGCACACTACCTCCAGCCATTCCTGGAAGTTCCCATCTGCACGTCAGAGACCCATGAGTGTTAAGGACCAGATGGAGTATCCCCCAAGGGTCACAGAGAGATGGGAACATTTGGGATACCCCACCAAATTGCTGCCAAAACATCAGAAAGATTTCCCTTTGCACTTCCAGGGGTGTAAAGCTGTGGAGCAGAGGGCAACTGATCTGTTCCCTCAGGCCATGGCATCAAAGCTTCTAATTTGCCCAATTTTCAACGGGGTGTCCCCATCCCGCAGATTCCCTCCTCCGCTGGGGACCACAGCCCAACCCTCTGATGTCTCACACACCCAAACCAAAAGCCCTATGAGGTGCAGGATGCCAAGGAGAGTGCCCGCAAGGGGAAGAGGAGCAGCCTCAATCTTCTCCAGGCTGTGTTTACTCTGAAACCTAGCAATGGTCTCTTCTACATCATCTCTGATTATTTCAAAGAATAGAAAACCTCACTTCCCACAGACCTGCTGCAGAGCCCAGCCATGTGCTGACCTTACAATTCACCAAGATGCCTCTAACTCTTTCACCCAAGAGGATTTGCCACATCCCTACTACGCTGCTGTTGAAGCCCAGCAGCTCGTGCAAGGACAGTCCAAGCTTGGGCATGGTGTGACAGGCACACTCACCCCTGGTTTGTTCCCCACTCATTCCGGATGCAGAGGTGCTTATGCACAGGGTCCTTCATGTAACCTTCGTAGCAGAGACACTCACCTATGGAGAGAGGAGGGGACATGAGGGACATGGAAGGGCAAGGCTTTCCAGGTACTTCCCTGCCGAACCCAGCCTGCAGCCACCCCGGGCACCCAGCAACTCCATTCTCACACGTGGATCAAGGCGAGAAAGCATCTTCCCACCAAACTTGGGTTGAGCAGGCAGAGGTGAGCTCCCAACCCACCCCAACTGCCTGACCACCTACCAGTCTCAGGGTCGCACTGATGCTCGCAGGGGTCAAGGAGGCGCCGGGCGCAGAGGTCCAGGGCCCAGGGCCCGCTGGAGTTTTGCTGGGAGAAGAGGACGACCTGCGCCGGGTTCAGCCAGTCACTGGCATCCAGCTGGCTCCCCTCCAGCAGGATGAACCGGCTCCCTGCCACCGAGAGGGCAGTCAGTGGTGATGACCTACTGCTGTCCCTTCCATCCCATGATGGTCCCCTGCATTCCATAATGGACTTCTACATCCTGTGATGGTCCCCTCCATCTTGTGATGATCCCGTCCATCCTCTCCATCCCAAGACAGTGGCCTTTGCCCCACAACAGCCCCCTCTGTTCCATAATGAATCCCTCTGTCCTGTGCTCATCCCATCTGCCCTATGATGGCCTCCTCCAACCCATGCCTGTCTCCTCTATCCCATGACAGCTCCCTCCATCCTGTGCCTGTCCCCTCCATCCCACAATGACCACCTCCATCCCATACCCATCCCCTCCAACCCATGCCTGTCCCCTCCATCCCACAATGGTCTTCTCGGTCCTGTGTCCATCCCCTCCATCCTGCACCCATCTCCTGTGTCCCGCACTGGCTGTGCATCTGTCCTCTCCATCATTCCCTCCTCCCCTCCATTACAGCTTACAGAATGGGGCAGTAGGGGGTGAGTAAAACTGTGAGGTGCTCACCGTCAGCGATGAGGTGCTCAGGGACATGGAGGGTGATCTTGACGACAAGGGGGCAGCTCATGTGGGATGAGCACACCAGGCTGATGACACAGCTCGTCACGCTGATGAGGGTCAGCGTGGTCTTGTTCACAGGACTCCGGGGGGACCCCACTGCAAAATGTGAAATCACAGTCAAACCTGAGACCTGGGAGACTCAGAAAGACCTTGGGGTGCAGCCAGGGGATCTTGGGGTGCAGAGACCCTGCCCAGCCCCCTGGAAATCCAGCATCAATCCAGTCAAGCAGAGTCACTTTGGATTTTCAAAAGCATAAAGCAGCCTTTGTCACAGGACACTCCCTCTCAGCTACTGCAGCTGGGGTCTCCCCAAGCCCCCGCAGCCTGGGCTCTCCCCCACCCCTGCACTGCATCATGCCAAGACCTTTGCAGCAGCAGGACTTTAAAGCAGAGCAGAGATATATTGAGGAGAAGAAAAGTAAATGCAATATCCCTTTTTTTCCCCTCCTCCTTCTTCTTGGCACTTCTCTCAGGTTAATTTTGTCATAACAACAGCCTCCTGGATGTCTTTGAAAAAGCACCAGAGAGCCCTAACTGCCCAGCACATGCAGGTCTTTGGCTTTTAATCTCTCAGCTGAAGAAGCTGAGCAGAAAAAGCTGGCTGGGGGCTGAGCTATCCCCTGCAGAGACAAAGCCTGAACCAGCCTCCCAGTACCCAGCACGGGCACTGGGAGTGAAGGACATGGCTCCCAGTTCCACCACTACCGAAAAAACAAGGCACCATCTAGCAAACAAGGCTCAGCAAGGGAAAACAGACACAAACTCTCCTCCATGGAGGAGAAAACCTCCCAAAGGGATGGTACAGGGCAGTGGAGTGAGGCTCCTGCCTGGGGACCAAGCCTGTCCCCATCCTCTGCTGCACATACAGCTCGTACGTGCACCAGAGCTCACGGGCCAGCCTTTGAAGCGTGTTACTCATTAATACACACCAGAGCCTGGCAGAAGCCTCCAGCAAAAAATCAGAATACATTTCATCCTCTGCTGAGAAACTCCACCGGAGAGCAGTGGCAGCCTGCTGCGAGAGCAGGGACCGGTGCCTGCCTACGGCAGCCCAGATCACCCCTGGGTTTCCATCTTTTGTAAATGGAAAGTCTCCGAACCCGGAGAGGCGACAGCAAACAAGGCAAGAGGGGTCACGGCTTGTCACCCACCTCTGCAGCCACACCCACCTCGGCTGCGCCTCCGGCTCCGTGACGGGTCCGTGTAGAAGGTCAGCTGGGGATCAGTGTCTGCCTCCGTCCCCGAGTCCCCCTCAGGGTTTAGAAACGCTGAGCCGGCTGCAGGGGACATCAAGTGTGGTCACAGCAGGGCTGGCACCATGCCACCCCAAGCTGCCACATCCTACATCACCCCTTCAGGGCAAGCCTTGCCTTGAAGACCAGGAGCCCTGTCTGCCGGGTGCAGCAGGGACAGCATCTTTTCCCCTTCCCATCACACAGATTCGTGCCCCTGCCATGGCTCCCATTACCTTGCAACTTTTCCCCATATCCGTGCCAGTATCATATAATATTTACTGTGGCTAACACCCTCTGCATCTTTGCAACCAACCAACCCAACATCATTTGCATCCTTGAAGACACCAATTTTTCTGCTTCCCCCCATCCAAACCCTCCTTTCCACGTTTCTTGCCCAATGTTGGCCCTGTTTCTCCATCCCAGAAGAGGGTGAGTTGCTGGATCATGGGTGGGTGAAAGCCCAGAGCACACCATCCACCCCAGGGACCCCCCTACCTCGCGCTTTGTTGTTGATGCGCTTGCGCTGGCTGCTGGAGGTGTGGGACAGCAGCGTGGCCTGCTGGTGGTTTGAGTCCACGGGGCTGGTGGCAATGATGTTGTCCTTGTACTTGTTCATCAGGGACAGCTTGGCGTTATCGCTCCCTGAGTGGGAAGAATTTAAGGCAAAATCTTTCAGGGATAAAGATTTAAAAAAAGGAGGGAGGTGAGAAAGAGAGAGATTTTTCCTTGGATCCATCTCCAGCATCTGCATGAGGCAACCAGGATGCCATGGCCAATGGGCCCAGCTGCCCTCAGTGCACTCTCATGAGCTCCTCAAAGCCTGATGGGGACCGGCACTTCCACCAAGCTAGCCAAAAGCTGAGATTTAACATTCAGCTTCTCAGGGTACTTCTGCATATCCACGTCTCTAAAGAAAACCCCTGGAGAGCTTTAGAAACCACACCATGGTCTTCCCAAACCATGTCTCAGTTGAGAATGCTCCAGTTGGATGGCTCAGCTGGTAATAAGGCCAACAAGCATGTGTGTTACAAGCCTCAGAGAATCCCTGCTGGTGATCAGAAGACAGTGTTAACTCTGAATCATACTGATGACAAGTATAATTTTGCTACTAAAAACCTCAGCTGAAGAAGACATGAGAAATCCTGTGATACAGAAGGGAATTTTGTGGGTCACCTTGGGGTAGCTTGAAGGGGACACCATTCTGGCTCTCCATCAGGCCACAGGAACCCTTCCCCTCAGAGCTCCACTCTGCATTGTCCTAGCCACGTTCCACTCAGCAGGGACTGCTCTCAACTGGATGCAAGGTCTCCCAGCAATGGAAGCACTTTCAGAGTGCCACCAACATCTCACATGCAACAAAAGCCCAGAGAAACAGGGAAAATGCTCAAGGGAAAACTTGTGTATGGAACAATGGAGAGAAGACGGGTTGGAAAGGACCCAGCTCAGCCCATGCCCCCTGTCCCATCCCCACCTGGCGTGAGGTCCATGCTGGCCTTCTCATTGCAGCCCTGCAGCGAGTCCAGGGTGCGGGTGACCTGGCTGGCGAAGTCTTCCCCACCGTTCATGCACTCGCGCTGGAGATGGTGCCGCAGGTCGGTGATGTCATACTCGTAGCCATCCAAGATGGGGGTCTCACGGATGCTGAGTGTCCCGCTGGAGTTGTGCCCCTGTACACGGGCATTGCGCAGGCTCTCCCGCCCGTGGCCCCCGATCAGCACCGAGGGGATGTAGTGGATCTCGTTGGCCGCCTCGGCGCTGGCACTCTTCTGGGGCTGCGGCACGCGGCGCCGCTTGCACCACCGCCGGCGGGTGTAGAGGATCATCACCAGGCAGAGGATGGAGAGCAACAGGGCGATCATCCCTCCCTGAAGGCACAAACACGAGCAGGGCTCAGCTGGGGACCAGGGCCAGCCACTCCCTGCCCAGGGATGCAGACACCCCAGGGATGCTCTGGAGTGGCCAAAGCAAAGGCAATGGTGAGAGGAGCCCGGTCACACCGACAAGAAGGTGCTGGCCCAGAGAGTGCCCAGCATTGGCCGAGCGCTCCCCCTGAAGCCTGCCTTGAGCTGGACCAGCTTTGAAGTCACTACCGAGGCATGAAAAAGCAGCATTTAAAGCAGAGCGTGTTTTGTTTCGCTCTCCTGTAACATGTCTTTGAAAGCAGAGATCAGATTTATTCCAGGCAAATGCTCCTACGGGCAACTATTTCTGACCCATTTCCAACCAGTTTCAGTGCTGTCACTCTCAATCTTGGGAGATTTTCCCAGGGCATCCTGCAGAAATTGCAGCACAGATTAAAGGAGATCAAGGCTCAAGACAGCCAGATGACTGAAGTGTTGTTTGAGGAATGCCTGGGGGGAAAAGACTGAATAAGCTCCTGTTCTGCAGGGATGGACCCCCGAAACTGCACCCAGCCCTGTCACCTCACCACCATCCCCAAGGCCAGCCTTCTGCAGAGACATCGTCACTGCACACAGATAGAGGCGGCAAGATGAAAGCCCAAGCTGGCCCTTTACACCCGGTCCGCCAATAATTTTTTTTAAATTATATTATTATTATTATTTTTATTTTTATTTTTAAAAAGCATGCAGAGCCAGCTAACAGCTTCATGTCCACCCACGGGTCTGGTCCTCCTCCTCTCTTCTACGTAATAGGTGATCTTGATAAAATAAAATAATAGTAATAATCTGCTCCATTAGGATAAAACATTAAGGGAATTATTAAATGAAAAGCGGGAGAGGCAGCTGGAAAAGGATCTTTAATGGTCATTACGGTTTAACACTCTTTCATTCCCAGGATAATGGAGCTGCAGTGCACCCTCCCAGTCTCCTTCCAAACTTTCTTTAAAAAAAAGAAAGAAAAAACAAAGAAACTTCAGTGATTAAGGACACAAGCAGTCCAGGATAGGAGGAGGGGCTGGCTGGCACACGGCATCTCTTTGGCCAGGAGCCTGCGTCTGGGAGGACGGGAAATCTCTCGCTGGGGCTGAAAATTGGCACTGGATTCATGCCTGGCCATGATCGTACTGAGTTTTTTAGTGGTAAAAATCAGGGCCCAGTTCTCTAACATGTTCAAATCCTTTTGAGATCCATAAATAAGTGGGGACTATCCCCATCCCCACCAGAGATGGGCTCCCATGTCATGGCTTTCCATCGCCCTGGGGAAGGGTCCATCTGCAGGTGAGGCAACAAGCAGGTGGGAGTAATAGCCGGGGCATTGCCGGCTTTCCTTTGCTGCCTTCCATACACACATTAAATCCCCCAAACACCAGGGAGCTCTGCCATACGCCTGTGCGGGTAAACAAGGGAGACCAAGTGGGAGCTCGAGTCAGGTGGACGCCTTTGTTTAGGACTGCAGCTATGGGTTCTCAAAAAAGACCTAATTGAAACTGAATTTCTTCTGCCCTGATAGTATGAGAGGTCAAACTATCCCTGGGGGAAAGTAGCCTGTGGCCACTTGAGATTTGAGGGGCTCCGAAGGGAGGATGAAAGCCAGCACTGGAGTCCCCTCCACTCACTGCTTGTTGGAGGGAGTCAGAGCACCACCTCAGACCCCCAGTTCCTCTTCACAGGAGCACAGAAACCCCGTTCTGCCTTCACCCCCCTGACCCGGCACTCGTACAATGGCTGCGAGAGGAGCCCTGTGCTGGACGGGCGCAGGAGGGCTTCTCACACGGTCCACGTGCGGACCGCTGTCACGATGGATACAGCCCCTCACTTACACTTCTTCTCTTGGCAACCACAGGGGAAAGAAAGAAATTCAGCCTTGAAAACTCCACGTGATCCCGACTCTTGGCACAAAAGCAAACGTCTATTTGTCAGGGTGTAAGGATGCCACTGGAGTGGAGCTGGGAGTGATGGGGAAGAAGGGGGGGAGGGAGGATTCAGTCTGTATTTACACATTTTGATATGAGAGCAATGAGTTGCAGACATCAGCTTGATAATAAGCCTTCTTTCAGGTACTCCTGTTTCGATCTTGGGATTCAGCGGTACCCAAAAAGACCAAGATCACAGTGGCAGAGCAGGGCCAGCCTCTCCCTCTCAGGAGCAGCTGGGAACAGACAATAAAAAAAAGATAACGGTGCAAAATGTTTGTGGGGGTGGCTTTGCCAGTGATTATTTTTTTTCCTCGAGACTAATCAAGCACAAATGATGGAGGAGAAACCTGGCCTGGGGCTGCAATCTGGAAGAACTATTGTCACTCTCATTAGGGTAGGCACCATTAAACAGCCTGTTTGCAGCCTCGGCAACACATTGTCTCTGGCTAATTATCTTCCAGGGGCACAAAAATTGTCGGATTCTTCAAATTTTTTCCAACGTAACAAAAAAACCCCTAACCAACAAATCACAGGTCCATGTCCAACACACAGATCTCTGTCTTGCCCTCCTCTCTCTGCCATCAAAACCTCATCCCTGCATACTGGGAGGGAGGAGGAGAGCTGTGCAGCCTCTGTGCATGGGATGCTCTTGCTTCCTGCACACTGTGAAACCGCGGCCACGGGGCTGCCACGCTGATAAAAGTGGCGGTGACAGTGCCCAGTGGCACCGTGACACCCACCACGCGCCAGAGCAGCGGGCGCCGGGCACCATCCATTGGGCAAAGGGCTCCTGACAAAGTTAATGTGAATTAGCCTCGGGTTAAGGGGGTTGAGAGCTTCAAAGCCCAGCAGCACCCCGGGGATAAAGGTACCCCTGCAAACATATTTGCAAAGCGATGCAAACTAAGGGAGAGGTTTAAAGCAGCCCGATGTTAAAGCATCCCGCATGCAGCATCGTTCGGAGAGGTGCCCGGAGCATCTTAACCAGCCCCTGAAGGTGGGCTCAGTTCCTCCTCTTAGGGCAGCTGAAGCCAGATGGGGAAAAACATGGCTTTTCAAAAGCCCCTATATATTCTACAGGCTTCTGGACACCTAAAGGGGGGACTGCCTTCCCATCACATACCATGACGGAGATATGAAGGATCCTCAGCTCCTCCTCTGCCGACTCGGTCTGGGGCTCGTCTGTGGGGTCAAAGCCGGGCAGATTGGGGGCCCCATCTTGGTGGTGGATGTGGAAGAGCAACGTGCCATTCTCCAGCCACTGCTGCCGCCAGCGCACCAGTGGGATGTCATCCGTGTTGCCTGAGATCTCTGCAAAAGCAAAGCCAGTCACATGGGAAGGTCACATGGAGGAGGGGAGTGATGGGTGACATTCGCCTCTTCCCAGAAAATGAGTGGAGGGACCAAGGGACACACACACCAGGCTCCCCGTGGTCACCTCCTGCCAGCACCAGAGCTGTCCCTACACAACCCACAGATCCTGTAGGCTGTCCCTACACAGCCTGAAAGGTTAAAGAGGAGTAAAATCATATTTCTGGGCAAAATACAGATGTGAGCCCCTCCAAAAATCCAGGTGTCATGCAGGGACAGACAGCATCTCCAGACCAGAGCCAGGGAGCCAGGCAGCATCCTTCCGGCCCTAATTTGGACGGGCTTCACCCACATGCTTCATGTTAAACACAGCTCCAGCCATGGGGAGCAGAGGACACAGGACAATGTCTCAGTGGCACTAATGAGGTCACTGGGACCACATCACAAATTATTGCAGATTTCCCATCCTTTCTGAATGGAGAAATGTGCGCATGACTGCGATCGCACCTGCGGCTTTGGCTCTGACTGAGGTGCATTCAGAGGTTTTCAGTCTTCAACCATTTTTTACAGCTCCCCACACAGGACTCAGCCCTGAGATCTGCAGACATACCTGCACCTTCTGCCCAAACACCCTGACTTTCCCTAAGTACCTTTAACCTCAGGGTTTGGGAGCAGGGGGACAGATGGACAGAGCTGGGCTGAGGAATGACAGCAGCAGAGGACACCCAAGAAGGAGGAGCAGCTGAGGATGGGGACACGACATGTGCTGCAATACACTAAATGCCAAATCAAACCAAATTCACCTGGCTGACTCCAAAATTTCAGGGACATAAAAGGGAGGGTGGCACCGGCACATCCCTAGGAGAGGTGGGCACTGTTTTAACCACCACCTCCATCTCAGACCAGATCACCTTGATCTCAGCCATCACCTAGAGCCTGCCATTCGCCTGTTAGTTATTTTTCCTGAAAACATAGGCTTTAATTGCATTTGTGAGAATGACCATTACAAACATGATGAGCTTCCCAGCGAGAGGCAGCTTTCCCTCCTGTCTCTGCCCCACGGGAAGGGTCCAGCCAGACCCGTCCACTTCATCCCATTTGTAGCCGTGCATTTTGATGGCAGTGGGAAAGAGCCCAGCTCGCTTTGCAAATTGTCATCTTTATTTTGCTTGTTTCATGCTGCCTTCAAATGAAAACTGGAATTCAATTACAGTGCCGAAAAACAACATTTTAAATTCACTGTTAATTAATTTCATTAGGCTGCCTTAAGTGAGCTAGCTACCGGGGGGGGGGGTGGGGGGGAATCTGCATCAGGAACTAGGTTCATCCTCCCAAACTGATTTGATTAATCAAAAGAAACATTAGCCGCAGTGAGCGAATTGGCAGATTGTTTCTGCTCAGCACGGGCCATATTTCTGGTAGTAATCAGTGCGCTTCGAGTGTCCCAAGCAGAGAGATGCTGAGATCTCCTCAATGCCACCGGGAAGCAAAACCTAAAGGAGTTAAAGCATCGAGGAAGCCAGAAGCACTTTTGAAATTCCCTCTAACTGCTGAGCTGCGTTTAGGAACACAGATCCCCTTTGAAAAGCCAGTCCTGGGAGCCGGGAGGGTTTGAAAAAGCAGATCTCCTCCTCTCCCACCTGGTCTTTATTCATGGGCTGAAAGGGGAAAACAGGCTTTCCTGCTTCCCCAACTCCCCACAGCTTCTCGACTTCAAATGAACAGGCTCAAATGGAAGAAAATATTCTCCCCGCACCTGCCTGCTAACGTGAAATTAGGAGTAATTAAGGCAAGAGCTTTTATGCACAACAGGAACTCAACGTACTGACATTTGGAAAAATGTAAATACCATCATTTGCTCCATTGTAAAGAGTGAAAATAATAGATACTAAGTATATGACATTGTGACATTTAGAAAGCTGGAGTTAAAGATGTTTTCCCCCTGATCTGACATATCATTGAAAAAGCAGCACCCTTCAGCTCATTAATATTTGAGGAGGACTCCTTGATGGAAGTTATTTAAATGATTAATAGATTATAGTAAATTTAAGCCTTGAAATAGGTTGTCATAATTTCAAATTTATTTAAACAGGCTTATTTTTAAAAAGAAAAATGTATTTCAATAAAAAATGGATTCTTGTTTTAAAAGAGCACAATCCAGCCACAGAGCCCGAGCACATTATCCTCTCCTACCAGGCATCACGAGACAACCCTGCGGCTGCATCACACACAAGTCAGAAGTGCTAGAAACAGAGGAAAACACCCCATAAATCAACTGCCATCACCCCAAACCATCAGGCTACAACCCCTCCATCACACCACAGGACAAGGCTGCTCCACCATCTCTGCTCCTGTCCTGGGCAGAGGTTCTTGAGGAAGCACCTGGATGAGTGAGCTTCAACTTTGGACCTCCTCCTCCTCTCCTCAAAGGTCTTAGCAACACACCAGCTGCCCCTGTCCCACTCCATTTCTACTTGAAAAAATTATACATATAAATGCTTTCCTGTGTCTGTGAAGTTCTCCTGGAGTTTGGTTCAAGCAAGACCAAGACAAAGACCAAGATCAAGACCAAGACCAAGCTCCCTCCCTAACACAGCATCTCTTTGCTCTCCTCTCCCAGTCCAATGCATTCCACTTTTATCTTTGTCTTGCTCTCCAAGCAGACATCTCGTCACCTGATGGGACATGCTACAGTGACCCACGGAGCCAACTGGGGCCATTTATCTGGATGCCATAGGGGCTCAGCTCTGCCATAGGGCTGGCAGGTGCCAACCCTGCAGGCCAGCTCATACCACAGGGCCAGGAAACCCTAGAGGAGTTGGCAAAGTGGGCAGAAAGCCAAAAAAAAAAAAAAAAGGTAGGGGGAAAGGATAATTTCAAGTTCAAAGTTTGAAAAATATTGATGATAGGCCTGGTCCCTGCATGGCTTTCATTAAGGACTTGGATATGAAGCCATTAGCACTAGTATTAACTTCTTGCACCTCTGTTAAAAAATAGCCTGCCTGAGTCAGGGGTTAATAACAGTAGGAGACCACTAATTAGGCTGTGCCGCGTTCACCTGGTATCAAATGTGGCACAGGTCCTTTATATCTACAGAAGCAGCAGCCTCCAAAGATCCCGGCTGATGCTTTCAACATAACGGCCGTGGCTGCTCCCCTCCCAGACCATCTGCGAGGGAAGGGAAGGAGGAAGGAAAGGTTGTAGAGAAGCACACTGAGGAGAGGACAAAAGTCTAGATGAAGTTGCTGGAGGTGGGTGGATTTATACCCGCGTCTTTATTGATCATCCCAAACAACCTCATCTCCTTAGGGACAGACATCCCATCCAAAGCAAACCCAGTCCTTCTGGAGGCAACACTTCTGCATCTCCCAATTCTGGGAGGCAACGCCCCCGTCGCAGACCACTTCTGCACCTGAGCTGGGGCAACCTCGAAACTGTGGCCCCCAAGCCCAATGCCAGCACAGACCCATTCCTGCACCCTCATCCTCCTGCCGAGACCTGGCACTGTGGCCCACAAAAAGAGCAACTCTCCTTAAAAACACACACCAGCATCTTGATGGAAAAAAAATACGGCAAAACAATTTTCCTTTCCATTTGGAAGCATTAATAGATTCCTCCGATTAGTCAAATGAACTCTGCCATAATGCCAGTCTCTGCAGACTCATTTCATTCAGCAGAGCGCAGGTTTTGACTTGGACTTATATTTCCTCGTTAACATTTAAACCTGGCTTATTTTCCATCCGGAATCTGACTGTGTTTTTATTTAAGTTTCCCATTAGCTAAGGCTTTTGCTCCGTGTGTAAACATCACACATCCTTTAAAGAGCTCTGATTCAGCTAAAGCGAGCCCTGGCCTTGCACTCCTCCGAGGGTCTCCAATGTCTGAAGTAACTCAGGAGACCTTCGCACCACGAGCCACTCACACTCTCTGTTGGGACCTCAGGCCTTGATTCCTATCAATTCAGATGTCAAAACGCATATCCTGACATTTAACTCGTTTTTACTTCCAAGATTTTAGTGACACATCTTTCATGGGATAATATTAATGTTTTAATGAGCCCGTTTTAAAAAATCACATTAATCACTGACTATCCATATTTTATTTGCATTTTTTCTCCTGCCTTCAATCTCAGGTAGGAAAATCAGCTCATTCTGTAGGTCATTCTGCCTTTTCAAGACAATCCAACTTTTCTATACCAGCAAACACAAACTTCATTTTATCTATTAGGAACCTGTTTCATGGGAGAGGGCACCTTGGGCAAAATTTCCAAAAGATCCGTAGACATGGGAGAAGCTAAAGGCTCAAGGAGAAGGCACCCGCTGTATCTGGAGCTACTCTCTGGCTAGGTCAGAAACATCACCCCATCACAACATCTGCACGTGGAGCTGGTACACGTGAAGCCATTAGCTGTCATAGTAAAGGTGCCTTTGTTTTTAGCAAGGTCATCAAGGACTTATATTTCAAAGCTGTAGCCATGCTTTACCCTTGAACTGGGATTTTTGTCCCGAATATGCCACAGCCCTAATTCATCCCTTTCTTTAACAACAAAACCCTCCATCACTCTGGGAATGACATTGTGCCGCACGGCCGTTTCCAGAGTGAAGGACACTGATTCATCATTAATGGGTCTGAGTCGACTGGGTTTGCTCTGCAGCTGCTGACCTTACAACGCGACGTGCCCCATTGCCTGGCTCTTCCCCGCAGACCCAAGGACGTGCCCAACTGCACCTGTGCGCCATCCCCTCTGAGGTTATTTTTCCACCGCGTTTGTCAATTTTGACCTAAAGCTGGGAAAAACAATGAGCAGACTGGGATATTCGCTGGTGTTTGATTTTCACTCCTGCTTTGTTAGTTTGGTCCCATCTGCTGTAACTGTGAACTACAGAGGAGATGTGGGAAGAGAGACAAATCCACCTCCTGGACCAACACTCGGGAGACATGGTCGTGTAAAAAAAACCCCAAAGCCCCACACCATGACAGTGAGCAAAAGCAAAATAAAGAGAATATGTGACTACAAGATGCAGGGTTGATATATAAACCCCAGAAAGGACTGCATCTGTAGTTGATATTCCAGCCTGAAATGCCATCACATCACCTCTTCCAGAGGGAAACCCAGGTCTCCACAGAAAGAGCCCAAATGATGGAGAAGCCCCCAGTCAGCCACGGAAAATTACTGCCCTGGCTAAATTGCCTCCCAGCAAATCGGTGAGATGGAAAGCACGAAACCCTCGGCGCAGATGGTACTCACCTACAAGCAGCGGAGGAGGACACCTGCTGAACCCCACCAACACAACAGCTATCGCTCAGAAAGGGTGAGCAACTGAAGAAGAAAAACTTGGCAGAGGAGACCCCAATCTCTTGAAAAAGTTCTTGTGCATCATGGAAATTACAGACCAGTAAATTCTACTTCTGCCCTGGACTGTTAGAGGAACCAGTAGGTGTGTGGGTAAATATGGGTCACCCAACACTGTAAGCCAGTAGATAAGGGTGATCCAGTTTGATGGACTCATTTCAAAGAGTTCTTGTCAAAATCCACCCTCAAAGTTTCCCAAAGTGCCAAAGTGGGGTTGGGATAAGAGGGAAAATCCTCTTGAAGCCCACCAGGCGTGGGAGGAGTAAGAGGTTAGTTTTCACAATGAAAGGAGGTTACCAAGAAGCCCCACAGAGATCATTGTCAGGACCTTGGCTGTTCATAAACGCTCTGGAAGAGGAGGCGAATGACAAAGTTGGTCACCAACGCTAAATTTAGTCTCCTCAAAGCTAAAGATGCGAAGTGCTGGAGGAAAGTGGGCAAGGAAGTGGGCAGGTGAAATTCAGCTTTGGTGAAAGCAAGCTGATCTTGAATCCTGCAAGCAGTATTCAGGTCAGCCATCTCGTAACGGAGGAGGCAAAGCTTGGAAGGTTCGGAGGAGGGGTACAAAGATGAGATGTTGCAAACGGCTTTGTGGAGAGAAGAAACCAACTGCGTTAGGACTCCTCAGCAAGGAAAACAAACAACAGAGCAGGGACATGATAAAAGCCTATAAAATCATGAAGCCAATGGAGCAGTGGGAAAGGCAATGATTATTCACTATTTCTCGCTTTGCAAGAATTAGGCTTGTAAAAACTAACAAAAGGCTCTCTTTCATCCACCATAAAGTATGAAAGCACTGAGAAAGGAACTGAATTCAGGGAAAATAGAGCCACCAGCAGCTATCGAGCCAGACAGCCCAGAGGCAAATCCCAACTCAAGAAATCCCTGCAGCACAGACCTCAGCAGTAGGGAAAGGACCACACTATATATGCTGCGTTTTTAACAATTTTTTCCCCAATTATCAGCTACTTGCCATGGCTGGAGATGCCAAGGGACCACAAACCCACTGCCCCCAATGCTGCATAGTTTCTTGGGGATGGAGGGTGGCTGCAAAGCCAGCTAGGTGCTATCCAGGCCACCCCTGAAGGATGCCACCCGCACCCACGTGTCCCTTCAGGAGCGTCTGAGAACCTCTGCTCCTCCAGACACTGCCTTGCTGGGGGAAGGAGACCCCAAGGCAGCTCCATCCCCTTGAGGTAGCCTCTCAATGCCCAGCCGGCAACTCCCCCTCTCCCCACTCCAACCCTCCATGCCGTCAGACCCTACAGACCCAAGACACCTGCCAAGATTACCTTCAGCTTTCCAAGCCAGCCAGCCATTTTCACAGGGAGGCAAAGGGCTATTTATATCCATCGTGGGCTGGCAGGGAAGGTAATGGCCGGCCACTGCAGCCCATCTGCCAGGCACTTAGTAAGACATTGGAGCATATCGTACAGGAGAGGTCAGGCAACGGCAGTGGTGGGACAGGTGGGGGAGGCGGGGGGATGCATTACAGCGATGACATGGACTTCACTTCAAGGGTAAACTTCAGCTCACTCCTGCAGACTAATTTGTTTAAGTGCTCGTTGCGCTGAGGCCAAGAGGTCGGGAAAATTAGATGTTATTTTGGTGTTCTCAAGCTCGGCACAGGAAACGAGCATGGCTGCTTGTTCCTCATCTCCTGGGGGGAGAGCCAGGATCTGCCAGTCTTCTGGGACATGGGAGGGATGAGGTGGTCCTCCCAGGGAGTGAAACAGGATCAAAATAACCCTGTCCACTCTCCTGCCAACAGCAGGGCCAAGACTTTTTCCAAGAGGTGGTCTTCCTCTTCCTCACACCTCCCCTGGAGGAACAGATGCTGGGTTTGGGGGCAGGACAAATCCTCACCAGTGGCCCCATACTGCAATGGAGAGGGCAGGCATAGGCTACTGCCGACTGCAGCCCAATGTCATAAACTCTTTGGTTCTTAGGAGTCCTCGCATGATTTCAAGCTCCATTTTCAAGTTTGTGGAGAGGCTTTGAAATAATGGGGAGAAGGAGAAAAAAAAGAAGGATGAAAGATGTAGAAGGGGAAAAAGTTAACTGTGCATCTTGAATTTATCACTTGTGGAAGAAGAGCTTGTCAAGAGGGCCAGAGACCAGCCAGTGCACGGTGATCAATGGGAGGACTTTTGGGTCTAGTCAAGCTTGTTTCAGATTTACAGGAACTGAATAGAGGCATAAATCTGTCGCCGCCTGACAAAAATGGAGGTAATTAAATCTGCAGGTGTATATAATTGTCATATTGATGATCTATATAAATCAGCGGAGCCAGCAGAGGCACAAAGCACCACGTTGAGCACGGAGCCTCCCTATGAGGAGCTGTTTGCCCACCTGCCTGGCCAGGGGACAGCGCTGGTGGGCACAGGACACAGCCCTGCAGACACCCCTCTCACCTGCACAGACTTGTCCATCACCGCAGCCACCACGACCCTCTCCTTCTCCAGATTGCACCCATGGGCAGCAAAAGCAGCAGGACCCCCCACCACTTTCAGTGGATGCAATTACCTGTGGCATCATCCTGGCTACTGCAAAATCTCCCGTGATATCAGGAGGATGAAGACGGGACCCCAGGTGTCGATATGCCTGACCAGGGATGCTGCGGGGGGCTCTTTGCAGCCACTTTGAAGCCCCAAGCCTGGGTGCAAGTGGGGCTCTGACTTGATCTTGTAGCAACTTTTTTTTTTTTTCATTTATTTTAACCTTTGTTATTTTGGGAACTTTGAAGACTAAGCTGCTCCAAGGCAGCTGCCTATGTAGGAAGGACATAAAGTGCAGAGCTGGGATTTGAAAGAGGGGGAGAAATAGGGAGGGAAAGAAACGGCGCTTCACAGCTGAGATCTACGACAGCTCCTTCACCATTTTGCCCAAATCCAAACAAACTCACCCTGGGAGGCACTCGGGGTTATTTTATCAGCAGCTACAGGAAATCTGGATGCAAAGCAAACACAGTGTCTTCCATTTATTTAACACCGCGACCCAGAGAAACCTCAAAGACCTTTGCAGACCTGCATCCCTTCTCCCACCGCTCAGTGGGACACCCCTCAGTCCCCAGGGTGGCTGCAGAGCATCCTTCCCAGCCACCGCAGCTCAGTCCCACTCCTGCTGCGTGTGTCAGCACCACAGGGACACATTTCTTTCCGCCATGCCGGGAGGGACAGGAACACAAAGGAAAGCTTACCCATCATCTTTGCCAGCCAAGCCCCCTCGCATGTGCCCACGGGCCAACCTCTCTTCCCAGGTCGAGTGTTACATACGTGCAGCAATTGGATAATTAAAAATTAAGCAAGAGCTTCTGCATTGCAGTCCAAATTATGTAACGCCGCTCTTCGGTTTCAGCACCCATCAGCTTTAATGCGATCACACGGCAGCACGGCCCTGCCTGTATTTACCTGCCTGGCTTTTCAGGCAGCGCTTGTACCATTGGTAGGGAAAAGGAAACTCCAATGTCATAACCACAAGCAGAAAGTTCCTGTGAGCTTTCATGGGAAAAAAAAAAAGGAGGAAAATCTGAATTTCTTAGTCCAGTGCTGAAATCTGAGATGGCCAGAAAAAAGGAGATGGAGCCAGGATGCTCCAGCCCAGCCAAGTGCCGAGGGTCCCCCCAGCCAGGACAGCACCCCTGTGATCATGACCGGGGGGTTTCCGAGTGAGGGGCTGCTGCTTCTTGCTCCTCCTGTGTCAAAGGGAAGCAGCATCCCGTTTTAGCAAATAAGCAGCATTTCTGTAAGCAAACAAAATTAAATCGAGGCAAGGAGTGAGCTGCATTCTTGGTATCTCAAAGAGCCCTGCCGGACTCTGAACACCAGGTAACTGCAAACTCCTGCATTTACAGCCACATCTTTGCTTTAACCCCACGGGCTCTGGCTGTTGCTGAGACCGGGGCTTGGTGAGCCAGCCTGACACCTTCTCCCTTCCTTGGCCAGAAACCCACGGAACACACAGCCATGGCCCCTGCAGTGCTATTCCCAGGACATGGATGCTGCCACCAGGTGTGAAATCAGCCATGAATTCCTGTGGCTATTAGCTCCAAAGGCCACTTCACTGGGCTCTGTGCATGGCGGCTTCAAGAAGCCACCAGGTATGGGGCGGCTCTCACCCATGGCGAGTGGCTCTGCCAGTACCCTCCATCACCACTCCTAACACCCCTTGGCTTTCATGTGGTCCCTCCAGTTATTTTCTACCACCTGCCATCGTGCCTCTCCTTGCCCCTCACGGTCCTTCCTTTCCTGTCCTCCCTCCATCACCCTGATGCTCTCCCGCTGCTGGCACGGCTGTGTTTCACACACATGCCGTCTTTCTTCCCACGGCACGTGAAAAGCTCTTTTTCCCCAGTGCTGAGCTTTAATTACAAGGAGGCCGGATCCAACCCAGGCTGACCACACCATCACCAACCCACAGGGAGATGTGCACCACATCCATCCCAGGAACCTCTGCATCCCTCACTCAGCCCTCAGCCCCAGCGCCTGTGGATACCCCTTCACCCCAATTTGTGCTGGCTGGCATGGGGGGACTGCAGGAGGATGCTTGGGGTGGGCAGGTTGAGGTTCAGTCCTCCAGCTGTTAGCCAGCCATGTGCCTTACTTGACAAGTAAGAAAAGGGGAAAACATGATAATAAAAAGCTGTGGAAGCCAGCCCAGGTCCAAGGTTGACTAAGCAGGCTCGAAGCATGCGATGTGCTCCCCTCCCCATCTCACAGGCGTTTCCACCACCCATGGAGGGGGCTGCGCTATTTCTCCTGCCCACCAGGTCTGAGCATGCCAGGAACGCCACGCACCCGGGAAGAGAGCAGCTCCTGCTGAAAAGCTAATAAAATTGGTTTGATTTTTCCCTGGAAGGATGTTTCAGGCACTGTCTTGCTTGCAGACGCTCAGACACGCATCCCAGCCTGGCTAAAGCTGAGCCTTAGCATGAGCTGGGATGAGACCCCTGCAGCTCTCATCTCACTGGTCTGCAGAGACGTTTCTAATGCCCCCCAAATTCCTGTGCCACATGTGTCATGTCTGCAAAGACAAACTCCCTGGTTTATCCCTTTAGCCAGCAGCTCCACAGCAGTGTGACAGCTCTCGAGTCCCATTGCTGCTCCTCTCCAGAGCTCTTCCTGAAGTGGCAAAAGCCAGAACCCAGCCGTTTCTGGCTGAGCAATACAGGAAATGTTGGGGAGATGCAGCTCTGGGATGGGAAAACAGCTCCGCACCAGCACGACCACCACCAGGAAAGCAGCACCAAGAGGAGCTTGGGGCCAGCCTGGGGCAGTGGCAGGCACAGCAGGCTCTCTGGTCCAAATCTGACATTTCCAGAAAATTTCCCAGCAGCTGTGGACACTGGGGACATCATTAGGGGAGAGGACAGGCTGAGAGCACCGCAGCAATTTAAAGTCTGTGCTGAGCCGGACTTAGCCCCCCTGGGACCCTGCAGCCATGGCTGCAAAGTAGACCCTGACAAGAAAATTCGGGAGCACGATGTCTCCTCTCCCAGGCATCTCCCCTCGCCCACCGAAGCCTATCTCTGCAGAAGCCTCCCTGCCACGACGCTGCCCTTCTCGGCAGGAGAAAGGGCACTACCTCCTGATGCCACACACGTAAAGACAAATCACCCCGACCTGCGCTGAGCTGCCCGTCCCCAGGCCAGAGCTGTGCCCTGTAGTTGTTTCTCATATCCTCACTCCTCTCTCAGTGCCCCTAACCCTTCGCTCGCACCAACTCCCCGCCCCCAAACCCTCCACCTAGGGAGCTAGGAAAGGGGATTTTTAAGCCTTAAACCACCTCTTCTAAAAAACCACCCTGATTCTTCCTCCATGGTGGAGAAAACCCATTACGGGAGGGCATTTGGTGGCTGCAGGGCAGCAGCACTGGGAAGTACTGGGAGCCCACGGGCCCAGGCAACTGGTTCCCAGCACCGTGCCCTCCCTCTCTTGCTCCCCTTGGGATGCTCAAATTAATTGCCATGTCTCCTGGAGCTTTTAGCTGGAACAAATAAAAGAAAAAGGGGGGGTGCCAAAACCCATAATAAGGTCTACAGTTCCTCTGAGCTACAAGGGCTGCTTTAAATTTCGGGTTTTTTTCTTTTTTTTTTTTTTTTATTTGAAGGAGGTTTCCATGGTAACTGTCTCCCATCACACAAGAGCCTGTCCCCAGGATATTTCGGGGTTGCTAATATCTGCTTTCCCAGGCAGCCACTCTGTTGTGACGGTGACATCGCGGCCGGGTTTTTTGGCAGGGGAGGAGGGTAGAGGTGCAGGAGAGAGGAACAGGAGGTGCTTCCTCAAAAACCAAGGTCAAGGTCCTGCCTGTACCCAGTTTCCCCTGCTCATCAGGCAGACCTCCATCCCAAGAGGCTCCAGCAGCCAGGCAATGGCTTTGCTTGGACCGCGGACCCAATTTGGGGAGCGCTCCCGGGTAAACACAGCCCTTGCTAGGACAAGCAGAAGTGCTGTGTCCCAGCAAGGGCATGGGCAAGGTCTCCTTAACATCTCCTGTCGCCGTCTCCAATCCTTCTCCAACTTCTTTCCTCCACCAGGTTAGTTTTCAGCTGGATCAGCTCCCCACGAAAGCAAAGCCAGATCTCTGCATCCTCCATAGCTGCTTGCTCTGCTATGCTCGTTAGTCATCCTAATTACTGAAATGCCTCAGAGCCAGCCAGGAAAGGGATGGTGCCTCCTCTTGCATCAGGGTTGCAGACCCCAAACTTCTGTGACCAATGTGCCACCACCAGCTAGAGGGTCCCTCAAGGATCCTTTACACCTCCTTCAATTATAAATGGTGAAAAAAGCCCCTTCCCAGCCCCTGCCCATTCCCCAGCAGATCTCAGGCTCTGCAGACAGGACACGGCAGAGGAGCCAGGCTCAGACCCCTGCCTGAGCCCATCACCAGCAAACGAGGCCCCGTAACAAAGCAAAGCATGGGGTCAGTTTAGACCATATCCCAGACCAGACCACAAAGAGCCCAGCACCAGTGCCGCGGGGTGAGCATCCATCCCGAGCATCCCCCAGCTGCAGGGCAGCAAAATGGGATCAGAAATACCAACACGGCACACGGGAGCAGAGGATGCTCTCCTCCAGGCACTTTCTCAGCGTTAAGCT
The DNA here is from genome assembly GCF_031877795.1 of Strix aluco. Classification (NCBI taxonomy): domain Eukaryota; kingdom Metazoa; phylum Chordata; class Aves; order Strigiformes; family Strigidae; genus Strix; species Strix aluco. The sequence goes on along the minus strand of NC_133938.1, from coordinate 31,651,691 downwards.
GTAGCGGGGCAGCCAGAACCTGACAATCAAAAATCTTCCCTTATCTAGACAAATCCCCCAGCCTCCAGAGCACTGCTGCTTGGGGTGAGCCGCTGGCCACAGCCAGGCTAGCTGCAGAGAAGCCAGAGCTTGGCAATTTGCAAGTAAAAAGACAACCAGTCTTAAATGACAGAGCCATCACCATCCAGAAGCTGCCTTAATCCCACCAGGCAAAAATGCCTTCATTTGAAGGGCCGCTCTGCAGCAAGACTCCAAGAGAGATGATTTCAGAGCCTCCATTTAGCTGGCTAAGCAACCATTAAAAAAAAAATTTAAATAAATAAAATAAAATAAAAAAAATAAAATAAAATAAAATAAAATAAAATAAAATAAAATAAAATAAAATAAAATAAAATAAAATAAAATAAAATAAAATAAAATAAAATAAAATAAAATAAAATAAAATAAAAATAAAATAGTAGAAAATGGGATGTGGCCCAGGAGCAAATGGGCATGGGGAGAGAAGGGCAGAGGTGAGATAGCAGCATCAGGGAGGCATGCAGCTGCCTGAGGGTCCCCTCCACCGCTGGGACTAGAGCCAGTTGCAGGGGGTAAAACATGCGTGCAGAGCTTTGGGGGTCTCTGAGGAGTGTCCGTGCACTGGGACAGGTCTCAGGGTGGAAATGGGAGTGAGCCTGAGCATCTCTGCCAGGATGCGGTCTGAGAAATTAAGGCTGGGAGTGATTAAAAGGAGCTGGGAGCATCACTCGGTACGTCCAGCCAAAGCAGGGGGCCAGGTCCCCTGCAGCCCCCTCGGCTGAACGTCAGTCCCCTGCCTGCCCTGCCAGGCACTGCCAGACCCTGGTACCCACCACTGAAACGCCAAGCAGCCCCACGGCCTGCTCCCCCCGTCGCTTTCTGGGTCAGTGAGATCCCCTCCCAGCCCCGCTGCCGCTGGAGCCAGCTGGATGCGCAGTTGCTGTGGCAACGGGTTCCCAGAGACGAAATCCCTATTTCTTATTTTTTTTTTCCCTTGGTTAAGAAAAAATATACAGAGGCCCTCTACATCCGCCGTGGCATTGAAACCTCCGATCCCAGTAAGAGAGAGGATTGACAATGGGCACAGCATGGGGACAAGGTGTCCTGAGCTTCAGTCACGCCTGGTTTGGCCATGGGGAACCCTGTGCTCCTCTCAGGGATGCTGCCCACCTTCCTGCAGCATTTTCCACCCCAGCTGCTGGGTTTTAAGGACTGCCCCTGCTCGTAGCTGAGGCGGGTGCTGGGCTCCACCTCCCGGAGGAGGGTGTGTGACCAGGCATGGGGGTGCCCTCAGTGCTTCCCTGGCTCTGAGCAGGTCACCTTGTCCATTCTGGCCCCATCCTTCAGCTGGAAAAGGGTGTGGAGAGGTCAGGTTTACATTGCATGGCCAAGAGCAAGGGCAGGAGCAGGGTCCCACCAGCGGTTTGCACCCAAGCCCTGTTAGATGAGCCTGTCCTGTCCCACCAGTTGCTCCAGGACAGGTCCAGGGCAGGATATATCCCCTCGACAGGTCCCCCTCTGCTTTGCTGAAAGCTCTGCAAGCCCCCAGACCTTGGCGGCACCCTTTGGGGCATGCTGGCCTCTGCTGCCAGCACCCAAGAGGACACCTCCAGTGAGAAAAGCAACCACCAGAGCATCAGAGGGGGAAGGAGATGCAGCAGCACTGAGGTCTTAGCAATGGGCTGGGTTTGATGAAGAAAAAAGGGGGAGGCAAGTGATGAGGAGGGAAGCATCTCACAGCACAGACTGGGCAGCTGGCAGTGCTCTGGGTGCTACGGACAACGTCCCACCACCAGCACCAACCACTCCAGGAGAGCATAGGAAGAAGAAGGCACCCCTGGATTTGTGGGAAGTGTAAACCCCAAAGGATCCATCTCAAATTCACCCCACGGTGATGGGAAGTGGGGTTAGGATCCCGGCCAGGCGATCAGCTGCTGGCAGCAGAAGGGATTTAAGCGCAACCCACTGCCAGGGTGGGTTTTGCCAGCAGGCAGGAGGGCTGCCGAGATGGAGTGTTTTGGGGTCCCTTCCCCACCGCAGGTCGTGGCATGGGTGCGTTGGGACCCCCCTCGGCGAAGCACCTGGCTGCCCTCCAAGCCGCCCAGCGGGGAGATGTCGGCAGCCGCCCCCTCGGCCGGGCACGCGGGAGCATAGATCATACCACCAGGTTTCAGTGCATGCGACAGTGTCCAGGATCAAAGCCAAGTTCAATTAATGGCTCACAATCTTATTAGAGAAATTATTTCAGGATCTTGAGTAAAAGTCCGATATATCCACTCCATTCCATTAGTCAGGCTCATTTAGTAATTCAATCAATCTAAGCAAGGCAATTGAGCTCCTCTGGTATAATTTAACTCAGTTATTCTCTAGGTACTTAAGAATTTCTTAATATTTGCTCCATTATTTTGCCATTACACCTATTTCCAGGTGCAAGGTTCGCACTGGAACGATGCTGTGGGTCCCACGGTGGGACCAGCCCCACTGCAGCCCTCTGCCATGCCTCAGCTTCATGGGCTGGGGACACGTGACAGGGAAGGGGAGCTCCAGTAGTGATATGGGGTGCCCTTGACTCCCTTGGAAATGAAGTTGAGCTGGGGACTAGTATTGCCACACCCTGAGCCCCCCTTTCCCACCACAGACAGCTGGGACCAAAGACCTGTCCTTTGGGACCCACCACCAGCGCCCAGACCTGGGTGAGAGAAGCAGGGCCAAGCAACCCCCAACCAAAACCCAGTGGGATGCTCTTCCCATTTGACATGGAAGTGGGGAAAAAAAAGGTATAAGACAACCCTGCAGCCTCTTGGCTCCTGCTTCCCTCCTTCAGGGCCATTTAGGAGCCGGGAGTGAGGGTAGGTGGCAGGGGGACCACCTCTCGCAGTCTGCAGCGGCGGGCAGACATGCAGGACGTGGATGAGAGCCGACGGGTGTCACATCTCACCACTTTCCCACAGAGCCTGGAAGAAGAGCTGGGGTGGGCAGGTGTGCCGGCAGCCCGTCATCCCGATTAGTGGCAGCCTGCACCCCCACGGCAGTCTGTCTCACATCCCCATGACCCTCCATGCCATCCCGTTATTAACCCAGGGAAGTCATGGTCAGAGCATCCACCAGCACAGCCAAGAGCTTAGCTGAGATTTTAAAAAAAAAAAATTATTAGATATTTCGGGGAGATATTCAAGAGCAGTTAAATATGCCCAACTCATCGGTGCCTTTGAAAAATCTCACCCCTCTAAAAAATTAGAATTGATTTTGTATTTAAAAAGGAATCTATTTAATTTAAAAGTAAGATAATTTGAAATCATGACAGCTTGTATTAAGACCGGAGTTTATGATAATCTATTAAAGTCATTGAAGTTAAGAACCTTCTCCCATCCTCTGCTGCCAAGGCTCCCATGAGGACGATGGGGAGCGGGGGAAGTTGGGGGGTGAGAGGCTGTGCTGCCCCCGTTTTAAGGCACAGCAGCTGGGCTGGAAACCAGCGAGGCAGAAAAAACTCCTTCAGCTCCTCCACACTCAGAGCAAAAAAAAAAAAACAGGACATGACAATCCATCCAGTATTTTAAGATCTTGAATTATCCAGCGTCCCGAAAGCACGGGTTAGACCCATCAGCTCTGCTTTCTCATTCCCTGAGTCCATTTTATGCACAAAACTGCATTTCAAGACTTCACTTCTCAAATATCTAGTGCGTTACTTGGGCGAAGGAGTCAAAGATGCCATCTTTCGCGCGTTTTTTAATTGCATCTCAAATCTCCGCCAAGCCTGAGGGGCCGTGGGAAGCCAGGATGCTAATAAATACCCTGCTCACCGGTTTGTAACCTGTGAAGGATGGGGCCCAAAAAAATTAGCAACCCACAGGAGTGTGAATCCAGTTAATGACATATCAAATGCGGCTGGATGCTGCAAACCAAGCAGCGAGGAAGAAGGGGGTGTGAAGGTTAGCGGACAGGGAATATTGAGCTGCTAATTAGCATTTCTTAATGGACAGTGACCAGCAACACTCGGCCTCTCTTCAGGAAAAAATACAACTAATGCAACAAACACAAAATGAGATGAAAGGCGACCATCTCAAATGGAGGTTTCCTTGATTTAAAGCAGGATGAAACCGGGTGATTTTAAATGCAGGCAGCCTGGCGCGCACCAGCGAGCAGCCCCATCCCTGCTCCCACGCCCTGGCTGCTTCCCGAAAATTCAGGAGGTGGGAAAAAACCCTGCAGCAAAACGGGGGGATGGTGCCGGAGTCCCTTTGAGGACATGCATATAACACACAGTCGTGTGGGTTTTTATGGGTACGAGCACAAAAGGCGATGCACGTGGGGACTGCGTGCGCCGAGCTGCTCCTGAGCAAACACGGGCAGCGACGCAGCACATGCACGAGAAGGTGGCCGGCGCAATTAAAACATGCTCTGTTCGTTAGTGAAGGGAGCTACGAAGAAGCTGAAAGCCCTGTCCAAGTGCCTCCCCTCGCCATAAACCAGGGGTAATAATCCCAAAAACTACCCCTCTGCTTTCAGAGGAACGTGGGAGCAGCCTCGGGGTTCCCAGGTTTGGGAGGGCTGAGCACCGACACACTTGACTCATCCAGGTCTGGCACTGGGATGGCCACAAGGGGGGATGAGACCCAAAAAATGGTGTATGCAGAGCAGGCAACAAGCAATGCCTCACCCTCTCAGGTAAAGATAAATATAAAGCTAAAGCCATGGGGCAGCAGGTCAAGGCAAGCCAAAGCAAGTGTGTCCCCCAGCCCCCTGGCTGAGCCCCCTGCAGCTCACCACCACCCGCAGCGGGGAGAAGCAAACACATGAGGGGATGGATGCCAGTCCCCACACATGACTTTCCCACTGTCCCCTGCAGACCCTGAGGTCAGGCAGGCAGCCCCGGCCCCCATTGTCTCCCCTGGCACAGGCGAACCCAGCAAAGTTTGGTTTAGGGGGGTCCATCAACAACCCTGCCACACCACCCACCAGCAGCAAGGGGATGCCCACAGCCTCCGCACTCATCATGAAGTGGATTATGTTACCAGAGCATCTCGTCAGGGTTGGGGAGTGATAGCCGTTTTTGGGGTGCCCAGTTCAACACATACCCCTGGCACCCTATTTTTATCAACATACGTGGTGCTCCAAAGACCTCAGTGCATCTACAGCTGGGGGAGAAACCTTGACCCATGTGTCCATCGGTGGGTTGCCCGGCTCGGCCACCACGCAGGGAGGTGTCACCAAGGCAGGGGAAACTGCACACACCGCTTTCCACAAACGCTTGCCATGCTTGAAAAGCACTTGAGTTATTTAGGGGGGTTTTGAGGAGGACAGACAGGGCTGGAGGGGGATGACACCCAGATACCCTTCAGCTCCCCAATCCTGTCCCATTCCTGGCTGCTCCTCTCACCCCTTCCTCTGCCTCAGCCACCTCCCCGCATGCTCCCATCATCTTCATGGGGAAACTGAGGCATGGAGAACCTCGTGTGAGCTGCTTGAGAGCCCATGTGGCAGAGCCAAGGAGCCAGGAGCGCCCGTAGAGCACCGCCTGCCCTTCACAGTGCTCAAAGCCCACACCCAGGCTCTCCCCAGCCCACAGGCAGCACCCTGAGGTCCAGTCCAAGCCCCCACCAGCCAGTGGGGCAGCTCCCCTCCCCTCAGGAACCCCTTCCCTGGACACAAGCCCTGGATCCGAAAACCAGCAAGAAGAGAAGGAGCAGTCACCCAGCTCCAGCTCTCACCCCAGTAGCGATACCCTGAACCAGACCTGGCTCAGAGGCACAGAGGTGGGTGTGAGGATTATCCACTGCTCAAACACTTTATTGTCCATTCAAACGCAACAAGGTGGGTGCAATTAATGGGTCTGGGGTCTGCCAGGGATGGTGCAACCAGCACTGTGTGAAGCCAGGTTCCTAGAAGGATGCTCAAACACACCCTCCAGACCATGCACGAGGGCTTGTGGAATCACAAACAGCCGCTGACACCGGTTCCACACATTGACTCGACAAAGCCACATCCCCACCGAGTGAGCAGCGCCAGCAGTGACACTCTCTGCCCCACGCGTTTCTTGGGCTGGGGGCTCTCCAGCTCCAGAGGATGCAGCCACTGAGTTTTACCAAGTCAGGGTCTTGCAAGACCTCTATGCACTTTTGGCCTTCTGGCATGCAAAAGCAGTGCCCAGGCTCACAGTAGTCATCATACCACCACCCACACACAGCAGAGCAGCACAACAATAATAATACCCACACATGGCAAAGTGGCCGTGCCACCTTCAAAGCAAGCCCTTCTCTCCTGGGGGGGAGGGAGGGAGCTGTAACATGGCATTTCCCAGGGGTCACCAAGACAAAACCCTGGCAAATGGGGCCTGTGAGGTGCCCCCTCCTGCCAGCCCAGCCGCAGCATCCCAGGTGGGAAGACTTCTACTGGGACCACCTCTGTGTCTCCAAAGCCCAAACCCCTGCGTGCTGAGGGGCTGCACTGCCCTGTGCACCCACAGGTTCTCGTGGGACTGACGTCCTGGGCAGCGATGCTCAGGAGAGCCCAGTCACCACTGGGACATCGGGGTGCACCAACACGGGGCCAGCCATCCCTGTATCTGTGTGGTGGCGGTCAGCAGAAGGAGGTGAAAGCAAACCCCTCCTGGTATCACCAGTGCAAACCCTGGGTGCAGTGGGGCTGTCAGGGTGGGTGGCTGCTCTCCTGTATTGCACCTCGCGGATTTGAAAAATCCCTGGGGAAATCCCCGCAATACCAGCCGGGGCCATGCCTGGGGCCCCCTGCCTGAGCAGCACCACGCATCCCCACCCAGATCACCCAGATGCTCCCTGCTGGCAGCACCCCAGGCCCCTGGGCCCATCGGGGTCTGGTTCCCTGGGAACAGGCCCAAAGGGGGCAGGGGACAAGCTCCCGTGTCGCCTTTGGGGTGTCAAGGTGGCGCGGGGCTGGCGGCCATGCCTGCGCGTCCCCCTGCATCTGCCGCGCTGCCGCCCCGTTGCCACAGCAACGCTCTCCGGCCTCCGCCGCAGCATCCCGCAGCACAGGGCTTGGACCGGGGGACCCGGGGGCAGCACAGCCCGCTGCCCCCTCCCTGCGTGGTCCCCTGGCCTCGAGCAAACCATCCCTGGGTGTCCCCGCATACCCCCCCCCGCCTCCACCCCACCATGGCATCAACAGCCCCCGCCTGCCTCTGTCTTTCTCACGGGAGAAGGGGGATGCCCACGCAGCAGCGAGCGTTGCCCTGAGCCCACGCAGCACCTGGGACCGGGGGCTTTTTTGCACACAGAGAGGTCTGGGGGCCATGGAGGTGATGAAGCGCTGGGGAGAAAACCCAGGTTGAGGTCACCACTCTGCCCTTGCACAAGGGTGGCACAGAGGGGCAATGCCACGCAAAGCAATGCGCTGGTGCCTCATTTTTGGACCAACATCCAGACATGGGTGGCATTTTAAAAACTTCACAGGGTACCCAAGGTGCTGCGGGAGCAGCGATGGACGGGCAAGGCTTGCAGGAGGCGTGTGTGGCCACCATGGGGCAGTTAGGAAAGCGACGGTGGCCCCTGCCCAGGGCGGGGGGTTACGTGCAGGTCAGAAACTGGCATTCTGCACAAATACCACTAAAAATTAAAAATGTCAGCGACTTGCTCCAGGTGGCGCAGAGGGAAGTGTGTCCCTGTGCACAAGTGGTAAAGGCCTTGCTCTGATCCCAGCATGAACAAGGGAGAATATCATTGTCTTTTGGGGGGATGAAGACTGAAGAAGCCCATCAGATTTGGGCAGATGAGCCTCACGCAGTGGGGGAAGCACAGAGGCCTGTCTAGAGCAGGTAGGAACCACCTGGAGCAGGCCAAAGCCTAAAACCTGGGGGCAGGTGAACTGGAAACGGCACACACAGGTGCGATGGGAAACGCTGGGTGCTGAAGTATTTTTCCACCAGGCTGCGGGAAAGGTGACTCCGCTCGGGGTCAGACAAAGCAGAACCCCCCCACCTCCAGCCAGGCACGCTGGAAGCAGACTGCGGGCCTCCCGCCAGCGCAAACCGCCGGTGGCCGCGCACCGAGCTGGAGACAAGCCCCGCGATGCCAGCCCGGGGATGCACCGAGCGCCCCGGGCCTGCAGCATCTCCACGGACAGCCAGCCCGGCGCTGCGGCCGGGGCCGCGGTGCTGCAGCGGCGTCAACCGGCCCCGGGGGCAGAGAAGCCGCAGGGTCCCCGCACGCCGATGCCGCAGGGAGGAGCCCCGCAGCCGGGGATGCTCGGGGCCCGCCGCCGGGAGGGGAGAGGAGGGGAGGGGAGGAGACCCGCCGCGTCCCGGCGCTGCCCGCAGGCCCGCCCGGAGCCTCACCCAGCACGAAGTAAGGCAGCTCCGTGTTCTCCAGGTCATCCACCACCACCATCTCGCCGGGGAAATCGTTGCGCACGGAGAAGAGCAGCTTGGGCTCGGCGGCCGAGGGGCCGTGCATGATGCTGAGGTCGTTCTCCCGCAGGAAGGGCAGCGCCGACACCGTGATGCTCTTCAGCTTACACTCCAGCTCCTTGGCCGCCGCCTCCGCCGCCGCCGCCGCCGCCGCCGCCGCCTCGGCGGGGCCGCTGCCCGCTGCCAGGCAGCAACCGGCGAGCAGGGCGCACAGCCCGGCCAAAGCCATCTTGGAGCCCCGCGCCGCGCTCCCAGCGCCGGCCGGGCGGGCGGCGGCGGCGGCGGCGAGGGGCGGGGACCGGGGCCCGGCGCCTCCCCGTGCGGCGCGGAGCGGCTCGGCGCGGCTCGGCTCGGCACCGGGAGGATCGGCACGGCACGGCTCGGCACCGGGAGGATCGGTTTTCCCGGCCCCGCGCCCCCCCGCCCCGCCAATTTTTTCCCGCAACCCTGGAAAACCGGGAGGGCTGCGGAGCGGTGCCGGTGCTGCCTGGCCCGGCCCGGCTGCCTTTGCCTCCTTCCGCACTGAGAACAGCTTACAGGTACCCTCGCAGGAGAAGTCACGGACCTCCAAAATCCCAGGAGGAGTGATGGATCCTAAAATCCCAGAACTCACAGCCTTCCAGAATCCCAGACCTCCAAAATCCCAGAAGTCACAGACCCTGAAGCCCCAGGAGAAGTCACAGGCCCCCCCAAACCCCAGTAGAAATCAAGAACCTCCAAAATCGCAGATCTCCAAAAGCCCAGACCTCCAAAATCCCAGAAGTCACAGACCCCGAAGCCCCAGGAGAAGGCACAGGCCCCCCCCAAACCCCAGGAGAAATCAAGAACCTCCAAAATCGCAGATCTCCAAAATCCCAGGAGAAGTTACGAACCTCCAAAATCCCACACCTCCAAAATCCCAGCAGAAGTCATGAACTCCAAAGTACCAGAAGAAATCACAGACCTCCAAAATCCTAGGAGAAGTCATGGACCCCAGAGTCCCACGAGAAGTCACAGACCTCGAGTCCCAGACATCCAAAATCCCAGGAGAAGTCATGGACCCCAAAATGCCAGAAGTCACAGACCTCCAAAATCTCAGAAGACACAGACCTCCAAAGCCCCCCAAGCCTGGGTATTTGGAAAAAAAAAAAAAAAAAAAATATATATATATATATACTGGAAGCATAACGGCCAATCCCAAACCCGCTGGTTCATTTTGCAGCGGATGTTTTTTATTGTCACTCCCTTTAAGTGAGCTCGAAGCAGCACTGAGGGCCTGCCCGACTGCCAAACCTTCCTGCAGACACCTGCGGTCCTGCCGCCAGAACATCCCAGCGGTAGATGTTCTCCTCTCCCAGTGTGGGGTGAAAGGCCCAGGCCCACCCCAGCAGGGACACACGGCCACAGCCACGCCGGTTTGGTTTCCCCCTTGGAGGCTCCTGCCAGCTGACACCCGTGGAGCAGAGGGGTGCCCCGAAAGCGGAGCTCCCACCCCACCAGCTCCGCGCTGGCTCCTTGTGTGGGGCATGGCTCCATCCCGCCTGGCGCCTCCAAAGAAAACCACAAGCAGCAGATACCCATTACTTTAAAAAAATCTTGCAATTTTTTTTTTTTTTTTCAGAGCTTTTCTCCTCACCTTGCAGCAGCTGCGGGGATTTCCCCAAATTTCTCCTCCACTGGTGCCATCTGTGAAGCTTAACACGCCCCAGCGTGGGCATTGCGAGGGGGCGACGCCGTGCCCCAAACACACCGAGTGGAAGAGTCACAGCGGGTGCTTTTCCCCAGGCCTGTTTCTGATTTATAACCTCGCAGTAACCCGCTACATTTTGGGGAGGAAAAGCCATGCTCACCAGAAATTACCCATTTTCACCGCCAGTCTCATGAACAGTCAGAGCTGAGCAGTAAAAGTGTAGCGGCGAGAGGGTTTTCAGAAGTCAGCTAGCTGGGGAGGTGTTTCAGCAGCACCGTCCCCTGTTGGCACCGGTTGGCCAGCAGAAACTATTAAAAAATCAGGAAAAATAAGCAGCGGTGCTCTGTAGGATGGGGCGTGGCCCTCCTTTTGGGGGGCACAGGGAAACCCCTGTGGAGGGACCCCGCCAGACCCCTTCGCTGTTCTTCTTTCACCAGGGGACATAAATTCGTTAAAAAAAGGTTTTTTTTCCTGAAAAAAAAAGGTGCAACTGCATTATTCCAAAGGTGTCACCAAGAAGGTCCTCTCAAGCTCCTGTTTGGAAAACAGGGTGCATCCCCGAGAGGGATACCCCGCTAACGCCCAGCACCACACCGAGAGGGGCAAAAAGGGGCTTGGTAGGAGGCGTGAATAATACATACAGATAAATAAAATATTTAAGAAGAAAACAGTAGAAAATGGTAAATCCAGCGTCACTGGTGGCACCCTCCTGCCGGTAACGCCCCACCCGTGACACCCTGACCCTCGGTGAGGGTTTACTGGTGTTGGCGGTGTAATTGGGCACGACCCAGATTCCTTCACGGCCCGGAGGGAGCCGGTGCCGCCGCACCCCAGCGCGCCACGGGGGGCCTCGAGGCGGCGACCCCCCGCCCCAGGCGCCGTGGGGGGACCTACGTGTCCCTCCCGCGGGGATGGGCGGCTCTGGGGGCCAGGGAGGGGGGAGGCCGGCGGGGCTCGGAGGCCCCCGCGGCTGTGCGGGCCGGGCAGCGGGCGGAGCGCCCACGGGCCGCGACCCCCGCGCCGTCCACGCGTGTCCCCCGCCGCGCCGCGCCGCGCCGCCCCGCCCTCAGCGCGGCACCGCCAATGGGAAGGCGCGAGGAGGCCGGCGGCGCCTTTGATTGGCTGGCGCCCCTGCATATATTATCGCGCGGCGGCGGCGGCGCCCGCGGAGCGCGGCGGGTCCCGGCGCGGAGCCGGCGGCGGGGGGAGCCCGATCGCGATCCCGGTCGCGGCGGCGGGCGCGGGATGGTGGCGGGGCCGCCGGGGGCCGCCTGCCCGCCCGGCGATGGGGCGGGGCGGGGCGGCCCGGAGGCGGCGGCGGGGCCGGGCCCGGGGCCGCTGAGGCGGAGCGGAGCGGGACGGGACGGCACGGAGAGGCGGCCGGTGCCCCGCCGGCGCTGAGCGGGAGCCTGGGGTGAGTCTTGCTGCGGGATCGGGGATTGTGGGGGGGAGGTGAGCCGGCGTGGTGACCCCGCCGGTGGGTGGGATGGCGGGCGGGGAGGGGAAGGAGCGGCGCGGGGGGAGCCGCGGCCCCGCACGGCGCTGATCCCCGGTACCGCCGTGCGCGACGGGGGAGACGCGGCTCGGCCGCCGCCGGCTCGCTCGGTGACCTTGGCCAAGTTGCCTCCCCGCTCCGGGCTGGCTTCGGTGAGGACGGGGGTGGAGGAAGGCAACGGGCCGCTCCCGGGCGGGATCCCCCCCCGGTGCCTGGTGCGGGGGCCCGGCAGGTCCGGGGGGCTGCGAGCGGCCCGCTGGCACCGGGTGCTGGCAGGCTGTCGGGGCGAACAAGGTGCCCGGGAGGCGGGAAACCTGCTGCTGCTTGTGCAGGGTGCCCCGCTCCGAGGGAGATGCTGCGGGGAGCTGCCCCGGGACCGCGGGGACGGGGGGAGGGAGGTACCCCCCGAAATGCCGCGACACGGACTTGGGCACGTAGAAATCAGGAGGAGGGGGCCCCCGGTGCTACCGGCTCTCCCGTGGGAGCAGCGGCCCGAGGCGAGGAGCGGGTGACCTGTGGGATGGTGTTTGCCCACCCCCAGCGCTGCGTGGGGTGACAGCAGCCCCCGGCAGCTCCGGGAGAACGGGGCGGGGGGGGACTGTGTGTCCCCGGCTGCGAGGCTCAATTCCCTTCACCGAAGACACTTTTTTTTTTTTTTTTTCAGTAGGAAACCAAACTCTGGTTCTTTAAAGTACCGAGCTCGAGAGCATCAGCTCTCAGCACAGGGATGTCCACCCCGGCCTGCCCCTCCTCGGGGGGGGGCCCGCTCGCCGCCGCCCCCCAGGCTGCCTCGGGGCAGGGCTGGCGGGTCCCGGGGCCGGGGGTGGTGGGGGGGGCCGGGGCGCTGCGGGGCCGGGGGGACCCGCCGGCAGATGTCAGTGTCCCCCCTTCTGTCAGCAGCCAGGAGGGTCCCTACGAGCCCCAGGGATGTTGCGAGGAGGCCCCTGCACTTTTTTTCCCACGCGGAGCTGTTTTTGGTGGGGGGATTCTGTGACAGTTGAGAGACCTGGGGAGCAGCAGGGTGCTGGGAAGGGGGGTGGCCCCACTCTGACACCCCACATCTCCTCCCTCTCTCTGCCCAGCACCAGCCACCCACCGCCTTCTTTACCCTGTGCTGCTAACACCGAGCTGCCGCCGCGCATCGCTGCCCACCCGTGACACTTGTCACCTGTGCGAAGGCAAGGGGGGGGGTGGGAGGAGCGGTCCTCGCCTTGCACTGCCCCCAGCTCCTGCATGAGGCCGGTACTCGGCTTGCGGGGTCCATGGGGGGGGGGAAGGAGCCATCCTCTCCGGGGAGGGGGCTGCAGGATGCTCTTCCCCGGCCCCAGAGCCCCGTCTGCAGGGATGTTTCAGGCTGAGAGCTCAGCACAAAGCGGGGGGAGGCTGGTGGTGTTGCTGCTGCTGCCGTCGTCACCGCGGTGGGGGGAGTTGTATTTCACACATTGCTCTTTTAAGAGGCTTTCTGCCTGTGGGTGTGAAAGTCTCGGGTGGGCAAAGCCAGAGGGCAGAACACATGGTGCTGGTGCGACACGCTGCACGCAGCTGCTGTCTCCCCTGATGACAGCCCAGGCTTCATCTCATTTGATGTCTTATGCAAATCCTTAGCTCCCCGAGTCCTGGGATTTTCTGCTATTTTCTCTTACTCTCATCTTCAAGTGTCTTGCTCTTAAGGATGTGAAGAAAAGCTAATAAAAGGAGCCCGATTCATCAAGTCTTGCAGGTTTTTAAACCCGTCTCATGAGCTGGGGGGGGGGCGAAGGCAGTGACTTAAAGTCACCTAGAAATAGTGACTGAACAGCTACAGGGGGTGGTTTGCCAGAGCCTAGCGAGAATTGGTTCACAGCCACCACTGTGATCTTTAGCATCGCTGCTGGGACAGGGATGGCAGGCTCCGAGGTGACTGTCCCCACGCTCACTGCCTGGAGCCGCGTCTCCGCAGGCCGGGTGCCAGGCGGCTGACAGCACCCTGCCGTGCCCACTTTGCCAGCGATTACCGTGCTGCTGTCGCTCCGGCGGTGCCTGGCTCGCTCTCTTAATTACCCTGGCAAATCAATGAGGCCCTGGCGCTTCCTTGGGAGCGTGCGGATGCGAGCCCGGCGGCTGCAGCTCGTTGAAAGCCATGACAGGGCCGGGGGGGCAGAGGAGGCAGCGGCGCAGGCAGGGCTGGGCACGAGGGAGTTGGGTCCCACGGAGCCCCGAGCGAGGTTGGTGGCTCTGGAGCAAGGGGATGAGAATCCTGCAGGATTGAGTCCTTTGGGATTGTCTGTCCTGGGGGGTGCAAGCGGCAGAGCAAGAGGTGCCCTGGGTGCCTGCGTGAATTCACATAAGCAGGGCTCAGCTGAGTCAAGCCACTTCAGAAACTAAACTGCACTTAGCCTCTGCCCAGACTCTTTTAAGTGGCCTTAATTCAATATAGCTTTCCCGCGTTTAATGAGAAGGTGACTCAGTCACTAAGTTTGACGTTCATTCCCACTAAAAGGTATCTGCAGGGAGATTGAGACCCATCCCCATCGCTCCCTGCTCCTGCATGGATACACCTTTGCTCCTGCCATGCCCCAGGGACCAGCCCCCATGGCTGGGCATGTCCCACAGCTCTGCCACCAGCGGGTATCGCTCTGCCTGCTACAGACATCGGGTGCTGCTTTTGCTCCAGGCTTCGGCTCAGCCTTTACAGGGGGTAATGCCTGAGTTTCATGCTTCCCCACGGCACGAAGCAAATACCACCGCAGCCTCTCCCCAGCACATGCTTCCCAGTTTATGTATCTCTAGATCCGCTCCTCAGCATGAAAGGGCAGAAATCAATGTTAATGTCCCTGACAATTAGCTAACGTCTTAATTATCGAACTCGGCCTGATTAGTGGTGGAGCGCGTGGCTCTGGAGACGCCGTCGGCATGGAAGCAAGCAGGACCTCGGCATAACTTGGCAGGATGTTCCTGTTGTCACTGTCGGCTCCAAGGGCAGGAGAAAAAGGCTTTTGCAGCTCACCCAAGCTGCCTGCTGGGGACTCAAGCATCTCTGTCCACACCTTACACCATCCTGCCTCGGTCTCTTGAGCCATTTTGGATGAAGACACCCACCACAGAAGCACTCCTGTTGCCATCTCAAGGGTGGGAGGGCACCTCTAGAAATTGCAATAAGCTAATTTTAAGATGCGGCTTGTGACAAGTGACGGTCTGGGCAGTGCATCGGCCCTCACTGGAGGGACACCGGGGCTTTCTGCTGCAGGCAATGGGGACACAGAGGGCTGCAACAAGATCAGGAAAACTTGGCCAGAAAGGAGGTTGTGGTCCTAGGAAAGTTTGCCAAGAATATTTGCATTGGCACTCTTCTTCCTTCGCTTTAAGGTTTTTATAGAGAGAGGAGGGGAAAAAAAATTAACAAGCTGGAAGTTTTCCAACTTTTGTGATGCAAAACCCTAAATCAAAAAAAAAAAAAAAGAGTAGTCAGATGCTTCTCATCAAATCTTCATTCTTTTGGATCAAGGAAAAGTGATTAGAAAGTTATTTCCAGCTCTAGTAGTAAGGTCAAGGGGGTTACTCGTTTCCAAAGAATGCTGGTGTGAGCAGACAGAGGTGCACCCTGATAAGCATTGCCCCCAACCCTGCAGAGCAGCAGCAGCAGCCCCTCGGCAAGACCAGAGGCCCCCCCACGCATCTGTGGGACTGTACGGAGCTATAGCAATTTCTGCATGAACTTATTTTATATAACCCCGATCGATACGAGCAAATAAATTAGCCCAGCTAACGATGGTGCGGGAAAGCTGCTCCTCAGGGATAAGCTTGCTGTGTAGCTCAGCGCAGCCCCCGTTGCTGGCTCTCCTGCCCGCGGTGGCTTGCCTGCTCCTGCCTGACTTGGGGCTTCAAGTTTCTGTTGGCAAGGATGCTAGTGTGCGTCAGCGCCCGTCCCCAAGCAAGAGCCCGCCTTGGAGGTGCCAGCACTCACGGTGTAAATAAGAGGCAGGTGTGAATAAGAGCTCATTTAGCAAGGTTGGAAACTTTGCTGCTTTAAAGGATTCTGCATGCCAGGAGGGGACTTTTGCTGGATTTGCACCAGCCAAGCGCTGGAAATACCCAATTCTGACTATTTTTATTGTTCTGTAGTAAAACATGAGGTGACAAGGAAACGTCTCACGTTCAGCCATGAATCTTGGAATAAGCTCCCTGGAGAAGGCAGCAGAGCAAGCTGAAATGGTTTAGCTGATCTGGGGACTGCAGCCCTAGGGAAGAGGTGGCCCAAGGTGGCTCCATCCCCAATATCTGTCCCCACAAGGGTGGCCCAGAAGAAGTTTGCTGCCTTGAGCTGTGGTGCTGGGCGGGGAGGTGGGAGAGGAGGTTTGGAGGGGAAGGACAGCATGGGGAGCCCCTCTTGGGGAAGGCACGTGGGGGTGTCCCCTGTGGTGGTGGCAGCAAGGGGCTGGTCAGTGCTGGTGGAAAGCTGTTGGCACCCAGGATGGTTTGGTGGAAGAGACAGTGCTCTGCCTGATCCCCCCCCCCCCCAAAAATCCCCTCCTCTGAATCAAAGGAAGGATGCTTCCACATCCTCCTGATTTACACCAGGAAAGCCTCAGGGAGGGAAGCTCAGTGACTGGTGCAAGACCACCTGTACCAGTCTGTGGTGGTGTGAAGTGGCGATGGATGAGGCCAGTTTCCCAGAGCGCTCATAGAAAAGCATCCCCTTGGCTGTACAGACCCGGGTAGAGAAAGAGGGGAGAGGGGGCCAGCCAGGGAGCAACCCAGCCCCACTTCGGCTGGAGGTGGTCAGGAGCCACCTAAAAGCCACAGATGATGACAGGGGACAAGGAGATCGGCCGTGCCAAGCCTGTTTGTGGTGCAAGTGGCCGGCTACCTAGTGTGCCAGCTACTTAAGCAAGGTGTTTTTCTGGCACAGCCATATTTAATGCTACAAGCAGTGTGTTTCCATGAGCAGGGTTTAGAAAGATGCTGTTCAAGGATCTTTCACCTCAGCTTCTCAGCTGAGAGCCGGAGTGCTGCTTTCCTCCCTGCTATAGGGGAGAGGGACCCTCCTGGGCACAGCAGCTTGTCCCAGCTCCCTGGGTCACCCCATACAGGGCAGCAGCAGGACCCACAGCTGCAGGGCAGTGGCGGGCAGAGAGGGTTTAGTCCCTTTGGTCCCCAGGCCACCTCAATTTTAATTGCATCTGCAGGTATTCCTGGGGAGGAGAGCAAGGTACTTGCCTGTTTCAGGCAGCTGCTGCATCCTGGCTGCCTGCTTTCCCCTGGTCCAGCTTTGGTTGCAGGCAGGAAAGCAGGCAGGGAGGATTTCAGAGCAGCCAAAGTGCCTCAGCTGCTCAGCCATCACCCACACGTGGCAGTGCATGAGCAGCTCCGTGAGCAGCCGACATCGGGTCCTGCCACGTTTTGGCGGGGACAGATGTCCCCCCCAACACTCGAGGTGCAGAGTGAGGACACCAGCCTGACATTGGGGGCTCCCCTGCCCACCCCGATGTGGGGGCCTGTTCGTTTGGGCCAGGATTTGGCCACATCGTGGCCACGGGGGACTCCACATGCCAGGAACAGGAGGCAATGACCGGTGTGTTATGTGGCTGCCTGCAAGGTTGGGAGAAACCAGGGTAATACACGGAATGATAGTGCGAGGGGGGACAGAAAAAACCCTGCCTGCTGCTCCTGCCCGCCCCTGCCCGCCCTGCTGCCCCGGCACTCCCAATCTGGTGATGTGAAAATCTCAGCTTTTGTTTAAAATTAACAGGGCCCCAGCCTCACGGGCTGAGTGAGAAGCTGAGAAAGTGTAATCAAAGTGCACCCTTAAGGGTTTAAAAATAGAAGAGAGGGAGGAAAAAAAATTTGAAAAAATAATAATACATGTTACAGCACGATGATTCATCTGGCAAATCCCCGTTTGGGAGAACGTGGGGCTGGTGTGTGCTCAGCAGGGGCGAGCGTTTGGGCTCCAGGCCCCCACCAGCCACCCTCCTGGAATAAAAATCACCTCCCCTGGAAGCACTGCAGTGATGGGTTCCCTATTTTTAGGCAAACAGCAGGACACCTCACCTCACCCTGGCTCTGCCAGACCTTGCAGCTCCCCTTCACTTGCAAATTCAGGCTCTGGCCCCAGGACCGCTGCTCCCAGCAAAGCTCCATCTTCACTCCCCCAGGTACTGCCACACTGGGCTATGAGAGCAGAAAGGTCTTGGCTTGAGATAAACACCAATTGCATTCAAAACACCACCACAATCATCCCAGCCAGCCTTGGGGTGGACCTCCATCCATCCGTCCATCCATCTGTCCATCCATCATCTCAGCCACCGGCAGGATGCAATGTCAAGTCTAACATTAACCACACACAGCTCAACCCATACTTAGAGAAGCTATTTTTTTCCAGTTCCCTATGCTTATTAATTTTTAGCCCCCCTAAAATAAGCTGCACATGCTTATGATGGCATCCCCAAAGTGCAGGGTGCAGAGGCAGGCCACTGTCCCCACCGCACGGGCACCCCGTAGCAGCAAGCTTGGCTCACCGAGCTGATGCACTGCAGAGAAAAACATAAAGAAAAAGCCAGAAATTTCTCAAACAGGCACTAGCCAGGTTTTCATTTCAGCAGCAGCCAGCACCCCTGACCCTGTAAACTCTCCTGTGGCACAACCGGTCCATGCCCGATGCGTGGCTCTCCCCAGAGCACAGCTTTCCCTTCAGCAGCATCCCCAAAGCAAACCTGACCTTCCCTTAGCTCGTGGTTGCACCTGGTTCATATCCATGTCGACCTGACCCCCTCTGGCACCTCGCCCCGTGCCGCCAGCCTCACAGGCTCCCCGCTTCGCGCGGTGCCGTTGCAGGGCAGGACTGTCCCGGAGGATCGCCACGGGGTGAGAGAATGAAGAAGCCGGTCGGGCGGCAGCAGGATGGGGTGGCAGGACCTCCCGCGTGCTGACGGGCCCCCGCCGATGCTCCCATGGCCACTGGCCCTCCTGGCCCTGAGCGCGTGCTGCCGCTGGGGGGTGGCCGGCGCGGCGGGCAGCACGGTGCCCCAGCAGCATGCTGCCCCCGCAACCCCTTCGTCCTCCTCCTCATCCTCCTCTTCCTCTGGCCGGGCACCCCTCGACTGGCTCCTCACCGACCGCGGACCCTTTTACCGAGCCCAGGAGTACGTGGACTTCATGGAGCGCTACCGGCAGGGTTTCACCACCAGGTACAGGATCTACAGGTGAGAGGCTGTGGGCGCCCCGGGAGGGAGCTGTGGTGTGGGGGGCTGCGGGGGGCACGGCAGAGTGGAGAGGGACCCGCTTTAATCCGCATGAGTGGACCTCCGCCTGTGGGAGGAGGCTGCCCATCATGAGAGACAGTGAGCAGGGGTATGTGAGATGCTTCTTTCCCAGGGAGTATAACAGCAGTTCCCCAAGATGGGCTGGGATGGGCTCCAGGCAGGATTTGCCCCGAGCCAGGAGTGATTTTGTGTGCAGGTTGAGATGGGGTCAGCCCTGATGGTCAGAGGCGTGGAGGGATGCTTCTTTGAGGGATGCTCCTTTTATCCTTTTGCCACACACAGAGACATCTCCGTGCTGAATTACTGACCCTGCCTGGACTGCCAGCCATCTGGGGCTGGGATGCTGCTGGGGCTCGCAAAAAGCCACCCTGACTGACCCCTGGCATGTCCCTACTGCTGTCACCCCATAGATTGCAGCAGTGGGATGCTACATGTGTGGGGACCAATGCTGGAGGGGGCTTCTTGCCAGTAGAGAACCAGATTTGGCAGCAGTAGGGTCCAGTGACCCCAGCAAAGGGCCACCCCATGACAGCCAGTGTGGGAAACCCACTCCACAGCCTCCCAGCAATAATTGGGGCTGTCACCTCCTGCTAATGAGCCCTTTCCCCTTCCTTCCATCACTGGCGCCAAGCCCTGGGGGTTCCAGCAGCAGAGCAAAGCCCGGCCACTGCCTCCCTGGGGGAGGTGACGTAGGTGCCGGGATGGCAGCCTTGTTACGCAGCCTGGCACCCCCAGAGAGCTCCTCTCCCCCCTCGCCCCTTTCCTACGCACTGACGCTGCCATGCCAAGGGACTTGCATCCTCCAGGGATGCTGCTGGTGACGGTGGTGGGATGGGAAGGAGCAGCCGGAGGGACAGCGGTTGGCTCCGGGTTTGCTTTGCCTGTGGGATGGGATACGGGGGGAACGGGTGCAGGGGCTCCTGGCCCCCTGGCCCCACGTGCCCCAACACCCAGGGAGTGTGAGTGCAAGGGGAGAGGCAGCATCCTCCCCTCCCTCAGCCCCAGCTCTGCTCCTGGCCCCAACATCCCTCTTCCTGGGCCCAAAAATCATAATGAGAGGCCACCCGGCACCTGCTGAACCCCTCGGCTGCTTTACACCTATCCACCCCTCTCCCCTCTTCCCTCTCCCACCTTTCCCAGCCAGCCCCAATTAAACTGTCTGAAAGCCACCACCTGGTTTTAATTAGAGAAAAATGCCAAAGATTAGGCTGAAATGTGCCACTGGTTGTTTACTGGGCTACTGGTTGTTCCAAGCAGTGGCAGGCTAGCAGCCTCCCCACCAGGGCCAGGCGATGCTGGGGGGCTGGTGGGGCACATTCACAGCCTCCAGGGCTACAAGGGGACCCACCCCCAACTCCACCACACCCAATGCCTCCAGCTTCCTACAAAACGCTGCCGATACTTAAAACCATGAAGCTCCCACATGTTGGATTTTCACCCAGATCTGTAGGCATGGGGATGGAGGATGGATGAGGCCCATCCAGCCCAGCGGGCTGGAAAAGGCTCTGGCCCTGCCCTGGGCTGTGATTAATGCCTGCCGGAGGTGCCTGATTAATCAATATCAGGCATCTCCGCTGCTTGTAGCTTGTTATCATCATTGATGGCTTAGGGAGGGACGAGGCTTTCGTCCTGGCTGGATCTATAGCTGGTGAGTGCACACAGTGGGTCTTTCACCTCCGTCGCGGCGATGGGGAGGTCGGGATGGTCCCAATGGGAGTTTTTCCACCTACTGATCCCCTACCTCGAGGTGGAAACTGGGGACAGTGGAGGGGACTGCATGCGTCTGGCATGGCCGGACTGGCTTTGAACCCTCTCTCCACCGCCGCTCTCCTCCTGCAGAGAGTTTGCTCGTTGGAAGGTGAATAATTTGGCCTTGGAGAGGAAAGACTTCTTTGGCCTGCCACTTCCCTTGGCCCCTGAATTCATCCGCAACATCCGCCTGCTGGGACGCCGACCCAGTCCCCAGCAGATCACCGACAGCCTCATTAAAAAGTATGGGACCCACTTCTTGCTCGCCGCCACGCTGGGAGGTGAGTGCTGGTGGGTGCTCGCTCCCTGATCGCTTCCCTGGCACAAGGCAGCGTGCAGAGGAGGGAGGGTGGGAAAATAAGCACCGCAGGAGAAATATGGCCACGAAGGGGAATGGGGGGAGCCCCACAGCACCCCAAAAGCATCGTGTGTCCCTCCAGGAGAGGAGTCCCTGACCATATTTGTGGACAAGCGCAAGCTGAGCCGGAGGGCAGAACCCACCGGGGGGGCCGGGAACAGCTCTGGGGTCTCACTGGAGACCCTGCACCAGCTGGCAGCCTCCTACTTCATCGACCGGGAGAGCACACTGCGCCGGCTCCACCACATCCAGATCGCCACGGCTGCCATCAAGGTAGGCGAGGGTGCGAGGGAGAGGGCAGCGCGGGGAGACAGTGGCCCCAGGCCTCAGCAGTAGCCCCTCCAAGGTGGGCTATGACACCCTAAAGCAACATTGCACCCCGGGGAGGGGCGAGCAGGCAAAGTTAGGACATCTGCGTTATTTATGGGAAATTGGGCACGCTAATGAAGGCACATTTTTCAGCCAGGGCTGCTGCCTGTCAACAAGCCAATTAGCAGGCAATTAGTTCTCCTCCCCAAGCATCTCTTTGCTATGGAGAGTGGGGCACAGCAAGCGTGGCCAGGGGTTATCTGCAGCACTTCGGGTGGGGTGGCAGGCGCCCTGGGTCCCCTCCTGTGTCCCTGAGCACCTGCGGGTCCCCCCCCTTAGGTGACCGAAACACGGACGGGGCCACTCGGCTGCAGCAACTATGACAACCTGGACTCAGTGAGCTCCGTCCTGGTGCAGAGCCCCGAGAACAAAGTGCAGCTCCAAGGTAGGACTGGGCTGGTGGGGACATGGTGATGGACAAGTGCCACCATGGGATGCTTGCGGGTGCGCAGGGGGCCACAGGGGAGGATGCTGGCTCGAGATGCTGCTTTTAATTTAAGGGCTGGGGAGGAGGGGCTATGAAAATAATCAAAGCTGGGCAGGATGAGGTTGTTGCTTGTCTGCCAAGAGGAACCAAGATCGATGCAGAGCCCAGACAAGCGGCTCCACAGCAAATTGATATGAAAATCATGCGAGGGTGGGAGCCTGGGGAGGGGGAAGGCTTGCTCCCTCCTCATTCGGGTGATGTTTTTGAGGGGCTCTGCGTGTGCCCTGATGCTCTTGCGGCTGCCTCCCGCTCGCAGGGCTGCAGACGGTGCTCCCCTCCTACCTGCGGGAGAGGTTCGTGGCAGCTGCCCTCAGCTACATCGCCTGCAGCTCGGCCGGGGAGCTGGTGTGCCGCCGGAGCGACTGCCGCTGCCAGTGCCAGCCCACCTTCCCCCGCTGCAACTGCCCTGAGGCTGATGTCCAGGCGCTGGAGAACAGCCTGACCCAGCTCCAGCGAGCCTGGGAGAGCCACCACGGCCAGTTTGAGGAGTCAGGTGAGGCTGGGGAGACCCCACCAAGCACCTCCTTCCCTGCAACCCCTCCTTTGGGAGCAGCCCAGGCTGGGTGGTGCAGCTCCAGGGCAGGATCCAGGGTGGTCATCTCACCATGAAGATCTGAGAGCCCAGGTGGAGGGAGGTTGCCTCCAGCCCTACCTTCAGCACTTGCTCTCCTGAGTCTGCTGATGCCACCTCTCTCTCCCTACAGAGGAGTTTCAGGCCCTGGTGAAGAGGCTCCCCGGGGACCGTTTCCTGAACAGGACAGTCATCTCCCACTTCTGGGCCATGGACCTGGACGTCCAGCATCGCTACCAGCAGCTGGGCACCAGCTTGAAGCTGCTCTCCAGGAAAACCCACCGACTCATCCGGCGGCTCTTCAACCTCAGCAAACGCTGCCACCAGCAACCTCGCTTCAAACTGCCGAAGGAGAGGTAGGGTGCCAGGCATCCCCACCCCACACCAGGGACACTGCTCAGACCCCCGAGGGGGTTCAGACCCAAGGCCCACCTCCCCGTGGATGGAACTGGAGGAGCTCCCGCCTTGCTGGAGGGATGCCCAGGGGTGAGCAGGCAGGAGGGGAAGCTGTGCCACCCTGGGATGTGGCCCTGAGAGGTTGGGTCCAAGCCTGGAGGTAGCAGATGGGGCTCGATTCATGGGGGGCCACCAGCAGTGCAGGAAAGTGGGCACAAGGTGGGCAGCTCTTCCATCCCTAGGGAAGGTCAGTCACGCCCCAAAAGATACCATGTAAGCACCTCTTATCCCATGTCTCTTCTCCACCAGGTCCCTCCCTTACTGGTGGAGCCGCGCACAGTCGCTCCTGTACTGCAGTGAGACCACTGTGCCTGGGACCTTCCTGGAGGAAAGCCACAGCTGCACGTGTCCCCCCGACCAGCCCTCCTGCCAGGGCTCCATACCGTGTGCCTTGGGCGAGGGGCCAGCCTGCGCCAGCTGTGCCGAGGACAACAGCACCCGCTGCGGGACCTGCAACCACGGCTACGTGCTCGCCCAGGGCTTCTGCCGCCCCGAGGTGGCTGACTCACTGGAGCACTATCTGGGGCTGGAGACAGACCTGCAGGACTTGGAGCTCAAGTACCTCCTGCAGAAACGGGACAGCCGCATCGAGGTGCACTCCATCTTCATCAGCAACGACATGCGCCTGGGGAGCTGGTTTGACCCCTCCTGGAGGAAGCGCATGCTCTTGACCCTGAAGAGCAACAAGTACAAGCCTGGGCTGGTTCATGTGATGTTGGCCCTCTCCCTGCAGATCTGCCTCACCAAGAACAGCACGCTGGAACCTGTCATGGCCATTTACGTCAACCCCTTTGGGGGAAGCCACTCGGAGAGCTGGTTCATGCCCGTCAGTGAGGGCAGCTTCCCAGACTGGGAAAGGACTAACGTAGATGCCTCTGCCCAGTGTCAAAACTGGACGCTCACCTTGGGCAACAAGTGGAAGACCTTCTTTGAAACGGTCCACGTCTACTTGCGGAGCCGCATCAAGTCTCTGGATGACAGCTCCAATGAGACGATCTACTATGAACCCTTGGAGATGGCAGATCCCTCCAAGAACCTGGGGTACATGAAAATCAACAGCTTGCAAGTCTTTGGCTACAGCCTGCCCTTTGAACCGGATGCTATCCGTGACCTGATCCTTCAGCTGGACTACCCCTATACCCAGGGATCCCAGGACTCGGCCATGCTCCAGCTGTTGGAGATCAGGGACAGGGTGAACAGGTTGTCACCCCCTGGCAAAACCCGCCTCGACCTCTTCACGTGCTTGCTCCGCCACAGGCTCAAGTTGGCCAACAATGAGGTGGTGAGGATCCAGTCCTCCTTGAGGGCCTTCAACGCCAAGCTGCCCAACGCGGTAGAACAGGAGACAGGCAAGCTGTGCAGCTAACAGCCAGAGCCGCTCCGATCTCAGAGCGAGGGGGCCGGGAGAAAGGACTCCCCGAGGCAGGGGGAAAAAAAATAAAACAACCTAAAAAATTAAATCAAGGCCTTACCTTAGTGCCAACCGCGTGCTTCCATGGTACACCCAGCGACTGGCCAAAGAGATGCAGGGCTTGAGTGGATGGAGGACACTACGGAGGAGGGATGGCTCACACAGCGCAGATAGGCTCCGAGCATGGGGACGATGCCAGCACAGCTGTCCTGTTGGTGGCTGGGGGGATGTGGCCTGGTCAGAGGCAGCTGCTGGCCCTGATGGAGCAGATGCCCAACCCGCCACGAGGATCCTCCAGCGGCAGCCTCCTCGACATCCCAACTTTTATAGTCTTTTTAAGAGAGGTTTCTACCAGCGCCTTCATTTTGGCATCGCCTAAGACCCTTCCTGCATCCATGCCCTTGCACACGGCATTGGGGGGGACCACACCACAGGCCCCCGAGACCCAGCAGATCTCTCCTGGGGCCTCTCCACGAGCATCTCGCGCCTGCTGCGGTACCGAGGCATCATCACCCCTTGTGTGGGAAGGACCTGGCACCCACCCCATGGATGCTGCCATCACAGACATCGGCGGAGACCTCTGGGCCGCAATTCCTTACAAAAGAAAAAAAAAGATAAACCTAAAACAAAAGAAAGAAAGAAAAAAAAGTTTTATTTATGTATTTATTTATTTGTTTTGTTTGGGAAGGGTTTTTTTAAGCCTATTTATTTGGGGAGTGTAATTTCTTGTCAGTGGCTCCAGCCAAGAGACATCTTAGTAAAATGTATCTGTTTAATATATTTTTTAAAAAATGCCTTTTTTGAGCATAAGAGCAACCAAAACCAACTGAAATTAAAAAAAAAAAAAAAAACAAACCAGTTACTGTCATCTCTGGCCCTGGCTTTTCCCTTGCTGTGCAGCAGGAGGGGAGGGCGAGGAGGCTGCTGTGCGTGTCCGGCTGCTAAGTCCCCCCCGTGCCTCCGCACCGTCCTGCTCTCTGGATTTCAGCCAAGCCTCCCAAGGAGGGGAGATGCCACTGCATGGGCTGGCCATCTGTCTCCTGTCCACATCTTCATTAACTTGGAGGGACAGGGTTCTGAGGTGGCCCATTAAGACCATCGGATGTGCCTGGAGCCAGGGAAGGATCCTGCCTATACCTGGAGCCATCAGCTCCTATCTGCTCCCCCCAACTCTCACCTTTCCTCCCAGCAAGATGTCTGGAGCAGATGCTCCCCGAGCTGGTGGGAAGGACCTGTGTGGCACCAGCCACATCTCATGTCCAACCTCCTCCTGGTCCTATGTAAACATCCACCATACCGCAGCGTGAGCAGTGCTGCAGCTCAATTGCCCGCTGTGGCACATGCCAACTCTTTGGACCCTTGGGAGCTTCACTTGATAACCCTTAGCTCTGGTATGGGAAGAGATGGGGGATATCTGACCCCCAGCCACTCTTTCTGACCAGTTACAATTGTATAGGCAGGTATGACAGTTGTCTCTGTGTCCTAGCTCTATTGCTTGGTCTGTATACATAGGTTGCTCCATACTTTTGGTACCTTCATTGACCTCAAGGCCTTCTCATTCATCACCCTCTTAGAAAGGAGCCCAAACCAGGCACAACCCATCCTGGACACCTCCCTCTGCTACACCCAGTGCAGGCATCAAGAGGCAGGTTTTCCTGAGGCCAGCACCTCCAGCAGCCTCGCCGCTGGGGAGCCAATGGCATCTCCAGTGCCCACGCAGCTCAGCCCAGCGAGCCAGGGCGAAGAGACAGGCAGCGGGGGCAGACGAGCTGGCAGCTGATGGCTTGGTGGAGCCCGGCTCCCCTCCCTCCTTCCCGGGTGCTGCTGCTGCTGCTGTGCTCGGTGCCTGACCAGAATATCAAGCAGCGGCACTGCCCGGCTGTTGGATGGAAACGCTGGGTATCCAGACAAGTGGAGCTCACCGCTTTGGCAGCTGCTCTAATTTCTTGGCTGGGGACAGACTAGAGAGAGGAAGGAGACGACCCCCTGACCCACAGCAACCCCAAAGCAGGGGGTGAGAGCAGAAGGGATGGGCAGGGTGCAGGGAAAAGGAGAGATGGGGGAAAAATGTCTATCAGTGTGCAGATCTGAGTCTGCTTCCTAATCCTCCCCGGCTGGCAAAACTTGCCTGCTTGGATGCTGCAAAAGCTGTGGTAACCCAAACTCATCCATCCTGCTTCTGTCACCCCCCTGATTCCTCCCTCTCCTCCGTCCTCTGGTTGGACAGATAAAGAGATAAGCGAGAGGAAAATAACACCAGGAGAGATAAAGAGATAGGCGAGAGGAAAATAAAACGGGGGTAGATAAACCATGCTTGCTATTTATATTCCCTGTCTAATCTATCAATCCATCAGGGCGGCTATTGTGGTTATAGCATCCCTCAATCTGTCACCTGGACTTCTCTTCTCCATACATCTGTCTTCCTTTGCCCACGTCTCCTCCCTTGTCTCCCAGTCCTAAAGGGAAAATAAAAAAAAAAAAAATCAGGCAATTAAACACACCAGGAGGAAACGAGAAGTCAAAGCCATCATCTCAGCTCCCCAGGGGAAACCGGCAGACATCTGCCTGGGGATGAGTACAGGCAGGAGGGCCAGCAGTGCTGCCTGCTCCTGAGCAGGAAGGGCTGCTGGGAGGCTTCCCAGCTAGAAAGACCATTTTGGCTTCTGCTACACATCTTTCTGGGCCGTCACATCGGCCATGAGTCAGGCTAATGTTCCTCGGCTCCATTCTCTGTCTCCTCCGGACAGAGCATTTCCTACCATGCTTTTTAGCACCCTTAACCAGTCACACACCCTAAAGCCACCTGAACATGAATGCAAGAGCCGTCGGGATATCTGTCAGCATCTTGAGGAGCCTCTGGCCAAGACATGCTAGAGCAGCTTCTACCTAGCGGAGGACTGACCCCAGGCTTCTCCACCTTGGTGCTGGCTCCAGAGGCAGGCAGGTGATGCCCTGAGAGTTACAGACCCATGTACAGGGATGGAGGCAGATGAAAGCTATTTACTTTCAATGTGATGCAAAAAAAAAAAAAAAAAGGCAAAAAGGGACAGGCAGCTGAAGGGATGTGCCATCAACTGCATCCTCAGCGGTTGCCCCCCAGGCTGGCAGGCAGAATGATGCTTCAGCCCCACCTCCCCACAGCCTCCCAGCAAGATATCATCATGTATTACCCAAAAGCACCCCAAGTCTTGGCCCAAACAGCTGATTCCCAGCAGGAATGAGGCCATGTGTGGCTTTCCCAGCCCAGCACGGCACCTCCTCAGCTGAACACCCCATCAGGCACTGCAGGGCCAGCGGACGAGAAGCAACAGTGATGCTGAACACATCCCTGGCCACTGACGCCATGGGGCTGCACCACCTCTTTCACCAAGTGGAGGAAAAGATGGGGGTGGGTTCCTGAATTTTGATGATAAATTGCTGTATTTTGGGAGAGAACAACTTCTACCTTTTTGGGGGGTAAGTGGGTGAGCTAAAGGAAGAGCAGCATTCCCCTCCCAGGAGGGGACTGCCAGGCTGCACATTAATCTTGGGTGGAAGCAGCCAGGTCCTCCCAGCCCTGTCCAGCAATTAAGGTGCTCAGTGGAGGTGATTAAGAAGAAGAGGTTAATAACTGGAGGTCAGCTTTTGATTACCTTGCAGCACCTTCCCCTGCAAAGAACAACGCCAGCACCAGTGGGGCTGGCTGGAGAGCTGCTGCTGTGCAGCACTGGCAGGATCTGGCCTCTGGATGCAAAAAGCTGGTGTCAAACCCATTAGGTTTTAAAAACTGCTATGTTTGGCATTCTTACCTGGGCTCTGGTTTGCAAGGCCCTGCATTTATACAATATTCTCTGCAGCAAGAAAGCCAGAAAGCTACCTCTAATAACAAGCTGAGCTCCTCACTTGCTTGATTGCGGACACTCCAGTTCCCTCTGGACACATTTATTTAGCAGCTCTGCTAGGGAAAAGGAGGCCAGGGAAAGGCCAAGCTGTTTTGCCCCCAGCCCCAGCAGCAGGACAGGATTATCCGCAGTGCTCTCCCCCAGCATCCCTGCTCACAGCTCCCAGGTGTGGGCCAGTCCCATCTCCATCTCCCGGCCCTAAGACAGCCAGTGATGGGCTGTGATCAGCTACACCTGAGCTCAATAGCTAGCAGCTCCAGCTATCTAACCTACAC
Organism: Strix aluco; assembly: GCF_031877795.1. Taxonomy (NCBI): domain Eukaryota; kingdom Metazoa; phylum Chordata; class Aves; order Strigiformes; family Strigidae; genus Strix; species Strix aluco. Next base: position 31,623,331 of record NC_133938.1, on the reverse strand, counting down.
TGTTTTTCCCCTCCCGTGTTTCCACCCCTTTTCCACAGCACCAGCTGAGCCTCCAGTCCTGCACGGAGAAGAGCATGACATGCACTGGGGGTAGATACTCTTTTTCTTTACATGCAAACAGCACACAGGTGCAGATTTCACTTGAAATTCACCCTGTGGTCTCTGCCCTCTTGGTTCAGACTGCAGGACAGGCAAGAAGTAGAAATCAGACGTTTCGCTTGGTGGGAGGCTTCACGCTGAGCATTTCGCTCAGGGCTCCTCCAGCTTCGTTAGATGCACAGAACCACCAGACAGCTGCCAACAGAGCTGTTTTGCTGTTTGACAGCATTTCTGGGGGAAGCAGACGATGGCAAGCTGCCTGCGGACCTCTCTGCCCTGGCACGGGGCTGCTCCGGCTTCTTCCTTACAGCACAGTTTCACTGCAGGTACCAGAGATGCTCCTGGGCACGCGTGGGATTGCCATTTGCTCTCCCAACTAATCAAGCAAACTCTGGGATGTGATTCCTGGGAAACCAGGATCCCCAGGTCGGGTAGGGCCGTGGTCTGGAGCTGCTCTGTCAATGTAAGCCCACGGAAACTTGTCATTATCCTCTTCCCACTCCAGGCTTGGGGTGGGTGGGGGGTTTGCCACCTAGCCCCCTTGCTTCCCCCCTGCCTCTCCAAAGCCCACTGACATCTGTGTAGCAAAGAGGCAAGCTGAAACCTCACCGACTCTTTTTTAGCCTCACTTTCCCTTCCCCCCCTTCTCCTGACAAGCTCAGAATTGCAGTCAAGGTGGCAAATTAGCGCCAGAGCCTCGTTAATTGGCAGGCAGGAGCCTTCTCCCGCTGTTTGGGTTGTCATCAGCTGCTTCAGCACATTTTCAGTTTCTCTCTGTTTCAGTCTATTTTCTCCCTTCACCAACGGTAGGCTGGGTTTTTCCTCTCTGCTCCATCTCTCTGCTGTCTCTTTCAAAGCCACTGAGGGCTCTCATCCTCCCACACCGTGCTCCCTGGTGTTCCCTCTCCAGAGAGGATTTACAGGGCCTGTGGTAAATGGCCACTTCTCAGGGAGCATGGGGGGGGACAATTAACAGGCTCTTGAAATGATGATGACCTTGGCTTCTTCCTCCCTGCTCAGCCTCCTGCTGCAGCCTCTGAAGAAGGCAGGGGAGGCTGCAAGAGGCAGGCAGTGGGACGTTGCTGCCAGCCCAGGCATGTGGGAGAGGTCCCAGCCACTCTCCTGTGCCTCCCCCCAGGAGCTTAGTGAGGTTCTGGGATGACTTAAACTGGTGGGGACCTCAGGAGGCTCCAGTCCCAGTTCCTCAGCTCCCTTCTTCCCTCCCCACCGATTGCTCCTTAAGCAAAGATAACCTTAAGAAAAGCATAACCTCACCCACCCAACCTCACCGCCTGCACCAGCCCTTGACCTCGAGTTCTCTCCAGCTGCTCCCAGCTCTCAAGGAGAATCTGAAGACCTCTTTAGACACCATCAAATAACATATCTTCACAGCATCCCATTCTGCAAGTGGAGAAACCCGCAGGGGACCAGGCACACTGACAACATATTGCTTTCTCCTCCCCACACTCAGGGCTGGGAGCCGCTGCTGCCAGCAGCAGCACCCCATCCATTAAATACAGGTGCCCTGCCCCAGGGTGCCACCACAGCCAGTGTAAATCAGCAGTGCCGGGGCCAGGGGCATCGCTGATTCACAGCCAGGAGCCCGGCTGGAGGACTTACCTCATCGGGCCGGAGCCAGCCCAGCTGCCCCTGGGACAGTGTTCTCAGGGGACCTCTTGGCTCTGCTCCTGGACTGGGGCTTGAGATGGTTGGTGAATTTTGGAGGGATCTCTCTGGAGGGCAAAGTTCTGTGAAAAAAAAACACAGACAAAGCTGCGAGACAGACCTTTTGCTCCTGCTACACGTGCCGGGAGCGGAGCCCGACTGGATAGAAAAAAGAAAGGAGAGAGATCAGTCAAATTATTTTTAAAAGCGCTCTCCCAGCCTACAGGCAGCCTCTTCTCCATGTGAGGATACACAAACCCTCCCAGCCAATCTGCCTCAAAATCAGCGGTGGTTACTGCCTTCCAGCTTTTCCTCTAATATGATTCCCTGCGATGGTTCCTTGCCCTATCCTTGCCCCCAGCATTATCGATTTGCGCTGGGAGACGGGAATTGAAGGAGAAAAGGGTCTCAGGGATCTATTTCTCCACCTGTAGCTCATTTCATTGCTGGAAGAACCACCAAGGATTTATCTCCTACGTTGTTTTCCCAAACTAGTTTCTATGGTTGTTTCACCGACACAACAGTAAAAAAATAAAACCACCCGAAATAGTGTCCAGGAAAGAGAAATTCTATAAATCCCGGGAGGCTGCTAGGAGAAGAGCGATGTTCAGATTGTGCCCGCTCCATCCAAGCCATCTCCTCATCGGCCATAAATCAGGGAGCTCCCCCGAAGCCCATGAAACTCAGTTAAAAAGAGATTTCCTTCTCTCCTGAGCCTCGGCAGTGGTGTTGGGAGCAGTGCTCTCAGAAAGGCTCCTGGGGGAACAGAATCAGTGATTACCCAAATTAGTTTCTAATAGCTTTTATCTCCTAATTTCTACTTTGTCAAGTACTAAAATCCATTAATAATCAAGAGACCATGTGGAAAAACATTTAACATCCCAGCTGCCAAGAGCTCCCACCCTGTCACACTCCAGCAAAGTTAAAGGAGACAGGGGAAAAAAAAAAAAAGAATTATTATTATTTTTTAATCTTAAACTCAGCTCTCCACCTAAACCATCACCTGTGATTGCGGATTAGCAGGATGATGGGACAAATCCATGCATGAAGCTGTAGATGCTGCACTTTCCACCTTGCTCCTCTCCAGCCTTTGCTGGATAAAGGTTCCCCACGCAGCCCCGTCCCCATGTCGGCTCTTTTCTAGAAGGGACCAAAGACTGGTGACCAAGGCTTGTGGCACCCTCAGTCCTGCCTGTGCCTGGTGCCTCCTGTCCAAATGAAGGCAGGATGCTGCCCCCCATGAGATGGGCACAAGCAACAGGTCTTCTATGGGCTGAGGTTGGGTTGGACTATTTCCACCCCAGGGCTGGTCCCTTCCACTCTCCAATAGCTCTGCCAAAATACTGCAGCCCTTCACACCCACCTGCTTCAGCCTCTTAGCTTTATTTATTCCTCATCTTGGTCTTGCAGAGCAGGCCTTGGCCCTCTGGCCATGCCAGGCCATGGCTCTCCCTGCTCAGGTGGGAAATCCACCCACACATTGCTTCGATTTGCATCAGCTGCCGCCCCACGCTGCAACATCACTCCCCTCTTAATCAACTGTTTGAACAGTTTAATAGGCTTCTAATAAAATATTGCATTTCTAAAGCCCCCCATGATAGAATAAATCCCCCCAGCATCCCTGGCAGCAGCCAGAGGGATCCACACAACTGCTGTATGGCATCACCTGTGGCTTTCCCTCCGTGCCTGGGCTGCTTCCCCAGCAGCAGCCTCCTGGAGAGAGGAGGGAAATAAAACCCGCATCCAAACCCAGAGGTTGTTGCCTGAGCAACGGCGGAGGTGGGCACAGGGATCCATGTGGTGCAGCCAGAGGTGAGCTTCAGACAGGATTGCCGGAGGGTTCAGGGCACCCTCTGGGGAAAAAGGGAGAGCGAGGAAGGAATCGGGATGTTGCAGCTTAAATTGATGGCTGTGGTACTCTCTGGGAGCTGGGGGGAGGACGGGGGAGGCAGGGGCAGGTGGAGTCAGTGGCTGCAGCATCCTGCATCCCAGCTGGGCTGCTGTGGGGGTGGTGTTGGGTGGGCACATTCCCAGTATCAGGGTGGATGGGGGACAACTTTGTTGAAAGAGCGCAGGAGTGTTGAACAAGAATTCAACGTGCCCTGGCCTCACCGCCCTTTTCTCCCTTCCTCTCTTGCCGAGAGGATGGTGACCTGAAGAAGGGGACTGAGATTTTTTTCTTTGCAGTTTAACCATTGCCCAGAGGCAGGATCGAGAGCTAATGATCCAGCATAGCAAACGCAGTATCCCCACAGAACCAGTAAGTCCACATCCCCACATGACTGGGAGTCCGTCAGTCTGTCCAAGGCTAGCTGGTCACATGCAAAGCCTGTCCTGGGCTCAGACCGGCTCTGGTTAAGCTGTTGGCCTTGCAGAGATGAGCAAGTTGCTGTGCAATGGCACCGTACTGTGGTGACCACCTTGGGGCCGGAATGTTGCTAGGCAGGATCTGGTCTTCATTACGACACCAGTCCCTTAGTGACCATGCTGGTAGCAGCTTGGGACATCACCACCACCATGCACTTTTTATTCCACCCCTTCTCCTGTTCTCAGCGAGGCCCAAAGTCTGGTTATGGGTTTATTTGCATTTTGCTGTTGGCTCAAACATCGCTAAAAAGCCGCTGTGATGTTGGCTCAGAAGCCGCGGGCTTCAGACGCTCGCAAGCCATAAATTGACAGCCGCGCTGTGCGCAAATCCGTACACGGGGTTAATGGACACGGCTCCTGCCGGAGGCTGGGCACCATGGCAATCCCTGCTCCGGGGGGTGTGACAGGCGGGTGTCCCTAGGGATGCTCAGCATCCTCCCGGAGCAAACCCCAGCACCAGGGGCACAGGCTTTCTGCAGCCACTTACAAAGCAGCTGGTGCCCAATGAGTGACAGGGGCTGCTACCGCGTCCACGTCACCTCCTAATCGCAGGGAGATGGGATGCTGGGATGGGATCCAGTGCTGCGGATGCTTTCCAGGGGTTTGCTCCTAACCAAGAGAGATGTAGTTGCTGGGGGGGGGTAAGTAAGGTCACAAACCCAAATATATCCAGACACATACACTACATAAAACTACAGTCTGTTTCCTGTCTAATTGGTAATAAATGTAAATGTTTAGTTATGCCTGGCTTGGGAGCTATGAAAAACACATCTGGCTGGCTGGTTTTTCTGCCTGCCATCTGTAGCCAAAACGAAAGGCGAGAGTGAGTGCGTGTGTGCGCACCTGAGGAAGGCGACAGTGGGAGAGGAGGGAGTGGGAGCAGGAATGGAGGAGGAGGACTGTGGAGCGGGGAAGGTTGGTGCTGGAGGGCGATTTCTGGTCAGAGCTTTCCCCTGCCTATGGGGACCTCCAGGTTGTGCATCTCTGCTCGGTCCTTTGCTCCACTCCCAGGTAACACAACCTGCAGAGGATGGGCCTGTGGCCCACTGGACTGCTGGCGCAGTATTCCTGCATGCACTGGTGGGGGAAATAATGCCAGCAAGCCACTGGAGGTCTCCTCCTGGCTATTAATTACCATTAACAGCTCTGATCTGATCAAACCTAGAGCAGTGTCTATGCATCCCTCCATCCAACACAAAGAGCTTGAGGCTGAAACGGTCAGGCCACAGCTGCCAAGGAGGGGATGCGGTTTCCCCCTCTGCTCCTGTTCCAGAGCTGTCCTCAGGTTCATAACACCTGACCTACAGCACCATCCCCACCAGTTAAAGACTGGGAGGAAACCACTGACCCAAGGAAGCAAATACAGCCCCTTCTCAGCTCAGAAAACTTTCTCGGTCCCAGGGGCCCAGTGCTGGGGAAGGTGGGAGAGCCAAAAAAACTAACGCACAGAGAAAATCAGGTTTGCAACAGAATTAAACGTAGGGGGGAGGCATGGGTTCCCCCTCCCCACCGTACCTCCCAAGCGATGGTTTCCTGACCTCATCCAGCAGCAGCTCCAGCCCCACGGCAATGCCACCATCACCATCCCTGCTGGACCCACAACCGGCCCAGCCCAGCTGGGACCCTGGGAACCCAGCAGCCTTCCTCCTCCTCCTCTGCCCACCTGCTTCACTCTTATTCTGACAGCACCGCCTCTTACTTTGAAGCAGGTTTTTCTTGGAGAATGAGCTTCATTTTCTAGACCGTCCCCAAAGAGCCTGTGAGTACTCGCTCTCGTCTCGTCCCTCCCCCTGCCTTGATCAAGGCTGAAGGCTGAAATCCAAGTGCATTGATCAAAGCGGCTTCTTTGCGTGAGATTTACTGGTGAGGAAAAGCAACAGTTGTTGAGGAGCTGGTCCAAGGGGCCGGCGGTTCCTTGCCGGGAACAAGATGGTAGCTGTGGGTAGGAGGTGTGAAGGACTTCATGGCGCCCAGGGCAGCAAAGCAAAGGGATTCTCACCAACTGGTGAGGTTGTAGGCTGTCACAGGCGAGAGGGATGCTGCCTGCTCCTGAAATGCTTGGGATTGAGCAGCAGCCGGGTGTCCTACTTCTGAGCTCTCCTAGGGAAAGATGCAGCTTTACATACAACTGGGACAGAGATCAATGATGCATGGGCACGGTGTTCTGTGTCCAAGGTCTTTTGCTTTGAGACAAAAGCCTCCCATTCCTAGAGGGCAGCTTTAAACCAGCCCAGGCTCCACAAAACCCCCTGAAGAGCTGCAGGCTGGCAAACCCAGACAGCAGCCCCCTGGCTCGGTTCTGAGCGGTGGGGCTGGGTGCCAGCTACTCATGCCAAGGTGAAAGCAGAGAGATCAGGCAGCCAGATGGCATCCTCCCACAGAAATAACCACCAGGACTCAAACCAGCTCATCTGTAATTGAGGGCTAAAGCTGGGCCCAATGCGACCCTGAGGGGGGACATGGTGCTGCCCAGGCAGGGAGTGGGCAGCAGGAGAAGGGGTAAAGCCATCTGCAGGGATAGGCAGTCAGGGAGCCGGTGCCACCACTGGTGTTTCTCAAGAGCATTCAGAGTCTGGCTCCATGTTTAAGTGTAAGCCATGCCCTCACAGCCAGCTTGTGATTGCCCAGCACACGCTGCCCGAGAAAGGGAGCGATAAAAAGGGGTGAAGGTGGGGAAGGGGCAGTGGCAGGAGGAGAAAGCTTTTACTTGGGTGGCAGACAAAGGATAGGTCTGGTTAAGACAATCAGACAGCCCAACAGCAAGAGGCAGCCCCTCTAGACAGGCTGAGAACTGGTAAGCCCCAGGCAGCTCCTGCATCCATTTTGTGACAGAGGTGATGAACCCCCCCACCCCATGCCACGTGCTGTCTCTGCCCTGAGATGGGCACAGGCAAAGCCAGCTCGCTGCTGCCTGCACTGTGATGTGCTTCATGCCCAAGTCTCTGCTGCCCTCCCTGTGCTACCTGCCTGCTCCTTGCCTGTGCCAGCAGCACAGCTCCCCAGGCACCCTGGGCAAGCTCACAGGCCCTGCAGGGTCCTTTAAGCCAAGCTTAAAGGGTAACTCAGCCAAGCCCAGTTGCAGCCCCCCAGCAGGACATACAGCTGTTGAAATACTGGGGCAGGCCCCCTCAGTGGTCACACCAGCCCCCAGTTACTGGGGACGCTCACCTTGATCACTGCTCCCAAACTGGCAGAGATCAGGCCTGGGGCCACGCTACCTTATTTCCAGGTGGAGTTAATCCCTGCTAAGATCCAGCTCTCAGAGCTGGTGAATTCAGATCTCCAAGGTTGGTCCATCATCTGGTGCAACTCCCCAGCTACCTCCAGGAGATTTATACCAGCCACGAGGTCCATCCATCCTATGGAAAGGGTCAGATGTGGTCGGTGTGGGAGGAAAGGCCAGCAGTGACATTTGCACGCTGTTCCTGGCAGCCTTCAAGCAGCCGCAGCAGCTGCCTTTGAGCGCTTTTCATCTAATTCAATGAAAATGAGATGTTCAAGTGAATGAAGATAATTTAATAATGAATAGCTCCAACTTATCGGAGAAGCTCTCCATCCCTGCCTGACAGTCACTGCCTCTAAGTGCAGTTTAATAAGGGAATCACCATCACTCAGCCCTGTGGTAGGAAATCAACACTTTGCTGCCCAGGGAAAAGGCTCTGCACCTTCCTAAAAGCTGAACCTATTTCTCAAGGAGCCTAAACTCTATTGGTCCTTAAAAGGGAAAAGAAAAAAAGAGCAGGGGAAAAAACCAAACCAGCAAAGCAGCCCATCTTCAGAAGCAAAATGTAATTAAAAATAAAAGCCAGCTTGAAGAAGGCTGTAAGTCATCACAAGCAGCAGCTAAAGCTGCAAGCGAAAGCGATGCTGGCTGAGCCTGGGAGTGGGAACACAGGGGGGTCCCAAGACTGCAGTAAGCCAGGAGGACATCTCAGCAAGACATTTCAATGCATCAAGGTGCTGCTTTCTACCAGCCAGGGCTGGGACGGCTCCACTGCATGCCATCGTCCCTGGCTGGGGGACGCGCTGCCTGGGGACAGAGCCTGGGGCATCATCGCTCAGCCACCTGCAGCCCTGCCACCCTGGTCAGCCCAGTCTTCAACACGGCAGACAAGCGCTGCCGAGCTGTTTGCACCCGAAGTCACTCTGTCTGTACGGTGAGAACGGAAAATGCCCACAGAACATGCTTGGCGGGGACTGACTGAGCTGGGAAGTGCCACTGCAATGCTAACTGGGGACTAGGCACGGGTCCTGACAGCTGGGCAGGCAGCATTCGGCCCCTGTCCTGCTGCCCACAGCGCCAGCAGCAGGCAGCCATCGTCCATGCTGTGGAAATACCACCAGCAAGTTATTTCTTCAAGGCATGAATCTGCATCTCACCAAGTATTGATCTAGTCAGCAAAGGACTGCATCCTGCCTGGCACTGCCTGCTCCCATGCAGGCAGAGGGAGGTGGTGATGCGGGGGATGCCGGGCCCCGCGGATTCCTGCTGACACCTGCCAGCGCCGGGTGCTTAATTATTAATTGCATTTCCAGTAGCAATTGTTGCTTGTGCCGATGGAGTTGGACTAGACATCACAAGCAATTAGCAGAACCCTCCACTGGTGTTCGGTTGGTACCTACTTAACGCTCTGCTCACGTCCTCCCCAGGTTGCTGCAGAGGGAAGGAGGATCCCATTTACATCTCCTCTGCTTGTAGCCTGCTGCTCATGGGGAATCCTGTATGTCCAGCCTCTGCGTGGCAGCCACCGGCCACGGGCCAGCCCTGCCACGGTGCTGGCACTGTCCCTCCTGCAGCCATGTGGCAGATGTGGAGCAGAACGCGTCAGGGGGCATCAGCTGCTGTGCATCCACGTGCCACCGATGGCCAGCCCTTGGAGGCACCGGGGTCTCAGCCAGGTCTCCGGGGCAAGCGAAGCCCAGAGCAGGAGTGGTGGGAGCTGTGGTGGAGGAGGCAGCCCCAAGCCTGGCCCTGAGCAGAGCTCTCTCAGGGCCAAGCATCTACTCTGCCACAGCTCAGGTGTTCGACCAAATTAATTTTTATCATAACCAAAGTGACTGGTCAGTGGAATCCAAACGGGCTTTTCCTAGTCATTGAGACCGTTTCATAGCGAGAGCAATTTTGGGAGCTTATTTTCCACTTCATTGAGTGCCATGTTACTGCAAATGAATGTATTCCTTGGTTGGTGTGATGGAAAATACAGCTGTAAATGCTTTCTGCTTCATTTGGGTAAAGACCTCCAGATAGGACTAAATATAAAGAGAATTTAAATGCTCTACTTCATTAAAAAAGTTGTTTCCCATTCTCTTTCTTCCTGAAAATACAGGGCTGGTAGCGGAGAGAGCAAAAGAAGGATTTAAATTTACATCAGTGCCATGCTAACCCGGCTGATCACTCCCCACCCATGACTGATGGGAGATGTCTGCCAGCAGCTTGCTCTCTGGAGGTTCAGAGAGGTGGGAAGCTGAAGGTAGAGGACGGGATGCCCAACACCAGAGCTGGGGACCATGGCATGTCCATCTGTTTACCTCTGCGTCAGCGTCCATAATCACCATCAGATGGTGGTCCAGCCTTGGAGGCAGCAGGACACGTTAGCAAAGGCATGAAGCCCAAAACCTGAATTCTTTTGGCTGAGCTGGAGCCCACCTAGATGTTCCCAGAGGCAAGTGCCACCATTTCCACCTGGCCTTGATGATGGGGTTAGAGATCCTTATCTGCTGCACAGCCACCAGCACTGGAGAGGTTTGAGGACCTGGAAGGTGGTGTGACTGTCCTCTAAATGATCTCAGCAGCCATCCAGCCGGCTGCAGCCATCCAACCGGCTGCATCCAGGAATCAATTACTAGCTCATTTTCTTCTGCCACGGGCTAGAGAGACTCATACCAGCTAACGGGCATGCAGCATTTCACACTGACTTCTGGAATTAAGTGCTACCTCATTCCACAGCTGTAAGGAACTCTCCTGGCTTGTTGTCACTCCTGGTTTACCTTCTCCAGGAGGTCAATAAACCCCCCGGCCAGTGTCTTATTTCCTGACCTAGTTCCCAGCAAGGAGATGACGAACCTTATTGCCCTCATAGTGGTTGGGATCCTGTCCACACTCTGACATCAGCTCCAAGACAGCACAAGCCTTGGTGGAGTACTGCTCCTATCAAGCTCATCATGGCTTCTGGGAGAAGACTAAAATCCCATCTGTGAAAGGAGGGGTACAGCCAGGTTGGGTTACCATGTCCTCCTGGGGCTCCTTCTTAACATTCAAGAGTCCCAACCTCCTCTGCGTAGCACCACGTTGCTACCACACAGGTTCCTCCCCTACACACGTATTCAAGAGAGGTGGGACCCCTCTCCAAGCTACCCAGCAGCCTAGCAGGCTCCCTGGTATCTCACTGAGGCCAAAGCAGAAGGAGGATGCCTCTTGCTCTGGCTGGGGCTGGCAACCAAAGTCACTCAGAGCAATCCCATTTCATGCAAAATCTGAACTGATTTCTTTGCTAGAAGGGCCACTGCAGTCCAGGGAGACACCTCAACAAGTCTTCAGAATCTTTAGCCTTAAAAATCCCATTGGACCAGGATGTCAGGTTGTGCTCTGCTCTTACTCGATACCAACAAAATGGGGGGAAGCTTTCATCTTTGCTAAATCCAATTATAACCCAGGAAGCAAAACGTTCAAGGCTCACGGGGCTTACAGATAAACAGATCATCTGAGTAGGGTTGGGGCAGAGTGGGGTAGGATGAGTGATAGGCACTGGGTGGGCATCTGACTGAAGGATAGAGTTCATTAAATAACCACCTATTGCAATTTTGCTAAATTTTAAATTGCAACTTCCTCCCCCACCCCCTCCACCGCCACCCAGATTTAAGTGGAATTGATAGGACTGAGTTCCATATAACATATAAGCTTCATAGAAATATCTGAAGTTAATTCAGCCTTCCATTTGAGTGGAGGAGCCAGGAGCAATGTGACATCCATGGCTCTGTCCCTTACCTCCAGCCCAGAGGTTTGGCCAATGAGCTGCTTTTCACAGACCAGGCAAACCAGAGGGACCCAAATCCAACAATACCATGGATATAAAGAATGAGCCACAGCAGTCTCATTTCAAAGAGTTCCCTTCCCTTTCTCCTCCTCTGAGCGTGAAGTTTCCATCACTCTGTCTGCCAGCAGATCTCAGGGCACTTTATGATATTAAACAGCACCATCTCTGTCTCCAAGGCACTGGGACATCCCAGATGTGTGAGGGCAGGACAGGGAACCTCCCACACATCATCCAACCCCAGAGAGAGGCACTAGTTCCCATGCGGCCAGCGGGGTCCTCCACCAGAGAGCAGGTGCCAGAGCGGTGTCCCAGGTCCCACCTCCACTCAGCCCTATGCCCTCTCCCCTTTTTACAGACCATCCTAGTGGAGAAGCTGGAGGAGCTCTGGGGTGGCCTGGGAACAGTGCTGTGACCAGGACTAGCACAATGGCAAAGAGTGGTGACAAAACCTCCCCGAGGAGCCAGCACAGGTCTCCCAAAACCCAGCATGTTACCCAGCTGAGGTCACACCACCCACTGTACCACAACCCTTCCATTGCATGTACTATCACTTAAGTAGCTGGCAGCAGGTGTGAACAATTATCACCCAAAGTCTAGGTCAAGGACAACGTGATATAATTATTACCTTAATGGTATTTCAAGACTATCACCACCAGCTGGAAGTAAAACTTCTGTTGGGTGAGTTTAATAAGCATATCATCTAATATAATAATCGCATGGAAGGGCAGGGTGGCTTTAGGAAGGATTACAGTAGCTTTGCAGCTTTGTGTGGCTTTACATAGGATATTTCACATGCAACAGATAAAGCAAGATGAGCCTGTGATATCTGAAAACCCAGATAGCAGCAGCAGCCTGAAATGTACCTCCCATCTTTTGTTAAGTAGGAGATTACAAGCCTACCTCGCACACAGAGACCGGGTGGCACTGGATCGATGCTCAGGTTGTCTCCGTGATGGCCTCCACGATGGTGGCAATCAGCAGGGTCCCCACCATCGTGGTCACTGCCAGCTACTAGCTGGCCATTTCCCAGGTGGCCAGCTGAGACCTGACGAAGGCATCACACCAGTGCATCATTCTCCACCAGTCCACAGTCAGCTCCAGACCTGCCTGGGTAAAGCCCCATGGGGAGCAGATCCAACCTCCTTGCCACACTCTACGGAAGCAGGAAAGAAGCGGGTCCCAGAGTGACCTGGAATTGGTTTAACTGGGCTCAGGGGACCCCAGCTCTATGTGCATTAGCTCTGCGCAGCATGGTGAGTCCATATTCCCCCTCCTGATGCCTTCCCCAGCCCAGGAGCCTTCTCAGGCTCTGACCAAATGGCTTGCACCCCCGGAAGCAACCAGGCACCTCAAGGCTTGTGCTCCCCTCCAGCGTGAATTACTGCCAAGGGAGCTGCAGGTAAGGAGTCACTGGGGATTTTCAGTTAGCCCTGCTGGTTAATGCACCCACGGGGATGTAAATCAAAGCAAAGGGAAGGCGGGTGATTGCACAACAGCTCAAGGGATACACTGCACATGCCTAACCCCTGAAACTCCCTGCCAAGGCACCAGGAATGTTAAGTGAGTTGTTTTTTCATGTTTAGAGACCTTCCTAAGCCTAACAGCTATCCAAAATTATTCTTTAAGGAGGACTAAAAAACAGACAAGAGCTTTGCAAAAGAAAGAGGTATGTCAAATCCCAGTACTGTTATCCAGTGCAGAAGGTGCCCATCTAGGCAACCGAGAACCCAGACCACCCTCCGCTCCGGCCAGCCAGACCTTAGGTAATGTCCTATATAAAGCACTTGCATCTGCACACTGCCCCGGTGAGCAGCTCAGAAATACTGCCTCACTGCCTAATATATGCATTGGGTTTTGATCAGCTTTTGAACCATCAGGTCGCCTTTTCGTTAATTAATGCATTGCTAAAATTATGTTTGGGGGCTACTAAGGTTTATTGGGTAGAAAATTATTTCAAATACAGAGAGCAGGCAGTAAAGATTGGAAATATGTTTTCAAGTATAAAGCTAATTGCTTCAGGGAATCCCTCTGGGATCCATTTGGAGCCCTTGCTTTTTTATTTCCTTCCTCCGTTAATGACCCAGCCAAGGTTTGTAAAACAGCAAATGCACAACTGCGTGCTGATGGCGTGACACTCTGCACGCTGGCAGCTGGCACGGGGTGGGACCCGCTATGTCCCCACGGTGGTGGCGGTGGCCAGAGCAGTCCCTAGCCATGTGCCCTGTCACAGCAGACCGGGGCAGCCTGGCAATGGTGGGGACCGTGTTGGGTCCAGCTCTGGTCTCAGCCGTGCGGCTGCTCACCATCCTTCTGCTCGCTGTAGGAGTCCACTGAGCCAGAGGAGCAGCCCATCCCACCCCCACCCTCCTGCTCACATGGGTGTTTCTGGAGAGGAACACCAAGAGAGGCTTCTGCCACTCCCAGGAGAGCCTCGTGCAGGTCCCACAGTCACACCAGTGTTGGCAGCTGGGCTTGGGGCTCCATGGGTCCAGAAGCAAGACTGCATAGATGCAACCTTGAAAGTGAGACTGGCCTAAAGCCAGTCCTGTGACCAAAGGACTTTGCTTTTACATCCTGGTGATCCCAATGTATTCATTTGTCTGAGAAAAGATGTCCTGCCTCAGGGTAACATCCTACAGGTCTCCAGTCACCCCAGTAGGAAGGAATAAGTCCTCATGTCCAGGAACATTTCTCACAGGCAGGGCCACTTAGTTTAAGGAACAAAAATAAAAAGACAGTAACTTCCCAGCCCAGGCTCGGCTGCGATCAAATCAGGAATTGCCGAGAGGTGCTACCTTGCAGAGCATCTCATTAAGATGCTGCAAAGACAGGGGTCAAGAGCAAGGTTCTCCCTGACTCTTGACATCGACAGCAAAGCCCCTGCTGACCTGCTCTGGGCAGGGATGCCACACACTGCCGCCCGGGCAGGCATTGGTGCACGCTTAAGTGCTTTTCTGGACCACAGCCCAAGTGAACTGAGGTGTTTTGAGTGGCACAGATGGGATTTTTCTTCTTTCTTTTTGTTTTTTTTGCCCTGACGATGCCCTCTGTGATGTAAATAACTGCACACCGGTGACCTGGACAGGTGACTGACCTGGACAAACATAGAACAGTTTTCTTCATAAAAACCATCCTTGCTCCCCACTCAATTTGGTGGTGGGGGGGGACACATTAAGCTGTCTTATTTGCTATGTCCAGCCACTGCTTTGCTGTATTGTATTTTGCTTCCTAGAGGAAGCATCTCCCCCTACAACCGCCCCTCCTTCCAGCCCCTTTGAGGCACACAAGGTTTCAACACATGCCAAGCATCAGGATCCTGCTCTCGGTCTCGGCTCCAAGGGTCTGGATGTCAGCAGGACTGCCAAGGAACGCAGAGGTCTGCTTGTCCATCAGCCAGGGACATCTACAAACCAAGCCTGTCACAACCACACGCCAGGCAGGGCAGACTGGAGTCACTCGGAAGTTGGGGTTTGCTGATGCTCCCCTTTTTCCCAGCAAAACAGTTGCCCTGGGAGCGTGACGACAGCCAGCAGCGCTGCGAAGGAGATGCTCCATCTCCCACCGAGTTGGCCAACACAGAGAAAGGAAAAGTGTGCCATGCTGTCTGAAACCACCCACCACCCTCTAGAATTTCTCCTTCCAGAAAATACCAGCAAAAAAAAAATTCACAGCCAAAACCAGCCCCATTTTTTTTAAAGCAGCATATGCAGTGGAAAGGGGCTACCTTGTCCAGCGACCGTGGCCAGGATGGAGCTCTGGCCATCTCCAGTCATTCCTGACTCAATCCCTGCTATAACTGGAAGACAAACCCAAATAATTTCATCACCACTGGATTTTTTTCCACCTCCTACTCCCATGGCTGCCTCTCCTGCTTGGACCACAGGCTTTTTGAAGTAGGACCTGGCTCTCCCTAAGAGGATCGCCTAGTGCTGGCATGGCCAGCCTCAATTCAGCTGCAGGGACATTGCTGTCATTAGTAGCCACGTGAGGGACCATGTACACTTGAAAGCAAAGCCTGGTTTCCAGACTCCTTCATCTGATGCAGACCGTGTTAGGCAGAGCTGTGCCCAGCAGGTATCACCTCCTAAGCTCAGCACCGTGCAATTAGTGCAGGGTTATAAAGTTTTCCTTTAACCATGCCCTGAACGTGGAGCTGGTGGTTATGGGCTCCCAGAGACCGTAGTTCAAACAGCTTCATCTCTCCACCTTGGCAGCAGGCAGGCACGTCTGCTCCCTGTGCAGTTACAGAAACAACGCTCTTTGAAATGCAGATCCTGCCCCGCTTTGTTCCCCGCATCTTTGTAGGTGCTGGATTTGTAACGCCCTCGCATCTTGATCACTGGCCTTACACCAAGGCCCGCTGTACTGTCCATGTACACCGAGCTCTCGTTAGTGTTCGGGACCGCGCAAACCCCGGGAGCCTTTTACCTCCCTCAGCTTCTCTTGACTGATGCTCGGGCAGGGAGACATGGCGGTGCAGAGCCCAGGGTCAGCAACAGCCGGCCAGATCACAGGATGCTTTTCAAGATCAAGTCCTTGGTTCAGAAAGCTGCTCGGAGGAACAGTAATTCACATGTCTGTCCTGGTGCCAGCAAGGGGGAGATCACGAATGACAGCAAATTACTGCTCGTGCAACAGCAGCTGGAGACACCAGTCCCCCTGTGGGCACAGGCAAGCCCTGCGCAACGGGGAGCCGCATCCAGAGAGCTTCAGATGGAGATGGATTTGGGATCCCCATGATGCTGAGGCTCATCTCCCCCCAACGCAGGTGTCTGCCCCAGCCTGTCTCCCCTGTCCTCCACCAACAAGCTCAAGCTGCCAAGGAGAACGTGGCTCGCAGTCTGCTGGCAGACACCCCATCCTTTTCAATTATGTGCGGTCCAATTCCCATCACAAGGAGGCGAGCCAGGAGGAAATGCCACCAAAGTCAGCGGAGTCGTGCTGCATAGTCTGGAGCGAGCGGGAGGAGATGCTAAGCCTGGCCTACACACATCATCTGGGCTTCTTACGCCTGCTCCGTGCTGGCTCAGTCCTCATTTAAATTTATGGCATCCGTTCCCAAACTGGCAGGACGTGTTTACAATTAATGAGAGACGTGGGGAGATGTGTCCTTTTTTCTTTAAAGCCGAACATCAGGCACTGTACCAGCCTCTGCTCCTCACAATGGAAAGTGTGCTCTGAGACCCTGTGCCCAGCTGCCAGCCTGAAGTCAAATGACACAGCCTTGACCCCAGCAAACACCATGCATTAAAACACACAGCTCTAGTTTAAACCTTTCCCAGGCTAGAGTCTTAATGATTCACGGGCTTTGAGCCCACAGTCCGGCTTAGCCCACTCACTGGGGATGCACCGCAGAAGTGGGCACCAGCACTGATATCCTCTGGGGTGCAGCCAACACACCCCAGAACTTTGGCAGCCACCAGCCAAGGGAATGGATGCTATGGGGCTGTTCCTGCTGGCCCAGCTCCCAGATTAGGGGAGTGACCCCCCCATTTTACTGCCTGCCCTCTCCCCAGGCTTAGACAGCTCAGAAGGGCAGCTTCTGTTAGACCAAAGGGGCTGGAGACATGGACATGCCCCAGGCTGTAGGACCAGCCCAAGGAAAGTCCCAAAACCACCACTATAACGTGGCAGGGGAAGCAAATGAGGAGGATTAGCAACTCCGTGAATTTCCTAGGGCCTTATAACAGCAGAGGAATTATTTCAGAAAATTGTAAGATCTGAGGAAGCCTCCAGGCACCAGAAGGAAGCCAAATAAAGCCCTGTGCATCCTGTTGGCTGACCAGGGAAAATTGCTCCATGTCCCCAGATGTATTTTCAGCTGTAGCTACTCCCCACCACCTCAGAGGATCGCCACCAGACCCAGGAGCCAAATTAGGCATCAATGGAGATTAGGATTCCTCCCTGGACCCCACAGAGGACATCAGACACCCTGAGGCGTGGGATTAATATAAGCTAAAAACAGCACGAACAAAGATCAATCCAGTCTCACTTCAACACATCAGATACCCAAGGACTCTCCCCTCTGGAAAGGCTCTGAATGAATAATCCTTCCCATGAATATTGAGAGCTATCTTGAAGCAGTGGCTGTCCCTTCCCACCCACTATCCCTTTTGAAGGCCACTCCAGAATGATCTCTTTCAAGCCTCAGAAATTGCTTCTAAAATCCCATCTAAATTTATTTATCACCATCTTACCACACAGGGATTCATCTTTCTTGGCCAGAGTCCTTACAAACGCCACCGCATTAACAACTGGATGTCTTTTAAACCCTACCAGGGGTTAAATCTAATCCCACTTACTATAGAAAGTCTGGGATGCAGCCAAAGTATCTGCCCTGTCCTGAGGCAGGGACCATTGGTAGGACCCCCAGCCCTCTCCTTCCTCCATCCTCTTGGGAGGAGCAGGGAGAGAGAGTGACTGAACTTCTTAAAGCCTGGTCCAATGCCCCAAAAGATGTATTTATAGACTCTGTGGCTGGAAAGCCATAAATTTTTATTTCACCTCCGCAAAGGCTATTTTGGGCTTGTCTGCCATGGAGACCAGGCCAGCAGCGAGCAGAACCTGGCCCTTCCCTTGCACGGCGGTTGATACCAAGCAAGGAGAAATGTAACCATCCAGACATCTGGGGTGGGAGGAGGTCCCTGCTATCTGCAGGACAACGTGGCAGCCCTTCCAGCCTCTACTGCAGGGGCTAAGGCCGTTCTTCAAACTCCCTGCCGCCTTCCAAGTGATTTCTACTTCACATTTCACACCAGAAAGGACCATTATGCTTCCGAGACCTTTTGGAAACTTAAATAAAGAGTCAGAGACTATCAAGAAATTTGCAGCCACGAGAGCCAGCGGTGGAGGGAAATGCTATCCATCTCCAGGAGTAGATGTTGAGGGGCTGAAAACCCAGTGTCAAGCCTCTGGGACCTCCTGGAGATATGCCGAGTGCCAGGGCTGGCTGGGGATCTGGCCTCCAGAAGAACGCCGTAGACAAACAGCACACCTGGACCATCTTTTATAAGGCCATGGGAATTCAGAGGGTCCTTCCACCCCAGTAAAAGTTTGGGATTTAGATGCTCAGTGATATGGCTGGAACAATTTCCTTGATCTTTTATTACCCTGGTAAATAATTTATTGGGACAGCCATTTTAAAAAATCCCATAAAAGACCTATAAAACATATTTATCACACAAAAAATCCCCGCTCCTTGGCTCCAACCAACAAGCTGAAAACTTGTTTGTATACTTCACTGCACATAAACTAACCAATGCCTTGTGACAGCTTTAAGCTTTTTAACAGCTCTCTCCCTGCTGCTTTTTATTTCCATTTTTCTCTTCTGTGACTTCAGAAGGGGAAAAAAAAAGAACAACTCACCACAACAGGAGAGGTTTTTGCTTTTGGACAGATACTGACAATTGGGAACTGCCCCCCAGTTTTCCTGACACCTGGTATCTTTAGCAAATGATGCTTCTTTTGGCTGAAAAACACAACTCAAAGCTGTGGTTATTCATTGCATGTCAGGACACTGAGGTTGGCAGCTGTACACAAAGGGATGGACGGTGTGTCTGACCGAGGTGCTTGTGGTACAAGCATCAAGCCATCCCTTTGTGCCTCAGTTTCCCTCCTGAGATCAGAGGCATCCATAAGGCACTTCTGTTTTCTTCTGCTGGCAGAGGGCAGGGTCCTTTTTTTGTCCAAAACTTGAATAAATGGAGAATCCAAAGAGAGGGCTGAGGAACGCATTTTCCCACCCAAAACATGCACGAGCCACATGCAGCAAAGCTTTTTGTCACTCCCTTGGACACCAGAGGATCCAGTCAGATGAAGCCTGGCCAGCAGGACAAGACCTCAGCCTGCTGCCAAAGTACAAAACCGGAACCCAAACCACATTTATTGCTGCAAGCGGGATGTCTGGTGCCAGGCAGTCGCACAGCCTCCAAAAGCAGAGCAACCCACATCCCCCTGCACTGTGCCTGCAAACCCAAGACCTCATCAGGGACAGCTCTGCCCAGGAAAATGCCAACAAACACAGATGACCTGCCATGGGGCAACCAACCTTTACACCTGGGGATGGGCTGAGGTGTGCTCCTCCTCTTCCCAGGAGCACGGGGAGATGTGGGAGCAGCAGCGAGGCCGGATAGAGCCTGGAGCGCCTCTGCCGTGATGCAGGGCTGATCTTCCAGCCATGCAGAGAAGCACTCTGAGGGAGAGCCCAGTCCTCCCACGCTGGGCCAGTGGACCTGGCCATCAGAGGGCTGCCAAAGCCCACAGACACCCAGGCAAGCACAAAGCCTGATCCAGATGGCATCTATCAGAGGGAGCCAGAAGCTGTCTGGGTCAGAGCACTCCCTGTGCATGATTTGGCTCTTCCCCATCCCCAGACATCTCCAAAAATGCTTATTTTGGTCCTGGTTCCAACACAGGAACAATGTAATCCAGTAAAATGCCTTTTCAGGACACGGTCAACACTCCCACTGCGCTCCCTGCTTCACTCAGCTTCCCCTCTGCCTTCCCAAAGCCCACACCAGGCACTTGAGCTACAGCTGCTTTCACACCCATGTGAGCCAAAAGGCTTTTGTCCACACTGGCTGGTTCTCCATAACGGCTGCTCTCTGCCTCCACCACTTGCTCTACAGAGATCAGAAGTTCAGAGCAAACTCGAGCAGTCAGCACAGCCATATGATGAAGAACAAGCTATGAAAAGAAGGTCAGTGGTCAAAGTAAGCTGAGGCTGGGGTCTCTGCACACTGGGCATCTCTTCCACCCAGCTTCAGTGCCACCCTGGCTATGGGTACACTTACAGGGCACGTGAGAGCTCACCTGAAGTAGTCCAGCTCCATTGTAAGCCAGTCTCCCAAGCAGGTTAAGCCCAGCAGAGCATCAGGTCTTCTGTGCTCCTGGAGGCCGGGATGGAGAGGGTGGATGCAGGGGGAAGGGAGAGCCTTTTTCTACCAGATCCCCAGTGTTGTCACTTTTCTCTTTCACTTCACCCCCTTCTCTTTCAGCTGCTCCCTTGTTATGTTTTCCTACTGTCTCCCCCACAAGTCCTGCGAGCACTTCCCCCTGATGCCAGCAAGACCACGGAGGGACCCAGCTGGACTGGAGAGCCCCCATTGCCCACCACCCCATGCAGCTCAGCACAGGTCCCAGCAGGGATGCATCACCCACAGCAGGGCCATCAGGCTTCCTTCCTTCCTCCTCAGGGAAGCTTCACCATTACCCTCAACAGAAGGAAGCAAAACGGACAACGTGACCTGCAATGTGGATTAGATGGCTCTGAGTTTTCCTGGGGTGGAGATAGAGCCTGGTGCTGCAGACCTGAACAGATCCTTTTGGCCAGGGAACAGACTGTGGCCAGCCCAGGAGAGGCTGGGACTCCAGGCTCAACTTTGGGGCCTCTCCCACCTCCACCGAGTCCCTCAGCTCCTTTGGTTGCCGCTTCCAAACTGAGGAGCACTTCAGCAGTTAACTCCGTTTGCAGATTTAAAAGTCAAACCCTGCCACAGGAAATTAAAAGATAATGCAAGGAATTATTTAAAAAATTAATCTTTATTACTCTCCACTCCCAAGCTGCTAATAAAAAAATGTGTTCCTTATGCAGTCTCTATAAAAACAGGTTATAAAGCAGGGGAAGAGAGGAAAGCAGAGACTTTAAAAAAACATCTTTCCTACCTTCACCCTGCCTGCCTGCCATAGCCATTCATCTGTACCTACGTGTCAGCTCCCAGCAGTTTCCAACCCAGTCAGCCCCTTTTACCCTGCTAGGTAATTATTCCCCTTTTCAATCTAGTCCCCCTTGTCTTCCCTGTTTTACATCTCCAGGAGATCAGCAACCCCAGTCCAGAGAGCAGCCTAGAAGGTGGTTTAATTGCACACCTTCCTTGCTCCAGGTATCTCTGAGCACTGTATAAACCAGGATGAGTTATAGCTCATTACAGAAAGGGCAGGCATCTGGGAAGTAAACAAAGCAGCTATTACAGAAGCCAGCAACAGCTCCACAACACTGGGGCAGGGTTGATACATGCAGGAAATCATGCCTGAAAGAGAGGTCAAGGATCCTTGGCAGCTCTCAGAAGCCAGTGTAAGAGGCTGAGAGGCAGGTGGCAATTACATAGGTTTATTCAGAAGATGCTTCTGTCCAGGGCTGTGCTCAAGAAAGCATGGTCCTTGGTTCTAGCTGGTGCTTGAGCCCCTGGAGCCAGAATTGGGACTGTGAACCACTTTTGTGTCACGACAGCTGGCATCAGTTAGCCAGGTTTTGGTCGGTCCAAGAGCCACCACAATTGAGCAACACCCAATCTAGCACATGAGAAAGAGGAAGAAGCAAGAGCCAGCAAACCCATCAACTGTGTCCATGCTCCAGTAGAAGAAACAGCCATGAGCACAGATCCATGTCCCACCAGCCTTCTGGCCAGCTTAGGAGTGTGTCTGGCCTGGGCCTGCTCAGGAGGACAGCCACCACCAGTGCTCCTGCCAAAGAGGTGCCCCTAGGTCTGGTGGAAACGTGGCCAGGCCTGAAAGGAGCGGGGAACTTCACAAAGGGAGAAACCAAGAGACCAAGAGCTGCTGCATTGCACCACCAGTCCAGCATGAAAGATGCCTCCCTTAGCTGCTCCACACCCAGAGCTGGGGCTGGGGTGAAGGCGCCAGCCCAGGCATCAGCCATCCCCAGGACATGCCCCGATGGCCACTACTGCAGGAGCAATGTCAGGGTTGCTGTAAATTCCAACTCCCAATCCCCAGATGAGCACTACAGGCACTGAAACCAGCCCCATCCCTCCTCCAGGCAGCACGCAGGGGTTTTATCCCAGGACAGGCAGCCCTACACCTTCTCCTTACTGGGGACAAAAAGACTATTTGGCCTTTGCTGACTCCAGGAAGGGGAGACGCAGTCTGGAAATGAAGCACTAGCGAGGAACAGGTGCTGGGGGTGGAGGAGGGAGAAAGGCAGAAACGCAAGCAGGCTCAAACGCAATGAAGAAGAAACCCCCTGGGAGAGAACGTGCCTGCGGGCACTGCTGGCTGGGCCACTTGTGGTCCCCAGTCGGGGGCAGAAGCGGAGGGGGGACGCCACAGCACGGCAAGGCAGGAGGTGGCTTTCTGCAGGGAGGTTGACTATGATTGATGGCGCTGCGCTGTGTTCTTACTGATGTAGAAAATTAGAGAGAGATCGCTTCAGATATCGGCCCATCCGAGACACTTGTTGTGTCCATCTCCTGTACACAGGCGCCTCTCCCGGGAGCTGTCCCTCCGGCTTGTAGGCTCATTATTCAGAGTGCTGAACTGGGAAAAGCAACGCTATTTTATTTTATGTTTTTTTTCCCCCCAACTACTTGATTGTGTTATTCTTGGGAATACACAAAGTGCTGATTTCCTCGCTCAGCTACTTGAGGGAAAGTTCGTTTGATTCTCCTCAGCTAGGAAAAAGTAGCCCTTCACTTTTTTCTTTCTCTCCTCGCCCAAGGCGGAGAAGAAGCTCTTAGAAAATATAGGAGACATTTTTTCAGATGGAAATAGCTCCCTAAAAAATAACGAGTCATGCTCCATGCCAGGGCGGATCCTATAGTTGATAACCACAGTGAGCAATGCTGCTCATCTAACATAGCCTTGTGCTAGTGTCCTCCTGGCAGGATGGTCCCCTTCCAGCTTCCCATCCCTTTGCCATTTAACCAGCTGCTGGTTTTCCTTCCCTTTATCATGGCTGCTTTTGTCCCTCCATTGCCTCTCTGCTAGATGCCAAAACAGTTTAAAAATGGTCTTTAGGTGGTTTTAAAAAAATCCATATGAAATAAGGAAGCCAATGGTCTAGATCAGCACAGGCTGCTGGGTCTTCAGGAGATGTGTCACACCACAGACCAAGAGACTACTGGGCCCTTGCCTTAAACCAATGCTGTCCCTCAGTGGTAGGCAACCAGTTTCTTCCCAGTCAGGCACGGCATCTGAGTTCACCTCCCTTTGGTCCCAAGGTTTCCAAGCAGGTCTAGAAGTTGTAGAACCACCTCTCTGACTATGGCCAACATAATCCCAAACAGGCTCTACACTCCTACTACAACCACTCACCACTCTTTAAACTCCCCAGGAGCTCCCAGGCAGCTACACCACCCTGGGGAGCAGCACAGGCTGGTAAGCATGGCTAGAGGAGACCGACCAAGAGGCTGGATGTGGGAACTCCCACCTCTGGAAAAGGCAGGGAAATGGTTCAGTTTCCTTCACAACTCCAAACTCAGCCACTGGTTTCTCCTGTCAGCTTTTCAGCTTGGGGCAACTGAGCTTGTTCCCATGGCAAAAGGGCAAGTTTCTTTTTTTTTGCTCTTGGGTATCTCAAGAACAGCTTCAAAATTTCCCTGCTTTGAACCCAACATGGATGTCCAGGCTCCTGAACTGGGGAGCTCCTCACAAAAAGACAGTAGCTAAACCCAACCCTGCTTGGCTCCTTTGTTAAAAGGACAACCATGCCACCAGCCGCAGCCCTGCCAGCGCTCTGAGCAACCCCTGTGTCACAACGCACTGAAGGCTGGCTGGCAGCAAGCAGGAAACATGAAATTCAAGCCAAAGCCTGAAGCACTTGAGAAATCCCTACAGGAAGACGACTTGGAACAAAGCGTCCCTCTTCTTCCCTCCCACGTCCACCAGAGACTGACCCCAGTGCCTACTACCAGTTTTCCCCGTAGTGGTTAATCATCTGCCCTCTGGAATTTCCTTCTCGGGGTACAGAACAGTCCTCACACATCCCCCCCTTCTCCATCTGCTAATGGCTTTCCTCCACCCAGGCTGAGCCTCCTCCAGCCTGAGTTCACACTAGGAAATTAGCATTAAAATGATAGCTTGCTATTAGTGGTGCCTCGGCTCCCTATCACGCTCCAGGAACAGCAAATGACAGGCTGTGATTTCCCTGCCGTGATGCAGGGGAGAGGGAGCAACGTCAGCCAGAAGCGCCGAAGTCACCCAAGGAAAGTTTTCAGCTCGTCTCTCCCACCCCGGCAGCCCTTCCCTTTGCCATCCCCGTCGTGCTCATCCACCACAGAGGCAATCCTACAAACAGATGGCACCTGGGCAGGAAAGCAGACAAATTGGCTCCCACCTGCAGGAGCACTAAGAGCTTTCAAAGTAGACGAGTGCTCACTCGCCAAGAGCCCCGCGGTGTGGAGACGCCAGAGGAATCTGCCATCGCTCACCCTCCTCCCTCCTCACTGCTCAATGGCTCCTGGTGCATCCTTGCCTGGTTGCAAGCATGCAGCTGGCTCCTCCTGGGAGCTAGTGGCAGGAGGGAACGGTTGCTGCGTCCTGAATCAGGCGCCTGGAAGAGGTAATTCAGGCTGAGCATCAATGGAGCGATGCTTTTTTTGCGTCAGCACAACGTTTTAGTTTGGAGGGCTCGCAGCTAGCCTGAAGCAAGAGGGTTTTCTTGGGCCCCCGCTGAACATCCATCTGCTTGTCAAAAAACCAGTTCAGCTCAAGCTGCCTGCTCTCTCCTCCTGCCAAAGTGGGGGTCTGCCCTCCCAGAAACTTCTCTTCCTTTTGACCAGAGAGGTGTGGCAAGACCACAGAGATACTCATTTCTTTTTCTGCCTGCCTGCTCCTCTGAGCCCACCTGCCTGAAAGCTTCTCGGTACATCAAGGCCAGGGGTGCAGCTCGTGTGCCAGACTGCAGGAAACCGAGAGGCAGGAGGAAGTGAGCAGGTCTGTGGGTGTCAAGGCAGGTTGTCATCTCCCTTTGGGTACCTGGGTGACCCTGCAGAGTTACGGCATCTGAGAGTCTCCCAGCTGGTGCATTTCTCCTTGCAGAACCCCGAGGCTCTGGTCACCTACAGCAGGGAAAGGGGATGCAGCAAGGCTGAGATGTGTAGGAGGGCTTAGGTGCTTTCAGCACTTTGTACATGGAGTCCTGCACAACACTGCTGAAAACTTCCATTCAAAATTACATCTTTAGGCCACTCAGGTAAGGGCAGACAATCCCCTCCCCTCTACCTCATCCTTACCTCTCTCAACAAGTACCTGGACCAGCAAGCGAAGGCACGTGTCCTCAAGCCCTAGTCTGGCCCTCTACAACTACCTGAAAGGAGGTTGCAGAGAGGTGGGGATGAGTCTCTTTAACCAAGGAACAAGTAATAGGACAAGAGGGAATGACCTCAAGTTGCACCAGGGAAGGTTTAGACTGGATATTAGGAAGTATTTCTTTGCAGAAGGGGTTGTTGGGCATTGGAATGGGCTGCCCAGGGCAGGGGGGGAGTCCCCATCCCTGGAGGGGTTGAAGAGTCGGGTTGACCCAGCGCTGAGGGATCTGGTGGAGTTGGGAACGGTCAGGGTGAGGTTCATGGTTGGACCAGATGATCTTCAAGGGCTTTTCCAAATGAGATGATTCTGTGATTCTGTGTGATTCTGGCAATTGGCTTGTAATGAGATACAAAAGGGAGAAGGAAAAGGATTTTAGGAAAAAGCGGGGTAAAACTGTTACCTCTTCTCCAGCATTCCCATCAGCAGCTGAGGTGTGGGAGCGGGGAGAGGACTTGTCTGATGATGGATGGCAGAGAACTGATCCTTGGCAAGGCAGAACGGGAGCAGAAGGAAGCACTGCTCCCAAAGGCGATTCTCACACCTCCTTGGGATAAGAAAAACAACCATCAGAGGCAGCAGCAGCAGAGGAAGAGAACGTACTCTTCTCCCTGCACGTTTGGTATTCATCTCTGGCCTGTCAGAGGGGGCCACGATCCAACCGCACATTTGTATATTCACTGAGCCGTACACCCGACTCGGTGGACTCCTGACAGACACAGATGGCAAAGCCATTTTTCATAAGGTGAGGGAAAAAGGAAAAAAAATCCAAAAAACAAAGACAGGCTCAGGCATCAGCTGGAAAAGATGCAAGACAGGATCAGGGCTAATAGAGAACCAGAATCAGATTAAACTCTTGGATCTTTAAGTGCACGAAGAGGCCTGTCCCCTGCCTCTGTTTTCTAGCATGGCCTGGCAGCAGCAGTTACCTTCATTCTCTCTTTTGTAAGCAGCTGGAAAGCGCAAGCTGGACCCAGAACAGCACTAAGGCTTTGCTGAACTGGCCCTGGAGGACAGAAGGCTGGCAGAGGGGCTGCTGGAGCGGTGTGGGCACAGGCACTCTTCTATGAGATTAGCTCCCATTTAGAGGAGGTGAGAGACAGCCTGCAGAGAACATTAACCATTAACACGTTTATCTGCCCCTCAGATCCTGACTTAGTTGGGGCTTGGCCCCTGAAGAACACAGATGGTCTTTGGGGCTCTGAAGGGACACCTTCAGGGTGCCAGCACGGCAAAGGACCACTCCACACAACACTCCCCATGATGGCAAACACAGCAGCTCCCAATGGCCCTGATTTGTCTCAGACAGTGACAAGGGTTCGCCCTCTGTCCCAGGTCACCACGCAGCAAAGAGGCATCAGTGACACAGAGCTGCTTACCAAAAAGCAAGGCAAAGCGATGCTCAGCACAGCATACATCATCCCTTGGGCAGCACGTATGCATGCCCTGCTTGGCACTGGGAGCTAGCGGTTCCTGATGTAAGCCAAGGGGAAGGGAAAGGAAGACATACCCTCACGGAGGGAAAGATTTCACCTCTGCCAGTGGCATTCTGTTTTTGTCACCGCCAGCCATAACATCACCCTCTAGAAGTGAAATCTAAGTTGACAGTGATACAGAAAAGGAACAGAGAGGGCAGCAAACTCTGCCCAGCCCTCTTTGTAACCTGAAATCTCCCCTGGCTTCCAGCCTCTGCACGAAGCAGAGCCAGTACCTCATCACCAGGTTACTAAGCAAGTAGAACTTCCTTTTCTAGAGCCATGGAGTAATCTTTCCTTGCAGTTATCCATCCTAGGCAACTCCGAGGAGAACTTCATTTTGATCTCTTTTGTATCCTCTTCATTTCTGAAATGAGAAACACATGCAGAAGCCAGCACCTCCCTTGCAAAACAACACAGGCATCTGTAAGCTGAAGTCACCAAAGCCTGAAGGGTTTCTGGTGCCTAAGTCCAAGTGTTTTCAAACTCATCGGAGGTGCATCAAGCACCATTGAGCCCTGCTGCCTGTGGCATTTCCAGCTGACACTCGCTCCCCTTGCCCCAGGAACAAGTGAGCGCAGGGTTGGGCAGCAAGGCTTGGCAAAGGTTACTGCTGAGACCTGGTAGAAATGTCATCCAGCAACATATGCTTCAAGAAAGATTCATTCCCAAGCAGCCTGGCTCCATAATAAAAGTGTCAGAGCAGCTGACTTGCCTTCCCCCAATCTCATTGCTTCCAGATTTATCCTGTCTCAGGTCTCTCTCCCTCTGTAAGCCAGCACGTGCCTTTCCTTTCAATAGGCTGGCACTGAAACTCAGCCAGCTGAGATTGTAGGAGAAAAAGGAAAACAAGCCAGGTGAAGGGATCGGGGGAAAGGTGCTCAGGAGACAGGTTTTCCTCTAATTTTGGCTGCTCTCAGTTCTGAAAGGGAGGAGGAGGAAGTGAGAGGTGCCTTAATGTGAGAATGCTCCAAAACCAGAAGATTTTGTGTCCTAAACCAATGCCCTAGCTGCCAGGCTGTGTTGCCTTCCTCTCAGGAAGCTCAAATCCCATTCCTGACAAAACCCATCCCAGAAGACATGAACACCTCTGAGCCTGTCACCCTCCCAGCCAGGGAGCCTCTTCTCAGAGGGCTGTGCACGTGGTGAGCACCTGGGGAACAAGGAGAGAAGAAGAGTCTTGGGGATAGCTGAGCACCAGCTTACCTTCACCACAGAGATGTGAAGTGAATGCAGTTTTGCAGGCAGGCCCAAAGAGAGAATAGTCTTCAGGGAGTTAAATAAAAGGGAAAAAAAAAAAAAAAAAGAGAGAGAGATGTTAATGGTCTTTTGCAAAGAGTTAAAAATACCCAGAATGACCAGTTTCTGTTGTTTTTTTTTCTTTTCTCTGCCTCCCTGCTCCAATGTGCCACACAAATTAAAACAATTTCCCTCCAACCTGTGAGATAGGACCAGGCACGGCATCCTTCAGCTGTGAGTGAGAGAGACAGAGCCTGCATTTGTCAGGAGCACGCCAGCCCCAGGGAGGCGAAGTGGAGGACGGCAGACGCTGACTGCAGGGATCCTGCTGGCTAATCCCCAGTAACCAGGACAGACAGGTCTGTGCCAGGCGCCCAGCTGGGGTGCAGGGTGTGTTTCTCCAAGACAAGGGAGAATTCAATAGCAGAAGTGAATCCTGAGCGTCTCGACTGGCCAGGGGGGATGCAGACTAAGAGCAGATGCCTGCAACAGTGGGCTGTGGAATAGCTTTATGTGGAGCAGAGAAAGCCTCCACTACCACACAGACAGCCCTGTTAAATTTGCAGGAGTGTTGCAGGAGAGAGAGCCCGTGATACCTCCTGGACCTATGGACCTTATCACCCAAGAACATCTTTTTCTGGCCCATGCTAGGGTACCCATTTGGGTACATAGCTCGCAACCTAGTACCCATTTCCTCCATTCAACTGACAGCATGGAGAGAGCCAGTTTGCTTCCAGCACTGAGTGCTCGTTGATAAGCAGGAGAAAAACCAAACCCACCCCCACCAGGCTATAAAAGTGCTGCTTCACTGTTTCACAGCTGTTTCTTACATCTGGATGCAGACAGCACTTAAAGTGTTGCAGCTGGCACCAGCTCCTCAGTTAGCATCTCCTTGTCCTGTTAACGCCAGGCAGGGGAGAGGTCCGGCAGTCGAGGTGAAGGGGCACTTCATCTCTGTCAGGTTCTCCTCTGCTAATGAAAATGTTTCTCCAATGTGTCCTCAGGAAGGTTTCCTTCAGCTCCAGCCCCCGTGTGATTGAAGGCTAATCTCTGTTACTCTCGGCTGAATGGCAGCCCATGAGGAAGGTGATGTATTATGTTTCCTTTCAACTCGACATTTAACAGTGCTGGCAAAAGAAGAAAAAGCGCCAGATGTTTCCAGATTGTAAGTGAATTCCTCCCATAACACAAAGAGATCAGAGGAGGAACACAGGCCTCACGGACCGGGACCAGAGCACACGCCTATAAATTCAACCCCGCTTTGAAGGGCCATTTCACATGGCAGCGTGCCTCCCTCCCAGAAGCAGTCCAGCTGATCACAGTGACCATGTGAGGCAACATGTCCTGCAGCCACCCTGTGGGACATGACTGGCCTCCAATGAGCTCCCCATCATCAGTCTGGTCAGCACGGGGGCCTGGGAGAAAGGCCAAGGTCTGGAGTGCAGACTATTTGGGGCCAGGGAGGAGAGCATGTGACAGGGCTCAGCGCTCGCAGGCAGTGGCCTTGGCTCCTCTGCCTGGCATTGAACTAGTCTCTGAGGCCTCAAGATGTGAAGTTTTCCAATCTGCAGTGGTAGCTTCCTTTTAAAATGCTTGGAAACCTACTGATAAAGAATGGACAGAAAAAAATTAGGTTTACAGTCCTCTTGTTGGTGTGCTGCTCACACTCAAGGAGACGCCTGGCTCCATGACACACCAATCCTCCTGCTCCGCTCCAGAACCACAGCTCTGTTCCGGACCATCCCTACCTACTGTTGCTCTCCTGCTCTGCCCTCACTAGAACAACCCAATTACCCATCACGGTGCTCTCTGCACCCTCCACCTTCAAGGCTTTGCAGCTTTTCTCCTTTTTTGCTCCTACAAAACCACCCATTGTTGAGGACACCCAAACACAATGCAATGTCTCCTGTTTGCTTTCGCTTCTCCTCCTCCCCACCTCCTTATCTTCTCCCAGCCCTGCCTGCCCCTGGCACTGCACGTGGGGTGCTTACCGTGGACCACAGAAAACGCATCCTCCAACAGCTAAACCTGGAGGAGAAGAAAAAGGAGAAATTAAGAAAACAGACAGGAGGAAAAAGAAAAAGCTTCCAATTACTGGCAATTAGCTCTACTTAACGCTCACCCGCTGTGCACCAAGTCCCAGACACAATCACTCTGGTAGGTGAGCACGGGGCGGGGGGGTGGCACGCCACATAGCTGCATGCACTGTGCACAGGTGAGCACCCGAGGTGCTTGCTGAAGGTATTCCAACCTATTTGGTCATCTATGTGGGCACAAGTGGCCACAGCCCTTTTGGGGCCTCCTGTAGCCCAGTCAAATCAGGGATGGTGCTCTTCTCTGCTCCCACAAGTTGTGGCCCAAGGCCTGGGGCAGAGGTGCTTGCTCAGAGCTGAAGCCCAGCACAGGGAATTGCCCGAGGGATATCCATCCTCAATCCCAGACCCACCTGCCCGGGTTATCTGTCTGTTTTTTCTTCCCAGGAGGGATGCCAGCAACAGACAGCACCGCGGGCTGCCTGTTGACGCAGTCGCAGACGGCGCAGCTCTTGCTAACAGAGATGCCTTCCTCTCCACAGGAGGACATGCTTTGCTCCCAGCCAGGGGGAAGGCGGAGGCACCCAGCATGCTGCCGCAGAGGAGGAGGCACTCAGCCAGCTGCTAATGCTTCCTACTGTCTTGGAGCAAAGGGATGAATTAGCTTTTATTAGCTCTTACGAAGAACACATCAGTCCTGCCCTCTCCTCCTCGCACAAGACTCACACACAGGCTCAGCTGTGCTGTAAGTGAAGCAGAACCAACTTACCTCTGCGCCAGCGGCCCCAGACTCCTGTTGGGTCTTGTATAAATCTTATAAATCTTAAATCTTAGACACGCTGGGAGTTAGGATAAAACAATCCTCCTAAGGGTGCTGCAGGGCCCTTGCTGCCCAGAAGTACTTAAAAAAAGATGGATGCTTGGCTTTTACGTCCAGATCTCTCAGGTGGCACCACACCAGGCCCAAAGGAGGGCATGGTTTCCATGCCAGCAAAGCCAGAGCCACTGCACAGTCCCTACTGCTGACACCCAAACTCGGGGCTGTTATTTTGGGGGGGCGGTCTGCGGTTTCCCACTGAGCACTCCTGCCACACGATGTATTCCTGACCCCCAGCACCCAGCCATCAGCACGGCTGAGGAATGGTGCTGCTCCAGAGAAGTCTCTCTGAAGTCGCTCTGGGGCTTGTTAGCGGGGTGATAAAGGGGATGAATGGCCTCAGAGAAATGCTCTGTCTCCTGCTGTGGCATTTATTATCCTTTAGCCAGGCAATTCTTCACACCAGCCAGGAGCTCTGGGCTTGCTCGTTTATTGTCCTCAGGGGCTGTTTTCCACAAGAGGCCATGCTCTGCACTTGCGCTCATCACCCCAGGCAGCTCGAACTGAAGAGCCCACAGCATGGCAGCCCGTACAAGGGCTGGGGGCAGAGCAGTTTTCCTGGGCAGTCTCTGAGCTCATCGCCTTCCTCCCACACAACCAGCTTGCTTTCCCAAACTCCCAATTTGGTGATCTGAGCCACAGCTGTCCCCCACCCCAGATCTGCAGGAAACAGAGTTGGGCACATTTTCAGCCTAATTTCCTAAGAAGTGTAAAGCATATGCAATCCTGCTGCATCAGTCTGTCCTCTGCCCACTCCCCAGCAACTTCTGACACTGCGAACAGATTTCAACCCGATCTGACAGAGAGACAGAGGTCTCTGAGACAGTCAGAATCTATAAATTTCATGGGAACAGACTGTCAAACAGAGGAGAGACATTATTAGCACCTTCCAAACTGTAGTGTATCATCTCTTATTACACATCAGACAATCTGCGTGGGAGAAAGAGAGATGCTATAAATATCCCAGTAAGGGGAGATGCTCCATTCAGCACAAGCAGCTTACTAGACACCAGAGAACCCAAACCCAAGCTATATAGCTACAGGAGATGAGACTGATGGGAGAGCCAGCCAGCTAAGATGGCACGTTAGCTTTTGGAAAACCTCTGGAAACAGGCTGTGTGCTCTTCCCTTGTCATTCTTCCAGTGACAGAGCTGAGGTCCTGCTGCACTTCCAGCTTGAATTGCCATCCCAGCCATGTGGATGGGTTCAGATGCTCCCTGAAATGGAAGGGAGATGCCTAGCTCCAAGGGGGAACACTGAAGGGCAGAGCAGATCCCTCACCCCCACAACCCTCCCAGAGCCTCTCCATCACACGGACAGAGATTTCACCTTCCAGCAAGATGTTTCATCCCCAGGCCACTGCCAGCAAATGCCAGGGAGGCAGCCTGGAGTCCGAGCAGCCTGCTGGGAAGCTCACAGCTCACTGACACATCAAGCTACCCATTAGCGGGTTGACTGATTAGTGGTACTTGTTACTGTGAGCGAGAGGGAACCTGTTCCTCTACACACAGGTCCTTGCTGCGGACCAGACCCACTCACCAGCCTCAGCACAGACCTGCAAGCCGGTGCCAGCATGGAGCTGGCAGGCAGCAGCGTGGGCACAAAGCACAGCCTACCCACAGCGGGACAGAGGGAGCCCCAGGGACCCTTCCTCTTCCTCCTGAAGGCTGAAGGGGACACAACAGCCTCTTGGTTCTCCTTTGAAGTCAATTACACAGTTTGCACGTCACGCAGTGCAATACAGTCGGAGAGCAACACCAAGAAGACATTTAGTAGAGCTGCTGGCTGGCCTTCCTTGCTCACCTCCTTTCAGTGACCCAATTAGGAGACTCTCATTAGGCTGTTTCAGGGTGGAACCTGCAGTTGCTCTTGCCGGGAACTCCCATCACTCATCACCGCTCTCCGGTACGGGAACGATTAGCGGCAAGCGTATGGCTACACGGCAAGGCAGTGAAGGTGACCGGAGCTTGCTAAGGCTGAGCCCAGCATTTCAGTCTTGTCTGACCCCCCTGCAAAAAAAGGCAAACCCTATATGCAATTGGGGGACAGAGCAGGGTAATCCCTGTGCTCATTTAGGATCTGCACTGACCCAGTCGTTATTTGTTCACAGTGTCATTTCCAGCCTCAGGCATCCCAGAGCCCTGGAAGTAATTGAGAAGTGGGAAATAGCCTTTTTCCCACTAGCTCGTATGTGAAGCCAGCCCAGCTGGCCAGACACATTTTGGGACGTCTCTGATTCACCCGGTAAAGGTTAAGTCTCAGGAGGTACCATCAGCCTGGTGGATCACGTATCACTTGTACCTGTGGGGCTTCAGCTCCACGAAAAGAGAATTTAAACATGCACTACAGCACATCTTTTATTCCAAAAAAAGGATTTACACTTCAGGGGTGCTTGACTCCCTGTTCTGCCCAACAAAAGGAGTGATGGGTATTGAATCCATGCTTGTGTTCGTTTAAATAAAAAAAAAGAGAAAAAAAAAGAAAATCCAGAAATCCAGTCACTCTATCCTAATTGTTCTGATCCAACCTTTCACAGCATTGCATTGAGCTAAAGGGCCGCACCTGAAAGTATGCCAAGAGCGGCATGAAATGTTAATGTTGCAATTAAAACAATATGAATATTGCAGCACCGCTCTGCTGCTCCCCATCCACTGAACAATTCTCATTCAATGGAAGTCAAGTTACATTTGAGGAAATAATGAGGTCTGCTAATTAAGTCTGGCCTAGGAAGGCAGCAGTCTTAAAAGGAAAAAAAAAAAATTCAGATCTCCCCAAAATGTGTACATTTGCTGCTTATTACCTGCAAAGGGAAATCATTAATGCTGCGCAATGCCAGGATCACAGGTCAGTGCCATTGTCTTATTGCACACATCTAGAGGAAATTATCTTTTTAATGATAAAACGCGTAAGTCATGACCTGCTTTGTCCCTAGGAGCTGAACGGGAAATGTCGGGCTGACACTTTCCATACTCTGAATGCAGAAAGCAGGTACCTGACAGTGAATGCCAAATCCAGGCTGGGCTAGAGAGAGGCAGGCAGGGGCTCCGAGGGGCTCAAGGCAGCAGATTGCATTCAGCTGACACAAGACGGATCCCAGCTTGTACACAGGGAAGGGATTTTTCCTCCTCAGCCACCAAGACAACCAAGTGACAGTGACACCGGCTGGAGCTGGGGGAAGCCACAGGGAAAGAGACCACTGAGTCAGTCCTGGGGGGACAAAGACTGGTCAGGATCATCATGTGTTTTAACTCTAACAAGAGCCAACAGAAGACTCCCTTCCCTGCCCCTTGCATAAGCGTGTGTTGCAATAACATGAGGACACAGCAACAGCCTAGAAACCAGAAACATCAGGCCCGGGGGTCCCAAAGGAAATCTATATCAGCACACCACACCCATAGCTTCCCCACCTTCCTGTCTTTCATCATCTTCCCAAATGTATTTATCTGTGATGGTGGTTGGGGCTGCCATCATGTCTCCTGTGTGCTCCCCACCCCAGATAACTGCAGAGGGAGGTTGGGGCAGGGAGGGTCTGGCACTGTCTGTATTTTGTGGGAAGAGCAGAAGGCTGGGAACAGGCCCACCATGTCTTCCTGCTGGTTTGGCTGCCTTTTCTCTTTGTCAGAGCTTCAGGAGCATACAAGACCTACTTGTCCTCCAGGCCTACACTTTGCCATTAGACCCAGTCTGACTGACCAGTGTGGAGTTGTCCAGGGGCCACAGAGCAGCTTGTTGTGTAAAGAGCAGGCTATGGCAGTCCAAACCTCTCCTACCACTGCAGCAACACCCTTCCCTAACCCACTTCCCAATTCTCCAGAAGAAAATTCACCCAGGGGAGGGGTGAGGGAGGGCACTGGAGTCCTGGTGACACTCTGAACTTTAGCCTGTCTTTAACACAGACTACCTTCCTGGGAAGATCCGGACAGAGACTGAGCCCCACTGACCAGACCTGGAAACACAAGGATCCAAATGAGGGTGAGCTCAAACCATCAGGAAGGAAACACTTCATCCGAAAGAGGAGAAAATTCCAGATGAAAAGATCAGAAAGGACCTTCCAGGCCCTAGATTGTCCTAAGGGACTCAGATACCATTTCTATACATCTCTGGCCTCCTGGAGATGGAAGAGAAATAAACCTATTTGGTCACCAAGGCCCACCCAGGAGGGTTACCCCACCCTGCCCCCACCACCAGCAACTCACTGTTTTGTGGATGAGTAGGTGGTCTCCTCCCTCCAGCCCACCTCTCGCTGTATTTCCAGATGCACCAGCACTTGCTGCTACCAAGTGTCTGTTCTGCAATAAAGAGCAATAAACATGCCAGAGTAATTAATGTCTTAACAACTTATTACAATCCTCAGATAATTAATCACAAAAGCTAAACATGCTGTCTCACCCTCCTAATGTGTTAATGCTCTAATTATTATGCCTCAATTAAGGGGAAGTCAGCGCTCCTTGCTTAGAAGTGCATGTTTAATAAGGGTGCTTGAACGCAGGCAAGTTGAAGTGGGAAGGGAGGGGGTGATGGGGGTTAAGGAAGAGGACACCATTTTTAATGAGGTTTCACGGGTGGCTCGAGGCAAGGAATTGACAGCCCCTATCTGGGATCTCACACATGACTGCATGTGGAACTGGGGGCCATCTGCGGTGGCTCTGTGCTCTGCTTCCCACCGGGCTATTTATAGGAAAAGCAGCATGTGGGCCACAGAGAAGGCAGGGACTGGAGATGAGCAGTTACACTGTGGATCTGGCCAGCGCTAGACAGCAGAGCTGGCAGCTCGTAGAGCAGTCAGCAACAGGAGTAGGTGGTCTCCTCTATCCAGCCCACTTCTTGCTGGTTTTCCAGACACACGGGTGCTTGCCACCACTCCTGTCCCACATGAAGCATCTGCACTGCCCAAGCCTCTTCAGTACAGTCCTGTTTCCATGATGCACCTCACCTCCAATCAATCCTCCAATCGCCTCTGGCACATCCCATGGAGGTGATAAGAACAGCCCCTGAAACCCTAAGTTACTCTTGGAATGTGACAGATCAGCTCATCTGATTTCAGCCATTGCCTGGTAGTTTTCCACAACTCCTTGTTGTAGGAGGGAACAGAGTGCCGTGTCTCAAAGAGCACACCATTAAAACATGCTGCTTTTACAGGTGCGGAAACAGAAGGCCAAAGAGAGATATTCTGCATGGGACTTTGTGGTGGTTACTATCACTGAATCTGCCTTTCTGGCTCTGAACCTCTCTGGATATTGGGAAACCTCAGAAAGAGTGTCTTGGTGGTGAGGAGCTTGAGCAGACTATAATGATGAATGTAGGACCTGGACCCCTCTCTGTGCAATAGAAGGAGGTCCCTGCTGCACTCAGGACAGAGCTCTGCACCCATACGGTCCTCGTTCTTGGGTAAGACTTTGGGTACAAAGTATAGTCTAGACAAAGATGGGATCACGTCCATCCCACCCTGCAGAAGTGGTGCCCCTAGAGAGCAAAGGGCTCAAGATGTAGGACTCGGTGAGAGGTGGCACAGCTCTGCAATGAAGCAGCACGGCAAGCTGGGACCAGGATGGCTCCAGATCTTGGTACCATACAAGAAACTGCAACAGAAGAATGGCTGAAGCTCAAGTCTCCCAAACAAAGCCTATAAAAATTTTATTTTTCCAATAAAAAGCTTTTGAAACAACTCCTCCGCTCAAGTGGATCTTCAAACACAAGAAAGCTCTCCCTGAATCAGCCTGGTTTCTGTTCCATCCAAGTTTTTTAAATTTCTCAGACAAATGAATCACCAGAAGCATTTCCAGTCTAGGTTCGACTGGAAAACGATTGCATTTCCTCAAGAAATAACACACTGTGTAGGTTTGGATGGTTCCCTCTGAGGAATAAGGAAGAGGGAATAAGAAACAAAACAAAACAAAGCAACCCGGAGGGGACATGAATTTTAAAACCCATGAACAGTTTTGGTTTTCAAATAATCAAAATGAAAAAATTTTTCACATAGTCACTTTCACAAAAATAATTCTGTCACCCTGATTCTTCAGTGATGTCTCATGAAAAAAGAAAGCAAGCTCTCCACCTCTGCCCACCTCACCTACAGCACCTCCAAGACAGCAACCTGCCAGCAGCTTGATGGGAGAAAAGGGGCTGATGTCTCCACACAGAGGCAGCCTGTGGATTCCCCCAGGGATGAGGGCTTCAGACTTGTGTGTTGGGCCTCTCTCCACAGTGATTTCCATTCCAGCATCAGCCTTGACCTTCACCTCTTTGATGAGGATGACTTCAGCCATCCAGCTCTAGTTCCCTGCACTCAGCTGGATACATCGCAGCACTTTATCTCAGCAGCTTCAGTTCACTCTGTGACTTGCTCCTTGGAGACTCCACCAGAACTCAACCTGTCCTGCAAAACCCGACCATCCAGGACAGGACATCAAAAACATTGAAATCTGAGCAAACACAGCCTCACTAGGGAGATACAAGGCATATGATGCCTCTTGAGGAACCAAAGGATCTTCCTGCAGCTATTTGCACTGACTGGTGGGCTGTGAGTTTTCTATGGCTGTTGGCATCTATGTTGTTCATCCATGCTCAGAGGTCAGGCTGTAGCCTTCTTTCTTTTCAAACATACTATCCAAGTCTCTCAGGCACTGCAAGAAAGTGGGTAACTGCTTTTGTACCTCTCCCTTGTCACCACTACCATCAAATCAGTGGTCACTTGAAAATACAAGCCATTATTTCCATTCTGGGGCTAGAAATTTTGGCTTGGTTATACTAGATTTGACCTATTCCATAGCATCAAGTCAGTTGAATATCTGATGCCAGGAGTTTTGGAGAAGTTGACTGGCTTATGTTAGTATGCTGTGGGGTTGGAAAAAGACATTTACCTGGAAGAATGCACAGCTCCTGATCCAGGGTATTTTCTCTGGGATGCTCTGGCCCTGTTTAGCCTGTACCCACCACCAATATGAGACAAGATACCAAAGCTGAGCCTTCCTCCCAGCACAGTAGACCCACATCCCCCGTAATCCTCACTCTGCCCAGCCTGCGCATGCTCCCACTCACATTGGAGCAGGTGAAACGGAGAGGGGAATCGCCGTGCCCCTTTGCACCTTTCCCAGCTGAACTCAGGATCAGCTTCTTGAAGCAAGTCACTGCCCCAACAGCCCGAGATCTGCCCCCCAATATGCTCACACAGAACACCTGCAGCCAGCAGCCACATGTGGGCACCTTCCCAGAGCCCTAGAGCAGGGCTTGGATTTTGAGGGCAGCCTCTGGAGGAGAGCAGATAACCATTACATGGATAGATACAAGGTGTAATGACCATCAGACAAAACGGCATCACTGCTTCCCAGAAAAAGAGTGGATTAAAGTGCTGGACCATGAAGCCGCTGCCACTGGAGCCCAGATGTCCCCAACCCCAACCTCACAGCCCCCTCCACAAAAGCTTTCTGAGCTCAGCTCACAACCCTCCCTCGGCCTGCTGCCTTTAAGACAGCGTGCAGCATGACAGCTGGGAAACCCAATCTGGTCCAAATTTTGTTACAACCCTGCTGGTTTTTATCCTTGTTTACCAGCATTAATTTTAATGGCTTTCCCTACATTAACTTTGTCCTGAATCGGTCAGAGGAAAATTCCTGCTCACTTGCCTTCTGGAGAACAGCCTGGGTAATTTTCCCTTGTCACATAACAGCCCGCCTGGGCTCCTCAGGAATGACAGCCACACTGTGTACTTTGTTGAGGGCAATAAACTTCCCAAGGCTGGGGGAGGAGGATTTACATATCCCTGAATACACCGTCCGTTCTTTGTTCAGTTTGGGTCTTGGCTTGTGCTGGTCCAGCAGGTGAAAATTTCTTCCTCCTGTTCAGCATGGAAGGGAACTACTGAGCCTGCAGAAAGGAAATGTAACGCTTCGAGGCAAAGCGGCCACCTCCCCAAGTCTGGGCAGCTTTGGGTTGAGTTCGTCACTGGCCATCTGAGTCTCATTTTCCCCTGGAATCATTAAAAATGCCTGTAAAACAGATCTTGACAGAGATAATGGTGCTAGAATATGTGTGGAGAATGTTTCAGAGAGGTAGGGAGCAGGAAGAGAGGACGCCTTGTCCACAGCAGCAGTCCTCTGCTCTGCGATGCCCCTATTTGTGCTGTCTGTGTCCCACACGCCTTTATTCACAGCAGAGAGCAGAGGTGAGGATGATGCAATGCCTGAGCTTTCTCTCTCTCGTCCATTCTTCTTCTTCTCATCTCCGGCTCCTTCCAGCCACCATCCTGGCTTCCTGAAGGAGACATCACAGCTCCATCCAGGCTGCTCTGCAGGATTGAAAAAGATTGTTCTTCCCTTTGTTCACCAGATGCTGTCAGCTGTGGTCCCTTTTCTTTCTCCAGTTCACAGAAAGGTGTGATGTCTCAGGCTATGGGAAGGAAGAGAAACACTCAGGACTCTTTCAGCACTTTCTCTCCCCATTAAAAAAAACCAGGGAAACAGCTTTTTCCACCAAAGAAATGCAAGAGTTCAATTCAGGCATATTTCCAAAGTTTTCTGTCTCTGGCAGCATAAAAAAGGAATATGGTTACACCAAGGGAAGCTATTTGATGTATCACATGATACCCATACTTTAAAAGTACAGATGTTCCCTCCATGCTCCAAGGGACAATTTGGAAGACAGAGGGCTCAAAAAATCCCACTATATCCAACCACAAGCACCTGGGCTGCTGTAGAGAGAGTGTTGCCATGGAAAGATGAGGGAAGCAGCAGTGAGATGGCTGGAGTATTCCTACCAATTAACATGAAGAATTTTGACTCCTCTGCTATGTTTTCTGCAAGAGCCTAGCAACCACCTCAAAAGTGTTATTCACACACCTGAGAAGTGTTTAGCAAGGTCACATGCCTAGGAAGCTGTGTGAGTAGGGAGAGAGTGCTCTCCAGGCGAGGCTCCTTGAGCACAGGCACACTGCATGTCTGCAGCTTGGACACCTCCACTCCCGCTCCAGGAGGCGCAGGCAGTCATCCGATCACACAGGACACCAGAGCGAGACCGCAGGGCGAGGGAGGGGGTGACACGCAGGAGACAGAGCCACAGCTGCAGGCAAGAGAAAACCTGAAGAAGGAGCTAGATGTCCTACCTTCATGAGGTAAAACAGGGCAGCTTGTCATTGCTCAGTTGAGAGGTCCTGGTTGGGGAATCCCCATCACCAGCAATCTCTTCTACAAACAAGCAAACATGTCAGCCTGCTGCATGGGTTCACTTCAAATGTACTGTTTTCACCAAGACTCCTGCTACTCTGCCCTAATACAGAAGAAACAAATCCTCCAAGATAACCTTGCAACATCTCTATGAGGCACTAAAGAGTGTGACCCACAGTCAGAGGCCACAGCATCCTACCTTCTTCCAGAACCTGAAGAAAAGACAGATATTCCACATGTGTCAGTCTAGCCTCTTCCACAAAAGGGGCACTACAAACTGACAAAGAACAGCTTCTGCCCATTCATTAAGTTCTTGGCATTAATTGATTTCTCTCCAACCAAGCCATAAAACCCAAAGCTGCATGCAAGCAGCATCCTAAAATATCCTTGTAAATCTCAGCCACCACATTCATTAATTACAACCCAGTGATAGTTCAGGCCATTAGTTCTGGCTGGTAACTTCATTTATTCCCATGTTAATGCTCGATGTCAGTGGTTATCTCATTACCACTCTATTACTTACCTACTTAATCCATCATTGCAACCCAGGCCAGAAGGGAGGAGCAGAGTTTGCCCTGCATCTGTAGAAAGACAATGCATCAAGTGTAGAGCACCTAGGAATCACAAACAAAACACTTCTCTAAGCTGCCGCTGAGGTTATATCTATTAAGAGGAGGAAATGACAGATGAGTGTTGTTAGGAACACAAACACATTCCAACATTGAAAAACTGTGGAAATTGAGGATTAAGGTTCCTATTAAATCAGAACCAAAAGCTTTGGCAAGAATGGAAATGCATATTAGCAGTCATACAAAAAAAATGGCCTTAACGCTGCCCTCCTCCTCCTCTTTGGACTCTCCTTCTTCCAAACCCCAGATTAGATTCAAACAGTTTCTGCCTTTTGCATGCTAAACACTTTGAAAAGGCAGGTCAGAGTATGGGCGCTGGGAGCTGTGACCTGCTGAATACCCCAGAAACCTTGCAGGCAGCACCGCAGAGACCACTAGCGCTGAGGGCTAGTGAAAATACACCCTGTAAAGATACAATAGTTAATGGCATTTCAACACACACCAGCTAGAGTTCCTCTTGTCTGATGAGCAGGCGCTTCCAAAAACGTGCTTTATCACCCCTGCCGCACTCCTGCCTGTCCCAGGACTTACTCCACTCGCTGACCCAGCCCCATGGGTCTGATCAGGGTGTTTCAGCACAGTGAGACCAGCAGCCTTCCCTGTCTCATTCCATCCTTTTTCCCGCTGTCTTGCTGGAGACAGCTTTTCAATCTTCCCCTGCTCAACTGAGAAAAAGGAAAGCCCTTCTTATGTCGACGGGCTGTGAAACCAAGATGTGGGCTGGGGAAAGGGTTCAAAGGGAGATTTCTCTTGCATCGAGGCAGGTTCTCTTAAGAGCAAGCAAAGTACCTCTGCTCTGCCCAGATATGATGCCCACACAATAGGGCAGGTGACTGTTTTTTATGGGTTCTGAGTGACATGATATGGAAGGACTGGAATTCTCTAATGTGGAAGAAGCTCATGCCACAAAAGCAAGGTAGAGAAAGAAGACACAGACCCAAGATGTCAGGAGTGAAATATCAGTATTTTCCTCTGTGATCAGTAAACCCCCAGCTAACATGCCTGTGCTGGCAAAAGTGGCTCTAAATGGCGCTGTGCCAGAACAACTGACAGGGCCAGCCTTCGAGATGCCACGAGCGGATGTAATTAAAATACCTTTGTTGCCCTACTGTCCAGCCCCTCAGCAATGAAACCCATTACAGAGTGTGGAAAGAAAATTATTTAAAATGTCCCTGAAGCTAAGTTTTTGACACCAGCATAGACAGATGGATTTTGATATACCCTTGATTAAATAGCTTTCTGCAGAAGGCAAAAGGGGCAGGAAGGGAGCTGGGTGATGAGTCAGAGGAAACATCCTAGAAACAGTGGCTATTGCCCAGGGAAAGCGAGTGCTGCTGCAGGCGAAAGCTGCCCTGTCAACCAGCCAGAGGCTAAAACAGCCTCATCCCCCCAGGAAGCAGGCTGCATCCCTCTGCTCCAGTGCCAGGCTCCGCTCTCTGCTCCAAGTCAGGCCAGCAACACCGCACACACTGCTGCTTCCAGCCTCTGATGAAAGGCTGCGAGGAAAGCAAGCAACAGAAAGCCCCACACAGCGCTCAGCCTGTAGCAGGGCCAGCAATACTTCCATTTTCCATGGAGTTACAGAACACGGGGGGATTCTCCAGGATGCAGTAGGATATCGGATCCAAGCGCAGTTTTCCCCGTGGGCATTCATAACATCTCTCTCTTTCTCACACACAGATGCTCTTGGACTGATAAGGATTGAACTCCCTTGGCAAAGAGTGGCAAAGATAAAGTCTTCTCCTTGGCCATCTATTTATAGCGAGCTGGTAGGAACTCGTTATCTTTAAGATCTCCGGCACACACAGCTGCAATCAGCCACGAGGCTGGAAAGTTATTAGGGGTGGGCAAAAAGGAGCCAAAACCACATTAACCCTGTTTTCTCAGGGAAGCAAATGAAAGACAAGAAGGAAGGGTGTTACAACTGAGTGTGGGCAGCTGACCTGTCCAACACAGAGACCTCAGAAAGAGGAAACCCAGGTAGGACAGAGGGTCATGCATAGCCCAGGAGCTCAGAGCATGGCCTGAAGATACCTACTGCACCCAGAGCTGAGGTTGAACACCTTGAGTGAGCACACAGGCTCTGCAGCCCAGGGTGCTGCTGGCACAGGTGCAGGTCATGAAGCTACACAAACTAGTGACCACTGCTTACCAGTCCTGTGCCTGTGTAATTCTGGCCCACTCTGGTGGCCAAGAGCTCTGCAGTTGCTCTTACCTGATAGAGAAGGCTCGCAGGCAGGTCCCCCACAAGAAAAGGGGCTTTCCCACCAAATATTCCTCAGGCTTTGTGTACAAAGATATTTGATAGAAGACTCCAGATCAGGAAGGAATTATAAATCTGAAAGTATAAGATACTCAGTATCAGCAGCTCCTGCAGTAGTAAAGCCCCTGGTTTTGCACAATATTCATCTCTCATTCCTAATCTACTTCAGATGGTTCAAACAGAGGCTTTAAATTTTTAATCCTCCCTGCTCCCTCCCATGGCCTGAAAGAAACTGAGGCAAACAGCAAGAATCCCATACTGAGCATCCACCTTATTATTTTTCTGGGACTTGCCTGCGAGTGCCCTGTGAAAACCTGACGCTTGGGAACCCTCAGCTTCTTGTTTTTATACGCACTGTGAGACTGAGGTGGCCTTTGGTCCCAACTCTGCTCAATGCAATGCTCAGAACCCTGGTTCACAACCACAGTACCACTGATGTTCAGATCTGCAAATAGCTGAGGGGCAGCCGAGCTCCCTTTTGAGTCATCAGAAATTCAAGCCCATGCTAAGAAATGAATGGCCCAGCCAGCCGCAGAGAGCACTGCGTCTCCACCTTCCCTGCAGCGGTTTAGTCTGGGTAAGTATAACCATGTCTCCGATAAGAAAGCAGGTGCTTTAAAAATGTGTTCACCAATGCATTTCAATTAACAATGCTTTTAAACACCATTTCACACCCAGCCCAAGTGAAAATACACTTGTGTCTCAGACAGAGGGGTGCCCTTCCATGGGGTATCACAGCCACATGTAGCTCTCGTTTTTGCACCTGGGAAAGAATTGGAGGAGGAAGCACCTTTATCCTAAGGTTGCCTTAAGCAAAGCTTCACATCTTTTAAAATAGGGCACAAAGGTCACATTTACTGCTTAGCAAGTTTTCTCTCTCTAGAAGTCATCGCCCAAAACTTACCACGGCTACGTGTTTGTGGGCATCCGTGCACAGAGACGAAGGAGCAGTTGGTCTTCGCCTTGGTTTCTGGTAGTCCGTTCAGAAGCTGACATTTGAGCATTTTATTCCCCCTACAAACAAAACACATCAGTTGAGCACTCCCAGGGAAGTAGCAGGACCAGAGCAAATTCCCAGAAAAAGCCTTGGCAACGTTCCCTCCGCTCTGCGGCTCTGAGCGAGACAGAGTAACAGAGCACGACACATGGAGCAACAGAAGCTGAACGATGCACATGTTACTGCAAGGAAAATTAACAATATTAGGGGGGAGGAAAAGCACTTGCTAAGAAATACTTATTAAAACACAATCTTATCCTCATCTGACCCCAACTGCGATTAAAGAAAACTGGACAGACTGGCATAGTTGCTGGGGCATTCAGGCGATATTGCTGGCCATCCATGTATATAATTGCCCAGGAGGTCCCACAATGACCCTCTCGCCTTTTCTCTGGCAATCTTAGATGCGTTGATTTAAGTCATCAGTATTTTTAAGGCCACTCAGCCCCACTTTCCAGGCTCACAGAGTCCTCTGATGTAGTCAAAGCATCTCCCAGTCACCCCAGACGGACTCCCAGACCAGCTAGCTCACCTTGCATCTTGTTCACCGTTGTCTCTTGGCTACAAAAGGACACTCTAGTCACAAGTCCTGTAACCCCTGTAGAAGATCTCCTTCCACACATCTTCAACGGAGATCAGCAAGGGCTGTGCCTCCCATCCAAGCAAGCCCATTGAGCTGGTGCACTCCGTGAAGAGGAGGGATAAATCTGCTGCCCCCAATAGGGTTTGGGGGGCTCCAAAAGCCATCTAGCTTAGGACCCAAGTATGTCTGTCCTACAAGTAGCTACACCACTAATTTCACAGAGGCACAGGGAAGACCAGATTTTATTGAGTTTAGGGGCCATACGCATAAGAAATCTTGGCAAAGCTAGACACGTGCTGAGCAGTTTGACAGACTCATGAAAAAGGCCACTGCTGCTGACCATCCAGCAAGCAAAGGGCTTGGTGCAGCGTCCCTTATCAGTCACTGTCCATCAAGCCTAATCACTTGGCATAGTAATATTCCCTAAATAAGTTTTACATCTAAAAAGGAATGAAAAACCAGGGGAAAAAAAAAAAACAAAACGCTGCGATGGA
The DNA here is from genome assembly GCF_031877795.1 of Strix aluco. Taxonomy (NCBI): domain Eukaryota; kingdom Metazoa; phylum Chordata; class Aves; order Strigiformes; family Strigidae; genus Strix; species Strix aluco. Next base: position 31,578,374 of record NC_133938.1, on the reverse strand, counting down.
AGGGGAGAGGTGAAGTCAAACTACTGTAAGAAACCCTGAGGACAAACACACATTTCACATTTTGAAATCTGTAAGAGTTGATTTTCTGTTCCTCAGCTTCGATCACCTCTTTGCTAGTGAGATTTGGCACTAGCCCAGGTCTCCTGAGGAAGCAGAGACAAGGATTTTCCAAAGGATTTGTCACCCACAACTCCTCCTGCAACACTCCCTTGGGGATTTGCTGAGAAATGAGAAACATTGACAAAAATCTGCCTTGAAGAGAAGAGGCCATAGCCATGAGAAACCCAGAAGCAGTATTTCTACCTCAGACCTAGCTCCAAGCCTAGTGTTCACCTGCAAGCCCTGCTGCCCTCCACCTGTTTACGGAGGATGTTTTCATTATTGTTAAATTTGCAATGAGTTTAGTCTCACGTCCTTCATTGGATTATTTTTACATTTAATGTCCTCTCCTCTCCTACTCTTCTTTTTATAGACTGGTAATCCAAGTCCCTTGGTAAGGCTGAGTAATCTTGATCAGATTTTAATCAAAGTAAACCAGATCCTCAGCTGCCAGTATTGATGCATCTGCCTTTAAATATTTGAACGATGCCGATTTGCCCCGGCGAGGCACGGGCCCCATCCGTTCAGGAAATTTAAATTCCTTCCTATGCATCAACCTAAAACAACAAGACAGAACAAGCAACCTGCTGCGAAGGGGTTTTAGTTTATAAAACCAATACCCAGGATTTCAGAAATAAATGAAAATCTGAGATAATCCCTCCCCAAATCCAGCCTGGGAAAAGCACTCCGGACAGATCAGTATCAAGTAACTTCTTAAAACACACTTTTTTCCTCTTGTGAAAGCTACCATCAAGTCGGAGAAAAGGGAGATTACCCACAATGCCTCACTCCTTGACATGACCCAGAGAATTCACATTTTTCTCCCATAGAAAATGCGTATTTTACCCATGCAGTCTTCTCCAGGATGGACCTGCTTCTGCTTTGTTCAGCAATGACCCTTGTGTCACTGCCAAACCCCAGCATCCAAAATCAGCATATTAGTTGGAAAATAATGAGATTTCTGGAATACAAAATGTTGGCTCCATTTTCCTTACCTTTAAAGATGATATCTGCCAGCTTCTCTCCACTGATCAGAAAGATAAAAAAAGCACTTAGATGAAAGAGAGTCTCATCTAATTGCCTGACTCCAGGAGACAAGTTTAAGGTGATGGGGGCTGTCCCACAGAATTTGTCAGTATTGGGACTGCAAACTGTATCCAAGTGAAGTCAGAAATAGATGACTGCCTAAAACACTCTGGTAAAGGCAAGACAAGGCAGTTACACTGATTTACTTACACATTCAGGGATAAACTCCTGAGAAACACTAGGGATTTTGCAGGTTCTCTTTGGTCATTTCCACTGAGACAGAGGTTAAATCAAAGGCAGCACGTCTGGTACTTACACAAGCATCCCCTGAGGAGTCATGCCAGTGCATCACAATAAATCTGCATTTCCATCCTTACTGCTAGGATGTCATAAGGTCTTCAGGGTTCGTCAGAACTGTGCTCTAGTTTAGGGCCAGTCCTGAACAGGAGAAGGAGGACAACTTGAGGATCTCAGTCCCTCCTTCCCTCAGGAGGCTGAGGTTTCCTGCTCACCTTTTCCAGCTGTTGGCTGGAGCTGCCCTCCCTTCTTCCTCCAGCTGGGTTAGCTTACAAGCAGGCAGGCTGGGATCAAACCCTCTCCTGCTCATGACTGTCATTGCCATCCTGCTTCACAACTAATTGTCTCAGTTGTGCTCTCCACATCCCAAAGTCAAGCTGGAGGAAATCACTCTCTTGCAAGAGCCCAAGACATTGCCCAACCCCTGAACCGTGCTTGGATCCATACCATGTCCTTCATTCAAGTCCAGTAAAACCAGTGACCCATTCAACTGAGGAAATGCTACAGGATTAGATGCTGCCCTGCTAGGGACAAAGCCACAGGACAGTGCCATTAAGATGTTATTACTCATTAAGGGGACCAAAACCAATCTGGGCATTAAAAAAATGGGTCAGCTGATGGTTGTAAAGAGAAATTACGAAAAGGCAGAGCTAGGGATGAGGAAAGAGCAAGGACACTGTTTCTTTCCCCATGGCTCCTCCACAGCTTTGTGAGTAGAAGAGTGCTCTGGTGGACACAACCCCACCAATTTCTTCCCACACGGAAGGAACACCAAACAGGCAGCAAAGCCCCTGGGATCATACCCAGGGACTGACCCCAAACCCTGCAAGGGGTTTAAATTCAAGTCACTGGTGGCTCCTCCCATCTCTAGACTTGCCAGACAAGCAACCCACATGGCATCGATCTGGCTGCAAGCAGACACTTGGGGAAGCTACGGCAAATCAGCTAAGGTGGGACTCAACACAGGTTGCATATTAATAGGCATATTAAACCACCCTGTAAATAGTCTCATGAAGGAGTCTATATGGAGGAGCATCTGCAGGGGGGTTAACAAGCTTCAGTTCCTGCAAGCAGACCGCATCTTTTGTCCTTTCATATTAGCTCACCCAAGCATCCCTGATTCGAGACACAGGTTCCTACAACAGATGGTCTTATTAGTGTCTGTGTGTAGTGACAAGGAGACAACAACAGGTGGCCTAGACAGTAACTGAAACACTTCACCCCACTTGCCCCAAAACAGGTTCAAGATCATGCCAAGGGCAACCAGAATCAAACCACAAAAGAGACATCATGCGTAAGCGGTCCAAATTATCCTCACATGCCTTCTGCACTGTTAAGATCTCAGCTGGAACATGTTGTCCAGTTTGGGATGCTGATCTCCAAGATGGTATGAACAATTGGAGACAGTCCAAAGGAGACAGACAGCAGTGACTGGAAATCTATAGGAGATGGTTGGCAAGGAGAGGTAGAAAGCATTCATGATGCTCAGTCAAGAGAGGATGGAGACATGGTTACAGTCTTCAGACAAGCAAAAAGGAAAGGGGAAAAAAACCCCACCTTTCCCCACCTGTGGAAAGGACAAGAAATCCTAAGCTTAATTTAAAACAAGGAACCTTTCAGTCAAACATTAAGAAAAACTTTCCAAGTGTACAGACAGCAAAAGCACTAGACAGTTGTCAGATCTCCCACTGCTTTCTTCAAAACATCCACAGTTAAATTAAACACTTTGGGCTAAACTACAGAAGACCCCATAACTCAGCCATGAGGCAGTCAAGAGAGTTACGAGCTCATTCTGCACTGTGACGTGGGGAATGGATAGTCCAACACCAGTGAAAAAGAAATTAATTTCCAGCTCATCATAAAAAACACCAAAAAAACAAAAAGCCACACAGCAGCTGCTGCTTAGAGGGACCTTTAAAAACCCTTTCAGTGTGAAAAGGCCAGCAGGGGAGGGAGCGAGTGCGTGCTTTGAGGGCTGGCAGGAGCAGGGGGAATGGAGAGGAAAAAGCCACAGCAAAGCTGGCCCTGCTAGGGGTGAGGCAAACACATCGAGAAGAGCAGAGCAGCCATGCCCACCTCTCAAAGCAATGCCCTGCTGAAGGCAAGAGGATGCTCCAAGAGCGTTCAAAGCTGTACTCTGCTAAGTGACTCACCCACCACACACTGCTCAGCTGTGCCATCGGCAAGACGGGCCTCATGTCCTCGCAGGACCTCCCAGAGAGTCTCAGGTGCTCTCTCCTCTGGCAACATCTTAGCTGATGGCTCCATCGTTCACCTGTGCTGAGGCAGTCCTGTCTCCAGGTCAGGCCATTTCCATGCTGTAACTCAGGACTGAGCCCCCAGGCTGACTCCAGAACTTCATGGGTGCCAACGCAAGGCAGGAGCATGAGGTTGGGTGCTCTCAGCAGCCAGAGGCGAAAGAGTTTTGGGATGTCCATGTTTTTGTCTATGTCCAACCAAATAAAACAATACACGTATTTATATGTATCCAACCAAATTAAATACATATTTTTATATATCCAACCAAATAAATCACAAGTACAGAAGCTCTTCAAGTCTGATGCAAACCTGGGTGCCCCCAAAATCTCCCGAACTTTACTTTCCTTGGAACATGGGTAGGAGCCCATGACTTCCACTATCTTCCTTGGATTTTTGTCCTGGCTGCCTGCTGACCTCTTGTGAGAGTAAAAAATACAGCCTTTTTGTTGGCTGCCTCAGCATGGGCCTGCCCTATTCCAGATACATTGGCTGGAACTAATTCCTGCATTGTATCTTCAAATTTGTCCAAGCCAAACCAACTTCTTGTGGTCCGTAGCCCAAAGCTCCCTGGATTTGAGCTTTTCATATATTTTTGGCTGGATCTGGAGTTCAGGGAGCTAAGAGATGCTTGGAGAAACCAAACTCTGCCTATTTGCCTCAGGACTCATTGGAAAACACAGCTTGATACAGATCCATGATAAAGCCTAACCATCCGATGGAGAGTCCCCTAATGACGCAGACAAGGTTTGCAACAGGTTTCACTCCAGATCTAGCCATTCCTGCATGCCAGACCTAAATTTTAAGCCCAGAAATAATCCTCCTGAGTTTCTCCTTCCACGTTGACTTGTGTTTGTGTGAGGCTTGGCTCAGACCGTCACACACACCGTATTTGCAAGACTAAGTGCAGTCAAAGTCAGCTCACTTGAGAAGAAACTTCTTGATCTCTTCCACCACTCTCTTCCCCACATGCATCACAGAGAGGCCGCAAGACACATCTGCAGTGAACTATTATCCTCTGTGCTCTGCCTCCTGCTTTGTTTATAGAGAGTTTGGGGAGATTTGTGGGCCTGGTGATGAATTATAGGGAGGAAGACAAACATATTTTACTGTTCTGGGCAAGGAGTGCTGGAATCCCGTGGACATCTGGAGGAATTATTTGCAGAAAATTAACATTGTTTGTCATTTGCATGATGAACTTCTGGATCTCAAATGAATGATGGGAAGAAACCGGTGGGGGATGTTCATTATCCCTGATGGAGTGAAGCCCCTTGACATGATGCTAAGGTCACCATGATCTATGGACCTGCTGACTGACAACTCCAAGTGCTCTGGAATTGAACACACAATATAACTGGGGGCGTAAGCGACCTGCCACATTAAATGCCGAGGCGTTAATAATTGTTGCTTGCCTCTGATTGCTGGAGTTTCGGATGCACTTGTTCTGGCTGTCTCATAGGGCATGCACGTTAACTCCTTCCCGACTAATATCAGAGGACACAGAATTCAGTCAGAGGCACCTGCAGGTATCCAGGCAGCCTCACGGATTAAAACTTCCAGGCTTTCTTGTTTATCTCTTGATGTGCCTTTTGGGAACATGCTCTCAGCAGCTCCCTGACACAGATTCCCCACCTCTGCCTCAGTAGCAGTTACAAATCCCAGGTGGCAGCAGATGACGTGCCTTCACCAGCCCTGCAAGGGAGACACTCAAATTCACAATGTGGCAGAGAAGCCCTTAAAGGTTTCCCAGTGCCACAGTGCAGCACACCTCGTTCCTCTGTATGTTAATGTCTGCCACTTGGGAGCTAACTTCAGGTTTTTCTCCTTGCGGCTCTAACGTGTACCGATGCCAGGGAGCAGCTTTTCTTGAGAGCTGGGAGCACTGCTAACTGCAAGGCAAAGTGACAGGCACCCAGAAGAATTGCATCTGAGAAACATCGCCTCACTTAGGACATGACTCTTGGTTCCTTAGCATCTCAGTTTCTTCCTTTGAAAAGCTGAAATATTCTTTGATCTGCTTCTGAATTGTTGCTCCTAAGTCCCCTGAGTCGGTGTTTCCCAAACTGGGGGGTGAGGTCCCCTCTGCCTCCTGAGGAAAGAGGGACAGTTGGGGTGTAGAAGGGATGTGAGGTCTCTCCAGAGGAGCAGTGCGGGTGCATCAGCCATGGCAGCCTTATTAGAGAGGGAGGCAAGAAAAGCAGAGAGCACCTGGGCCCAGATCGAATTCACTCACCGCAGCACTGCCTCAAGTGCTTTTGTAAGCTCCTCTAAATTCATTTCCCAGTGCTTTCACTCCCCTACCTCTAAGCAGAGCAAGCAGCACTCCCCTTCCTCCCAGGGCTGCTGGGAAGACAAATTCACAAACATTTCTGAGGCAAGAAAGCAAGAGAATGTATACTTGCTGAAAGATGTAACGAAAAACCCAAATGTTTCGAGCACCAGGACCACCCCAGCATCACCACATGATGAGGAAAGCAAAGGAAGTTCTCTGCTGTGGACCGGAGCCTCCCCAGGAGCACGAGGGGGTAGGGATCTGAGGAGAGATAATTACACTGACAGTATTCTCTGTGCAAAGGTACTGCAAAAATATGCTGACACCTTTTCGTATATCAAACGAAGCGCCGCACTGATTAACACAGGCAGAAAAATTCAGTCCCTGCCTTTCTGAAACATCTCGAGGCCATGATGTGATGAACAAGCGGATGGGGCGATGCAGTTTGATTTTGCCTGGGAGATGGGGAATGAGAGCACCCTATAGATTTGGGAGAGGCGTGGGAGAGCCAGCACCATACCCAGAGTGTTCTGTGAATGACTGCAGCTCAGGGGATGGCTCCACTCCAAGCTGTCCCCCTCCCTTATTGGGACCGGAGCTGAGACAGGGAAGAAAAATGAGCATCTGGAAGTCCATATGAATAAGCTAATGCCGCAGGGCTGTCAGTCATGTGCTAATACCCTTAGCTAAAGAAACATATTGATCCTGATTGCCTGGAATTGCACTTGAAAAGGGCTGGGTGACATTTCCAAGGAGACACGAGCTACTTTCAAGTCAATTAGCGGCATTGGAGGATTCATGCCGAGGGGACGCACTCACCTCCGAGGAATGCCAGGAGAGAATGAGAATTGAATTAAGCCTTTTCATACACCAAGAAACAAATCCTTTAATGGCCTGTAACAGCTGACGGGACACCCAGGGTCGCCAAAAGCATGCTGGCAGCAGCTAGGTGAAGAAGTTTCCCTGTGATGAAACTGGGGACTGCAGAGCAGCTGAATCCTTGCTAAGGGCCGAGGAGGGCATGCAGAACTGCATGGGGTAATCCTCTAGATAAGGAAGCAGAAGGAAGCAAAGTTTGAGGTCCAGGTCATGTAAAGCTCTTAATTTCTCTCCAGGTACCTGACCTCCCCAGGCAGTAGCATGTCACACACAACCGAGCAGCATGTGACCCTTGTGGAATAGGCATTTAGATAAGATCTTTTGCCTGCTGCCTTCCCCAGAAAATTCCTTCCTCATCTGGGCCCCAAAGACTCCTTCAGAGCCAAGGATCCCAGGCAGGTTTGAAACCAGCAGAGCAAATCCGAAGGCAGAGAAATCAGGGTAACTCTGCAATCCCTCCGATTTTTCTACTTGCGGGTGCTCTGATCCATATTTAGTTTCCATGGTTCCTTTTATGTTCCTATAAACATGAGGCTTGTACCTGAATTCAAGGCTTTCTGGACAGCTTTACAGAGATGATTTCCTGCTCTCTCCCAGCACCTGCAGTCATTCTGTCTCACAACTCAAGGAGCACAACCCTTCGATCCCTGTGCAGGAGGGTGAGGAGCTCCAGCGGAAAAGCCTTTCAATCCATTCTGCAAGGTGAAAGTGACCCCACCAGGTATGGAGTGACCAAGAAGCCTCAGACCTGAACAGGTCTCAGGAACACTTGAATATTCCTAAGTATGCCATAGGAAAAAAAAATGGAGAGAGAAGCCAGCCCACCTGTTTTCTCGAGCCGCAGTTCTGCAACGAGCTCTGCAAACTCTCAGGCACAGTGGGTTTCCTTGTGATAACATCACTCAGTCGCAAGCCCAAAGGCATCTTCAACATGCTGGTGAGATTCAGAGGCCTCAGAAATGCCAGCGTTCTTCTGAGTTGCACCAGCCCAGGTAAAGCTGGCCCGTGCCCCCACCTTCCAAAGCCAAGTAGATCAGCCTAAGTCTAAGAGCCAAATCATGTCCTCGGTCCCTTCCTCATCCACCCACCTACACCAGGGATGCTGCAGCAAGAGCTCTAATGGGGCTAATCCTTCTGGCAGGAAACCCCCACTGCAGCAGCACGAGCTTTACTGGGTATGTAATTACAAGATTTGCTGCCCATCCTTGCCACAGTGCAGGTTTTCCTAGTCCAGCACAAACCAAGACCCTCTTGGTGGTCTCCTGGCTTTCCCCCCTTCCCTCTTCTCCCCGCTGCTACACTCCTGAACTGAGGAATAGAGACAGCCAAGTCCCAAAGGAAATCAAATAGAAGTTGTTCCTTTCATCTCAGGTGAAGAAAAGAGCCCACGTTTATAAACCTGCAGGCTTCGAGCAGCATAAATGAATCTCCTAATAGCCCCTGCAGACAGGAGGAGACTTGGGAAAAGGATTCTCCCATGGGTTCACCATGGAGTGTCCCTCCAAGTTTTTAACCAAGCATTTTCTCATCAGAGATCCTTGCATGGCCGGTGATTTTCCAGAGCAAAAAATGAAAGCAGAATCCCGACACACATCCGACAAGTCCCGCAGAGCCAGAGAACCCATTCTTTTGGTGACAGAGATTATGCACACCTCAGACCACAAATGCCTATCCAAAGCACAGCCACAAAGCTTAAGAAACACATTTTCACTAGAACAACACAGTGCAGGGTGTCAGGCTCATTTTGCAAGGACTGGTTCTCAATTAAAGCTACCAGGGCTCAAAATAGCCTTTTGGAGTATTTCCAGCCTGTAACATAAAGCATGGGTCGTATTACTGAAAGCACCTGAGAAACACAAACATCTGAGGTTCAGCTTCAAAGTGACCCTTGTTTCAACACCCGCATATTTTCCTCCGTGGATGGAATATGGTTAAAAGTGACACATGACTACCACTTAATACTAAAGAAGTCGACCAGACCACATTGATTCAGACAGCGGCTACGCTTACAGGTAGAGAGCAGATGCACAGAAGTGACTTTTCCAAGGCTATACAGTAAATCCAAAGCACAAGAGAGACTTAACCCCAGATCTTCCAAATTCCCCCCTCTCTCCCAAACCATTGCACTTTACTTTCTGCTTGCTATTAAAAGCCAGTTGAAGGGATATAGTATGGCTGCATGGACATGCTCAGCAACAGTCATCCAGTGAGGGGCACAACCGAGAGAGAATCCACTCCCTTTGTGAGATGGGAAGAAAGCGGAGGGGAACAGCAGGGTGCTCCTGACGAGATGGGAAGGAAAGCAAAAGGGTTTTATTTTTTGCCTTTACTGTGAAGAGATGTGTGCATTTCCCTTATTAACAGCATGGCTCAGCCCTAGCTAGAGAACAGCAGGAGAGGCTAAAAAATGGGGTCTTTTCAAAGCACCATTCCTCTATAAATATCAAGCATGAGCTGCTGCCCATGAGAGCAGCCCGTTACATTTCTGGGGCTCTCTCACTTACTCGTGCAGGAAGCCAAACTGGCTGGATAACCCTTTCTGGGTTTCAAACAAAGCAACATCATTCCCCTAACCACCAGAAGGACCCACTAAGGTACCAAGCCAGTGTAAAACATGGGGCCAAGTCAACTTTAATTGTCCCAGGGCCTGTGAGGGCACAGGGGAGGGTTCAGCTCACTTCCAGGCCTGAGGGACCCTCAACTCATCTGTATGGAGATGCTACCATGTGTGCTGGTGTATTTTATCACTCTTTAATAAAAAGAGAAGTAGTTCCCTCTGCTACAGAGCACCACATGCAGGAGGAGCTGACCCAACTGCCCTTAGCTCCAAAAAGGAGTCTGCCACGATGCCTACAGTGTCACAGATGGTGTAGGAAGGGTACGGGGACAGACAGCGACACCAGAGGTGGGTGTGCTTAACTGACCAGGTGATGAGCCGCTGGTTTAATGGTGCGCTGGGTGGGTGGAAGGGGAGCAAGCAGGTGTCTAGGAAAGCTGGAGGGATGGGAGAGGGGGAGGACCTGCATGGAGTTTTAAAGCTGCCTGCTCTGGCCCTAGTTGCCATTATGAATTTCCTCTTCCCTTGGCAAAGAAGATGCAAAACCCAACCTAGTATGAAGTTGGAGGACAACTCAGGTAATTTTTTTTTTTTCACAGCCAACTTCAATTGTCTTCAAACCCCAGTTCACCCCAGCAATCTCCATTGCAGCAGCCTCAGCGAATCCAGCAACCCCAGGAGTCCACATTCCCGCACCAGGAAAGCGCTTAAACACACACACACACACCTTGGGGGGAGATCTTCCTTCTACCTTCTTATATCTAGACCTGAGGGCTCAGCTGTGTCATCTTACATAGATATTTTTATGGAGGCAGGGGAATTAAGTTTTATTAAAATAAGAGCTGTGATTCTCTCTGTCACATGCTCCCACGACACGGGAGTTCAACATGACATGTATCACCAGGAGGGCTACCAGTAAAATTGCAGGAACTAGCAACCGAAAGACCTAGGTTCAGGCCAGAGGCAAAGAAAAGACACAACATGACAAGAGGCTGAACATCTTGTATTGCTCTCACGTGTGTCCTCAGGTCAGGTGTGGAGCAGAGACAGTGAGGCAAGGCAGCCAGGAAACAATGCTGAGCATGTTTTCTTTGCCCTGTGCCATTCATACTCTAAGGCTGTTAGAGCTGCAGCCACGTGTTCCCCACACAGCTACAGACAGCAAGGATTTTATTTTCTCTCTAAAGCTAAATCTCTAATCTGAAAACCTATGGATAAAAAACAGGGTTGGGAAAGGAAGTCATGACCAGCTTTCACCACCCAAGAACTAGCTGTGCAACCACCTGGGTGCCAACAGGACAGAGATAACAATACAGAACTGGATAAAATCAATTGTTCTGTAAGAGCTTTCTGAGACCATTAATTAAGCTGCCAACAGATAAAGGTCTATATAAAAAGCTCTGATCACCTTCAGCGCCCAAGATTAAAGAAGAGGAGTGGGGTTTGGTAACCACCCCTCCCTACCTGCAAAATGCAAACCTATTCTTTCTCTGCACGCTCTCTACTTTCACAGAGCAGTAAGAGTTAAAAACAAATCCACGCTCCTTCAGCAAAAGCAAAGACACTGCCAAGCACATGAACACCAGGGAGAAGATGAGCACAAGCCCATGGCTTCCAAGCTGCCCAGCTTTACTATTTCTTGAAACAAAGACATCATTTAGCGCAAAGATTTTTCAAGAGGTGCAGGGGATGCAATACCTGTGATGAGCCCGTTCGGGACCCATCGTCCTCCTGGGAGCATCATTTGGAAGATGTCAAGCAGCTTTTTTGCTTTGCCCATCTTCAGCCCACCAGTAGCCACATGCCAGATTTCCCCATAGATGCTGAAGTGGCCTCATTCTCACCCAAGGAACAGTGGACCTACTCCATCCATGCTGTACTCCAGTGGCCTCAGCAGAGTTAAACCTAGGCAGGGTTTTTCTAGAGAGCGCCCCCCTCCACAGGGTGAACTGAAAAGGAAAAAGGGATTTGGAAGCCCAAGAAGGGATGGGAGCAAAGAGGGAGTGTTCTCAAAAGACCTTCAGTAACAGGGCATTCTCATGAAAACCACAAAGCATCTTGAGGTCTCAGCAAACAGGAAAGTCAAGGACTGCGATTACCTTTCTGAACACCCTTGAAGACGCTACAGGACTAAGCAGTGCTCTCCTCAAACCTTGCCTTTCCAAAAGTGATGGCTTCCCAGTGTACCTTTACCCTGCTGGTGACCCACAGAGTCTGTGTAACCACATTCCCATCCTTATGTTTAAATCTCACTCAGGAGCTGAAGCCAGAAGTTAAGTGGTTTACACACTTCCGCCGAGATGAGTAACATCATTTTCTCCTGGCTCCCCACGTGAATTACAGTCCCCTCTGGGCAGTGCAGAATTGCTTTTGAAGAGCAGCTGGAAACACTTCAGCACTTTCTGAGTAGATAAAAGGAGAGCTATTGAATCCAGTACATTCTGGGGAAGAGAGAGATTTTGCTTCCCAACGGCTGTTTACAGCGCTAGCACAGCCCTGGCTGGGATAGCATTAACCACCGTCGTGCTCCGGCAAAGTTACCATCACCACGCCACACTCGTATTTGTCACCGGACAGAGGAGGACGTTACTCCAGCAGCCTCTGGTTAACATGCAAATCCCAGCAAACTCGTACACCTCCTGTTGCCATCCAGCTTTTCCAAGGTTCTGACTCCCAATGCGCTAGAGTCAGAGACGGTCCCCATTTTCACAACTAGGAAAAGCTGGAAAGGCTGTAAAGAAGAGCTCCAGGGAGGAAGATGTGGGCACATCGCAGCAATTCTCTGAAACGGAGCAGTGTGATGTGCTCCTGGTATGTCACAACAGCACGTCATGGACACAGAGCACCTGTGGCAGCATGACCCCCATAGGGCTAGCAGCACCCCAAAACCAGCAATGAAACCACAGGACTGAGCAGTAGCTTTTCACCCCTCCTCCCTCTGCATCTCGCTTATCCCCATCTCACAAGGCCTTCCAGCAACATCTTTCATGACTCTGTTTAAATGCTTTCCAAACCCATCTAATCTTTAGTATCCACAGTATCCTGTAGCGATGAGTTCCGCAGTTTGCCTACACGTTGCGGCAAGCAATTTCTCCTTTTGAAGCATCCACAAAGTCATTTCACTGCAGATGCAGAATGAGATGAAAAAAGCAGGAGGCAGTCTGGAGGAGGAGAAATAAAACAGTCACAGCTTTACGAAGAAGAACTGGCAGTGAAAGGTTAAATGAACTAGGTTCATTCAGCTTAGGAAAAAACAAAGAGGAGACTGAGGCACAGAGGCATAACAATCTTCCAATAGCTAGCAGGTTATTAAGACAGCAGTCGATTGTTCTCTGTGTTCACAGTGGCAGGAGAAGAAGAAATAATTTAACTTGAAGCAAAGAAAGCTTAAGTTTCGACATTAAAAAAAAAAAAAACCAACCAAAACCCCGAACTTCTTCACTAGAACAGATACCAGGGAAGCTGCAGAATTTTTCACCGGAGACATCTACAGAAAGGTTAAACAAACACCTGTGCAGAGGGAAAAGTTATAATTGATCTTGACTCAATACCAACGTACGGAGTAGATTATCTGCAGAGGCTCGTTCCAGCCCTCTGCTCTGTGATACCAACAACAAACTTTCAGAATGCTTTCTTCATGCATTTTTAATTGCATTTTAATTTTTGTCCTCATATAGCTTGAGACAAGTGTAAAAAAGAAGCCATGTCTAATAAATCAGAAATTACATGTTTTCCATTTCTCCAATGTAATAACAAGATGTAAAAGTTCCAAATCAGAATAGATATATGTTAAGCTATACAGCCCAATAAATATGTATGGGTGTCACGTCCCCTTTTGCTTTGCCAAAAATAGTACCAAATTATGCCAACCAATGAGAAACTATGTTTCATTAGGAAATGAACTTTAAAATACAAGATTAAAATGTGGTTTTTAAATCAAGATTTCCTGCTTGTTGATTTAAATCATGATTAAAATGGGTGATTTAAATCAACCATCCTGAACAAAACATGCATCTTTCTCAAGTCTTCAGGGTGAAGACAACAGTGGTACCCTGAAGATCAGCCAGATAATCCTAGTTTCTACTGCTCTGCTCTTTTTTCAGCTAAGCAGTCCTACCACATTCATCTACTCCGAAGAAAAAGCAATTTCTGTACCCAAGCCTGACACCCCCTTCCCTTTCATTACCCTTTTCTGGACCTTGTGCCTGCATAGTTCTCCTGCCCAAGGAGCATCATCAAGAAATTTCAAGCTGACATAGAATCTGTCTCAAACAAACTTCCCTGCGACAATTATAATCAGATCCTCCCTGGATGCAAATAGTGTTTCTGAGCGTGGGCTCCAATCACAGCTCGTGAATAATTACGACAGGATTTCAAAAGCCGCCCTCGAGAACAAGTGGAATGTGGAATCAACACGCCTTCTTGCGGAGCTGGAAGTACACAGACAAGAAGGGAACTGCCTGCCAGCAAGATGCGGAGCAGAGAGCCCCAAAGACTTCATTACAAACGGATATTGGATATTTCACCCCAGAGTTGGACCTGTGGCTCATGTCAGGGATGCACTGCACTTTTGCCAGGCCCCAGCCACTTCCAGTATGATCTCAGACATTTCAGCGAGGGGTGGCTGAGAGTCTTGTCTAAGCCCTCTGTCTTCTTGTTCTCCTCCCAGCAGGTGTCCTCTTTGCTGCGCAATGGGCAGGGCAGCTTGACACTCACTAGATGCAGAGTGGAGTTGGTCTAAGTGAGCTTCAGCCTGTGCCTAAAGGAGCCACAAGGTTTATGGGCTGAGGTAGCTCTGGAAGCCCCACTGGGAGTTCCAGCCATACCTCACGCATTCGAGTGGCACTGCCAAAGCCAATCTCTGGCTCCAGGAACAGACACAGCCAGTTACTTTCATCTATGGCTCAGACTCACAAAGCAAAAGAAAAGTCACGATCAAACACAGCGAAAGAGCACCACCAGGCATCACATTCCTCAGCCACGGTCTAGAGCATCAGCATGCCACAGAAGGTGGTGGCTCCACATTTCTGCAGACTGTTCTGGTCCAGGGAAGGGCAGGCCATGTCTCCAAGGTCATGTCACAGGCTTCACATAGAAGAAGCTCCCCCAGAGCTCTGAAGAGAGCTCCAGACTCCAGACACCCTTTGATTTTCAGACTACTCTGCCAAGAGGTAGAGTACAACGCTGGTGTTCCAGCATGTGCCTGTCTATCAGAACTAGGCTGAACACCAGTTCTTCTTCCTGGGCCCATGGATGTGGAAGGGACTGAGATAGAAAGCAAAGCCCAAAGTGTACACCCCTGGCCAGGACACTTCCCAGCTTTCTCTTCCCTTTCCTCCAAACCAAAGATTGATCTCTGGTTCCAAAGATTCCCCAAACAGCTTCCAACATTTTTATTTATTCACTTATTTAACTGATCTGAGCTACAGAGGAACAGAAAGGTAGCAAGGAAGCTGAACTTCAATTATTGCAAAGCCAGAATGACTCTCCAGTCACCACAGGTAGAGATGCAGCCTACCTGACCGACCTCCATGGGCCACATGGAATATCCCAGTGCCAGAATCCGCCTTTCCATATATCAGAATTGGAGGAAGGTACCTTGAGCCGAACGATGAAAAATTTCCAGCAACAATGTGCAAAACAGAGGCAACTCGATCAGCCCGAGACAATAGCTCTGGGGCTATCAACCCCAACTAGTCCCTGCAGGAAGGAAATGCCTCATGGCCATTTTAACTGTCTTGGTGGTGGCAATTTTACTGGAACAGGATTAGGAGTGGAAAAAGGCATCAGCAAGGATGGAGGTGGAAAGGAGAAACAAGGACAAATCAAAAGAAATAACCAGAGCTCTAAGAGGGAGTGAACAGCCCAGAATGAACTCGAAATTTTCTCACAGCATACTGAGATTTCATCAGAAACAAAACAATTCCACCAAATGACATTTCAGCTGGAATCCACCCAAATGAAAAATCAGGATTTCACCACCACCACCTAAAATTCTAATTTTCTCCAGTTTGGCTTTTTAGAGTCAAAACTCAAAGAACTGTCAAGATTTTTACTGCTTTTTTTTCTTTTCTTTTTCTTTGCTTTCTCCTTTCTTCTTACTCCTGCCATTAAATGAAATGGAAAGAATGGCACCCAGGCAGGATTCACCTGCCTTTCCATTCCCACCTATTCCAACCCACCAAGACTTCTTTTCTTAAACAAGATATAAAGAGCCTGTGAAAGGAAAAGCTAACTTATGTTAAAAACTGCATTTGCAAAAAGCCAAGGAATCTTTGAATGCAAGCACAGAATAGAAACGAAAGACAACAAAAATATTACTAAAATTTATTTTTAAGCTTCCCATTAAGAGAAGTCCTTCTCCTGTTTGGTACAACGGAATCCTTGGCATTTTTTTGTTTAAATTAATTGCTGTGTTGTTTTGTTTGGGGCTTTTTACGGGTTTAATATTTTTCCTCTGGATTAAGTTGGACAGCACAACAGGGCACTGGGCAAGTCAGGTTCAGGATTTCCAGCTTTGGCTCAAAAGCCAAAATCTTCTGTTGATCTCTTGGGTAGAGCAGCAGAGAGAGGTCAGAGTGAGTTTTAAAAACAAATTCAACACCTTCCACAGGCTGAAAGGCATCTCTTTCTGTCTGTCAACTCAAGCAATTCTCCTTGCAGCATGAAAAGCAGGCCAACACCTGAGCATATCTTGCAGATACTCCTATGATTTTGCAAATTCGCCTCACAACAAGAGAAAGCAGCAATGAGCTATGGTCTAGTCTGCCTCCCCTTCTCTCAGCAAGCAAACTGACTGCCTGGCCCCTGATTCTGTCATTAGAGACAGGAGTTGTTAAGAATTCATGCCCACTGCCAATGCTGCATTTTTTGGAGAGGTCCTGCACTCAGGCAGAACTAATGAGCAGGCAAAGCAAGAGAACGGCAGCTAAAGCAGAAAACACGCACACAAATATAGCCAAAATGAGAATGCAGACTTATCTGTAGGTCTTCTCCCCTCTGAGGTACTTCAGCAGCATCGCATAATGAAATGTTTACCCGGGGGAAAGGATGATTGTCATACCTGTTACACGGATGGGGAGGCTGAGGTAGGAAGGATCTAACTGTACCCAGACGTACTGGAGGGCTGTGTTCGAACTGGGGCTGGATTTGAAAGGACCGATCCTGACATATTCATTCAGCCGAGGAGATCACAAGGTGAGGACAGCGCCATCGCCTAGATGGCTCTGAAGGCTGCAAATTCTCAGCTGTAAAAATAGGCCAGATAATACCTGTCTGAAGGGGATCTACCCTGCCGTACTTGCAAAATACTATGCAGTCATTGGACAAAGGGTTTTATCAAAATACAGCCAGAGGCTAGACAAGATATTAAACCCCCCCCTCTTCCACATATTGCAAAAAAATCCTGCCGGTTTCTGGGAGCAGAAGGCAGTGCTTCTTCCTGCATTTCTGTGTGTAACAGCCATCCCGTGGAGCACGTGCTTACCACTAATAAAGAACCCTAACTGCAATGGAAGAGCAGTGAACTTAATCATGTATAGAAATAGGACATGCAGAGAAAGGATTCACAGAGGGATGGGCTCCCTTTGCACCCACAGAGCAGTTTACATACTGAAGGATGCTCCTTCAATGTATACACGTCCATGGACAGCTTTACTGAATTGTGGCTGCTGGAGAATCGTAACTAAAGCATTTCTCACTCGCATCTGTTTACATTGTAAGCCAGAATGTTACAGCAGCATTTATTCTACCTTCCCTTTCTCTTCCCATGCCTGCTTTTTCCCCAAGCATCCAATTTTTTAGGCCTATAACCCTGAAAATGATTAAAGCCTCCCATTGATTTCAATTGGCTTTTGTTTAAGGGCTTGATAGCAGAGAGAAAAATTGAATGATCATTCATTGAATGAGACAGATTTGGCCCAGTTCCCCACCTGGTGTAAATCAGCATGAGCCCACGGAGCTCAGAGGCTCCCTGCCCTCTGCTGATGACTTAGCCCACTTTTGTGCACACAAGGAATTTTAATGATGCTGCCCTGTGTGGACAGCACGTGGACCCAGTGTGCAGCTTTTAATGCTGCTCAACAGCTCCAGCTCGGGACTGCGCCCGCTCTGCCTCACTCGCCTTCCCAACAGCCCTAGAAGATAGCACTGAAGCTGCCAGGGTCCTTCCCTGGGGCACAAGCCCTTCCACTGCCTCGAGGTATCCCAGTCTACTGGATCTTCACTTCTAGCAAAAGGTAGACCACCCTGCTAATCCCAGTATTCAAATCAGGATGTTTTCGATATCTTAGACCAATACTCTGGACTGTGGCATAGGAAGGGTGAGGAACAGGCACCTATTTATGTATTTATTTTGCCTCCCTACCTCTCCCTACTCACCAGAGGGAATTAGCCTACCTGGGACAAGAAGAGGCAGCCTGCACCAGCAGCAAGGTAAAAGGCACAGGGAGGCTTTGCAGCAGCATGTGCCTGAGGCAAGACAAGAGGCATACCAAGCACAACTCCTAAGCCACACTGCTGTTGGAAATCTCCTGGAATTAGCTTCCCTTCATGATGCATAGCTCACCTGTAGGCCCATCCAACCTGAGCAAGGTGCTCCTGAGAGAGGCAGGAGGGGACCAGGAGAGGATATGGTACACCACACCACAGCAGTGCCATCTCAGGGCTAGCAGTAGGTTTGGGGTCTGAATAGGAGTGAGGAGACAGGGCCAAATGTAGTCAAATCTCTGCCAAAATGCGTTTCTCCGTGAGTTTTCGATTACCTGATTAAAGACATACTACAAGAGACAGTCTGGAGGAGCAAGAACCATTTGTCTACAAGCCTCTATCACTGATCAGATGGATCTTTCTTCCCCCACAGAGAAGATTGCAATAGTAGTCCAGGAAAGCATGGGAAAAGCCAAAGCAAAGAAACGATCAAGCTAACAAGAGGAAAATCTCCTCTGGCTGGCATGTCTCTTGCTCACCTTGATTAGTCGAGCAGAATATAGACATAAAATTACAATTGCTTCCTCCATTCCCCCTTGCCCCCCCTTTGTGTGGGGAAGATGTTAAAAACGTCAGGCTTGATTTACCCTGACACTCTGACTGACTCACGACAGCTATAAATCCTCCCCACCAAAGGCAATCTCCTCTACCTGCTGCACGGCTGCGGATGGCAGGAGGAGGAGGTGGGGAAACGCAGTCTCCCCCTCTCGCTGCGCACATCAAGCCCAATAACTTCGTCTTTCACCCACCTCAAAAGAGGAGACAGGCAGCTTTTGTTCAGGTTGCTCACGCTTTTGCGCGAGTGTGTTTTAAACAAGGCCATGCGATATCTCTTTCGCTTTGCGGCTGTCTGTGTTCATTTTTATTGATGCAAGAATCTGGGTATGTGCTGGAGCACACACGTTCAGCTCAATCTGACCACTGCCAACTGCATTACAGCTCAATTTCACCAAGGTGATTAGCTCCAAAAGCAGAAAGGAGAAAAAAAAAAAAATGCCAAGCTATCCTTATGCAAACTTCCAGGAAAGAGAAGCACAGAAGGCAATAGCTAAAGTGTGTTTTGGATAGAATAGCAATAGAAAGCTCTAGCCAGGAGGGAAGGAAAAGGGGTGGATAAAAGGAGAGAGGGAAAGATCTAATAGGAGAAGCGGATGCAGTGCAGTCTGGGATACAGTGCTGGCATGTCTCCAGAGGCCGAAGCAGTTCCTACAGGATGGAGGTTTTCTTTTAAAAATACTAATGGGCTGATTTGCAGAGCTGCCTGGCTCCCAGGTCTCCCACAGAAACTACTCCTCAAACATCATTAACATGTGTGCACTGCTGAGAAAGCCTTCCAAATATGACCCCGCAGCCACGCTGCCTGACTGCGGCAGCCGACTCAAACAGTACCTAAACGAGAGATGAAAAGGATCCGCCTTCCCTTGCCCAGCCATCACATGCCATCCTCACACGCCAGTGTTTGCTGCAGCGCTGTCATGTCTCACAGCTGGGATGAGATTCACATGTTTGGCTCTTACCTCTTGAGGCCACTGCCAGGTCTCAGCCTCATGGGCTTGTGGCATCCTCCACCTCTCCAAGCGCAGATGTTTCTGGTGAGAACCATGATGTAGCCCAGCATCATCACCTTTCCTTCATTACCTGCCCTGTGCTTTCTCATCCAGTACACAAGGTCTCATGTGGTGGGAGAAGACTCTGGGGAGATCCATCACTGAGGAAAGAAAGTGCTGTCAGTCAAACCACAGCAGCTACATTCTCCAGCGCTCAGCCCCTGAGCCCCTGTTTCAAGAGAAGAGGACATAGCGGGCGTAAGAACATGGCCACAGCCTTACCAAGGGGAGGAGGGAGGAAGAAAAGGAGTGATGGGATATCTATGGCCCTCTTCATGCTGCAAACCCTTTGGTTACGTTCAGGATCCCCAGGGATCTGCCTTCTGTGACGATCTAGTCCCACTTCACATTTGTTCTCCTCTTTTGGACTCCACAGCAGCACGTGGTGATGAAATACATATGTAATTACACACTTCGGACAAATGGTCTTCCCTTCCTTTTCTTTAAACCTTCTGCTTAATGAGTTCACCAGATATCCCTCAGAACTTGAATCACAAGCCACTGCAAACAATCACCTGTGCAACCTCTTCTACCCCACTCTGGACTGTACGTGCCTTGACTACAGCCCTTTCCCAGCTGCCGCTTTACTCAACCAACATCTCAATCTGCTTAACCTCTCCTTGTATGGAAGCTCCCCTACACCTTTGATCATGGCCTGTATCTTTTTGAGTTTTCCGATATCCTTCCCAAGAGAAGGTGGTCACAACTCCACTGGTGGCAATTTTAGAGAGAGAACATAATTCTCACCCTCCTGGTCACACGTCTCTTCCTGTTTTGACCACCACTGAACACGGGTGAGACACCTAAAACCCACGCCAACGGTGGCAGAGACCTGGCTGCCCTGCAGAGTTATTGACAGAGCCCAGCATCCCTTTGCCACAACTATTCCAGATACTGAAGGATCAACAAGATTGTTCATGTTGTAATTTCAGGAGGTTGCTGGAAAGATATTTTGTCAAATTACTGGAGGGACCAACAAGACATATTCTGGAGCTTGGGGCTACTTGTATTTACTAGCAGAACCACTACTGAGTTTATATCTTATCTAGAAAAACAAACCCAGAAACCTCTCCATCCCAAGAGGGAGAAAACACCATTGCACAGTACAATACAACACAACAATTCTCGGTGACATTGGCACACTGAGCTCCCTTTTGCAATCTCCTGGTTAAGAAAAGTTCCAAAAAAATGCGTGTTGTGCGATAAACAAAAGCTGAACAGCTGGAACTCCTGTAATATGGAGGCCCGTTTCTCTGTAGTTATTTATAAACTCTTCCTTCCAATAGTCGGTAGCTTCATAAACTAGAGCAGATCAATACACCTGAAAAGTTAGAGGCAGATCACAGGGAATTAGATGACATTGTTGTATGCATCTTTAGAAATTGCAAGAGAAGAACTGATCAAAATGTGCAGGTCAAAAAGGCCTTTTTTTTTTTTCTCAATCAGGTATTTTCTCCCTTTCCAAATAAATTTTTCTAGGTGTTTGACATGAAAAAAAAAAATCTCTATCTTATATTTTTTTCTCATCCACAAACCCAAGTAATTTCTGAACTTTCCCATTGAAAAATGCCAGAAATTGAATTTATCATGGTTCTGGGAGGGGGAGCGCGGAGAACTCTGACATGGGTTATTTTATCTTGAGTCTTATTTTCGCTAACTTTTCACTCAAATCCAGTCACTGCTTTTTTTAAGCTGTTCAGAAAAAGAAAAGAAAAAGCATTCTTTTCTCAGCAGAAGCACTGCAGTTTCTGGACAGAAGTGGTTATTCTTCATGTGCAAAAAACTTACAGGCTGTTGAGACAGACCGGAGATCACTCCCAGTCATGGGAATGCGAACACAGCATCAGGGTTTCTCTTCTGTGAGGCCAGAAACCGAGTCCAACTCTGCAAGTTGCCTCCGAGCCACTTCCCGGGGCTGTCTGCAATCCAAATCAGATCACATCTGACTTCAAGCCAAGTTCAGGAAACTTGATTATCTTTCTCCCCCTATCCGATGGGAGATGGCAGGTTGAGGAGAAAGAGAAGGGAGGAGTGAAAAATTAACACAAGCACTTAAGATGTTATGAAACTGCAATATGCATCTCTAGCCTGCCCCCTGGCCCTCAAGCCCATACATTATTTAACAGAAAAGAAAGCATAAATGAGCCAGAACAATAGCTAGAGGGAGGGAGAGGAATGTATATATATTTTTAATTCCTTAAACCATGCCCATTAGTTTTGTTTCTTATTTAGGATACTGCATTAATCATGCTAATATTTTACAGCCGGGCTGTACACTTTAGCCATTACTTTAATCAAACCCATCAGCGTACCCAAGAACACGCTACCAGGTGGGAATAGCTGCTACCGCTTGCTGTTAATTACTTTGCATTTTACAGCAATCAGCAGCAGGGGCTGAGATCATAATAAATTCATGACTTATGGGTCCATAAAATCATTACCGTAGGAAAGTATGTTTTATCAAGCATTCGTCGGGCTGCTGCTCAGAGAGAGATTTCTTGAAGGAAATGACACCCATGAAATTAAACCAATCCTTGCAGTCAGCAGAAATGCTAATGTGGGCACAAACAGAGCCGAGGCTCGTGTGAAACGGAGGGGTGGGGGGAGCAGAGGGAGGGGAAGATGGAGGAGGACTTCACCAGCCTGGAAGGAGGGGAGGCACTGGGGGGAAGCCAGCTCCCCCCAGGACAGGCGGGACGGCGGGAGGACAGGGCACTGGAGGGAAAGGGAAGAACCGAGAGCAGAACGCAGGGCTGCTAAGGGGTCTCAGTGCCATTGCTGTCACAGCCTGAACCTGTGGGAACGTTGCTCCGTGGGGCATCTAAGCATGGGGACATAGAGGGAAAAAGTTACTCTCACCCTTCTAACAGGAGGGATCCTTCAGCAAAAGACTCACTGATGAGTTGACGTGCAGCAGCTTCAAAAGTCCAGGTTATATTCCCTCTCCAATGGCAGTTTTCCAGAAGGGAACACAACACATTCATGACTAATCACAAAATCTCTTCACTTAGACGATGCTCCTGCGGCTTAGCACAGATAACGTCAGCTTGGCCTGAACTTCCTATCCCCAAATAGGGTCACCCGAATCCAGAAGCTTTAATTCAATCACCTAAAAGCCCACGCAGGTTACATGGGATGTTAGAGATATGATCAGTGTGGGACCCGCTCCGCATCGAGCACAGCAATACCATCGCAGTAAAATCGAGAGCGACGGTGAAATCAAGCAGTGTCAAATTGACATAAAGCAGCAATAAAGCCGCCTCAGGATTTGAGAAGCATGAAAGGAGCCTAAATGAACTTGCTGAATATTTTCTAAGTCTTTTCTCCACTCGCATAAAATCCCATGGCACTTCCAGAGTCATTAGCCCTGCCAGTTCCTAAAAAACAAACAATAAGTTCACTTTTAATTTTTTTTCTTTCTTTTTTTTTCCAGTCTAAGACCAACTGAGTATTCTTTGGCAAGAAGCCACTGGCTCTTTAAAGCTCTTGTGTTTCTTGGCCTGTGAAAATGAAAAAGTGGAATGCAAACTAGAAAATACCCCCAAAGTGTTAAATTGGCCAAGCCCTTGTTTTTTACTGTTTGTTTCAGTTCGAAAATACTAAGGAAGCTCAGTCATAGCTGGTTTGTTTGGTTTATTCGCCTCTTCCAATTACACTGTGCAAACAGGGAACATTATTTAGTGTTATTTAAGCATGAAATTATAACAGATCATTTTAAATATCAAGGTCCTAAAAATAAATCTTTCTATCAAGGCACAGCAGGTCTAGATCTACTAGCTTGTTAACATCCACCGGGGTGGGCAGATGGCAGGAAAACCATGATGGAGAGCTCACCACGTACAAGATTTGTTGTTTTCCTTTCTGGGGATCATGAAAACTCGGGCAGCTCAGGTCTAGGGGCACTGCTGGGGCTGGTATTGGAAAGGACATGGGAGCAGAGCCAGCAGTGCAGCCAGAGCAAGCCTGATGTGCTCCACAACATCATCCTGCACAGAGTCCTGTGCTCTTCCACTTCTACACAGCCCAGAGGAGCAACATCAGCCATCTCCAGGGAAGATCTCTCTGGGTCTCACCTCCATGAGATGTGGTCTGTAAGAGCGTTTTTGTAACTCCTTACCTCACGAGGTTTTCCTCCATGAAGTGTGCCTGCAGCACCCCACACAGCTCTGTGTGGTGCCTACACCCCCATTCCACAGAGAATGGGTCCCCACACCCTTACGGTTAAACCAGGACTCTTGGCCAGACCACATCATGGCTCCCTCTCCAGGCACCACACCTGGATTTCCTTCCCTTAAAATCTAGGAAGACATGGGAAAACACAGAAAGAGATCGGCCCACGTCGGCCAAAAGGAGAAGGCATGGACCTGTGCCATGGGAGATGCTCCCAGGTCTAGTTTAAGCTCATCAGAGGTTTCCACACTATAGTCCAGTGAGCCAACACCGCACAGAAATAACAGCCCCAGGACTACAGGAGCCTGATGCCAACCTTCATTCAGCTTCCAGCTACCTTGTGCTACATCAGAATGCCCTCAGTGTCATATCCGGGGCCTCAGAGCAAGCCCCAGAGCTCAGGCTGCAGAAATGCTTATGCCAAAACCTCCTATGCAGCCTCATCAGCCACCCAAGGCAAGCACAACCCCACTCCCCTGCCCCAGCCCCACACGGTGAGCTCCCCACAGGCTGCAGCAGAGCCACCCAGCCCCTTCCCCTCCTTCTGGACCAGTGGTGGATCAGAGGTGATGTGCAAACAAAAACTCTTTGTGTAGAACAAGTCGTGGGTAAGATCAGGTTGTGGCAGAGCTCTGCTGTCCCCAGACACACTTCTTTTCCTTTACAAGCTGCCTTTACCTTAAGAAACCCCAATCACTCTAATCCCTGGGAGTAAACTGCTCCAACCACAGCCCAGACAGCTGCTCACTGCTCAGCATCGCTGGCCTGGTTTCAGCCCTGGCTGAGAGGGAGCAAGGAGGAACCAAGACCTGCAGCCAGATGCCCCATCAGCCCCTCCGGAGCTCCTAACCACCCAGGGCAGGCAAGCCACAGGCTCTGGTGTGATGAGCTATTTTTCTTTGGGTTTGGCATTTGTAGTTAACCCCTTCCTTATCTCCTCAAGGGACAGGAATGATCCAGACCACACTTCAAGATCTTTCTGTATCAGCACTCCCCAAGATTCAGAAGGGCAACAAAGCACAGCGAGCCATAAGGGAAACATTTGCCAAGAAAATACCATGCTCCAGCCAAGCCTACCTTCACCCTCAAGGAATGAGGCCAAATTACCTGGGCTAGATCCCCCTGTGTGGCCCAGGGCTGGACCCTCACCTTTTTGCATTCCTGCAATGTGTTCCAGGTTGGCTGTTACTATTGGGGCCATCAGTAACCTCACCTGACAGGTACTGCAGCCTGGAGATTTCTCTGTTATGGTCCTACCTGGCTATAAATATCCTTTTCTTCTTCAGGGAAAGGACGTCTGACCCGAAGTGTATGAAGCTTCCTGACAGGCTGGGAAAAGAGAAGAGAAGAGGTTTAAATGTCAGCTAAAACAATCTTCATTTTCTTTTCTAAATTTGCAAAGCTCCCCGAGTCACTGGAGTGAGGCATTTGCCTGTTTGAAGTTCAGCCTGAAAATCCTTTTGCAAAATATTTGCTGAAACACAATAATGTTGGAATTGGAGGGGATTAAAACGGCTTCTGTTGTTGCCCCATCCCCCCTGTAGCCCCTCTTTAAGAGGGTTTCTGTAGAGGCAGGGACTTTGGTCCCTATGTCTTGAAGGCACAATACAAAAGAGAGGGAAAGAAATAAAAACGTAAAGCTCCTGACATCACTATTATTGAAATGCCTCATTTGACATTTTGACTGTTTCAATTAGCTAACAAGGAACGCTCCACTTAATCCACCCTCAGATGCTGAAAGAAACTAAGTCTTGCCCTTCCCCCATCCCAGATCCGGCCTGGCAGCTACTTCCCAGCCTCCGGAGAAATCCCAGCCCGGGTGGCAGCTCCTGCCCCGGGGGAGCTGTCAAGCCAGAGCCCACCCAGCCCAGCGCCGGCTGACATTAGTGAGGATCTGCGCCTTCAGACACAGCATCAGAAAGTCTGGGGAGGAAGCAAAAGGACACCCCATAAAGAACAGTCGGTGCCTTTTCTTACCATTTCAGGAAACTCAAGAGTACTGTTAGACCATCAAAGAGCTGGCCTCTCTCCCTCATTAGGATTAATCAACAAGGACCCCGTGCTGGTTTGAACTGCGGCAAGCTGAAAAATTATCCACAGTGATTTGGTACCCGCAAGAGAGGATGAAAAACCACGAAAACATTCCCCACCTCCTGCACATGGTCCTGGGCTAATTCGATTGGGTTCGTTTTATTTCTCCAGGATTTACCCGCCGCTGTGATTTTATGCCAAGGAAGCTGAAGTGCTGGGAGCGTTCCTGTTGGCACGTGTAATGGCCGGAGCTTTCTTCCACAAAGCGTTTTACTACCTTTAAACACAGGCACATACGCTCTCCATCCCACGGGTGAGCTGCAGTGTTCTGCTGGCTGGGAGGGGGACTCACAGCCATTACAGGGGAGACACTACACACTCCATAAAGTCAGGGCGATCACCCTCAGCTGGGGGAGCTCTCGGGGAAATTCATTACCCTGCCGGGAGCACTTTCCTCGCCTTGGGCAGAAAAGCAATTCACCAGCTCTTCCATGGTCTTACTTTCACAAACAGCTCTCCAGGCACCACCAAGAGTATTTTCTCCCACGTTTGAAGGTGGAGGAGGGCACAAGGAAGGAATGACGCATGTAAAGCCATGCAGATATTTGATGTCCACGGGACAACACCTCACCCAAAAAAATGGGGTCTTGGAGACAAGTAGGCTCTTACAGACCTCGGTCAGGCAATGTCATCCACCCTTTGTACCTGAGTGGATTGAGAGACTGAGAACAAGAGGTGGATTTAGGTGCGGAGAGCTACCAGGGACTCTGCCTGCTTTAACTACAAGGACTTTCAGGTCCAATCTGGAAAGTCTGGAATCTGGCAGAGAAGAGTAGGAGCCGCCTGACAGACAGAAGAGCAAGGTAGAGGCAAGGTATCAAGAGTCAGTAAAAGCTCTTTTTTTTGGTCTAAGACCCAGGCTTCTCCCCTCCTGTCCACAAAGAAGGTCTGGCACAAGTGATGGGACAAATCTTGCCCCATTTTATGCCAACCATGACCTCAACCTGATTGTCCTGTCCCAACCAAGGGCAATACTCCCCTTGGGAGGAGAGCAAAATCATACTAATTTGGAATAGCCTTTTCCATTGCTACTTTAATAACCCCCATAACCTCTGCTTGCCACAGGTATGTTAGCAAGAGATGTAATTTCCTCTACACATGAGGAAATATCAAAACAAAAACAAGTGTTTCTAGGACCACCTTTCCTAGAACAGCCTGCTGTCCTTTTGCACGGAAACCAGCTGGCTTTGTAAGAGCCGTGCCAGATACCCCCAGCTCCTAAATACAAAGTTAACTTCCATCACGTGGCTCTTCTCACCAAAAGGCTTCTGCTCTAGTTCAGGAAAACATTTGCGTGCCAGGCAGCACTTAACCGAGTCTGTGTGCTGAGCGAACAAATAGCTTATAGAGGTGCAGGAAGGCTTTGTGGGAAACTAACTCTAAAGCTGCTTCTTGAAATATCTTAGCTATTTTTGAGCTCCTAGCCCCAACAAAAGGCACACAGACCATCATAAATAAGACTAGCAAGAAACCCCACGTCCCTGCATCCAGCCTCTGAGCAATGCCAAGTTACATCAAATAATCACTCCTGATCAGCTTTGCTTTAAACCAGTCCCAGTGCTTCCTTGCTCTGACCACTGGAAGGGATCAGCACCTTTCTGCTCTAACATGCAGGAGCCTTCTGCTTGTCACCAGGCTCCCAAGTTCATGGCCAGCCCATAACTAGCTGGTTTTGTGCCAACATCTGCTTACTCTAAATAGTTCTCCCTACCAAGTATTTCTGCTCCAGCATACACACAGCACATCACCTCTCAGCCTTGATTTTGCAAAGCCAAACTCTAAGTGTGATGGGAATTTTGCGCCTCTGAATTTCTCTGTGGGCTCCTTCAAACCTGCTCCCATTTGACTTCATTGGTCTTCAGAAAGAGTGGCCAGAGCATCCCCATTATTCCTGATGTGGTCTCACCAAACCAGCTGACCGCAGTGCTAACGCATCCCCCAGCCCACCAGGAACATCTCACTGGGGCTTCCTACAATCCCTGTTACTCCAACCTCGGCTGCATCTTGTCATCCTGCTGCCTCATACTCTTTGGAGAAAACACTGACCAGAAAGTTATGCAAGTCCCAGGATACGCTCTCCTGGAAGGAAAATGAAAAAATTTTTAAAAAATCCTAGAGACTGGGACTGAAGTCCCAGCCCTTCCTCACAACAGCTTTGAGACACACGTGATTTACTCTGTTCTCCAGCTCTGTAGGCCAGGGAAAGAAAAGAACTGCATGCTGGAGAGCTGGGCAGGATAACCAAATCTCTCCAGGGTTTGGAGGAGAGTGGCCCTGCAAAGAAAATAGACTAAACTTCCCATATCCCCCCTGCAACAGATTATCCCTCCAGGGCAGTTGTTCTCATTCCCTCAGGCACTCAGGCACTCTCACTTGCATGCTGAGAAAGCCCCAGGCATCTGGAACATGAATTTCCTTCAGCTCTTCCCCAGCGTGGGCAATATCAAGTTTGTTTAGACAGGGTTGCCTCATCCTAGCTTTGCTCCTCTGCATTCCCACCACAGAAAGGCAGTGGGGCGAGCTGGAAAGGTCCTTAATTCCTGGGAAGGGCAGCTTAAGTCCCACCAGCTCAGCCCAGCACCCAGGAGCTACCTTACATGCAAATAGAGCTGTCCCTTCATGAAAAAAGCATCGCCGTGCCTGCAGAAGGGACCTGGCAATGACTTCTCCCTCCCAGGCAATTGCCCAGATGATCCACAGGCACAAAATACCTCGTGCATCCCAACCAGCGGCACCTCTATTAATCACAGCCCTCTGCAGTTAAAGTTATTTAATTCAGAGGTGAGAGAAGCTGCTCAGCTGTTTATGTCCAAGGGTTAAACTTGCCCCAGCCGCACACTAAACACATTTTTTACAATCTGGCAGTGATCCTTGCCTATTAAGCATCTCTAGCTTCAGAGAAGAGGTATTGATTTATTTCACTTTTATGGCTGGAGGTATTTATTCTTATTTGCTTTCTCGTTTCTTCACCCCAGCTGGGGTGGGGAGATGAGGAGGAGAAAAAAAAATTACAAGGCTGGTGGAGCCAAGAGGTGATGATTCATGGTTTTCTGATGGAGGGCACAAAGACTGGGACAAGGGAGGTGGGGACCAGCTCCCGGGATACACCAGGCTTTGTCACAGCTTTTGTTTTTGTGATGAAGAGAGGCAAATATGTGGCTGGAAGAAAAGGAAATAATATCAAACTTCAGAGGGAAGGTTCCTATCGAAGTTGTGTCCCCATAGGGTGCTTTGTGAGTTAGAGCCTGATTGATTTGTACTGGCTAAGGACCTCAGCAAATCTCTCCTGTGGGAAGAAGATCAACGTTTCCCCATATCTTAAAGCCAATCTGGAAAGGAAGATAAAACCATACTGCTGCAAGAGACAAGCGTGGACTAACATCCCTGATTTTAGCCCATTCCCCATACTGCCACAGACACCCATTTCCAGGCAAGACTCCTGGGCAGGGCCCCCACTCCAGTTTCTAACACGGTATTTCAATCTCCTCCTGCTATAACTGATGTTGGAAGGTGGCTGGCTTTGTTCTGCAGGGCCAATACAAACGCAGATTTGCTATTGCACCCTTCCAGATGTTTCTTTGCACACAGGTGACATCACATCCCCACGAGATGCCTGGGGATGTGATGAAAGCAACAAGAGGATGGTTCAGACCTCTCCAAGACAGCAGATGCTCTGGTTCATTGCACGACCCTCATCTCATATGCCCAGCTTGTTCTGTCTCCTGTTTAGGAGTCTGCTTCTCAGAAATGCCCAAAAGTCACTCACTATAAAAGAAACAAAACCACGTCCATTTTCAGCAGCATCCAATGTCAATGCATCAGCCCTAAGCTCTGCCACAGAAACTTCTCGT
Organism: Strix aluco; assembly: GCF_031877795.1. Taxonomy (NCBI): domain Eukaryota; kingdom Metazoa; phylum Chordata; class Aves; order Strigiformes; family Strigidae; genus Strix; species Strix aluco. The sequence continues at coordinate 31,548,782 of NC_133938.1, read as the reverse complement.
GACACAGGACCAGACATAAAGCATCCTGCTCTCCTGGACTATTTTGGTAGCAGGAGAGTTTGGGGAGAGGATGCCTTCCACTCCTGTGCGCATGTAACAAGGATGCCACACAAGCCTGTGGACTGTAGGCACCATTTCACGCTTTCTGGAAACACAGTTCGTATCTTGGCTTCTAAAATCCCACATCAGAGAGTATGGGGACAGAAAGTGAGCAAGGGCCTGGTTGAAGCACTGAAAGTTGGGAGAAGAAAGGGAGGTAAGTGCCAGGGGGGGAAAGAGCAGGGGTAACTGGACAAGGAGAGATGAAGCAGGTCTTGCTCCAGCAGGGAGAGCTGGAGCGAGTTTGAGGGAGGTGGGAGGTGAGTTTTGGAAGCTCTGGGGTGAGAAGGATTGGGGGCTCAGGATCCTGTAGAGAGCAGCAGCAGCCCTGGAGCACAGCGCACCCCAGGTCAGAGCCTGTGGTCAAGGACTGGAAAAAAAAAAACAGTAAGGATTTCTGGGCAATTAGGAGCCAGTCAAAGACCCCTTCTTTGCACCCCACTGGACCTGCAAAACCCAGGGTCTCCAATCAGCCCCAAGGTCCCAAAGACTGTAAATCCCCCCCAGAGGCCTTGTGCATCCTCTGACAATTTATCCTAGCCCCAGGGAAAGGAAAATTTGAGCTCCCATCCTATCTGCTTGTTTTCCATCCCTCCTGCTTCAAAGAGAAGCCCACATTTCCATTTGTCAAACACAACACGCAAATACAGAAAGAATGAAAGGAAGAAGTGGGCAGGCAGGCAGGCTGGTGGCAGATAGCACGGGAGCCGCCACTGAGCACAGCCGGTTCACGCTTCATTAGCATCCTCTCTCACCAAGCTGCGAGCACAGCCTTTCAGTCTGGCTACACACAGACAGAGAGGGAGGGAAGGAGGCACATTTTCCATTTGGAGCCCATCTCTCTGCTTCTAAAACCTGGTTAACCCCCACCGAGGCTTCCTTGGGCTCAAAGGTGCACACTTCTGCTCCAGCATCTCCCGCACTAGTTAAATATACCTTCAGGCAAACGTCAAGAGTGAGCCCAGTTTGAAACTTATTGTGTTGTCAAGATGACAAGTGCTCTGCCAGGCTGTTAGTCTCTGCTGCCCTTCCTGTGTCTGTTCCCCCTCCCCTTCTGCTCATTAGAAGCTCCCTTGATAAACCAAGGCTTTTTTTTTTTTTAATCATTTAAATGTTTTCTTAGCTTCAAAACATCAACAGCTGCAGGACTGAAAGAAGAAGAATGCTTTCCCTCTGATACAGATGAAGATTCAGCCCTCTGCAGTGTGGCACGGTGGGCTGGTGGACAGAGAAGAGCCCCAGCACGTTGTACTCATGTGGCAGTAAGGAGGAGCTCAGCCTGGAGGTCTCAGTCCCGCATGTGGACTGGCTGTTATCAGCTCATGGCAGCCTGGCAATCCTGCCAAGGGAGTCAGGGAGCCAGGCAGCATGTCCTGCTGCAGCCTCGCCTACCCCAGCTTTCTCCCTTCTCCCATCCAGTATGATCTTCAAAGCCCCCTGCTTCTGTCCCCCCCATGACAGCCCTCACAGGCAACCCAAACCCGTGTTTACACGAGGCTAGAGCCAAGGATGGATCCGGTGTCCGGATGATGTTCATGAGCGCCAACAGTACAGAGCAAAAAGTCCTGACAAAGGAGCCCAGGAGCCAGGCAAGAGGGCAAGCTGGAAGTCAGACATCTGGAAGTCCAAAACACAGGCTAGGGACAGAGCCCAGCAGCCTGTTGGCTGTCATGACTGATCCCAGCATAGGACTGCAGTGACCTACAGGACAATTGTCCTCGCTGTCCTCAACGCTTCCCCTTTACCTTCAGTAAAGCCTGCTCATGGCACATTCCTCCCCACACGACCCTGCCAAACCCCAGGGCAAGGGGGGTCAGACCCTCCCCCTTCCTCCAGCGATGGTGTGGGGTCTCCTCTTGCAGGGGGAGGCACTGAGGGTTGACTCTGGTCTTGGGTCTCTGCATGACAGACGGGAGGGGAAGATCAGCAATAGGGCACACAGCTTTCTCCTCCCCAGCCAGCTTCTCAGTCCCTGTGCCTCCATGTCCTTGGATTTCTGCTCCTGGTTGCTGGGTCCTTTAAGCTTATCAGTTAAGGATGGAGTAAACTGGTTTTGAGAAGCACAAACCAAACTCCCCTTGAAAACAAGCTGGTGCACTGAACCTTCCTACGGGCCTTTTCTATTGCATCCTCCTGCTCAGGTTCCTCACAGCAATAAAATAATAATTCTTCTGCCCCGTTAGATGTGCTGGAAAGCATCTTGACCAGCAGGCCAAGCCCCTGGAAAAAGCCTGCTTTAGGTCTTGGCCAAGCCACTGAATCAAAACAGCTTGAGAGGGGAGATGAATTAAACATTATCTTCTTTGCCTACAAACAAAGGCCTGGGGGTGAGAAATAGAATCTATCTGAAACAGAAGGGACCCATGGGACTGTCAGATACTCCTCTACTCCTCTTGCCACAGTTCACCCTCCCCATCAAGCTGTAGTCCAGAGTTAAAGCTTTCAGTTTTCACTTATACCCTGGCTTCCTCAGGAAAAGGGCTTTATACAGCCGTGCAATGTGCCTGCCCACCTGTCTCCCCAACACATGCTCCCCAGCAATTCTGGGACCAGCTGATGAAGACAGAGGTATTGCAACAAGGAGGAGAAGTGGTCAGAGGAGAGATTCTGCTACTGCTCAGAGCAATCTTCCCTGAGCAGCACAGTGGAAATAGATCTTCACCGCCTTCAGTGGTTCTCACAGTGTCTCCCAAGTGCTGCTTGCAAGTCCTGCAGCTGAATGGCCACGGGAGCCTGCCTACCTCGCCTGGGTTCTTCCCGCGTGGGCAATCTGTTCTCCAGGGCTGGCTCCCACCATTCCTTCCACGAGTACACACAGCATCTGGCACAACGGGTCCGTAGCCTGAGCAGGGGCTTCTTGGTACCACTGACAAATAAATAACCATGATTAGCTCCTCCAAATGAACATTCCCATCTTCTAATAAACATCGTAAAAAAAGGAGAAATGAGACTTAATTCACTTTTATTGTCACAACTGACATGTTGCAAAATCTTAATTGGACTGAAAAGAGTTTCCAGTAAGGAGATGCTGTTTAACTAACTCATTAGCAGCAGCCTGACAGAGACGGATGCTCCAGTTTTAGGAGGCGGCAAAAAGGAAAAACAGATTCCACCCCATACCCTGGACACAGTGCATCCCCCAGAGAGCCCCAGGAAGGGACTCACGTTGAAGAGTCTCCTCTAACTCAGGCACACAGCAGCAGTGTAGCACACACCCATTCAAACATCCGCCCTGCGTTCCCTTCCACCAATCTGCATCAGTCAATAACAACCCCAAAAAGGCAGCTGGGGGCAGCTACACTCAAATTGAAAATATTTGAGTCCTTTAAAATTGCCCTTCCTATTCACTGCCTACAGGATATTGAAAAGGCCCTGAGCAACAAGGGTTCTTTGCAAGCTGTGCTTCAACATCTTCTCCAGCACCGTTTCCACTGGCATCCTCACAATGTGTTGGGAAGGCAGGCAAGGAGTGTAGCATCTCACCCTTCTCCCAGAAAGCAGAGGGACCGCTTTGCCTCACATATAAAAAAAAAAAAATCAACCCAGGGACCAACTCAGATAAAACATCACCCCAACAAGGCAAACTTTCCAGTAAATTCTAAAACCCAGGGGCTGGAATGAAAAACACTGTGTAGTTGTCAGTGCCACCCCAGCACCTCAGACTCAGACAGAAAGACAGCTCTGTGCCAGTTGTTCTACCCAGCAGATCTGGAGCAGTGCCTGGCTGGTTTACTCCAGCTCTCTCTGTCCCAATGCAGATAAATTTAGTTTTCTGCTCTCGCTGCCTGGGGAAGAGTAGGGAGGGGGAGCTGACATCTTTCAAATGAGACCTTAAAAATAAGCTGTCTGCATGTCTGGACGTTGAAGAATCCCAGGCAGAGCTTTGTCTGGATAAAAGAGCTTGCTCCAGCACCCTAAGCAGGTTGTACCCTAACCAGACTGCCACCCACCCAGAAACAGCAGCACTTCAGTAGCATAACAATCCTTGCTCGTAGCGCAATTGTCATGACCAGCATTTCTTGCTGTGCCCGGGATGCTCTGGGGGTGCCACCATGTCATATGCTGCATACACATGCAGCAACAGTCTCTGCTCTTCATTTCTTAAGGTCTTCACAGAGATCTGGAGGACAAGGGGCTAGAGCAGAGCCAGGAATAAAAGTCTAGATCGCTCCTCTTCCACAACTGTGACCCACTCCAGTCACTAGCCCAGCTTCCCTTCCAACAAGACGCTTGCTTTCCCTGGGGCTGAAAGCTGCTCTGTAAAGGCAAGTAAGTATTTGATAAAGAAAGTAACAGGATGAATAAAACCATGTGTTTGTACAAGAAAGCTTTTGCTCTGATCTTTAGTGCTGCAGTATGTTTTGACCTACTATTGCAAGACTCAGCTACATCTTCCCTCCCTCCAGAATGTGACAGAAGGCAAAAAGGAAGACGCGGCTGATGCCGCAGAGCCCTGTGCTGGGATTCCAGCTGACAAACAGCATGAGCAGAGCTGCCCCCACACACACACGGATTAAAACCCACACCCTCTGCTCTCCTGTCACCTGCAGGAGGAAGTGCACGCATACATACATACATATATACACACATATGGGCCTGATTCTCCACTCAGATGCTTGGTGAAATACCAGCAGCCTCCAACAGGTTTGTACGCGAGGAGAAACACACCCACGAGATATATTTCCTAATGAGGGCTGACATTTACCAGTTACCACAGATCCTACGTTACCAAGAATAAAACTTACAGGCAGAACCATCTCTGCTTGGACAGGGCTGTTTTCTGGCAGCGAGCCAGCAGGGTGGAGGTGGGCGCAGGCTCCAAACAGTCCCAGCAGCGACGGTGTGCAGAAAACGTAGGGACGGCACAGCCACCCAGCACGTACAAGGAGCTGAAGCTGGGTTTGCAAGTGGTATCTGCTCTTGTGCGGCATCCAAGGGCAAGATCAGTGACTCTTAAGTGGCCTTCTTTGTACAGCTTCTCCAGACTGTCTGGCTACTATATAACCCTGTTGGCTTATCAACTCTGTTAATACAGAGGGAAGAGGGCCACTCAGTACTGCTATCAGAGGCTTGCAGAGAAGATCCCAAAAACAACTAACAGACTGCTGGGATCCCAACCAGGACAGGATTTCAGCTCAGAGGTTTACTCCAGAGAGCTTTAGCACCAGCTCCTCTTCAGCATGGGCAAGTTCTGAACCACACATGAACTAACTGCATTTTGCAATGGCCTCCAAACCCTTGCTGGACATGCCTCATCTGATTTACTACTGCTGCCAAGGAAGGTGGATTTATTCCCAAATTTAGCAGCCGCCAAATCAATGCGAGAGTGTTCACATGGGGATTTGCCACAAGCTTTTGTTAAGCCAGGGCAGGACTTGCACACTGAACAGCCCTTCCCTCAAGAGGCATCAAGCCCACAGCAAGCAGTGGCCTTTCTCCATCACAGCGCGGGTTGCTCATGAGGCGTCTCACTCCTGCCTAAATCCAGTGGTGATCCTGTTTGGAGCTGGTCACCCACCTTTCACAGATGACACAGTGACAGAAGACAAGGAGCTGACAAGGAAAAGAGGTCAGTGCTCTGAATTGTTCTTTTAAACTTCAACCCTAGCTTGGCATGCAGGGCATGTGGCAGTGGGTTTATTTTTCAGCAAACAAGTTTCCTTTCTTCCAATCAACTCTGAGGCAATGAGAGGTGGGTTTCAACACGGTATAAATCTGCCAGCGGCGTATCAAGGCTTCTGAATAGCAAGGGCACAGACAATTGTCCGGTGAAAAAGAAAAAAAAGGTCAGAGCAGTAACTCTTGCAGTATTTGTTCCACAAACAGAGAAGGTTTACACAGCTTTTCTGGGCAATTATTGGGCAGGAAATAAATCTCAACAGAAACTCATCTTCTTCTCCCGCTTTGCAGCTGAATCTCTTTGCCTCACGCCCCTAGCAATGTCCCCAAAATGCTTTGCAACAAGATGTCAGCTACACAACCCAAGGCTGCACCCCAAGAGCCAATGGAGAACTGTATTAAATTTAATAGCATTGCTCCAGGTAATCTACGACCGCTTATAATCAATTGTCCATGCCCGCTGCAGCATGACTATAGCTGTCTTCCCAGGGCTGCAGGTGCAGGACTGGCAGAGAAAGCTTCTGCACAGGCTAGAGATGAGAGCGAGCTCTCGCACGGCCTTGAGCACGTGGAGAGGCTGGGAGGCAGCCAGCCCACCCCGGCTGCCACGCTCCTGTTAAACCAGGGTTCAAGGTCTCTCGAAGGATTGGAGAGCCCAGGCATGAGCACACCAACTCCAAAGAGACTCTTATCCACAGCGGGGGGGAGAAACACCACGAAGGAGCCAGTCTCTCCCCTTTGGCATCAATTCAACGAAGCAAGAAAAGGATGACTGTCTCTGTTGTACGCAGAGGGAAAACAATGCACAGGGAGACAGGAATTTCTCCTCTGCTGTGGCATCTCCTGCAGCCTCTGACACCCCATATCTCGTCCACGCTCTGCAACACCAGCCTGGGACCGGCTCCAGGCTCCTCTGCAGCACTGGTGAAGCAGAGCATGAGCAGCCCCAGGTGAGGGGCCAGGGCTGGCAGAGCCAGGCCAGGCAAAGCAGGCAGAGGGGACAGAGAAGGCAGGGAGAGCAAGGGGAGAGCTTCAGGAGTGGGGCTTGCTGCTCCCACTCTCGCCACACTGTCACACACTTCAATGCTTCCCTTGGTGGTACCAGCAGAAGTTATCTCCTCAAACCAACACCAAAAACTGAAGAGGTGGCGGTGGCCCCAGATCCCAAGTCTGCTGTTATCACCACGCCAGACAAATTCAAGCAAAATCTGGGTCTAGCCTTTATTACTGGTCTGCAGAACAGATCTAGTCCTCCCAAGATGGGTATACTTGGACTCATAAAACTCCAAGAGCCAAAACATGTACAAACTGGTTGCCTGATCTCTTGCTCAGACCTTTACCGAACATGGTGCTTGCTTTCCACCCTGCTCAGCTCTTCGGGGGACCTTGGCAAGGGGCTGTATTTTCTTGCCAGCTCCCAGAAGGATGTAAGAGGGAAGAGTTACAGGACCTCCGTCTCCACGTGCTGCATTTCACAGTGGCCAGAGGCAGGAAGACATCCCCAGCTATGTGAATCTTCCTCTCCTCCTCTTGACCACAAGCAGGTTGAGCCCATGATAAAACATGGTCAGGAGGAGCCAAGCGAGCTCAGTCCCCCCGGGAGCTGCACGGACTTCAGGGAGAGGCCAGAGAGGCCAAAGGCACGCAGCAGCTGGCTCCTCAGGCAGCCCATCAACCCAGACTGCTTTTGGAGGGTCCTGCAGTGTGAGCCAAAAAGATTTTGCTTGAACTAATGCTGTCTGTGAAAGACAGGAGCCTGCTGGTAGGCCTCCAAGCCTCCCTCCATCCTGTCTGCCTTGGCAGTGATGGACAATGAAAGCACCTGTTGCATCAGCATCCAGGAAAGATGATAAACACAGGCATGGACCCTAAGATGTGGTCTCCATCCAGGTCACATCAGAAGCCCTGAGAAAGGCAGAGGGTACTTAGCCCAGCATCCCCATCACTCAGGCACTGAGCAGAGCCAGATGCAGGGACGAGGTAGCAAGTAATGGCTCTAAGCATGCAGGAGCAACTACAGCCCTCTCTCCGGCAACATTTGCCTTCCCTAACCTCCCAGCTCTTCTCCAGCCAAATGGCAAGGCTGTATTTCCAGACATGCACCCTCCACATATATTGACTGCATCAGAGGGAGCACAGTCCTCTGTCTGCATCCTCAAGCACATGTGGGAAATGAGCTGAGCATTATCAACGCGGAGCCCTTTACCAGCAGCTCCCAGTCACAGCAAGGGACTCCCATCAGCTTCAAAAACCCCAGTACCTCCCCAATTGACCAGCAGTTGTCTGAGCAATGAAGCCTGAGCCAATGTCATCACACAGAGGGAAGGACAGCCAGAAAACTACTGTCCAGCCTGCTAAAACCCCTGGTCCCCTGAGGTCACAAAATCCAAGTCACTTGCACTGAGGAAGCGATAAGAGGCAGCGGGGTGCTAAGCTGTCCACTTCAGCCCGGTGTAAATCTCTGAGCTCCTCCAAAGCTCAGCACGAAAAGGAATGGTACAGTTTGCCTGAAAAGCAGTCACTGGCCTCCTGAACAGAAACATTGCCATCTAGAGGCCCCTTGCCTCATTTGTGGAAGGGCTTGGGAAAACTTGGGAGGGATGTCCACCCTCCACAAGCCCTCGTACAGAAGATGAGACCTGTTGGCAGGGACAGGGGACCTGAGGTTTAGGAGTGCGTGGGCCAGACTCCAAGGGATCTTAATCAACACTGGCTAGAGAGCTTTAAAGGATGTTGCAACACTTGGGTTTTTCTTTTCTCCTTGGAAGAACTTGGCCAGAGCTGAGGCGAATGTTCCTCCTGCTGTGGTGTGTCTGAAGGCTTGCCTTTCCCTCAGCAATCCACCTGGGGAGACATGAGCTGGGGAATCTTCCCTACACCGTGGCCAGACCATCCTGAGGTGACTGAGCTGTCCTGTGGGGCAACACCAGTGGAGCCTTACTGGAGAGTCTGTGAAATGGAGATAGGTGTGACAGCACCTGGCTCAGCCATGGATCTCAAGCCCTTTCTGCACACAAGGAAGTGCAAAGTCTGCTGTAAAGGTGGGCTCAGTTCCCAGCAGACCCCACTTTGGACCAGGTGCCTGGTCCACAGCAGAGACGTTCTGCAGAAGCTTTTTTGCCCCACACTCTTCTCCAAGTTAACAGCCCCTCACAGGCTGCTCTGTCTCCATCACACAAGACCAGAGGCATGTCAGGCCATGTAGTAGCACATCAACTAGCACCTCCTGGTCAGCAGAGAGAGGCACGTCCTCCAGAGAGGAGTATGGTTCAGGCAGCAAACAAGTGTCCCCTGCAGGGTTGCCCACAGTGTCCTCCCCTGGCACGTTCAGTGCTGTGGAGATCACACCTACACCAAAGGCCCTGGGAATCCCAGCCCCAGGAAACCTGAGGGACAGCAGGGGAGGCTGGAGGGGGCTGAGCAAGGTCTGCAGGTAGTCATGCAGGCTGTGAGAGCAAAGAGCACGCAAGCACAGAAGATGATGCTCCCTCTCGAGCCCTGAAGGGAGCTGAAACAAGCACGAGGAAGAGGGAGAGCATGGCTGAGATCATGGCCCTGACAGCAGGGGCAAGCTGGACATGAAGCTGGGGGTCAGCAAGACAAGGAAAGCAGGGGCTTGGACAGAGCACAGGGAGAGGATGTGCCAGGGACTTCAGTCAAGGTCAAAGGCAACATTTTCATTTGGGGTAAACAGAGGCTGGCCCATTGAAGTCTGCAGTTGTAGACTGGCTTGCACCAGTGAAGAACAGGAGCCGGAGCATGTAGCCTCTGAGCTGAAGAAACCACTCAGCCCTACAGAGCAGCCCGCAAGTGAGATGCAGATCTCTGCAGGCTGGCACTTTAGCTTCTGGTCTCACCCTCCAACATCCCCAGCAATAGCAAGGGCTGTGCCACTACGTGGTCATTGTCACACCCAGAAAGTGGCCTGGACACCCTTAACTCTGCCCCGCAGCAAGTACACACCCCATTGCAATCCACCGCCGCAGTGGTGGGACACATCCTGGTGCTACCTCCACCTTTTCAAGCCCACCTGAGAGTGCCCTTCTCACACACGGTCTGCAACTTCAAGCACGTCCTCAAATCCAGACCAGTGCTTAGTTGGGAAGCTTTTGTCAGCAAAGATTAATTTCTGCGGTTTGCAGCTTTCTACCTGAGCTACCTCAGAGCTTGAGCTGTCTGGGGAGGAAGAGAAAAGATAATAAAATCCCCTGAATGTGTTGATCAGAAAGAACGTCTGGTCAGGTGTCCCGCAGTCCTCTCATTTTTAAACTGGTAAATCACCGGGTCTACTAAAGAGTAGAAAAAAACCCACCCACTCTGAGCTCTGGAAATCTCATCTGGGAAGGTGAGAGACTAGAAAAACACATTTGAACAAGGGTTTTGAAAAGAAACCCCTCTTCAGTCTTAATTAGGGCTGGTCTGGGCCAGGCAGCCATTAAGGTGCTTGTGCAAGGAGCCGCGGTTAGTACCCACTAATGGATGAGTAAGGAGACACCCCAGGATTAAAGCTACCGGCGCCTCCGAGGACCAACGGAGGGGAAGCTTCCTGGCAGCTTTTTCTTCCTCTCCTCCGCGGTCAGCAGGTTGATGATGGATGTCTGAGTCCCAACCCTCCTCTCCCGCAGCACATCATTTGATTTGCCGCAGACACGGGGCTGGAGGTCCCCGGCAGCGCTCTGTGCGCCAGGAGAGGTCACCGTCTCTTTGAATAACATCCTCCTGGAGTGCCAAGAAGTGACATCAAGCTTTGCCCCTTGCCACCCCCTTAGTATCACAAGGACGCTAGTCAGAGTCGGGGTTAGAGGAGGCGCGTTCCCTGCCGTCTCTGGCTGCCCAGACACGATTTATACCTGCTGTGTCAGACAGACATTTCTATATGTTGGCATGATTGCACATGCTGCCTCCCAGCAGCGCAGCACAGCTTATGGAGATGGGTGGGGAGACTGGGCTGGGCTGTGCCGGCTCATGACCTCCTCCAGCCCCCCTCCGCGGAGGAGAGCTAATCCCCCTTCCCCTGCCAGCGATGCTAGGCTGGCCCAGGGTACATCACTGTTTGCACACAGGAGACGTTTGTAAAAGGAGACTATATCCTGGGATGCCACTCTGCAAGGGACCATGTTGGACAACCCAAATTGCTCGAAAGAGTCGCTGCTGGAATCCCAAGACAACGTGAGAGCCAGCAACACGTCGGCACAAGAGGCACAGCCAGGATGCAGATCACATGGAAGGCACTTGCATCCCCATATCCTTTTCCCAAACTTCCCTCCCCGCTCCAGCACAGGCTTGCAAGCCTGCCTTCTGCTCTCTGACCCTGCTTTGACAGGCACAGCTGGTCCACAGATCAGCAGATCAGACAAACAAGCAATGGCACGTGGCTCACAGAGCCAGGGAGGAACAGCCGACACAAATAAGAGACAGACCCAGCCGCAGGGAGAGCGCAGAGGGAGTCAGTCGCGTGAAAAGGGGCAGCTCTGCAGAGCAAGGACCCCCGGCCATCCCGCGTCGTGGCTGGGAAGCTGCCCTTCTCCCAGCATTTGCAGTTTCAAGTTACTAAATGGCCTTACTTTCAAACAACCCTGAACATCTCGTAACAGGACAGGGTCTATGGTTGTGCTTTCTCCTTCTTCACCTCCAAACTCCACCTTCGTGGCTGCTCACCAGCCCAGACATGAACACATGTGAGCAGCCACCTGCAAACATCACCAACCGCTCTGGAGCCAGTTAATATTTATGGTGGCATCTCTGCTGTCCTCTCTAGCTGGCAGGACCCAGGATGACGGGGGAGGTGAGGGCATCACTGCGAGGCACTCAGCCTGAAATTACCAACACTGTCCCACCACTGGGTCACTCACCACAAGATCTTCTATCACCACGGCCAGCTGGGACCCTCGGTAATTTTCAGCTGCAAAGTCAGCATTCAGACAGGGCTGGTGCTGCTCTCCCAGCCACAAACTGTATATTTAAAAACCAAAGTGCAGATAGGTTAGCACTGGTGGGGGGGTGGCAAAGAGGGAGATGTTCATTTGTCCTTGGCAGAACAGCACCGCAGCACCAGCAAACACTCGGCTTTGAGGGCAGAGGAAAGCACTGGCAGCTACAAATTACTAATCAATGTCGGGTAATAACAACAGCAGCTAATAATGAAGGGCTGATCAGCTTACTATGGCAGTAATTATTCCTGACACCAGCCCTCAGAAGGAGCATCCAGGCTTAGCATGCTGTCTACCATGATGATAACCCAGGATAACTAGAGAAATTTTGTGCTGGAGAAAAGGAGGGGGGAAGAGAAAAAACCCTCAGCAATTAGCAAGACTTGTGGTGCTAATTACACTGTGAATGGTGTGCAGGCTTTGTCAGAGCTAACTTGAGCCTTCCCCATGACGCCAGGGAGGGATGCGAAGTGCCAGCACACCTTTCACAAAGCGGCAGTGACAAACGGTTTTGGCACCTGGTTATTTTTGAGAACAACACAACTCGCTGCTGTCGACACGGAACTTGATCTCGGCACCAACTCCTTGCCATCATGATTGCCTGGGGACAAGCCTCTCACCTCCATAGTGTAGAAACGGTTGGGCTTCTCTTCACATCACTAGGTGGTCCTGAGCCCACCTAATCTGGGTACAGGACCAATTCAGGATGCAAGCCTTTTGGTATGAGACACAGCCAGTGCAAGACTAGAAATCTTAATTTACCAACGTGTCTGAGGTGCGGATGTTCAAAACACGCTGTATTTACCCACAGCCGCTCGGGATCCTACGGCGATGATGCTCTGCAGCACTGCAGCAGCCTGGAATCAAAAATCTCCATCACTTCCAGCACAACTACTGGTCCTCCTGATGAAGAAAAGTTCCCGTCAGCAGCCGTTCACCAGCAGAGGAAGAATTATTGCACCCGGCAGGGGTAGCAGCATGAATGTGTGAACACAGGCGTGCTTCCCCCATGTGCTTCTTACTGCTAGAACAGGTGAGAAAAAATATAACAGCCCCAAAGGCTTGCGATCGCACATGCCTCCTCACCCACTTCTCTCCCAAGCACGCGTAATTAAGTGCACCGTTTTCTTGCACCTTCATTCAAGGAGGCTGCCAAATTGCTCTCTCAGCAGTGGTATGTATTTTATAGACGTGAGCTTCGCAGGAAGGCAGCTGCTTCAGGGTGTGGGTCACTGCGGTAGCTGGCGCCTAGAATCTAAGTTCTGCAAGTCCAGAGACGAACGAAGAGGTTGCAGCACTTCTCCACACAGATCAATGTGGTTACAGCAGCAGCAGGAGCACCCTGTAGCCAGTTCAGACCCCATCCTCCCCGGCTCTTCCCTCTCCTCCAAGGCTCACAGGCTTTGGCACCTTACAGGGAACGGGGGCTTTACCTCAGCCATGGTGTCTTTGCAGAGAGCCCTGCAACCCACCAGGAATACAACCAGACATTTCACCAGCCTGGCAAGATCCATCAATTTGAGACACGTCGGAGCTGCCTGTCAGCTCCATGTTCACGGCCTGCAAAACTTTCTAACACATCTCAAATTTGAGTCCTACCCCTCTCCCTCCCTGCAAGGGTGCCCTGTGCTGGCCCGGCCCCCCAGCCCGCTTGCAGTGCTGTGATACAGCCCACAATCCTATTACAGGGCAGCGTCAGGGGGACGCGGCTACCAGCCCTTGCACAAACAAAATCCTATTACAACGGAGATCCTGATTCCAGCCTTTATTTACAGAAATTATTATTACAAGGGACCCTGAGGGAAATCATGGTTCCAGGCTTTATACACTGAATTCATCATTGCTAGGGAAGAAGCCTCGTAACGTTTTGAGACACACTGAGATGCAAACTACTTCTGAGTTGTATGTCACGGAGTAGGGAGAGGAAGGGAAAAAAAAAAAAAAAAAACAACCCACAGCCTAAGCTGTCGCAGGAGGAGAGAAAGGGAACGGCATGCATATTTCTTTTGTCCGGCCCAAGGCAATTTCCATCTGCAAGGTGCACTAAATCCTTTGTACCACTCGATTAAATTATGGCTGACCTAAGCACAGATTGTTGTTCTGCCAAAAAAAGAGCAGTTCAGCCTCAGCATCCTCCGCAGGGCAAACAGCCACGGCCCTGCACGGGCACGTGGGCAGCCCGAGGGGGGCTAGGAAGGGAAGGAGGGGGGAGATGCTGCAGGGCTGAAGTGGTTTCGAGCCACTGCCACGTGCGATATCGCAAGCAGTGTCAGCACCGACACCGAATGCTGGGTTGGAGTCTGCTTTTGGGTGAGAGAATACAGATGAGGAAGGGGAGCAAAGTCCTTTTGGGTCCTCCTGAGATGCCACATTTGGATGTGCAGGGAAAGTCAAGGCATCCAGCACCCTGGGGCACTCTCGTGCCTCTAACACATAGCCCAGCTCGAGCACCAGCACGGTCTGGTGGCCAGGGCGTTCCCCTGTCACATACCCTGAGTGGTTGATACAAGCAAAGAGGGAAGGATTTTAATGTCCAATAGTGAACAGACAGGAGCAGATCAACCTGTCAGATGCACGCTGTTCAGGCACGCTGCAAGTGAGGAGGAGGAAGAAGAGGAGACAGCTGATCTTACACAGATCTACAGGATGGCTCTTAGAATTTCTCAGTGCAAAGCAAGCGAGGCATCAGAGAAGGGGAGGTGGTCTGTCCAGTGAAGTCCCATGACAATGCAGCATGTGCACTGTAGCGCCATCAGGGTTATAAATCAGAGAGCTGGCACCAGCCTAATCATATGGACCGCACCAGGCACCAGCAGAGTGACATACACCCACTACAGAGAGACCTCCTCCAGCAGAAAGGTCTCCCTCACCCTGCAGGTGCTTGGAATAAACAACCTATCATCACTTTGCTGGTACAGAGCCAGAAATTTTGACCTTAATGCCAGTTACACAGGCCAAGGATGCTCTGATAGTGCCTGACCTGCTTGCATTTTCAACCAGATGTTTCTTCAACCATTCCCACCCACCTGTATGGAGATTAGGCACTCCACTTGGAAGTATCTCCCCATGGTGAAGGGCCCAGAGACATGTCCAACATGTCACAACATCATCAGAGAAAGCCAAATCCTGACAGACAACAGGAAGGTCCCACAAACTGACACCAGTGGGTGACCATGACAGCTCTCCAGGAGAGAACCTGGAGAAATGGTGTTGCTCAGGGACAGCCCAGGTATGACTGGCATGTCACAGAGGGGACATCAGCACAGGGTACAATCTCAAATGCTGAACCAGGCTTCCAGAAATTGAGGCTGGAACCAAACTGTTCCTCCTTTGCGTCCTCAGTCAATTCTTATCTCCTGCTACTATCCCACCAGGAAGGGAGGCCGTAGTCTTCCTCACCTCTGCACCTCTTCCTCACCACTGCAACCAATGCAGCAGCCCTGACAAGGCAGGGTAACACGGGTGCTGGCCTCTGCAAAGCTGTTTGCCAGCGTTTCAAGGTGAATGACGACGCGGCTGCTTTCCTAAGTGTTAAGAACATGTTTCACTCCGGCTTTTCATCTCAAGCAACACACAGTGCCAAGGGCAGCTTGCCAAAAGCAAAATCACATGCAGGACGAAAAGCAACACCCCTGGGAAATCTGCATCCAATGAAGGCTGAAAAACTCCCCCCCAAAACTGACAGAAGCACAAGGTTATTCAAATCCCTCCCCTGCTGAGACAGTCTCTTTCAATTTGTTCAGTGGACAAATTTCACACCTCACCTGTGAAGTGACTACTTCCTGAAGAAGGAGGGACCATGGAGAAGTTTGAGCACAGCACAAAGCCAAGCCTGGATCATGCCTCTTGGTTTTTACCACTTCTCCCCCACCAAGACACGTTAGGAGTGAGATTTCAGAGAGACCAGCAATGTTGTTAGTGTCTGAGCCACAAAACAGCAAACCTAAGCTGGAAGGAACAATAGAGCCCTCTTCATGAACCCGTCCTGCTTATTCTCTTTTCACAGCAAAACTGGAGACTAAACTCACTCCTGTAACAGCACTGGGGATGAGTCATCTTGGCTGCTGTCAGCTGGAATGATAAGGATGAAACTGCACTGCTTATCAGCAATAACCCAGCAGGGAGGAGGCTGCAGGACCCACGAGAGGGGCTGAGGTTTGCATTAGGAAACTGAGCCCAAAACGGGGACATTCTCAAAAGCCCCAACCTTTTGCCCAATTCCTACACGAGCTCAGCATTGCTTCAAAGCCTAAAACCAAGTTAAACATCTGCTTGCAAAGACAGCAACTGCCTCTTGCAGCTGTCTATGGGGGAGAAAACTTTTGGGGGGCTTGATGACAATTTTAGAGTCAAACTGTGGCAAGTTCTTAATGTTTTCAAGCTGGGAGTCCTGCAGGGTCAATGGAGGTGGACTCACAGATCATAATGGCTCTGACTAATCACACCCAGCTCTTGGCTGGCTGCCTGGTTAAAGATCTGGATTATTCCAATGGGAAGCTGACCCTGATTTAAAGTGAAGCCCACATTTTACAGCTTCACATTGCAGCTGCTAGACTTTACCTTATGGACCTTTTTTTTTTTTTTTTTTTTTTGACATAGCTGTTTCCTCTCCCTCTTTCAGCCTACCACCAAGAAGCAGGACACTGGCAGCATCTCATAATTGACAGGTCTAAGAAAGCAACTTCCTGCCAGCAAACCAGTCTGATCCATTAAACAGCCGAGCAACTAAAACCACTGGTTAAAATTACTTGCAGCAGGACATCAGCCCTGGTTTCCTTAGGCCATGCCATGTTAGTATTTATTAATACCTAATAATACTAATACCTTTCCGCATGCATACTTTGCCCTCAAGATTCAAGAATAGGAAGCCTGTCGCAGAGAAAGAGTCACCCAAAATATTAGAGAAGACATTTCAAGAGCACCTCCCCAGCTCCAAAAGCAGCCCCTGATGTAGCTCTTGGCTCTCAAGACAGGTGCCCATGTTTCCGTGGCATGTTTAACCCTGAGAAGTCACGACTCACCGGCATTTTCCTCCTATAATTTCAAACGTAACAGGCCGTGTAATGCCAGCTCAGGCTCAGTGATTGACGATGGAGTGGGTATGCAAGAGATCATTTCCTACCCAAACATATATAATTTTGGCTGACAGCTATAATGGACATCAGAGCCTTCTCTCCGTGGGACATTCAGCCAGAGATCACCTCCGCGGGATCAGCTGTCTGACCGGAATACAAAGGCAGCCGTTGGCACTGAGACTGGTGCTTCAGGGACTGAGAGCTGAACAAGGCAGTTGCCTTCCCAAATGGCTTAGTAAAGCAGATAAAGGAGCAGTAGGTTTATTTGATGATTTAATCAATAAGATAATTATATTAATTCAATAGTTTGATACAAAGCCACTTCCTTTCTGTTTGATTTAACCGCGTTTCAGAATTTCATGGCTTAGCTGATCAAATATATAAAATCGCAAATTTGTGCTAATTAATTAAACAGCTGTATTTTCCTTAACTATGAATTGTGAGAGGCCCGGAGGCAGAGAGCGCTATCGCCCAGTGACCACGTAACAATGGCCCATAGATTTGCATCTAGTCATCACCCAACCAACGGTGGTAGAATGCACCTAAAAGGCCGGACAGTTGGTAGCACGAGGGGACCTGGCAGAGACCAGGAGATGCTGGTGCATCCACATTCTTTAAGTGTGTGCATCTACGCTTAATACAGAGGGGTCCAACCGCTGCTGGTAATGGAGTGAAGAAGGACTAGTATCAGGTATATAGTTGTTTTCCATTTACAGGGAAGAGGAGTAAACTGTCTTCCTTCAGGAGGGTGGAAGAGCCTAGGGGTGCATTTTATAGTCTTGTACCCTAAGGAAACTCCAGCTAGAGAAGCCAGTCAGCACCACCACCCCCCCTGCCCAAAGGCACTGTTAGATGGTGAGCCCCAACCCTAGTACTAACTCCCCAGAGAACCACTGTAAGAGGCTGAAAAGCCGTGGTAGGAACCTCTACCTTGTTAGACTGCAGGGAATCCCTCCCCAAGGCAGGGAGCAGGTATCTGTCGCTCTCCTCATAAAGGTACTCCTCACATTGCTGGGCAGCCCTGTTTGAAAAAGCAGAGTGGAGCAGAGCATCCTGCCAAGCTAGGGAGACTGGTGCTGTCTGTAATGATCCTTGGGGTTTTTGCCTTTCGGAAAAAAAAAAAAAAAATACACACTCAGGCCCCTGCCTGCAACTGTTGCCATACAGTAATTCCCAGTATTACCACAACCTGCTTTCAGTCTAATTCTCTCTTTTTCCCTCTCTCCTTTCTTCACTTGAAAATTAGCCAGCCCCTGACACTGCCAGAAGAGATGCAGTAAAGGTGATCGCAGGTCAGCCTCCTTCAAACAATTCCAGGGTCTTCTTGCCAGGTTCCTCTCTGGGTAATACCATCCCTCCAGCAAGAAAGAAAAGCCTCTAAATTAAAAAGACCTGGACAGCAACCCACCAGCTCCCACTCCTGCCCTGATCAATGAAGCTTGCTAATTAAAAGCAGTTGACCTGAGCAAAGAATGGCTTGGAGGAGATTAGCCCAAGGGAGACAAGATTTAAGAATTAAATTACTTGACTGGTCTGTTTCATTTTATTTTACAACTCCGGTTTTCCCTCCTCCCACACGCAGGTTAATGGTGGTTTTGAGGACTCAGTCACAATTTGTAAGAGCAAAGGAGCAGAGAACATGGTCCTGCTATCTAATTCACTGTCAAACACCACTGTCTGAGTGCTTGGGGCTGTCGGAGCAGCTGCTCCATCTGATCACCAGGTGACAACTGAAAAACAGGCGGGTGGCACTTAATTTCTTCAGTTTGATTAACTAGTCCTTTGCACCCTGCCACATCAGCAGGACTGTGAACAAACACACAAGCAATGCCTCAGACACTCGCTCTGACTCCACAGCCAGGGTCTCACTGATGTATTTATGTCTGCCTGCAACCCCTTGGCGATTTATGCCCAGCAATCAAAGGGAGATGACCACCACCCAAAAGCAACAGTGCTCAGGTCAGGTCCCCATCATCTGGCCTGATCAGCAACTTGCTGGTTTGAGTATCCCACCGCACAGAGTTATACAGCAGACAGGAGGTCCTAAGGCAAGCCAGCACAGAGCAAACACACCGGGTCTCACATCTGGGGTCTTGCAGGATGCACTGGAATAGCAAGGAAGCAAACAGAGGGCTGGGCTCTTTGGAGAGCTCTTGCATCTAATTTTCAAGGTCACTTTGCCCTGCTCACATCAGTGGGAACCGCAGGAGCTGAGCACCTCTAGAAACCCTATTAATAGGAGGCAAAGGAGAGGAATATAATGCTTCCTTGCTTCAGGAGAAGTGAATGGAAAGATGGGGTTTTTTTCCCCCCCATACAAGCAGAAATTCCGGTGCAGACATAAAATATGTTCCCCTCTGAACACCAGTATTCGAGGGCCTTCACGACAAAATAACTTTAAGGGGATTTGACCAGAGCATACGCATTTGCTCAGAGACACAGAATATTCTTGGGATAAAAGAGCAGCTTCCTAACAAAACACTTGAGATTTTGTATATGTTCCACATACAATCTTGGCATTCATTTTCTTTTAAAAAAAATCACTGCCTTGGAGTTGAGGGGGATAAGACCAAGAACAGGAGCCATGGCAATCCGATTTGTATAACTTATTAATCCACTGTCTTTTTTCCTCCTGCATCCCATTTCTTTCCTCATTCAAGATCCTTCTTTGCTTGCTTGGTGCAGACTCAGCCTGGCTGGTTCGGGAGCTCTTGCGCTCCCAGACCAGGTGCAACAGAACAGGTACTGCAGGTCGCTTCCACTGGGTGCTGCTCCCTCCAGTCCCAGGCAGCCAAAGCAGGCAGCAGGCTATGCGGGAGCGGGGAGCCCCAGGTGGTTCACTCACCGTATCTCCCAGACTAGCACCCTTCCTTCATAGCTGGCACTCCTCCTCTGGTCACCGTGCCTTGTTCTTACTCTTCATAGAGAACAGCTCACGCAAACAGCCATGCTTCTGTGAGAAGAGCTTTGCTCACACACAAGGAAAGAGAGTGGCCCTCTACAATCTCAGTCCCAGACAAAACACACACCTGGAAAAGAGCTGATGCAGGCCCGGCTGTTCCTTGCACCAGCCCCTCAGCAGGGTACCAGGTCTATTCTGTGCCTATGCTTCAGTGGCTGCTCCGGTGGTTCGGAGACTGGGCCCTCCGCTGCAATCCAAAGACTTTCTGTGTCCAGCAAGATCTGCAGAGAGAATTAAATGGTGCAGCAGCCCCATGGCACAGTCAGCTGCCAGCCCGGGCAGCACAGCCAGCTGCAGGCACGTATCCCCAGCCCCTCATTGCATTTGCAGTCACCAGGCACAGGCGCTTGCCGAGAGCTGGCAGATGGGGCTGCTCTGGTCCTCGGTCTGCTGCCACAGCAAACCTGCTCTCCTCCAGCTTCCACCCGCTCGAGGGACTCCAGCCGAGAGCCAGCGGGGTGACAAGCTTCCTCCTCTGTGCATGAAGAGATTGCTTCTGGATAAACTGCTATGGGGATCCCTGGTGACAAAGCAAGTGGTGGTGATGCATCTGGTCCTGTTCTCGCCCACTTCAGCCCCCCAAAGGGGGCCTGCATACTCCCCCCATACTCCTGGCTGTTGATACCAGATCTTCAGAGACATCTCAGCTTTTGCTCCCCCATGATTATGTTCTCTTCTTTTCACCTTCATGCAGCCTGCAGCAACTTGCTTACCATTTTCCAACCAGCATAGCTTGGACACGTCTGATACTGGACTGACCATCAGAGCAAGGCACTTTATTTCAGATGCAGTTCCCAAACTAAAAGAATACTCTATTGCTTCCCTCCAGTTCTCTTAAAAAAACCTGATTGTAGGGTGAGGAAGAAGTGACTGCATAGCACCCAGCAAGAGGAGCTGGTCATGAATTGGAACCCTAAGGCACCACCAGCAGAAAAAAAAACAATGCCTCCTTGCAAATACCAGCCAAAGAAAAAATAATTCAGCACCTGAAATCTAAGCATAGCTAAGCTGCATCTCAGCAAGGCAGTAATCCCTATTCCTCTTCACCGAGGAAAGCAGCACATAAGCATGTAGCAATAGACAGAGTTAAACACACTCTGCAAAACCGGGGATACATCTCAGAGGTGCCCTAGACAACCGTACAGCTTGTAGGGCTCATCAAGCCTACGGGGACATTGTGGCTCATGTATTGTTTAAGCTGCATAAAGAAAGATGCCTGAGATGTTACAATGCACTGTTACTCAGCCTCAATTCCCCAGCCGCTGTCCCTGAAGTAACCCCATCATTTTTATTACCCGGAGGGAGCCAACTGCAAACCCAACCGCATTTCCTTCTGAAGGGAAGAAATTTCATCAGAGATGCAGCAAGACATCTTCATCTGACTTGTGAAGCAAGAGTTTTCTTTAAAGAAAGTTCCTCTCTCCAGCAACACCTCCCTCCCGCCCAAAGGCGAGAGAAGTATAGGAAGGTGTGAAGAGAAGCAGTGCTGGATAGTCCATCAGAGGAGGGTGCTGAGATACAGCCCCTTCCAGCTACCTGGCTGAAATTCAAATGCTGGATTAGTGTCTCTGGCACATTTTTAATAGGAGGCAAAGGAGAGAAATGTAATGCTTCCTTCCAGCCTTTCAGGTCTACAAACCTCTCCCAGGTAGCAGGCAGTCTAGTCCATCAAAGAGAGACTAGAATCAGAAATTAGACCCATTTGTCATATAAAGTTTCCAGGTATGAGGAATCAAGCTGAATTTCTATCAGGCAGAGATGCTGTAGTAACACAGTAGCAGCTGGGAACTCCAGTCAGGTGAAGGTCAGGGCTGCTTGGCATCCGTTACAGTCACGGGCCTCTCAGAAAACCAAAAAGAGCAAAGGACGAACACTTCCCCTTGGCAAGCTCACTCCTGTCCAGCTGGATACGATGGGCTTTGAAGGTTGGAAACTCAGAGGGTTTGGCTGCAGTGAAACAGGGAGGAAAA
Source organism: Strix aluco (assembly GCF_031877795.1). Classification (NCBI taxonomy): domain Eukaryota; kingdom Metazoa; phylum Chordata; class Aves; order Strigiformes; family Strigidae; genus Strix; species Strix aluco. Next base: position 31,527,127 of record NC_133938.1, on the reverse strand, counting down.
TGGAGATATAGAAGAAGAAAGAAGTTAATCTTCAAAAACAAAGTGGTTTTGTTCATCTTCTCTTTGGTCACCAAGGTAGCTCCAGCTGTGACTTGCATTCTGGGACCAAAATGAAAACTCTAGCTGGAGCTCTCGGGAATTGGAGTCAGTTATGCATCTTCTTTGTACTGAGTTCTGGCTCACATAAAAATGAGGGTGGCCAGCCCTGAAGGTGCCCTTTAGCCACATCAAGGGAAAAGTGCTGCAAAAGACAGACCTTGATAAAACATGATCCAGATGGGGACACATTCAGCATCCCTTGGGGTACGTGTCAGCTGTGCAGACAATCAGCCCGACAGCTCCGGGCAGGGTTTGGGCACTGGCTTCTGCCCAGATCCATTCAGTGGGAAGAACATGAGCAAGCAGAGGGACTGGCGTTACACTCACATTTGGATATGTCCTATTTCTCCTATCAAATCTCTGCAAAAGCAGTGCTTTTCCACCTCCCTCCTTGGACACCTACTGGATCAGCAGCTGGAAGCCCCTTACCACTGCCAATCCCAGCACCCAAGGACCTGCCATCTGCGTTGCAGCCTGCCTTTTGTACTGATTTGTTAAGTTTTTGCCCTGATTGCACGCCTCAGGCAGGCGACAGTTGCTTTGTGCAGGACTTGGAGGAGGGAAGTTTTACAGCTTGGCTGCTGCCAACACACAGATGTTACAGCCTGGGTCACGGCAAGGTGCTAAAGGCCTTCAGAAATGTTGCAAAGCATTAATTATGTTCCCGCAGCTGTTCTTTAACCCTCGTGCATGTCTCCTTTCTTCCAGGGGCTGCCAGAACCGCAACTGTGAATGGGAAATCAAAGCAGGAGGCTTTGAAAGGAAGCAAAGCAGAGACTTTAAAGGTTAAAAGAAACAGCACTCTGCAAACACAGGGTTTTTTAAAGCTGCTTGTCCCTGCCATTTGCTTGAACGCCTCCTCTTCTCCCACTTGGTGCAGCGCTGAACTCCAACGGCACTCAAGGAGAGATGGAAGAGGTCACCCAAATCCTGACATATCACGGAGCATCTCAGCTGGGAGGTTGATCCATGGGCTTGGAAATGCTTTCTCTTGCAAGACTGGAGGAGGGAACGGCTTGCGGGGTGGGGTTAACCAACCCTCCCTGTCTGTGCAGATTCAGAGATGAGATCAGAAAGGGATTTCCCTGGTCAGAAATGCACCATTATGCCCCAGTTGGACCAGAGTTTTACTGAGCTGGAGAGCAAACCTCTCAGACACACCACTGACCAAAGTGATCTGCTGAACCCAAGCTCATAGCTTCTCCCATCCCCGCTACGGAGGCTGGGGAATGCCAAGCATCAAGACCAGCTTACCTGGAACAGCGCTGGGAGATGTAGGGACCCAACAGTCTCCTGAACTCACCTCATGTGCTTCAGCCCCCCGACAGCCACCGCGTGTGCCTGGGCTGGCAACAGGCCTCCCGGGGCCCCTGCAGAGGCAGTCTCAAGAGGACCTACGCACGCTTCTCTAGGCAACAGGAGCATTGGAAAACCTGAAGCTACTGCTGAGAAAGCAGGCCCATCCCTACAGCATGGTGCCATTCAGAGCTGTCACTGTGGGAAAACAGAGCTGCTTCGTTAAGGAGGTCTGCATCCAGATTTCTGAGCCCTGCTGAACATCAGGAATAATGAGTGCCGACACAACACCAGGGCAGCTGTTCCAGTGCTAAAGTTGCAGCCTACCTGGGGAGGCATCTCCATGCCCCACAAACCAAGACTTCCTGTGGGGAAAGTCTGCCCATCGCTAAGCTACAGACCAGCTGCAAATTGAAGCCCCAGCTCAAACACAGGCATCCACTAACATATCTGCACAGGCTGGGCTGCAGCTGTGCCACAGGACCATGAGTGGTCTGATAAAACCCACCAAGCTCCTGGATGGCTTCTTCCTCCCCATTCCCTGTGCTTTAAGCTGCAGTCAAACAGAGCATAACTCCTTTTAAGACTCGCAGATGTCGTGTTTCTGAATCATCTGGCCAGGCGGCTTGCGCTGGTGAGAGGAAACAAGATTGTCTCTGGAATCCTTTGTGCCGTGGCTCTCCATGCACAATAGGCTCCCGCACACTCACAGGCTACATAACTTTTAATGGCAGAAATGAAGTAGGGAGGGGGGAGGGAAAAAAAAAAATACAGGCACAACAACTGCAAACAAACAGAGACTGGGGTGATGGAAAATCAGGCAGAAAAAGCTACGCTGTTGTGCCTGGACACACATCCCACACAACAGCAGCTTCCAGCAGCTTCCACATTTAAAAAGGCAGAAAACAATAAAGCCTAAGTTTTGCCTGACATCTCCTGGACATGCCTTCAGCCAGGGATCGTTATGACACAGCACGCTGGCCGGGACTTGAACTTCTGCATAATGGCCCCAGACAGCTACCAATATCCTCAGCTCCCGCTGGCACAAATGTTAGCTCCATTGCAGCCTTAGGAGCTGTGAGAACTAAAAAAAGACCAAAGTGCAGACCTTGGAAGGGGATCCACAATAGCATTAAGCACTCTGAGCCCCAGGGCTATGGAACACCAGACTGAGCTCCCTTGACAGCCGGAGGTGAAGAAGCTGCCTCCAGGCAGCTCAGCACACCCATCCCAGGTGCCTAAAGAAGATGAGAGTCCTTCCACACCAAAGCAGCTGGTGACAGCGTTCTTCCCCTACAGGGACACCCCACGGGGCACCATGGGGAAGGCTGGCCCTGGGCACACAGCCATTTCAAGAGGGAATTGGGGATGAGCAATGTCACCCTAACTCCCCCAGTCCTTATGCACTGGTCTTGGGCTTGCCTTCCTCGAGCAGCTGTCCTAGGGCAGCCAGAGGTGGACAGACACCAGATTCCCACCTGGATGGACCAACAACCAAACAAAGACTCTGCACAAGCAGCGTTTGTGTTAGACATTTCTGGAAACCCCTATTATGCTTAAATATAAAGCAAGGAGACAATGTTTTCATCTGGTTAATAGAGCTCTTCACACACAACCACCTGGCCTAGGATGGCCATTTTAAAACAACATTCAGCTGAGACTTTTGTTTCCAACAGAGTAATTTAATATCCTGATCTAGCAGAGTACTTTCACCCCCAGATATCAGAGCAGTTCAGAAAGGCTATGCTGATTTTACAAACCAGGGTGGGGAAAAATGCAGCAGCATAACTCACATCACCTGCAGTCCCAGGAGCAGAAACTCCTACCTGCCCAAAACAACCCCCAGCAGGGACAGGCAGAGAGGCAGCTCCTTCAGCAGCCTCTCCCAAACAGCAGCTTTCCTCTTTCTGCTTTTTTTCCAGCATTTCCCCCCACCCCCCCCAACTCCAAGTTCAAGTTACTTAAATTTCACAGAGGGGCTGCCATCTTCTGATGAAGATGATCCCACCGGTGTTATTGTCTGGCTGCCAGCTCCTGGGAAACAGGCGAGGCACGAGGGCGGTTGCTGTTTTTAACCAGAGGCCGCGTCTGACTTCAGCGTTAGGGGAGTTAATGAGCACTGTGCAGTGGGAGGGAGGACTGGGAGAAAGCAAACAGGGAAAGCTTTATTTTTATAATTCATTATTTTTATACGAAAAATAAGCCAAGGACCTTAAGGGGCATAAAGGAGATTTTTTTGTTTGTTTAATAGCAGAATTACAGGTTTGCAGCTGGAAGAGCCTGCTGGGACATCCTGTGCCCAAAAGGTGAACAGAAGGGAGGTACCCGAGTCTCCATGCAGGACGTTACAGGTCACCTTGCTCTTTTAGGTCTCCAGAGGATCTGGGAGGGAGACATCCCTCATATTGTATTAGTGGGTCCTGTTGGGGATGCAGCTGCAGTCACAATCAGACAGAGAAAGCTTTGACCATCCACAGCAAGGGCCAGACATGTTCTCCCCTGCTGCTTAAGGACCACCTCGCCTTCTAGAAATCAAGACCTGCGCCAATTTGCAGGGTAGGAGGAGCAGATCACATCAGCCATTCCTGCCAACGTGAAGCCCAAGGTATTCATACACACCCTACCGTCCTAGAGGGGAGTCCTCTGTAGCTCACCCCATCCTCCCAACCCCATCCCAGACACAGGATGGGTTCTGCACGATAGACCCTCTCTTGGGGGGTAACAGAGTCCAGGCACTCTGGGAGCTCCCTTTCCAGCTCTGAAGGGGGTTCAGGCCACTTAGTGGGTGCTCAACACCAGGCAAATTGAAGCCAAATCCAGTAGTCTCTAGAAAAGATGGACAGGGTCAGCAAACCTGACACTATTCCCCCTTAAAGCAGCAGGAAAAAGGTTAAAAGAGAAGATTTATGGGCATATATCTCTGCCAGAACCACCAGGTGATCATGTGTACACATTTCTCTACTCTAAGACCTAATTTTCCACCATTTCCCTTGACTTGCTGTTCCTTTTCTCCCATTTCCTTGATTTAGGGCCCAATTATTTCTTGTCCTCTTGCCAGTGAAACAAAATATTTCATAAGCACTCCTGCCGCCTCTCCCCACTCCCTCCCTCCTTTGGATGCTGGTTTCAATGCCTGACTCATGCCTCATGTTCTGCAAAATTTAGAGTATTTTAGTGAACACCTAACGATGATTTTACCATTTTTCACAGTGATGCAAATGGGATTTGGCACCAACGAGCTCACTGTTGGAACTTAAGGGAGTCTGTGGCCCCCACAGCTCTGGCACGTCTTTGCAAAGCTGAGGCTTCACCTGGGCACGGTTTCCTTCTGACTGTGTCCTTCACTAGGGGTGAGCCACATGCCCTGGGCTGGACTGGTGGTGATGCTTTGTGATGGGGACAACTAACTCAATAGCTCATCTGGTTCCTGACCAATACGGAGACATATGCAGTGCCCTGCAAGAGTTGTGGAGGCAAGAGCAGCAGGACTGTGCCAACACAAGGCAACTTTCTGGCTGGACCACATCACCCCCACCATGTAGCTGCATGTCCAGGCCAGCTCCAGCCCTCCAGGGAAGAGTTGCTATCCATACTCAAGTAAATCTAGTATCTGGTTCTTCTCCTTAATGATACAGACAACAAATTCTGCCCTTGTTAAATGGAAACATAAAGAGTAAGAAAAAAAAAAAAGAGGACAACACCTGTCTCTGGTGGGTCCCCAGTCTAAACTTCTAAGCATAATTAAATCTTTCAAGCGGTTCATCACAGCTGGACCCCTGGGACCCACCCCAAAACCGCAGCAAAGGACAGACTGACTTCTGTCAGCACGCGGAGCACCAGCCCTTTAAACAGTCCCAGGCAAACGCTCTCCTCCCCCCGCGGAGCAATAGTTTTACAATAGCTTTCCATCCTTCTTCCTCCTCCCTGTCCAGGCTTGCACGATCACAGCATATAGCATTTCTATAGCATCCTCCTACTAGTTCCCAAAATCACATCCAAACCTGTCACAATACAACACAACCATGAAAAAGACAGTTAAAAGTGCTATTTCAATATTGCCAACCTTTTTCAGGAAGATGTATCTGTAAAGCGAGGTGAGGCAGATTAGGGGACTAACAGCACAGATCAAATCAGAGGTTCCCTAGGCCGCGAGCGGGGATAAAAAGCTAAAGTTTACTCTGAATCAAGTGGAACAAGGACTCAAAATTGGGTGGCCGGTATTCCGAACTCAAGTCTCAGACCCCAGTGACCTCTAACTTCCATGACCATCAGCTGCTTACCTCTACCTGCAAAGCACAATTCCTTTAGCCTTTTTTTTGCCCCCACCCCCCAAAAAAAGAGAATAACTCACTAGACATGAGGCCTGTCCAACCAAATGCCATCTGAAAAACTTCAGACCCCTGAAAGTTGTAGCAAAACAGGGTCATGCTCACCAGCTGGCTCTAACTTGGGTCTCTTTCCAGAAGAGAATGTCTGTTTGTGTCAGCAAGCTCATTCTCCTGTATCACCTTGCTTGTCAGAATGGCAGACGTGAAATACCGCCTCTCTGGTTTACACCGTGGCTGTACATAGATTACAGAGGGCAGCTGAATCAGCTAGGGCAGGTGAATTCCACAGCTTCTCCTAAAGACAGTGCCTCTTCTACATGCACACATCCAGCAAGGGGCATCTCCAGTGATTTGAGTCCTTCCAGTGGCTGGCAGTAACAAGGAGGAAAGATCTTGAGAAGAGGATCAGGAAGGAGGGATAAGGAGAGGGACTCCCTCCTAGTTATTCTGAGCTATGCCCGTTCTCTTCACCCAAACAGACGATTGCCACAGCACATGGAGAACTCTCCAAACCTGACTCCATGCTCAGTCGTCACTGATGGGGTCAAGCGGGCAAGAGAGCTGGATGCCAGCTGGGAGATGCAGAGCTCTGTCAGAAAGAAGGCCCTAAAGCAATGCCATGGGAAGCCCTAAGAAGGTTAAAGCAACATTCACGCTTTGGGCAGCAGGATCTGGCCTTCACACCCACCACCACAGCTCTTGGCAGCTTGTTCGCAATTTCACAGAGCCTGGAGGACAAGTCGAGTTCTGCTATGCTATTTAGCTGCGCTAGACTTCTTGATGTTCTATTGTAGGATTGGGCAACTTCTCCCCAAAAAGCTTTCCAAAATAATTGGCCATCAAGTGCCACAAGAGCAAGACCCCTTTGGTCTTTGGTAATACAAGGAGTGATGTTTGTTGGGGAGGGGGTGCGCCTCTACCTGAACTTAAGAAGCAGAAAACTAGCCCTAGTTAGAAACAGCAAAGAGGAAGGGAAAAACAAATGAGGGTGAAACCTGAGAAAGGTTCTGCAGACTGCCTGGTGCAAAGGCATCTCCTCTTCACCACCTATGGGGGCTATGTAAGGCAAGACCCCTCTACTTTGAGTGGGCCCTGGGAAAGGCTTCTGGGACTCTGCCTGCCACTCTGTGGGGCACCAGACCTGTTCTGGGCTCCCTCTGAGGATCAGCCCAGCTGAAATCCACCTGCAGCTCAGGAAGGTTTGGGGATTAGTAACCCCCAGATCTGTAAGATCCAGAGCCCTTAGAGGATGGTAACCAGCGTAGCTTCATTCCTCTTCATAACTTGGTACAATCAGCTCTGCTAACTGTGTTGGCCTGGGGTTTGCTAGATTAATGTCACTTTTAATTTATCACGTGGCTGTGGCTGGCTGGAAGCATCACCTCCAGGGGAAGCTGACTCACCCTAGGCACGCTGTTTTCCATAGGGCCAGCTAGGTCCTGTCCCATAGATCAGCTTCCCTTCAAGCTACCTGTCAACCTAGCAAAGGCTGGACAGTCCCCTAAAGCTAACATACCACAGTTCATATTCCTGGCAAGTACCATCACAGGGCATAACTCCCCTAAAAAGTATTGGAAATAGTAAAAGCTGGCTATTAGGGCAGTTTTATACTGGATAGAGATATTCTATGCTGTAAAGTGCGTTTGGAGGGACCATTAGACTCCCTCCCTTGTCCTTTCTCAGAGGAAAAAAGATAAATGTCTAGCCGGTTGTTCATAGCCCAGGGCAAGGGAAATACAGCATCCTCTGTAACAGCTAGCAGAAGTACTGAGGAGCAGAGACACACAGGGACTCTGCTCAGAGACAGCATGACTGGCTTGCCCAGCACTGCCCCAGCGCCAGGACACTATCAAACCCAAACCACCTCTGGCAAGCCTGCTCCAGAGCCTTTGTACCATGCTCCCAGCAGCCCGGGTGCTGAGATGTTAGGGAAAGAGCTGCTTGTTAGAGAGTCTAGCCCTGACCCTGAATAAAACAGCAGTGCCTGGGACTGCTCTCAAGATAACAAGACTACAGCGTGCAAGCAGCGCAGTGCCTCTGTGTGGTTAACTCTGCTGCCAAAAGAAACCTCTCCCATTTGATTTGACCATTACACAAGCACAGGGAGGAGCTGTGTTTGATCCTCTGGGAGCTTGCTAAGCCAATATTTCTGTAGGAAACGGGTGCCTGTGCACCAGAATCTAAATATAGCTTTAAAAAATAAAATCAGCCTCTACTCCATCTGATCAAGCAGGAAGTCTTTGGAGGGTAAACCAAGACAGGAGTGTTTGCTCAGATTTATGGAGAGGCTGAATAACAAAAGTTGGAGAGGTCTGAACTGAATCTATCCCTTGAGTGGAAGTGTAACCACATAACCCTGAAGTCCAGCTATAGTTTTCTTTGCTGCCTGGCAAAATCCCCAAAGAAAGAGAGGAGGAAAGGGCCCTTAATGACCTTCATCAGTGACTTACATGACATAACACAGCACACTCTCAGCAAGTTTGCAGATGATCCCAAATGGTTGCCATGAAGATGATTAAGAGCCTGGAGCATCCAACACACAAGGAGAGGCTGAGAGAGCTGGGACTGTTTAGTCCTGAGAAGAGAAGGCTCAGGAGGATCTTATCCATGTGCATAAATACCTCACAGGACGGAGTAAAGACAACTGAGACAGGTTCTTCTCAGTGGTAACAGGCACAAATTGAAATATAAGAAATTCTATTTAAACACGACACCTTTTTTTATGGTAAGGGCAACCTAACACCGTAACAGGTTGCCCAGAGAGCCATCCATCCTTGGAGGTATTCAAACGCTGACTGGATGTGGTCCTGGGCAGCCTGTTTCAGCTGACCCTGCTTTGAGCAGGCAGGCTGGACTAGATGATCTCCAGAGGTCCCTCCAACCTCAGCTATTTCATTGTTGTGTTGGATGCAGGATTCATGGTATCCTATTTTGATGCTGGGAATAGTAGGAATATGGTTAGGGCCACAGCAGATCATCTATCCTTTTTCTCACCTCATCTGATTTGTAACAAAAGTTGGGATTCGAAGAGCTCCAGCACTTTCCCCAGAAGAAGTTGTTAAAAAACATTTACAGGCTTCAGCCTTGGAAGATCAGATGTCCACCAGAGATGATTTTTTCTGTTCATCCATGGGATGGATCAGATCAAAAGAGCAGGGGCAACACAAACCCTGAAACATGCAAGTCCTCAAACGCTAAATATTTCCCAGCCCTTTCTTTGCTAGATTGGGGCAAAAAAAAAAAAAAAAAAAAAAAAAGACAGCATGGAAGAAAGATGAAACTTGGTTTACTGGACCCTCCTAATTGAGCTCTAGTGCCTAGGATCAAAGATTAGTTGATTAAAATCCAATTTCAAAGCTTATTAACTTTTGAATGAGAAATGCCGCTATGGTGAGCTTATTCCAGCAGGCTATTTCGGGCTTGGCAGAAGTGGCTGGCAGGGAAAAACAGCTCTTTGCTTATCAGCACCCAGCTTAGACCCAGATGAGACAGAAGAATTTCACCTCCCCAGACCACTTTAAACAAAGACTAAACGAACAAAGGGACTTCCCTTAAGCTAGCTATTAAAAGCAGCTGGGCATTTCCCCTTCATGCCACCACAGCTCATTTGAAAGCCAGGCAGAGCCACTGTGTTGCATTTCTAAGCCACCCAACATTCGCTTCCTTGCAAGATATTTTGGTCTGGCTGACAACTGCCAGCTCTGTTGTGAGCTCCCTGGGTATCTTCAGCCCATGTCCTCCTTGCCCAAGTGCAGCAAAGAATGGGGCTAACTCAGAAAAACAAAGGCCTCTGTCCTTACAGCAGCTGTACCACCACAACCAGCTCTGCCCCCCTGCCGGCCGAGGGAGATGGTGAGCCAAGCTGAGATCTCCTGTTTGCCACAGGGTTTTATCCTGAGGGATGTAAATCCCACTCCTAACCTGAGATCCCCAAGTATGCTTTAAAGCATGCAAGATACAGGGTGGAGCTGTGTCCTGAAGCTTCAGGGTTGAGCACACTCCTTATGCTAAGGACAAATGGGGGTTAAGCGCTGCCCTTTGGGGAGCCAGTTCCCCATCCCCTCCTGTTTGAGCTATAACTCACAGTAGTGCCTGCACAGAATTTTCCAGCTTCTCCCCTCTTTCCCAGGCACAGCCACCATAAAGATGAGAACTTCAACAAACAATTCCAGACGCTAAGGGCCCATTTTTCTCTCAGGTACACAGTTTTTCAGAACATCTCTCCTCTGGGGAAACAGTATTTAAGGCTGTCTGTGCCCAACAATGGGCTTCACCTCTTCTGCTGAAGGACTGGGTTTATCTGCTGAGTGCAGCAGTTGTCCAGATCAGCTATTGACAGGGACTCATACGTGTGTGGCAAAGGTGGCAACTGTGAAGCACCAAGGTCTGCGTCTGAGTCTGACTCTTGTCCCACTCACAGTGAAACACATGACACATCCTCCAAAAGCATCAGAATAAGCAATTTAGGGTCGAAAGGCAATTCATGCTATTGCACATTGAAGAGAGAAGGCAGCATGTAGCCTGGGAGACCAAGTTTGCTTTGAAGAGTGGCTGATGACAGCTATGTGACAAATACTTTGTCTCTCTGGGAGGCACCCCGGTAGCTTCTTTCCTCTCTCCTGCTCCTCTCCAGGAATGGCAGATACACACTGCCCAGAGCAGTGTGGCTGAAGGAGCTCCACTTTACCACGGGCCTTTCAGGCCCAACTCCAGGCAGCCCCAAGACCATTAAATGACACAACAAAGAGAAACTTGTCAATTAAAGTCCTTCTTCATTAACCAAGGAAAAAGGAAAAGCAGTCTTATACAATCTGCCTCTAGTATACAGGTGGGCATGGAGTATGCAGGTGACCTTCAGAAGGATTCCTGCTCTAGCAGATCAGGCCCAGGCTTTCAGACAAGGGAAATCAGTTATTTCCATGCATCTCTTTGCAGTGATCGACCCAAGGGCTGGTTTCTGCTATGCACAGTGCCTCTAGGGAAGGCAGCAGTCTGGACAGCACAACCCAAAGGCCTTCCCCATCCCTGTCAAACCAGACAAAACACACAACGATGGGGAGATAAAAGGGTATAGCAGCATACTTCACCTACATACAGGCACCCAGCAGCACGCAGCTGGGATCCAGTCTCTGAGACCAAGCCCACAGAAAACTCTGAATATACAGAAAAACAGTGGTACAAAAATGTGGTAGTATTATACAATACCTCCCTGTTGGTGGCAAGGCAGCTACTGCATTGGGGAAAGCGGTGTTTCACCCCCTAAGAGAGGCTGTGCAGAGGTTGGGACAGAAAGGCAGGAAGTTTTTTCTATAAATGAGAGCTTTTCACTTAAACTACCTCTATCAGCAGTCTCACTCTCCTATTACGCAGCCTATGCCATCACATTTTCTAAAAGGGGTAAGGGTCCCCACATCCCCACATAGCCTGGGACAGGGCCAGAAAGCACCGGTTTTGCAAGTGCCACCCTTGAGCTTTAGCCACACACTCCCAAGACCAGCAACCCTGCTCTCTCTTGCAAGCTACACTGTGTTGCAAACTCCAGCAGCAAGCTACAACTGAGCTGTGAAACAACACTCAGAAGCAAAAACAACACCAGATCACCCAGGCAAACACTGAGGAGAGGTGACAGTAACAAGGAGGGTTATGTTTAGCCTCACATCTGTGCTGTTTGGAGGCTTTCTTCGGGGACACACACACACACACACACACACACTCACACATTTTAAGAATAAATCTTTTACTTGGAAAACATCCAGCCTGGGAATAAGAAAAAAAACAACAAAGAAAACAGTCTAAGAGAATAGGTAATTCAGTGGAGAGAGGTTGTTGAACAGAAAAGGTCAGGGGATGCAGGGAGCACACATGCAGGACCACCAGCACAGGGAGGATTTGGGGAAAGCAGCCATCTTTGGGGCACACAGGCATGCTCCTGCTCCCCATGCCTGGCTGTCTCACCAGCATCATTTTGCAGGGGAAGGAACAAAGCCCTGTGCCACCTCCACTTCTCACAGCCTCTGCTCCTATTGCAGGGGGAAACTAGCTCCATTCTTCCCTGAGTTCCTCCATCCATGCCAGGCAGGAACTGGGAGCTACTGGTGAAGGTAGCCCAGTGTGGAGGACCTGCAAAGTCACTGAATCTGGGCCTCAGTCTGGAACTAGCCACTTCATACAGCAGCCTACCACCACAGAGCCCTTCTGCACCTCCTCCAAAAAGCACCAGTACTTCTTTCCTTCGCCTCATTCAGCCCCACCACGCACATCCTGGACCACATCCTACTGCAACAGCACGCGCCAGCGGAGGAGTAGAAAGGCACACGCTGCGTGCTCAGGGCCAGCTCAAGCAGAGCTGATGGCAAGCACATTCCCACCTAGTCCTCCAGCGTCCCAGGATCCACCAGGAGCTGGCTCACCATGGTAGCAATAGCTTGTTCCCTCCCTGCCCACTGCACTCCTCTGGTCCCAAGAAAGCAGCACCATGCTCTGTTGGACCGGTTACAACTTCACACAACCACCTACCTGGGCCACATGACCCAAATCCAGTTAGACTCACGTGGGACATTTCCCCGTTACTGCTTCAGCAGCGGGTGACAGATCTGAGCCTCGCTGCGTTATAGCAGGCTGCAAATCTGATTTCCTCCCCCAAAAACTAGGTGTGTTTCCATCTGCCTTGACCCCCCTGCACCCTGCCTAAGGATGGAGCAACTGGCAGTTCAAACTCCACTGAGCATTAATCCATGTTTAAATCAGAAACCCAAATCTCTAATTTGCTTCATCCTGAAGTCACTTAAATGTAAGCAACGCTCCTGGTCCTACTTCTGCATTTATTTTTATGGCCGCAGGTATTATAATTGTTGTACTAACAGTGCTTTAGTTGCCATTATAAATGTACAAACTCACATGCCTATGTATGTGCAGGCACGCATCTGCACACACTCACTCTTCTACCTCTTGAGAAATGGGTCCGTTCCGCTTTCTTCTGCTACTGATAAAATATTGATTAGGGAATTTGAAAATCTGAAATGATTTAGGAGTCCCTGGATGGGAAACGTAATGTACTGTGCTGGTTGCATTATGAGCCATCCATCACCTGTCAGCAAGCAGCAAGAAAGTGACAGAATCAATACAAACGTGTCTGAAGATGGGTTTAACTCATTTCCCTTCCCCCTCGGGCCACGGCTGGAGCATCCCGGCTGGAGGAGAAGGGAGGCTTGGTAGCTAACACCAGGCCAACCTCAATCCACCCAAAGTGCAAGGGGGTTAACTCCTTCCTCGGCAGTCCACCCACACCAGGGCCAAGAGCTGAGGTGAGCGACCTCAGCCAAGGTTCCCGGGGAGCACAGCCAGGCCAGCCAGCCAGGAGTTGCTAATTCGGACCCCGAGGGCTGTGTTCAGCTGCCCCCGTGTCAGCACACAGAGCTGCTTGAGACCATCCAGGGTACCCAAGACCTCCATGTGCACTTGCATGGCTCCTACTGAGACTGCTTCCACTGACTTGAGCAGGTTACTTGACCCTAAAGCCTCTCACAGCTGGTAAATATTTTCAGCTCCTGCCTCCTCCAGCATACTTTGCCCTGTAGATCATTCCCAGGGACTCACACAACATTATACTGCTTTTGGAGGGACCAGGCTGAGCAGTGCCATGAATTCCTGCCTTGCTTCCCTATCCACTGCTGCCCGGTTCCTCCCATGTACATCCTCAGCATCGTCTTCCCTTCTGCATCACCTGCCTTCAGTCAGTAGGGCCTGATCCAGCTCCTCATTACACCACAGAGCTTGTTCCTTAAGTATCTGTTGTTCATACTAGGTCCAAGAGTCTTTTAAAATAAAAGAAGTGGCAGGGGGGCGGAATCCATCCGTAGGGTGATATATGGTCCTCCCGCACTTTGCAGATGGATTCAATTGGCCTGTGATCCTATTTTGCAGATTCCCTTAGAGCGCTGTAATTCATCCTGCAGGGCATTTCAAATGAGACCGGACAGAGCACCGGAGAAATGACAGGAGCCGAGCACCCTGCCTCGCTCCCCGGGAGCGGGCAAGGTGACCAGACAGGCTATCGCTCATGTGTTATTAGAGTTAATTATTCCGAGGGCACACCACAGGAGTGATGGCAGCACAAGGGCAGCTCAAACAAGGCCAACAGAGCAGCCTGGGCCCAGAGAGGCTGTTCCTAAAAGCTGCTCCTCAACTCAAGCCTACCCACCATGAACCACGTATGGCAGCAGCATTAATACTGACTGCAGAGCACACGGCATGGGATGAGGGATGGAGCAGGGGAAAAGGAACGCTCCACAGCACCAGATACCTTTTGACCTGTCAACCAAGGGGTGCAAGACCAAAACCCACTGGATGGGAGAAACAAGGATCTCCAAAGCCTGCCCAGGTCTCACCCCCTGACTGATTCTTCTCTGTCATGACAGGGGGCTGATAGACAACCCCTCTTGCCACCTTTCAAGGCTTCAGAGGCATCAGTGGCCAATGGATATGGCTGTGAACGCTCGTCTTCTACACAGGTCTTTTCTGCTCTGTTCTTCCTGCAAGGGTGAAGCTTCAGCCTTCAGGCAGAGACAAGCCACCACCTTGGCTTTAGGAGGTTCAGCCCTTCCACAGGCAGCAGAAGCAGCCAGAAGAGTGCCACAGCCCAGCTCTGCCATGTCAGCTGATGATGTGGCTGCAGGTAAAGCTTCTTGGAACCTTCTCATTTATTTTGCTTTTAATTCCATCCTTTAATAGACTGCAAAACCCTTAATGTGGGAGTCTCAACTACCACGTCTGTGCAATTCACTCCGGATACGTCCCTTCTACCTTACCATCCCTAATAGACTCTATAAATGGTTTCCAAATCCAGCAGAAGTGGTCTATTTGCTGCCTAGTATACCATGTAATCTTTTGCAGAGGTGGTATTGATCTTATTAAACCTGCAACCATTGAGTCCTCAGATGTGTCTCAGCTTTTGCTTTCCTACAGCAAAGAAAAGCACCTCTTCTGGCCCCAAAGCAACTTGCAGGGGACAGCACGAGCCTACCCTGATCTGGAGACAAGACAATCACTGCATTTCTGAGAACAATTTAATAGTCAGTTAGAGCCACAGCTGCAGGGTACTTAGTCAGAAGCAATACCCCGTCTCAAAAAGAAATGCCTGAGTCATTTTAACTGTAAGGGACAGAAATTAGGGACTAATTCAGCACATAACAATGCTGAGCCCAGAAGCGGCTCTGCTCATGGCTAATGGATTTTGCACAGTGAGATTGGCTCAGGGCTCTCAGCTCACCACTCCAGGACGCTCACAAGACTCATTCGGAGCCACCTTGCCAAATTTTTCTCACCCACCCACAAAGGAGAAACTCATGTGATTATTTGCACAGTCCTCTCCAAACAGCTAACCCTTCCCACAACACACAGGCTGGCTCTGGGTGGGAGAGGAGAGGTGCACAGTGCTGAGGCTGCAGGAGGAGGCTGGGCAATGGAAAAGGCATTAAGGCACAAAGCACGAAGTTGGAGCTCTCTAAAAAGTATACATATACACATCTATATATGCAGGTACATGAAGCTCACCTTTTTGGAAGGAAGGCAGCACCACGGTGTGCTGGGAAGGTAGAGGTGTAGAGCACAGTCTAACCAGATGCTTATCTGACAGAGCATCAGTGCTGGGTTACTTTTCCGGGCTGCCGTGGCAGCAGCATCTGAGGAGAGGACAGATGGCAGCTCCACAGAGCAGCGTTAGGACTATGACTAGTGTCTTCTAGACGAGGCTCTCGTGCTGCCAGCTCACAGCAGTCACTGGAGGAGGTGGTGATAAGTGGCCACTGTCTGGCCCAGAGGCGCTGGGGTGCCAAGCAGAGGGGAGACAGAGACGTGGCTTCCGCCCCTTCGACATTCGGGCTGCCCCAGTTGTGTCAGCCCCGCTCGTCAGCCCATCTGTCACGGGGCTGGTTCCTGCTGGGGCCTCAGGACCTGCAAAGGTGGCTGCACATGTTGGACTATTTATCTTCTCAGGTTGTTGGGACAAGGTGTCTGACAGACCTATTAGTTAGCCCACAAAGCAGAGCCCAAACACATCCTCAGAGAGGGGGACAGGGAATAACCCCAGGGAACAGGGCAACCCCATAAGTCACATGGCTCCCAGCACCCCAGGCCTCAGGGAAAGGTAACATAGCCTGAGCACTGAAATCCCTGCAAGAGGTACTTGGGGAAGAGTCCGGGAAGCTGAAGCTTTTGCTCATCATCTGCCATCTTTCCTTAGTCAAGAGTAAGTTGCCACTGTTAATGGTCAAGGATCACCCCCACTTTTTGGGCTGACCTTTCAAGCCTTGTCCTGGGATGTGCCCAGGCTGGGAGGTGGGACAGCAACATTTTAAAAACACACACTGCAGTCCCAGAGCTCTTCCAGGAAGAAGCACAGGCCCAACACTCACTTGTGCTAGAACCAAGACAATGCTGTGCCTTCGCTGGACTGGTAACGTGGAGATCTACACTATTCCTGCACCACCCCCAACTAATCATACAGTCTTCAAGGCAGCACATCATTGCTCTGGGAACCAGCCACCCACACACACACTGCTGTCTGTGAAGAGGAAGAAATATTGCTCCGACAGCCCGAAGAAAGAAGTCATCCATACCTACGTGATGTCTGTATGTCCTGGAAGCAGCAGTTTGGGACCTGCATCTCTCTCAACACCAGAGAAGAACCAGGATATATACAACAGTTCACCAAGGCGCTGAAGGAACGAGGGACAGGAATTAGCGGTTGGGTGACTAAGAAAAACAGTGTGCCACAAGTCCTCAGGACTCATCAGTGGGAAGTGTTGCCTCAGCAAGATAGCAAAAGAAGTGTCCTGCTCCCAAATCTGCCAAACCAAGAGCTCCTCCAACGGGTACAAAGTGTTCCCAAGCAATACACATACACCCAGGTCGTGCATCAGGGCAGCTCCTGACTCCCCATCTGTGCCAGCTTTTGGGTAGGGATCTCCACGTGAGTGATTACGAGACCATTACTCATCGTCACCCAAGACTGCCCACCTGCCCTGCCAACTCCTCCAGCAGACCAGGAACCCCGCCAGCACCAGGTCCAGGATCCACCCCAGCCGCTCAGGACACAGCCAGGAGCCAGACACTGAGCAAAGGCTTAGTAAAATGGAGCATGTCGTAGGTGGGGAGGAGGGGAGGCAGCTCTTTAAGCAAGTCATTCCAATTGGCTTGAGAAAACAGGTTGTTAAAATGATGGAAATAAATGGGTTGTTTGAGCAGCCTCAGAAATGCTTTCAGAGAAAGCTTCCAGGTAGGAACGTTGGTTGCAAATACTTATTAACTGCTCCTTCATTATCAAAGAGATGTGATACATATGTTTACATATTTTGATATGTTTTCATTAATCCTGCTTACTGTTTAATTCCCTAAACCTGCCCAGAACTGTCACCAAGTAACCCCCTAAACACAGCCTCAACTTCTGCACAGGCAGGCGTGGGCATTGGAGGAGTCACTCAAGCATACTGTACTGAGGAACACGCGTCGCCAGCGTTCAACCCAAAACGGCTCTTTTGATCACAGCCTCCCAAAAAAGGAGGGTCTCGCTTCAGATGGAGCGTGGTAGGGTCATTTACTCACCTTTGTCCACTCACGCCAGCCGCCAGCCAAGAGACCGTCAGTCCCTCCAATTCAACCTCCTGTCTCCAACAGCAACTGAGCTTGATGCTAATGGAAAGAGCTGAACAGAAGGTGGAACGCGGAGGTGTTTTCCCAGGACATTTCTTCAGCTCATAGCAGCCCGGCACTCACAAACTCCCAAGCTGTAAATCGCTCCAGGGCTGTGTTTGGGCCCATCATCAAGAGTTATCTGCCGTGAAATTGCCAAATTCCTTTTTAAAGGTTCACGATACTTTTTGGACTCCACAGCATCCCAGGACAACAAGTTTCCAGGGCTGAATTACTTCCCACACACATGCAGCATGTAATGCTGTTTGGTTTAAACATGCAGCCTGCTGTTTTCAGTAGCAAGCCCTGGCTTCTTGCCCTGCAGGAAACACCAAACGATTCCCTCCTAATCACCTTCTTGGGTGATTTTACAGGTGTCTTTCAAGTCTTCCTTGCTCCTGTTTCTGCTAAGTTGGTGAATCCTGATCTCGGCCATCCTCAGATGGAAGCTGCACCACCACTGAGTTAGATAAAGTATAAAGCACAGGTCCCTGCTCTGGCCATCTCCAGCAGCAACCTCAGCATGAGCAATGCACTCTGCTGGGACACGGGTTCTCCTCTGGGGCTCCTCACTTCCAGTGGAGGACCTGAAGGTCTGTTTATTTTAAGCAGGGCTTGAGAGACGCAGAGGCAGAGGATGGGTGAGAAGGATCCCTGCCCCTACACAACTGCACAGCCTGCCACAGGCCACTGCTTCAACAAGAGACAAGATCTCCCCCTGAGGAGGCCCATGCCAGAGGGATGCAGAGATTGTCACCTCCTGGCTGCTCGGGCAGGGGTTTCTGTCCAAAGCAGAGGCATCATGCTGACAGCCAGATCCCTGCAGGTTTCCACAGCCTCCATCACCCCGCTGGAAGCAGAGGGCCCCGCCAGCCCTCCTTCCAGCAATCCTGCCCAGGGACTGCAACGTTCCAGCTAGAAACTGCCCTCTGAGTATGCAAGAAGCACAACGACGTCAGTGTGATCTGCAAACTCCACCTGCCACAGAGATCACAGTCAGCCCACAAACACATTTCATTTTCAAAAGGAGCAAAGCACTGCCAAAAACCCCGGTGTGCCGCCAAGTTATGGCTTCTTCATCATTAGCACCTTCGCCTTAAGACTGAACACAGCACGGCTGGTGTTTGCAAGAGAAAATGGGAAATATCCTTTCTCCACACACGGCTGTTACAAAACACTTCATTGGAAGGGTAAACCCAGCAGGGCCCAAAGCAGATAGGCTCACAGGTACAAATTGGCAGGCATGGCGTATCTGATGGGCTTCATTCCCTGGCAAATATCTCCTATCAGCTCAAGCACTGAAAAAAAAAAAAAAAAAAAAAGCAGTTGCAGCTTTCTGTATACAGCGAGGACATTGCCTTGGTGTTGCAATTTTCATACCATTAGAGCAAAGACTCTGGGTCACAACAACCAGATGTGTTTCGGCATCCAAATGTGACGGCTCTAGGCCCTCAGCATCTCTGCAGAGTCCCAAAACAGAACCAAACTCTTTGGCACAGAAGCCAGTCCCTAAATCACCTGGGGGCAAAACCCAAATTCACCTCCCAGCCACACACCTTCCATAGACACCTCCGCCAGGATGGGCCAACACATTAGTCCCAGAACACCATACCCTGTTTAGTTCAGTCCTAACCCAGTGCCTACAAAGCCCACTGAGGAGTACATCAAAGCATGTCTTTTATCAGCATCCAAGTAGAGCCCACACACCGAAAGCTTTGGGCCTGTCTATATAGCCCATGCAGTATCTCCACCGCAGAGAGAAAGCAGCAGCAGGACTTTCCATGCGCACAGACCTTATCCCTCCCTCACTGCAACTGTGTGGTCCCGGGGGCCTTAATTAACCAGCACGCCTTCTCGCAGGGAGCTGCTCTGTGGGAACATTTACATGTTCAACTCCTTTGGACAAGTTCACAAGCAGGCGGCTAATCCTCTCCTAGGTCTCAATGTCATATCAATTTCTTGTTTGAAGCTGAGCTCTCTCCATCGGGTTTTTAAACTAATGAGATGCACCGAGGCCTTCAACTCTGGGAATATCAAATGCAGTGGGATTCAATTTCACTTGATTTTCATGTGGTTTTCCCTTTGTAATTAACACCAGACAGTATGCAAGGTCTCTTTATCCTACCACTAGATACAATCTCCACTCAAGACAAACATGTCAAGAAAGGTGACACTTTTACCCTATGCTGCCAAAGGTTTCTAACAATTTTTTTTCACCTCCATGAATATAATCCACATCCTCGAGGTAATACTCAGAACTTTAAATCTCCAGGAGCACTGCCATAGGTCCCTCAGGGCTTGCAGGTACAGCAGCCCCTCCTGCTTCTTACTCACGTGGATTATGCTCCAGAAACACTGGTGCATGGGCACAGGCTCAGAGAGGATTTTGTAGGTCAGCCTTTCCTGCTGTCATTAGGGGGCTAAGGATCTCCACTGTGTGTGAGCAAAGATGAGGAGGTATGAAACCATCCTGCACCCTTCCTAAAGGCAGCCCATTAGTCTTCCTACCATGGCAAATGTCCCTTTTCCTCTTACTTCTGCCACAACTCTCCCAGGTCATAGAACTGATTGCCAGCTCCCCACACACACGATGCTCCTGCACCAGCCAAGCTCTTCCACAAGTTTTTGGGGAGCAGAAGGGAAGGATCAGCCTTCTGATCTGTTCATGCCTCACTGTAAAAGGAAGCCAGTTTGAATAAGGTTGCCGGACACTGTGACAACAACACACAGCCATCGACTCCCACCTTTGCGCTTCATTCTTGGGTGTTAAATGAGGCAGATCAGCAAGGTCACAGAACACAAGCAGACTTTCTACACTGCAAAGACATGACAGCCTGCAATGGCCATAGCTTGGAGACAACACAGACAACACCCACCACTTTTTTTAAACTTAAATGAGCTTAGCTGTGCCATACCTAGCAGGATCTGCAGGAAATGTAATGCTCCTTTTGATCAGAGGAGTCGGAACAGTCCTGCTGTGTAGGAAAAGGCTGCAGAGCATGGTGCAAAAACCTGGTCAGCAATGGGGCAATTCCTACAGGGACTGGTACACAAAAGTATTGAGGGAGGATGTCCATTATTATAACCAGACACTGCCAAAATCCTAACACCCTAATCCAGCAGAAATCCCTCCAGGAGGGCCGCTGCGATCACTATGGCCAGGGAACACCCCAGGTTGGAGGGGAAGAAGATACTGCTCTAAGAGAAAGCAAAGCAGACCCGGCTTGCCCTACCCCAGGAGTGAAGCAGATTCTTCTCCACAGGTAAGAAAACAAGAGTCACCAACCATCTACCCCACATAGCTTGACCCTGAGCTCTCATTTCAGGAGACACAGAATCACAGAATCATCTAGGTTGGGAAAGACCTTGAAGATCATCCAGTCCAACCATTAACCCAAGAGACCTAAACCTGGGGTGCTCTCTCCAAGACAATCTTTTGGAGAGCAATTTTCCTGCCATTCAAGCACAGATACTAAACACGCTCTGTTAAAAGGCACAGTGCACTGCCTGTGTAATGTATTCCAGAACATATGTAAAAAGCCTCATTTTTCCAAAGACAACTGTTTTATTTACAAGGCCTCAGTTGTTATCCTGACTTTTCTACACAGGGTAGCAGAAGCTGGAAGGGAGTTGCCTGGATTAATGCAGCAAAAGCCCGCTTCCTGCAGACTCAAAATTATGCTCTTCCCTTGTACATATATACCAGCCACCATCCCATCCTTATGGTGATTCCCACCTGGTACCAGCAGCCCAGAGAGGCCACAGATGTTGCATTGCATCTGCCCTTGCCCCAATCCCAGCTCAGGGCCTCAGAGAACATTAGGTTCCATTAACCAGACCATTCGCCACAGGAAGTTGCAACCAACAAACTCTCCTGTACCTGCAGCACCCAAAATGTCCCCGTGAGTCCCTCCCCTGCTGATGCTCACACTGCTGTCCAAGAGCCTGCTTTAGAAAACGCCAAGCCACTCTCACGCTGCTGTGCCAGGAGCCCGCGAGTTCAAAAGTCCCGAGCAGCACCTCGGAGCAGAGTTCACGAACACTTTATTATCGCTCCATCACCGACTTCCCTGCACTGCCCAGCAGCTCTAAATGAGCCCTCCACTGCCGTGACAGCACCACAAGACCACCGAGGTTTCATTAATATTCATGTCCCATTGACACTCAAGCAAGCAATGAAAGCTTGCTTTCTACAGCAGATCATTAAGCGGGGGGAAATGAGTGACCTCTTAAGGTCAGCTGCATCACAGATGTCACCAGGAGCTGAAGGGACAGAGACAGGGTCATCACCCAGCATTTCTTTTAATAAATAACAGTTCTAAATGAGCGTGGCCTTGCCATGCCCAGCGGGACCCACTGAGACTGAAAGCATCTGGGAAGCAGATGCCCAAACTGCAAAGCCGGGCACGGCAGTGCCTCCTCTCAGCAACCCTGCCCGAGAGCGGCTGGGCAGCGGGATGCTGCTGGGCGGCAGGGAAGAAACATCTCACCAGCATCTCCAGGTGTTTAAGTCTGAAATAAATCACGGTGGTTTGTTCACAGTTAGCCCAGCTCAGTGGTAACACACTCACCTTCCTCTACAAGCTGGTAGCGTTTAAGAGCATCCCAGTGCTTCCTCAGTGCTACCGCTCAGGGTATTTAGCAGAGAGCTCCCTCCAGGCAGCAGTTACAACAATCCACGTAGCAGAGACTCGATCTCAGATTACAGGCCCTAATTGCTGCTATCAGTCAGAGTAACAATTAGCATCACCTTAATGTATTTCCAGTGCTCTCAGGAGAGGATGGGGAAGGAAAAGGGAGTCTTAGTCCCAGTTCACCTTGAGTTCACTGGGAAGCCACAAAAAAGCAACTCACCGGCAAACTTCCCAGGCACCTAATTTCCCCAGGATATTCACCAACTCTGAAACACCCAAAGCAGCACGTGGAAAAAAAAAAAACTCCTCCACCAACCCTCCTAAGCCAAGCAGACAGCTGCCCTACCTCTGCATTTTCACAGAGAGAGGCTAATGGAAGATCACATCTCACTGAAAACAAGACGCCCTCCCTGCTGTGAGAAGCCACCAACATCACCCACAGCCTCTGTTTTATTTTTAGCTCCTTCCTTGAAGCCTGACACCCAGCTCCTGTGCATCGGGTGTGCACCAGACAAGGTTGATTATGCCTCTTAACTCTTTTACAACTCGTGATCTCCACATCCTCATGGTACCAAGACTAAAAAGTGCAACAGGCCACATGCAAGCAAGAGAACTCCTGTACCCCCACACTCCTGGCTGCACACTGAGCTGCTTCTCCCAAGGGGATTTGCAGCACACTACCTCAGAAAAACTTTGCCACCTGACTCCTTACAACCTCAGGGGGCTCAAGAGTGGAGTCAGAAACTAAAGATGTGAGGAGCAATCCCCAAACCACAAGATTTATCTCCAAAAGTATTTGCCAGATCTGCAAATTTATACAAGCAAGAAGTCCCCTACATTTACCGTTTTCCTCCAAAAAGGAGTTTGCCTGATGAACAGGGCAGACCATGTTCAATCTCAGAAAAGCAGGATGTTTAAGGCCCAAGGTGAGAGCTTTGAGTACTGCTCAGGCCCTTAAAACCAATTCAAAAGACTGGAGGACAGCAAAAAGCCCTTACAAAGCCAAGGTGGCAACATACTGACTCCCACAAAGGGTTGCCCACCTAGCGCTACTGCCCACAGCGTCCTGTAGCTGGCACTGAGGGATGGGAAGGTGTATGGGCACAGGGCTACGGGACGCAGAGCTGTGAGGCCACCCAGCAGGGCCACAGCCCCAGCGCAGCCCGGGGGTGCCTCTCCCCATGCTGAGAGAGACAGAAGCATCCCAGGACCAGGAGCCCCATTCCCAGAAAATCTACTGGAATCATGTGCTGCAATCAGCCAAGACTCACCCCAGCGCAGCATCCCGGGCTCGGCCAGTCACTTCCACTTGCACAGCCCTGGGAACCAAACCCGGAGGCATCTGGCCCTAGAAGAAGGGAGAGCCAAGTGAGTTGCACTCCAAGTGCTCGTTTGCAGTGACTGCCCAGCCAGGCGCCTCCAGTTTTCAGCAGCCTCAATAGTCTTAAAGAAAAGCAAAGAGCCCCAGCGCTATGGAGGATCACCTTTTTGGAGGTGTTTTAAACAAAGTCACCCGCACGCTTGCCCACCTCCCCCAGCCCTCAGCCCTCGCAGCACCTCCCCAGGCCTGCTGAAGGCAGCCTGGACCTGTCACAAGCAGGTCATGGCCCCACAGCCACAAGTGGGCCCCAGCCCTGCAGCCTGCTGCAAACAGGCCTTGGCCCCCCCGACCATCACGATGGGGTGCAAGTCACACAGCCTGCTGCAAGCAGGGTTTGGCCCCAGAGCTGGTCACGAGTGGGCCCCAGCCCCACAGCCTGTCACAGGCAGATCATGGCCCCACAGTCCATCACTAGTGGGTCCCAACCCCAGGTTTCAGCCCCACAGCCTGTCACGAGTGGGCCCCAACCCCACAGCCTGCCACGGGCAGGTCATAGCCCCACAGTCCATCACCCAGGTTTTGGCCCCACAGCCTGTCACAGGCAGGTCATAGCCCCACAGTGCATCACTAGTGGGCCTCAACCCCAGGTTTCAGCCCCGCAGCTTGTCACAAGTAGGCCTCAACCCCACAGCCTGTCACAGGCAGGTCATAGCCCCACAGTCCGTCCCTAGTGGGCCCCAACCCCAGGTTTCAGCCTCACAGCTTGTCACGAGTGGTCCCCAACCCCACAGCCTGTCACAGGCAGGTTGTAGCCCCACAGTCTATCACTAGTGGGCCCCAACCCCAGGTTTCAGCCCCACAGCCCATCACCCAGGTTTCAGCCCCGCAGCTTGTCACAAGTAGGCCTCAACCCCACAGCCTGTCACAGGCAGGTCATGGCCCCACCTGTGTGACAAAAGGGTGCCCAGCCCCACAGCCTGTCACGAGCGGGTCCGGGCCCCGCAGCCCTACCAGCCCCAGCGCAGTCGTGGCCGGGCTGGAGGCGCTGCCGAGCCCTCAGCCCGCGCTTTACCTCCCCTCACCAGGCGGCCGCGAGCGTCGCACCGGGCCCCGCCTCCGGCAAAGGGGCGTGTTTAAATTAGCATGTGGCGCAGTGCACGCCGGGTAGCGCCGGCGCCTCACCCTGACCGATGAGGCGGCGGCGCAGTGAGTACATATATAGGAGGGCGGGTGGAGGGGAGGAGGTCCGGGGGAAGCTCACCGCCGAGGCCACGCACGGGGTGCGCGTCACCCACGCCCCGCCTCGGGGAAGGTCTGAGAGAAGGGCCGGCAGCGGCTCCAGCAGAGCCCCGCCCGCGAGGGGCGGGTGAGCCACCAGAAAGGGGGTGGCGCCGCGGAATCAGGCCCAGCCTGGGCAGGAGAAGCCGGCGCCGGCTGCGGGGGGGATCTCGCTCCCCCTCCCGCCCAGCTCGGCGGATGCTCGTGGCCCCGCGGTGCTTTGAGACAGACTCACGGCCGGCGTCAGTTGAGTCCAATGGGTGAGGTGGGGCATCGCCCTACAACCCAATTCAGACTACTCTCCCCCGGACACCCTTTTCCTGTCCCTCACCCCCATTCTACATAATTTAACCCCCCAAAACCCCCCATTCTATATCATTTAACCCCTCAACCCAGTGGCAGAGGCTGGGCCCGAGGCCCCGGACGACGCGATGCGTCGTCCGGGGCCTCGGGCCCAGCCTCTGCCACCCCAGGTGAGAATAATCACAAACACCATTTTGTTTAAAAAACAGCGTTGATTTCTGCCATCCTCTCCCCAGACTTCTCCAGTCACAGAGCGGGGGGGTAGCGCCGCTGGGAAAGCAGCCTGGGCTGGTTGGGTCGAGAGGCAGCGGCGAGCTGGGAAGTAGAAGGAGATGATGTAAGGGAGGGTTGTACCCCAAAACATGGAGCTGCAACCCCCCAGCCATTCCCTCCCCTATCACACCCTCCCCATCGCTGTCTTCCCCCAATTTATTTCCTTATAAACACCAAACCCTTAATACCCCAGCTGGGCATCCCCTATATCCCCCCACCCGTAGCAGGTTGCCTGCAATCTGGCATCACCCCCAAAACAGGGAGTCACACCCCCCCACCCCCAAAAAGCCAGGAGCCACCCCCAGCCTGACCCAGCAACACCCCAAGATGATGCTCTCACCTGAGAGACCTGGACAGGGTTGAAGAGAGGGACTGTCCCAACCGGTGGGGGAGAGTTGCGGGAGCCGGTCTGGAAGGGGTGCAAGGAGAGAAACTTAACAGCTACCCCCCAATTTCAGAGCCACGCCAAGCAGAGAGGTGTCCTGGACCACCCCCATCACACAGGAATACACCCCCCTCCTCTCCTCACCTGCTCTCCTGCTGACTCCCCACCATCTGCATCCCACGAGCCTTTCATCTCAATGGACACTGGTGTAACAGGAAAGGTGTTTTCACCTTGCAGTCCTCCTGGGGTATCCAACCAAAGAAAAAAAAAAACCCTTAAAATTAAGAGGAGCAGCTTCTAAAAGGCTGACGGGGAGAGGGGACCCACGCAGCATTTACCAGGGTTTCTGGAGGGAGGTTGAGCCAAAGGGCTTGTCCCAGCCATGAGAGGGGCATCGGGTGGGGATGGCGACGTCCGATCCTGAAACGACATCCACCCATTTAGAGCAGAAGCTCCTTGCATGGCAAGAAGACCTCTGCACACGATATCACACCGTGCTTTTGGGGTACCACTATGCACCCATCCTGCTGGAGAGGTACCCCAAGAGCTACATGCACCCAAGCTAAGGGGGAGCTACAGGGTGAGGGCAAGCAACCCCTGTCACAAAGCTAAACAACTTGGAGAGCTTAAAATTAGGCAGGAGGCTGGGCACCAAGCCTGTGTACAGGGTAAGGGGCCACCAGGGTCCATAGGTCCCCCTCTGTACCTCAGATCGACAGCTAGCTTTGGAAGAATTTCTCAAAATTTCCTGCTCTGGGACTGTAGGTCTTTCTCAACCAGGAGGAAACTTCCAGCAGAGGATCTCGCTCTAACATCTGCCTCCAGGCCCACCATCCAGCTGCAGCTGGGGATGTGACACCCCAAGGACTCAGCCAGGACTGGGGTAACCACACATGGCTGCTTCCCTGTCTCTGCTGCACTTCCAATTAAAGAGGTTTTTCCTTCCCTTCATCTCCTACAACCTGCCTGAGCAGTGCTGCTCGCAGCTGCTGCTTTCCGCTCCAGCGGAGGGCAAACGATCCCCACAGAGTTTGCCAAGCGCTCGGAGGACCTCCAAGATCAAAGAGGCTTTATAAATTTACAATTATTACTAATCAAGGATTCACTTCCACGCTAAAAGGGCTCCCGGTCCTGCCCTATCCCTACACAGAACGGTTATGGCCATGCATAGTGGGTGAAGGGGGACATGTGTCACCTGTCCCCATGGCTGTAGCCCTGGGTGTCACCTGGGGACAGGACAGCCTTTCATCTCTTACCTGTAGTCCCGGTGTGGGGGAGTCCGGGGCTGTCTCAGACACAGCTTTAGGAGATGTTTCCTTGGTGGGCTTCGACCGAAACCAGCCAAACCACCTGAATCCAGAGCTCTGGGAAATGGAGGTTGTCACAGTCAATGGAAATGGGTGAGAAGGGGAGGATGTCAGGGCCACCCAGATGCCCCCTGCACCAGCTGGGAGCAGGCACTGTTTTGCCCAGGTCAGGGACAGGCAAGCTCAGAACACAAGGCTTCATGTCAGCTCTGGCATGCTCACCTTATCCTCACCCGGTTTCACTGCCTCTGCTGGTGCCGGCTCTTCAGCAGTGTCTTCAGCTGCACTCTCTGAGGAAGGCCGGCTGTCATCTTCCAAGGAGATGGTGGAGCTCTCCGAGATGGTCCGAGCCCTTGCCTTTAACTCCTCCTGGCATCAGAGATTGGAGCTGCCACTTGGTGTTCCCAGAGGAGCCGCCTCAAGCATGATCAGAACATCCCCGGGACTCCTCCATGCCAGGCTTGACGGATAGAGTCCCCAGGGACCCCCCGCATCCCTTACACAGCAGGCGGGGAGGGATAGCACCCACAGCAGGGTGCAGCAGGAAGCCCATGGTGCCAGAGGTAGGAGGCTGGAGAGGGCTACCCCAACCTGTCAGGTCCCCGAGGGGACGGCCGGCACCATGATGGGGGGGTTCCGTGCAAGTTAAGTGCGCAGAAGGACGAGCTAGTGAGTCCCAAGTGCCCCTGGGACCCCCAACGGGATGGTGTCCCTAACCCCTCTGACTCACCTGCTCTGCTGGGAGGGATGGCTGCACCCCCCCTGGGAACAGAGGGGTGCCCCAGGGCTCCCCGGCTTCTCCTGTGGAGCAGAGGGAAGGATGCAGTCAGGGTTTGGCCCAAGGAGCTCCTGCCATGTCTCAGAGGGCTTTTCAGTGCTTCTATCACCCCACTCCAGAGTGAGGCCACGTGGCCAAGATGTCCCCTCAAGAGATGCAATAAGGCCATTCTGGTCCCTGTCCCTGCCAGCACCAGGGACACGAGGTGCTGTACTGGTGCATCTCAGAAACCTGCCTCGCACTGCTGGATGTGAAGCTGGTTTTCCCACCTGGCAGGGAAGCAACAGCACTGCCGCCGACCTGTGGCTGCCCTCCCTTGCTGCTTGGGGCGAGGTCTGCCAAAAATGAAGCCCCACCTGCCCAGGGCAGCCAGCGCTGGCGGACGCAGTTTGCACACACAGTGCCGGGACATGCGTGGCTCCACATCTGGGCAAGGTTGGAGGGAAACAAGGCGCTGGGTGAAGGCAGTGCTGGCAGGGAGCAGTGTCTGAAGTGGCACACGTGCCATAGGGGACCACACTTCCCCAAGGGACACGCCATCCCACTGCTACTAACTGGGGACAGGCATTTTTGCATAGAAACAAGGCTGGAGCACTTACCTGTGCGTGGCACCACCTGCGGAGGGGCCTCAGCAAAATCCCCTCCCGGAGGGGTGTCCATCCCTGGGCCGAGCACAGGGGGCTGCAGCTCTTGCCCAACACTGAGCAGCGGCGATGCTGCGACCTGAGCAGGTACTGGGGGCTGGAGAGACACGTCCTGGTGGGAGCTGGGTCCCTGGGGTGGCACAGGCTGGTACCACTGGTCATACTGGTGGCCTTCACTTGGGGGAAGCTCAAGGCCAGGTTCTCCATCTGCAAAAAAACCCCAAACAACCACAAAACCCCACACCTCAGGAGTTTACTCCAGTGTTTATAATTTCATCGAGCTGTTACACAGAATTCTCGCCTTTTCCATTATACATCAGTGGGAGCCGGGAGGTGAGGAGGGACCCCAGGGACCACGCGCGGGTGAGGGAGGAGGCAGGGCACTGCGTGGCAGCGGGGACCTTTCAGAGGCTTCGAGGAAGGTGGGCTGTGAAAGACCAGAGAGAAACCTCCTGGGAACATGCCTGAGGTTGCAAACAAATTCAGAAGAGGAATGCTATAGAAGCAAAGAGACCAAGCACAAGCAGCACACACCAGCAGTTCAAAGGAGCCCAGTGCCTCCAGCCTTTGCTTCCACTCCTGCTGCACACCCTGAGCACTGCAAAGCTGCAGCCTTCCACAGCAGCGCCCACAGATGAGTTTCTTGCTTTAGGCAGATTTATTCAGGGTTGTGGTTTGTTTTGTTTGAAAGGCGGGTTGAGCAAGTGGGGCTTGTTTTATTTAACACACACATTGCTCTGTCTGATGTTAGACGTGGTGCAGGCAGCACGCTGCCTTTGGTCCCAGGTGCCTGTTCCAGCTCTGCAGTCTCCGGCCAGAAACATGCCGGGCACTGGGAAGTTTCTCTCCCATCACTGTGAGTCATGGCCAGGCAGGACCCAGACTCTATGGATCTGAGCCTGGGGACAGAGTATGGCACCTCTTGGATGCAGTGTTACAAAACCCTTTGCTTTGCTGCCAGCATCACTTCCAGCCTGCCTTGGGTTGGCTTCACACCCATGAGCTGCTCCTGCACAGCCTGGAGATGCTCGAGATCCACAGGGAGGAGGATGGATGCTGCCCGGCAGGCTCAGCCAGAAAAAGTCAGTGAGAACAGCCCAGACTGTAAGGATGGAGAGGGAGATTGCTGTGACCACATGAATCCCAGCTTGGCACCTTCATTCGGGCTTTGTTTTTCCAAGGTGGGTGAATTCAGCACCAAGCCAGCTTTCTCTGCGTGCAGGCCCCTCAGATGGCGACTCAGGATGGCCTTCTCAATGAACAAAAGGGCCAAGCATCAGGAAAGAGTTGCAGAGACCACATGGAGCAGACCTGGCCACTAGGAGAAGCCATCCTGTCATACCTGTGACTTTTTTTCCAGGGAGGGATGATCATAGTCTCAGCCCTGATAGCAGCAGAAGGCAATCAGGATTGATGATCCTTTTTACTGCCTGGGAGAGCTCTTTGAAGAGGCATTTGGCAGCAGCAGGGAAAGCTGATAGGAAGAAATGGCTTGGAGGAATTTGTCATGTTTTAAACTGTCTGCACCAGCCTTTATTCTCCACCCATCGGTGCCGGTGTTCCCAGCAGAAAGCTAGATCGGGGCAGCAGCAAGGAGCTGTGGCGGGGCATCCTGCTGATGGCTGTGAAGCAACGCCGATGGGCCAACAGCCTCTGCCTTGTCCATGGAGCATCCCGATGGACCAGCTAGGAAAGGAAAGCTCTCCAGCCCTTCCCTTGACAGCCACCCACGGGAGGGTCATGTCCTCATCTCAATGTCTCTTGACCCTCTGGGTGGACTGTCACTGGAGGGGGGATTCTTGGAGTCATCAAGAGGCAAAGCAAAGGGATGAAAGAGGCAGTGGGGAAGGGGAAACGCTGAGGCTTCACCAACAGGCATGCTGCATGCAGCCTGGCATGCAGAGGGATGAGCTCCTGCCCGAATCTTTGCAAGTGTGAAATCCCTTTCGTTCAGCTCCAATTTGCATCCTCAGAGGACTGCCTGGGAACCGGGCTGTCTACCCCAAGGCTCAGCCAGGAGGCACGTGCTTCATCCAGCCACCCACCGCCAGCCCCCCTTCTTCTCCTCCCGCAGCGCCCACAGGGACTCCCGAAGCTGCGGTAATTAGGCCAAATTACTCAGACTTGGTACGGAGGGCACGAGCATCAACCCCTCGGTTTGCAGCTCATCCCTGGCATCCCCGCACTAGAGGGATGCGTCCAGGCAGAAGCAAAATTTTGAGCTCTGGGGGGATGTAAGGAGCAAGGAGCAGCTGCTGAGAAATGCTCCAGGGAGCAGGGAGCTGCCTCCCAGCCCGCGGCAGCACAGCTCCACATGTGGAGAAGCCTGCTGTAATGATTGCAACCTGCTGCTTCATTTTCTTTACCTGCCATCGATGCGGCAGCCCAGGAGAGCCCTGGCTGAGTGGGTGTCACCTCTGGACGAGGGTCATCTTCCACCTGCAAGGAGTCAGAGGGAAAACATGATAAAACAGATGGAAAAAGGGGTGGTACAGGGCAAAGACTAAGGCAGCCACAAAAAAAGCGCATGGTGCTGCATGGAAAAGCATGGAAAGCATGGTGCTGGTGGGTCTGGGGCTCACAACCCACCCTGAGCTGTGGGTGCCCAGGTTATAGATGACACCCGTACCAGCACCGTCACAGCTCTTCTCCTGCAAGTGAAGGGAGCTGCAGCGTCACCGCCCTGCTGAGAGCAGGCAGGAGGGGAAACGGGAGGCAGAAAAGGGCACAAAACCAAAAGCAGGCATGAAACCTGAATGAAGAGCATTAATCCAAGAACCAGAACACAGTTAAGGGACTCAAGAGCACACATCTGCAAGGTGATGCCTCACCAGTATCCTCTGCAACATCCTTACTGCAAGAGGAGATCGTCATTTACCCACCATCCCTGACTGCCCTCCTTGAGCCAAGACAAGGAGTATTTTGCCCCGCACAAAGCTCTTTAGCCCTCACTGCTCACACCCTCGGGATCTGCAACCCTCCTGCTGAAGCTGCAGGTCCCACAGCAGAGACCGCACCTCTGAGCTCACGAGCCAAGGGAAAAGGCACCTGAGTAACAACGGCCTTGGAACCTCCATACCCATCCACTCGGATTCAGGGCAGAGGAAGAGGATGCTCCTGCAGACAAACCACCACACAGACCAGCTGCCCCACAGCACCCCCTGTCCTCCTTACCTCCCACTCCCGGCAGCAGGCTCGGAGCTGTACCAGCCAGTCAGGCTCCAGCATCTGGTCCTGCTCCGGCATCTCCAGGAGCAGAGGGTCAGAGAGCTTCAGCCGCTCGGCTAGCTGTGGAGCCAGGAGGGCAACAGAGCTTGTCACACATCTCATCTCCGCAGGGAAGAGACCAGCCCTTGCAGCAATTGCACAGGGCCAGGCACACAGGCCCGGGGGAAAATAGCGCCAGAGCTGCACTTCTTCATAATACAGGGGTAAAAGTAATACCAGCCTCTTGTGCAAGACTTATTCCCTCTCCTGCATTGCCACAGAGAGGTGCTGGCCCATCCTGTGCCCTGCAGAGTGCCTCTCAGTAGAGCCACCTCAGTTACCTCCAGAGATGTCAAAGTACCAATGTCAAAGAGGCTCTTCCCATCAGAGAGGCAGGTAACCACTACCATCCTTTTCTCCTCTGAGGGAAACGAACACCTTTAATCCCACTTAACAGCCAGCCCGGAGCACCAGCAGGTTTGCAGGACACCCCACCAGGAGCCCTGGAAACAGCCCAGCTCCCAGGGCTGTGCATCAACCCCTCACCTACCCTACAAGGACGGATGGGAGCTGGTAGGGTTTGAGCCGAGGACTCACCCAGCCGTTTCCTCACCTGGCTTTGCAACAAACGTTACCATCACTAATAACCACCCAGAAAACAACAAAAATGCAGGGTTGGGAGGGACTTTCTGAGGTTACCTAATCCATCTGCCAATGCTCAAGAAAATCCTGTGTGCCCACACCAGCCCATGTTTGTCTGATTTGCACTTACAAATCTCCAAGGAGAAGATTTCACAGCCTCCCCAGCCTGTCCTGATGTTTAATGTCCTTAGAGCTAAAGAGTTTTTTCTTAATATCTAAGTGAAATCTTCCCTACTGCAAATTAAGCCTCTTGATTCCTGCTCCCACAGAAGCTGCGGGGACAGTCAGGCACCATCCCCTGAAAAGCAGCCTCCTGCATGCCAGAGGGCTGTT
The DNA here is from genome assembly GCF_031877795.1 of Strix aluco. Lineage (NCBI taxonomy): Eukaryota > Metazoa > Chordata > Aves > Strigiformes > Strigidae > Strix > Strix aluco. The sequence goes on along the minus strand of NC_133938.1, from coordinate 31,494,611 downwards.
ATCACATCCCCCATACCCCTTCCTCCCCCAGCATATCTTGCCTGGAAAAAATAACCCCGAGGCCTTCTTCAGAGGTCATTTCCCCTCAATCTCTTATCACCCCTGCTCTTCTCTTCTGCGTTTGCTCCAATTTGTCCCTGTCTCCGAGCGCAGCGTCCCAAACACAGCACGGTGCCCCAGCCAAGACCCCCGAGACCCAAGCATGGGGGGATTATCACCTCCTTGTCTCACACATGCCGTTCTTGCTCTCACAGCCCAGAATAACATTATAACATTGGATCTTTTTTTTTCTTTTTTGCAAGAGCATCCTGTTATCATGCTGCTGCTCGGTATTTTTTCCATGCTCCACTATCTCCCCCAGGTCCCTCTCGGCAGTATTGCTGCTCTGTGTTTAATTTCTCCTGCAAGAGCAGGGTCTGTGCTGCCCTGGCTGCCGCCATCATAACAACATGCGGCTCCAGCTACCATCAGCAAAGCAACAGGCTCTTCTGGGGCGACCCATCCCACCAGCCCAGGGTGAGACGGAGGGCTCCCTGCAGAGCTAAATCCCAGTCTGGAGAAATTGCTTAGACAAGGATCCAGTTTTAAGACAGCTGGATGAGGGGAGATGACGCTCAAAGCACCACTTCTTATCCGAGTCTTTACTGAATTTTCTCTTACTGGTATCGACCCATTTCTCAGGCATTTATAAAGCTCCCTCCCCGCTCCTTCGCACCCATTTATCTTCTATGTTTTGCTATGAGGCTGCCACATCAAGGGCCACCACAAGCCGTCTAGAGGTGACGTTGCAGCTCAGCCACACAAGTCTTGGCTATCCCTCCCACACCAGTCCCCATCAGCCAGTTCTTCCTGTTCCCAAAGTTTTTTAAGACAACGTCCAAACCAGCACAAAACACACTTCCTAACTCCAGGAGGTTACACCTAGAGATCACCCACGCAGCTGCACTGGCCACAGAGACTGGCCATGGAGAGTGGAGTAACCCAACACCCAGCCAGGAGCTTGCAGTACCTACAGACCCACTGTCCCATCACTTTGCAAACACACATGTGTTCCTCCTAAATCAATTGCAGGAAAGAGGAAATTATAAGCATGATTACTCCTAAACGGGGGGAATGTTTAATCCAAAAGCTAATGTGCACTTTGATTCAATATTAATGAACCAGCACCTGGTTGTATATCGTCCCCAGCTTCAAAAGAGGGGAAGTCTTAATCAAACACTAATGTGTATCATAATTTGTAACACAGCCTAAAACATCAAAGACAAGAGCGTCTACAAATGCACTAGTTTTTCAGATGAAAGTGTGTTCTCCCAGGAGAAGCATTATCCCCAGCAGAACAGCAGATCTGAGAGGCTGTTAGACAGTAAATAGGTTTTGACGACGGGGTGGGGGGGCTGCGCAAGCCAAATTTTGGACTATTTCTGCAGCACCCGCTTCAGACAGGCATCCTCGCTGCCTCTCATCTCACAGCACTGTGGCTTTTGCCGTCCTCCTGACAGAGGAAGGCTTTGAGCGGCCTCAGCACTGCCCTGGTGATGTGCATGGAGTGGGCAGATCCACTCTCCCAAGAGCCTGACCTATCCAGGGGACTTGGGACACTTTGCTTCACCCCACCCCACCCCAGCTCATGAAGCAGAGGAGCTGGGCTCAGTGCTACAAGCTGGGACATGCTCCGATTCACTGTCACCCCAAAAGAGCCCCTGTCAGGTAAATGAAATTACGGTATGATGTGCCGGAGGGGAAATGTCAAGCACTCACACTTGAGCTTCTTAAGTTGGTGCCATTTAGAAGTTCAAAAAGCCTCTCCAGAATAAAAAACATCCTTTGCTTCCAAATAACTCTGCTCCTACTTGGCAGTCAATGCAATTCCTTTGTTTTCTACCCTAAATCCATGGGTATTAGAGACCTCATGGAGGTGCTGGCTTTGCTGTACTTGGCACACACCAGACAGCAAACCCTGGGGGGCTGCTCAGAGATGCCAAGCACCCCCAGTCACGGGAAACCCCAAGAATGTTTCCCACCACACCAGGTCCTGAATGGGTACCACACCCTGCCGAGGACAAGACTCACCTTCATCACTTGCTGGGCCAGGACGGGGTGGCTGGCCAGATCCTGGCTCAGGAGCGCAGTGGCGATCTGCTCACAGTATTGCAGGGCCTGGGCTGGGAGCCCGTAGTCGGCCAAGCGAGAGGCATAGAGGAGCTTGTACGCCTCGGGAGAGGGAAGCAGAGCAGACATAATAGGTGAGCAAGGAGATATGCCATGACAGAGGGAACCCACAGGCAAGGGCATCATCCCAGCATGACTCAGAGCACCCTGGATCATGGGTTTCATCACCCAGAGGTCACCTGCGACTTAGGGACACCCCCACCCATCCCCATGGGGCCATCCAGCCTTGCTCCCCAAACCACAGCGCTGTCACAAGGCCAGACTAGACCAGAGCCAGCAGACGGGCAGCAGGGAGAGGACGCCAGCCCACCACCTTCATTTATCCACCCGATCTGTGCAGCGCCCGAGGCAGCGGCAGCTGGGTGCTTATTTGTAATGTGAAAAGCCTACCTATTATAATCGCAGAGAGTAGGAAGGCAACCAGACCTGAGCAAGCACTGATCAAACACACCATGCCCCAAGCCCTGCCCAAAGCCCTGCCCTGGAGGAGCCCCTCAGCCGGGACAGCCTCCCCATCGCTCCCAAAGCTCAGTGAGGGGACAAGCCTTGGAGAGCAGTCCGAATGGCTGGCTTCAGGGGGATGGATGCATGTTTAGGGGCAGGTCTGAGCTGCTGCACCAGATGTGTTTGTGCATGTCGGCTACCTGGAAGGGAAGCAGGAAGGATTCACGCTGTCGTAGCTGCTGGCAGTACTCGAAGATTTCCATCCGCTGGATGGCCTCTGTCCTGGCAAACTGGGCAAACGCCTGACTGCAGAGGACAGGGGTAGATTCAGCAAACAGCAGCAGAGCTCTCTCCCCAGACAGCCCCACACACAGATTCACAGCTCCACCACTGTGCCAGTGTGCAGCTGGAGAGGCCCAGAGCAAAGCTCACAATAAGAGCACTAAAACCCCACAAACAGGGATTGCTTTTGCATAACAGTGAGATCCCTAGGATGGGGAGAAGGTAGGACACTTTGCTCTGGCAAGAGCACCGCCTCCTGGGCTCGCTCACCGGTGGTTGCTGCCCAGCAGAGCCATGCGGTCTGCCTTCGCCCCAAAGTAACCGAAAGGAATATCTGCCATCAGGTAGCAAAAATGAGCTGCTTCAACTGCTCCCCTGCCAGCTGGATGGGAGGTAAAAAAGACAAACATTTAGTCCAGAGACAAACATTTAGTCCAGAGAAAGAGGTCACTGTGTGCTCAGCATTGCTTTGGAGGCCTCCCAGCTCACATGAAAACCCAAATCCAACTGCCCCACTTTTCTTCCCTGTCCATGCAGACCCTGATACCTCCTTTCTCCCTGTTTTTCATCTGTTTACCCCAATTGCTGTTTTCTGTACCTCGGAGAGGGTTTAGGTTTAGTGGTAGGACCAGGGGAGCCTGAGCAGGGTCCAGCTCCAGCTTCAACTCTGCAGGGTGCCATTATTGGCATGAAATCCCCAGGAGTCCCTGCCACCAGGAAAAAGCCTCAGTTCCCACAGTTACAGATGCGCTCCCCGGGTCCAGCTGCTCCAGGTGTCTCCATGAGAGCAGCTATGGCTGTGCCTGAGCCCGACTTATCTGTCAGCACGAAGGGCAGCGAGATCTATCAACGCCTCATCCCTGCCACCACACAGGCACTGCAGCTCTGGGGGTACAGACACGCATCCCCCATCTCAGCACCGACGCACATCCACGCCAGCATGTCCACCCACCATTACAAGGCAGTGGGAACAGAACTGCTCACAATGGCCTCAGCTCACCCAGAGTGTCTCCCATGGTGATGATGGCTCGGCGATTCAGCTCCATGTCTCCCACCTTGTTGGACAACATTACGGCCAGGTGAGGCCTCCAGTCTCCCCACGTGGCATCCCCACAGTACTGGAGGGAGACAAGAGGAGAGCGAAAGTGAGCAGAGATGGTCATTACAAGGTGGGTGTCACAGGCAGGTGACAGCACAGGGGTACACGTGTCGGGGCCAGCCTCTTGCTCACAGACCAGCGCTGACTGAGGGATCCTTCCTGACATAAGCTGGAAGAGGGTCTGCAGGGGGTCATTGGTGGCCAGTGTGCTGGTGAACCTGTGAGGAGACAGCAGAGATAGGGCTGCCATGCCAGGACCCCAAACACTCATTCACCTCCAAGGGCATATCCCAAACACCCCAGGAAATCCTGAGGGACTTCCAACAGATGACAGAAAAGAACATCAGCCCACCAGGCTGATGATCTGCATTACCTCCAGAGCAGGCAAGTCTCCAGGACAACGCTGGATAAAACCTCCTTAAAAGGATTTTGTTTGCACAAGACAGAAAATTTCTGTTTAATTCTCCCCGAAGGGATCAACCTGATCCAGACTAAGTACGTTAATCCCACCAGAAAACGATCATACAAGTGGGATGAACAACTCAGACCAGGCTGGATCACGGTGAGGATGGCTTAGCTCGCCCTACCCCGATGGCTGCCTTTGCTAGGGCAGCAGGGGCAAAGCCAAAGGCTCAATAAATCCGCCCCACATCTCCAGGGAATGGCTTTCCTTCTGCTTTCCAGCCCCCACTTGGTTTCTTCTTTCCTCGGGATGTCCAAAGAACTCAGGCCCATCTGGATGGATGCCCCCTCTTCCCTTTGCCCTCTCTCAGAGGGTCCATCTGAAATCAATGCTCTTTTTTCAGTGCTGAAAGCTGAGGACACCCAAAGGGATAACACACTTGGCAAAGCCAGTCACAGAGAATCAGACCTTGCTTCTCCAACTTACCCGGTGAGCACCCAGCTGTAGGTTCGAGGGTCCATCTTGCTGGAGAGGAAGAGGGCATGGCCCCACAGCTGGTTTCTCATGGCCCAGACCAGAGCATCCTGCAGCCACAGTGGAGAAGAAAAAGAGTTTCCACTAACTCCCCCACCTTCCTCAGCTGCCAGGGGACCCTCTGCTCATCCAGCTCAGAGACGAGCTCTGATGACTGCTCTGATTTTAACTAAAACCCTCCAAAAAAAACTCTTCCACATTCACAAAGGCCCCTCTATTTTTCTACCTTGCCATGATGGCAAGAACTGGGACCTTCATAGTAATATTGTCTTTCCTGGAGTACCAGGTCTGTGCTGCCTGTTAGCTCTCAAGGCCCCCACTGTGGGATCCCAGGCTGAGCACCCAAGCTTCTCTGCATCGAACCTGTGCCTTTGGTATCCCTTGAGATGACAGAATCATCTAGGTTGGAAAAGACCTTGAAGATCATCTGGTCCAACCATGAACCTCACACTGACCGTTCTCAACTCCACCAGATCCCTCAGCGCTGGGTCAACCCGACTCTTCAACCCCTCCAGGGATGGGGACTCCCCCCCTGCCCTGGGCAGCCCATTCCAATGCCCAACAACCCCTTCTGGACAGAAATACATCCTAATATCCAGTCTAAACCTTCCCTGGCGCAGCTTGAGGCCATTCCCTCTTGTCCTATCACTTGTTACTTGGTTAAAGAGACTCGTCCCCCCCTCTCTGCACCCTCCTTTCAGGGAGTTGCAGAGAGCGATGAGGTCTCCCCTCAGCCTCCTCTTCTCCAGACTAAACCCCCCCAGTTCCCTCAGCCGCTCCTCAGAAGACCTGTGCTCCAGACTCTTCACCAGCTTCATTGCCCTTCTCTGGACACACTCACATAGCTGCAATTAAACCTGCGGTGCTGGTAAAAGCCTCTGCATCTTGTCTTCATTCAAGGCCCCATCCCAGCTCCCAGTGGTGGGAAATCACTGCCATTAAGCCCTGTTGTACAAGCAGCTTGCAGGGTTGATACCACAAAAGTCATCCCTGTGTCCTGGATCTGACCCGCCGCTTACTTTCTTCCTGCCATAGTAGAGGAGTTTGGTGAACTTCTCCACTATCTGTGCCTGTGTCTCCACAACAGGAGGGACTTCCCCCGTGATGAGGTCCAGCGTCCCTGGCTGACGCGCCATCCACTCATCATCTGTCAGGCCGATCAGGTTTGCTGTGGGGTTTTGCCTCTTGTACTTCTCCTGGCGCCTGCAGTCTTTCATCAGCAGCTCGGCCGTGTCTGAGCCCACCATGGACTGCAAAAGGGAAAGTGAAGAGCGAAGTCCATGGAGGCTGCCCCATAAGTGAAGGCTGACGGTGCTTCCAGTCCAATAGCCTATCCTTGTCCCAGCACACCTCCCCAACAAGACCAGCCTTGGCCACCAGTTCACAGTCTTGGAGGGCAAAGGGTTCAGCAGAACTAACAAGACCTTTCACAGCACTCACTCTGAAGATCGCATTCATCTGCTTCCAACAAGGAGCCACAGATTAGATTGGGAGGATTTCATTGGGTTAAGGGAATAATCCCCTTTTAAGCATAAATGCTGGCTCCTTGGCGAAGGTGGCAACAGTCCCTTTCACAGCTGCTGTAGCATTGAGCTCTTGGTAGTTCACAAGAATGAAAAGCAATCCAGTAGAAGAGTTTGCTCCAAATATCCAGGCAATACTAAACTGATTGATGCTACTGTGAGAATGGGATGCTTTTAAGGTACACCCCCCTGAAAACAGCAACTGGTTCAAGAGGCACACAAGGGGCATATAAATTGTTTCACTTCTAAGAACAAGAGAGTCAGCTCCTTCCCATGGGACACCTACCCCATTCTGCTGGCAGAGGAGGACCAGGAGTTTCCAGAGAAGAGCTGAATCTCTGCCTCTCTGTGTTGAGAGATCACAGCTTGTGGCCATCTTCCACTGGCAGAATGTCATCACATTTGCCTTGTGCTGATCTTCCCTACAGCAGCAAAGAAAGGCATCAAAAGAAAGCCAAGGCAATCTAGGACATCATTCAGACTCAGAACATCCCCAGGTTCACTGATGAGCATGCCAAAGACACAAAGTGAGAGACAGAGAAGATCCTGTGTCAACAACCACATACCGCCCTAGTGACACCAAGCTCAAAAATGCTTAAATTTCATCATCATTATGACTCTTCGCAGATTTCTGTGTTTCAGGCGTGCAAACTCTCTTTGCCCTCCTGATAATACTTTCATCCATCCATCTGAGAAGAGGCTCAGTTTTGCTTAGCTGCACTGCTGTTACAGCCATGGATATCCAAGGCTGTAGGGGCAGGCACAATACAGGCAGTATCTTTGACTAACTGGCACAGTGCAGGGAGAAAGACATGCTTGTGACCACACAAACCCTTTGGGTCTGAAACAGAAGCAGAAGCCTTTAAGCTATGTGTGAACCAGGCAGAACTGCTGTCATACAATAAAAAAAAAATAAATCAAAGAGTTGGAAAGAGAAGGTGGCTGACAGACAAGATCAGCCAGGGGAGAGGGATCAGTGAGGGAGATGCTGATCCTCACTCCATTACACCAACATATCATATGGATATTCCCAATATCCCCTTCAGCACAGGTGGTAACCTCTAGGTCTTCTACACAGCTTCTGGGCATACGCAGCTCTTTTTCTCTGGTTTTCCTCCTTCTGCACGCTCCTTTTCTCTCCCCACTTTGGTTACAAGTGGCCAGAAGACATGCTGGTGTAACCAGCACAATAGAAAGACAGCCTGATGCAATACACCATGATTCATCCCCAGGCTCACACTGGATGAAGGTGCACACTGAGTGTGACATTGCCATCTCAACAGTCTCAGGGGACAAAAGCCTTAGGAAAAGCCAAACCGCAGGTTGATCCAGGGCTTTAGACATCCAAAGAGATCTCCCAAAAATCTGTCTTCTGGGACATGAGTACAAAATAAGGTCAGACATACAAACCACACTAAACCCACACCCTATGAATATTCAAAAAAGCCATCTCCCACAATCCAAACCAACCTACACCACAGCAGATGGGCTGGACTCCCAATCTAAACCTAGACTTGGCCTTTGCAGATATCTCAAAACCATGGGGACCCTAAAGCCTGCCTTGAGTTCATGTCTCCTCCCAAAGGAGAGGTGCTCCCAGGCCAGCCATGCCAGCACAGCCAGGAGGACACAGGTCCTGGACCTGCTGGTGCGGCATACCTGGCCAGGGGCCCCGGGAAGGCCTGTAGCTCCTCCAGCTCTTTCGTGTCATGAAGGATTACCTAAAAAACAAGAGCAAGTTCAGCAGCTGGACTCCAGCAATCAGGACAGCCCCAGCTGGTCTAGCTGAAAGTCAGTGCCTTGGCCAAGGGTTCAGCACTGTTGGTGAACCCATTCTCTGTGCTGTCTTAAGGTAACCCCAGAGCATAGACCCTAAACCATCACACGGACCCCAAGGTCTAGGAAAGAAATGTCTGTTGAGATGGCATCTGCTTCCTTTAGAAGGCAAAAGAGGAGACTGAAATGCTGTGGTAGGCTCAGGGGATGGATATGGCCTCTATATTGGAGCACCTCAGAAAGGTTAGCAGAATTATCCTTCAGAGAGGTATGGACCACATCTCTCCCTATCAGACTGAACAGGTCACAGATGACAAAGGTTACGGAGCTGAAGGAGCAGGATGCAAGGCCTGGAAGCAATGTCCAGGCACAGGTTGGCATGATGCAGACTCAAGGGTCTGAGGGGGCTGGAGATAGACCAGGCTTTAAGGAGGCTGTTTGGGTGATGAGTCCTCTCCTCAGGGCAAAAGGAGCCACTCCAGCAAGGGGACCGAGGGCAGTCTGGGGTGCTGGGCTGTGTCATACCTCCAGGCTGTGTAGTTCAACATGGGCTAGCTGCCCCTCTGCAGGGCTGTGGGGACACACCAGCACCAGCTGGCCTCCAGCTCCAAGGCACACTGCGACGTGCGGCAGTGAGAACTTGAAGGGTACCACCGGAGCTGGGGTGGACACCAAGGGCTCCTCTGCAACGACACACAGGCCACCATGAGTCTCCTCAACTTGACCCCACACCACCTCCAGTATGGAGGACACAACCATGTCCCAACCCGGCCCTCTCACCAACCCCCCTATGCAAGAACTGTCCCCTAAAACAGAAGGCATGCATGGCAGCTCCTGCACCTACCAGGGCAGAGCCACCGGACCATTCACCCACCCCATAGTACCCCAGTCATGCCTTGTGCCTGCACAACCTCTTCCAGGAAAGGTCCAGACTGCAAGACAGCAAATCTCCTAACTCCAGCCATTTATTTCCTTGTTCCTGCCTTATCAGAGCGGGCCAGGACCCCATCACACCTCACCTGCTTGTGCCAGGCTCCAGGACCCCGAAATTGTGGGGTCGTAGTGGTCGGCACCATCACGGATGTACTGGCTGAGCTCATAGCCGCTGGAGCTGAGCCCTGACTCACGGTACTGCAGGAGCAGGCTGGGCTGGCCTGAGGGCTGCAAGGAAGGGAGAAAACACAAACCTGACTGAGGAACTAGGGACACCGCTGCTTTTCTGCTCCCAGGGCAGTGGGACAGGCTCTGCTGCTCAGTGAAAGTGCCCAGTGGGAGAAGCACAGCACAGATGATTCCCAAGCAGCTCATTCTCTTCATCACCGTAGGTTCATCATGGCACGTACCCTGGTAATACCCAATGGCTTTTAAAATAATTTAAATCCGCCATTGGTCTAGCTCAACAGCCTTCCTAGCCCTAACATGGACTCCTCAACACAGCCAGCAGACAGGGCTTGGGAGCCCGAAAAAACATTGCCCAGGAGCAGATCAAAGCTCCTGTGGTGGTTTTGATCTTTTCATTTTCTCTTGGCAAAACACAGTGATTGGGGCGAGTGTGATGGAGCAGACCTTGGTGGACAGAGCTGAAAATGACACACAGCTTTGGCTACCTAGGGAAGATGCAAGAGAGCAGCCCACCAAGCCTGGATTTCTGTCCTGCTCTCAGTCCTGTGCAGGAGTGGTGCAGAGCCCTATGCCTGGAGGAAAAACAGCCCAGCAGATGGAGAGTTCATAAATACTAATAACCCACTATAATAATCCCCAGAGACTGTTAAGCACCGAGTACAGCATAGCAAAGCAGCCCTTTTCTCTTCAGCCTTCTTCCCAGCTGGAGGAGGGACACACAGATTTCTGACAAGATCTCTGGGACATCCCCAAGCCTTTTGTCCTCCACCCCTGCCCATCTTGAGGTTACCTCTCGAAGCTGGCCACTGGCCTCTCCCAAATGGCTGCCAAGGGTTTCTCCCCCTGCACACTCGGGCCGGGCAGTCGAGTCGTATCTCTCCTCGTAGGAGCCGTAGGTCTGCGTCCTGCAGAAGGGAGCAAAAGGCAGCACCATGAAGGTCAGAGATTTTGGTCACCAGTCACAAACCTGCTAATTTTGCAGCAGGTGGTTGCACCAGGTGATGCCCAGACTCCCCACCCCTACCTGTCCTGTCCCAGGGTGGTCACGGCCAGGTTGGGGTGGTAACCCCTGTAGTAGTGCTGGTCCCGGTAATTGGTACTCTTGCTGTAAGGCTCTCCCTGTCTCAGGTCTAGGGAGAGAATCAAGATTTAGCATTGCCCCTCCAGAGCAACAGGCCATAATGAAGTTGCAAAAGAAAAGCAATGAGTCAAGCAATTTTCCATGCACACCCCATTTGCTTCCAAATTAGTCCGACATATTGGAGGGATGATAAAGGCCTGTGCACATTTGCCAACACAGCTCTGATGTCCTTTCCTCTTTCCTCCCTCCCTTTTTCTTCAGCCCAAGAACTCCACAAACAGCAAAAACAAGGCCCCGGCCACCAAGATCACACAGCACCATCAGCATCGAGTTCACCTTGGAACCGGGAATGACACAGGTTTTTAGCCATGGAGATCAAGATCAAACATTCCCTTGGGTGCGCCTAATTCCTGCTCACATTTCCCGAGTGCAAACTGAGGGCAGTGCTGCATGGGGAGAACAGCACCGACAGACCAGGAGCGTGAGGAGGAGAAAGCCCTGGGGATGTGCAAGCCCTGGGGGAAGAACCCATCCTGGAGAAAGGTCTCTTCTCCTGCAAGCAAGTTCCCTCCATCCCCAGACCCAAAGGATAAGCCCATACCTCTGTCATTCTGCCAGGCCACCGGCTGCCGCTGGTGGCTTTGGTAGGTGTAGTCATCCCCGTAGCTGGCTGCTGGATACTGCCAGTGAGGGTCTTCATATCCTTGCCTGAAATGCAACCCAACATACTTAATCTGAGAAAGAAAGGGCACCGCTGCAGGTTCTGGACCACATCTAGGGTTAGACTCATGTCCCAGATGGGACCTTCAGAGGCAGAAAGGGTGATGGAAATAAAGGCACACCCCCGCTCAGGTGCTCTGCTCATCGGCAGGGCCAGAAACTGGTCCTGCATCATGCCTGGAAGGAGCAGCAGGAAGTTTGGATACTTTCCCACTCCCATCTATGAGAAAGTTGTGCCCTGCAGTTTCAGGTGATGCCCAATTTCAGCTCGATGGTGTGGACTTGTCCCGAGGATCAAATTTCACCCACGTTTTAGGAGAAGTCCCCCAAAAGCATCGTCTCCACCAGACTCTGGAGCTGCTGTGTCCACCACACAGCTCAGCAGGTCCCCCCGACACCAGAACCCAGCCCCAACCTAAACCACCCACCCAAACGCTTGCGTACCTAAACCCTTCACAATTTACACAGTGGTTTGGTCAGCCCCGTGTAACACCCCCCTTCCCGGTGCGAGCGTCATACAACCTCAGCACAAAACCCTGCATATCCGCACCAGAACTCGCAGAGGGCAATAACTTGGGCAAATCAACCCAAATTTGCTGGAGCACTCGAAGCTTGCTCTCGGCACTGAGAGCATTCTCTAGCCCACGTTTTATCTTTCCGTCCTCCACTGTTGCAGCAGCTGAGCTTGCAAGCTCCTATATTACCATTTGTATTTTTATTGTTCACCTTGCACTTCGTAAAAAAGAACTGCATTTCATCAAACTTGCAGGAAAAAATGCACCTTGGGACCAAGACGAAGCCTGTAAAACGGCAACCGCAGAAGTCACAGCTGTAAGAAGAAATGGGAGCTGCAACTGCTACACAGCCTTAAATATAGAAGTCACTGGCTGCATTAATAGCCGGACATCACCTAATCATGCACTGCCTCCTCGAGGCTGCTCGCTGCTTCCCCTGTGCAGTTACAAGGGCAGGACCCGTGTCGCAAGCCCAGGAGAGTAGTGAAATGGTCAAATCTGATTTTAAGAAGGTTTACAAGGAGGTGGCTCAGTGCCAGCATCGCAAAGTTGGGCAGCTCTCACCTGGAGTACGGCCTGTTGGGGTAGCTGCTTTCATAGTGCTCAGCCCGAGATGCCGGTCTGCGGGCAGCGTCCCTCCGGGGGTGTTGGCCCTCATCCCAGGGGTGGCTGGGGGGGTGGGTCCCATCCCAGGAGCCGGGCCGAGGTGGGGGTCCCACGCGGAGGAGCTGCCGCCCAGGCTGCGGCGGGGGGCCACGGCGTGCCTCTCCCCACGGCCCCCAGGCTGCCTGCCTCTCCCAGGGCTGGGGCGGCCGGGCAGGGGCCCAGGGGTCCATCACAAGCTTGCCAGCAAGATCCTCTCTGGTTCTGGGGTGGGAGGGGAAGTTAAGTCCCAAATGGCTTTAGTGGCCTGCAAGCAATGAGATGAGTCACAGTGTGTTTGATCACCCCTGCAAAGCCCCTTGTGAAGCCTGTTGCTACCTACTCTCTGCTTTCAGGAGCCTGCTGGAAACCCAGCATCCTTTCCAAAATGCCCAGAGGCAAAGAAAAACCATCTCTACATCTGTCTAAACTTGAAGCTCCTCTTAAAACACCAGGATGAAATGATCCATTTTTGAAAGCAACAGGCACCCAGCTCTTCGTGTAGCAAGAGGTATCACCCAGGTAGCATCCTCCCGCCATGCCAGCCAGCCTTGCAAAGCACCACCACTCACAGCCTCCCCAAGCAGGTGAGAAATCAGCTTTACCTCCGTGACAAGGTGGTGAAACCTCATTTTATGCATGGTAGGAGAAGGAATATTGGCAAAGCTATGAGCAGGACCAGGAGAATTATTCTGGAAGAAATGAGTAGGGATGGAGGCAGGGAGAAATGGAGCTTTGCTCATGTGAGCCATGAGATGGGGTGGAAACAGGGATTTCCTCCTGCCTTTCAGCTCCAGCAAGAGCGTAGCAGTTCAAGCAGACACCAGTTTTACTTTACTTTACTTTACGGTCCCACACAGAAAAGAAAACCCTAAGGAGAGCCCAGGACAACACGTGGGTGAAGTCCCAGCTGCTGGCAGGGGGGATGCCACCCTCAAGCCCCCCATGTCTCCTCTTGCATCATCAGTACCCAAGCTGCCTCCACCACAAAGGCTCACGAACCTCCCCAAGGCGGGCAGATAGCCAGATGCTGTCTGAACCACTTGTCACCCCCTCACACTCAAAGTTTAAGGCATTTTGGGGTCGTTTCAGGGCTGGGAGGGGCACACACACAGGTCTGAACAAAGGTGGCTCAGTTTGTGCCTCTTCTAGGTGAAACCAGGGTTAAATAGCCCCCAGGCACAAGCATCCAGGCACCCATCATTTTGGTCCCACCAAGGGCCCCCCTAATTGTCAGCCAGGGGTTCCCACCACCATCCACCCCCCGCGGCAGCCGCACACACCTGCTCGGAGGCCACCAGGGCCCTTCTTCCGCTCCCCAGGCGCCGCTGCCAAAGTCCACTGCCACATGGGCCGCCGGCCGCCACAGCGGGCAAAGGGCAGCCCCCCCCCTCCGCCCCAGACTGACTCCCTCGTCTGCTCTGGGGGGGGTGTGTGCTGCTCTTTGCAACCCCGAGGGTCACCTTCCCCATCTCTTGTGCCTTCTCTCACCCAAGAGATAGAGTACGCAGCCCTCTGAGATCAAAAAAGCCAGATATTTCTCTTGTGGTGGTTTGTTTTTTTTTTTTTAATGCCATAAGTATCCTCCTTTATACATCCTCACACTTCCTAAATAATAATAAATAAAACCTGCTGGCTGAGCTGTTGGTTTATTCCAGACTCAGCCACGGATCAAGTAAATAACATCTGTCCCACTGACTGCTGTCTGGAGCAGAATTTGGGTGGGATGGAGCTGGGGTCCAGCTCAGCATTGCCTCATCTAAGTCCCCAGTCATAGAAGCATTTAGGTTGGAAAAGACCTTTAAGATCATCAAGTCCAACTGTTAAGCTAACACTGCCAAGTCCACCACTAAACCGTGTCCCTAAGGGCCACATCTACACATCTTTTAAATACCTCCAGGAATGGTGACTCCACCATTTCCCTAGGCAATCTGTTCCAATGATTGACAACCCTTTTGGTGAAGAAAGTTTTCCTAATATCCAATCCTCCCCTGGCACAACTTGAAGCCATTTCCTGTTGTCCCATCGCTTGTTACTTGGTTAAAGAGACTCATCCCCACCTCTCTGCACCCTCCTTTCAGGGAGTTGCAGAGAGCGATGAGGTCTCCCCTCAGCCTCCTCTTCTCCAGACTAAACCCCCCCAGTTCCCTCAGCCGCTCCCCATCAGACTTGTGCTCTAGGCCCCCCACCAGCTTCATTGCTTTTCTTTGGATGTGCTCCAGCACCTCAATGTCTTTCTTGTAGTGAGGGTCTCAAAACTGAACACAGTAATTGAGGTGTGGCCTCACCACCGCCAAGAACAGGGGCACAATCACTTCCCTAGTCCTGCTGGCCACACTATTTCTGATACAAGCCAGGATGCCATTGGCCTTCTTGCCCACCTGGGCACACTGCTGGCTCATGTTCAGCTGGCTGTTGATCAACAGCCCCAAGTCTTTTTCTGCTGGGCAGCTCTCCAGCTACTCCTCCCCAAGCCTGCAGTGTTGCAGGAGGTCGTTATGCCCCGAGTGCAGGACCCAGCACTGAGCCTTGTTGAGCCTCATCCAGTTGGCCTTGGCCCATTCCTCCAGCCTGGACAGATCCCTCTGCAGACCCTCCCTACCCCTGAGCAGATCAACACTTCCACCCAGCTTGGTGTCCTCTGTGAATTTACTGAGGGTGCACTCGATCCCCTTGCCCAGATCATTGATAAAGGTATTAAATGGAACTGGTCCCAGTACTGAGCACTGGGGGACACCACTCGTGACCAGCTGCCAACTGGATTTAACTCCATTCACCATCCCTCTTTGGGCCCAGCCATCCAGCCCAGCGAAGAGCAGACCCATCCAAGCCACGAGCAGCCAGTTTCTCCAGGAGAATGCTGTGGGAAACTGTCAAAGGCTTCACTAATGTCCAGGTAAACAACATCCACAGCCTTTATCTCATTCTCTAAACAGGACACATTGTCCTAAGAGATCAGGTTTGTCAAGCTGGAGCTGCCTTTCACAAACCCACACTGGCTGAGCCTGGTCACCTGGTTGTCCTGTACATGCCATGAGATGTCACTCAGGATGATCTGCTCCACAACCTTCCCTGGCACTGAGGTCAGACTGATAGTCCTGTAATTCCCCAGATCCTCCTTCTGGCCTTTCTTGTAGATGGGCATCATATTTGCTAACCTCCAGTCAACAGGGACCTCCCCAGTTAGCCAGGACTGCTGACAAATGATGGAGAGGGGCTTGGTGAGCACTTCTGCCGGCTCCCTCAGTCCCCTTGGGTGGATCCCATCCAGCCCCATACACTTGTGCATGTCTAAGTGCTGTAGCAGGTCACTAACCATTTCCCTTCGGATTATGGGGGCTTCATTCTGCTTCTCATCCCTGTCTTCCAGCTCGGGGGGCTGGGTACCCAGAGAACTGATCTTACTATTAAAGACTGAGGCAAAGAAGTCATTAAGTACCTCAGCCTTTCCCTCATCCTTCCACTTGACTAATGGCTAGTAATTTTAGGTTTCTAGCCAAGAGGTGACTGCTAGATGTTTCCAAACTGTTTTCTGGCAACCAAATAAATTTATATTGGGAACCTGCAAGGGTTCAGCCAGCACCACATGAAGAGGCTGAGAGCAGCCCCAGCTTCTCAGGCTTCTGTTGCCAGCCAAACCTGCGGGATTTGGGTCATGAGGAAGACTTGGGAGCTTGACTTGCATAAAAGCAGCTGCAACTTGTGATGCTTGTGTTTGAGATGAGTGGAAATGCTGTACTGCTCCATGCTAGGGAAGGAGATGCAAGAAACTACCAGGAACATCAAGCTTCAAGCAAAAGTAGCTTAAAATGGACAGCTGGGGAACACCAATTTAAAAGAAAAGGCAGAAGAGTGTGTTGGAAGAGAGTGCTAGGGGAAGGAGCTGGGAAATGAAAAGCGAAGGAAATAAAAACAGAGATAAAAGGACCAGATGGGCTAGAAAGACAGGGGAAAAAAAAGGGTAACCCTTTAACTACATTGCTTCTAGTCAAGAAATTTCTATTTTAAAAAGATTCATAGCTTTCTTGGAAATCCAAGCTCCCTGCCACAGTACTGCCATCAAGCTTGCAGGACTATTTCGAAGCAGGCACACACTACAGATAGCATTTGTCAGACAGAGCTGAAGGGACAGCAATATCTCTTTAAAAAATTGTATTTTTCCGCTTTAAAAGGTTTCACTGCTGTTGTCACAGTAACAAGATTAGGTGGAAAACATTTTTCTTCATGCCCTCCGGGTGTTTGCACAGCTCATTGGGGCTCCCATAGCAGGCCAGTCCCCTCCACACTAAATACAACAGGTGAGAATAATTAGCCAAGCCTCATCAGAAATCTTTGTAACCTAAGAGGAGAAATCCAGGTGGCTTCAGTACCTGAAGCTGGTTTTAGGTGATTTATGTTGTTTCTAATTGTTTCTGAGATGAGGTTATTTTTTTTTTTAATGGCATCAATAGGAAGCTTTGTTCATCTCTGAGCTTTAGCCCCCTAAAAATGTGATATATATACACACATACTTTTTTTGTGGAGATGTCTTAAGCATCATGTCACAGCACAGGGGAGTTTGAAAGGGCTCGCTCCAGTCAAGAGAAAAAATTTAAACCATCTCATCTCTCATCACATCTGCATGGCAGAAATGCAAGTAATAAATGAGCTACATAAAACATGAAAACTCATCTTAAATATTCTTCAGAGCGAAAACATGAGCCCTGAACACACTGTCAGCATTCGAGACATTTGACAGCATATTATGTGTCACACACAGACCAAGAAAACTAAAACCACCTAGGAACCCCGAGAGCTCAGGTTCCCAGGTAGGCTGGGCACCTGCACAGGGAGAGCCCTCATCCTCAATCAGTCTCAATGGCAGCTAATTAACTAATTAGCTTGATCATTCCTGCCAGGCTTAGAGGGAAGGACTGGTAAGAGCCCCTGCTCCAGCTGAGAGTGGCATTTGGGGCCTTCCCAAGCCAGGGACACCCCAGTGGGAGGAAGGTGGTGGCTCCTAAAGCAGCTGAAATATCTGCTCCTATCTGCAGCCACCGCATTAGCACCATCGTGTGGATTTGATCCAGCCAGTGTGGCACCGCTTCGCATTTTACTGTAGCCACTTTGCAGGCTTAAATTTTCACCAAAGGTTTTGCACCTTTCTTCCCCGCATTAGGTTGTTTCCAGCTTCAAGGGACTGAGACATCCCTCCCACCACCACCCCACACATACAGTCACATTTAGCAGCTTCCAGACATGTCTATTAATTTTTTGAGACTTAGGCGAGAATATTAAGTGCATTCCAGAGGCATTCAGCATACAGCAAATTAAGAAAAAGCATTTTACACCCTGCATTGTATCCAGTGAAGAAACAGAGCTGCAAAAAGCTAGTATTTGTGAAAATCAAAGCACGTCTGTACAGAGTGCTGTACAGGTCCCCAGTCTGGCTGCAACAAAAAGGTAACTGCAGCTTTATGCGTGAGCTCCTATTACAAAGCAAGCCCTAAAAAACTTTGAAGTCTTCGCCTTACTTGATTCCCACTTCAGCAAAATCTTTTAACTCTGGGCTGTGAATACTAAGTCCTTGCTACTTGTATCCCCCACCACTAATGGAAAGGCTGAGCCACTCCCGCATCCCATCGTGGCAGGCCCTGCCATGGCATGTCACCTGACTCTACCCACCATGGGAAAGGATTGGGATGTACAAGGGCCACGGGAAATGGAAGAGCTAAACCCAACCACATTGAGGAGGTCAGAGAGCTTTCAGTATTCAGGTCTTTTCCTTTTTCTGTGCAACACCCCTTATGTTTTCCCAGCCATAAAATTGATGTTTATCTCGCCGTTAACTGCCTTACAGAGATCATTACACATTGCAAATTCAACCATTTGCAGATAAAACGAGCACGAGCAGCCTGGAAACTGTCACACCGCCCCTGTTGCCTTGCCACATTGCAATGCATTACAACCTTTAAGCTGAAAATTAACATATAAAACCAAGAGTCCTGGAAATACTTGCCAGGCAAATGCTGAAAACCAAGCAGAGGTAATTCTTCCACCCGCCCCACACCACCCCCTGCTCAACCAGGGAAAATTAATTTTTGAGTGAGATGAATTCTGAGGTTATTCTTGTGCCATTAAGGAAAAAAAAACAAGAGGAGGTTATCCTTCCTTGTCTAAAGTCTCCTTGCTATATGAAATGTCCCTCTGAATCTGTGTCTGTTGGAAGATATGGAGGGGACAGAAGGCAAAGAGGAGGATGCAGATGTCAAAACAAGCCCCAGAAGAAACACCAGCAGCTACAACTGCTGCACCTCACAGTGTACGTGCTGTGAATGAGCAGGGGACGGATGCTGAATTTGTCTGGATTGGGAACACACAGCCAGGACTACCAGCCCTGCTTCTGCTGATGCCCTGACAGATTTCCATCTCACCCCCACACACTTCCAGGCTCCTTTACTGGCGGCCACAGAGGGAGTAAGCTGGACACACCCTTTCCCAGGGTCTACACAGCAAGTGCCGGAGCAAGGAAAGCTGATAGCTTGGAAATCTTTAGCCCCGAGATATTCCAGGGTGTCCTTTTGAAAAGATTGCCATCTTGTGTCTTTTCAGACACTTGAATGTTGGTTGCTTTCGTATTTGAGAGCACAGGTCTCAATCAGAAGCTTTATTACACACAATCAGTGACAATAAAGACCATTGACAGTTACAGATGGCTTCACTGTGTCCTGTTCTCAGTGCTACCTTGTAAAGTTGGACAGTAATGTTTCCCTCATTTTTTTTATCTCAATTTATGACTCCTCTACCATGAAAAGCCACTTATGCCTTCCACAGTTACATATACTATATCCTTTAAGGCCAGTAAATCACACTCTCAAGTCATGTCAAATTTTGTGAAATAAAACTAAATTGCAGTTGTCCTCTAAGGCACGAAGCTGCAAAATTGAGAGAGAACAAGCTCTGTTTAAAGCCAGAAACCTGGCCGGAAGCCTTCTATAATGTGTGGGGACAAGGATCACCAAAAAACCTCTAAGTGAAAGAGAAAAGCCTGATATCAGGGAGCCCAGGGGACCCCCTGTGCCACCCCAACAAGCTGCCTCCATAGGACTTCTGTGATCTGATGTCAAGAGTTAGAATATTCCAAACTTGCAGGATTTCTCTATAAAAGTTGAGCCTCCAGTCCCCTGCAGCCAGGATGCAGAGGGCTGGGAGCAGGACAGAGCCAGGCTCCAGTAGTGTTTGTTCATTGAGGCTCAGTCCCTGGGCTGGATTTGTGCTTGGAAAAAAGACTGGGGAGTTGATGGGATCATAGTTTCTTGCTTCAAGGGGGTTTTGTGCAGACAAAAGTTAGAGAAGTACTAACAGAGCAGGGTTTTGCTCAACTGAGCCCATCTGGATTCACTCAAAGTGCTGGGCACTGCTCCAAGAACTGGGGAAACTGAGGACAAAGAGCACAAAAAAAACCCACATTGACCCCAAACCCACCCTTTACATTTTTCAGGGGCATGGTGACTTATCTTCTCCCTTCTGCAGCAGAGTTAAACTTTCATGACAGCTGAATTAACTTGGAGAAGAGCCAGCTCCAGGGACAGACAGCAGCATGCTAGAATAAGAGCAGGGAAGACCCATTACTGTTTCTGTTCTTGCTAATTCCCCTCCCTGCATCCCACACAGCTAATTTGCAGGGGACTCAAATTGCTCCATGCATTGCAGATTCACCATCACTCCATGGCACGGCATCCAGCCTGGCACAGACACCAGGGCAGCTCTTGCATCATGTATGATCATCTCTCAGCAAAACCCTTGCAATAAGCACTGCTATTTTGGAAAATCCTATTTACAAGTTTGTTCCATGGTCTAAGCTCAGGATGCTTCTTTGCTTCACAAAGTGACCTCACACCACATCACATGGGCCCAGAGCACAAGGTGCAAGTTCTTCATGTGGGAAGAATGTCTCCCTAGAAGCAGGAAAGACTGAATCCACAAAAAAAGAGGAAAACTACAAGCAGCCATGATAAAGACAAGAAAAAATGCAAAACATCTTGTGCCAGATTCTTAGCTGATAAAAACCCAACGTGCATAACATACAGCTTCGGGCTGGGATACACTTACCCATCTCTGAATGTTTAATGGGAGCGTATGCATCAGTTAATCAGCAGCGCAAGACACAAAGCATTTTGTACCTCCTCTCCACGTGTTGTGCAATTAAAAGGCTCCTCATTCAGGCACAGAGAGAAAAGGCAAGGGACTTCGGCTGTGAAACATCCATTATTCAAAAGTGTATCCATTATTCAAAGTTTTTCTTAAAATCCTATTGTCAGCTTGAAAGGAAAAAGAAAATTAGTTTTTGAAAGCTGTGCTCCGTTGATATTCCACTCCAATTTTTGCTGATTGTAAGTACTAAAACTCTAGACATTTTGAAGAGCTAAAGAAATCCTTCACAGTTCCTGAGAAAGGCAACACCCTGTGGGTAGTCACAATTTTCTCCCCCTCACTTTACCTAGCAGGATGTGATACACCCAGGCCAACAGCATGCTCCTTTCCCAAATTGCTCAGCTACCCCAGCGTGAGGCTGACGAGCATCTATTCAGGAGAAGGCAGTAACAAATTACTCAACAAGCAGTAGCAGGTACCCACCATTGCACCTGGCCAGCTTATTGACACTCATAAGCTCAGCTGAATGAAGTCTGGGTGGGCTGCACAACCTTCTGACAGCACCTGGGAGCTTCAGTGTAGGGTGTCAGGACCAGGCTGCAGGAGGCTATGTGGGGAACAAGTCCCAAGGGTGCCTCCCACCACCTAGACAGGGGGTGCAGAGGGGCAGCAGACCCCACAGAGCCAAGGCAAGGGAAAGCCCAGCACTACCACAGCCCCTGCTGCGAAGGGAAGACACCGTGACGACCAAATAGCACTGCTCTAGGAAAACTGTCATGCAGGACCCACCTGGATGGTGGAAGATCTTCAGCAAGAACAACAAACAACTAACTGGGTGTGAGCCAGCACAGGAACAACCACAAAACCATGGATGAAATGCAAAGAGTAAATTTATTCTTGTTACCTCGCAACCCAGGGGATCTCTGCAACAACACCCGGACAGAGGCATGCAAGCAGGGGCGCAGGCACTGCAGAGCTCAGTCCTTGCTAGCCAGAGAGGCAAAGAAGGAAAAAGATCTCAAATCTGCTGCTTTCGCCTGTATATCAGGGATTTTTGCAGGTGTGCTTTTCCACTGTGCTTTGATCTTTCCCACAGCAGGGCAGGAATCTCAAGGATGTTCGGTGGGGTGTCTCTGAGTCTCTCACAGGCCTATGTTATCTAATTGCAGACATTCTACCCATCAAGCATGCAGAGCTAGGCAACAATTAGTGTGATATGTGTGGGTTTTGGCACCCCAGCTGCAAGTCACTTGAGCATGTTTACAATCCTTCTTGACAATCTTCTGTTGTATTCCCACAAACTGCTAAGACTAGAATATAAAAACAAGCAGCAAAGGAGATTTTACCTCCTCTAGGAGCTGGAGGGCTTAGAGGAAAGAGTGTTGAAAGCCATCAGGTGTCTCTGTAGGGATGAGGAGGGTCTAAAGTCCAGCTGGCAAGTCAGTCTACAGGTCAGAACCAGGTCCAGAGAAAGTACTCAGGTCAAACACACTTAGCTATGACCAGCACAGCAGGCTCTAAGACTAACTAGGCTTAGTTAGAGGCTAGTGTTTCTACAACATAGTTTAGGAAAAAAATAAAGCTCCCAGGCTGAGTTTATATAGGTCCCCAGGCCCATGGGTGGGGATGCTCAGGGGAGGCCAGTCAGGGTCACTGAAGCTTATTAAGGCACTCAGAGGCCCAGCAAGAGCTTATGGAAAGGTGGAACAGGAAAAGGTGGGTCTCTACTGCAGGGCTGGCTGCTGAAGAAGATGGAACTATAATGAAATTATTTTTGAAGCTGTGTATCAGATCAAGAATTAGAGGCTAAAACATGAAAAGCAATCAAGAACTTTGCAATAATAAAGATGCTTATTATTTTATCTAAAATAAATACTTGTGAGAAAGGAACAGAAGCCTTTGAAAGGTTTCCTTGTCCTTGAAGAGATAAAGCTGTAAGGTATGGGGGTCCCTAAAGGCCTAAGGACTCTTCTACTTGGGCAAAGGAAGATCAAGAGAAGATGTGACAGATGGAAGCAGCACTCAGGGGTGAGGCACTTGTTGTAAGTGTAATAATATATTAAAAAAATAATGTTAGGTAGACTTAAAATCTGTTTACTTAGGCATTTTGTATGCATAGTATATAACTAAATTGTGGAACCTCCTGTGGCATGACCTGAAGTCACCAAACATGCTATTTCAACAAAGCAAATGGATGGAAGCATGATGATCAAAGATTAATAAATTCAGTAATCTAGGTTTAACATGTTAAAGTCCTTAAACACTGCTGGAAGCTCAGTGGGTACAACAGGGTAAGGGCCCTGCTCTTCCACCATTGCCCTACTTTACTACCATCAGACTACCAACTTTAAGTGTTGTCAATAACTTAGGGGGCAGCTTGAATATATAAAATGAAACCATTGTTCAGTGGTCTATGCTGACTGTTACCTTTAAGCAGCACATTTACCTAAAATACAATGATTCTTCAATTGTGGATGCTTGTAGAGTGCTTCCAAGACGCTAAAATGAGCTGGATGTTATCTACAGGACAGCTACGGCTCACAGCTTATTTGGACAAATTCTTTGCTGCAATAGGCCATTTGCTGCTATTACCAGCGAAATAAGCTAAAGAACTACTTCTTTTCTTCTGCAATAAGAAGCTGTGCATAACATGATGAATTTGCAAAGCTTTTAAAGGATGGATGAGAGTTAAATAACTTCCTGCAGGGTCTAAGGCACTGCAAAGCAGGACTGGCATTCCTGCCATAATAAAGGCATTCTAAGAAAGCCAGGAGGGCTATTGCGGCAGAGGAAGCACTTTGTAATCAGAAGCAATGCCAAAGTGGCTTGTGTAGCCAGAGTCTAAGCAATGCTGGAACAGCAGGGCACAGCACAGACAAATTTAAGTACTGTCACGTGAAATGGTTTGACTATTGTGTCTCTGCAGTTCATTGTCGTTCAAGTCTCTCTCGTTAAGCTTCAAAGACTACAGCCAGCTTATTACCAGAGTTTTAGATTCCCTTTGCTTGCAGTGAGGCTTATGAAGGTAACAGTATCTGTAATTGCCCCTCCTGGGACCAAGCTGAACTGATGCAGGGTCAAGAGCACACTCCTCCTCCCCAGGCAGAAATGCCTGGGGACATGGGTGAGCAAGGTGGAAGGAAGGCAGTAGAGCAGTCTCCCTTCCTTGCTGGTCACTGCTGGAGGCAGGATGGGCCAGTGACTTCATTCCTTATGCAAACCTTTATCTATCCACTCATGTCTTTCTCATTTTGGTCCTCGTTTCAGATCAGACCTTTCTGTCAAGCTGGATGCCTGGGGGGCACTGCTCCAATGTCCTACAGCAGTGGCTCCCAAATGGGTATCACTGGGACCCTGATTAGGCTCAGTTGCTCTCTGCACAGCTCAAACTGCAAAAAGAAGCTGAAAGTGAGCTACTTTTCTCTGCTTCTATAATCAATAAGCACAGCCAACACATTGCATTAGGCTGTTGTCAATAAAGGAAAAGTGGTCAGTAGCCTACTGATGAAGTTGGACAAGCTGTGCAAGAAGTCAGCTTACGCCAGGACTATACACATGACACTCTGCCACAGAGAAATGTTGTGGGGTCAGATTTTGAGTGCTGTGTAAAGTTATTCAAGATTTGGGAGGGCAGGCAACCTGGTCAAAATTACTGCTCCTGTAGCCGAGGTGATACAGAACACTCACGAGGTATGCTTGATGCTGAGGGATCCTCTGATTTATCATAGAGAAAGAAATGCCCGACAGTACTACTGGGTCCCCTGGGCTGTGTGAAGGCATGAAGCAAAGCATCGGCCACACAACTTGGTGGTGGCTACAAAAGTTTCCCCCTCTGACTTGGGCTGTAGAGCTCTGAGCCTTGGCAGGAGCCTTCCCAGCTGGTGCTTAAGCCCAGAAAGGGGACAGGCTAAAAGCACACAGTCATCAACAGCTACCCCTGTCCAGCTGACAGTCAGCAACTTCTTAAGCTGCCATAACCGAGTTGTGTCCCTGACTCATTTGGCTTGTCCGCTTTTGGGGTGGGAGCTTGGAGAGTCTCCTCTTCAGGGCAGGGAAAGAGTGAGAGGCTGAGTCCTGGAGAAACAGCATATTTACTTCACGGAGGTGATGACCTTTCCTGTGGATTCCACTGGAGCACAGGGTTGAAGGCTTTGTTCATCTGCAAACACAAAGCCCTGGGTGTCTACAGTGATGGCCATCAGGGCAGGGTTTTGCAGGGAAGGATGCACGGGGCAAGTCTGCATCTGAGTCTGGGCTTTCCATCCCTGGGATCCACTGCTGGGATTGAAATAACTCAGGATTAGACCAGCTTCTGGGTGTTCCTCTGCCTTACATCCCTAAATGTGCTGGATGTTGGCTATGTAAATATTTCTGAGGAGTTGAGCCGTTACTTAAGGATTAAAATATCATCAAATGAGAAAAAAATTGTTTTGAACACCTTCAGCAGTGCTTGGGGGGAAATGCAAATGAAGGCACATCAGGATCCATTAATCTACTCCTTTAGAATATTACCCAGCACACTGTTCTTTAAGAACACAATCTCTGTGGGATGGGAGTGAACGGGTTTTTATGTGACTTTGCCATTGAGCATTGTCGTAGTTCTGGTCCTGCAGTACCGAACCAGGAGTTAACAACTCCCTGGCTCAAACCCAATGAAAGAAGATTAAAAAGGGTGAGGGGAAAATGGGATTTCTTGATTTAATATTTTTGTTTCTTAGAGAAGCACGACTCTGGAGGCTTCCATGCCAGAGGCCTAACTGCACACAAGAACTTGTTTCTACCTACAAAAAAGAGCTTTGCTAAAATAATCCTGAGGAATCTGTTCCACACTTACCTCTTCTAGTATGAAGAGTGTTCCAACATGGGGTTGATATTTCTTTCCTGGCATTGCTGGGGAATGGAGGAGATAGTAGAGAAAAAAATGGGGAAGTCAACTTCCTGGTATAGACACAGTATGCTCCCATGGCACACATGTTTTTTTGGAAACAGCAGATTAGTGAGAACTGAGGGAATTTTTCCTCTGGCAAAATCCACATCCATCCCCACAATCCTGCCCTCCCATGCAACCTGCAAGGAGAGGGAGGAAACCAAGCAGATCTAGTAGAGGTCTCACACCTTGTCTTGAGGCAGTACTTGCACACTGAGGAGGGCTGAAGAGCAGCAGATGCTGGGTTTTCAGGTATGAAAAGCTCTGGGCTGGGCTGTTGTACTTTAGTGACAGTTTTCAGAGAACATACTTAAAAACAAAGAAAAATACAAGCCAAGGTCCCGTCCTACCCACAGCCCTTCTGTGCTCACAGGGGGCTTTGGCACAGGCATTGCCCCAGGGAGGTGGTCAGCTGCAACTGAACCCTAAAACCACCTCCCCTTGCCTCCATCTCTGCCAACAGAGCCCAACAGGTTTGTTTAACTTCCCCCAAGGGCAGCAAAGCCTTCAAACAGGTCAACAGCATCACCTGTGCTCGCACAGGTTTGTCATAAGGCAGAGCAAGGCAGGGCTTTTACTTCAGTGGATCTTTGAAGAGCTGCCTTGAGGATGTCCCTGCTGATGGCCTTGATGGTCACAATGACCCCTCTGCTGCTTGTGAGCTTCTTCACCTCCTCTCTGTCTGCTCCAGCTGTAGCTCATGCCATGGCTTGTGCCACTCTTCAAAACCAGCTCATATTTGGGGTCACTTCCAGCTGCTGCTATCACCTGAGACCAAAGGAAAACCCACCACCCAGTGCGAAAGCTGCTCTGCTCAGAAAAGCACAGAGCATCACAGGCTGGAGGTACATTTCTTTTTTATTTTATTTACGGCAAATGGAAAGTTGGAGTCAGTGACGCAGCTCTTTCTCTGTATATGTTTAAAATGTGTATATGTATATAGCACAGCAGAAAAACATGTCATTGTTTTCCGAAGGGGACAATATGTTTCCAGGCCACAAGAATCCCCCCTGCCATCAGGGATGTGCTGGGTACCGCAGCTGTTCAAGGGGTACCTCTGCCAAGGAGGTCTGTCCCCTCCCCAGCTTCCGCCGAACCCAAGGCGCTGGGTCTGCCCTGGCACAAAGCTTTGATGTTGCAAACTGAAATGATCTGCTAAGCAAGGATCTGCGTTTGCCCGCTGACTTTACAAGCAGAAGTACATTAACTCCAGGCTGTAGAGAAAATGTCACTCATGTACCGTTCAGACAGACCGTGTAATTGCCTCCGCTGCGGGGCTGGGGGAGGAGGATTGCACAAATCAAGGTGTAGATGTGATTTCTGCAGGCTGTCCCCACCTCCGCTCTTGTCTCTCCGTATGAACATCAGGAAGTTGCTTAATCTCTATGGCTTTGTCTAGTGACATTTCTGTATTTCAGAGGAGCAGAGAACTCGGCTTTTCAGCTGCTACTGAAAATCCAGTGAGTTATAGACATCCGGAGTTACAGCCACGGCGGAGCGGTACGATCCTGCTCCTCCCAACCAGAGCTGCTGCCTGAGAGATGCACATGGACAGCAAGCTCAGCTTGCAACATCGCTCGGGACACTTCCCAGAGAGGGGAATGGGGAATTAATTCAGTGCTGCATGTGGCCTGTGGTTTATAAAGTCTGTCGGCTCTGAACAGGTTCACCAGGAACATCAAATTCTTTGCAGAAAGTTCATGTTGAACAGTTTTAAAGTTCGTGCTGTATCTGTGTGGGTTTAGTTGATAAGAGTTGCCTTTCCTGCAGGCCCTGACAATTTAATACTGTGGAAATTCAACAGGTCAGGGCTGCTGAGCACATCTCCCGCTGGCTACATCCCACCTGGATGTTGTGCAATCCTCACCTCCATGGCATCTGCACACTTTCCCCCCACTTGGAGGGAAAATCAAGACCCAAACCTCAAATAATCTGCCCCAGCTTACACAAGTGTGTGCAGCAGAGACAAGATGCCACAATATTTCTGATGGCTGAGATGCCCAGGGTTGGAGTTATACTTCATGTGCTGCCCTCTGGGCTGCTGCTGCTGCCACCTACCCCAGCTGAAGCTGTGCGCTATGGTCGAGAACCAACGAGGTTGTGCCACAGGTGGTTGGCAATGCCACCGCATCCTCATGCAACGCTTTCAGGGATCGGCCACGGCATCTGCCTACAAAGACCTGCAACACAGATCATCCCAAGGAGGGACGGGGCTGAGGCTCTGCTAAAATGAACCCATGGCGAGGCATCGTGGAGGCGTGGTATGTGGAAAGGTTTGTTTCAAAAGTTTTTAACAGCCCGCTGATTGGAAAAACTCCCCCCAAGCATCCCACTCTGCCAGTGGTGCCAGGGGAAGGGAAAAAGTAATTGGAGGGTTGTGAGGCAGCGGTTCTGGCAGAACTAAAGCCCTGAACACAGAGACAAAAGTCTTTTGCCGTTTTGGAAAGCAAATGCTCTGTATCCTTACCTTGTGATCAGTGACACACTCTGCTGCCATAGCTTTAGTGCCAGTTACACCAATTACTCTGTATCTCTGCCAAAAAAAATCTTATTTGATGGGTATCAGGAGAGAAATCACGCAGTCCTGCTGTTCTCTCTGAATTAAACATCTGATTTTCCAGCGTTTTCAGGAAGAACCGTGAACAGCTCAAGCTGTGTCTAATAACAGTCCACTTAGCAATTGCATTAACTGCATGTATTTAGCTGCTTCATCTTTTGAGTGTGATTCCTCACGCAGCGCCTACTCCTTCCCCATCCGGCAGAGCTCAGCACCCTGAGCTCGCATCCGCAACCACGATGCAAAGGCTTGAAGAGGACAACCTCCAGGACACACATCTAGATCTCCACCCACAGTGACCGGTGTGGGACTATGAGGCCGTTCCTAAATTCTTACAGTCCTGTAATTTCCTTATCCCCTTTACCTTGCACATGGGCGGGTCCCTGGGCCGAGGGCTGGGGAAGTTTTCGGCAGCAAAGCACCGGGTGGGCAGAAGATGGCAGCATCAGCCCAGCAGACAAGCAACCACTTGCTTCACTAGGTCGGGATTTCTTTTAATGGGGAATACGAGTATGTTTGTGCAGGAGAAAGGAGGTGAAGGGAAAGGGGAAGGTGAGGCCACACCTGGAGTGTTGTGTCCAGTTTTGGGCACCTCAATACGAGAGAGATCTCGAGGTGCTGGAGCGAGTGCAGAGGAGGGCACCGAAGCTGGTGAAGGACCTGGAGAATAAATCCTAAGAGGAGAGATTGAGGGAGCTGGGACTGTTTAGTGTGAGGAGGAGAAGGCTGAGGGGAGACCTCATCACTCTCTACAGCGCCCTGAAAGGACGTTGTAGAGAGGTTGGTGCTGGTCTCTTCTCACAGGGAATTAGTGACAGAACAAGGGGGAATGGCTTTAAACTGCAACAGGGGAGGTTTAGACTGGACATTAGGAAAAAATTTTTCACAGAAAGAGTGGTCAGAGAGTGGAATAGGCTGCCCAGGGAGGGGGTGGAGTCACCATCCCTGGGTGTGTTTAAGGGTCATTTGAATGAGATGTTGGGGGATATGGTGTAGGGGAGAACTTTGTAGAGTCGGGCTGATGGTTGGACTCGATGATCCCAAGGGTCTTTTCCAACCTGAATGATTCTGTGATTCTGTGTATTTTCACGCCTTTGGACTTCAGAATTGTGATCGAGGCACAAAACACAACGCTCCTGGACTGGAAAGCCAAAGAAGATGGCTCGGCCTGAAGGGGTTAGTGTGAGAAGGACCACGTAAGCACCGCCCGTGAATTGAAAAATGCAGGGCTAGAGGGCCAGAGGGTTTTTCTGCAAGGGGTGAGGATATGCCTTCAGCAGGGGAACAGTCCCTGTGTCCACGCCAGGCTGAAGGGTGCCTGGGTGGCATGTCTGCCTAGGGACAGGCTGGCAGCCCTACCCACGATGCTAGGCTCTCTCATGTGCTTATGTGAGTTATTGCAGCACTGAGGAACTCTAGGCTTAGGGCAGAAAAAACCAGCCCTGCCCAAAACCTCTCTATGCTTTGGCTTTCTTAGTTTTCAGGCAAGCTTAATATTTACTGTAGCTCTTCCCAGACTAGCATGAATGCTCTTTGCAGGCTTCCTTGAAAATGCAAAATAATTTACATTGCATATTTTCAGAGAGAATGTTAAAATGTGGTGGTTTTGTCGGCTCTAAGAAGATGCCTTAAGTGAGCCTCTGGTTTACCTGCAGTGGCCTTCATTTCCCAGCTCTTAACCCAATGCAAATTTAATACTTGAGTTCATTTTGGTCACTCTACACTTTCTGCACACACCAGTCACCTTCTCACTAGGAGTGAAGGGAAGAGCATGGTTTTCCTGATACAATCCCTGCCAGGCCAAGATACCAGCAAAATTTAAGCCACAGTAATGCGCACCCACTGGCACCTGCAAGAGAGAAGGGGACAAACATTAACTCCCTCCCATCCCACAGCAGCAGAAGAGTTTTAGAGACACTGCCCTGAGTCTGCAGCAAACCAAATCCTGATCTCTCTAGTTGCCACACTGACCACTGGTCTGTCCTGTCTCTCAAAAAACCCTCTAAGTCATGGGGTCACAGTCTCAAGCAGATGAAACTGGGGACAGCAACTGGTTTTGCTATGGCTGTGTGGATTCTCCATTGGGATGTTGTCCCATGGGGCCTGGTGGAAAATGGACAGCATGCACTGAGGAGCAGTTATTGTGCTGGAACAGTTTTGTGCTACACTTCAATTTGGGATGTTTATTCTTTCAATCTATGTTGATCATTACAGGATACTTCTGTGGATTGTATCTCCTTGCTGCAGGTAGATGAGGCTCTGTTGATGAGCTTGTCACCCCCTTTCCCCAGTGCAAATAACTGGGAAAAAACCTCACTTTTGCAGAGCTCTTCTCTTTCAAGGACATGGCAAACACGTATTGAACTCTCCAACGTCACAATGGGGGTGTACGTTGGGATGGGCTGACAGATACTGGAAGTGACATGTGGAAGGAGGGTGAGATCTGAACATCACGCTGCTTCGCATCCTGAATTGAACTTCCTCTTTCCTTCTGTCTTCTATACCTTTTGCAACCTGCACATAACCTTTGTCTGTTTGCATGTCCTCTTCTTAGCCAACTCAACTGGGATGGGACTTTGGAGATCTTCTGGCTCCACTGCTGCTTCTCTGCCTGGGGATCTTGGTCAAGTCACTTGTGTAAGTTCAGTGTCCACACTTGTAAGACGGAGGCAAAGACCATCTTCTCCTCTGTGAAGAGCCTGGAGATGTATTGGTGAGGAGAGGTGACTCTATTGTTCTTGCTAATGTAGCACTTAAGGGCTGAGTTGAAAGCAGGGCCTACGCTGTTGTAAGGTGTTGCCCAAATACTACATAAAAAGGCAGCCCCTTGTGTTGTGGAGAGTTTTGGGGCAAATGAACAGGCCAGAGCAAGCAGGGAGGGGGCTGGAGGTACTGTCAGATTCCCAGAGCAGGGCTTTCTCCAGCACATGAAGCTGGTGGCCCCTGCACTGGCAATTGTGTTTGCAGAGGAGACAAGGACAGCAGGAGAGAATCAAAGAGAAGAGGGTGCTGAGGCAGAAGATGATTGGAGCTGAAAGTGGGGAGCAGAAGAACAAAAGATCCTAGAGATGAGAGCAGACCAGGCAGGGCAGGCACAAGCTCGCCCAAGGAACATGACTTGATTTACTTCCCCAGATTAGGGGCATTAGGTGATTCTTGGGGATCCATCAAATGCCACAAGCCTTTGCAGAGATCACTGTACCTGGTGGGGCTGCAGAGGAGGGGATAGGACATCCTGCATGACCAGGGGCTTTGCCAGCTGGGTGCACAGTGTGGTTTGGTAGCCCTGAGCACCTCCTCTCCAGGAGGCTTCTCCCAGAATGCCCATCCTGAAAGACAAGAGCCTGCAGGAGGTAAAACTGTACCATCCTCTCACTAGGGCAGCATTTCATAAAGCCAAGGAGGATCTCAGGAATACTCTGGCAAGGTGGTGTGGGAGGAAAGATCTTCAGTGCTGGGTTTGGGGGGAAGCGAAGGAAGCTCTGCCCTGGGGCTGAGCTGCAGGCAGGCCTGGGTGAGACAGTGGGTGCTGAAGGGGAGAGAGGAATGGATAGGGGAAAGGGGATGGGGGAAAAGAAAGGGTGCCTCAGGAGCTTCCAGGCCCCCCCACACCCCATCTCACCTCGGGGCAGCTGGTGAGGCAGCGGGGTCCCTGTACCCCTGGCAGGGACGGCTGCCCACGTGGCTCTGCATCCCCACGTGACTGGGCATTGAGCACGGGCTGACGCTTTCAGCATTGGGTAAACATTTAAATCCTGGGTAAATATTTAAATATCGAAGTAGATCTTTGCAGCTCTGGTGAACCATAATGGTGGAAATTTTGCAGAGGAGCATTTTGCATCCCGAAGGCTTGATTTTTGTGGTGAGAGAGTGCGCCTTTGCAGGAGCACATGGTGGTTCCCAGCAGCTATAAATGGCTGCGTGCTGCCATCGCAGCGTGTCATCGCAGTGGTTTTCCAGATGGGGAAACTGAACATGCATATGAACCACTCAGGGGCCACAGGGTGAGTCAAAGCTCACAGAGCCAAGGGATGAGAAACCCTGATCTGCTGACTCTCCATCCCATGGTTTAACCGCAAGCTCATCCTTTCCCCTCAGGGGATCGCCCGTTCCGAAGCTGCGCTGTTGTTTGCGCATGATTTTCAGAGAAAAGTATTTTCCAAAAAAATAATGTGCTTCTTGGGCTGAAACATCTTATAATAACCCTCTGTCTGGAAAGCGGATGGGAATGCATGTGGGGGAGGGAGTATGAGACAACAAATTTGGGTTTAGAGAAATCAGCGTGCCTGTTTGTTGCTGCAGTGACCTGAAGAAGGTCACGGTACGTCCAGCAGTTACAGGTCCACGTAGCAGTTACCCTGCGAAGGCACAGGGCTGTGCCACATGTACAACATGGCTGTCCAGCCCATGCGCATCCCTCAGCATGGGGGAAATTTTGCTGGCTAATCGTACCGGAGGCAGCTCCCACTTGGCACCGGCGATCCCACCACCTGCACGTCCTTGTCTTTATCTTCAAGTGAAGCAACACGCCTGCATGTGACCACTCATTTGTTTGGCACTCGGGATGAGGAACAGAGGTGGTTTCTTCTAACAAAATCCTGCAAGAGCTCTAAAGACCAAAACATTGGTGACAGGACAGACAGACAGGATCTGTGCAGGATGCTGTGCCCTGATCGGAGGTCCAGCTGCTCAGAGTGCTGGCCATCTGAATTGACATGAGATTTTCTCTTCTATTCCCTTTTTTCCTCTAGGATTAGCTCCAATAATGGTATCTTAATATCCTAAGGAGAGAATGCCTTTCTTACCAGGGTCACGACCACTAGCCCTGGTGCGTTATGGTGATAGGAAGGAGAAGGCAGCAGGCTCAAACTGAACACTGGTACCATTTTCAGATACGCCAGGGCATGTTATTACAAGATGTCATCCTGCAAAAGGATCATGTACTGGCTCTTCTCCGGGACAAGTGGATTTTAATATATCAGCTGTGGTCACAGAAGATACAGTGCTAAGACTACACACTTCCGTGGAAGATACAGAGGAGGGAGGAAAAATATCCTATGTATCTCCCACACGCTCAGTATTTCTCAGGCAAAAATCTGCGCTCCTGCACAGGGACCCCTAAACATTCTGGACTGTACCTGCAGAGAAGACTGGGCATTGCACGTCTGGAGAGCATTAGCTGTGGTTTGGGAGTTCAGGCTCCTGAAATTAAAGCTGTATATCTGCAGGGCAGTCATGGTGTTGGGCTCTCTCCGTATATGCTGTCCTTCACATCTGCCCTTCTCAGGCATCAGACCCTACCTGTGAGATGAAGTGGACAACCTGAAAAGCCTTTTGCTGCAATTTGCCACAGGGAGTCTCTCAGCTCATTTCATCCATCAAATCAGCATACATCCAGTAGTAAACACCTCTTGCCTCTGCTGTACTGGGCTGGTTAAAAAACAGGGGCACAGCCATGAAGTGTTATTGTTGTATTATTATCCAGCCAGAAAAACAATTCACTGCTTCCCAACAGCTTCAAGCTTACCTTCCATAAGCAATGGAAGGTCTCATCTTAATGTAGTTGCTGTAAAGGCAGATCAAATGAAATGTATGTGAATGACTGTGCCCCAGCCCAGGGTGACTGTCTGGGGAACAGACCGGTGTTTCTTGGCTAGCAGTGTAGGAAACAAGATGGTCAGCACTGCCTTTTCCTCCTTGAAGCAATTCAGATGCAATTCAAATGAATCCCTCGTGGAACCCTTCTGGCTTCTGCTGAACTATGACACAAATGGGTCTGGCTCATTGCATGCAGCAAAAGCCGCTTAATTAGAGCAGCAGCTCAATTTATTTGTTTTGGATCATCTTTATTAGCCATCACTTAAGCTTGTAATTAAAGGCAGAATAGGGACTGTAAAAATGGTATGATCCCACGCTGCTTGCCTTCTCCCTGTGCTGCAGCCGCTGGGCGTTGCTCCTGTCTGCTCAATGCCTTCAGGAGTCTCTCCCCTCCTGTTCGGATGGCACCGCTGTCATCTGCACTCCAAATGTAAGCTTTATTCTTGAAAAAGCAGAAAGCAAATGGCAGTATTTTTATCCTGGGACACTTTTAATTGACTGAGGTAGAACATCTGATGCCCCAAATGCCAGGCAGGCATGGCATAAGCAGCAGGTATGACTGCTGGAGGGATGTTGTTGCCCATCTCTTAGAATAAATACCCAAGTACTAACACCCAATGGAAGAGAACACCAAAGTCCTTGCAGAGACTCTGGCACACAAAACAAAGGCAGAGGGATTGAGACCTGAGGCTCAGATGGTATCCAAGGAAGCCTAGACCTTCTCCATGGGAGAGAGTGCTGCTCAGAAACGCAAAGCTACATCACTGCTCTGGTTGTGGCTGTTATTATTGTCATGTGGTTATAACCTTGTGTTCAGTGGAGGTATTTCTCTATGGGCATTTCTTCTGAAGTGCCTGAGATGTTTTTATGGTTTTCAGCCTGTCTCTGTACCACTCCAACGTCCTGAACCTCCTCCTTGCAACCCTAAATTCTGGTTGGACTCTTTGGGCTGAAGGGCTGCTGAGACCAGCATCACAAAACCATTTTTCACCACAAGGCAATTCTTGGTCTCAGACTCGGTTTTATTTTGTATGACCCAGCTCTGGGATTCCTACATTTTATTTTAAAAGCAGCCTGAACCTGGACAAGCAGGGGCATGCAGCTTTAATGATCTCCACATTTTTAGCAGGGACTGAGTCTACAAGAGATACACTGGTATCTTAATCATGTTACCATGATGCCTAGTCCTGGATCAGGACCCACCATGGCCATCAGCCCTACAAGCAGGCTCTGCTCCCGGGAGATTCACAGGTGACAGCCAGGGATGTGTCTCCATCCCAGCATCTTTGCAGGTGCCCTCCCTCTGGGAGGCAGGGCTGGACTTGGCTTTGAGAGCTGGCAGCTACAGTCACTGCTTCCACGTGGTCCGTGAGGAAATTCCCCAAACTGGCATCCAGCCCCTGTAAAACCACGAGCAGCTACTCTTTTTGTGGTGCAGGGTAATGTGTATCAACCGTCTGGGTCTGCTCATGGGACTGGGCAGAAAGCTGGACGTTGTATTTGCGTGCATGTGAGCTGTTATGAAACGGCTGCCTTGTGCTCCAGAGCAGTGTCTTTTCCTTTATTTATTCAAACATCTAAAGGAACAATAGCTTAGAGAATTGGGAGGGGAGAGGAGGAGAGCATATACATTTTGCTCCTCCTTTCTTCTGAAATGTCAGCATCTTACAGCACTTTTGATCAGTTCTGCTTTGGTGAGTGCTGCCACTGCCGCCGCACTCAGCTCCAATGATAAACATTGAAAGGCAGCGTGGGGAACCCTACGGCAGTATTTTTAATGAAGTGCATCTCCAGGCTACACCAAAGGAGGCTATTTGTGTCCCAGTACAGCCTTTGTTTGCAGACAACAGCCTCTCTAGGTAACCACACAACAGAGCACAAGTGCCTATTTATTTGCATCTGTCTCCACTCACAATAGCAAAGGAAGGGAACCCATCTGTTTGGGCAACACAGAACAAAAATATAGCAGCAAGAAGATGGGTAAATTAATAATATAGGCAGGCCAGAAAAAGAAGTCCATGTTCCTAGAGATGTAGATAAATCTAGTGATTATTCTTTTCCCAAAGTTCAAGCCAAGTCATCCAACCTGGAGTCTGACAAGAAAAATAGGGACAAATAAATCATTCCTTCCTTGCTGGCCTCATTTCTTGCCCAAAGATAAAACCCAAACCTTTTTGGCTGAGCACCATCCAGCAACTGTACCCTTTCACTGACCCCACGTCCATCCCACAGCCGCCTCTGCACTGACTCATCACAGCATCTGCTGTCATCACCCCTCCAATGTCCCGGGGACCAGCTTTTTCACAAAAAAAAAGGAGCAGTTCAAAGGCTACATTTTTAAATGCCAGTCCTGCATTCCCTGAAGATGATCCAATCCACGAAGAGAAAGCCAGCAGGTTTGTCACAGTCTTGCCTTTGCTTGTTAGAGTCAGTTGGAGAGTTTTACAGATCTGTTCTGAAGGTTGCTGGAGGCTGGTTATTTTGTTTTAAAGTATGGGCAGCAGCAGACAGGCAGCCACTATTAAAAAGAGAAATTAAGGGAGGAAAAAAAAAAAAGTGAGTCATTTGGGCTTTAAAGTCAGCTGACTGCTTTTGACAAGCTGAAGGATTTTTTGCGTCTGGATATTCCTGTCCTGCAAGGTGAGCGGACGTGTTGCCAGAGCAGAGGCTTTGAGCATCTCCAGCAGACAGAGAGGAACCTCCACCTTCTTTAACAAGGGTCCTGTACAGACTTGATCAGACTTCAGGTACCCCAGCAAGGCCGCATCCAGCCATTCCTCGAGCTTTATGTCCAATCCTCACACCCCAGGGCCCAAAGATATCCAAAATCAGAACTTCGTATTCCAGCACCA
Organism: Strix aluco; assembly: GCF_031877795.1. Taxonomy (NCBI): domain Eukaryota; kingdom Metazoa; phylum Chordata; class Aves; order Strigiformes; family Strigidae; genus Strix; species Strix aluco. Next base: position 31,458,234 of record NC_133938.1, on the reverse strand, counting down.
GCCTTTCTTCATTCCCCTCCTCCCCAAACCCCACAGGAGGGAAAAAAAAGATCAGTGCTGCACATGTCTTCACATTTGCTTTTCATGGAGGGGATGGGATGAAGACAGTTTCCACCATAACAGCATCCCGTTGGCAGGACAAGGTGCTGTTTTCTCAGGCTGATCCTTAGTCTCCTTTGCATAGTTTTGCTCAGGGTGAGAGAATGTTTCTCAGCAATTATACAGAAATTGGCCGGTTTGGTGCACTTCTGACACATTTTGTACAGGTACTCAACGAGCTGCAAGGGGATTGACTTAAACAAGGAAAAAAATAATATAGTTTCCCAAACGGAAGAGTCCTGGAAGTGAAGAGCTCACAAGGGCTCAAATGGTCACCCGTCCACCCCAAAGTGTCCACAGAATCAGTAGGATTTGCATTTGGACCATGTTCTCCCAAGACTGAGTCATATTTCCTTCTTCAAGAGTTGCTCCCAAAGGGTGGTGTTTCAGGAAGGGTGCATGTTTCTGCCTGGCTCATGCAAGAGGCAGGAGCGGCCCTCTCTGTTGCATTTAGGTGGACGTGGATTACTGAGCACATATGAAAATTAGACTTGAGCTGAGTAAACAAATATTGATCTACCCAACCTCAGGTCACTGCTGAGAATAGTATTTTGAAGTAGTATATTGAAGGGGCAGGATGCCATCAGATGGTACAAACGCAGGGTGAAATTCAATCCTGCCCCAGGGAATTTGCAAGCTCAGTACAATCAATAGTTGTATCTGAAAACACTGGTCTCATCTGGGTTACAAAAATCTGTGTCTTCAAGTGGTTCCTCCTTTCGCAGCTGTGTATCAGAAAATAATTAATAAAGAGTCCAGATCTCCTGAAATGAGGAGAGGGAGTAATGCTAAAATAGCTATGTTCTGGGGGCACGCAGGGCTAGAAGTGAATCAGGATGGGAGCAGAGGAACAGCCCATTTGAGGGAAAAGCAGGGCAGCGGGGTAGACTTTCTTGAGATGATTAATGCCGACCTACACACCATCATCATTCAAGAGATGGGCGTTCATTTTATACAGCGGCTTGCGCTGCTGAACGTGCAGTCTGGTAATTTTCCAGGTACTCGGCCATTTGACTTGAGGGGGTTTTAAACATGCTGAATAAGATGTGATGTCTTGTGAGCGCTGGAGTGGAGGCAGCAGAGCGGATTTTTCCCACTGTGGTGAATTAAGTAGGACATGCTGCCTTCCCAAGCAGAGTCTCTGACCCTCCCGTGTCTCAGCAGGGTCACAGCTTATTTGTTAACATCTTGTAGAGAAAAGCCGGGGCCAGCCGGTCTCTTCTCAATGGTCTGAATTTTCCTCCAAAATCACAATGTGGATTTCGGCGGAAAATTCAGACTATTGAGGTCAGCTTATTCAGACCGATGAGGTTGGCTCATTGCAGGCCTGGTCCCCAGCCAGCAAAATCTCTGGGATTACTGAGCAAATTTCTATTATTCTCCCAGTTGGATGGGTTTTTTCCATTTTCTCTCCACCAGGATGGAAGGACAGGGGCAACCCTGTCCATCGAGGCATATTGTCACCAGCCCAGCAGACAGCAAGTGCCAAGTGTTCAGAGGACAAGTTCTCACAAGTCCCCATTTTTAGGACCGGTTTCTGTTTCATGTCACAGCAGTCTGGCCTCAACCCGCCGCCTGCTCCAATGGAGGGGGACACGGGGCAGCTTGAAAGGGGTTGTCGAGTGAAGAACAGCTGAGAGCTACAATGTTTCTGGCATGTGTATAAATAGAGACAGAACTGTTATCCTGATGAAATGAGACCAGATGTTTCTCCAAAATCCCTCTTCTCTGCTAGTGAAAACTATAGTTTAGTTACAACAGGGCTAAGCGGGCAGCAAAATATTTTAGACCTATTAATGTTGGGAAGTCAAAGGAAACACTGGAGGAGCAGGGGCAGGGGGTGCTGGGGTAGCCATCCTGCGATGCTGCAGGGATGGATCAGGCACAGTCGGAGCGGGCGCAAGCCGGAGGAGCCTCTCGCTGCCTTTGTTCTATTTTTCTGCTTCCTATCTCGGCATTAACGGCCTAAGTTTAAATCCCATGCTGCGGACGCTTTTGTGAGGTAGAAATTCAGTGTCAGCATATGTATCCTGGAGGCAGTTGGCATGAGATGAAGGAGGGACGGCAGCAGCAGTTAAAACTGGGCCTTGGCTCTTTAATATTTAACTTTCCCCAGTGCTGGGGTTTTTTTAATCAGTTTGCACATTATCTGCCATCCCCATTCAAAGAGGGTTTTAGCACAGAGATTTCGGCGCTTAATCCCAGGGGCAGGGAAAGCGGAAGAGTCTCTCTGAAGGTTTCAGGGCTCAATCTGGCCTCAATTACACCACCCTAAATCAACAAAGAGTGGCCACGATGCACTTTGCTGGGACCGCGTTGGGCTGGAGGTAACAAAATTAGGGGTCAGCGCCGTATCTGGCCAGGAGACACCTCTGGTCCCTAAGGCTCCATCCACAGGGAGTTACCAGGAGGATATAAGCATTGCCAGGCTGGCTCAGAATAAATGTTCACCTTGGGCAATGACCAGCGCCTGGCCATAGCCAGCTGCAGATGCTTAGGAAGGGATATCGGAAGAGGGAGAGTATAAAGTGATCCTTCCTCCGGCATAGCCTCCCGGCTCCCGGTAATCAGCAGTTGAGAGACTTCCTGAGCCGGAGGTTGCACGAATTTGGTGAATTCTTTTTTATGAATTCATTTATGCTTTTGGCCTCCATGACATCCTGTGGCAATGAGTTCCACAATGTAATTATGTGTTGTGTGAAAAAGTACTTCCTTTTGTCTGCTTTAGACCCAGCTCCTGAACATTTCTCTCCATGCTTCTTTGCTCCCATGTTGTGAGGAACAGGGAAAAATAATTCCAGGTCCATACCAGACCTCCTTGACCTCTTCAGATTTCTCTGTCTTCACTTGCACCAAGGTTTTGTTCTTCCAAACAGGAGTCTCTTCATTCTCATTCCTCTCATATCATATCTATCCCATTGCTTCCACTGTCCTCACCATGTCCTCCATGTCTCTTATCCTTTTATTACCGCCTTTTTTTTTGAGATAAGATCACTGAAGAGAGACTTGCTCACTCCTGAAGACACGAATTTGTTCTCCTGAAAGAAGGTCAGCTCAAAACCTTTATTTTCTCAAGCCAGACTGATGTAGTTCAATTTCTTCTACAACACGTACAGTCTTTGGTTTAATGGAAATATATACACAGCTCTCTTCAAACACTTTGATTTAACCTATTCTGAGTAAACCTCCAGCCCTAATTTAACTAGAGCCTGTGGTTTAACATGACAGCCACGAGTAGATCAAGTAATGGGGCTGTTTTACACAAAGGGAATTTCATGCATGTGCTTATATTACTCCTCATTTACGCCTGCACAAATTCCCTGCACGCTACTGGCAGAGAAGACCCCCAGCCAGAACAGCTGAGCTGATGAGCATGAAACTCCGGAGTCTCTGATTTCCAGGACATCTTTATTTATAAAATATGTCTATTTTTGCTACTGTCATGCCTGAAAAACCAGCCTTCCTATTTTAGTCATCCCTGCTCTTTATTATTGTTTATATTGCACCAAACCCCACAAATAAAGGCTGGAGAATGGATTTTGTTTCTTGCTACTGTGTGAATTTCAGAAACCTCACTATCCAGTCGTTCCAGACCTTGCTGTTCAGATGGCTTGATCATACTTGCAGATACAACCGGTCCTCACTTGATGGGAACCAGTCGCTGGTGTCTTGCGCCGCTCCTGCAGAATTGCCGTCCCAGGATCCTGTGGCAGCTTTTTAAAACTCTACTGTTCCTCTTTTGGCAGCAGCTCAGCAGCCACATCCTTCCCTCGCAACACGCCAGCTCCTCCTCTCTTTCTCCAAGCAGCTTCATCCCCCTCTCCCCCTGCAGCGGCTTGTGCAAGCTCCCTGCAGCTGCAGCGGGTAAAGACCCCAGGCTTGTGTGAGGGACAGAGAAGCCTCTGGGAGGCCGACGGCAAGAAGCGGGCTGTGAGGAGAGCAGGAGGGGAAAACTTTGAAGAGTTTATTGGATTGTGGCCCCTAAATGATAAGCTTGGAGAATATGCGTGTTGTTGTATTATCAGCAGCGGTGGGAATGAGCACGGGTGGAGAGAATGTAGGAGGGAAAAATTGGTTTGCCTATTGCTTTATGGTATTATTATGGCAATTTATGCAGATGTCTGCTCTGGAAGGAGTAGCCCGCACTCCCTCAGCTCCCTGTCCTTTGGAAACCATGATGCAGAGCATGTTTTGGGGTGGGAAGGAGCCAGGAGAGGTTACTGAGTGTCCCAACTGTTCTGCTTCTGTGCAGAACTGTGCAGAATCGCCCCGTGCCTGTCACAGTGATGGAGGGACGAATCCTTCATAGATTTCAGCCTGGTTTAACTCTTCTTGGTTATAAGGGTAATTTTAAAATCCTTATTTCCCAGAGAACTGATGCTGACACCATCGAACTCACAGGATCTCTCTTTTCTCCTGATCCTGTGTCTCACCTCCTACAATCTCAGGAAGCATTGAACTCGCTGGTCTGTTTCAAACAAAACAAACAGAGGGATAAAGGTGAAAGAGCTAATTAAATCCCTGCAGGAATAATGAAAACTGGCAGCAAGGTAAAGCAGAGAGATCCTACAAGCTTCTCTACTGAGGATGTCCACCCTTTGCTAGATACCAGGGGATCGACGCTGAGACATGAATCCGAGGGAAACTGGGCTACACCAGTGCTGCTGACCACGAAACAACTGAACATTCTGAAGGTTTGTTTTCAAACTCAGCTTGGAAATGGCAGCAGGGTGCACCTTCCCACCATACAATGGAAAAACTGCAACGCAAACTCATCCCGTTTCAGAAAACAGGGCTCCCAACTGGGCAGAGAATGACCCAGTTGTAGGGCAAGATTCAGGTCAAGCTCTCAGTCAAGCATGAGACAGAAACCCACAGGAAATGAGGTTTCATTAATTAATCATAGGGCTGGCAGGATTTTTTTTTCCCTCCATTGAAATAGTTCATGCATCTTCCATCGCTGACGCAACTATACAAGTATGAGGACACTCTAATCCAGTTGGATCAGGAGGGCATCGTTCGCTGCCACTTTGCAAGTCCTCAGCTCCCAAGAGGAGCTTTTGGGAACTCCCAAGACAAACCTGCAGGTTCGGGCAGCTGATCGCAACCCGCCAAGCTGCAGAGCTTAAAGAGTTACAGCCCTTTCGAAGGGAAGTTATCGCTCTTCAACAGAGCTGCAGTAACTCGCTGTGTGAACCCTCTTGTTCTGTTGTAGTGCAAAATAAAATGAGGTGACGTAGCGCAGGGTTAGATGCTGTATGTAGTCTAAAGCAGCTGTATGGCAGTGTAACTGCTATAGGTCCACGCTACTTCAATGGCTATTTCAATAAAGGAAAACATGTCAGTCCCTTTATACTAACGCAGAAGCAGTGGACAGAGATGAGCCCTTAGACACGGCCTGTGCTAAGCTTTAGATTTCAGTGAGAAATGTTGAGGAGACGGCCGATTTGCTAAATCCTCTATGCACCATAGAGATAATCACTGAATCTGCGCGCTTGGATGAATTTACCCAGTTCACATTGATCATAGACAGGCGCGAACTCAGACCAAGAGATTACAGGGAAGGAATCCAAAGCAAGCTGAACCCCCTTGCCCACCCTCCCTGAAAATTCAAGTTACAATACCGTCATTTAAGACACTGTGGGATGCATGCTATATTCACAGATATTTTAATCTGGATTTTTAAAGAACATGTACCTTAAGCACTGGGAACTTCACCAAAAACCAAAATAGAAAATTAAAACGTGGTGTGCTCAGGGAGGTCAGTAAATAGGCATTCAGAACAAACCAACCTGCAAATCCCCTAAATGAAATGAACTTAATCAAGCCACTTGTCCTCCTTTCTCTCCAGCACATCTCCTTCCCACGTACCTGAAAGAAACGGACCGTGTAAGTGCATGAAAGATTTAATAGTCTCCATCAGGCATGCTCTGAAATGTGATGTGAATGCTGACAAAAGGTCTGAACCTGGGAAACCCCATCTCATACCGCTTTTTGAGACTAAGACCCCCTCCATATTCCTGCGATGTTACCAGCAGGTCAGAGAAAGGGCCGCTGTGAGATGCGTGTGGCTATACCCCCCAGCACACCCCCAGCGAGCTTATCCCCTGATTTTTACTTCTTTACGATGCTTCTACCAAATCACAAACTCTGTTTCCAGCCACCTTTCCTGCAGCTACTCCAGCACCGGTGGGGCCGGTCTGCGCGGGGTGGGCGGCTGGGCCTGAGGGGAACCCCCTCGGGGGCCATTTTGAAGCCCCTCGGGGGGGCGGGATGAACCCCCTCGGGGGCCACGGCGAGAAGCCCCGCGTGGGGAAGCGGTCCGGAGGCGGAGGCGGGAGCGGAGGGAGGACGTGGGGACGAGGGGAGAGCGCTGCCCTCGCCCCTCAGGGGGAGGAGGGGCTGCGGCCGGCCCAGCGCCGCCCGCCATCTCCCGCCGCCCCCCTCTACCTCAGGGCAGCGGCGGGGAGCGGGGCGGGGGTCCCGGCTCGTTGCCTCGGCGGCCGATTACTCTGGCCTGGCCGAGCCCCGCCGTCCACCGCCTGCCCCGTCCGCGCGGGCGCTCGGCCGGCCACTGCTTGCGCCTGTTCGCCCGGGATGCGGCGGGCGCTGAGGGCGCGGCGGGGCCACCGCCGGGCCGCGGGGCGGGCGGGCAGCGGCCGCCGCCTCCTCCCGCGCTGACGCGGGGGGCGGGGAAGGGAGGGAGGGATGGAGCCGCGCCGCGACGCGCACTGAGGCGAAGCGAGGCGCGGCGCGGCCGGGGCGCAGCGCGGGAGGGCGGGCGGCGGCGGCGCCTCGTCGTCCGTCCGTCCCCCCTCCCCGCTCCCCAGCATGGAGGCGCCCCCCGCAGCGGCGGGCGAGCCGGCGGCCTGGGCGGCCGAGGCGTTTGCGGAGCCGGAGCTGGGCTCGGAGGAGCTGGAGGCGGCGGGCGGCGCGCTGGACCGCGTCCTGCTGGAGTCGGTCTGCCAGCAGCAGGGCTGGGTCCGCGTCTACGGTAAGGGGGTGCCGGGGGCTGCGGGCCCGGGGCCCGCGCAGGGCCGGGGCAGGGCGGCGGGGGGCGGGCCGCGCCGGGCTGGGGCCCGTTGCCGGCTGCGGTAGCAGGTTGGAAGCGGGTTGCGGCGGAAAACTTGCCGGCCCTAACTTTTTCTTTCTCCTTTTCTTTTTTTCCCTTCTGCTGAGGCTCCCAATTCCCCGAGTCTCCTTACCGCCCCCCCCCCCCCGGGTACAGGAGCCCCGCGTTCAGCCTCAGCCCGCCCCTTGGCACCCCCTTCCCCGCCGGTGCCCCCCAGCCGGGATGCAGGATGCCCCGCGTTAAACGCTGCCGGAGCCAGCACCGGCGGGGGGATGTCGCGGTGTTATCGGGCGGGGATCCGCATCTAAACCTTTTGTGTCGCCGGGAGTCAAGTACAGGATGCGAGTACAAGCAGGGCTGAGCTCTCGCCGCCTGCCAGCGCCGGCTCTGATTAGTATTAATGAGGTACTAAAGGCCTGGGAGGTGCTGATACGGTGGGTCCCGTCGCCCCAGACTTGCTGGTGTGTGTTAAACTGGCACCTTTATTATTTATAAAAAGGATGTTAAAAGTCTTTAGCGGTCTGGCCGGCGTACAGGACCCGGTGTTGTTTCCCCTTCTTTCTCAAACTCTCCCTGGTATGTAACCTTTTAAAATTAGCTTGATTTATGTGACCGGGCTCCTGGTTTGTTTAGGCTCTCAACTGAAATGCAGTCAAGCTTAATCTCTCCATCAGTACCTAAATAGTGGAAATTCTGTTTTATCTTTTCCTTGTCTTTCTCTCTTGTTTGTCTTGGTAATCTAACGATAATTACTCCCATGTTTCAGAGTGAAGATCACTGCAGACACTATCTTGTTTTCCCTCCTGTAACAAATTTGATGGTCCATCCTTGAAAAGGCAGCAGCTGCGGTCTTTGCACGTGCAGTTACTATGTTACCGTTGCCTAATGTTATGGAGAACCTGTAAAAACCACACTATTTTATTGGTACTTTTTTACATCACCTTCTGTAATGCTGCTGGTTGTCCCTGATGTCTTCCTCCCCTGCCCTGAATCCCAAAGAGATTCTTCAGGTTTTCCCTGGCCTGTAAAACTAGAAGCAAATGCTCTCTGTTACCCGTGTCATTGATCTGTTACTGGTTGTATTATTCCTGAAACACAAAGATGACATAAATAAGTTATCTACGAGAACTCTGCTGAATTTCTTGGCTCGTGGCAGTTAATTATTGTGAGTACCACCAGCATTAGCCTTTGCACATATCAAATGAGGAAGATCAGGCTGCAGGTTTTCTGGAGAGCACAGTCTGTTCAAAGACCTTTGTGTTTATTTTGGAAGCTTGAAAAGCTGGTGCAGTGGGACAAGGTTGTCTGTCTGCTTTCTGTCTGGTGCATCAATGAGCAAAGTTATACTTAGTGCAATTAATTGTAATAGAAGTTTGGGATTTTTAGTAGTTTCCCCTGTGTCTAGCTTGCTGCTTCTTGCATGGCTTTCTTTTGTTAGTCTCAGCCTAACGCTGAGACTATAAAATGCAGCCTTCTAAAAAAAATATATCTGCTGTTGTCAAGTGGAGCTCTGAAGAAAGCAGATTGCCTTCAAATTGTTTGTTTGTTTAGAATACTTTCCAAAGGTAAAATGAGAATGTACTTAAGAAGAGGATGTCTGGCACCAGCCTATCTGATTGTTACCCAAGGTTATATCTTGTTTGAGTGGAAGCAGGAATGCGGTTTCAAAATTAGCCACAGCGAAAAACATTGCTTGTTGATAAAGTCATATGTTGTGATGTGTTTGTAGTCTGACACTAACATGTAGATAAATGGGAAGAAAATTCCCTGTGACAGAGCAGCTAGCTCACAGGCTATAAAAATCACCATAGACTTCAAGCATGTAAAAATACATCTCATAGCCCAAGGACAATAACTAATTATTCCTAGTCTGTGTTTAAAAACAACACATTATCTCTCTCCTTCATAAAGAATCTGGTGTGGTAGTGTCTTCTCTCCTTCCCTATGAAATTACAATCAGATTAGCTGGTATTTGTTTATTTCATCCTGCTTATTAGCCTTTTCTTCTTGCATGAACACATCTGGAGAAGTTTGCGGACAATGAATCAAGCTGAAACTGTGCCATGTTTGTGCACAACTAAATATGGGTTACAAACCTATGAGTGACAAGTGTTATTTATAGGATTAAAAGTAAAGCCTTGCACAGTTGTTTGAGGAACCACAGCAGCATAGCGAAAGAATACAGGAGCAGAAAGCTTAGCCTTATTGTCTGTATTGTCTGATAAACAATGAGAACACTAACACTAATTATTTCACCATGAATGGCTGGGGGAGGGAAGGAATATCTGGTATATGAGAAGTGGAGATGCATTTTGTAGCATGGCAAGAAATGCAGCTTTTGATGTCATAGCATTTCCTTTCCATGTGTCTTTATGAACGTGGACCACTGCATTGGGGAGTTGTTCCAGATGAAAGGTGACTGAAAAGTGGCTCAAGTAGTGGAAACACTTCTTTTAAAGGAAAGGAGTTCAGCAGCCGCTCAAAGACAACTGTTTATTTCTGTGCATCTCTGTTCAGCAGTGGTGTGCCATCCACTTTGTCTCTACCCAAGGAGGTAATTACTGGTGTGAGGGGAGCTGGTCTGGTTGCAGAGCCTGTAAAACTTCGTCTGTAAGCACAGAGAAAAGAATTTTGTAGTAAAGTACCATCATTACTGGTCTCTGTGGCTTGCCAGCAGTATGACAGTGATGCGAATACAGTAGGACTTTACAATGTCTGGGATATGATTTCAGTGTGACACTGAGGTCTCGTCTGACTTCACTACCAGATCTAAATCATAGTCTGGCTATTTTTGCATTTCTTGCGTTAGCTGCAGGAGTTCAAGTGTAGCTTTTTCATTCTGTGTTCTGGAGGTTCAGCACCTTCTGGTTAAGTGAATTAGCAAGGATATTATCAAACCATGAAAATACAATTTCCTTACCGAAGGACAGCGTTTGTAACATAAGCAGCTTCTTCTAACCTGATGTTTGAATAGTGAACGGGAACAGCAAATTTGCTTGTCAGAGTGATAAGTTTAATTGCTCGTGAAACACAAATCACGTGAGTGTTGTTAGAAGATGTTTCCAAGAACTAGTTTTGACACACCACTAATGTTTCTGTAAAATATGTATCAACATGTGTTCTGGATGATAGTTTCCTTTCGGACTCGTGGCATGTATGTAATGGGTAGGAGGGAAGAGCTGTCTTGCCTGGATTAATGCTATGATTTTTTTTTTTTTGTTTCTCTGTACAAGGGACAACTGACTTCTGAAAGCATCCACCAGTGTTTCAAGGTCATTTTCTCCGGTCTTTGAAATAGATTTTGGGAGGAGGTAGCAGGGGATTAACTGAATTTACAGCATTCTCAGTGCTAACCGTGAAAACAGTGCAATTATATTGCCTGGCGTGGCTGACTGAACATCCATGGATTTTGCAGCCATGAATTATAAAGCCAGCATTGCAGCACTGGTGTTAAATGTTGCATGTGATGGGGGCAGAATCGGATTTTGCCTGACTTACAGCCTGTGTCTAAACAGGTTGTAAACTGTAACAGCAGTTGTCAAATTCGTTTCTTATATGCCTGCTCTAAGCTCACTGCAAATGCTCATGCACTAAAATTTCAACATAGAAGTTGCTGAAATATGTAGAAAGTAGCATGGGGAAATCTCTGTTCTTGAATGTTCATCCTGCAACTAGACATCGTTGCTCTGGGGCCTTATCTGGACTAGGAAATGTCTTTGTCTTTTAGCAGTGGTGCTAAAAGACGATAGTAGTTGTACAAACTCGAGTGCAGATCAGACATGGACATTTTCATCACCTTGTCATCTAATCCTGCAGGCAGTCTGGAGACATTCCTCACTGCTGGAATAAGCCTCCTCACCCCTTCTCCTGGCAGAAGGAGAAGGCTCTTCAAATACAGGCTTGAAGGGCTCCATGCTTTTTCATGGATATTGATCTACAGACAGAGCTTTGCTGGCTCTGACTCCAGAAAAAGCCCTAGAGCCCGTGCAACCAGACAGAAACGTCTCTTGGCTGCCTCAGACCTGAGTTCCGGGCTTTTAAGTATTGGCCCTCAGAAAATATTAGACTCGTGCTCAGGACTGAAGCCATGGTAATGCACGTAGTGTCATGTGGAGATTGAAAAATAGCTGTGGCTCGAGCGCTGAACAGAAGCATCTCCTGATCATGTGAAATTCAGTTCAAAAGCCCAATTTCTGTGAGCTATCCATTCCAGCAATCCAGCATCTGCCTTGCTCAACTCGTCTATCAATGACTCCAACTCTGTTCTCAGGGTTTTCTGGTTCTTTACAGCCTGCCTCACCATGGCTTTGTAGGTAGCTTGATACTTTTTTTTTCCCCCCCCCTTCTTCTCTTCCTCCACTGCTTGCAGTTGTACCTAAAAATGGAAAGATTATCCGTTTCCAAACCATCTCACTTTGGACGAGGCTTTGGTAATGAACAGCACCCTGTCATCGTCAGCAAATCCTCTCCTTCCAGGCCTGCTCATGCTGCTGGCCAACTTTTTCCAAGACATCGGTGGGAGGATGGTGAATGTGAGCCATGACGCTCCCCGGGGGACAGTCTCCCCTCCCCAGGGTCCGCCCGAGCCGGTGCAGATCCCACCAGGTGGCGGCATCTTCATTGCAGTGGCGAAGGAGCTGCTGAGGATGGCTGAGGCTGCCCGAAACAGGCTGGAGGATAGCGTCCTCTCCACTTCTGAACCTTATCGCCTGTCTCCAGGAGGTCAATTAAAAAGTAATCTGGGGGCTGTATGGCAGGGGGTAGGTAGGAAGGGTGTATTTAACATAAAACCCAAAAAAGCTCTCGTAACAAATCGAAGCGGTGAGGCAATCTGATAGTTGGGAGATGGCTGTATAGCTGTAGAAGGTTTTCTTCTCCTTGGGGTGCATGCAGATAGTGTAGCTGGGTTAGGTTTTGATTACTGCTGCATTTATGAGTGAACGGAGCTGCAATTCGTGCAGGAGTTGGTTTGCTGTTATGAAGAGCTTAATGGGAGATAAGCTGAAGGTGCGGGTGAGACCCTTGGGAAGCTGAAAGGGAGCTGAAGAGCTGCACGACGTGTCTGTGCAGGCAGTCTTGTATTGGAAAGTAGAGAAGATCAGTGTTCGTGAGCATTTCTTTCCCTTCTGATCAATAGGCTTATTTTTAACTCACCTAGAAAGTTGGTGCAAAAGGAGGCTTGGAAGATAAACCTTGTTGGGCCGGGAAATGTTATTTCCTGTGCATTTGGACAATGCCTGCTACAGTGATATCTGACCTTAGCGTGGCCTTCGGGTACCGCTGCGGCATATTAGGTGCAAACGTTAAATAACGAAGGCATAAAGCTTTTTTTCATGTTGTTGAGGTGATAAATAGCAATGATTTCTGGTTGGTGCCCCATTGTAAAAGGTAGAGTTTAATCAAAACCAAGGTTTTAAGTGACTGCATTTGCTACAGATTAAAAACAGGCAAGTGTGCTGTGGGCAGAGATCCTGCTTTCCCTTGCCAGCCAGCAGTGGGGAATATCAAAAGATGCGACTGAAGTGCTCTTACAGGTGATCTGCTCATACCTGCTGTGTGACAGCTCCTCCGGTAGCTCTTTTTGACTGCAGAGAATTCTTGCAAGTGTATAGGGGGCGAATTATGGGTCCTCTGTGCTACCGCAGCTATTGCACCCCTGCTCACTTTCTTGTGTATCTGCAGTGGTGATTTGGAGTGCAGCTGACAGCTGGATGTAGCCTGTTTTCTTCTTGGTTGCTTTACTCCCAAACTTTATTGCAGAATTAGCCCTTTGACATTAAAACTGTTTGCCCTTCCTCTTTTTAAGGAACACTGACGTTAATTTATACAAAAATGGTTTTTTTTCTTTAGGAGTTTTAGCTGGGCTCTTTCAGCTGGCTATGTTGTTGCAAATGTTGCCTAGGTTACTGATTTATTAAGTCACTTAAATATTTGGAGGCATCAACAATACTAGAGTGTGTTGGGGAAAATGAGGATGACATTATTTTAAAACACCAGTTTCCTGACTCCTGTATTTCAGTCACACGATTTATCTGGCTGAACATTTTCATGTGGTGCTGTTTCCTATTTTTAAACAATAGGGAAAAAAGGGAAGATAAGAGGAGCATAACTGTGACCCATTGACTTATTATGAGATCATGAGTTCCTTTCAACTGATATTTATAGATTTTTATAAAAAATAGCTGAGATTTCAGCATTTTCTGGTATATATGCCTTCTTAGCCCCAAGGTCACAGAGTTAAGCTCTCTCTGAATTCTTTCAAAATCCTCTGTAAAGGCACATAATAATAATGGAAATACAATTTGTATCTGCAAGGAAAGTAACCTAATGAAAAGAAAAATCACTACATTTTGGTTTGTAAACTTCTCACAAAGTCTTTTGTGTGTTTTGACACTCCCCTATCTGAGAAAGCCTTTATAAAAGTGATTGGGGTGAATAACATTTGTCAATTCTCTTTAATGGGGTTTCAAAAGGTCACAAAAGTGTAGAAAGGTTCTTCTCTGAGAATCGGGATTATTTTTAATTATAAAGCAAGTTGGAATAGTGCAAATAATGAGCTCTTGGAGGTGAAGAGGGTCTTTGCACTTAAGTAAATGTAAACCTAAGTCCTGGATTTAGATCGCTTATTATCTAAAGGGTTTGTTGTGTTTTGGTTTGGGGTTTTTTTTTGGGTTTTTTTGGTTTTTTGTTTTTTTTTTTTTTTACAGCTGGGAATACCCCATTAAAAATTAGCTCTTATACTGCAGGCACTGGCAGGCACTTAGTTAAACACATTAATTCTGCAAACTGTGGGAAAACGACACCCATTTCAGCAGATGTGCAATGTGTCTGGTGTAGATTTGCATAAGAATGCATATGCTTCTCTGTTAGTTTCTGGCTTGATTAAAACTTGCAGGCACCTTTTCCCTTCCAGTAGTGCTGTGTCTGCATTCTTGGACATTAGTGGTTTAATTGAAAATGACCCTTTTTCCTCTGTGTTAAGATAATTCATTTTATTTACACAGTACTGCACTGTAGATGCACTTGATGTTTTACAGACAGAGGCTGCTTTGCTTGCCTTTCGGAATTTGTAGCCTGGACTGGAGAAGAAAGGAAATAGCAAAGATGAAAAATGGCAGATGTGCTTGGAAGTGGATGGAGGATTACATGGTAGAGTATCATGAGATGGGAGGGGATTGTGTGTATTCAGTCCTTGCTTCCAAGGAGGTGTGGGAATGGAAATCAGTACTGTGATGAGAGGAGGAGAAGTGTTTAGCAACCTGTGGCTTAAAAATGATCACCCATCTCTTCGACTTAACCCCTCCAATGTTAGGCTTTAATTTAACAGTCCAAAGGATTCAGCAAAATCTCTTCACCTCAGTCCCGTTCCCAATCTGGATGGCATAACAAAAGCAAAGAAAATTCTTTTGGGTAGACCACAGATACTGTAGCATTAATTCTGAGAGAGCTTTCTATACTCCGGGAATTTAAGCAACGTACTGGGAGACAGGATATTGAAAAAGGACATGAGAACTTGGATTTCGATGTGAAGTTTCTGACAAGGAGAGAGAAACTACTTAGGAAGTAACGTGTTGCGTAGATTTTATCCGTGTGTGACAAAATTTGGATGCCCACCACCATGATCCAGGGCTTTGGGCAAAGAGTGTGCTGGGACTGTTTTTAGGGGTTTTTTGGCGTGAAGGAACAAAAGACAATTTAACAGTATTCTAGACAAAGCTTAATGCTCCAGGAATGCGGGTCTGGAGCTGCGCTGCCCTGTCTGTCCTGCTGGCGATGCTTTTGCATAGGCCTGGTAGCCAGCAGAGCACTTCTGGGTTGGCCAGCACTGGAGGGAGCATTATCTTGCCAGATGAGAAGTGGTTAGCATTGCCTGCATGCAGCACCCCTCGCTCTGTCATTCTATCAGTTGCAAGGTATTTAGTGGTGTGGAAGTGAGAGGGAAAGGAAGGAAATACTCTTAGTAGGTGTCAGGGGTCTGCGGGGCTGTGAGCTGTGGTGGGATAGCCGTGAGCCACCTTGCACCCTTCACAGCTTCAAGCTCTCTTGTGAGAGGACTGATGTTCCCCAACTCTAGATTATCAGTGTCTGTGTTTAGGCTGAATAAGTTGGAAAGCCAAGAAATTTTATGTCATACCCATTTTTTGGGATATCCTTCAGAGAAGAACTTAAAGTGACTACACGGAATATAATAGCATAACTGCATTTTTCCTCTTAGGAAACACATCTTGTGCCAGTGAGGGTTTGGAGGAAATATGGATGGGACTGATACTTGTGGAGGGATTTCTTTTCCATGGTTGATACTTGTGTGGCAGATAGAGTTAAAAACCTGCTTACTTTCTTCAGTTTCTCATTACTTGAGTCAGTGGATTGGCTTGAGATAAGCGGAGGTAATTCACACCCTCATTTAGCTGACTTTAGTGCACTGATACCTGTCTCAACAAGATAGGGTGCAGATGCACAATGGGTAGTACGAGGAAAATGCGTGGAAAGTAGCAGCGGCAGGGAGGGCTGAATCCACTCCTTGAATCTCATTAAGGAATGAAATGATCACTTTGCTTCAGTTTTGTGTACTATTTTGTCATGGCAAATGGTGACCGCTTTATTAGCAATTCCCGTGCTGCCCATTGGGGTAAAAGAAGGAAGGATCAGTTTCACTTAGTGGCACCATTCATTGCCTTGCTATCTGAGTGCATCTGGAGCACTAACGGTTTTATTTGAGAGTGCTGCTGTGAGCTGGGAAGGTGAAGAAGCGAGGCACAAGTAGGTCAGATAACTTGCCCAAGGACATACAAGAAACTTGGCAACAGAAGTCGGATCTCCCGAGACCTCTACAGTGCTTTGCTTGCATACTTTGAGTTGCACTGCTTCGCGTTTGGGATACCTTCAAGCCTGCTACTTTACTTGGATCCTCTTGTGACTATTAATAATCTTCTCAAATACCCTATTAGCTGTCACATCTGTAGGTCAGTGGGGCAAGATGCTCTCAGAGGGGAAACTTTCATTCATTCAGATGGTTATGTCTGCTTACTCTTGTTTTTTGTGGTTTTGTGTTGGGTTTTTTTCCCAAAAAAACCCACAAAGGTAAAGTTTTGTTGACCTTCAAAATGTAGTAAAATTGTCTCAGTGCAGTGATAGCAGGCTGGACTGCTGGTCTGAAAGAGTTTGGATAGCTGGCACTGATGAACTTCTCTTAATTTGTGTACAGGGCCAGCTACTTGACTAAATCATTATTTCTAAGTAGGTAACTCTTCACTGTAAACTGGGAGAGGAAAATATATTGCAGATTCAGACTGAAAAACCATAGAGCAATGATTAAACCACCTGAAGCTCTAGCAGCCTTTCCATGGCATTTGAGACCCTGTGCCACTGCCTAACACTTTGATGTTTTGCTGGCTTTGTCAACAGTTGACTGATCCATGGCAGTTTTTCATATTAGTTAGGTGTTTTATCTTGATGTGCAGGAGTACAGTGCAAATGGAGGGACTATGAAAGAAGAGGAGACAAAAAGCTTCCTGCAAAGATGTTTATTTACATTATGAGGTTGTACCTCAGGCTGTACAGACAAGCTGCTGCCTTTGCTGGGTTTCCTAGCTTGCTTGAGTATACTGGAACACGTACATCACGCACCAGAAGTACAATGTGCTCACGCTTGCTAGGAAATCATTAGACTTCCTCATCAAATAATAGTGAGCATTTGCTATTTTGAGGTACGTTTCTGTAACTATTTTTCATGGTTTTGTTCAGGATGGTGAGTAGTTGGTAGGTATCTTGGAAAATAAGAAAGCAGGAAAAATGGAGTGGTATCACCAAAACAGAAATAGAGAGCTATGGCAAAAGGATATGGTATTCAAAAAAATAATAATTTAAAAAATCTACATGCTTTCTTTTGCTCTCTGGCAGCACTTGTGTAGGATGTCAGTGAGGTGTGGGCTGATTGATTACCCCGTTGAATGGATTTCATGGGGTTCTTCCTTAACTTCCGTTTGCTAACGCCTTGCTCACTGAAGTTTTCAAATAGCCTAAACTCCTTGGAGGTAATGAGGTTTATATACCGTATAGTAAGGTAGCAAAAAAGTTTTATGGTCTTGCCATAAATATTTATGTCAGTTTTCTTTCACATGCCCTCGGCTGATGACTCCTCTGCTTAAAGAAGTCCCTGTGGTTGTTCATGTCAAGATCTGTGAGCACTGTGAACCAAGGCCATTTCAAACTCAACTATCCTCATTTTGATTCCAGTGGTTGCTAATTTCTCAATTTATAACCATTAAATCATTATAATCATTAAATTAAGGAAGAAAGCCTCCTTTTTTTTTTTTTTGTCAGCCTAGGCAAGTTTTATAGACAGAAGTGAAGCATTTTTCAGCCTAACTTCTTTTTTTTAATTTTTTTTTATTGGACTTAACTAATAGGGAAGTCAGGAATGTGAAGTAAACAGCCTCTGTTCGCCAAAATGATGAATGTGTAGGAGAAAGGAAGGACGATAAGAAGGAAGCAAATATTTTTTTATTCCAGCCCAGTGCTGGGAAGGGGGAGTTTGCATGCTGTAAAAATTAAAATATGTCTGAAACTTTGGTGGAAAAAAAAATTTAAGAGGAATGTAGTAATAATAGTTAAATGGCTAAGTGGTATGAAAAGTCATTAATCTTCCCTATACTGGCAGAACTTGCTTTCTGCTCGTCCTTTGTCAGAACACATTGCTTTTTCTGTGTTAAAAAATAGAAAAGGGTGAAAATAGAAACTGCCTGAAAATGCAGCATGGCTCTCAATGGTAAACATATGTTTAGTGTAAGAGCAGCATTCACCTGAAGCCTGGCGTCTCAGACTTCTCTGGACCCTGGCTTCATTGATCCCAAGTTTTAGGTAATTTGAGTTTAATAGCACTCTCAGCACCTTTAACCTGGTGCTCAAAAGGAGGAGGCGGCCAGTCTCACAGTTTTTTCCATATATAAGCCACTAAGCAACTGTGAATTATCTAAGTAGACAGCAACTAGGAGGAGGTTGTCTCCTTAGTCCTATATTTTGACTTAAAAATTTTTTAAAATATTATAAAACCTGTCTGTATGAAGAATCTGAAGTGCAATAGCTGTTATTACCAAGAGATAGTAATTGTTTTCCTTGCAGTGGTCTGACTGTTCTCAGAATGGGTTTGAAACCAGACCAGCCTAGGGCACAGCCAGTGCTCTAGTGAGAGTTAAGATAGTTCCCCATATAAGTAGGTAGGTGTTCCTATAAACAGGTGCCAAGAATTAAATTGACCTACTTTGCTGAGGAAAAAAAGCTTGCTGTGATTATGGGTTACATTATTTTTGACGTTTCACTAACATTTGGGGGAAAAAGGTACAGGTGGACTGATGGACCCTCATTTTCCGTGCATTCAGGCTGACAACCTTGGGTAGCTGGCTGTGCAGGATTAGCTGAGGTATTCGCTAGCCTGCTGTCCAGGCCATGAGACTCTTGGCTGACATATCCGTCCAGTTGTAGAGCATAAGCACCACATCTGTTTACAGATCAATCTGAACCTAGATGGCTCGAAGATAACTTTGGGATGAGTCTTAAAACTGTGGTGAGAGAGGGCTGTTGGAGGGTTGATATCCAATAGCATAAATCTTTGCTGTCAAGATTGCTATTGTTGTTGATGGAGTTTAGCTGGGTTATCATGAGTTCAGTCTGAAAAGCGTGCAATTATGTTTAAAACTATAGTAGCTTTGCAGGAGACTTACAAAGGAAAAGCTGTAGTGTCTCACTTGCCGTGTACTTATATTTCATCCATGAAATGGCTTACCAGTCAAAATGTTCTAGCTGTACTTTTGATGTCCATTTATAATAATGACTCGATTCTATAGCTGGCACAGTATCCCTGTCTGTTTTGTTTCCAGGCTTTATTGATGTGGCTTCTTGGTGACCTATTTTCAATGCTTTAAGGTTGCTTTTTCCATTCCCTTCCAAAAGGAAGTGCCTTCCATGAGAAATGTTGGAAACTCACTAGCCAGTTTTTAATTTTGGTAGATGGAAACTTGGGCCTGACTGAGTAGCCTTCCACTTACACCAGGGTAGATGACATGACTGACTGTTAGGTACTTTCCTCACAAAGCTCTGTTGCTGAGACCCTGGTTGTGAGTGTTTGAGAATTAGGGAAGGAAATGCCAGTATTTCCTTGGAGCTCTCATTACTCATGACTGAATCAGTTAGCCCTGTGACTCTAAGGGCTCTTGTCTCTTGTCCTTGCAAGGGGCCAGCAGTGTGTCATGTGCTTATTGCTTAAGCACTTGCACAGCTGGAGGAAGGAGCATCCCAATTCTTACTCCTTTTACTCATTCTGGGGTATTCTTCCTTTGCATTGCTCCTTGTGGGTTTTTTTTCTGTAATTTCCACTGGTGGTGATTCAGCTCAAGGCTTAGCTGTATCTCTCTTCAATTAGTGGTGCTTTTGCTTTTTATCTGGGGCATGAGGTATGTGCTTACTTATTTGTGGGGACACTTAAAAACTGGTTAATGTGATGCAGATGTGCAGTTTTCTGCAGATACATATCATTTAGCTAAGTCTTACGGAGAGATTAATACCTCAAGGTATTACATATCATTGGAAAAAAATAATTCACTTTGTAATATCACAAAGTGGACATAGCTTAGCATTTGTAATCATCATCTCATAAGACTTGCTGCTTTCCCCCCAGCTCCATTTCGCTCGGGTGTTATGTTGGTATAAATGCTGGTTACCCTAAAGAAAAAAATCCACACCAGTCCTTTTCCTGGAACCTTGATGGCTTTTTGGTTTCCAGCAAAGAGTAGCCAGATCTTTTTTTGTGTCTGTGTGCTTCTGTTATAAAATGGGCATGCTGTTAATTGTAACTGCACAGTTTTTGCTCGGAACAGCGAAGAAAAGCACGAGGGAAATAGGTTTTTTTTGTGAGTGTGTGTAAATGTCACAGGAATTTCAACAAAGGTGACATCCATCTCCCATTGGGATCTGGAAATGAACTTGTCTACACTCCACTGGTGTGGGGTGTGCAGTGCCCCTAACCCTGACCTTCCTAAAGGTTAGGAAGACCTTTAGCAGAAGATGAATGAAGACCTTAAACTAGCAAGAGATGTTCACGGGTGGTGCAGGTAGCAAGGCATTTGAGAAGTTTTCCTTATAGCCCACTGTTTTAAGTAATAATCCTCACTCCCTTGTTGCCTCATGTCATGTTTAACTGGACATGGGCATGTGTGCTGGTATAAATGTGAGGTGGAGATATGCTTGTAAACGGTGTGCTGGAAGAGTCTGAGGGGCTAAAAATAGAGCTAAAAGTAGCTGCACTCGAGTCACTTGCCTCAAAAGGCAAGCCTAGGGCCTTGGGCTGAGCGTTACCAGGGCTCTGAGGTCAAATGAACTGCATGTGATTGGTGAGAAAATGAAGAATTCAGCAAACGTTGTGAATGCCAGCTGCACTGTGGTGGCAAGCTGCATCACCCAGTAGATTGCTGGATAGACCAGCTATTTCTCCACGCTTCTTGCCAGCAGGATATTGGGTGAAAGGGGGGTGGTGCTGTTTTTGTTGGAAGCAAGCTCATTACAGAGGCCATGCTAGTTCAGAGACATGGCATGTGAAAGCTTTTAGTGGTTTGCAGGATTTCTTAGGATGCTCTTTTTCTCTGGTTGAAATATCCATTAAGGCAGGTGAAACACTGTCCCCTGTCAGGGGAAGACTACTGAGTTTTAAATACTTTTTCATCATCTTAACCTTTATCAGCAGATAGGAAACAATGAATGCAAATCTGTTCCCAAACACGTGCAGATGCATTTTGTTGCTTGGAAGCTGAGCAGGAGCTCTGATGAATTATCAGCATCCAATTCCAGAGCTCTGACAATCTGCAGTCTCCTTAATATTCTGATGAGCCATAGTGGGTATTATTTCTCTGCATGTTTTCTCCTTTTGTATTCTTGAAACCCATATTGCAATCTGAATGCTGTTGGTTTAGGACTGAAAGAGATAACTGGCTGGCTCTATGCTTTGCTCTATTTTCCTTTGACAACCATGGGGGAGAGTGGCTAGTATGATTCTTCTTTCCCCGCCCCCCTTGGTAGTACAAATGCAGCCTGAATTAGAAGCACCTTTGAAAATTGAAGAGGTATCTCCTGTTCTGTTCATAATTGTGTCTCTTTAATATTGAGAGTATCAAGGCACATAAATTATTCATGCCAGGAAGAAATCCTCAATAAAGTTTTCTTAAGAAATTGCAGCATTTCCAGGGGAAAAAAAACTTTTTGCCTCTAAAGACTTTGAGCAACTCTGCTCTGGATTCTCTGGCAAGAGACAGAGACAGCTTATCTTTGGAAATAACTGCAGATTAATTTACATGTGTCTTTTAAAATGTAGCTTGCTTACCCAGATGGCAATTAGATTCAAGTTAATGGTAATGTAAAACAGCAGGATCTAGAGTAGCTCTCCAGCCTAAGGGCTGACCATTTTTACCATCCAGCTGTTTTCAGAATGATTTATTTCATTTTCCCACTTGGTTTCTTTGCCTCACCCCTCGGCTTCAGTCTTGCTGTACAGTGTGGGTGGCAAGGCAGGGGAAGAACAGCTGCACTTAGCAGCTCCAATAAATGACTTTATTAGAATTAGAATTGTGTCTGTGTTACACTAATACCAAATGTCTTAGTTCATCTTGTAGCCTCTAAACCAGATTGTCATCATTTCCACCCTGCCTGCTTACAGTGGGGAAAGACAGCTCTGACTCAGCCCCCTGGATAAATGGGGATACAGTGAATTATGTGCTGCTGCCGGGCGATTTGTTCAGGCTTTGTCAGCGGCTAGAGATGTCTTTTTTCCCTACTCCTTGTATGTTGAGCATAATATGCAGGAGGAAGGACATGCTTTCAAACAGCTCAGGAATAAGGATGAACTACCTTTCTGTCAAAATGATGTAAAAATGTCCCTATGCTGCATTTCTAGCTTGAGGATTAATGTGGAAATTTAGAGGAAAGGTACAAATGTTATCTTAGGACACAGCAAAAGCAATGCTAATCCTCCATCTCAAACCTGCAAGCTCTTTAGCTTTCCTTGCTGAGCGAGAGAAAATAAAATGAAAAACCTTATGCTTTTCAGGTTTTCCAGTGAAGAACAGGCTCGTGAATAGGGAATTGCCTTTTATTTGTTGTGAAGTAGCTCATGTTTTGTATGGCAAGATGAAAAACAATTTCTTGCTGCTTCTCATAATTCTTTGAGTTTTATAGAAACCAGAGTACGTGCCAGACACAGTAATTTTGTGTGCAGTCCCAGGGAAGCCATATCTGCAGTGTCCTGGAGATGGAGCAGAGCAAGCCTTGGAGGTCAAACTCAACTCCAGGATCCACTTTGTTACTCCAAAGTCTATATGAAAGGTCTGGAGGAGGAGGTGGTGCTTAGCAGTGCCCGGAGAGGCCTCGCCAACAGGCTCACTTGCTCGGGAGGAGGATTCAATTTGAAACACTGCCTCTGGGCTTCGCTTTGAGGCTTCTCATCTTTTTGTATCTGGTGGTTAAATATGAGCCACTGTTTGCATTTGTCTGGTCTTTGGATCAAGAACATTGGAAACTTGCTGTGGAGCACTGGGGAATCACCCTGGAGAAGCGCTGTGCCCAAGTGCTGTTACCTTGGAGGGTAGCAGGAAAAAACATTTATTCTTCTGCATTGTCTAATTTCTTACATATTTTACCTATAGGTAGTTATTTTTTCAAATCAGTCTTTGCCTGTGGTACACCTACCATGGGCTCCTAAGCACAACTTCATCTATTTCAGCAGTACAGCCCAAACAGTGTATTAACACCATTCTGTTTTGTGAAGGAGGGGCTAAAAAAGGGAGCAATTTGTGTTAGATGTCTTGTCAACCTTATTTAACATCAGTACTTAAAGTATTTCACTGGAACATTTCCCCCTTGATTGTAAGTAAGCACGCTTTTTTGTGGTAGGCACAAGGTACACGCTTTCATTCATACATCTTTGCCGTCGCTTTTTTCCCCTCACTTCAAATGCCAGTTGTTTCTTTTGAGTAGCTTGTAGTGGCAGAGTGGGTAGAAGAAATGGAGTTTAATTTCATCTTTGTTAAGGTGTGCCCCTGTTTTGAATGAAAGAGAAGTTGGTATTTCTAAGGAAAATAATGTATTTTCAAATGCGGTGGGGGGGGATTGGTTTGGGTTTTAACTGGAATTCTGTGGGCGAAGTGCTAGAATAAAACCCAGCAGCTGGATGCTGTACACCTACTTTAATGGGAAAGCAGAAAGAAAGATACCAAGAAATCTGGGGAAATGGGCAGCAGCCCTAAAAATCTAAACTCTCCCTAATCCCCCCTTATTCTGTTGTGTTACTGCACTCTCAGGAGTTCACAGGCAGCCTGAAAGGAAGACCGAAGTACTTCAAGGGGGATTTGACAAATCCACCTGTCAGTGTCACCAGACAACTGATTTATCATCTTTGACAAGTAGAAAATTGCTTTGACTTGTCTGCAGGACAAGTAAAATTTAGTAACAGTGATGGGGTATTTTAAAAATTGTCATGATCATGTAAATCCTGTTATCTCTGTAACCCAACACTAGCAAATTCTGAACTGTAAAATGACATTAACTTTCTTAAAAAAAAAAAAAAAAAGGCTTAAAGATAATTGGACATTTTTTCCCCCTCAGTTCATTTTTAAATCCTGTTGCCTTTCAAAGGCTGACACTTATGTCTCTTAGCCCTGTTTCTCTGGTAATAGAATATTGAAGATGTAGCTACATGCTATTTTTCTTTAAAAGACATCACATCATAAAATACAAAGGAAGCAAAGCATGCTTAATCTGACAAAGCATCAGTGTTTAGGCTATAAGCTCATTATAAGGCTTGTGTAGTGGGAGCTGATTTTTTCAAATTAATTTCTATGCATTACCATAATAAACATTTTAATAATATCCTTTCCTTTCCTCATATCCTCAGCAGCTCAATATTTCGGTATGTTATCTCTTCTTTCGTAGCAGCCTTTATGCCCATCATCCATGCATGATCTGTTTATAAGAATGCTTATAGGTATTTCTAGTTTAATTTAATGTTCCAGATTATGCTGCTTCAGCAGTTTCTGTCAGTGCATGTATGCTAGCATTTGGGATGTTTCCAGAAAATACTTGGGGAATATTGAGACTTTTTTTATTTCTAATTTTATTTGGTAGTAAATGCAGCGAAGTCATATCTTAGTCTATTTAACTCTTTCAAGTGTCTGGAAAATAACTTGCTGTAGGGCTAAGAGACATAAGTGTCATCCATCACCTCAAAAGGCTTCCACTGTAGCGTTTTGTTTGGTATGTTCATTATTTGCTTATAATAATAATAATAAGTAAAGCTGACTGCTGCAACTGAAAGGTTGGGGGAATCTCGAAAGTAAGAGTAAAACACTGTTAAACTGCAGAAATTGCTAGGGGTTAGGGATTCATGCAGAACCTAAAGCTACTTCCAGCTGCTTAGAAGCTGGTGAAATTTCAGGTTGTCACACCACTTAGGTTTGGTCTTTCAGCTCAGTATTGCTTTGACTCACTCGCGGTTCATGAGCAACCCTCTAGAAATGTCCAAAAAATACCGTGCTGATCTAGTTATGGTGATAACATACATCCACTGGGATCTTTAATTTGCATCCAAAACCTGTCTTAGTTACTGGCTCAGTTTTCCATAACAATCTCATGTTCGTTACTGGCTCAGTTTTCCATAACAATCTCATGTTCAGTACATTGTCCACGATTACCCCATCTCTTTCAACACTCCTGCTTCCGGAGTTTCTTTCCCATCAGTAGCTTCGAATATTTGTCCTCTAGCTTCAAGTGTCTCTTTTGTGTCTTGCACTCTACCAAGCTACTTGTCAGCAAGTAGACGAGATGCAGCATTGCGGTTAGAGATCTGGAAAGCTGTGTATGGGAAGGCTAGATGAGCGTTTGAAATCAAAATCTCTCAGCAAAATATTAGCTTAATGATGAATTCTAGTATGTAAAACTGATTTGTCTAACCCTCAGCTCCCCCCTGCATCCCATCCTTCGTTTGGCCCTTCTGTTGCCTGCTGTTTGGGCTTAGGGGAGGGCACACCTTATTTTAAAATACAATACATTAAGTGCAGTAGCTAAATTTACTGACCTAAGAAAACTGCAAAAGAATAATTTAATAATGGTAAAAATCTCCTGTCAAAACGTCTGTAATAGAAATAAAGCATGGATAAAAGGTATGACGTTTTTGTGGTGATTACATCCATTAGTACTGAGGATAGACAGCAAAATCTAGATATGCTTTGATTTTATTGTTGTTTGTTTTCTTATTTTGAAGCTTCCACTTGGTTGCTGGTAAGTGGCAGTAATACTGCTTATCTTGAGGCTTTTCACTGGCAGCTTGTTAGGAAATTATGTATTCCCAGAAATGTACTATTTTAAAAATGGGGGGCGGAGGATTGTGTGCAAATGAGGAAGTGAAGAAAAAGGCTTTGGAATTCCACTCTGATGCAAAGAGAACCAGGCTCATTGCTGCAGGAAGAAATCCTTTCTAAGAAACTTTTGAAAAATGTAGGAAGAAAATAGCAGCCCTTAAGCCTGTGACCTGGTACACACTTTAAAATTGTTTCAACATCACTGTGAATACAAGAAGTAAAGATGGAAGATCGGAGCTAAAATCACCTCTAATGAAAATACTGATAAGACCAGAAGAAGCAGGTTTTGCTGTAAAGATTAAATGCTTCTTGCACTTACATTTTAAGAAACGCTATTTTTTTTTTTTTTAAAGTATGAGGAAGACAAAGATAAAGCAGTAGGAGACACGATAATTACACAAAGAAGCTCCTTTACTTCTGGCATGTGATGCCAACCATTAAGTCAGAAGATGTGACGAAAGCAGGTTTAGAAGATTGTTTTGCTAAACTTGAGCCGTCATTGGTTTTCCATTTTATTTTAGTTGTAACTTTGTCATAAAATCAGTGAAGGCATAAATACGTACAAATATTACAGCCTTTTAAACGCCCTGTTTCGTAAGAATGAGTGTAGGAAGCAGCTGTTGCGCTCTGGATGGTGGTGTGTGCCTCGGTGGCTGTTGTGTGGAGTTGAGGAGCACGCTTTAAAAAGCTGCTTTTTGGAATACCAATAATAATATGGGTTTTTTCCCCAATCTCAAATATTAAGTTGTTGATTTCAGTGTTTTTGACCCTCATTTTCAGTCAGAATGAGATGTCTTTTTTCATGGGTGGTTTTTTTTTTTTGTTTGATGTGAAGGAATACCAGTGGCCAATGAAGACAAAAGCTGCTTAGATTTGAAAATTGACCGTCAGGAAGCAACATTTTTTGCTTATTTAAGCTATGCCACACATATCATTCCATGCTTTTTCTGTCCTCAGTTTCAATTTGCAATATCTCAGCTTTTTCCATGTTTATTCCAAGTACATCCACAGGAGAAAAAAAAAAAAGGGGTTGTCTTTCCTCTTGCAAGCTATAAGCCTTTAGTAATGCTGATGCTATTATTATCACCAGGCTGAAGTTCACAGGGTGATGCTTAAGTGAGAAGCGAGAAATAGGCAGAGTGTAAAGGAATTACTTTGTTATTGTGCTCAAAGCTTTTTCTCAAGTGGGAAAATAAAATGCCCTGTTAGAAGTTCAGTAAGTATTCAATCACTGATGTCTGGTTTTGAAGATACATAATTAGAGAGCAGACTGACAGTGTGACAGAAAGAAGATGCACAGCATATATGCGTGAAATTGTACCGATTCTGTTCAATAAACTTGGTTACTTGGGTTAAATTTTATCATAGTTATACTTGTCCAGTTAAACATTTTAAGTAAGATTTGGCAGCTGCCTTAGTTAATAAACATATGATTGGTTTCTTCATGTCTCCATTTTTGCCCCGCAGCCTAGTTAATCTGATCCTTCTTTCAGATAGCGTCATTAAAATACACAGGCTCATTAGAAAAATGGCAGTATTTTAACATCTTCTTAATATAGTTTGTGTGCATCCACTTTCTGTAGTAACAGTGTATGCAAGCTTGCCCCTTCTCTTTTTTTTTTTTTTTTTTTCTTCTTTCCCCCAGTGTATTAGCCGCTGTGGTAGATGAACCAAGCACAGGGACCCCTGCAGTTCACTGTTGGGTTCAAGACTTTACTAGTGACTTATCTGAAGCCTTGCCTGAGTAATGGCTCTGTCAACATTTGCTGAAGTGGATAAATTTTGCTTCCTTGGTCCCAGGATACCAGGTCCACTTTTCTTTTAACACCTTTGACTATTTCTTTGCTGGCTAAAAAAACCCCTTAAGTCATCTACAGTAACCTGTAGCCAAGTTAGAGGCAGATACACAACAGGTTTAATCCTGTCTTCATTTGAGCAGTATTTTGATTATATGAGATGGAAAAGTTTTAATTGCTCTGTGTCTGCTTGGTATAGGTGGGTCACAAACACTCTGTATCAATATTAATACGCTAAATAAAATTATTCTTCAAATTTAACTTTGAATACACTTTTTCTCTCTGTCTTATGCTTGTGATCTGAGAGATTGGGGTATTTTCTTTCCCACTTTCCTCCTTCTCCCCAAACTCTCACTGTTTCTAGACAATGAGCGATAAACAAGGTATGTCAAAAACTTATTTCAGGTGCTTGCAGTGACCTGCTGGACTCTGTGGATGGTGCTCTGTAGAACAATTACCTGGAAGTCTGGGTGGCCTCTTTTAGGGTTGACCCACTACCTCCAAATGGTTCTGGCTCACTGACCTTGAATAGTGTATTTGTAGAGTATTCGCCTTCTTTATGAAGCAAATGCAAATCTACCAGATCCCACGTTTCCCAGCAAGAGGCTTTCTGTCACTCTAATTCCTTTATCATGAACACAGCAACTTCAGTTGTCCCCCAAATCCTGGCCCATCTGTCTCGGATTTACTAGAATAGTATCGTGGTTTAAATAACGCTCTCTCCATCTGTGGAAGCAAACATTCATTGTTTTATCTGCAAGAGGAATTGATGAATATTAGTATTTGCAAAGATAAACAGCATTTTATCGTGGACTCATACCAATAGTCCACCTGGCTGCACCTGCTGTTTGAGACAAAGTGCAGGGAACAAATGAGCAGGTTGACTTACAGGCTCAGAGGAGAGCCAGCACTGCTCTATCTCTCAAAAGGACATGTTTATAAATGTTTTTTTTTCTTATTTCAAGGTGTTCCTTTGAATTCTGAGTTTTAGTTTTGTGCTTATCCCAACTCTTTTCCCCCACTTTTTTGAGTATTGTTTTTTTTACCCCTGTGGGGATTAAGAAATGATGACATGACTCAGCTTGGGGACACGTATTTGTCTGAATGCTGTACCATTTGATTAGGCATCCTCAGTGAGCCAAACCTGCTGCTTTTTTAACCTAGCTCGCATGGAGCTGAACTTCGTTTCATCTTGGGAAAGATTAAAGAGTCCTTGGTATTTGTGCTGATTTCACAGATGGTGAAACTTTATTTTCCAGTTTTACAAGCTGACTTTACAAATATTAGGGCGAAAATCATCCTACTGTGTAACTAGCATGAATAAGCATGAAACCTTTTCTCTAGCTTTCCAGTATCTTTTCTGCTGACAGTTTTTCTTGTTACAGTGATTTTTGTAATACTTTTATATCTACTTTATTGCTGGCTTGTAGCAACTGTGAGGAATCTTTTAAATAAGGACAGTTGTTAGTGTGTGGGGGTTTGAGAAGTTATTCATGCACAGCCACTCGTATGTGCAGGAAAAAATATCTTACCCTCCCTTCCTAGTCATCAGTCATTTCACACTGCCGGATTCTTCTGCATCCTCCAGGTACGGGCCAACGCTGGCATCCTGAATGGCGCAGCCTGCCTCGGGTCCTCTGGTCGGTTTGGGAAGATTGTAGGCCACCCTTGTAAGTCAGAGTTTATGCACATGCTCTGCTGCATTAGAAAGCTTAATTAATTAGAGGCATCTCGTATTTTTCTCTGGACAGTGAGACAGAGCTGTACACAGGCACACACACGTGCATGCTGTAGGCAGCTGCCGTGAAGGGGTGCTTTCTGAGCCAGGGACCGCTCTCACATCCCTTCTGTCACTTGCTGATCCTGGGAGGAGGTGGTTCCCCCAAAATACCTCCCGAGGCACAGCCAGTCATGCTGGGAGGAAAGGTACTAACCCCGGTTTTAGTGCTGGGCAAAGGGTGTTGTGAATTTTACTCCATTCATTGTTTCGCCACTCCCAAAGAAATGAATAGTCTGCCCTTGTTGGATCACCTGTTTACCAGCCAAAGTTTAGGAATAGAAGGAAAAAGTAGTATGTGTACTGTCAAAGTACCAGCTAAACATTTGATTACAGAGTTAGAAGGAAAATCATAAGACAAGAAAATGCAAGTGCAGATTACACATGAAAATGAGATTCTTCCTTAGCTGCTTCACATGCCAACAACTTGGGGAGCCTGGCAGCATGGTTTCCTCACAGGGCTCGCTGGCTCAGGGATTTCTTCAGGTTTATAATTTACTTGCTTCTATTGCTAAAATCGCTGCTGAAGGCAGCCGTCTCCTTTAGCCTAAAATAAAGTGGCCTAGTACCTGTCCTCTGTCCAGGCTGGGCTTTGAGAAGTCAGGCGCAGGTGTGGGAGCAGGATAGTTCTCCCCTTGCGCTCTCAGCTGGGATAAAAAGCAGGGTGAGAAGCTTTCCTCAATTTTTCCACTTAATTTGCACATTACTCAGACTTCTGTTGGTTTCTTGCATGTTGCAGCATTTGTGGGGCTTCAGTCTGTCTTGGACTGTTTCTCAGGGTTTGGGACTTTGTTGTCCGCAGCTCTTAGGCGCTTCCTACCTTCCATCTTGCTGTGAGCACTGTGTGAAGGCTGAGTGTGACAGACACATGACAGGTTTGCCATTCCCTGGGTTTTGCTGCTTTTTTTTCCTCTAAGCTAACTTCCTTCCTTTCCCACCACCTCTTTTTAGCATTTTTAGCCACTATAACATTTCTGCTATAATTAGTTCTGAGCATGACTGTTATCTTTACAGAGTTTAATTTTTAAAAGACAGTCTGGAGGAAGCAATGCTCATTTGGCTGAAATCCTTTTATTGTTCTAGCTGAGTGGCCAGCTTGGTCATCACAGCACACAACTGACTTTTAAAAAGGTATCTGCTTGTCCTCTTCAGTCTAGGTAATGTAACTGAGGTACCTTGTGATGTACAACTTAAAAGAAAAAAATTATACACACTCCACACCTACTTCCCTAATTCATTCACTGGTTTATTGTGATTTAGTCTGGATTTGTATCAATATAATTTGTCTATCGTATCTAGGTCATCTTTGAAAATAAGCTCAGGGTATTATGCCCAACAATTGTCAGAAGTATGTAAAGCAAATCTGGTTTTTGACGTGTTCCCTGCTGAAGAAAAATTATGTGTCAATTGTAGATTTTGCAAAGGTTGGGGCTCAAATGTATGGAGGAAAGAATTTTTCCTTGCTTTGAAGCTTGTGCCAATTAAGGCTGAGATGCACTGGTGAGACGGCGGCGTGAAGCTCTGCTCCAGTGTTTCCCTGGGCTGCCATAGCCTGTGCCCCCTTAACTCGGAGAGTACATGGATCCCAAGGGACTGCTCCATTTCTTTTGCCTACAGCTGCTCACTGCTGTTCATGATCTCTGCTACACTCCTTTTCAGTGTTATTTTGGTTTTTAATCAGTGGCTAGTATAGGATAACTTTTTACCCCTCTCTCCCTTTTCCTTTTAGCACACCTTTGAATGAATTTTGTCTCCATGTTTACTAGTGTGAAATTAAAAAAAGTAAAACATTAAACAGGATGTGGGATTATTAACTTTGACTTCACCTTGCACCACCTTGCAAAGAAATCAGTGGCTATCATAGTGCCCTTCCCAGAACTGGGTGTGGTGGCTGAAATAAAGCATGTCAGGAGTACAAAGAGAACAGAGTCCTATTGTTTCAGGGCAGGCAGAAAGATGACTTCTGAAGGCTAAAGTGTGGGTTTGTTGGTTTTTTTAAAAAAAAAAAAAAAATCAGGGTATTTGTGCTGCCCTTGCCACTTTTTCTCCAGTCTTATTATTTTGTTGATTATCTAAATAAAGTAATTCTACAAGGAGCCTGCGGGGCCAATTTCTATAATTTGAAGCGTGTTTCGAAGTATCTGCTCCAATTTAATTGAAGAATTTCAGCGAGTGGTAGCTTAGCTTTGAAGTGTTCCTCTGCACTGAGGAGGGATTTCATTGAAGCGGAAACTCCCTCGATAGTTGCCTTGATATTTAGCCTCAGAGAAATGTTCGTATCCCTTTCTCTTCCTCATCTTCATTGTTTTACACTCATGCTTACAATTATCTTGAATTTGATTTTTAGTTTTCAAGCCAGGATTTTCCTTAGACGCTTTATGAATGCAATGCCGTGCAGGATTCAGTTTTACACGTTAGACCCAGTCTAGATTTAGTGTCTAAATAGCAAACAAGACAAGAAGGCCTCCTGTATAGCTGATGTAATTTTCCTTCCTGAATAAAACTGTTCTTATTATCATTTCTTAACTGGCAGTAGTCCCAGAAGGTTTGTAGACTAGATGCTGATGCATGGCCACATCCTGCTTTGTGACTTTTACCCATGTATAGGGTCTAAAGTGTATCTGGTATAAGCATATTAGGTACATTCATGTTGGAGAGATGCTGTGTACTGAACAAAATAGCTGGACTTGGCACAAGGATGACTAGCTGAAAGCTTGAGGATTTGTGTTATCCAGGAGAAAAGCCTTACAGACTGTAAGATAGTCCCTTGGATCTTGGAGCATGAGTCTCCCAGAGAACCCTGGATGGTGGTGCGGCGTAACTAAAGATAAAAGGAAAATCATGCATAATAAAAGCATAATTTATGATTGTGGCTTCCTTGTGCCGAGTAACTACATGTGGAGTCGGTCATCCTCAATAACATAAGGAGTAGTCTTTGTGTTTATAATTTTATTTATTCAAAACACTAGTTGAGACTGAGAGTGTTTGAAAGGAAGTGATTTTAGGGTGGTTTTTCCCCCTGAAAACAAAGGAGTGGAATGCTAGCTTCTTCCTTTGCAGGCACCTACTTCCACGGTGCATTGGCGGTATATGAGCACAGCCCCAATTCTGGTATTTCAGCAGATCTCTTACTGATGTCAATTCGCATAAAGTAACACAGTATAGCAAAATTTTTCTTTCTTAATCTTTTGTTTTTATTTACAGTCAGCATTGCGCAATGTGGGAAATGAAAAGGTTTCCCTTTAAGACCTGTTGTAACTCCTTTCATATCTGATCTTTCAGATGTATTCTTGTGTGGCTTTTCTGCCTTCTCTGTGTTTTCTTTTGGAGCAAATCCGATAAGAATGGTTGATTGTAAAAAGATTTATATTTCAAGTATCCTGCTTCACTACAAACCCGATGATAAAAATTTTAGAAAGTTAACATCTCGTCAGAGCAATTGTTTCAGGTTGTTTACCACAGTGGACTAATGTTTGATCCTTCAATGTCCTTTGGAAATATAAAAATACAAATTAAGAAAACTTCCTGTTTCAGACTGAAAGCTTAGACTGCGTAAAGTGTAAGTGCACTGGAGCAACATGTGCTAGTCAAATGAGAAATATCTGATGTTCCTCAGCTCTGGTAACAAAAGGACCATAGTCTGTGGGATCCCTAATGCCAGCTGTGTTGAAAGTTGCTGACTGTTGGCCTGTGGCTGTTCCTGCTCCTACAGTATCACACTTCCACAGTCACAGTCCAAGTTGTGTGCAGTTTTCTTCTTTTTTAATAAAGAAAAAACAAATATGTGGACAAATATAAGCAAAGAGGTATGTGAAAGATGCAAAATAAAGAGCAGGCAACAAAGCATGATTGTTTATGAGAGTTTCTTCATGAGTAATCTTGGTTTTGACTATTGTTTGCCACACCTTCATTTCTTTATCCCTTTTTCCTTTCATTCATCTTCACAAGTGCTGCAGCTTTGCCTAATTACTTGAAGAGAGGGGTAATAAAGTGATAGTATTTCCAAGGAATGCAGAGTCACATCTCTGACTATGCGGCCTTCCTCGCGTTTGCTCTGCTACATGCAAATAATCCTCCTCCTCCTTAAAGGGCTTTTCCTGTGTGTTGAATTGCATGTAATATAGATACAGCAGTTGCTTATAGGTGATTTTTTTTTTTTCTCTCTCCCTATTGTCATGGTGAGATGTGAGTAATAGAGAAGCGTTTCCTTTTTTTCGAACGACTGCTAGAAAAAAACCAGACCAATCCATAACATGTCCAGGATGCAAGTAGGACTGCTCTTTCTGCAAAGATCAGTATGTTGTGCCATAGAGTGTTTAAACAGAGATGACAGCCGTGATGATATCTACATACTGGCGACTCATAAAAAGAAGAAATTGTGATATTCTTTAGAAAAGTTACCTATTTCCCCAAATATTTTCTGTTCTCCAGAATTATGGCCTTAAGATAAAATTTAATTAATCTGAAGTTGTAGAAAACATGCAAATATTTTATGTGACTAATTTTGGTAAGATTGACCTGAGAAGGTAAATATCTGTTTTACAGTGTCATTTACACAAGAAAAGTCAGGAATACATGTTTCTTTGAAGGGTGACTCTTTAGGCTACAACAGAATTTTATTAGGGGACTTTTGGGATTAGTTTACTCAACAAAATGCATTGCACTCCAGTAGTAATTCTCCCCACGAGGAGGAGGATGGCTGGTAGGGTTAATGATCAAAGGTCTGTTGGTCTGAGTAATTCACTGACACATCTTCCTTACTGCAGGAGAAGCTGCCTTCTGAAGTCAGAATAATTTTCACAACAATAAAGCTGTTAAGAAGTGCAGCGCTGTGATTTTTACTTTGCTAATGCAGTTAGGAAACCCTTCAATTTAGATGCAAGCTGAGAATTTTTATCGCTAATCTGCTGTAGAAAGGCAAATTAGAGTTAACTGATGTACTTCTAAATGCAGCCTGTGTGAAATGAAGTTCTTTGTAGTGTAATATTTTTTTCTTGAATAGCAGCATTTATTATTCTATAAGTAGGTAATTTCTTGTTGCTGATAACCACATGGCTAGTTTTCCCTTCTGCCACCACAGTTCCCTTGCAATAGCAACATTTCCTTTCAAAATACCCTTGACTGAGTTGTAGCCCCTTGGGGGGCTGTATTTAGACTTGCTGTTAATAGATCAGTTCATTCATGTAATTACCGAGCTCTGACAGAGTAGCTTCTGTAGCTCCGTGCACATTATCGCTTTACATTTGCTCACTTGGAATCACAGGACAACCCTTCGTGCTTAGCAAGGAGTTTATGGCTCTAGAAAACGAAGAAACCTTTTTGTAGCTCCCAACAGACGTTTTCATAAGTTGTAGCAAGTTCCGTTTATCCATGAGATAGTAGGAAAATATTTTCCTGTCTGATTCTGTGTCATGACTTCATTGGCTTGAAATGACAGGTTTTGCTGTAAGCCAAAGTGCTGGGATGCGTTCGTGGCTGTCTTTGGCATGTGGAGTAACGAGTTAACTCCGGCCCGCGTCAGGAACGAGCTCCACCGAAAATCCTCAGTCACGAGTCATACGTGAAGCTGTACCTGGCTTTGCAGCCGCTCCATTCACTCAACTGCAGGGAAGAGTGATGGTGTTAGAGACAGGATTTTTTTCTGAGGCTTTTTCTATGATTTCAGTTCTGTTTCAGCATTACGGAGCAGTATGAATGAGGCGGTGTGGAGACCAAGAGAAAGGCTTTGTGGTTTTTATTAGCAGCAACTGTGCAAGCAAACTTAATTTGGCATTCTTAAGCCCGTTGGTGTTTTTCCAACTTTACCCCTCAGCTGTTGCTAACTGCATTGCAGAGGACTGTGCAATCTAGCAATTTCTCATTGTCTCCAGTCCCTGCCATTTATAAGTGGGGATTCAGATTGCATAGCAGATTAAGTGAGCATTCCCTTTTATTTTTAATTTTAATGCAAGTATTTCCTCAAGTCCTTAGAAAAATATATCTGACACTTAGTAGCCTGAGGGTATGTGCTTATTAGCTGAGGTGAAAAATACCTGCATGGTCTTGTCCTCTACGGTTTTATAGGAAAGAAACAGTTTTATATACTTTGCTTATTACACTTCTTGTATTTCACCTCTTCTCCCACCCCCAAAACAACCAGTCTGGCTTTATTCTTTCTCTTCTTCCTCCTTTCTGATTTCCTTCTTTTAGAGTTCATGGTGTATTTCATTCTCTGTTTTGTCTGTGTGCCTGCCTTCCTTACCACTGCCCCACATGGAACAGTGTGCCATGTTGCTGATTTTCTACTAAAATTCATATCTTTTGATAGTGATGTTCTTTGAGATGTCTCTTACCTGTGCTCTTTTTCAGTCCATGGGAGAATTAGAAAGGTTTTCAGCAGCTGCCACTAAGAGGCCAAGCCTTCTCTTCTCTCTGTGCCAAGGTGATAATCTCTCGCATCCCCTCACTCATCTTCCAAGTTTGTACTTTATTCAGGGGAATAAATGCACGAGAGGCTTTGTGTGTTTCACTCACCCTGCCCTGCTCCCTTCGAACAATCATTTTACATAAAACCATTTTGTACAAATTATTCTAGCTGGTTATTGACATGTCAGTGGTGAATTAGCATTCGAAACTATGCTTTGGGGATCCAAAGTGCCTGTTGCCTTTCATGAAAACAGTATCCCGGAGCTGTTTTACACTTGTGGGGAAGGCTTCTCTCTCTTGGTAAGTAAATTTTTTGGCTGTGTATTGCTTCCACTGGTTGCGGTCCAACAGCCTATCGAATATCTGACTTACCCCCTCTTAGAAGAGCTTGGGCAACTTTGGCATAACACTCAGCTACACCCTGAAGTTTTTCAGCCGACTGTTGACTCACAGTTACACAAGAAAGCAATGAGTGGTCAAATCAACTCTGCTTCAATAAACAAGACAACTGTTGCTCATGTAAAGATATTCCCAATTCTTCAGTAAAATGAGCATCTTTCATAAATACTACCCCTGCTTCATGCGTTCACCCTCTCCAGACAAACTTTTGAAGAGGAGGAAAGAGAGGAAAGACGGTGGGTTTTTTTCTTGCTAGGTAACCACTAATTGTAGTTCAAGCAAAAGCCCAGGACTGTGAGCACATAGGAGGGGAAAATCACTCATTTTCATTTAGTAACACAGCTGGAATCTGGTGTGAAGATATGATTTGCTTTTTTGGGTTACAGTATGTTGTAGCTTTGTTTCTCTCACCTACTCTAAAATACCAGTGCCTGCCCCACAGTAGAGGTGTGCGTATGCTCATGTAAAGGTCTCTTTGGAAAAGCAGATGAGGGAGAGTTGTGCAAAACAGTTGGAAACAACTGTATTTCTGTTCCACTAAAGGAAAAACAATTGCTTCATTAAACTCTGTATTCGGACGTTCACACAGCCAATGTATATAAATCTATGATTTTTCAAAAATGGCACTTTTGATTCCCATGATGACATGGGACTGAAATGCTCATTTGAGGTTTTGTGAGGAAAAATACATTCCTTTGCACGTGGATTGCTATGGGCTTTTAGGGTTATTTTGGAGAGCAAATTACAAGATTGTCATGCGGTTCTGAACTCTTCTGTTTTCCTTATGAATGTGCTGAAGTTTAGGGATTAAGAGTGGGTTTCTGGCAGCTGTCTGCCAGCTGTAAAAGTGTATGATCTCGTATGTAGTCACAGCAATTAAAAATGTCTGGTCTGTGGTGGGGGAAGAGAGCGATACCAGGAGGAGAAAGGCAGGGACCGGCCAGTTTCTTCTGCTGTCCTGGAGGAGGACCCAAGCAGCTCGGCTTGTCACTCTGCCAGGTTCCTGCTGGCAGGATCGCTCCAGGTGGAGAGTGGCTCCACACCGTCCTCTCCCGCAAGCCCACGGCCCCTTTTGGGGACCACATCCTGGTTATTATGTGCTAGAACGGTTTCATAATACGCCTAAACCAGTATCACAACTTGCTGCCACCAGAATTGTTTCCCCTCTTACACTGGCTCCAGAGCTCAGTAGTCCCTTGTATTGAAGGTTTGGGGACGGAGGGTAGAGGGATGCTCCAGTACTGAGGAGCAACTTGAGTCAGCTGGTGGGGTGCACGGAGCGTAGGACTCTTTCCTTTTGGAGGAAGCAAGCTGTTTGGTGGCCGTGAGCTGTCACAAGGATGCAATCGCCTGGAAAGGTGACAAGTGTGGGAGCTGGGGAGGCAAAAGGGCTTGTACCTATTTTTAGAAATTAACTGTAAGACTTAGGGGAGTATTTTAATATTTTAAGAGCCGTAACAATTGCTTTCAACAGGTGAGAGGGAGACAAATTGTCATGTGTTGAGAAAGGTTTTTAAAAAATGGTTGTTTTGGTTGGCTGACCTTCTTGTTGAAGATTAATATCTGCATCCTCCTCAAGATACTGACATCTGCAATAAACTTATTCCAGACTTCAAGAGTTATCAATAAAGCTGCAAATGACTAAGTCTGGGATCACCAGGGGGTGACTGAGAATGAGAGATGGATACCTTAGAGTCTCTTCTACCTTGCAGAGTAGACAAAGCTCCAATTACTGTCAGTTACTTTCATAACTGCATGTTTTGATATTTATAAAGATGAGGTAGTTTACTAACACAGTAATAGCCCTGTTTTGTTATTTTAACTTGGCAATATCCTACAATAAAACAGGTAATTTATTAGCGTAGTAGTGAATGATGTACTCTTTATATGGAGCACCAGTAAGTAAAGTATGTGAGGAGGCACTTCTTTTGTCTTTTTAACATCCTTTGGCTGGAGATCCCCCTCTGAAAGGAGGGGCACAGGGTAAGGTGAGGTCTGACACGTTTTTCTTTGCACTGTGCTGACAACAAAATCGTTAATCTCGCCTCCCAGCAGAGCCAGTGGCAAGAACTGGGAACAGTCCTGTGGTAACAGCGATCAGAAGTGAGATGGATGTTCTGCAGGTGCAAACAGCATTTCATCCCTGTGCTGAACATAGGGTTGTAGAAATACGCTTCTGACTCCTATACGCACCCCAAAATTATTTTTCTAGAGAGATGCCATGTTCGTTTCCAGTTTATGTACATCTGTTTACACTGGGCTGAGGGCTGCAAAGGAGAGTATGTAAATACAAAACCTAAGGGCCCATTTCTTCTGATTTCTCCCAATTTAATCTGTTGTAGATACCTGATTTTTTTTTTTTTAGCTTCCCATCCTCACTCTCCCTGGCTTCCCCCTTCCCTTCTTTCCTCCTTTGCATCTTTCAGATGTGTGCTTTGATTAGGAAGCTGTAATCTCTTTATTGTTCATTTCATTTAAAAGCACCTTAACCTGCAGAATGAATCACTGGCTGTTTCTTGTTCAGTTTCCAATAAATTTGCTGTTTGTCTGGATTCTGGGTTATTCACTCAACAGTTAATGGAGGGCCACTGAAGACTCCTTGCCACTGAGGTCTGCCAGGCTGGCACACACGGCTGTGTGTCAGCCACAAAGGCTTTCCCCCTTTACTGGCAATGGCATAATTTGTGCAGTTCTTTTTCATCTTTCGTTTCAGATTTCCCATCTTCTGAATTTAGCTTCTTGTCTTTTTTTTTTCTGGCTCAAATTGCAGCTCAAAAGCAATCTTTAGCATGTCTTTCCTTGCACATTTATGCAGAAAATTGTCTCCAGGGGGAGGGAGGGTGGGCAGTGAGAGAGGAGAGAATAATCTGCAAATTTTTCCTGATCATAACCTTTTGTTGAGAGAATTTGAAACCTCACTCTTCTTAATAGACTTTTTGTTTAGTGCACCTTAAAATACTGGATGAATTCCAACAAAGCGAATTTGTTCATCAAGGATGTTGTGCTAGAGGTGAGAAACACTTGTCACAGTGTAGTTTATATTGGGGGGGGGGGGGGAGTTTTTTGCCTTATCCTTGCAGGTTTTGTGTGTAGGCAGAACAGGAATCACAGGCCATAGCAGACTGCCTGCTGCATTTTGTAACTACCTGTAGCTACAGAGATAGCCCTGCAGATCCCAACAACGGCTTCTCTAAGGACAGAAATGAGATCCCCTCTTCTAGACTTGCTGTGCTTGACCTCCACATCCATCTATCAGAGGAGCTGGCCTTGTCTTCCTGCCCGCTGCTTTGTTGTTTTTTTTTTTTTTTCCTCCTCTCTTTTCTAGTGTGAAGTGTGCAAGCACGGGTAACTGAAGCTGCAGGGAGAAGGGGACTTCTTCCAGAGGAGGTAGCTTGCTGGAGAAGATGTTTGGGGGAAGAACCCTGGGGTTTGAAAAAATGGAGACAAGACAGTTCTTGGAAATCTCAGTGAGGACCATACCACGTGCGTTCAGACCTCCACAGCCATGGTGAACTTCATTGTTGAGGAGAGTGTGAACCTCAGCCCCATACTGAGAACTTGCTGAGCTGCTGTTGGAAAGCGTGATTTTGCAGACAGTAAAATGTAGATAAAATAAGGGGCTCTATTTTGCAGAATTCATGCTGCATGCAGAAAAGGGTGACTCCATGTTTGCAACTTTTTTACAGTGTTCTTTTGTCCTGTCAAGAGTTTTGACATCTTGGATTCTAGAAGACTATATGTCATTTTATCAGCACATTTCTGGAAGTGTATATGGTTCTCCCCACACACACCCTCTCTTGCTATAAATGTCTTGTAAAGCATTATTGTTGTATCAACAATGGTCACAGCAGCGTTAATAATGCCTGCGGTTACTGATAATTTCCCTGTGTTTCAAATTTTGCTAAAGCAAACCAGAGACGTGGAGCTGCTATTGGCATTTAGACGTAGAAAATAAATATATTCTGCTCCCAAATAAAGACCATCTCTGGGAGACAAATTTATAGTGATCTCCCATGCAGTCTCAGTGCTTTTTTTTTCCCTGGATGTCTTGATTCCTGGTTAATGTGCAGAGAGATGTGGTACTGAAGAGGCTTAAAAAGTTGAGTTTTTCAATTAGATTACTTTTTAAAGATTGGACACAATTTGCAGAGGTGGGAAGTGGGGAACTGGTGAATATCTGTAGAGATAAACTTTAAAAAAAATGAACATGTGAATGTGAACTTTTAAAAAAAAAATCCAGCAGGACTTTCATCTTTTTTCTTTTTTTTAAAGAAAGTCTTTCAATGCAGAAAATACTTTGGGAATGATCAAAACTATTAATGCATCGTTGATTTCCTCCATTGACTTGTGCATTAGATATTTAATCTCTTCTTAAAAAGTGTGTATTTTTCTGTTTCCAAAGCAGCCTCCCACTGTCCTTTGCATAGCGGGAAGCATCTCCCGCTGGCTTTCTGTCGCTTTGCCAGCCTTGAGACTTCGCTTTCAAGGGCCGTTGAACACTTCGGACTTTTCCTGTCCTTCTGCTGGAGTTGGTGGAGTTGGGGAGCAGACTCCCCCATGGCACACTCAGTTTTGTGCCTGGCCATGGCCATCCGAGCCAAATTAATCTGTCTTGCTTGAACAGTGCGTGCTATGATCCCATGGTTTCCTTGCCAAGCCCACAGCAGGAGCTCTCTGAAGGGCATCACAGTGGTGTCCTGGATACTCCCTGTCCTGTGTGTTTTTTTTCTGTACCTCCTTTCTCTTTACTTATGCTAGTTGTAAGAATGTTTTGTTAGATGGTCACTGGTGATGAGGTTTTTTTAATAGTAACAGCTGCTGTAAAAAAAATTGCCCAAACTGCCTCTGTTTCACAGAGTTCTGTGATAATTCTGTTTTTAAGAATACATTTAGCTTAAAAAAACAAAACAAAAAAAGTAAAAATGAGAAATGATCAGCTGTTCTAGGGTCCACACAGGGACTGTGTTTTTGAACTTCTGAAACAACTCGCTAAGTTGAATGCCTGAGAAACAAAGTGATTTGACTCATTGCTTATATTTAGTATCATTACCTACTGCATTAGGTTCCGTTTTCTTCCGAGCATTAATGTTTTTGGTCAGGAAGGTTAACAGGGAAAACGCCCAGTCGAAGGCATTTTTGTGCTTATCGGAGGGCAAATGCATGGAAAACATCAGGTCACCGTGCTGGGTGACAACTTTTTTTTTTTTTTAATCTGTAGAAGGAGGGGTGTTCAAGGGTGGGGAGAGGATGTCCTTCCTTTTTGGTAAACCCTGTAAAATTGGAGGTGCTAGTGGATTCTTAGTAGAAACGTGACCTGAAATTACAACACCCTCTTTATGTCTTGATCCAGAATCGCATATCATAAATATAAAAGGTCCCAAGCTTAAAACATATCCTGTGATTCTAGCTACCCAAGGTGATAATTTCTCTTGTAATTGAAGCAAAAATTCTAATTACTGTTTTTATATGTAATACTAAAGATATGATTTCACCTAACAAAAATACAAGGTCAAGCTTTTACTATGACTTTCCATAATCAAATGGCAAACAAAGGGGAAATGCCCAGGTTTAAGGTGCTGCTTGTGAAGCTTTAGACTAACGTATTAAACCTGTGAAGATCGTTTGAAAGTCCTAGTTGCCAGGAGAGCCATAAACCTGGGCAGGCTCAGCTCGGGAAACTGCATGACTCCTTGCATTTCTGGAGCCAGGTGAGGAGCTGTAATCGGCTTTCACCATAGAAGTATAAGACATAGCATTCAGTTTGGTGTGTAACAGGTGAAAGCCCCTAATCCTGGGGAAGTGGGGTTGAAAGTCAAAGCGAGTGGAAGAGTTGAAGCACAGTTTTGCTGCTCTGAAGCCTGCCTGCTGCTCTTCATTCTCCCCATTCCCATCTCTATATGTTACAACATTGGTTTATCCAAGAAAACCTCTTCAAGGGATTAACTGACCAGACTCTTATTTTTATGTGACCTTAAATAGATACCACGTTCAAGACCATTTTTCTTCTCCTTATGGGGTGTGAGAAGCAGCAGAGCTGCTATCATATTTTTCCCTTTCTGAAAACATGAAGGGCTGTCACTCCTCAGAGTGCAGTTGGTGGAAGCAGCGGTGTTTTCTTTCCCTCTCTCCCAAACAGTCTCATCCTGGGGCTTGTTATGTTTATTGCATGGAACCCCCTCCATAACCAGGCTGAGGAGCCTCTGCTGCCTGAAGTGATTGCTCTTTAAATTGATACAAATTTGAGGCATTGTGTAGAGCCTTGCAGCATCTCCTGAGATTCCCCATGATAATCACATCATCCTGCCGAGGAACCCCTGTTAATATTCATGCGGTAATTGTTTCGGTACTTGGCAGGGACGAGGGCGTTAATGTGAAGGCTTCTTCAGCTGACACGTATTAAAGAAATGATTTGTGTTTTGTACTGTAGCAGTGATTTCATTACACTTGAACAATGAAATTCTGGATGTCTTTCAGTAGATGTGCACATAAACACTTGTATTAAGGCAGTTAGCTGTCATATTGGACTACATGAACTTTGTGTTATCTTCTGCACAGATGAGTTTCCCAAAAGGGATTTGCATGGTATTGCACTGTCCCTGGATGTGCTCATGTATATGGCCATGTGTAGCCACGCACAGTCCTGGGCTGTGGTATATGTCTACGTGGCTGAGCAGCCTTAAGTCCAATTGATGTGGACTCACGTTTTGTTGTTGGAGACAGGTAATGTTTGGGGGGTTTTGGTTTGTTTGTTTTGTTTTTGTTTTTTTTTACTTTTTGGGGTTTTTTTGGAATCATCTGTTATAGATAGAAGTTGATGACAGGGCCCACTTGAAAGATTAGTTGGGAAGAGTTTGCCAGAATAACAACGTGCATGACCAGTTCCCTGCCTGTATCTCAGAAGCTGTCAGGGCACGGGCTGGCTGTGGCACGCGGGATGGCTGCCGCTGGTCAAGCGAAGGGCAGCAAGCCTGGAGCAATGCTTTCTCAGTCATACTCTTGTGTGCTAGCGTGTTGTTTCTGGTTAAAAGGAAGTGAAGGTTTGAAACTCTGTCCAGTTCTTCCCTAATGAAGTGTTGCTTTTTAATCTTGGCAAGTGGAACAAGGAGAAGCAGCCCTTTGGCAGAAGATTGATGGGCTTGCACACTGCTTGCCCTGGGCTCCCCTGCTTCTCTCTCTTATGTAAAGGGTTGTTGTGAAACTTGTCCCATGTACCCTGGGAAGATTCATGTGAAGTCTCTGATCTTTAAGAGCAGCTCTATCTCTTTTTTGACCCCAACCTCTTGATCTCTCAGTTACATGCCTTAAGGGATAGCAGCAATTTAATTTTACTTTACTTTACTTTTATGAGAATTTGGTTTGTCTTGAAAGACAGGGTGGAAAGAGGAGGGGAAGAGGTGGACTGAGGAATCTGTTGCTGTATTAAGAGAGTAAGAAAAAAAATGGGAGATCTTTTAGTAGCCAACTTTGCAAGGTGGTAATAAAAAGGACATTTGTTGAGTAGTCGCAGATCTTTCAGTGTTTCAGCTTAGATGTAATAAAGCTCTTTTATGAGATAAGTGGTCTTTGATAGAAAGGTAAATAACATGCATCTGTCTGAAAAGGCATAAGATGGCACTTCTTATCATCTTGGAGCTAAGTATTGCCAAGCTGCCAGCTTTCTCTTCACTTGGCCTGTTGTGCTGGTCACTGTGTGACTTTAGTTTGAAAAACCGCACGGTGGTCAGGCACTATTTCATTAGTGTTATCAGTAAAGACACTGGCTGCTGAAGATCCCAGACCAAGAACTACTATAACTTTGGTATACTTTCAAAGACAAGGAAAGGTTTCTAGTACTGCAAAGCCACATGCATCTCAGCCTTTCCTGCTGTGGGTGGTTGAGGAAAGTCCACCAGACTTGCATTTCTCTGCAGCTGGGCTGCTGCGAGCGGACAGGCTGGTAGGGCTGTGTCCCAGCCAAGGGTGAGGATGATCACTGTTAGGCTGATCCTTGGTGATGGACCAAAGCTACCCTGTCCGTCCTCCATTTTCTCTTCTTCCAAGGGTGCTTGGATGCAACAGGAGGGGATGGGCAGTGGTTGCGTCTGGCTTGCTCCCTCCACAGACCAGGGAGGATGCTCTCCAAAGCCACCCAGCTTGTCATAGTCTGCCCCTCTGTGAGGGCAGGAGTAAGCAGAGGCAGCTGCTGTCATCTCTGTCTTGGGTTCTGCTTGCCCTTGCTCCTCCTGCCTGCCAAGCAAATGGGCCTGCTGGAGAGCTGGTGGAGTGGTCAAAGCCATTGTCATCTTCCTTTGGAGCGTTTTG
This sequence comes from Strix aluco, assembly GCF_031877795.1. NCBI lineage: Eukaryota > Metazoa > Chordata > Aves > Strigiformes > Strigidae > Strix > Strix aluco. Next base: position 31,413,990 of record NC_133938.1, on the reverse strand, counting down.
GGTTGGGAGAGCTTGACTTGCCTGCTCTCTTATCCATCAAGAGAGCATTTGTTGCCAGCAATGGGGCAAACGTTAGACCCCTCTGAGTCTGTGCAAAAGGGTCTGATGCACACTGGTGGTGTGTTCTCCAGTTTGCTCAGAGGTGGAGCTTCTGTGGGTTAAATGCCTCAAAATGGTGGAGAACACCAACTGAAGACTAGAGGAGCCTGAAGCTGTGTGGGGTGAGGCAGAGGTCTCTCAAAACACAAGCAGGCTGTTTATGAAACGCTGTCGGAGAGGATGCGGTTGACTCCTGCCTAATCCCTGCACACACACACACACTCCTGCCAGGCTGACCTTGCTCCCCTGAGTGCTGGTGGCTGGCTTGTGGGGCAGGGCTGGTAGCCCTGGACACGTGGTCTGACCCAGGCACAAGCTCAGCATCCCTCCCCTGCTTGTTCATGGCACCTACCCTGCAGGTGCAGAAGTTGTAGCTGGTGGTGCCTCTTCTGGGGCTTGTTTCTGCATCTGCCTCCCCCTTCTTTGCCTTCTGTCCCTGGATCGACACGAACACTTCTAAAGTCGTTTGTCCAGGCACTTGGAAAGCTTAAGGGACGCTTCGTTCTGGAAATCCAGGAGACCTCTCCAGAGGAGGAAGCAGCGTCTCCTGTTTGTCTTGAGTTATTCTGTCACAACAATGGCTTCAGAATTTGCCTAATTTAAAAGCTAGTTTTAATCTGATGGGAAGATGTTTGTGTATTTAAAATAGTTATTCCTTGCTGGAGCCACTCCCTTCTTTTGTCCTTCTCTGCTGGACTTTTCGGCTTCACTTAGCTAATATGCAGTGCTTGTTTACAGCAGAGATACTGGAGCATGAAGAAGGAAGTCGGTGCGTTTAATACTGATTTGGTTCCAAGCTTCCTGTGCATGCACACGTGTGTGTGTGTGTGTGTGTGTGTGTGTTTTCAGCCTTGTTCATCCAGATGCTGTGCAGCCTCAGTAGAAAAAGCCAAGGGGCCGGCGGAGACGCAGGGACTAGATGCAGGCGTTGGTTTTTTTTGAACTCTTCCACCTGGTTTGGTCCTGAGCAGGTTTAGACAACGTGGGTAAAAATTCCAGTATGGCAAGCCTGGTGAGGAAGGTGCTAGTGCAGACAAAGCCGTTGAGTGGTGAGTATGAGAAATGTCTTGCCTGATGGGAAAGATAACCGATCAGAAAGTGTTGGTTTAGGTGCCTAGGAGGAGAAATGCGGTAGCAGGCAGAGAGCTGTTGGGTATTGTTGTTGTTTTCATCTTCCATTTCCAGTGTGAGATGGAAATGCCAGAACCTTTGTCCATGGAGAAGATGGTTATCCAGAAGAATGCACTAGTTATGGGGCATGGTCACTTTTAAAGTCCGTTCCTTAGCCTGCCTGGGGGTTTCTGCCTTAGCTTGGCTAAATAACAGCAGTGGTCTGTATAAGAAGGATGACTTCTAATTTGGGAGGTTTTGGGGGGAATGGAGAGCTTGGAGGAGACAGGCATCTCAGGAGCATATAAACTGTTGTGTCAGTTGTGACAGTACCAAAAGATGGGATTGTGAAGAGAAAAATGCTCATAAACTGTAGGAGAAACAACTTTATTGCTTTATTTTTATTCTTTTGGTTTCGTGGTAAGTACCTAACTGGATTTCAGTAAGGTACTCTTGTGTTGCAGTGGCTGCAGAAATCAGCAGCAGCAGTGTTGTATATTTTGGATTTTAAAATACTTCAGTAGCAGCACCAGCCTGTGCCTGGGGTTTTAAATTTAAATTTACGGTGTTTATTCAGCTCTTAATTGTGCAAATTAGAATAATTATGGAGTGTGATTATATATGTACCTGGTGAGTGTTTTTGAGAGGCCAGCTCAAATTTCAGGAATTTATTTTATTAGCCTTGTGTCTTTCTGGTGCAAGCGTCCTTTCTTCATGCTGCTGTTCTGCAAAGCAAACATCATAAACTGCCACAGCAGGAAACAATTTTTGCAGCGGCATATCTGAGTGAATCAATCTTTAATAGGGCAGAAGGCTCTTCAATAACCTGCGCTAATTAGGACTGATTTGGTGAGTTATCGGAAACTGAAACAACCCTCCCTAAGCAGAGCAAATTCTTTCTGCTCCAGGGTTGGTTAAGGACAGGAGGGCACAATTTGAGCCATGTGTGGTAAGGTTTGTGCAAGTGCCAATTCTATCAATGTATAAACTTAAATGAAAGGTTGTTCTCGGAAAATAGGATTTTTGTGTGAGTTACTGGCTGCTGCTAATCTCTCCCAAGGCTGCAACTGAGCCTGTAGTTGTGGAGGGGACAGTTCGGATGCAGATGTAGGCAGTGTCTCTTGCTTACATCTGGATGTGCAAAGTATTGCTTTGGCCTTTGCTGGGAAAGAGATCTTGTTGGCTATGCCCTTCTAGCCCAAACATACTAGTCTCTCTTCACTCACTCAAGACTTCTCAGAAACCATGAATTTCTGCCTCTAGGAAGAACGGAGATATCACATGAAATGGAGTAATCATCTCCTTGACTATGCTGTGATGGACGTGGCGTGACAAACATAGGAAACTGAAGAGGAGAACTCCCTGATTGCTCTGTAAATAACTTGAGGCATTGTAAAGACTGGTTAATATACCTAAAAAGAAATGGAGTAAAAATAAATATATTTATTTCCTTGCTTCAGAGATAAGGAGATTGGAATGATTCTAGTTGAAATTTCACTTGAAAAAAAGGCAGTCTGAGAATTAACATAGAGGGGCTTTTTGCAAAGAAGTCTAGCAGATATTAAATGACCAGAGCATACACTTACCTTGCAGAGATTTCTTCAGAGAACTTTTAGCCCATCAGTGTTTGAAAGCACAATTCTTTGATGAGGGAAATAGAGCCAATAGGGAAATGTGTAATAAGCATTGGCTTGATAACTTTCGGCATGATTTCAGAATCTCTGGAGAGGTTTTTCTAGACTTAAATCTCATTATTTACACTGTGGGGATGTGTGTTAAATGCGTTTTTTTAAAATATACCTGCAGGATGTTAGAAGGTTCAGGATGCTAGGAGAATGGTATGAAATACAGCTGGTGGGAGGGTGACCCCAAAGGAGGCATACCCATTGAAGAACTTTTTGGGTAGGATGTATAAAAATAAGCACTCATTCTGCCCCACAGAAAGTGTGTGCTTGAAGTCAGTTTGCTTTCTTCATTTGAGGAGGCTGAGTGCTGAGACCTCAGTTCTATAATCCCAGCCTACTGCCCAGATCTTCATACTGGTGTGTGGATAAAAGGAACGCAGCGGTGGGTGGTCAGATGGAAAATGAAATGGCACAGGAAGGAAACACTGTAAAGAAGCATAAAGGACACTTAAAGTATTTTTTTTTCCGGTGTTTAAACTATGGGGAGCAGCAAGAATATAGATCTACACCTTATTCTGGGTTATCACGTGTAATTCTGGCTGAAGAAAAGTCTGCAGCAAAATAGGCTGATGAGCATTTTGTCTTTACTCTGTATGGTCTGTGTCTGATTACCACTCTTCTGATGCCATCAAAAAAAAAAAAAAAGAATCTTAGTTGTAGTGAAAGATTTGCTTAGAGGTTGTCTATCTGAAATTGATCTTGGGTTTCTGTGTTCCAAATTTATGCATTTGCTTAGCTGCCAACAACTCGCAGCAGCTTTCAGAGATTTTGGGATTAATGAACTAAATGAAAGAACACCAATCTTTAGAAGGGACTTGTAAGTGGTGACTTCTGTATAAGAGTAGACATGATCAGAGGCTATTTCAGCAGGAGTTATATTCCACTTACTTTGAGATGGCTGTTTTCTTAATGACCCCTCTGTATAAATATGTTTAAGGTTGGTTATGGTAGAGAACTGGTGAATGCTTCATTAAGTGATGGTGAAACTGAACATCCTAAGGTTTTGATCTTTATTTAAAACAAAAAGGTTATAAAAAGGCAAGGTCAGAGTAGACAAACGGCATTTTGCCAGCTTACAAATGCTATTGTATTTATTTCTCCTCTCCCAAGATCCCTGTTACTTTTTAAATACTGTTTAATTTGCCTGTCTGCTGGTCTACAATTGCAGGAGAAAATGCAAATTGTGTTTTGGACTTGAGATAGACTGAAATTAGCTTGAGCCTAACTGAAGAGACATTTAAGTCAACTGAAATTGGCTGTTCTTTAACATCATTGTTTGCCTTATAAAATACAAAAATACAAACCGCATGGAAAACTGAACACATTAAGGAACAGCAAATTAGCAAAAACTTACAAAGAAGGACTTAGCTAACCAATATCCTTTGGTTTTTAACTATATGCTTCACTTCCTTTTAGTTAATGTTTGAAATGACACCCATTATTTCAGCTGCATCGCCACAAATGATGCTGCCTTATCATCTGAACATTGTGCAAGATGATGCTGGATTCAAGAAGTTAATGTTAAATGAAAGTTGGAAGTTGTCACATCAAAGCTCTTAAATAGCAGAAAAGTAACAGCCTTGATGGTTGTACCCTCTTGACATTGCTTTCTTTTGGCAGGTAAATAATGGTAGTCTTAACAGAAATCTCGCATACCTCGGAGGATTTTTTTTTTTTAAAGCATGAGGAGTATCTTTTATCTGATACTGCTGAGGATGATACATTGGGGACCTTTACAGTAAATGCCCATACATAAAATAGTGTAGATTTTAAAGGTAGTAGCCACTAAGCTGTTGTATGGCTAAGTGAGGTTCAGTATTAATTTAATCACTTGCGTGCAGTGACATTTATCCTGTCACTTCAAGTGAGTGTGCTGTAGAACATATTTACTAATAAAAGCATCTTGGTTAATGAAAATCTTGCAGTACAGGTGTCAGAAATATTCTAAGTCTGGTTTGGAGTTACTTCTTATGTTATGGAGCCGTCAGAATCCTGTCTTCAGAAAGTCTTTTAATGTTCTTAAAAAAAAAAAAAAAAGAAAAAGATCTGTGTAGAAATAATGTGGCATTACCTTGTATATTCATTGTTCTTACAAACCTTCTAGCTAAGCACACAGTGCTGTGTGTTATTTCCTCTGCAGACAGATAATTGCAGTAGGGAGAGGAAATTAAGCAGTGTAAAGTACAAAATCTCAAATAGTGTCTATAGGTTCCTATTTCTGTTTACTGGGAACTTCATACATCTTTAGTTTGTTAAAAGAATGAAAACATTTTAGCCTCTAAAGACCAAAGTTGTCATTAATAAATCACTTAATATTGTCTCTGAAGATACCTTATATTTAAAAGTAAACTTTTTTCTGTTCTTAATATCTCTGTATCTCCTCTTCACTACAAATAACCAAGGGACTGCAACAAGGCTACTTGTATTGTTCTGTAGTCGCTTTTCTTTGTGGAAGTAAATTTGCAGTCCCTTTCTGACATGACAAAATAGGGTATTTCTTTATTCCCAGAGTCCAAGTTGTACTCTCTGACCATTCTGCAGACCAGACTTTCTTCCTTTCTAGCTCTGCAATAGATTTGGGCTTAGATTCTCCACAAGATAATTGAGAGTTCCACGTCGTAGTCTTTCCAGCTTCAAAAACTGGAGTAAAATTACTCTTCAGTGTGCTGTGTTTTTGCTTTGAGAGTTCAATAGACAGCACTCTGTCAAGGGTATTTCTAGTTTTGGAGATCTGTGCATTGCCTCCATCACACGCTGTAGATATCTTGACTGTTTTGGGACAGGCTTTTTTAGTGATCAGTATAATTTTTCTAAAGATTTAATTCCAAACTGAATTAAGCCATACCAGAGGAAAGGCACTGTGATTCTGAATGGGGAAGGTTTTTAAAATGTTTTGTTATCCATGTTAAATTATCTTAATTGCTGAACATAACCAGTTTTTTAATATCCCTGTGTTTATCCACCTGAAGTTTGCAGCGGGTGGTTGTGATATCAGCTGTGACATGAAGCTCTTTTGCCTTCCACTAACCAGCTCTCCACTACTACCACTGTATAAATAAACACCAATTACTGCTGATGGTGTAAACATTCAAAGCATTTGGGTTCACTTGTCAGTGTATTCTGCTATTATCATGTTTAAATTTGCAATGCTGAGGGTTGTTGTCAGATAACAGTAAGAGAGAGAATTAGTTTTGAAAATGAGATTTCCATTCTTAGTAGGGCCTGAGAGGAGATAAGAAATTAGATGATACTTTAGGTAGAAGGAAGAGTGAATTTAAACTTTGAGTTCAGTTAATACTGAAAGTTGCATTGGGGCTGAAAGTTGTAGTTAAGCTAGTCAGAAAAAGTACAAACGTTAATTTCCTGCTTATGTCTGTAGATTTTAAAGCTTTAAAAGTCCCTGTATGAATCTTTTGACATCGTCAGTTACTTTCTGGGACAATCACAGGCAGCGGCCAGTTCTTCTCTGAGCTAAATTCAGCTTTTTCCTGAGTAAGTGTTCAAAAATAACTACGCTTGCTAAATTACAGCTTTCTAGCTATTGGATTTCAAGAGCTCTACATCATCAAATTCATATGGCCAGGTAATGGCAGCATTGGACGTATCTATGTCAGAAGAAGCTGCAGTGGAATTTCTTTGCTGCTTCTTTACTCCTTCTGGAATCCCTGAAGTTAAGATCTTGAGATAATAAATACATGTTTCTTCCTTCTCTTCCCTTCCCCTTCCTCTCTATGTCATGTTTCCCCTCGTATTCCTGGCTCAAACTTCTGAGCTTTAAATATACATTTATTCCTCCTTTTTCTTTAGTGAGAATTTGTGTTGTGTGTCACTAATCTCTTTTGTATTACTGCACTGGTTTTTCATTCTGCTTAATTTTCCCAGTAGTGTAGTTTGTGGCAATTGGCTTCAGTTATTTTACTAGGAATACTTGCGTTTAATTATATTGCATTTAATAATAGAAAAAGAATGTGAGAGCAGTGTTTCCACCACCACCACCCCCAGTTTTGGTGGGATTACCCAGAAATTGCTGCCACCTGGTTCATTCAGAAATTCCTTTAACTATCTAGTGTAAAATTTAGAGATCTTAATGGTGAAGGAGCCGAAGCATTTTAATATTCCTCTCATTGCCAACTTTAAAAAGTGTTAAAAAGAGAAAATTTAAATTCGTGTTGGAAGAGGGTTTTTTTCTTTTGCATTGTTAAATCTATTGAACTGCAATTCATTTGATAGTCTAGAGTTGTGATTATAAGAAGGACTTTCAAAACTGGATGGAAAGCGGAGGTGCAGGTGGGTGAACTCTCCTGTTAACTTCAGTGATTTGCAATCTCTTAAAATCGCTACAGACTGGAATGGGTTGGATATGAACTATTCAGCTGTGAAAAATACAGTGAATACAAGACGAAAGCTTGTGTGATTTAATCCATCTGTTGGTTGTGTTCGATAGTTGTTACATGGGAAGAGCAGAGAGGAGAGTGAGTGGAAAAAGTAACCGAAAAAACCTAGTAGGGTGGAAAAATGAAGGACAGGAATAAAACCAATTTTTTTTCCAGTGAATGTGGCAAAAGATTCTGAATAAGGAACTGATGTGCAATCATCTCTGCATAAATCTTGCACTATTTCTGGAAAACTTTTTGTAGACTTGAAACTCCACTGTAGACTGATTTCAGTAACAAAGTCAGTTTAAGAGGTAATTGTCTGTGTTCCCCCACCTTTGCTACAGGTTCCTCGGATGTGCCCCCTTAAACTGTGGAGTTGTAAACCCACAATCGCCGAAGTGAAAGGTGTTAAAGAGCTCAGAACAACAGCTCCCACAAAACCACCTCATAGCCAGAGCTTCTGCAGGGTATAACAGCAGCCTGGTGAGAGCAGTGAGTTTTGGATTTGCTTGTATTTGCTTGTCCTTCTGCGATCCAGGATGCACAAGTAAATATCAACTTGGTTCCCTCTGGACTTGATGGTCTTGACAATCCTCCTTCTGTCAATCTGACCATTGCAGCTTTATAGACTCGGTCTCTGCGTACCTGAATTTCCACCCAAACCGCTAAGACATGCTAGATTGGGTGTATGTTCTAAGATTTGAACGTGGTTTAGTGGTTTGGCAGGAAAAGTGAATTTTTGTTCACTTGACAAAAAGCCCCGCTTAATTTAGGCTCACTGGAAGCTTGCCAAATGGTTGGAATATGGGGGGAAGGTGTAGGAGATCATATACCTTGTCTTGTGAGTAGACAGTGAATCATGGTATCTGATCTGGGAACAGAGCATTCCACTTCTCAGCTGGTTAGGGGACATCTTTCTTTGTATGGAACAAGGCAAGTAAGAAAATAGAGAAAAAAGAGCTCATGCCTTCTGTGCACAGGAAATAGAGCCCATATCTAAGCTTTAGTGACCTAGAAAGGAAAGACAAGGAAACTCAGAAGAGAGCTTGTTAAAAGTAACTTTTTATATCTAAAGAGTGTATGAGGGTTATTTTAAATATCAACAATTAAACCTGTCTTAAGTGTAAAAGCGATGGTGCATTTACTGTCGGACAGTAAATATCTATAGCATTATCAGCTCTTTTCAAGCACTTCGGTATCACAAATTCCTTGTTGATCAGTGAGAGCCTGAGTTGCAAGGTTGGATGGCAGGACACTCAACTTCCCTTGGCAATGTCACCATGTCTGGTGGATGAATATATCATGCTCTTCAGAAGTTCAGTGAAGTCGTGAGCAATGCAAGGTGAGACCTGAGACTTCTTGCTGGTTTAAGAATTAAATGTTCTAAACCTCATTATTGAAAAAGTTATCTCAGTGGTCCTAGAAACTAACCTGTCTTGCACACTTTCTGTTCTGGCTCCCGTGTTCATCAGTTGTGAGAAGTTCAGAAGTAGGTTTGACAGGTCAATTTAAAGTACTAATACATGCGTTAAAAAAATCCCCCAAACCAAACTACAACTTATTAAACTCTTAAGATGATTTGTTAAGGATTATTTTGAGGATTGTCTTTTTATGTTTAATTGCAGCAAATTATATTCCTTGAGGGGTTTATATTTTAAGAAGATAAGCTCTGATTTATCCCTGTTTTTTTTTTTCTCTTCTGTTCCAGTTTATTCCAGAGTAATACTTGATTTTCTTCTGTCAGTTTTTTAGACAGTCAGCAAGATAAAAGAAGGACCTGATACACTTGACAGCTTTTCAGAGAGGAAAAACTTGATTTTTGTTTTGGTTTCAGTTGTCCTCGTGTCCCTACATGTATATTTATACAGGGAGGTGATTTTTGGCCTCTGTTGCTGGAAATCAAAACCATGCGACTTCCCCCCGAGCCTCAAAGTTGTGTGTTAATCCTGTGCCGCCCGCACCTTTTAGCACGAAGGTATTTGTGCCTCACTTTGCCATTGGGATACAGCAGGGCACAGCCTCTCCAAAGCAGGAGCCCAAGGTATGGGTTGGAAAGGAGACTTTTAAGTGTGCTCTGCCACCTTTCCTACTTTTTCACGTCTGGTGTGAGCTGGAGCAGAGCTAACTGGGTCGCTGTCCCTGTCATCCCATGTACAGCGGCGTTGCAAGTGGTGAGAAGGTTGTTCTGAACTTTGGGGTCTTTTCCTTCTGTCATTCCTTCCCTTTTAACTATCTCTACCCCAAAATTCTGGCTGGTGATGGTAAGAGGAGAGCCTCGTTGGCTTTTGCAGGAGGTCTAGCCAGTTAATCTTTGTTTTAGAGATGAGAAGTGTAGGAGTTTTACTGACCCTAAGACCTGATCAGAGTTTTCCTAGTTACAAAACTGGACGAATTAGTACGGGATAAGAAGTTGCACCTTACCCAAACAAATAATACAACTCCAAGCTTGTGCAGAGTTGACCTACAGGGCTTTTTCTCTGTCTGTATCATTCCTCTGAGACCTGATGTTGGCATTGTCCTGCTCCATCCTCACTTGCTGTGAAGTGAGGAGGGAACAGGAAGCAAAGGCCTTGTATTCATCTAATGTGGTGGTGTTGGGAATGCTGAATTGGGAGGATTTCCTGGCCTTTCTTGTTTTTTTGGAAAGAAGAAAACAAAACTTAAAAAAAAAAAAAAAAATCCCTGTTCTGACTGCCTCTTCCCTTGCCACTCCCCACCACTTCTGCCTCGTGCATCGCCAGCCCAGGGTGGAATGTTTCCAGGCTTCTTTTTGAAGATATTTATAAATAAGTTGAGCTCCATATGTTTGTTTTTTCCCAAATGATTTCTTTATTGTAAGTCATTGTATTTCTGTATAATTGATCTATGCATGGCAACTTGCATCTAGGGAGGGAAGTCACAAATGGGTTTGGCCTGTGCTGTGCAAGCATGGAGAAAGGAAATAAAAAATAGTTTGACAATAACCCTAGCAATGACAGCTAGGGAGAGAAACTTGTTTAAAAAAAAAAAAAAAGTTAGTTTTAACTTGTTTTGAAACAATAAGAATAAATGTGCTACATAACTGTTACGAACTAAAATAGAGCAGGGAATAGCAGGCACAGATTTCTCTCCTCTAGCCTCAGCCAGCGCAGCAAAATTGAGCTTTACTTTTATAAATACCAATAGATCAAGAAGGGCAAAGGCACTTTAAGTCGTGAGTATTTTTAGCAAGAAGGAAAAGCATTTCAGCAGTGTTCCTTCGCACACGTTACGGTTATAAATCACATTACCTTGGTATGCTTCAAAACAAATCGAGATTTCAGGTTCAGTGTTCTCAGTCTGTAGATTTTGTTTCCCTACACAAAAGAGGTGAATTCTACTCGTTCCTATGTGGTTTGGGGAAAGAGGGAATGCATGACCTGCTGCAGTCAGGAATATCTGTGATGGAAAAACATCAGCCACAGCAGGGCAGGGGGAGCAAATGCCCTGCCATGTCCCGTGTAAGAAGATTAGGTTAATACTGCAGCATGGACTTAGCAAAAATTAGAAAGGATAATGCTGCATTAATTCACACAGGTCTAGTTTCTGTAGCACAATGACAAAACAAAACTCGTAATAGTCTAAAAATATAACCTTGAATAAAAGAACTTTCTCCTCCGCCTTTTTAACTTGTTTCCCCTCCTCCCCTCATTTCCTGCTTGGACACCCAAAGTTGGAAACTTAGAGTTGGTTTTGAATGATATTTTTCTTTTTTCTCTCTGTGCCTTTTTTTTTTTTTTTTTTTTAATAAATAAATAAATCCCTGTTTCTGTAGCTGTGACTCAGTGCTGCGGTGCCTATCTGCCTTGTGTCAGGCATGGGGCTGTCTGGGGGAAGCAGAGTACGCGCATACCCAAAGTGTGATGCAAGCTTTGAAATTGCACCAAGTGCACTCGTAGCATCAAATGTGCCGGATCACGCTGCGTTTCCAGTAACAGCCAGAGCTCTCTTGGCTCCGAGTGGGAAAGTGGTCATGCAGCCTGAAAAGGGAAGAGAGGCCAAATTGCACATTCATTTGGATAATTGGGTAAACAGTAAATATGAGAAGTCTGTCTCCTCAAACTCCATTGTTTTTTCCTAAAAGTCTATATTTAGATTTGGCAGCTGGATTTATCACAATAATTGGTGTATTGTTTAAACAAGGTCACTGATGTGTGTGCGTGTTTATCTCTGCTTAACTGGATTGCTTATTTGAAGTAGAAATACCTCCGAAATTATTATGCAGACCTCTTGAAAACTTGCGTACTCCACTCCTGAGGCACATGGTCTTTATTAGAAAATAGATGCAATTATTCACGTTCGGTTTTGCAGCTTGAAGTCCTGAGGGATTTGTACATAAAGCAGTGGAGATTTGATTACATCCTCATTTTATGTCTTGCTGCTATATGAGTGTTTCATATGTGTAAAAACCCTTTTATAAGGCATAGATTATAATAAGTTACTAAGCGAAGCCATACGAGTGCCGTCCCATCTATTGGAATACACATGTTCATTAATTTAGTCTAGCTTCGATGCTTGCTTGTGTATTTATAAAACCCAACGTGGCTTTGTGTTTTATATTCGGAGCAAATACTTCTGGCTCATTGGCAGGTTGGTTTGAAACTTCAGGATACAATTTCAAAGTCAAACTTTATTGTTCACAGCAGTTCTGCAATGCTCGATGAGGATGGAGCACAGTTTACTAACATTGCTAGGGTGGTCAAGGTAAAAATAGCAAATAACACCTCATTTTCCCTTTTACTGATGAAGTGAGTAAACATGAAGGCCTTGAGGAGGAATGTTTTAATCGAGTAACTTTTTTTACAATAGTTGCACATCAAGAGAGGGTAGGGTAGGGTAGGACAAAAGTATTTTTACGGAAACTGCTACCTCCCATGACCTTGGTGGCAGCTGGGTATTGTCAGGTCATTTGTTTTGTGGACAATTAGTGGCTTCTTTCTGAAAGCTGGTTTCTTTGTTGGTGGGATTGCTGTGATAGTAGCAGCCTAAAGAGAGTTGTACAAAACTATCCAAGGGTTTAAATAAAAAGCATTTAAGAAATATGTACTGGAGTGGGTATTCCTCTAAGCAAGAACATGCAGTGCAGGCTGGGTTTTTTGTTAGTTTTTTTTTTTTTCCCCTAGACCTGTTAAACCTTTTGGTTAAAATTTCCATTTTTGCAATGGAAGTAATTGAGAATATTCTTTTAAAGAGCTCGGTGAACAGTGGCTCTCTGCTGGAAGTGCTGCTTGCTTACCAACGGGACTTTGCACGCTCAATTTGGGAAGGACTGACCTCAGAAGTTTTGTCATCTGGAAATCCAGTGCTCACACCTAATGAAACAAAATCAGTCATTTTGGAACTTGAAAGAGAAGTAGTCTCTGGTACAGTAATAATGAATGAAAAGACACAAAAGAAATGAAGTGCTTGTGTCCTGGGCATGGCTTGCTGTTGAGTGCAGTTGTTTGAGGACTGGGCTTTGGCCTCCCTGCCCAGCTGACACACGGACAGCAGTCCTCAGAAGGACAGTTTCAATGGCTGGGGACTCTGCGTGGAATGTAATGACTCGTGCTTTGTACAAATCCTTTTTCATGTCCAGTTCTTTTTTTTTTGTTCTGTAGTGAGGTGTGGGCACATGTCACAAATTTGTTCCCTAAATAGTCTCTGAAAGAGAAATTCTGTTCCTTCCCTTCCTCCCTCCTTCCTATCTCTCCAAAGGTTGAAATTATTCTATATCCTTCTCTCTTTGGGAAAGCCTCTTTTGTACATGTTATCATCAGACATAGTTTAATATTAACTTTTAAGGGGTTTCATTTAATTTCTCAGTTCAGGCTTGGTGTTAGGATGTATGGGTTCATCTCTCAGAGGTGATACGGTGTTATCTCAAGCAGTGTCCTGTACTGTACATCTTTAATCATTCTTTAAATTACAAGCACAGAGATAGATTTAGTCACAGAGGGTGTGCTGCTTTCTTTCCCCCAGTCTTGTGCTGTTTCGGTGCCCGCGGGTCACCTTGCTTCATCTCTTGGCTCTGCATGCTGTTGCCAGTTGTGAAATTCTCCAGCCCTGGCGCCGGGCTCGCAGCTGGCTCTGGCTGGCAGAAGGTACGTCTTCATTTCAGTGCTTCATCACTGTCCCTGACTTCTGGCTTTTGCACTGATTCAAGACTGTTCCTGACAGAAAACCTGTGGAGAAAGAACTCTTCTGGTTAGAAGGTCATTGAAATTTAATAACTGCTCTTTTTTTCCTCCCCCTCATTTCATTTTCCTGCTCTTTCGGTTGTTTCTTTTACTACCTTCTCCATGTGGTGTGTAGTAGTGCTACAGCAAGTGGAATTTTACACAGATACTCTTCCCAAGCTGGTATTAAATCTTTTACTTCCAAACTTTTGGCTTTTTGAGATACTGGCATGTTTTCACCTTTCCTCCCTGTGATCCATTTCTCTCTTTAGATGAAGGTTTAATATTAAACTCCTACACACCACTGATTTATTGTCAGTTGTTGCACTTTAATTTGCTAATATTAATACAACATTCTGGGGGGGTATGAGATGGGTGTTAGGCTAGTTCTCATACAGCTCAAGGAATTTCCCTGCCTAAAGTCAGAGCCTAAAATAATCCTGGATTTGTAAATTCTTCCTCCTGGTTGGTTGTACGCCCAGTTCCCAGTGCCCATCTCCATGGCTAACACTTTAATGCTCTCACATAGGCAGGTTTTCAAACCATTGCTGTTTGTAATCCAATCTGGCAGGCAGAAACACCACTGGATATCAAAGCTGTCATGAACCCCTGTGCAGACTGGATATAAAACTAACCAGAATCTCAAGTGTATCTTTTGGTGATTTCAAGAACTAAGTTTGGTCGCGTTCCTTCAGTTCACGCACAGATACCATATGTCTCAAACGTCCTGGGTGTTAAATACTGCAGAGGTATGTTTTGGTTTGTGTGAGCTAATTGTTCACTTTCTTGTTACTGACTGGACTTTTTAAAACTCTTGCTACTTTGGCCCTGGACAGCCCCAAGTCTGCCTGTTGGCATTTTCTAGCAATAAACCAGACTCCAGAATGGGTAAGTGTTTGGCACGGGGCATTGGAAAAACCTCTGGGTGATGTCCTGTTGCTACCCATCTTGCTACTCGAGCTACCACAAAGTCTTACTGCTTAACACCAATGCAGGGTAAAAGTCAGGACAGCAGACAGGATACTTCTATTACTTGTGGTGTTTATATGGTAAATGCAAGAATTAGAGTTATGGATGTTGCCAATGTTTGTTCCTTATTTATACCGTAAGAGTACAGAGATACGCAATGATTTTGGAGAGTATTGTCAATTAGTTGGTGGTTATCTTTTGCTGCTGTTTGGCTTTACAGTGGGATTTCCAGTGTTGAGAAGCTACATTTGAAAATGTATTTATAAAATGAGTACTGTGTGAAGGAGTTGCTGAAATAAAGATAGTTTATTCACTGTCATAGGGAAAAGCAGGAGAAAATAAGGCCAGCAGAGGTAGAGCAATTAATTAAAAAAAAATAAATGTACAGAACAAAACTATAAACTCAATTCCAAATATCCTTGGTGGAGACTAGAGTTGGTAGGTCTTATTTTTGCAACAGTCTGCACTGGGGATGTGCTCCTTTACAGTTACGTAAAAATAAAGGCTGGAAAGTTTGAATGTGTGCACCTGCTATTTGGGCATAGTTACCAAGACCATTTTTGAGGTATTTATCCATTAACATACCTACATATGATGACTATTTTTCCTCTCTTAATAATGTTTAAGCTGCAGTTGCAGGGATCACATCTAGCAATAAAACTGTTCTGCTGGTAAACCCCTGCTTTAAGACTGCAGGAATAATACTTTTTTTTTTTTTTTTCTTTCTGTCTTTCCCCCTCTCCACAAAAATCCAGAACACTTCAACTGGAAAAGGAGTAGTGTGATGGAAAGGTAATTTTGCTTGCTGAAAAACTATGTCATTAAAAACCAAAATCAGTAGCTTGCGTGTGATATTTCAGATGGTCCCAAGCCCAACCTGTAATTGTGAAATGGATGTCAGAGTGGGGATAAGCGCTTTTTTATTTATATAGTTGAAGGATGGTCTTGCAAAAGTTGTCAGTGAGGTAGGGCACTCCACTTGTCTGTCTTCAGGGGCTGAAGCTGGTGATGTGTGGCTCCAGAGGGTTTCCTCTCAGCTTGAGCCCCTTGCATGTGCGGGTGGCTTCCCAGCTCGGCGCGGTGGTAAGCCCCCGGAGGAGCCAGGCGTGCCGGAGCAGCTGTGTCACAGGTCAGGGCCGAGGGCTCGCCTGCCTTACGGAAACCTGTAAATCTCTACAAATTTCTGAGGCAAGTGTGGCCACTCGCTACAAACGGGTCTTTTTACTGTTACGACTTTCTGTGCTACACAGTAGTTGCCAGAGCATTTACCTTCAGGTTATACATTTGTTTATTTGCACCAGTGCATGTTGCTAAAATACTTGGCTGGCTCGGGGTGGCGTTGCTCGCAGCTGTGTGTGGGCTCGCCGAGCTGCTGCGCACGCTTGGCTAGCTTCTAAATGTACATTTTTATGGCCCTTGAAACTTGGCATGAGCTGTGTTTTGTCGTCAACAACAACAACAAAAGATTGCTAGTGAAATTAAAATCTGGCATTGCTGTTCTACAGGTTTATTCGCGATGTATTGAAATGGGATTTTCTTGCTAAATTTTCCTGGCATCCATCCAAAACCCAGCATCTCATAAATTTATATTATCTCTCTCTGCTCCTCTAAGTTGACAGAGATGTAGCAGCTTCTCGTGCGGACCAGGGGAACAGCATGGGTAAATGAAGCCGGGAGACTTTCAAGTGGGGAGTTTATATCAGCAGAGAAATTGTAGAAGTTTTGCCATGGAATTAGAGGGCAGAAATCTTGAAGCGTTTTTCATTACCTGCCTTCAGAAACTAGAGGACTGCAAATGCAGAGCTGAGTCAGTCTGCATCACGGGCTACAGCGAAAGGCAAAGGGCTTGGAAACGCCGGGCAGTGACGGTACAACAGTGACAGCATGCCTTGGCACTGAATTTTCAGATAAGGAAAATGAGGCGCACTCTGGCATTTAAACATGCTGGTATCGCCATTTAGCTTGTTCGTCAATGCATTTCATTCCCAACGTAGTGATAGTGAAAACAGCATACCTTGTTGATTTATCTAGGACAGGTGAGCTTTCTGTGCAGTCACTGATACGCATTGCCAGCTCAAGGCTTGGCAGATAAACGCCTGGCAGCTTTGTTCTCAGGAACAGGATTTGGGCTCAGTAAGTCGTCTGTGCTCCAGCCATGCCGATTCCAAACTCCAGCAAGCCTTGCTCTTCCAGCCACTCTAATCCCAAATGCAACAGTTTTGAAGGTGCTATTTCATTTGTCCTCTGCGTAACTCTACGCACTAAATATTAAGCGGTCATGTAAGTCAGGTGCATTGGTCTGCGCTGAGCTGAGAAGTGATATCCACCTGCAGGAAATGTTTCAGGGGGAAACAGATGCGTCTCAGTGATAGGAGATGGGAAGGGGATGTTAGGTCATTAATTACTTCGCCTTGCATAAACAAAACTTAATATTTTGAAAAGTCTCTAATTTAAAGGGAAGGAAAAATCTTTCATCCTCTGTGCTATTTAGCTACATGTCAAGTTGGGTCAATTGGAAGACTTTTGTGATGGTTTCTGCTTTATATATTGATTACTCCTCCATGAACTGTTACAGTGCAGTGAGCATTGGACTAGTTTCGAAGGGGAAAAGAGCTAAGGGGAGCTAGACTACAAAATCAAGGATCCCTGCCTGACTGCATCCCTTCTGGTTTGTCTGGGGAAGATGCAGGGTGCAATTTGTTTTATTTTTCAACATGTTAAAGAACTCATTTGATGGCTGGTAGTTGGGGACTTAATCTGGGACCTTCTCAGAAATGGTGCTTTCTTAACCTGCTGTCTTTATGATTTAGAAGAGAGGACTTGGTTGAAAACCCAGGTGTGGTGAATAGATGTTCAGGGTTTCTCATGGGTTTTGGTGGTTGTGTGGAGTTTGGTGGCTTTTTGGTTGTTTGGTTTTGTTGTTTTGTTTTGGTTTTTTTCTTTTAAACTCTTGTTGCTTTCCCCCCTCTCCCTGCATGTCTTGACAAATGTTTTAAAAAACGAGAAGCTGGTAAGTTTTGCTTGGTCCAAAACTAATTTAAAATGTAGTAGTTCAGTTATGGGAGGGTTTCAATTCATCTTTTTCTCAATATAAGCTGTGCTAAAGACAAACTAAAATTTTACATGTTGTAGTGCTTTACTCAAGCACTAGGCAGCTTTCAGAGAACGAGTGAGCATTAAACATTAATTTTTATTATCAGAGACAGGTTCTCCCTCCAGCTGCTTGGCAATGATGCTTTTTTTTTTTTTTTTTGTGGCATTGCCTTTTTTTTTTTTTTTAATTGGCTGGTAGTACTTATTAAACAACAGATACTCTGAGGAATTTCTACAGCTTCATGCAGCCGAGCTGGGTAGTTTTTTTGGAAAGCTGAATGGTGGAGAGCGGACAGCCCACGCAGGAGGCCATTGCCAAAGAATTATCTTCATATGCTCGGTGAAAATGTAATGCTGCTTCTGTACATTTTCTGTGAAATGTTGTTATAAAGTTCAGAAAGATTGTTTTCCCAATATAATCCTAAAACTGAAATACAGTTGTATTCCAACATAGCAAATCTGCATTTTATGCATAAATTACTTAAATATCTAGCAGTAGTGAAATATATGCTGTTAAACATGTCAAATCGGATGATTACATGACTGGATTGTTAGGAAGAAAATAGCAATTTTCTGAAAAAGCTAAATGAATGATTTGGTACAATGAACTGCAAACATTACCAAAAAAACTTCTTCTGAGGAAAATTTGCTAGCTGAGGATCACGTTTTTATGCAGTAGGTATTAAAAACAGGAGGTATAAGTGAAAATATTCCAGATTTTCTCAAGTTAATTGACAAGCTCCTTTCTTCCACTAAAATTACTTTACCTGCTGACAGCTGAGTGGGTGGCTCTGTACGGTTAGGGATCGCACATAACCAATATGTTAGCAGTCACTGCTGTAAGCTGATTTCTTTGTGATAGTGAGACTGTGTAAATGCTTCCCAAGATAAACTGCTGCTCTGAAAGGGCTTGGAATTTTCGCGTGAGGGCTGCAGATCAAGGAGAAAGTTCTGCTATGTGAATTACTTTCTTTGCATGTTATATGTACACAAGAAATGCTGGAGCCAAGTGAGAGCGATTTTAACTCGGTGGCATTGGATTAGTATAGACGAAGGGTTTGTTTGGGCATTGTCTTCGCTACTAATGATGTGTATAAGGAGGAGAGAGTCCAGTTTGACTCAAAGCCCAGGCTAACATTTTTGAGCTAGCAATTTAAAAGAATTGTGTTATTTGTAGACTAAGCAAACTTGTGTATCAGTGATTTTATGTCAATAAACATGTAAGCCTTGTATGCCTTTTTAGAAGCACTTTGGGAAAGACCATTTTACCCTCTGTAGAGTACACTGTGAAATCTCCGCTAAGTGAAGGCAGCCGGATAACTGTTTTCTTTGATCACAAAATGCATTCGTCTGAGCAGGGGTAACATGAAATCAAAAGTGAAATCAGAAGTCAAAAGTAAAGACCCTTCTTAATGTTATTCAAACCTAAACTAAACTGTGAGTTTGCTGTTCCTGGGCTTCATGCTGAGTGCCTATTGGAGCCTGTCTTTTTCTGTATTGTTAGCTCTGTAAAGAACTGTGGTCCGACCCCTGGCCACACCAATAAAAATATTTTTAAATAGAAGTTAACCCATAACTGGTTTTGCAGGTTGCTTCATGCTGTAACTTGATACACAGTTAATCTTTCTGTGTGTTCCCTTGCTGAAACGGGTGGTCTGTGGAAGTCGGTGATTGATGTAACGCAAGCTGTATTGGGAAGGAGATGAAATGATCTTTCCATGCAGTTGGGAGTCCACAGGATGGTGGTGAAAAAGAGAACTAGGATGAGAGCAGTCCTGGTGATCATCTCTGTCCTCCTGCAAAGACCAATGTCTCATCTGGAGTTTCATTCTGCCCAAAGTGCTGTTGTGCTAAATCCGTGCTTCAGAATAACGTTGACGCAGCTGGTGTCATATTATCTGAGTTGAGTCATTCCTGTTGGTCATACCGAGTCCTCTGATAGGGCAGATAAGTGCTTTCAAAATGCTGTTTCAAAACGTGGTTTGTATGGGTGCTCAGCTTGGTCGTTACATTTCAACAGGAGTTAGAAAGCGTTCTAGAAATCTATGGCAAGCAAATCCCAGGAGGACCACACTGCCTGTCTTTGTTTTCTGTCCTCTCCTGCCCTTCTGTGCTCCCAAACCAAACGTAGATGTAGATGTGCTAGCAGACACTTGTACAAGCAAGGCTTACAGAGCTGACTAGAAGCCTACTTCACATTCTCAGTTTTCTCTGCTGATTATGGCTTGTGCCATTAGAGTGAACCACATCGTCATATGTCGTATTCACTCATACTTATTTCTGAAGTTCCCTAAAGCCTGCTTTACCAGACTGGCTAATTCAAAGCATTTGTTCAAAGCGTTATTGCCACATTAGTAGGAAAAGGCTCAACAAGGAAAATGAGGACCCATTGCTGAAGGGGGTGGGTGACCCAGTAACAGAAGACCCAGTTAAAGTTGGGGTCGTTTGCCTCAGGGTAGGAGGCAAACAAATGCTGTATTTGCCTCAGTCTTCACAAACAAGGACTCCCAGGCCACTGTGCTTGGTGAAAGGGATCAAGAAGGAGAAAAACCACCAGCAGTGGATGGGGGTCAAGTCAGGAATTACTCCTAAGAACTCTACCCATGCAAGCCCATGGGACCAGATGGGCTGCATGAAAGGATGATCAGCAACCCCTGCGATCAAGAAACAGAAGACAAGAGCCAGCTAATTTCTCCCTGGTGAATTCTGTCTCATTTTCACAATGAAAGCACGTACTCACTGCTCCCCATGCCTCCTCGAGGAGATCATTGCTCTGGATAGAAATTGTAGCAGAGTTCTTGTTTAGGCTTGTGCTCTGAGCAGCATGACTTCCTAGAAAGCACGAGAGTCAGCATCATTATTTTTGATGCAGAATTTGCACTGCAATGTCAGAGCTGTTCTTGCATCTGAGGCTATTTGTTCTAACTTCTTGGACGTGGCAACTTTAGATAGTTGCTTCTGTTGCTTCTAATTGAAGAACATAACTTGCTACTGAAGAAGGAAATTATTTCTCTGTATGATGGGGATCTTTGGGTAACTCCATCCCTATTCTAGGAAGCAGTGATACCCTTTTCCATATAAAACATAAGTAAGGAAGTTTTTGCATCTGCAACTGTTAGGAATGTACTTTGGCTGATGAATGCAGCCCAGCTTAAAGGCGAGATCCTGTAGTGGGTCAGTTAAGCTTTATTGGTCTGCCAGACCAGATTATCATTTTATTTAACCAGAGAAGGAGTTTTCATTGTCACTTGATTGCCAAGGGTCTGTCAGCATTTCCATTATAAACCCCCTATTTTCAGGGATTTGAGTAGACTTGAGATTTAAGTGTTCTGGTCTAAAACTTGGCAAGCATGGTCTGAGTTCACCAGCGGATATTTTCTTTATGAGATTTTAAAATAGTCAGCTGTTTCTTAAATTGTAGAGAAGGCAAGGGGTTTTTTTCCTTTTGGTTAAACAGATAGGACTATTTTTTCCATCTCATTTATTCCAACTAGATTTATAAAAATAAAACCCTATTCTGTTGTGTTTTAAAAAAAAAAAAAAAAAAAGCTGGGGGGGGGAGGGTAGGAAAATCTGCCTTCTGTCCTGTTCTGTTTGCCAGAGGATCATGCCTCAAAACCTTCCCTTTGCTTTGGTCTATGTTTGGTGAAGTCCCACCCACCCTCTCTGTCCCTTTTCTCCTCCCCTTTACTTATTTCTCTTCAGTTTATTTACACTCTCACTACATTAAGTTGCAGCATTTCTTCTCCTTACTCCACTTGTCCCCTTTTCCTTCCTCTCTGGGGCTTCCAGTGCTCAATTCTGATGAATCTGCTGATTTTAGCTCTCTCTGAAAGGCAACTTTGAGGTATTCTTAAGTGATAACGACGTACCTGCGGTAAATATAAACTCTAGGAATCGTCTTTATGTTGTATATTACTTTATACTTAACTATGTGTATAGTTATATACTTAACTGAAGAACATAACGTGCATGACTCAGTTGAGTATTGCAATTTTTTAATGCTTTTCTGAGACTTTGCTGGGACTTGAGTGAAGTACTGTAGCATTCTTTTTTTTTTTTTTTAACCAAATCTTTAATGTAGACTGAAAAAAGTGAAGTGTGATTGGCGCAGAACACCACTGTGGGTTTTCATGGCTGGGCTCTTTTAGTCATTTCCTGAAAGCTTTGGTGCAGAAATGTGACAGCGCAGGAAGCGGCAGCAAGCTTAGCAAGGCTTCATGTGCCGTTAGAAGTTGGCTTGCTGTAGGTGAGGGCACGTCCTTCTTGCTGAGATGTAGAAATACCTGGTTCTGGAATTGATGCTCGGGATCTTCAGGAAGAACCTCTGCTGTCTCGCAGTTCACAGCGCTGAACAAAGTGACTGGGGCTTGAAAATGGTGAGTGAGGAACTACAGCTAAATGACTATTAAGCAACAAGGAATGTAAGTTAAGAGCTGAAATTCAAGGGGTGGAAAATGAGTGCTTTCAAAAAGCACTACAGTCTCTCTCCCAGGAGCTTCAGAAGATCGTTGTCAGAACAAGATGCTGGCACTGCTGCCTTGAAGGACTATCGTTGGTACCACCAAATGAAAAGCAAGAAGATGAATAAACAAATGAGTTCTGACCCAGAGAAACCTCCCGGAGCGTACAGGTGGCAGACACATCCTCGGCTTCCCTGGAGGATAAGCAAAAGAGAGGGCTCGTGCAGCCTGAAAGGGGAATGCAATGATCCAAGTCTTGTCAAAAGTTGTGCAAGCGTGGATGCTACCAGTGCTGATGGTCTCCACGAAGACCCAACAGAGACGCTTTTCCAGGCAAGGACTAGACCATTTCGGGTTCCCTTCAACCGCTCTCTGTCTGAGCCCGTGCCACACGTTGGAAACAGGAATGCAAAGCCATTTCTGCAAGCCGTGCATTCAGTGGACTCTGAACAGCAGGGCTATTTCATCCGTGGCATTTTCTCCTCTCTCTCCAGTGGCTTTTCAAAGATAATGAGTCGAAAAGAAGAGCCTGGCAGTGAGTCAGGAAATGAAGGGAAGACAGATGATAATCAAATTGATTTGAGTACAGGTAATGAACTCAATTTTGGTTTGTTTTGCTTCTCTTTGTGTAGCAGGTGAGTATAGTGAGACATTCTTTGAGACATACAACAGTTGTTTAAATTGTTTTTTAACTTAGTTTTGTTAACACAACCATGGCCACTCTCTGATATTCTATCTTAATTTAAAAGAAGCAACTGAACAAGGGCCTTTGCTGATAAGGAAGTGATGCCAGATGTTTTGGTGTGTGCTTAAAAACTTGGAGGTCCCTTTAAAATGAGCATCATCTGGTGGAAGCAGCAGCATTTCTCTCTCAAATTCACCCTCTGTGTGTGGTGTATGCAGTCCTGCAAGCACGGTAGCCTCTGCGGCGTTGTAGTGCCCTGATTGAGATATCAAGCCTGCTACTGTAAATGAAGTACTAGGGAGAGAGAGAAATTAAGCTGTCTTTTAAACAGTGTTCAAGACAGTGGAACGGATCTAGTTCCTCATACCAGATTCACTGTTTTGCAATCAACCAACTAAACTGATGTCTGCTCTCTGGTAGATGCCAAGGACAGCAGTGTTGCCAGGGTTTAGTCAGCTGGGATTGAGGTCAGCAAGATGCCAGTCTGAGATTTTGTTTAAATCTACCCTGCTGATAACAACACTCATAAAGCAGAAAAAAAAAAAGCAGGGAGGGGGGAAGGGAAGAAATTTGCCTTCTGTTCTCTTGGCCTTTCCTGTAACTTTCTAGTGGGCTACCCAGCCTGAACCAGGTAACTGATGATGCTGTGAAAAAAACCGCAAAGGTTAAATTTGTAATAAAAACAAAAATAAACCTTCTTTTTCCCCAAAACCTCAGCACTCCATCAGTCCTCCAGATTATCGTATTAAAAGCCTGATAACATCTGGATCCAGTTGAGACTGTTGGACAAGTCATCAGTATTCAAAAAAATTCAGCTTAGTAGTAGTAGTGAAAGAAGAATATACTATGTCTGCAGGGGTATTCGGTCTTTCAGTCACAGGGGAGTGTCCCTGAGAGGCTTATGTTTGCTACTGGAAGCAGTCACATGGCTTTAAAACAAAAACAAATGGCCAGAAAGAAATAACTAATAAGGACTGTATCTGTTCAAACCTAGTTACGTACAGTCACTGATTTGTGTTTCCCTAAGACCTTTCTCAGTTGGAATTTGGCTTGATGATGCTTATTAAATTGTGTGGAATACATGGGGGAAAAAAAGGTAGTAATAGAACAATTTTTTTTTTTTTTTCCCTGTTGAAAACTTTTTGTTAAGGGGTTGGTTGGTTTCGTTTTTGCTCTCCTCTCTAGGCATTCACATCAGAAACAAAGATTTCTACTGCAAGCTCCCACTGTTGTTGAGACCTCCTGGGAGAATGAATTACTGTTGCTGACTGCTTGGGACAGATTTTCTGTTTGGTCTTTTCTGCCTACCAATATGCGTCAGCAAACTATATTGGGAAGGTATTCGATGTGATGTAAGTGTTTTGGATCAAAATTTTGCAGTATATGAGGGCCAGAGCATGCTGTAGTTCCTTTTTTTCTCTGTTCTGGTGCCCTTTGATACCAAACGGTTCTCTCATAGTTTGTAAGTATCGCCAGTTGACTGGGTTATTGGGATGCTTTGCTTTTAGTAGTGTGAAGGGTAAACAGGAAAGGGATTATTTGCGAGAAGTCACCACTTGGTGAATACTTCATGTCAGTTATGGGACAAGGACAGAGCCTTTTGGCTCTTTGGGTTTGGGTAAACCTCTGTCTGAGCCTGCCAAAACTGCTTTTGCAAAGTGAGTCACAGTTCAGGAACTGAGAGAAGAAAAAAAAGAAAGGGACTCCAGATTAAAAGTTAAAACTCTCTCGAGGGAGAAGGTTGTAGCCAGGAATGTGTTCGGGGAAACGAGGTGGATGCAGTCACCCACAAAATTGCTTGAAACAGCCAGGTCCTGCTTGGGCCACTGTCATGGGACCATAGAGCTTTTGGTGGGATGGACACCTCCGTAGAGTTTCTTTTCAGCCTTTGCCTTCTCAAAGGTTCAGCCTCTGATCTTCAAGTAGACTCTTAAGTTTAAGAGAACTAATCCACTGTGTAAGACATGCTGCTATGTGGGATTTATA
This sequence comes from Strix aluco, assembly GCF_031877795.1. Lineage (NCBI taxonomy): Eukaryota > Metazoa > Chordata > Aves > Strigiformes > Strigidae > Strix > Strix aluco. The sequence goes on along the minus strand of NC_133938.1, from coordinate 31,389,348 downwards.
GCTATAGGGCAACTAATAGCTTACCAGTGGTTTTACTTTGCCTTAAAGAACAGCTGCTCTTGCCAGAGTTAGCTGGAGCTGCTGGGCAGTCTCCTGCCCCACGCAGTACTGTAGGCTGAGACCTGATACAACAGTGGCAAAACTTGTGAGCTCCTGGGGTTTGGGTCTCAGGTCTGAGGAAGGTAACTTGTAGACAAAAGGGGTGAGAAAAATATGCCTAGTCTGTTGTGTTCTTCAGTAGCAGTCTAGATGCTCAGAAGTGGTCAAATCGTATGTTCTCCTTCCAAATACCACACTACTTTAGTTCCGGGGGGGGTGTCACTGAATTGTCCACTATCAGTTTTGCTGTTTGGGTAGGCAGAAGGTATCTTCTCATGCCTACAGTTCTGTCTACTGTTCAAGGAAAAATTCAAGAAAATTGATTATGTTTTCCTCTCCAAGAGAGGCGGAATTTGGGAATCCTCAGGCAACTGAAGTTTGTGGTAAAAGTTCTCAGGCACTTCACTAGCAAAGAGATGGTGTGAGACATGGGGTTTCTCCAAAGTATGCGAACAGTGTAACTTGGAAAAGCTTGGTCAAAAGTCTCCCAGGAAACATCTGTTTGCACAAAAATTCTCGTCATTATGAGCCAAACCCAAGAGGACCTTTTCTGTGGTGTTAAATACACAGTGGGAGAGTTCAACCAAGAGAACCCGGAGACATGCTTTTTGTCTCTCTTCTGTCCAAGGAGCCAAGCCCTTTACTGCCACAAGCTCACTTCATTAAAAGTATTTCCACCTTCCTCTGAAATACTTGCAGATTATCAACTTTTTAAAAGGTTGTCTTCCTTCCAATGCGTGTCTGGCCTCTTGTGTTTTGCTTCATCTCTGCACCAGAATTGCAGAGGCTGGGCTGTCTGTGGGTTTGTGTAGCGATTGGTGGAGTTTGCTGCTGATCTTGGTAAGCCTAGAGAAGAGCAGTTTCCTTCTTCAAGAAATGGTTACCTCCCAAAAGAGGATCGGTTGTTGTTTTGGCAACTTGAAGAGGGAAGTGGGATTTAAAAAGAAACGGGGGAAAAAAAAACCCTGGATAAATATTTTCCAGTTGGTCTCACAGTCTAGGAAGCATGTTCAGACACTGCTTCATCAGTTCTTGGCTGTAGAAATCCCTACTGGATGGACTCACTCATCCTCTTCGGTGATGAAAGGACACTGAACCTAGGGAGAGCTGCCTCCAAGATGCAGAGGCTCCCTGACACGTGTGGCATGCATTCTGCAACACGCTGCAGCACGGGTTTTAGGAGGAAGAGAATGGACGGAGAGGACAGTCGGTGGGAAGAGCAGAGCTCCTTCCCGCTGTGCTGCGTGGGTCTTCACAGGAGAAGCCTGGGCTGGGTTTGGGTGTGAATGAAGCGTTTTTGGTGCCTGTGTACAGACTTCTAACCACTTCTAGAGCCAGGCATTTTGAGCTAGTATTGACATTAACATATGCAAAGCCTGAAGGTAAAAGGATTTATACTCGCTATTAAGTTGTTCTTAAGTTATAAAGAAATCCGAGAACATTTTAATTTCTAGTAAACACATCAGCTTGAGGAAGGAGAAGTACCATTCTGATAAACTTGTTGATTGTGAACATACCATGATTTCAGCAGAAACAAGATAAGGAAGGAGCTATGCAGGCAAAGCCTTGGATCCAAGGGTTGTAGGTGAGCTGCTGCACCTTTTTCTATTATTTCTGAGTATTACCAGTGACCCTTTAAAACTGTGAGAATGGGTTTGTGAGAGAGTTCTCACATAACATTTATTTCACTGTTCCTTATCTGGATCACAGGGCAGTGTGAGTTTAATTGTAGATTGATGACAAAATAATTCTTCAGTAGAATCAATTACATATATCTTCCCTGGGTATCTCTGTTTTGGTTGGGGTGGGGGGAAGAGAGTAAACACACATTTCTTTTATTTAGTGCGCATTTAGCTTTTACAGTTGCTCTCTTGTTGCAACTTTTATAAAGAGACTTCTTCAGAATTATTTCCTTCTCTTTCTTCACTTGGGTAAAGATATGTTTCTTCAGTCCTTTAATTTTGAATTCATGGTTTAATTCATTTTACAGAGTTTTTTGTGCCTGGAGCAAGAGAGATTGTTTTATATCCTTGTTTTTCTGGAATTGATTTTGTGTTTTTTTTTTTTATAATTCACTAAAATTATTCAAACTCTATGCTCTTTTTTATATCTTTACAATCTAGATTCATTAAATTCTATTTCTTATATCTTTCCATGTAAACTTATTTAGAGATTTATATTTTCACATTTCTAACTCAAATTAAAGCCGAGGCAGTTCCACGTTCAGTTTTTCAGTGATTCCCAGAATACAAGGCTTTTTTTCCCTGAGATGGGAATTCAGTATTTATTACTCATTGGAGCAGCTCTTCTATTTTCATGTTTTTAAAACCACTTTCTCATTTTAGAAGTCCTTCTACTGACTCATGTTCCTCCGCCCCCAAATCTCTTTTGCTCTTAAGTAGTTTATTTTTGGTGGGGTTTTTATTAGGGAACTTTTACATAATTGAGCTTATTCTGTAATTCATATGTTTGTTGAAGTGCTTTGCAAATGTCAGTTTATATGCCTTATGCTACAATCCCCTATGTTTTGTTGCAAGGTGTAGTTTTAAGGTTAAAACTCATTCACCTTTAATTGTCAGAACAGAATCAAGGTAGCTGCTTATACCTAATGCCTACATTGCATTAAAATGACTGTATTTTTTTGTAGTTATAACTACAATGATAACACGTTGCAGTCCGGTATCGGTCTGTTGTTTTTAAACTGTAGCGTCGCTTTGCGGTAGTAAATATTGTGTTACATGGTATATTGAAAATTACAGGGGGATGGTGGCGCACAGGGGAGCATTTCTGGCATTTGACAGCTTTGAGTATCACTTAAACACCCCACCAACCCTCTGTACCCCGAAGTATTTCCTTTTGCTGGTGGCCATGACCGGTTCATCCCAAGCATTGTAATATTTAAGGTGGGCAATAGGCTAATATTATTCAGCTGAATATTTATGAACACAACAAAAAATACCTAGCCATAATGTCTGAAGCTAATAAAATCACGCTTATCTAGTTTTAATTACACTTAATGAACGGTGTCTCTAAAGAGGTAGTTGTGCTCATTTCAGCCTTGACTGTTGATTTTCATTTCTTTAATCCCCAGACCATTTTGTCTGAATCCAAAAATTAACATTCAGTGGGATGAATGAGGACATTTATATTTGTAAGAGCTATATTCTGACTCATGAAATCACAGCAAGTGAATGGCAGAGTCTTGCATTCCGGGTTGCTTTTGGTTGTTTTTGTGGTCGGTATCCGTGGGACTGTTGGGATGTTGTACCTTATGCTGCTTGTGCAGAGGAGGCTGACAGCTGGTGCATGCAAGAATATTATCTGTGATTACCTTGATCATGAGAAATTATTGCGTGGGAACTATCTGAGGAGAGGATAATTGCGTCCTAGGGATGTCTTGTGTCCTGTATTTTCTTTGCAGGGAGATAGGGGTTTGAAGAGATGCAGCTTTCTTAGAGGCAGCCAAAGAGTGAAAGTGCGGAGATTAGAAGAAAGGGCTCCCGGTGAAGTAAAGATTTGGGGGTTTGGTCGGAGATGCTTTTCCTTTGATAACAGGCCAGACGGGGTCAAAAGGAAGTGGCTGGAGGAGGAAAAACAGTCTTTGCTTTCCAGAGGAGGAGCCGTGTCTGGAGCAGTTGGATTTGAAGTCTTTGGCAAAGCTTCACATTTTGACTGTTGAGTCTCTGGAAAGAGAAACTTCAGCTGCGAGGCCCGACAGGGCAGGATCCCCGGGAGGGCAGCGGGAGATGCTTATGGTGTAGGGGCTGTCTGCGGCATGTCAGCACTTACCCCACAGCCCAGGAGGGCAGCTGGTCTTTGCTATTTCCCTTCAGGGGTAAGCAAGCCCAGGCCTGGGAAGTAAGAAAGAAACTGCGTTAGACTTTTCTCAAAATTCTGTTTTTAGGCCTAAAGGTAGGCCTAAAACACAGCTGTCAGAGCATGCAGAAAGAGGAACTATACCCAGTGGTTCAACTCTCCTGGAAAACCTCCTCAGAACCTTAACTCTTGTAGATGCACATATTTAGGGCCTGTAGTGAGAGGGTAAGTTCTGCCATGGTAAAATTTTCTTCAGGCAAAGCTCCCTGGCTTGCCTTTCCACAAATGCTACCCGTAATGGAACTTGGCGCAAGATGAAAATTGCCTGCATGCTTACACAACGAGCGCTTCCTAGGCACGTTGACCCTTTTTTCCTTAAAATAACAAACCCAAAGGAAAGTATTTCGGTTTTAGGTCTTTGTTTTCTTTCCAAATAATGAATGGCGTAGATTTGTAATGCTAACAATATGTGATTTAGGATTCAAAGCAATGGCATTTTAGAAGTAAGCAAACATGTACAAGATTATCTCAGTGTCCTTATTTATACCATTGCTCTGCTATAGGGTTACTCGATCGCTTGCTTTAACTGATTAACTTGTATTATTGTTTAGCCTAATGCTTTCTGTGGTGGTACTTTCTCTGGTAGTTACTCAAGAGACTCTTTAGACTCTTCTGAAATAAATACTTCATAATCCTGTAAAACATCACTTGTTTAAAGGAAGCTGTTTATGTAAACAACAGGCTAATGCATGAAACTCTTGACATGTTAGCATTGAAACCAACTGTCCTCTGCGTGGTTTTGTTCTTACTATGAGGAAAGCTGAAGCTAGACATCTGGTCTTCTGTGGGTGAGAGAGCTCTTTACAAGTTACAGAACCGCTTGTTCAAGTGAAGTTAAAAAATATTTTGTACAGAAAAGGTGAAAAAAAAATTACTGAAATAGCTAGTTCTCAAAGAAGCTTATGTTTTAGAGAGCAGGCAGTCTTTTTATTCCTTATGGGGAATATGCTGGTCATTTTAATGTGTGCATTTGATATAGGAGCATCCTTCTCAAAAACCACTTGTCTGACAACTGATGTGGAAAGGAGCCACGTTATTGACAGTGACGTGTGAGAACAGGTAGTGAGCAAACACACTTTTCCAGCTCACATGCATGTATTTCTGTCAGCTGTCACCACACATTGCTATTGATGCTCTCTAAAGGTTTGAGACCTAGGGGATTGGAGGTAGTGTCGGTTTAATAGTTTCTTGCCTTTGTATGAGGTTTGAATTCTAGTTCTTGAGATTTGTTTATTTTGCAAAGCTCTCCGATTCTCTTCATCCTACCTCTCCCCTCGTCACAGACAAATCCCTCATTCTAAAAAGTGAAATACAAGAAAGTACACTGCCAAGTCCAATCGCAAGTTGTAAGCAGACCTGCTTATTCATTTTATGTCTGACTTGAGCTGCTTTTGCATGTTTTATAGGAACTGAAGCACTTTCCTGCATCCCATACTCTTGACTACTCCCAAGTAAAACCTTACAATCTTCTGAGATTATTGCATACTTCTGTGATGGTGGTATGGTCAGACTTCTAGCTACATCTCACTCATCCTAAGCTGAGTTGCTATAGATTTTCTTCTACTTAAATCTATGAGTTTACAGTGCATTTTCATAGAAAAAATAAAAGCCCTTTTAATGTAGTCACTCTTAAGAGCAATTTTCCTCTATCAGTCATTTAGTGACACAGATGCTTTGGCAAGCGGTTTTGATAAATGACTCCCAGAAAATCTGCCAAACTTTAAATTCTTGCAGTGTGTCTCCATCTACCTTCTCACTTTTATATGCTCTGACTGCACTTGTACAAGAAGAGGCTTTGTCAGCGACACCGCTCCAGGTAGTGCCACTGAGTGACCTGCGTGTGAGGGGAGGAAGGTGAAGACACAGATCTGAATAGCTCCCAGTTGCCTACAGTCATCTCCATCAAGCAATGCTTTTTTTTTTTACATTACTGATCAAGTATACTGTCTGTGTCCTGTATAAATAGCCTTAGTAACCAGTTCCCCTGCAAGCTTTATTAAGCAATGAAGACTTGCATGTTTACTATACTGAGACACGAGGGTTTTCAGGCTGGGGTTGCTGAGTGCGTGGTGCTTACTTAGCAAGGGCAGGCTGCTGGCTGCAGCGTGGTTGGCGGTAGGTTTCCTGTCAGCCCCTCCGTAGCTTGATAAAACAAGTATGGTTCAATCCACTGATGTCTTGAAGTGATAGCCATTTCATTTATTGAGGCAGTACTAAATGATACCGAGACTTATTCTTGCTGAAAATAGGATGAAGTTTTGAAAAGGAATGGAAGAGGAAGGGATAATCGTTCAGAGTCTGCTGCGACGGAGCTGAATCATTTGTCTTGACGTTGGTTTTCATGATTTCTGACGGTGACTTCCACCCCCACCTGCACGTGTAACTGTCATGTGAAGATTTGACTCTTTATTTTACGATGTCTCAATGTTAGAGATGACCTGTGTCAGGAAAAGCCTTCAATCCAGAAGACTTGTAGAAAGCATGGGGCAACCTAGGAAGGTGTTGATTACGCTGGCAGGGTGGGAGGTGAGGCCCTTGTGACTTTGTGGGGTTAGGCATTAAGAGGTTTATATGTCTTTTATTGTTAATACATAATCTCAAGGAAATGGCTGAGCTAGTCGCCCTGGTACTTCAGAAAAGTCACTGAGATAGCAGTGTACATAATTAATAATAAGGAAAGAGCAAACTAACATACATCTGTAAAAGATGATGCAAAATTTTCTTGATCTTGGTCCTGCAGAGACAAATCCAAAATGAAGCTGGTGCCCTCCTACATGCTTGTTGGATGTGGGTGAGCACAGTGAGGGTGGGGCAGCCAGGGGGGAGCTGAGCTTTGCACTGCCCATACCCAGGCACCTCTGCCCAGGCACTGCCCCATGCTGCATCCAGGCTGGGCTAGCTGTTACGGCTACCCATATCCGATACAGCACCACTAATGACTTTTTTAACCCTCCTCAAACAGATACGTGACTGCTGCAGCAACTATTTCAGCTGTGCTAACAAGGTGGTTCTTCGCTGGCTTATCCGCAGCAGCAGGGAGCTGTATGCAGGTTGCCACAAAACCTGCCTGAGGAGCTCGTTATAATGACAGATCGTTACCTCCTGCTTAGATATACTCTAATAGCTGCAAAAGGAGAAAACTTCTTTCCAGGAAACGTGTTTTTCCTTCTTCATTGTGGAGTTTCTTCTGAGCTTTCTGTGAGTGTTGCATGTCTACAAACACAAGTGAAGGCCCTTAAATATAATTGTAAAATTCCATTGGGTTTGTCTGGAGGGAATTATATGTGTAGAGCAGGAGTTTTGAGTTACTTTAACAAAAGACATGAATGGCTCAAATGTACTAATTGAGAAATTTGTGTTTGTGCAGCAACCAAAACAATTTATTGTGTGCATATGTAGCATCTTGAATTTGGTGGATGCTAGCTCTACAACAGCCTAGCTGTGCTGTGCAGCATATGTGCCCAGACTTCTGACACCTTCCTACTGTTACTGTGGAAACTATAATTTCTAACTCCAGACTTCTATGTCCCTGAAACAGTTTTGAGTTTTTTTTCTGCTGAGGCAAAAGGGGACAAAGTTTGCAGATGAGAAGGAAACACTCCTGTGCAGTATGAACCCAGCTGGTGCACTGACTGTATTTGATTTACGTGGTTGTGCTTGATGGGGAATCGCGTGTTCAAATGGATGTAGCTACATTTATTTTAATGGTGAAACCTCCAGGTAGTCATGCTATATATGAATTTATATACATAAGCCTAAGGAGACCTATGCTGAGAAATGGAAACTATAGAATGCAAGGGGAAGAAAACCATCCTTACCGAGTCATATGTTTCTGAATCATCAAGTATGTGGAGGGGAAAAAAGTGACAGCATAGAGCCTCCTCAGTTGTACTAGATGATCATTGTAGGTCCCTTCCAACTGAAATCCTGTATGTTTCTGTGTTTCATCAGACTCCCTCCCTGCCCCCAACAGGCCAAGGCTGAATTGAAAACACATATAGTAATCTCAGCTCTGAATAACTTCTGCATGGCTATATAATTTCAAAGAGAAATGCTTTCAGGGCGATGATAGGTTTTGTCTACATCTGTAATGTCTCATTTGTCTCTGGATACCCAACAGCCTTCGCTTTGTTTATTCAGAGGTGAGCAAACATGAAGCTGAATGTACTTTACAATGATCAATGTAAATCAATGTGAAAAATGGAGTTCACTATAAAATATATACACACATTTATATTTAGCAAGGTTTACTAGATTGATTGCTCCTAAACCTAGAGCTTGACTCCTCTTATGTGCAGAGAATTCACAAAGAGACAGTCATAGCCCAAGGATGGTGAAGTGTGGTCACTGATGGATAAAATAAAATTCAAGCCTGTTTGCATTTTAATGGATTTTAATCACATGAGAGTTTGGGAAAGAAAAAATAGATTTTTTTTTTTTTTTTTTTTTTTCTTCTTGTCATCGTGTCTGGTTGCTTCAGGGCTAGCAAAACTGGTTGCAGGTACTAATATGATTTTAAGTTCTTGTACTGTTGTTAAAAGAGGCTTTCAGAAAGACAAGCGATGTGCATGATCATCATCATTAGTCACTGAGAACAGAACAAATAGTACCGGTCTGCAGGGAAAGCAGAGCTTAAAGTTTTTGGCAAACTAAGTAATAAGGAGGAAATGAACAAGATGCCATGCATGGTTTTTATCGCCAGAGATTTACAAAAATAAGTTTGACATCCGTCAAGGGTTGGAGAGTAGGGTACCATCCTGCTCTAATGATGTGGAAGCAGCACGATCTTTAACAAACTAAAACTCTTGAAGAAAGGGAGTTGTTACTTAGTCTTTCGCTCTTTGGTGCTGCCTCTCATCTGTTTGTCATTGCTGCTGTCTGTGACAAGATCATCATATGTATTTTAAATGTTCATGCTTTGTACTGCTAGCATGGACTAGCTCTGCCTGATTCACCACTCCCTCCTGCTGTCTCTGCTGCCTCATTCATGCTTTATCGGCTGCTGCTTGTTTCATCTGAAACTCGATTCCCTGTGTGATAATATTAGGTGGAATTTATTCCTCAACCCCCAGAAATAATCTTTGTTCAAGAACACCATTACAAAGACAGCTAAGCAGGGTATTTTGTGATAATGCTGTCACTTAAAAGGGGGGTGTGTGGAGTGGAGGATGTTTAAAATGCCAAGATATTTTATAACAGGCAGAAAATAGAGAAGCTTAAATTTTTTGCCCCGTATTTTCTTTTGTTATATCACTAAGTGGATGTTTGTGTCTGTTTATACTCTGATTTCGTGTGTGTTTTGAAATCTCATTGTACTCAGTGGTGGAAAATTGGCTGCTTAAGTAAAGGCATGCTAAGGACAGCTATCTACAGTAGCTGGAAGGAAATGCTTCTCAAATGTATTGTCCAAGTTGGTTCTAGTTAATAGTCTCTTGGGTACATGAACTTTCCTTACCTTCTCCACCCATCTTCTGGCAGCAAACAGAATTCTTAGCATTTCAATTTAAAAATAAATTAATTAATAAAAATCTCTGCTGCCCTTTTAAATTGTTTCCCAATAGGAACGAAATGAATTTCAGTAATAACTCATAAAATCACTTGTGTGGGTTGATTATTCCTGCAGGGAGGGAATCCCACAAAACAGTAACACAAAGCAAATCTCTTCAAACTGGATGAAAAATATAATATTTATATAAAGATTCTCCTCTCCCTTTCCTCCTGGTCTGGTTGGATTTACTATTACAAAATGCAGTTGTGCAGTGGCTCTGCTAATTAGATGTTATCAGGCCTGTTTCTGCAGGGTTGTGACCTATAAATTTCTGCTTAGTGTTGCTATAGGAAAGATGTTTTCTCTCTGCTGGTTACTTATCCTTACTGGGTTCATTCTCCTTCTAGGATTTTGGAGATGAGCACCTGTGGCTTTACCCTTCTGATAGAAGGGGGGTTGGATTTGCTGGGGGGGCTTCATGATGCCAGTTCGCAAAATATATGGCAGGGAAAACATTTGGGAGCAAGTGCATGTTTGCGCTCAGGGGATTTGTGGCATTACCACTAAACATCAGATAAAAAAACAGCGCCGTGAATAATGAAAGGTTTAGTCCTCATAAGCTTTATATTTTGCAGGTTTTGGGCAATGTAGCAGGATTAAGGAAGAAAAATAAGTAGGCATGGGTTCTAGGGTGGAGGGTGTTTGGGGTGAGGATGTGGGGTTGCCTTTATTCTTCATAGCCTAGCCTACTGGAGAGAGGAGGAAAGATATTAAGTAGAGGGAAAACCCAGCTAAAGAATACCAGAAATACTGTGCCCTAGCTACAGATCCTTTTAATTAGCTAGCCCATCATCAAAGGATACATTAATCATACTTATTTGGGTCTGCCAAAAGCATAGTAAACCTGCTCCGCCTGTTTTGGTGGTATCTCTGGAGCCTTGATCTCAGCAGGGCTGAGATGTCCACACCGAGCTGGTCTACAAGAATGTACTTCTCCTGACACAGTGTTAGCTCAGCACTTGCAATTTCTCCGCCCTGGCACTGTTATTTCTTCCCACGTTGCCTCTTTCTTTCACAGTTAGTTTCCCTCAACATCGTATAGAGTAGGCAAGAAGAAAGTACTACCCACTATATTCTGAAAGTTCGGAACAAACTTGAGCTTTAATTTACAAATATTGACATCATGTGGCAATAAGGAGATCAAAGCGCTCTGAGTCAGGAGGCTCCAGAGCCTTGATCTGAGCCAGCAACTCAGTGTCCTGCCTTGGCCAAATTGGTGGTGACCTCCTTATGCTTAACCAAAGTGGATTTTTCTCCCGAAGCCAGCTTTCCCTCCCTCAAAACAGGTACAATAGCTGGGTCAAATTACAAAGGGAAACTAACCTCATATAACCTTTAACTAGAGGTTAGAGCTGATAGAAGAGGTATTACAGGTCGTTACCTTGCTATACTGGATTAAATGTGGGATTCAGGTTTTTGCAATAAGACATCTCTTTGCATAAACGTAAATATGGCTCGGAATCCCCATTGCATTTGTGTAAGATCTGGTCTCCTTCCTCTAAAGTTTTGTGTCTGAACCATCTTTAAAGGATGAAAAAAGTCCAATCCTCGGTATATTAGCATGGCATTACTGAGATTTATGACGACTTGTCAGATGTTGGGGAGAAAAATAGGATGAGGAGTGTTCTGGTGCTTTTGTATGGGGTTTTGTTTTTAAGTAGGTCAAATCAACGAATTGATGTATAATAGCTGGTTCCAGGTTCTTCTGAAAACATTTTGAAGATGCCAGAAGGAAGCAGAGTGGATCTTTTTAAATAGCACCGGGTGTACTGCAGGGCTGCTTTTACATTATATTTGAATCCCTTGAGGTGGTCCCTTACGAAGTCATTTGTTTTAAGTGGTTAAAATACGAAAGCTAAGTTTAGCCCATATGCTTGAATGACCTGGATAATATGCAAAAAAATGCACATCGTTGTAGTAGATTTTAGTGTCCTGTGAACTCTCCCTTCAACAAGGGAAATAAACTTGTCTGTCTGAGACATCAGTGGTGGTTGGAACTCCTATATTTTGTTTTCCCAAAAGTCTGTTGAGGCAAAAAACAACCCAAAAGAAGCCCCTAGTCACTGATGAATACTCAGGCTTCAAGAAACATTCACGTTGAAAATAACTAAAAGAGTACAGCAGCAACAGGCTGTGCAGTGATGGCAGGGTGACTGAGCATTTAAAACTCCCAGGTATGGGAGAGCATCATGTGAGAGCTTTGTGATTTATTTATTTTTTAAAAATTCTTTATTTTTCCTTTTTTCTTCTCTCTCACCATGAAACCCAGCAGACACGGGGAGGGTTGGTTTTTGAGACTACAGAGGCTGTGTTTCTCTAGAGGTAGGTTTAAGGTTTAATTCAGCAATCCTGCCATTGTTTTGAGAAATGAAGTTTATGGGCTGAGATTGTTCAGATCAGTGACAATGAATAGATCTGTTTTCTTGAAGGAAAGCCAAAGATGAAAGCTTCTAAAAGAAATAGCCTGCATGGTGTAATTCAGACTGCATGTGAAAGCCTGGAAGATGGTGTGTTTGTTTTTCAGTTGCTCAATTTGAACTTGTGGTCACTATCTCATCACCTTGCCTGTTCCTGTGGCTCGTTCTTGTCTCCGCAGAAATGCTCTACATTTTGCTCTTCCCATAACTCCCTCCTTGGCAGAAGAAAGCAAAAGGGTCTTGCTCTCTTGAAGCCGATCTGTGACAGATAAACATCAGCTGGTTGATGCCTCGTTGGCAAGTGTGGGGGGGTAAAGCTGTCTGTGAACCTTTGGTAATGGTGCTTTGGCCAAGCTCCATGCACTGCTTGCAGTACACATGTTTGGCTTTGACCACAAGTACATTAGTACTTTTTTTGTACTAGTGTGCACACAAAAAATGTGCAGGAACTGAGCAGAGTTTGCTTTTAAATTTTTGGTTGGTTTGGTTTTTTCCGCAGCTGCATTCGTACTTTTTTTTGTGCTCATGTACACACAAAAACTGTGCAGGAACTGAGCAGAGATTACTTTTAAATTGTTGGTTGGTTTGGTTTTTTTCACAGCTGCCTTGGGCCGAGGTCCTTTTTAAGTTCAGAATGCTTTTCCTCTCGTCTTCTTCCTGCACTGCTGCAAAGAATAAAGAATCAAGAAAGAACAGCCCAGTCTGGATGCTCAGTGCTGAAGAGGCTGTAAAATGGAGATTAGGGGTTGGTGAGAGCAAGCAGTACAGAGAAAAGAACAGAGGGAAGGGTATGGAGCTGGGTAAGAAAAGAACCATGCATAAATTAAGAGGAAAAATGGCAGATTTTTTTTCTCCCACGAATAATTAACTTTTCTGCTATTCTTCATTTTCCGCTTCCTAAACCTCTCACGAAAGCCTCTCCTTGCTTTGGGGAGAAGTGTCACTTGAGAATCTTCTCAGAACTTGGCAGCTATGTAATAGGGGCATGTAATCTTTTATAATCCTCTCTACAGGTTTGTAATAACCATTTCTGTTTTGAGATTCCAAAGCGTTTTGTAGGCCAAGTGGGAATTTAACTGTGAGAGAAAAATGTACTTAATATTCAGGAGCAAAGATGAGTGGTCCTGGGCAGGGAACGAGAACTGAATAAGAAGGAAGGAAAACCTGCTTAGTATTGTAGGAAGGGTCACAGCGATGGCTTTGAGCAACTGCGGGTTATTTGAAATCTTAGGTATCCTGGGAACCAAATTGTTTTTTTACACAGATAGCAGCTTCTGCTGTGGTGATGTCATGAGACTTACAAGGCTGCACAATGAGCTGCTTGTTTGCGGGCGCGCATGGGAGGCTGGGCTGAGCATGAAGCGCACCTGCGTGTTTTGTAAGGTCCCCACCTTGCTGGGGTTGTGTTTTCTGGTTCCACTTGTTGAGCTACGAAGTGTGCGGATGATTGCATGATCTGAGGTTGCTGGCACCGATCCATTCGAGAAGGTGCTGATGTCTCCCGATAGACACATCTTTCACGCTGTCTGTCACGAACCTGGCTGGGTACAGACCATGAGAACAGGGACGGAGAGGGAGGCACAGCCGAGGGAAGCGGGGATCAGTTACCCTTTGTAAGTTTAGCAATCGGCTGTGCGGCATGTAAGAAGCTTAGAAGAGCTCAGCAGTGTTCAAGCTAATTGGCAGCTTTAAACTGCTATTAAGAGCTCCCACACCTTTTGCTCAAAGAAGCTGCACAGTGACAGTGAGCTGGTGCAACTTTCTGCTTTCTAATCAGAATTACCCTGCCAGGCCAATTTTAGCTTTATGCTTAATTTCTGCTTCTGCTGCTAGCTCCTTAGCTCTCGTTTTTTAGGACTTTGCGAGAAAGCTCGAGACTGTTGGCACACTCAGCATCTGCTCGCTAAACTACTCGTAAGATTTTAAGACTTGCGGTTTCTTCTTTGGAACGACTCCATAATTTTCCCTTTTGAAAAGAAAATCTCGGTGAAACTGCTTGCATGGTTGTGGCCTAACTGAAATTGTGCACTCGAGCTTCCACAGGGTGCTTGGGTACTGGGGAACACTGAACCCTTTTAGCAAATATTAGGGGCTGAGGGTGGTAAACATGTTAGCACAGGTCTTGGGAAAGGTTTGGTTTTTGAATTGCATGTGTTACGGGGAAATGAGAGGGGAAATCTTGGCTGATCTCTACCGAAGTCTCAGCCTTGGTGTGAAAACTACTGAGCTTTTGATAGGCAAAGTGGCGACGTTGCAAGTATAGGGCAGATGTACTGACTCGGGACCAAGTTAAATTGGCAGAGCCGTCTGAGAGCTCAGCTGGGGGAGTGAGCCTGCTGTACCTTGCTCGCTGCCCGCCGTCTCTTGTACAAACAAGTCTAAATCTCTCCTAGGGAAGGAATGAAGAGGTGGGAATGATGTCAGTAACAGAGAGGAGAGGCAGCAAGAGCTCATCCTTCTGGGAGATGCCAGGCTCATTGAACAGTAGCATTCTGTATTTTGTCTCCTGCTGGTTGCAAAGGAGACAGCCCTTGGCTGGCTATTAGGTATTCGTTCATCTGATGGCTTAGACCTTCCCACATAAAAATTGCTCGTTAGATTTTTATTTTTTTAATTTTTTTTTTAATGCAGAACTTCTGCAAGAAATTTAAGAATCTGGCTGGTAGCTCTGGTAGTGAACAAAATGTTGATGCTCACTCTTTGAGCTTGAAAGGTTAATCTTGCTTTCTCTGTGTTGAGGTGAGATTGCTGCATGCGAGAAATTCCAAGCAGAGAGGCAACCCTTCTCCCACCCCATCACAGATCTCATTAAAGCTTTACAGCAGCTGGTGGAAAAAAGCTGAGCCCTTATCTGTTTGCAGAAGAGACTCAGTCCTCATTCAGAGGAGGGAAAAATCCTCAAAACCTTACCCATAAAGCAGTGAGCAGCAGATACCTTCAGACTTCTCATCTCTAAATTTATAGAGATTCCTTCACCCAGAGTTGACATACTGATGGTAGGGAAATGGAAGCACACACAATAAGCAAAAAAATTGCCATGGTGACATTTCTATGAGGGTACAGGGAATGAAGACTGCACCTGACTGAACAGTTTTTATGTCAATCTGTGGCTTATGAGGCTCTCCATTGGGATAATGGAAAACCAGACTGTGCCTGATCACTGCCACTCAATAAAAGAATAGTGGAAAGTTAATAGGTTAGATTGGCAAGATTGGCCTCTACTAGAAAAATTAAAGATCTTGTGAAGAATTTGTGTTTCAGTGCCAAATACGTTGGAATCCGAGAAAGTCATGGCGCTGGTGATGGCTTCTGCCAGCTTCTAAAACACCATTTTCACCTACTTAAACCTTTTATGGCTTTATTCTGTGCAGAATGGGTTTTCCAGGTAGCCTTTTGGCTGTAACCAGCTGGCGTGAGAGCTTTCGAGACCTTTGAAATCTGATTGTTGGACTAAGCTTTCTTTACCTCCTACCCGCGATATTAGGTTTCCGTGCAAGAACTTGGTTATCGCTGCATGCAGCTGCTGGAGGAGAGCAACTGGATTCAGCTGAATTGAGGGCTAGGCGGTGCATGTGTAGTTTGTTGAGCGTGGCTATTAAATATAACAGAAAGAATTCACACTAGATACTTACCGCTGTAATAACATCATACATAAATAGCGTGCCTCCCATCCCAAAGGATCTGCTCGCGCTTTCTACACTTAAAATAACACCTACTTCACCAGAGAGATCTGTTGCTGACCACGAAAATGTAGGTACCTCTTAACTGGAGCCATGCCACACGGTGATTTAGAGGGGCAAGTGAGCAATGCCATATCTCACAGTAGCCACAAGAAGCTTCCTAGAAAACTTCAGTCATTGCCCATATTATGATTTGCAATAAAATGGCAGGATTAATGGTATTATTTCTGTAATATGTACTGGTCATATCTCTAAGTGTGTTGTGATTCAAAGAAGAATTAATCAACCCTAAGGGTGTCATGTTTTCTCTGTAGCATGCGAGTCCCTGCATTACCACACACAGTACGTGCTGAATTTTTCTTATCATATTATACAATTAGTCATCAGCATTGTGTGTTCTGTCTTGGGACATTGTGGTGGTTGTCCGTACAAGCTTGAAGGATGAGTGTCCCCTTCTCCCAAGTGAGTTTGTGCATCATGATAGGTTTTCTCTGAATAGTTGTTTCTGACAGTGTCTGTCTGCAGTCCTGCTTAGATCAAAACCATTGGGTATGGCTGGGAGCTGGTTTGAGAAATAAGAAATGTAAACAAAAGCTATATATATCAGCATGAGAGAAAGTGGAAGTTGTCTTGATTGTGCTTTTCCTAGCAGACCCTCAGCAACTGACCTCTGTCGTCATCTGCTCTGTGTAAATGTTGAGAGATTGTCCCTCTTTTAGCCCAGCCAGGGTTGCTCCGACGCCTGTGTCTGTTCTCAGGGCAGCAGTGCTTGAATTCTCTTCTGTTTTAAATCCAGATCCTGCAGATCTTCATCTGAGCATCACACAGCTGTCCGAAATAGTTGCATATACACACACAGCTGTATGTCGCATAACTGTGCTGTTGCTGTTTATTTTCACTCACATGAGTGACTTCTTTTGTGGAAATCATGCTTTATTACCAGATGCGGGTTTAAGGGAAGGAAACGTGTTGAGACGTGGTATATTTCTCTTTCTGCCATATCTTTCCCTTGAATCATGAGCTTCATCAGCTTTTCGAGAGGGTGTAAGTTTAGCGAAGGGCTTTTAATTGCTATTTGTCTTTGAAGCTTCATGTCAATAGTAAGGCTTGTTACAGCTTCTCTTCAACTGCTTGATGAAGGTTCAAACTGATGATTATTCGAACTGGACCGCGGGCTCATGCGCAGCTGGGTAGGTCGGGGTATCAACAAGCTCTCAGATGACAGCACTTACCTAAAGTTCTCTGAGTTCTGTCTCTATGGTAAGTACATCAAACACCATGGAAACACTGACATTGGACAAGTAGACGTGTTGTCAAAAGGTGTTAGGGCTCCTACTAATCTCTCTTCAAGGGAAAAAAAAAAATCCTCCCTGCATACAAACTTGGCCACTACATTAGTTACTCAGCTGCTTGGCAGCTCCTTATTGGAAATACTAGGAACGGAATACGGACCCTAATAAAGTTGATGAAAATCTGGCAAGTACTTCAGTAAGCCTTTGATTTCACCATAGGAAGAGTGTGGTTCAAAAAAGGAGCTTTGACACATGCCAGGGGTGCTCTTGTCATCACTGGGATGGAGGTTTATTTCTGTGCTTTTACTGATGGTAGGTAGGGAGCGCTTTTTGGCAAAGAGGCTGAAGGCATCAATTTACCTTTAATGTAGTTTTCTTGGCCTGATTTCTGCTAATTCTGTGCTTTTCACTAGCTCTGGAGAGGAGAGAAGATGCTGCTCTTCTGGTTCTAGAAGAGCTGTTGGGAACTAAATGGCACTGGAATGCCCATCATCTCTTGGAAATAATTTTCTGATTCTGCCCATTGCCTGCTTTTTGGAAGGTATTCTCCACTTGCAAATGCATTTGGTATTTAAAAAAAAAAATTCTTGCATACTTGCAATAGAATATTCAGAAATGTTCCCATCTGATAGCACTAGTACTACTCCCCAAATACTACCAAGCTGCCGTCAGTTTTCATAAAATGTCTTACCCTTTCTGTGGGGATCAACTTGGCACTGGCTGCTTCTTTCCTTGTTCCCTCACCCTGCACCAGTCAACACTTTTTTTTGTTGTAATGTGATTATGGCATAACTGTTCCATTTTTTCCCCCCTTTTTTTAAAATAAGCTCTGTACTTAAAGAATAATAAGGTACAAGTTGTCAGTTGGCTGAGAGAAAGGGAGCTTTGTGGATATCTATAACATGCCTAATGGCATTTCAGAGCCCTGAGGAAAAACAACACAGTTTCCAATCTTCAGCTATGTCAGATGTGGCAGGCGGGCAGTGATGCTCTTCTCAGTTCAGCAGGGGAGGATGTACCGAGAAGGGGATTTTTTCCAAGCTGTTACTTAACTGATATTAGCATTTGAAGGCACATAAGGCATGACCTTTAATCCTGTGTGTAGACTAACTGATCTGCTTGCTTGAATGCCTCATTGTAATGATGCAGAATGGAAAGGATTGCATCAGACCAGAGAAAGAAATCTTCTGTCACCAGAACTTTCATATTTAGGTGTGTGGCTGCATGAGCCCATCCCACACGTAACATCTGCAAACTCAGAGCTTTCAGATGCATGGCCCTGATCTCTTTTCTCCATCTCCTGTCTGAAACTGTGTTCATCAGTGGGTTACCCTCCAAAGCACAATCTTTCCTGTGTGAGCTGATAGATAGTAGCCCCAACGTGAGAAAGGACAGCCCTGACTTTTGGTCTGTTCCAAAAGTGTAAGTGGTCCTAGTTACACATGGACTTTCTGCTGTTCACTTCCATAGCAATTCAAACAGTGGTGGTAAATTAGTTTTATGGGGCATTAGTGGAAGAGGTTGGTGGGTTTTATTACATTCATGTGAAAATTTGGAGCCAAGAATGTAAAATGAAAACTGAAGATGAAGAGTACCGGAAAGCAGAACAGGGTTTGTGAAGCAACCAAATGTGTATGTGATACTGTGTAAAGTCCCAAAGAGCCTTCAGTCTAAACTGGTAACATATTTCAGAGTAAGTTTTGAAGTTACAGCTGTTGCGAGAGGCTCTGAAGAGGTCAACCATGCAGAAAGGCTAGCTGAGAAATAATTTAAATAGGTAGGACAAATGTGCCAAAGCTACGCTGCAATTTTTGTTGCAGCGAGTTTTCTTGTAACGTGTATTCAGCATCTGTCTAGTTTGTGAGATGGGCTTGTAGCATCAGCCTCGGGCAAGGACTGAAGTTACAGGATCTGATACATCAGAAAACCAGCTTGCAACTGCTCCTCTTTGTTGAAGAGAGCACTTGGTCAGCCTGCAGGGGTGGTGGGGCTGTGTCCCGACATGTGTTCAAAAGGATACCAATACAAACACAAATATTAATGCTGTGGTGTTTTCTAGTGGTGATTGACAGCTCCAGACACCAAGATGGCATGTTACTCTGCCAGCAGCCTGTGGAAAGCTGTTCTGACATAGCCAACCCACTTGGCAGCAGAACCGTGGCTGGCCCGCAGCGCCTGATGACTCAGTTAAGTCCTGGAGTTGTTATTGCAGTGGAAGAAGTCGTTCTGTTCTCTTAATTCCTTTGTGCAGCCCATAGATCAGTGGATGGTATCCTGCCAAGGCCTGTAGTTCGTAGAAACAATAATGTGAGTCTTTTGGGTCTGGGCGAGTCGTGAGTGTAGATTCTGCATTGGACCTAATGGGCCAGAAGGGTTTTCTTTTGCCGTGAGAAAGTCCACCGGCAGTTCAAAATATAGTTTACTTGGTTATCACTCAGTGTAGCAGCTGGAGGCACTCTCCCGCTGCTAGCCCACCCACATGAGCGGGATGGGTGACGCCTTCATCCTTTTTTCCCCTTGATGATTCATCATGTGTTTTCATTACCCAAGAGACTAGATCCCCAGAGTTCTGGTCTTCACGTTTCTGTTGCACACTCGTGCCAGGAGCCCATGGCTTCATCCTTCTTGCTCATCTTCCCTCTGTCAGCCCGTTGCTCATAGGTTTGTCATACTTAGGTGCAGGTAGGGTTCATGTGCTGCTGTTTGGGAAACCAAGGTCTAAGCAGGAGCAATAGTGGTTTTATTTTGCATCTGGTTAGGTTTTTGGTTGGACGCCATGATAAATGTGAGTTGAAGTTGTGCCAGAAATCTACCTGGAGGGTTAATGTCTATAAGATGGACAGATACAAAACTTGTGAGAGAGCCTGTTGTGCTCCAGGAGTTTGCACAAATGCACTTTTGCATCACAGAGGTTGTGGTGGTTTCCCTTAATTATGCTTAGGCCCAAGTAGAGTTTTGGACAATTTTGAGCCACACAGCGTTGCTTGTCACTATTGGGAACGGAGCTTTGTTAGGAGAGGTAACAGTGTGGAGCCTGATTCTGGGTCTGAGCTTTCCTGAGTTATTTTACCTGTAATTAAAGGAGCAAAGGTGCATTTCTTTATTATTCAGAGCAGTAGGAGCCATGCAGTCCTTTTCTTTGTCTTAAGGTATCAGATTGCCTGTTTCAAGCATTATTCTGAATGATCACAAAAATCCTAATGCAACATGAGCTTGAACTAGGTCCTGAAAACCATCTTTCAGGTTAATGCTCCCTGGCTTTTGAAGTTACCACATTCTCTTCAATGTGGAGGCAAAGTTGCTAGTATATACAGGAAAAGAGCGCGAAGATGTTCCAGCTTTTTTAATAACTGGGTGGGATTTGGCATACAGAGGGTCTGCAAGGAGTGAAGTCAGTCGGAGGGGTTCATTACTCAACGTTTCATGCTTGTGTTTGGACTTGCGCTCTTCCTTGCAGCTGGGAAGGTGCTGGGTGTTTGAGGATTCGCTGGCCTCTAGTGGTGAAGCTGGGTAGAAGCTACAAGAAGCATTTCTACCTCTGTGCAAGCACTGGGTTAGTAGCACGTGTACTAAAAGAAAGCTAATGTTACAAAACACTTTGGTTTTGAACACTCATTTTTGCCTAATGGGCTCCTGAAATAGTTGAAGGAGGTCCTGGACTCCTATGCAGCAAGCCCCTTGATTTTTGCAGTGTCTGATTTAGACCCCTTAGAGGTGGTCCAGGCACTTCAGGAATCTCCAGCATATACATTGAGAGTGGCTGATTTTTAGATCACTTTAGTAAAGTTGTACAGAACTAGAGTGCAAGATAAAAATGAAACTTAATGTTACAAAGCAACCACAAGTTAATCTCAAAGCTTTAGAATGAGATGACTTGAAACTGTTTTCTAAATGTATATAAATGGTGCTACCTGTGCCTCTGTTGTATACGTCCTGTTTTCTATTACTCGTACAGTATTTCTGTCTCCTGTAAAGAGATTTTTATAAGTTGCCTGCACACTTGTATTCCTAGGGGAGCCTTCTTTGCACCCACTCTTCTCGTAGCACTGACAGCGTACCTTGCTACTCCACAGCTTTCTCTGCGTTTGAGCTTGGCTGCTTGGCAGTGAAGTCTGTCTGCTGCACTTGTTCGTGTGATTTCCTTTCCCAGTCTTGGGGAAAACTTCCTAGTAGTGAGAGGCACAATGTGATATGTAGCGCAAGCCTGAGAGACTTAAGGGAATTGATTTTTAAAATAAATTTTAAAAGATCAGCACTGGGAGCCAAACAAGTTGGATTTTGTTTTGATTGGTTGGGGGGGTGGAGGTTTGGTTTTTTTGTGTTGAGTTTTTGTCACTATAGTGGCCGTGGCTAAATGAAAAATTCTGGAAGACTCCTATCTGACGCAATTTAATCAGATAGCTTCCCTACCAAAAGATGCTAGTAAGCCCTTCTCAATTAAAGGGCTTCTCCCTCCCTCCCTTCGTCTCTCTATCCTTAGTTCAAAAAAAATCTAATTTATTAAGATTTAGAGTACATTCAGGGCCCTACCCCATTTAATATCAGTTTTGAGAAGGGAGGGGAGGGAAGATTAGGTTCTCATGAGAGAATTGTTGGCTTGATGGTTGGACTGGATGATCTTCAAGGTCTTTTCCAACCTAGACAATTCTGTGATTCTGTGAGAACTCTTGGGTGATTTTTTTTAATTATATTTCAGTCTTTGACAAAGACATTTATATTCATCTCAGGTATTGCCATTTTTGTAAGTCATGCTATAGATAAATAAGTATTCATAGTGTACCTCAGGTAGTGTTCCACATGGGTGCCTCCCAGGATTAGCATTTTGTCTTTTAATATGCTGAAACAGGCACTGCTAAGTACGAATTGCAGTTTTGGTTCGCATCTAGCTGCAGAACAGCAAAAGCAAAGAAGGTGGTTCATGACACATGCTAATGATTCACTGTTTTCTGTTCACAGATGTGAAAGGACCACCTACACACAGACTGTCCTGCGGCCAGTCCCCCTACACTGAAACAACAACATGGGAGAGGAAGTACTGCATCCTGACCGACAGCCAGCTGGTGCTGCTCAACAGGGAGAAAGAGGTGAGAGAAGCTCACGTTGGCCGCTCAGGATTTACTTTTTGGCCTTTACTGGTAAAACGAGAAGGCAGCTTTTTTCATCTCACCTTTTATTTTGTTCATGAGTCTAGTGAAATGTGTGAAAGGGGGAAAAAAGGGAGCTAACCTATTCTGCGTGGCACGCACAGTTATAATCCAGCTGGCCCAGATGCCAGTTGCATGGCAGAGGTGACAGCAAACTGTCTGCACCCAGAACTCCCTCCTGGAGTTTTACAGCTGCATTTAAGTCTGCCACTACGTCTTCCTGTGTTATTGCTGCTTTTAATGGTATTTAAAACCACCGCAGCTATATAAACCTACCTCCTCATGTCACTGCAGACATAAAGGTAGGGAAAAAGGGCTTAGTTTGTGTCTATATTGGAGTGCTGGGCAGGGAAGGTGTGTGCAACCTTCACACTGTACGACCATCCCTGCTGTAGTCACAGAGTAAATTGTTGGAGACAGAGATTTGCCCTCTGTCTTGCTAAATGCAGCAAGGAAAATTGGGTGCCCCTTGGCATGGATGCTCAAAGCTATTGCAACCATCTTTGCTTTAATTATAAAATTACTGTGTGTGTGGGGGGGGGTGTATATATATCGTGTAGTACTTGGCATTGTGCCTTGCCATGGAGGTAATGACAATATGGGTAAAGAATAAGCATGTTTTAGTTAATTGAAACACTGAACAAACAAATGCTGATAATTCCCTCCTAGACTATGCCATGATGTGTTTTTTTTCTTGTGATTTTTGATGTCTACACACTGTCACTAATACTTTGATAATGCTCCTCGGTTTGTTTAATTACTCTGCTATAGATTTACCCTGTTTAAAAAATAAATATTTCAGGAGGAACTATAAAATAGGAATGTTTTCAAATTACTGAAATAGATTTTATTACTTATAAATGCCCATGAGTTTGAGTCTAATTACCATGGTTTCTTACATTTGGAGATGGCCTGAATTTTTGTGTTTTTTCTTGATTCTGTTGAAGCTTCTGTGTGTAGCTGTCTACAGGCTCGTCTGCTGTAGCACTAAATGTTATTTATCTTCAGCTGTGATCAGATTTATTTACAAGGGCTGAAATATTTCTTTACATAGGGAGAGTGGGAGGAAATGGTTTAGAGAAGGACTTGAGTTATTAGAAGGGAACAACATCAATGCTAATGCGTAGGAGAGGTGATCAAACGCAGGGAAAATGGAAGGCCCATATCATGATGTTTGTTTACTATGTAATTTTTTTTCTAGTCTGACAGGACTGTCACCTAAGGAATTAAAGTATATACTGAAGAAACTTAAGGACATGTGAAAATTATTCCTAAAACTGTACTGTACTAGCACAGCTGGGCTGAAAGGATGCATCTCATTAAAGAAATGTAATTGAAAACAACACTGTCTCATATCACAAAAAATTATCTGAAGGTGGTAATCACGCACTTGGGTTCTTAATTTCTCCTACCACATACAGTTGAAAGCATTTTGCTGGGAGTAAGATGGGTCTTTTGCTTAGATCCTAAGGAGTAAATACGGGAAGTCTGACCATCACTGGTGTTAAGTGATTAAGTAAAAAGGTTAATGTATTAAGTCATTATATACTATGTTTAAATACACTCTGGTTTTTGTCAGAAGCTGGAGAAATTCAATATCAGACTATACAGAGCCTGCGTCTTAAGTATAACAGTTACCCCAAAAAATCAAGCAGTACAATCAATCTTTGCAGCGTGCTCTCAAAGGAGCCTGCCTGCACTAGCACAATGAGAAATAAGTTGTTTTGTGAAATGCTGCATGCAGATGGGCCAAGCAGACGTGCCTTTGGTGCAGGTGTGACTCCACATGCTGATAATGTGATTTGTTTCAGAAACTAGTAGCTGGAGTCAGATTTGCCATTCTGATTTTCAGGTAATTTGGGACTGCTGTTAAGTGAAAGGATAAAGGGAACTCCTTGCAGAGTCGTAAGTACTCTGTAGGAAAATAAAAGGTGGTTTTTATCTGGCTTCCAAGTCTGTACACATGGCAGTGTACATACGATCCTTTATAGAAACACACAATGTACAGGAGTAGAACTGCTAGTTAAGAGAGGGACACGGAGCTGATACTCTGGATTTGCACCTTCTAATTTTTCTGAAATAGAAGTATCCCTTGTAGCTTTCATGAGAAAGGGAAGGGGAGACAGCTCGGTTACATTTTCCTTGGCAAGTCATTCAGAGTTGAAAGAGGCTCTATGAAATGTGATCTAGAAGTAAGAGAGAACAGAGGCCTAAGGCAGCAATGGGGGAGATGCTTGGGAAGAGCATAATGATTGAAAAGTATGTAGGAGGGAAATCAAAAAAAGCCCATGGGTGGGACTGCAGGTACAGGGAGCCTAAGCAAAAGACCAGGTGAATGAGGAAGAGGGAGGTTACTTAAGAAAATTGAAGGTTATGTTTAGAGTAAAATTCTTGGAAAGGTGATGCTGGAGGAGGTTTTTGTTAACCTGAAACAAGGTGGTAGGCAACAGGAGTTGAAGATGAAGAGATCCTGCTCTGAACATGGAAACTGCTGATAGAGTGGGTACGTCAGAATTTCTTTGGACTGTTGGAGAGGATCTTAGAAACAATGTGAGGGACAGAATGATACCCATCAGTAAGGGGGTGGGTGTGGGGGAAGAAGGAAGAGATGTTAACAGCAGAGTGCCCTTGCAACCCAAAGGGAACACTTGCATCATCACAAGGCTGGTGTAATTTGAAAACTGTGAGTCTGAAGCATCTCATTTTATTCTCTGTGCATCTGTTTGTTACTTCATGGAATAAAAAGCCAAGAAGCTTAGCCTGTGTGAAATTGAAAGGGAACAGAAATGTTTGATGTTTATAATACTTTGTAAAATCGTTATGCAAGTGTGTAAGTCAAAGCCAAAAAGTAGGAAAACATACAAAATGTAAACGGGTAAATGAAAGATGTCTTAATTCTTTCAGGTATAATGCTAAGTTTGGTTTCTTTCAGTTAATGCTGTATTTTAACAGCATTATGAATTGTACAGATTAAGAGTGAGGGAACAGTACAGGAATAAACAGAGGAGTAAGAAAACTCTTTTCTTACAACATCCCAGCACTATGTATTTATTGTCAAGGCAGTTTGGAATAGAGTATGTGCAAGAGAGATTTTGTGCTGTGCAAGCACAACAATAGGTTGGAAATCAGAGAAATTTCAAGGTACAACTTGATCCAAAAATATCTGTAATTACTTAGACAAAAATAGTCTGACAGTATCACCTTGTGCAGTGTAGAAAAATATTAATTACTTGACACCTTGTCAGCTTTATAAAATGAAAATAGGTAAGACTGAAGAATGAAGATTATTAATGAAGGGAAGAGATTGATGCCCAAAAAGTAAGGAGAAAGGAAATGAATCCCTGTAGGGACATGAGAGACGACTTAGCAAATAAGGAGTCATGAGTGACAGGAGATGTTCAATTACTACAACATATCGTGGTGTGGTAATATGTGGCAGCATCTTCTAAGACTAGGGGAACGGATCTAGATTGATTCACTTACAAATCAGGTATTTTTTCTATGAGAAAGACAGCTTCCCACTGTCAGGAAGGTGTAGATACTTTCATCCTTTGCGAAACCTGTTCCATAGAGTAAAAGCTGTGAGAGCACAGTAAAAGTGTCTGCAAAATCAGTGTGCCATTTAAACAGGGAAAGGGAATGAGTGTTTATGAAGAGCAGTTTCAGATAGATAATCCATTGCACGGCACTTTCATGAGGGATGTGACAAATGGCTGCATCTGGTTTTGGGCTGCTTTTTAGTTAGTCTTTGTCTGAAACTTGGCCGCTGTCCTGCAGGATCTTTTATTTTTGTGTTCAGTTGGAAATGAAGATGAACAACACTTTTCATTCTGTTTGAATCTTACTTTTCCCTCCCTGCACCCAAAACCTCATCTATCTTCTTGGATTTAGAGGTGTTTTTAATCAAGGGCGAAGGATAGTAAAGACCTACATTCACTGTGACAAGATCTACTCCTTATTGGTGCTGGTGACAGAGGCCAGCAGCAGGACATCTCTGATGTATTTTCCTACTCTTCCATCTCCTGTGACTGACACCAGTAGTGGAGCGACAGCGGTGATCCCAAGAGAAAATAGCAAGAGCAAACACTGATGCGTGGGGCCCCAGGGGAGGTTCTTCAGAAATGCCTGCTGCCATTCTCAAAAGACTTGTCACACTGGTATCTTACAGCAAACATGTTTTACCTGTAAGTGGGAGTTTGTCAAAGCTGAATGCAGTCATAAGAAAAGAATTTGCTTCAATTCCCAAATGAATTTAATTATTTAAAGAAATGTCAACATTTTTAGAGTGGATTTCTATGCCAAAATTTTAGCCAGCTTATATCTTTCTGGAGGAAGGTAAAAATGTAAATTAATTAACTGTTTTGTTGTCATGTTTCCAAAATTCCTGACTATTAGTTCAGAAGAAGCTTCAAGTTCTCAATTTTTTGTCTTGAATCAGTCTTTTCAATCTTGAAGAAAATCTATGCACTGAAGAAACTTTTTTCCTACTTTTTTTTTTTTAAAGAGCATAGCTCAGTTTGCCTTTAAGAGGCATTAAATGCTTGTCAAACTCTTACTCCTATTTCTTCTGAAATCTCTTCATCATCAACCTACTGGAAATCCCAAATACAGGTTTTATATGCTTAAAAAGCACGTTCAGTGACAGGTGAGCTATGATGCTGTTCAAGAGTTTAGAGTCCGAGCTCAGAACCCATCCTTGTTAAATTGTGAAATTTGACAGTGAAACGTGGTCTGTGATCAAAATTGTCAAGGTTGCCAAGATTATCAGTATTTGAACTGTCCCTATGTACCTTCTTGTCCCTGAGTTACACTGCTCAGAGCCTAGCCCTGCTCCAGCAGCTTCAGCCTGTTGGCTCAGGGTCAGACGATTCCCAGGATGGTGAAGTCTCAGCAGGGCAAAGAACAGGATAACTAAACCGGGTGGAAAAAAAAGAACTGAAAGCCTAAATTGCTGTTAAGAGCCCTGACTCTGCAAGACCTTGTCATTCTCCTCGATCCTTTGCTGAGCTGCTTGCTGGAATGGCAGGGGCTCAAGGAGGGTCACAAAGGTTGCGGATGTCTGGCTTGGTGTTTACGTGGTATTTAGTTGTGCCCTTGCTTGTGTTTCGGTGCCACCCGATCTGTGAATCCGTTTGACCTACCACAGAACGGTTTTTATACCTGTTTAAAAACGTGTCCAGCCCCACGAGATTCAGAGCTGCTGACCAAGCTCATTTTGCACATTCACGAAGCCGTATTTTTAAAAGCAGTCCGATCTTATGCTAAGCAATAAATATGGGTCCTGGAGTCTTGGAGTTAGTTCTTTTTTGTCAATATAGAGCGAAAGGATGTTTTTGGAGAAGTGTTACTTAAAGTAACACAGCACTTTTTAAGTCAGACCTAAGGGGGGGGGGGGGGAATCTTTTTTTCGCTACTTTGTTACTTTAATCTTGCCAGTGAAATTGTGGGATGTTTGTATATTTTCTGGTGTAGATCAAGCTATGTAACATTAAAATGTTGTTCCTTATACAGTTTATAGAATTATTGAGTGAAATAAACAGTATCAGTTTTTTCTCAAGCCACTATAAATACACTAACAAAAGGAGGTTTTTTGCTGGTGTGGACTGTACTTCACTAGATGAACGTAGCTTCACCAATGAACCTTTTTTAGTGTGCAGACTAACCATGTTTTCCTAGTCTGGGCAAACGCTAAGTACAAAAGGCTAAGTGACCCAGAATTAGGACCTAAGCTCTCAGACTGTCTTCCTGTTAATGGCTCAGTTCCTCTTTGAAGATAAATCCTATCTCTGGTATGCAGAAGTAGATTTGTTTTTGACACCGACTCCGGTGTGCTGCAGCCTGTTTGCTTTTCCCAAGGACACAAAGGACACCGTGGCCTCAATGGCCATTCTGCTCCTCGCCCTCGGCAGCAAGTCAGTACAGCCATAGCGTCCTCTTGGCTATCGTCATTGTTCATATATACGCTGTTATCAGCGTGGTAGTAGTGCTTTTTTTCATGTCAGTGGATTAAAAGAACATTTCTGTCATCCCGTGTCCAAAAGCACACACGGATACTGAAGCGGTATACTTGAAAGAAAAGGGACTATATTAATTTCTCAGTTAAAAAATCGAATAGTGGAGAAATCTACCCCACGAGAGCTGCGTTGGTATAGAGCTAGCAGTTAGGTGCAGGTGCAACAGGTTCACTGAGAAAGGAGGATCACTGGCTGGTAGCTTGATGCTTTTAAGGTGTGCTGCAGCAGGTGTGTGGTATGACCGGTAATAGCTGTTCTGGAAATAGGGCTTGCAGCATCCCACCAAAAAAGTGCTCTGAAGGAAATCAGGAGAGGTGGTGGAGCAGAAAAGTGCTTAGAAGGGAGTAAGGCTAAATGGAGCCTCCAGATGAAACCTGAAAATCTAATCTGTGATCTTGATTGAATGAATGTGGCATAAGCTAACAAAATTAGTCTCTGCTTAACTTCCTAATGCGCTCCCGCACGGAGATCGTTCGTCAAAGGAGCTGCTGTAAAAATCTACCAGCACAGAAAGTAGCCTTAACAGAATAACCGCTAGGGATTTGGGAACTTGCTTTGAGAAATGAGCACTGTTTGAAGGAAACAAATAGACTAGTGTAGTAATAAATAACATTAAGAAATTACTTTAAGAGAATGCTAAGTGCTTAAAAGTCAGGAAATGCCAGAACTAGTTTGTGAGAGCCATTGTAGTGCAGCAAGATTCTGTTTAGCTTGGTTTTCGAGATGTTTCTCTGTGCAGTCTCCAGCTTTGGTGACCAGCCTTTCAGCAGCTTGAAGGATCTTTGCTGTCTTTTGAACCTCTTTGGAACAATTTGTATGTTCTTCAGGAGGGTAGAGTGAAGGATGTCTTCCTCCAGCTGGAAGGGTATTTTGTGTGTGCTGGGCAATCTGGATTGCATCTCTGGTGAGCAGGTAGCTGTCTGAAGTTTTTGTCTGCCTTTCTATATGCAAAGTAACTGATGCTTGAATTGACCCGTGCTGATCACATAAACAAAATCAGGATGCACAAAGGTGTCTGTATAAATCCAGAAAGTAGCTGGGTTCCCTTCCTTATCCTCCAAATCCCTTTGTACATTTTTTGGGATCGGATTAGGAGTACCTCAGTCTCATTTCTTGTTTCCAGGCATACATGCTGTTGGACAAAGAGACTGTATTGCTTAGGCTCTTATAGAGCTCCTGGCTGTTGTCTAAACACCCTGCAACTGTAGTAGGTGGTGTAATTTACCACTTTTTTTCCAGCATAAGCACCTCTCTAGCAAAATGTAGTCATCCAGGCAGGTGTTTAAAGGCAAGGTTAGGGGGGAGCAAACCCTGAGGTGTCAAGTTCTGCCAAAATTTCAGGAAAGAGAAACAAGATCTTTATACATTCAGTACTTTTAAAGAGAATTAACGTACAGAATTTTATTACTGTGAAATAGTGAGGACCACAAACCTTTCTTAGGGCCTTCTGAGGACCCACTTTTAGGATGAGTTTGACTTAATCATAGAAGATAACCTCTTACTCCATGTGCACAATATGATCGGCAGAACATCCATTTTTCTCTCACATGCTGTAGCTGATCACTGAATATGTGCTGAGACTGCAAAAAATGCTTTTGTAATCTCCAAGTTTCGCATGTAGCCATCTGACCAGCAGCCTCTGCCTGACTTTCCCAGCGTGGAAGCAGGCAAGGCTGGGTAGCGATGGGTCCGGCACCGGAGAACCGGTTTCCAAAGGCAGGACTGCCTTGTTAGTCAGATGGGTCGGCTGTGTTGTGACTTGATACCTCAGGAGTGCAGATTTTGCTGCACACCTGCATACAGCTCTGTCCAGGCTGCGTGTGCCCCAGTGCTCCTCACCGCTGCAGTGCTTTCCTTGGGAGCCACAGGAATTTCGTGGTAAGGCCAGGCGTGCCGAACTGCATCTGAAAGTTATTACCAGCTGAGTAGAAAATGAAGTTCTTCTGAAGATGGCATATTAACAGCATGGCCCAGTGGCAAATTAACAGCTGTCGGCATCCTTTTTCTGCAGGTGCCTGTCGATGGGGTCCAGGAGCCGCAGGTGGATGCTACCAAAGGACGCTGCCTGCGCCGGACGGTGAGCGTCCCCTCCGAGGGCCAATTCCCCGAATACCCGCCAGAGGGGGCCGCCAAACTAGGTAAGTGGAAACCTTGGCCTCAAGAAAGTCATTTTAATTTATAGCTGCAAGCTGTATCAGAGGGCACTGCTTCTCAGGCAGCATCCTTGCAAAGGAGCCTGCTGAGGTGGTGGTGGAGATCGTGCGACCGTGGCCTTGTTGGTAAATGCCTCCAGCAAAATGACTTCCAAACACCAGGATTTATCCAAACGTCAGTGAAGCTGTTAGGAGGTACCAGAGAAGCTGGGCTGTTGCTGCACACAGGAGGGCTTGTAGATGTGCTTGTAAGATTACTAGACAGCCCTGGGATTTGCCACTGAATGCACGTCCGTAGGAATGCAGCTTTTGCAGATGGCTGTAAGTGGTTCCCGCTGGTTTTTAGAACTGTTAGGTGGTTATGTTTTACTTCACTTTGAGTCACTCTGAAATTTCCTTTGCTTCATATTTTCATAACAAGTACTGGATAACAGGTTTTTCTATAACTTACCTCATGCCTGTTCAGGGTGCAGTTCCTAAAAGAAATAACCAACTGCCTGCTGCTGTTGGCTATAATTATACATGTTGAAATCTAGGGAAAGCAAAAGAAATGGCAGGTATTAAAAATGACAGACAAAAGCTTTGTTGCAGTAGTTTCCCAAGTCCAGATTTGGCCCAGTTCCCCCTCTTTATTCCACCCCACCTGTGGTTGCATAAAGAGCATCATTCCAACTCTTTCCAGAAGAAAGGAAAAGTGAAAGGAGGCAGCAACCACACACAAGTGAACTCTTCTTTCTATTCCCAACCAATTAAAGAAGCTTTCCTTGGCATAGGCTGGTAGGATCTAAGAGCAATTCTTCCTCAGTTCAGCTGTAAAAAATATCAATCCTGGGAGAGTGTGAGCTATGAGGAAAAAAGTAACATGCATCTATAAACAGTAAAGCAGCCTTGATAACATTGTTATCAAAGGGGAAGAGCAGGTAAGGTGTTTTTTGTTTGAGGCTCAGCTGGTTTTGTATGCCAAAGAATTTTATTCTGTTACTATGTTGCACACAAATAATTAAAATCCCAGTCTTCTAGTTATTTAACACATTGTAACTGTAGTACTTACTTAATTTTACTTGCCCATACCACTATTTAATTTTTCCCTATTTGCGGAAGGCAGATAGGGTTCTTTTTTTGGATTTGTTTGGTTTCTGGATTAGAAGACTGAAAAGAAACAGGGCAGGTTGAGGATTTAGGAGGGAAAACTGCAAAATACTTGGGGATGAGTGACATAAACAGAACCCCTGTTGGATTTGAGTGTGCCATTTCAAAGGCAGCTCTAAATGATTATCTCATTTTGCCATGTGAACAAATATTCTTGTTAGGAACTAAAACCAGTATTAAACATGTTTACACAGTGTTACAGGCGAAGTACTGTAGGTGTGTGGCTAGCAAGATGAATGAAGAATCATATTGCAACCAGTCTGTGCTAGGCAATGCATATTATTTGCAGCTTTGCAAGCTAGAAAGACCTTTAAAATCTAGGATTTAAATGCCTTGTTTTTCTATACTATGTGCAAAAAATGTGTCGAAGAATTTCTAGACTTCACTGAGCATCTGAATAGCTGGAAATCCTGGTGTTATGTTTTTAAATGTAACCTTGTAACCTTCTTCATTTTTCTTGAATTGCCATACAGAATGGATGGCTGCTGTTTGGGTATACGCCTTACTATGTATTTTGCTACAACTTTAGATGCATGTGACATCTTGTAGCATGCTACTTGATGTAAGCCTGACAAGAATATGTTAAAAGTACACGAGAAACCCATATCCACATGGTCTTCTCCATATGAGAGCTGCAACTGTAGTGAATATAGATGTCACAAAGTGTGTAGCTAAAGGAAGCGGGCATGCAGTGGGAGGGGAAGAAGAAAGACATGAGCTGGGGAAAAATTGAGCAATGCCCATACTGTGAGCAAGGATGAGGGTAAGTGGGAGGGCAGGCTATGTATCATCTGTAATTGCAGCGCCCTAGGTAGTTCCCTTGTTTTCACATTCTGGTTAGAAATGTCTCTTATCGTGAGTACAGAACTCCTGCCAATGAAAAAAAGTGAGTTGATAGCAAGAGTGGGAATAGCTTTGTGTCGAGATATTGAGCCAGAAGACAAACCAGTGAAGGAAACCATTGAACGTCTTTATAAAGAGAAGGAAATGGATGGTAGCAGCCAGAGCGTATCACCAGCAATACAGATAACAACTGGACTAAAATAGCTTTGGAAGGGACACCAAAAGCTGAAAAGCGCAGCAGAGGCAGCTAAAATATCTGGTAGAGGAATTGCTATGCAGAGGCGATAAGAATATCTAGCTTGTCCTAGGGAAGCGTGTGTGTAACATGGCAACAGCAGGCGTTGCATCTTATGATGATATCTGAAATTGCTACTTGCAGAAGAACTCCTTAGGGCTGGCGCTAGTGCAGAGGTTAAGGCATAGCAATGGCATTTGCTTTTTTCTCTAAGTAAGGTTGCCATACCTCTCTTGGAACTGACTTATTTATTTAACAAAAAAAAAAAAGGGGGGGGGTGAAAATCAGGTGATGGAACTCTTTTTCACCTGTAGCACTACAGTTATACTTTGTATGAAATGTCAAGAGTATCGTATGAGGTCAATCTTTTTGTTAATGGAGCAACTGGAATGGTGTGTGTTCTTGAGGGACTCTGCATAATCAGCAGTAGTACCCATTCTGCACACATTTGTGACATTCTTTACAGCGTTGTGCACGCATCCTTGTAGCTCCACTCCTAGGAAGTGTGTGTGGGAGAAACTACCCACATTACAGCTGAGAAGTTGAAGCAAGAGATGTATAACTCACCAAGGGTCAACATTAAGCCAAGTGTGCTTTACGCAAGGACTGTTGTAGTCATTCTTGCCATCTTTCTCATTTTTACCCTTGCTGCAGGGTTGGCTCAGCTGTTCGTGAGGCAGCTGCTGAACCACCGTGGTTTACAGTCCCATGTACTAAGATAGACACCAATTTCCACATACTTCAGTACAGTAAGCTGTAATTTGTGATGGTTCAGCAGCTGCTAGAAGAGCAGCTGAGCCATCCCTTCTGTGCAGGCAGAAGCCATTGTGGTCACCCTCAAATGAGAGCCAGAGGGGCGGACACAAAGATACAATACAAGATAGAAAGTGACTTGTTTAAACAGTGAAAACTAATAACATCATTTAAAAACTGTACCTGCAGAGGACACTCACCATCTACTGCTAGCTCAGGAGCTTGCCCTCTGCTTGCAGACAGTGGAGAGGTTGTTTCTAATGTTGAAATTCTTAATTCTGACCTGGAAGGTACACTGTACAGAGAGTTGTGTCAGCAAGCCATCCGTTAAATATATGCCAGGAAACTGCCTTGGTATGTAATCTGTATCATTGTAGTAATACCCCTCTGTGAGTGAATAGGCACACTCTGAATATGTTATTTACTTGCTAGGATTTCATCCTGGCAGCACTTTTTCAGAGGTGCTTCCATCCAGGGAAGCTAAAAATGTAGCTATAATTTCTCCCTAACTCCAGCTTGACAGCCTCTTTCCTTCTTCTTTCAAGTGTTTATTTCAATGGACTAATTCTAGTATTAAGTGTGATCCAGGCCCTGGAGACCAGCACCTAAATATTCTAGAAAGAGATAAGGTGAAGAAAACTCAGGCTGGTCCATCTCTTGTACTTGCCTCCATTTCTGCTTCAGATCCTGCTCTTTTTCTAACAGGTGTATATTTTCCTCTTAGGGAGATTAAATCCTTTGTAAAGGATCATTGTTTATAATGGCATATTGGAATTAGCCATTCATACAGTAAAAGCATGATTCAGATTTCCACCATTCATACAGTTTGACAGGCTAGTAACAGTTATTGCTTCCTTTCCCAAAATAATCCTCTTCTCTCTTACTCTGCTTCCTTCTCACCACCTGCTCACACTAAATGAGAGTTGTTAAGGAGAATACGTAGCGAAAGTTTTGATTCTGGCATCTGGGTGCATCTCTGTGGCATTAATAAGAGATTTTTTTGCCTGCATATGTGAAAATATCAGGAGGGGTTGAAAGTAAGGAAATGGTTTGGGTTTTGGTTTGGGGTTTTTTTTAATTTATTTTTAAATTATTAGGGAAGAGCATCATCAGGAAGAGAGTTTTTGAGATTCTCTGATGCTTAGAAAGGCTTGTGTTGATGCAAATGGATTTTCTTTTTATATTTGGAGATGAAGTCATCTGAGAAGAGGACGACTGTTTCACTTGTTGAAACAGGTTAACCCTGTTTTTTCTCACTTGCATCTATGACTACTGCTGAATATGAAGGCTCTCGAGAGAAGATTGCTGAAAGCACGTCAGAGGTCAAGATGCTCTTTGCAAATTTTTGTTTTGTCCCCACCTTGAGTCACTTGCATTGAGAAACCTTGTTTTGTATCAGATCACTTGGTTAATCAATGGGAAAACATAGTTTGTGGCCTCTACCCACACTAAATGCTAGCATGCTTGCTGGTTGTTGCCTTCACTGATCTAATTGTTCTAAACAGTATTAACATGGCATGTAGATGAGGAGCTCTGGAGGAATAGCTGTGCAATGCAAACAAGCAGCCAAAGGTGAGAGGAGGCAGGGACTCCTTAAAGTACCTTTGCTGCAGATAAAAGTATCTGGAACCACACAATTAAAGCAGCTTTTTTTTTTTTTTTCATTTCCTCTTTTTTTGTTTTCTTTTTTCTCCACGCACCCACACACCCCACCCACGCCCCCAATATACTCCAGTTTCTTGGATGGAGAGAGAATAGCCACCAAGACTG
Source organism: Strix aluco (assembly GCF_031877795.1). NCBI lineage: Eukaryota > Metazoa > Chordata > Aves > Strigiformes > Strigidae > Strix > Strix aluco. The sequence goes on along the minus strand of NC_133938.1, from coordinate 31,354,375 downwards.
AGGACAATCTGGGTAAGCAAGCCTTACACCTTTACACGTTTTAGGAGCTTCTACCCAGTCAGCTCTCTGCATGTCAATGTCTGTTCACCCTTACATAGCTCTCTAGCTCATCTTCCAGGCTGTTGTGCTGGAGTCATCTTCACTTCATCAGAGAACCACTTGGCCTTTAGCGCCTCAGCCCTTTTTGTAGAGCATTAATAGCAGTTACTCAGCTGCTGACTCCCATCTCGGCTCTGCAGCTCTTCTCCCCATCCTTTGGCACAGTTGCATCCACACAACCTACTGTTACCATCCGTTCTTCCTCCTCAGGAGGAATCTCCCATGCCCTGTTGAGCTGCTGTTCTCTGAGTGTCTCTATAAAGATTGCCTTTGTGACCACTAACATGGCAATGGAAGAGCAGTCATGCTGCCGTCCTGTGCTCAGCGCTGCTGACATACTGGGAATACTGGGTCCAGTGTTGTTCCACCACTTGAAGAAGGATGTTAAGAATCTGGAGACAGTCCAGCAGAGATCTGCCAAGGTCATTTTGTTCAGAAGTATGTGACCCATGAAAAGAGGCTGAGAGAACTGGGCTTGTCTAGGCTGGAAAACAAAGAGGCTAAGGGATTGATCTGATAGCCTGTGGCTACTTGAGAGCTAGCGGTAGTGAAGCCAAACCCTTCTCAGTGGTGGGAGATGATAAAACAAGGGGGAATGGCCACAAATTGCATTTTAGGAGATTCAGATTGAGAGATTAAGAGGAAGTTTGGCACCAGGAGGGTAGTGCAGCACTGAACCAGGTTGCCCAGCAAGGTTGTACAAACTCCATCCTTCAAGGCTTTCATGGCTCAGCAGGACAAAGCCACAACTGACCTTACCGGGTGTTGGCAAGGCCCTACTCTGGGTGAAAAGTAGGACTAGATAACCTCCAGGAGTTTCTTAGAACCAGTGTTTCACTGGTTCTCTCTTTTACTTTCTATCCCTTTTTGGCTTGCTTCTCCTAGCACGTGTGCATCTGCCTGCTCTCATAAAGCAACTGTAACTTGTCTCATGCAGAGACATCTCTGATTGTTTTCAGCCTGTTACTTGAATGAAGTCCCCCCCCTATCTCCAATAATTTGTGTCTCCTGGCCAACAAATACTGAATTTGAGAGAGAAAGGTCTCAGAGGTACTAAGTTCCTACAACTTTCACAAAAAAGCATAGTGATCATATGGGAAGGAGACTGGACAACATCTGATGAAAACAGTATTGCAGTGTGTGCTGTGTGTGATAAGCACTACAATGCAAACAGACAGGAAGTTAGGCACCCTTACTTTCCTGATCACACAGCTGTTGTATAGTGGGCACCTAATCTGGAATTCTAGCTCAGTGGAAAATCACCCAAGTTGGATTTTTTCAAACCTGACTTTCCTCAAGTTAAGCATGTAAGTGAGAGGCCTGGGTTTCAAAGCAACTGCAGCTATCGCTGCCTTTTTCAGAAAGACTGAGGCTGCTAAAATTGGTTTTAGATCTCTTAACTTCAGGAGTGTACTTTAGAGCTAATAAATAAAATATATCTTCTGTACTGTGGTGAACTACATGTACAATTTTGAAATTTGGCGAAGATGGAATTTCGAGCTTCAGACGTTACTTTAACTTCCTAATCCTCTGGCTTAGTTGCACTGTTGACAGATTTTCATTTTAGTGATCAGCCCATTTGTGTTCCCTCAAGCTCATTTTTTCAGTAAAAATCGCACTGAAGTCAGAAAATTCTCTGATCACACAAACGAGGGTAGAAGTGATAAAAATGAAGCACCAATCTGTTTTGGTGCCAGACCTGTACTGCATTGCTATCAGGTGACCAGTTAGCTGTGCAGAAATCCTGCCTCCGTACTGTTTTAAAAGGTTATGTCCAGAGGCTTAGAAATGGAGTGAGCAACAGAAGATTAGTGAAGTGACGTCTGGTTTCATTGCTGCCTGATATGTACCTCTTACAACAGTTCCTGCAAGCTGCTGCCGAGCCCTCCTACGTGGGGATGATTGCACCAAGAAAATACACAGCCCGTGCTCTTCCTTCAGGTAGAAACTTGGCAGGAAAGAACAGGCATTAGCTGAAAAGATATCTAGGGTTATTTCAATAACTGCTGTTTCTAATACAAGGTTTTCTGCAACTAAAACAGTCAAAGCTGAGCCTTGCTTTCTGTGTATTCCAGTTGGAATGAGTACTTGGTGATGAAAGAATAAATAGATTTACTCTGTGCTCACCACATAGTTACGACCCTTGTGTGCTAAGGTTTAGGATGAATACCTGAAAAGGGTTACTACTTTAAGAGGAAGGCAGGGAGAGGGAGGCAGTCTGTTTTGGAAGAGAGATTGATTGTGACCTGGTCAATGAAAAAATCTGCAGTGCACCAATCTTTACATATTCAGTACAGATTTATTTAGGAAAGATGCAGAAATTTGAAATAATGGACTTCCTGTAACTTTTAACAAAACTGTGTGCTGAAAAGAGGGTTGTCCCTTCACTTTCCGCCACCTGACTTTGCTTACAAAGAATATCTGTTAGAAAGTGAGGATGAAAAAATGCAGTTTACAGCTCCCTGTATCTCAGCTGTAGGGATTTATGATGTGTCTTGATGAAATAATTTTCCCCATAGCACTGTCTGCTTTTTCACCGTGTTGCTATCTGCAAAATATCCATCTGCTGTCAACTATTATGCATGGCAGTGATGCAAAATAGGGCTTTGGGTTTAGCCCTCAAATTGAGGGGTGTGTTATATAGCAGTATCTCTGGCAGGAAGATGGATTCAGATGTGCTGACTTTACTTGTTTGCAGCTTTTTGGGTTTGCCCGATTTGGGCTTGCACGAGCGTGTTTGTATATACATGCACAAAGATACATGTGAGAGATTCACATCCTTTATGCAGACTCAAGAGTCTGAAGGATCAGATGCATTACTGTCCGTTGCCTTTTTCATTTGTTAGTAACCCTCCGTGAGTGGTTTGAGAATTTATTTTTTTTTTCTTTTTGACCTCTAAAGTGCTTTGTACCAAAAATCTAAATTGAAAGGCCCCCAACAGCTGAAAGGTGATACTCCAATGAGATCAGTGCAGAAAGCACCGTCCTGCGCTTGTGTGGTTTGACGCTGCTCGGCGGTGGCCAAAGACGTGGCCGCGTTTCCGTAGGCTGGAGGTGCGTGCTGCGCTCTTCTACACCGCACTTCAGGCCTGACCTGATGGTGCTGCTGGAGCCCGTGCATGGGAGCCTTTTCTGGGCTGAGATCTGAAGCCTTTGGCTCACCTAGTAGCACAAACAAGGGTTTGCTAAAGGCTTTATGCTTTGCATGCTTCACTGTCTAGTGCATTGGGTCGTGATCTCCTGGTGCAGTGACTGTTGGGTATGATTAGTAGGCATTGTAGCTATGCTGAGGTCAATTGAAATTCTAAAACTTTAACGGTCTTTAGATGTCATTGTTTACCCATCATGTTCTATTCCAAAACGCAAATACATGCAAACTGTGAGTTGCATTTTTAAAAATCTCCTGTGAAATACAGCTGGGTTTGGGCACCGTTAAAGAACCAGCGGGCTACACAGGGAAACACCTACTGTGTGAAAAGTGTCCTGCTATCTTCTGCATCCACAAAAGAGGTTAGGAAACTTTGAGAAAAGCCCTGCAGTAATCTGAAATTTGGACTATGTACAGTGCAATTTGCTTGCCTTGGAAGGATGAAGAATTCAGACAACTCTGCTTGAAATTAAAACTACTCCAGGGAAGCTAGATGTAACAAACAGGACGGCTGGATCTCAGTGACATTCCCCCTGGGCAATTGGAGTTATTTGTATACAGAAAATTGCCAAGCTGCTATCTCTTTCTTCTTCTATAACGCGAGAGAAGCCAAAGGATTTTGTTTTGTTCTGAATGCTGCTGAAACTTTATTCCCTTGGACACAGATCATCTGCGCTGAAAGCCAAGTTTCGTCATGAAGCAAATTTTATCCATTTAGATCTTAAAACCTCTTTTTAGAGCAGAGATTAACAGGGGTATGAACACATAATCTTAACTTTCTAGTATTGACACGTAATCCATTAGGGGTTTTTTTTTTTCCCCCTTGGAAATGTATTATTACATCCCTGCCCACTACTTCCAGCACACACAAAAAAATCGCTTTAGAGATTTTAAAATTTTGTTATGAGAGCATAAAGAGCACTTTATAAGTAGAGCATGTTGTGCAACGTGGTAACTGCTAAGAACTGGTAGCTCTCAGACCATCTGGGGCAGATTTGTTGACTTGAGTTCTAACCAAACCTCAGTTTGTTATGAAGGAAGCTATCATTTTCCTTAGTTTTCTCAACAACAACAATAGAAAGTTATTTATGAAATTCTTTAGCAAAATCTACCTTAAATCATGCATGAACTTACTGTGGATTGCTAAATTTTGTAAGTGCTCTTTTACAGTTGTTTGATCTTGTGGCAAAAAGTAATTACACTTCACCCAACCATGTATACTTACTTGCCTTTTTTCCTTCAGTAACAACCAGCTTAACACTTAATGGAAAATTAACCTTCTTTCCTACAGCCTGAATTTCCTTAAGTCTTGTCTAGAGTTAATTTGAACCGCTGAATTAAATTTAAATAGGTCAATGTTATTAAATCTGGTTCAGACTTTGGTATTAGTTACAGAATTGGTTGCTGATCAGTTTATTGCTTTAACATAAATTGATACTCGACAATGCAAATATTTATCGAATTGGATTAAGTACATCTAGTTTGAAAGTTTGTATGAAATTAAATATACAAAGTTCTCTCCACTGTACAGGGGTGTGCACACTCCCACCTTCCTGCTTCACCACCCTCTTTGGTGCAGGTTCTATCACATGCCTGCCAGGTGAATCGATTCGACTTCACACAGTGAAATCGTGTTCACCTAAGTGTTGTGTTGATGGGTTATCTTTGAATATGATCTGGTACATGTTCCAAATAACCCTGCAGCCATGTGGTGGCTCCAACACAAAGAAGGTGGTGGGAGCCTGTTGCTTAAGGACAGTAGGAGAGCCAAATTGTTTCCACTTCTGTGCTCACCCCTAGTAGCAGCCTGGAGTTATAGTGGCTTGGGTGTAATATGAAGCTGCTGTTAGCTTTGATCTAGCCAGTGCACTTACACTAACAGCGGAGCCAAGGCAGCAGAGATTTGGACAAGGGCTGTGCAAGATTTTCAGAAGAGCTTGTGTAACTTCTGTCCCTGCTGAAGTCTGTGCTCTCACGTTCTTAAAGCTACTGTTACTTGAACTACTTCTGGTATGTCTTCGTGCATTGCAGTTAGGGCTCACAGTTGCAGCATAGCCATGCCTTGCTTTTGAAAACTATTTCATTAGGGTTGCACATTTTTCTGTCCCAGGCACAGCCTCAAGTTCTTTATCTCATGCTAGCTATGCATACATTGTGTTGCAAGTTCATCCACTTCTGTAGCATTCATGTGTTTCTGTAATTTTTTTTATAGACCAGACTTCAAAACCAGAAAAATACAAACACAATATTTGATGGACGAGCCTGTACAAAGAGTGAGAAAAACATGGAGTCCTTCTGGAGGACCATTCAAATCATGCTTCCAGGAACTTTAAAGAAATAGATTTATTTTAAATAGGTGTACCATGCTAAGTAGTAAAACCATCACTTTTTTATTTTAATGAAGCTTGGGACTGTCACTTCTGCTTTTTTTTTTTTTTCTCCCCTTGGTTTTGTGTTGTTTCTAGGAGGTTTGAGCCAGTCTTCTGTCATACCTCTCCCTTCCTCAGCGTGCTTTCTCCATGTCATGGTTTGTTGAATGTTCTCATAATAAGCAAATATGGACAAGCAGGGTTGGCTGGTATTGTACTATAATAATCGGTGAGCTGCCCTGTATCTTATCTCTAGAGTGCTGAAAACCTGTGAATCCTTGTATTTTTGTTTTGGCATTATGGATTGTTGTGGCCTTTGGCAGGTTTCCATCTGTGTGTCTGAGCTGCCCATGCTGAAATGTCTCTGAAGATACTCAGTGAAAGGCTCTTGGATGTCTACATATAAAGTGCTGAAGAACTTTTTGTCATTGCTGCCCTAGAATCCAAAGTTGTGGGGGATTTTCTTCCTTTTAGTCAGTTCTGGTTGAGGATGGCAGAACTTGCTAAGAAAGCTATAATGGGGCGAGAAATACGTTGTCAGTTACATATCAGGTTTTTTCATGCAAGACCTCAGGAGATTTGTTTTTCATCAGGCAGTAATATTCTTACATCTTCAAAATAGTTTATGAACGTGAGCTAATTAATCTCCACAATACCTCTGGGAAGTAGACAAGTAGAATTTTTTAAAAATAAAAGAAGCGAAGTTTTCAGTATTTCCTGTGCCACCTTGTGATATTTACGCTTCACTGGGGCAGTGACACACCTCCTGTGGGTGAGCTGCTTTTTATCGAGGCATAAATAGAAAGGTTCATAATATATGAGGTGGCTTAGGTATTAAATTAGACTTATTCAAGCACATACTGAATATTTTGCTAACCTGCTACCCCTTTTGTAAGTGATCACTCTTTCATAGCACAAGGGGAGGAAAGAATTATAACTGTGATTTTTATCTGCAAAACAGACAAAAATGTTTCAGCAGCACAGCAGAGAGATAATTTACTTAAAAGAAAAATAATAAAGCCACAGAGGAAAAGCAGGCTGTTGAACTCCGCTGGAGTTCATCAGAAACTCTTCTAACAGGCACCTCTGTGTCGCAAGCAAATCCCCGATTCCCAAAGGGAGCCTTGGAGATGGAGAGTACTATAGGTTCTAGCAGTGATTAGTGTCCATTAAGATTCAACTCAGTGTCCAGTAAAGTGCTTTTGGCTACAAGCTAATAATTCTTGATGCATATTTGAGACTGCTCTATCTTGTGCATTATCCAGTGAAAAAATGAAGGGTTTCTCTGCTTTTTTTTTTTTTTTTTTTTCATCTCAGATGGAACTGCAAATATTTCCTTGACTAGCAACCTTTTCTTCAGCGAGTTGGATGTAGTTTAGGTGAGAATCTGACCATCAAAAACTCTGGTCATCTGAGTTGCTCCTCACAGATGGTCTTTTCTTGCTGTTACGTGGCATGTATGGGCTAAAACGGTAGCAGAAAAGCCTAGAGCAGTGGTCAACCAACCCAAAGATACCAGTGTTGTACAAATAACGAGTGCTTTGCTTTTGCAGTCATCTTCGTTGCCCTTTGGCTGCAGGGGGTGTTGGGGATTGCTGGGCTAAAGGCTGGGAAACCCTAATGGAGCCTCCAGAGACCGGTCACGTTTGATCGTTGTTGGATTAGTGCTCTGGTCTTGCCTTGACAGGGAGGGTAAGGTGTTAACCATTCCACTCCGGAGCAAACAGGAAGGATTTAAGGAATGGTTTTTGTTTGGTTTCAGAGACTCAGAATTTTGGAAGAGATGTTTTGTTCCTGCTCCTGGTAAAGCATGTGGTGGTGGGTTGACTGTGGCCAGCTGCTGGCTGCCCACCCAGCTGCCCTCACCCCCCTCCTCAACAGGACGGGGGCAGAAAATAAAATGAATAAGCTTGTGAGTCGAGACGACAACAGGGAAACCACTTACCAATCACCATCGCACGCAAACAAGGCTTGACTTGGGGAAAACTAATTTAATTTATTGCCAATTCAAATAAGCGTGGAGGAGCAAAACTTAAAACACCACCTTCCTCCACTCCTTTTTCCAACTTCATGCCTTCATTCCCGACCCCTTGACCGCCCCGTGCCAGGGTCTGTTGGCACCAGCTAGAACCAGCGTGGGGAGCCACAACCTCTGCTCACAGAAAGCTTCTGGAAGCCCCCTGCATGGGTACCTTGGAGGCATATTACAATAATATAAATTTATTCAGATTATCAGTGCTCTAAGGTGTTAGAAAACCTAATGATATTTCTTAGTTTTTAAATTGATTTCAGAGTCCTTTGCATCAGACTTAAGTATGGAAACGTTGCTGAATACAGTCAACTGGTTTTCTAGATAAATTAATCTGGAATATGCTGGATATATAAAGAGAATATTTATTAAAACATTTTTCTAGTCGCTTCTCTCCCTGCATATTTGCCATTTTAAAAATCTTCTGCTAGCTGAGTGTTCCCATACATATTTCTAATTTTAAGTGGTTCAGATAGATCACAGGAAGATAGACATGAAGTTGACATCTTGCCTTTAATTGTAAATGATTTATACTAAAAGAAATGGATTTAGATTTAAAATTTAGATTTTTTTTCTTTTTTTAAAAAAAAAAAAGGTCCAACTCAGTTATTTTCTTTTTATCTATTCTGCTCCAGTGCTTCTGCTCTGCTAATAGGTTTCTTCAGCAGCCACCTCCAGAGTCAGAAGCTGTAAATGTGCCTGGTCTGAGCAGAGGCAGTGGAGCTGGCCAGGAATTAGTTAATTCACTGCACTGACATTTTTTTTTGAGATACTGGGAGGCAACCTCCTGTTCTTCCAATTCAACGGGCCTTTTTTAATGAGAAGTAGAACCTTACATTTGTCAGAGGATTGGTTATTTGAACAAAAGTCACATGGTAATATTATCAGGGTTTTTTTTTTTTATATAATCTTTATTCAGTGTCACAGTCTTTTGCAAACAACTTTGATTTCTAGACTGCACAAATTGCATTTCAAATTCCTGAAACTGGGTAGATTTCTAGAATACTTCAGAGTACTAGTATGATTTGCCTTTTTTTCCCCCCTGATTCTTTTTTTTTTTTTTAATATTTTCCTAATTCACTGTCTCTTCCTAAGTCATCAGTAGGTGTATTTGCTTGAGTTGGACAACTCCTTCAGCATTTCGGAAATCTTATTTTGATGTCGGTACAGCAAGTTTTAGGGTTGACAGAAGTAGATATCAGGACTGAACCTTCCCAAGTCACTAAAAATGGCTTCTTTGGAAGAAACAGGCAGATTATGGCCTTATTTCAGAGCTGGATTTTAACACTTCATAGCCAAAGTTCTAACACTTCTGTTTGAACCTGCTTTAAAAACAGAGGATTCCTAAATGACGTGGAATGAAAAAGCAAAACGTGGAAACAAAAATCAGAAATGTAATCAGACAAACTTTAAAAAAAAAAGGGGGAGGGGGGCAACACAAGGAAGAAAGCCTGGATTTCCCCATAAAAGCATTAGAACTCTTTGAAGAGATGTACAGACTAACTTCAATGTCCCAGTCCATACTTTTTCCATCTTTTCTATCATGCCCTGTGGTGTACGTGAATTGTCTGATGTTGCTCCACCCTCCAGAGAGATGCTTTTCTGTGGCGCTGTAAATGTAGTTGGTACAGTGCTCTGGAATGAAGTGTTCTATATAATTACCATAGTATTTGTTGTTTTTGTGGAGCAAGGGTGGTGAGAGAGAGGAGATTGCAATTGCTTATAAACTGTTACTGCCTTTTTGCAGAGTCTGGCTCAACTGAGATCATGAGACCGTTTTGCCCTACCGTTTCCGGTAATTAGGCATTTCTAAGTAGCAGGTCAAACCAATTTGTCTTTTAGAGGGACTGTTTGTTTTGTAATACTGCTATTAGTGACAGGTTTTTTGGGGGGTGTCTGTTTTTTGAGCTGTTGTTCTGTTCCAGCGCTGATCTTGGGGTGAGATCCCTGGGTGTAGTTTAGTGATTGGCTTTAGAGGGCAAGGGAGCAATTATAATTTTCTATTATTTATTTTGCAGTCGGTATTGTTTAAGCACACATTCAACAAGTTTCTTTCCCAAGGGCTACGCTGTGCTTTTCACACAGATCTCTCACGTGAGCCTTGGCAGGGGGTAGGGTGACCAAAGCTACTGTTTCATCCAGGGGAAACCCTGTGAGGGTGTGGGATGTTGTTGCCTAAGAGAGCGTGCAGAAGCTCATTTTAAGTAATCCAGCAAGAAAAAAGGAGATGGATAGCACTAGTGGAAAAAAGGGCTGAATCAGAGGAAAATATTGTGCTACTCTAGTTTTGCCGCTTGTTTGTAAAATAGATATATTCAAATCTCACCCCCCCCCCCCCCCAAAAAAAAACCTGCAAAATAGTAGGAGCAAGCGTGCAGCCTCTTCGCCCTTCGTGAGCAATTTTAGCCTGTTTAGCAACAGGCTGAACAACTTTGCATTCCTCCTGTATGTGTGCTTGTCTGCTCTGGTCCCTGACTGGCAGGTGGGATCTGCTGGGAATCAAACCGTGGACTTTTAAACTGATCCAACTTGACATGCTATTCTCAGCAGGGGCATTATAATGTGTAAGGGACATTATGATGGCAGCAGTGACTAAACTGTGTAGGTTTTTGCTTCTATGCCTTAAAGAGCAGCTTTTTTATATTTTAGAGGAATGCTGTACGTGAAAGTTCAGTTCTCAGCACTTGTAAAATAAAAGAGAACAGAGCTCAGGGAAAGGCCTGTGGTATCAGCCATCAGCATTTCACTTTCAAAGCCATAGATCTTAGACTGAATTGGGGGGGGGGGGGGGGAGGCAGTGCAGGAATATAGGGGGGGGGGGGGGGGGGAAGTTCCTTGTGTAAGTGACTCCCCAGGGCTTTTTTGGTACTGTGTATTTCCAAGGCTGTAGAAACATCTGAAGTGGGGTAACATCTTCAGATAAAGTGCAGTTTTGTCAGACACATTCAGACATTTTTCCTTGTTCAACTGACAAAACTATGCTGTCATCTTGGCTGGCTTCTTGTAGTCTGAACGGTGTATGTAGTGATATCAGTCTCTTAAAAGTTTTCCTGTAGCTGATTTTAGACTTGAGCTGCTTGAAATGCCCCAATTTTCTCAGCATTGGATGTGTTTTTGCTGAAGAGGAGCCTCCTCCTGCCCACACCCCCTCCCACCCCACCCTGAGAGCTTGGGCTGTCTCTCAGCTCCCCCACCCTCCCTTAGGACAGGAAAAATGAAGTGTCTACCCATCCCGAGTAGATTATGTCGCTGTTTGCGGGGAGGACAGCGTGCATCCCATACGCTGAGAGGGAAGGCGAGCGACCAAAGGGCGGTTATTGTTCAACTCGAGCCAAGGAGCTGAATAGAGAGGCTTGCGCTTGACGGGCTTTGGCTCTGGCTTTTCTGCATTCCAAACCCTCTGAGGCAGAGAAAACAGCGCGCGGGAGAGGAGCGTGCAGAGGCTACGCTGACTTTCTGGTTGGCATGGTGGCAGGATCATGGTAGAGGTATTAGGATTACCACAGAATGCAGTTCACAGGTGAGATCCCTCCTGACACGGTCCGTGCAAGCAGGGGACTGTATTGCTGCAGTATTTCCAGTGAGATGGGATTGGGTAGGAGGCATACAGGTATTCTGCTGGAAATTTAAAGTGACTAGACTTAAAGCAACTAGAAGCTTTCAGGGTTGGTTTTTTTTTTTTCCATGTTGCATGCATATATCAACTCTTTTCTTCATTATTTCAGTTTCATACACAGATTTTTAAAGAGATATTTACATGGATTTAATATGATGAATGGAAAAATAGATTATTGGTACTTTTCTGCTCACTAGTACAGAAATTACATGTTAGTATTCAAATACCATATAGATGTGAAGATGAGAAACATGTTTTTGTAGTGGCTTTCAAAGTTAAAAATCTAGTTTATTGCTGTTAAATCATTAGGTTTACTTTTCTCCTCCCTGACAGCCTTTACTTACCTAAGTCAGTACATTTTTCATATAAAAATTTGATTTCTGAATAAGGCCAGACATCATTCTTCAAGGACACAGTGTGGGAATATTTTTCAGTGTTTACTTGTGGCTGGCATTGCGTGATGTTTTCAGCATATGATATTGCCAACCTTGCTTCCTGTCCTCCAGCAAGTGATGATAAATCAAAGCAGTTCAGGGAATCCTACAGGTTGCTCATAAAAACAAGAGGATTTGTTTTCTTTTCAATATAAAGGCACTGCCTTAATAATGCTGCTTGCTTTTCCAGCAGCTTTTGTCTTAAAATGTATTGTTAAGTGACAGCAAGCTGGAAAGCATTTAAATTTCATGCCTTTTGATACAGTTAAACATTTTTCAGTAGCTACAAAAGCAATGAATGCTGTCTAAGGAAACCAGGAATGGAATCTCCTGAGTTAAATTTTTCTACCTTGGAAACATCCTTTAATAAGTACTGATTATGAAGTCGTCTTAGTCATTTTCCTCCTCATCTGTAGACCAGGGAGAATACTAATTTGCTAACTTGGAGAGACTGTTTTTGTCAGCCTGAACCAATGAGGTTGTTCTGCAGCTGGTTTTGAATTACATGATCAGAAAATGAAAACCTTCTGCCTTAGATTTTTTTTTTTTTTTTTTTTTTTGGACAAACATGTTTCTTTCAAAAACAAGCAAACTTTTGGCAAATTAAGCAGAAAAGCTCAAGGCAACACAATCCTGGTCCCTTCCAAGTTTCATTTAGGTGATTTTGGGGTGGTTACCAGGAGGTACCCTTTAGAATTTCCTCTCTCTTTCTGGGGCTCTTTCATACGATTAACATGTTAATAGGGTAGTGAATTAAAAATACAATACTGGGGAGTTCTGGAAGGCAAACGTGAGCAGCAACTTACATTCCTGCAAATTCTTCATGTTGTGCCTAGCTTTATCTGATACTCTGTGGGTGCTCTCGCTCTTTCTCCCTCTACAGCCTGTGGGGAGGGGAAAACGGTGTAATTGTAACGAATACTTGAGGTGACTTCTGTCAGAAAGATCTGTCATGGCTCTTTAAAGCTCATGGGAACAGATCAGCTTCAGTTGTATATAAGCAGGAGAAAGGGGCATTCTGGTATTCTGAGGCTTGACCTGCTCCTTGCCATTTTCTGGTATCTGGGAGTAAGTATTGCACCAGCTATGTAATATTGGAAGTCAAAGAATTCTGTGATGCAGCAAAATACAGGCTATGGATGGCATTTGTAAATGGCTCGTTGGCATCAAGAGACGGATTCATTTTCCAGCCTGTAGAGGTACGTACCTTTTCAAAGCTTTAATTCTCCACAAAGGGAATACTTCCTTTTATCTAGATTTCTTGGCTAATTGGCATCAGACAGCGCAAATGTTTTTTAGGAGAGCTAATAATGGTGGGATTTGAAACTGGGCCAATGGCAGAAGGGAGACCTAATGATCCCCTTCCATTTAATTTTCTACCTGTATGGGTGACTGCTTCTAGTAAGGGAGAGGGAAATCTGCACAAGAAGTCAGCAAGCAAATGATGCAACTACAGTCAGTGCTTACAGTTTCAACAGTATCATCTCCGCATGTTAAATGGTTAACAGACTTCGCCTATATATGTTATGGATTTAATGGGGAAACTGCTAGAATTGTCGTGGTAAACATAACTGCAAAAATTGGCTCGCAGAGTTGTGTAATAGCTGGTTATCTGAGCAGATGATGGCAGCCACGAATAGCTATGGTGAGTCTGTATAGAGTTTCTGAGAACAGTGCTGCTCCTTAGTCAGGCAGTGGATCTGCTGTGATGACACACAACGTTGCATTTTTTTCTTCTCGTGCACCTGCAGCGTGCTCGGCAGGGTCTTTAGGAGGGCAATGTTGTGACGTGGATGCCTGCCAGAGAAGTGAAACAGCTCCGCTGACGCGTTTGCTTAAAGTAGGCCTCTGGGCAACCTTCAAAAGTGGCGCCAACCACAAGCATTCAAAAATGCAAGTCTGGCTTAGAAAAGAGGAGATTGAAAATATATTAATTTTTTTTTGCATTCATTTTCCTGCTTGTTTTGATCCTTTTTGGAGTAGGCTTCAGACAGATTTTCAAGCTCAGTCACACAAACCGTGAAGACCAGGTCCTTTTTCTAGAAGAAAGGCTGTAATTGTCTCCATGTTTGTTTGATTCCAGGGGTAATGGCTACAGAAAAAGTGACAAATATACAAAATACGGCGTGATTCTAATGCCAGCTTTCATGGCATTCATGCTCTTAAAGCCCTGTCCTGATACGTCACTCGAAAATGTCAGTTATATTCTCCAGGGGGACTCTTGCCAGAGTGTCTGAGAAGAATCTAAGATACTGTGTCAGTCAGAAATTAAACCCATGTCCACAAGATGGAGGACTTGGTATGTCCTTGTAAAAATTCCCTAAACTATACAGTCTCTTACCTTGCTGTGTTTACTTGCTTCACCACTTAAATTTGGTCCCTAATTTGGAAACAGATTAAAAACCCCTCCATGTACTGCCTTTCTTGTACTGATCTCTAGTGTTTGGAAAGGCCTTGGGCTTTGGCAGTTGCCTTATTTTGATACTTACATAGAGATTAACATAGTATTCCTATAAACACAGGTGGAACTGAGTAGTAAGAGGGAGGGAGACCACATGATTCATAGGCAGGGGTAGGAAATCATATTGCTGGTCATAAACACTCGTTCTCCAGAATGTTCCTGGTTTTCTGCTGCATACCTGGTAAGTGCAAACTGCATGCTTTCGGGCTATTAGGCACTAAGAGTTTTTTGTTAGTGGTTTTCTGTCCTGTTATCTGGTGTTAGAAGTGCAGGTTATGGTAAATTAGTCTCTTTTTTTTTTTTTTTTTGGTTTGTGCCAATCAAGGAGAGTTCAACTCCCACCTGATAATGTTGGCAAGGCTGCGGTTTCTTGACATATAAAGGGAGCAAGCAGTGACCTCAGGGTGGAGTAAAGCTCACTATTGGCACAGCACTCTCAACCCTGCTCTGCAAGAATCACTGGTATTTAGTTTGTGCTGGAAACAAGCAAGTTGAACTCGTTGTGGGAGTGCTACATACAGTTGTTACCTTGTACAAAACCTTGTAGGAAGAGGGTAAATAATGCTTAAGTTGATGGGATGGTGTGGCAATCCCTACATGATCTGACCAGAAGCTTATCTCGTTGCATGGTCAGTAGAGTATCATAACTGATCATGTTGAATCGCTTCCCAAAATACTCTGAAGGCGTCTGTGTGGGTTTTACGTGTTCCGATGGCACCAGAACGTTGCAGACAGGATGATAAGACGTTTAGTTCTCTCTCATCTGAAACTGTTTTTCTCAAAATTGTAGTTCTCTACTATCTATGTGATCATGTCTAGTCACAGAAGGCAAAAAAAAATCCTGAACTAACCACCGCCCAAACCCCAGCCCTCACTAAGTTGTTCTTTGGTTTGTTTGCTTGTTGGAGATGTCATCCCGATAGCTTAGTCTAAATAAGAAAAGTCGTTCCTGGCTGTTTCCCTGCTCCGGCTGAGAGTATATGCCCAAGGAAAAATAGTAGGTTGGAACATAATAGTAGAGACCAACATGAACGATGGTACTATTCCAACAAAACTGCCTTAATCAATTATTTTCACTTGCATTTTTTTCTGAATTTGGGCAAAATTCAGCACGTGTGAAGACATGAGTTGTGCAGACTATGTGGCCTGCAGGGTGAGCAAGAAAAACTGTTTTCCTTTTCCATGCCTGACTGCAGCATTCATAGGGAAGTGCTTTGCTGTCCCAGTAGCAATTTGGAGGACAGCTCAGTGCCAGGTGTCCCCTTTTCCCAAAAACCTGCCTGCTTGGTTTCTCTTTCTGACAATTCATAGCATGTCAGCATCTTGAAGTGCAAAGGATCGAGCAGTTGAGTCCTCGAGGACAGTCGAGCCCGTCGGATTGCCGACCCTCTGTACTGTACCTGTCCCTATCAGTTACGCTACAAGCACGGAGAATAATTATTTAAAAGATACTTTTTCCATGGTGTTCCAATATCATTTCTGATAAATCCATCATATGTTAAGTAAGTGCCTCTCCTTCTCTGTCTTTCTAATAAAGCTACTTTATAATGATTTAGAACAGATAAAATCTGAAGGGCCTTTAAGATTGTCTGTAAAATAGCAGTAGTGCTGCACCTAAACTGCTGGAGCAAGACTTGTACCTTTAGAGACAGGGCAGGGAGGAGCCGGTGCTTGAGCTTACTGCCTGCCTGCAGTGTGGTTTCTGGGCAGTTACTTTTTTCTTCTTAATACCTGGGAGAACTGGAAGTATGCTTGGAAAGGTTGATTTTTCTAGTACGACTACTAGGTAATCCAGGCCTGGGGGATAGAAGGAAGGAAGCTGTGCTCCTTTTCTGGTCAGCAAATATTTGTGTTTGGTTTTTGCTATTTTCCTTCCCATAGCTCTACACTATTTTCCTTCCAGTAGCTCTACAAAAACAGTGTTCATTCTTGTTAACTTTTGTCTTAGTCACGTTTAAGCTGTACGTACGTTTGAAGTTTACATTTCTTGGAAATTCTTGTTCAGACAAACAGTGTGATGCTGGTATCACTTGACACACTGGTGATTTCAGTCCTCACAGTATCTAGGTTCAAAAAATCACTCCCTATTCTTCTTTCATACTACTTTAAAAGATGGAAGAGCTCTTGGATTTCTGGGCTGGATCTTCAGACGTGTGAAGCAGGTCATACAACTGGGCTTAGTGGGCGGGGGATCAGACCCTGAACATTGATTTTTCTTTATTTTTTTAATTTTTTTTTTCATGTTGTTTGTGCATTCTTGAAGGTTTGGCACCTTTTGGGGCTTCTTAACTTTTCTTTCAGTTTTAGCATTAAAGTAACATTTCTAATGCTAAATAACTATAGAACTAACACAACATTTCTAGCAAAGATGCTAGCTCAGAAATCCTTGGTTAAATTGAAGTGCTTGAGACTCGATTCATGCCAAGCTGTCACTTTTACAGTGTTACTGAGCAAGGGCTTCCATATCAGTCTTTATGCTCGGTACATCTGGTAAAGTGTGGGTTTGTTTTGTTTTTATAGCTCCATCTTTTCAGGACATTTTCAGTCTGCTCTTTGTTTTGAACACCCAATGTTTTTGGTCAGAGGGAAAGAATATAGAAGGTATTCTTCATGAACACATTATTGGGAAAAAAGTCATCATGTGAATACCAGCATCAGAAATTAAGTAGTCTTTACACACTGCTTGTTAAATATATAGTTGGATGTATTCATACTTCAATACAAGATGACTGTTTACATGAGGCATATGGCTCACAGTTTGGAAAGGCACACCAGAGTGTATGACTCTGTAAATAATGTCTTGGCCCTAATTTGGAATTAAATTAGCTTAATGTTTTTAGAGTAGTCATTAATAGATACTTAAAAACTACCATACTGCTAGCAGCATAACTCTGCTGAATCCCTTGGCTGTGCTGAGGATACCTGTAAGTTGGTTTGAGTGCACAAATGTAATTAAATTGGTGTGGAAATGGGGAAAAAAAAAACCATGGTTGCTTCCTCAGTGAAGTTCTGAAAATCCAGCAGTTCTCCCCGGCAGAAATATTTGTGTCAGAGCTCTTAATGCTTCTAGTTAGGTCACTGTTTTGTAATGTTGGTGAAGTCTTTTTTTCCATGGGAAAGTGGACAACAATAACAGGATGGTTTGACCTCTAGTAGTAAAACCTTCCCACTGCTAGTCCTTCTGATTTTTGAAACTGACTGACTTAGGGGTAACATGCCCAAGAACCAAAATCACAGTAATTTTTTGAAAATGTTTTAAGACTGCGTCTTTCTTGCTGTACATGAGCAGCATGGTGGTTCCTTCTGTGCTTACCTTCTCTGTCTCTAGATAGAGCCAAGTTTCTCTCCTTACATAATGCTGGACATTCTCTATGGTGTGGGTGCAGGTACATGTCTCACTCTGTTGATCTTCAACTGATGGTTTGAGTCCCAGTCTTCCTGCTCTCCTCAAGCATCTCTTTATTAATACATCCTGGAGGAAAAAAAGTATAGAGGTGTATAGTCTTAGACTCAGCAAAACTTAATTTTGTGGGCAGGTGCAGTCAGCAGCATGAAGGATTCATCTCCAGCCCCTACAGCGTTACAGTCTTGCATCAGTTTTGCCAGGAAAACACAATACTGGGATCTAGAGAGAGAACTGGGGCAGACATCCTTCTGAAAAAGAGCCACCTTGTTTATGTTGTGTTAGAGTGTTCAGGAGGGAAATACGGAAAAATTGAAGACATGTCTTAACAGTAGTTTAAAATTCAGTTTCTTAGCAAGTGGCTTCATAGGCTTCTGGCAGCTTTTTTAACCCGAAAAGCGTGTCTGTAATTCTAAGATATTATGTATACTCAAAATAGTTCATATGCATCAAGGAAACACAGTGTAACGGGAGGTCTCCACATATACCTTGCTATTATGGAAAAGATTTTGAAGCATTGGTTAGCTTCACATAAGGCAGTTAAATGTATCTTTATATTTCAAGGGAAGTGTAAGCCAACTTCTGTGCTGGGAAGTGTGGTTCTTTGTGTCCAAGTAAACTGACTTAAGTGAACTTTGTCTGAGAGGCCCATGACTAGACTTGCGTATTTAGCCATTTTTGAAGTGTTTGTGGTAGAGACTTGCTGCTCAATTTTCGTAAAGGTGAATTATGAATAAGCCAGCAAGAAACCAGATGATTTTGCTAGGGAGGCTCAGTGGACACGGAAGAGCTTTATAAAGGCTCGCCCCTTTGGGTTAAGTTTAAATTTTCATTCCAGTTGCTGACCTATTTGTCTCCAATGCCCTGTCAAAACTAAGTGTGGAAATAACTTCCTGACATTATTTAAAATGTCACTTGTACAAGGGAGCTCTTGCCTGCATCATTATATACTAGAGAACTTCAAGGTTTGTTGTTTTTCTCACCTTCATTTTGAGCCTTTCTGTCCCTATTTATCTTTACAGGCTGTCAGCAGGTGCAGCTTTTGCTGCCCCTGGATTCTTCTACTGCTCCAGCAATTGTTATTTAGGAAATTCTTTGCTCTGCCTCCCTCCTGAGTCACCACTAGGTTAATGTTTCTGATCTCACCTGGGTCTGGAAAGCTAGTGGTGTTCACTCTGGAAAGTGAGGGGAGCTACTACCTTGGTAAAAGATAATATTGCATCAGTGCTGTGGCATGTAGAGGCTGTCATCTTCAGCTGGATGAGAGCTGTTGAGAGTGAGTGCTAAAGATCACTGACTGTGCTAAAATCACTTCATTAAGCAATCTGAAAGGATAAAATACTAGGCGATAATGTGTATGTGTGGGCTGGTACTTCATCAGCCTGGTTTCACTTTCCACAACGGAATGGACTGGCTTAAAGAGAGACCTGAGCGTCCATCATTTTTTTTTTTTTTTCCTGATAAAAAGGGCTTTCTGTGTACTTTGCTATGCTCCAGCAGGCCTATCCACGCCTTCTCATGTCTGATATAAAACTGCTGTTGATTTATATTGCAACAGAACAATTCTGTTCTGCTGCTCATAGCTTGTTTATAGCTTTGTGTCATGGTATTACACACTGGTTTTGCTTATGTAGCTTAAGCCAAAAAATTATCCATGTCACAAAATAACTGAATCGTTCTGCCATGATTCCATAATACACAATGAGTGACTTGGCCTTGTCCATCTGGATGCTCTTGAACTAGATTATAGCATGGTTAGAAGGCTGTTGTATTGTAATACCGCTTCTCAGAGCAAACTGACTTTCATTATAGATGGGCATTTAAAGTTATTTAATGCAGGAAACAGAACCTTTTGCATATAGAATTGTCGTTTTTAGATGTCTGGGAAACATTTTCAAGCTAGCTTGCTTGTTCCATGCTGTGGCATTGAACAAGATTGAAAAGTTGTTACTGCTTTGCATTTTTTCTGGGGCAAAATGACTTGGATAACTTTTCTTATTTCCTAATGGACAGGTGCAGAGGTGAGTAGTTCTGTCTGGTACATATGACATTGTCCAGGAGTTGGAGAGTGGATGCTTATCGTTTCTTGTGAATTAACTAGTGCTGCAACATCGGCAAGCTATTTTATGTCTCTGCCTGCCTGCTTTTTTGTGAAAAAATTTGCCCTGTCCCTACTCACTGTGCCCCTGTTCTGAAAGAAGCATTTCATTTTTCAAGTGTGCAAGTATCCTGTCTTTATTCACTCCTCAATTAACTGTAAAACATTTTAATAAGAATGGCTTGGGTGTACAATGTCTAATGTATATTGCTGTGAAGACATCATCTACTGACTATAGCAATATCCATCAATCAGTCCGTCAGTCTGTCCCTAGTGCAAGTGAGATCCATTTTTCCTCTTCTTGTAAGTGCCTCATGCAGAGAACATTAATACATTATGATTTATAATACTACCACGACTTTGTGCTTACAAAGCATCTGCATCAGAAGGCATCTGTGCTCTATTATTTGCATATATTATGAATTATCATTTACTAAAATTCCTGTAGGAAATTCTGAACACTCATGCTTCTGTGTAGTTTCACTTATCAAGAATGCTAATTTTTAAATCCAAGGGATGGCAAAGCTGCTTAGCTTCATAGGTTTCAAAACCATAACTGTAGGAGGGTGACATTTCTGACAACTGCAGAAAGGAGCAGAAGCTCATTCACTGATGGTAATGCAAAGAATTACCAGTTGGGGATGTATACAAGTTTTAAATGATTCGTTTATGTAAGAGGTTCTAAAACATGAGGGCTTGGTTTAATTTTCAGCCTTTTGAACTAATCTGCTTTTGGAACTCAGGGGTGAGGGAGATGAATCCCAACACTTTGAAGGAGTGTTCTCATGTTTTCACGTGCTATTCTGTATGACTACCAGTGCTGATTTTGGAAAACAGCAGTGTCTCAAGGCAGAGATTAGCTGCTTCTTACTCCTGGTTTTTGGGGTTTTTATTACTACTTTACTGATCTCTCTTCCTAAATCTTTCCAGTACAGGATGTTTTCACATTTTGCACACTTCCACTCTGCTCAATAGAGCAATTTGTATCCGTATTTGCATTGGTTCAACAAACTTTTTTCTAGTGTAGGTAGGTCTCACAGCATGAAAATAAGTTAGTCATGTTTTGAATATTCCTCTCGCGCTTATTTGCAGCTTATCTCAAAAACTGGCTGTCCTGGAAAATTTGGACAAGACTTTTGAAAGCTTTTGGTAAGCTCCAGAGCACAAGACCTGCTTTAAGATGGAGAAAGACAAATTTAAGAAGCTATTCACAGTGCTTTTTCTGCCTGTGGCAAGCTTTAGTGGGAGACCTGCACTACATCCCTCCTGCAGTTGTGGAGCAAGTTTAGTCTCAGGTTTTCTTGCACAGCAAAAGGTTTAAAAATTAAAATCAGTGCTAGAGAGGAGTTTGAAACTAGCTATTCAAAGGATGTAAACAGGAAGGACATTTCTGATACCGGAGTTTTATAATGGAGAGTAGCAAAGCATACAAATGTCAGCCAGTGCCCAGTGGTTGGGAGATGAGGCTGGATAAATTCATTCTTGGAACTGAGGAGCAAATTGCTAAGCACAAGTGGAGTTAACCATTGGAACAGCTTACCAAGGGATCAGACTGGCTCTTTATGTCTTTGCAGTGTCTGTTTACAATTGGATGTCCTTTTTTCTGGAAGATGTGTCTTTGTTCAACTAGAAATAGTGCAATGAATGGATGACAGTCACTGGGTGATGTTCTAAAGATGTTTCAAGTCAGGTTAGATGATTGTAATCATTATTTCTACTTTTAAATTTGATGGATTTGTTTTTTCTCAATGCCAGTGGTTCTTCCACACCTATCTATCACTATAAATTTCCTGGATTTCTGATGGGTATGTATTCATGGCTTACTTTCTTACGAGGACTTCTCAGTTAATGCTTTTGTTCTGAGGCGTACTTCCACCTTCTGACAGTCCATTGCAGACAGGCTTCCTGCATGATATTGTGACTTGTTAAACCACACAAAAAGGAGATAAATAGTAGGGAAGTATTTATGCAGGTTTTTTCCCCTTTGTGTGTTTCCCCCAGGAATGTTAATGCACAGGAGAGGTCTGCATATGAAAAACTTTAATGCCTTTTCAGTTCCCAGTTACATCCTCCTGACTGAAGTCTTTGCCAGTTCTGCCTCCCTTTTCTACAAAGTTATTAATGTTCTCATATTTTATAATACTCCAATAAGCCAGTTTCATATTTGCTATTTTATATACTTCCCCTGTTATCATGAACATTATAAAACATTGAAAGGGATGAATAAAGCTAAATTATGGTACAAGATGAGGCAGCTAGGGAGGAAAACAGGATCTGTACACAATCTGTGCTCCTAGAAAGGATGCAAAATTGGTAAGCATTCATGGGAAATCAATACTCTTAACTTTGTTTTCTCTAGAACCTATTATTTATGGAGTTGATAGTTAATATTGCAAATTAAACCAGACAGTCAGGTGGTTGTGGGCACAGCATTTTGTTTCACAGAAAACTAAAAGGAAGGAGGTGAAGTTTCTGCTTCATATTGACTAACCAGGTAGAAGAAAATAGCTGTTTAATCTTTTCTCTGTTTTTTAAAAATTTCATTCTTATTGCAAGTAGATTTATGTCATCAGTTTGCACAGTCTTAACTCAAAGAAGATTCTACTTGTAGAAGTTGTACAAAATCTGATCCTCCCACACAGGCAGTAAAATTTGCTGGAAAAGCTCATTTTGTCAAAAAACCCCTATTTTTTTGCATGGATGGGAAGTGTATCTGATGTCTTTCTATCATTTGTTTTATATTATGTGGGAAATGTTTCTGGTTTTTTTATACCTCTGTTTGTATTGGGGGTGGAGGCATGTACTTTTTCAGTGTGAACGTGAGGACTGCTCAGCTAAGTCTCCCATGCTGCTGTGGTACCTCACTGCTGAACTGTCTGTCCCGTGTTCCCTCATTAATTGTGAATTCTGTATAGCATCTGCCCTGCTTGGCAGGTGTTTTATGAAAATATCTGTCCTGCACAAACAATACTTGCTACAGTTTGTCTTAGTAATTGGAATTTTCTCCCCTGCTGGGACTTGATAGCTCTTTTCTTCTTCATTTGTTGGTTGGTATCTAATTCTTTGCTTTGCTGATCTAATGGCTTTCTGTTGTTGCTGTTTTGGCTTGGGTTTTAGTCAGTGGTCAGCAAGTGTCCTAGCTTGTAATAGGGATTGGCAACTGTATAAATTATTTAAAATAAAGACAGGTTCAGAAAATGGTGAACAAAAGGCAGCTGTCTCTTTAAAGAGTGCAGTTTGATCAGAGCATCAGCTCCATCCCCTGAGGACAAAGGCAATTTTGATTTGTGGGGCCCAGGAGTCCCTCACTTACCGGGATTCGTCTCTGCTCGTGCATGTGTAAACCTGTAAAATGCTCTTTTGTGTAGGATAAATCATATGCTATAAATCCTGTACAATTAAATGTGACCCTTCATAAAGTTACAATGACAAGTCTTCATTGCAAAGCTGTACAGAGCAAGCTCACTGTCTAGACAGAGCACAATTATTTCTCATTTATCTATCTTTTTTTGTTGTTGTTGTTAAATAAATAACCGACCGTTAGCATTGATGACTTCTTTGAACCCCCAAGAATGCTGCTCTCTCCTTACCTCTTCCTCATTTGCCCTGTTGCAGTGGAGGCTGAAGCCCAGCGAGGCTGTGCCTGCTGCTTCGCGCTGATGAAGAGGAGCAGTTCCCCCCTCTGTAATGCTGCTGTTGGCAGTCAGAAGCAGATTCCATTATTGCCGATCAATGCCGCCGCCATGCAGGAGGAGGGGAGAGGGAGGGGTGGGAGCTTCCTATTCACAGATTGATCAACCTGCCATTGCATGAACAAATTCATTGTAAGAAAGGCTGGGATGCTGTTATAATAGCTGGAGCAGGAAGGGGCTTGTAAACAGGGGAATGCAGGCTCTTCAGTAATGGGGAGGGTATTTAAATTGCCTCTAAGCTTGCTGTTTTTTCTCGTAGCGTAAAACATAATACCTGAGCCTTCAAACAAAGCCAACACTATAAGGAATGATAGGGATATATTACACTTGGCTGATGAGCTATTGTGCTGACTTATTTGAGCTTCTTCAGCACTGAGACCTATTTCTTCTTTTTACTTAAACTGATTCTATCATAACCTGCTACTTCTTTTGGATTTTAAAGCCTCAGTTTCCCCTGCTGCCCTTTTTTGCCTTCTTTCTGTTCTGCTTGGACTGAAACCTGACACAAAGGGACAAGTAGTACAGATCCCACTTACTGCTCCCACCCATGCCTGCTTTGTCAGTACGGGCTGTCAGATGTAGGGTTGAGAGAACAGGGCAGGATCACGCTCTCATGTTGTCAGTGTAGACAATAACTGGAGTACTGGAATCCCAAGACCATCAGCTCCTCCCCACCCTTCCTACCCTGCTTCGTTCACTTACTGTTTTCTGTATGGAAAAGTTTTCTGGCTGGAGAATGAGTCTTCTTTCTCCTGGTGATGTGGCCGAATGGCTGGATAGCAGCACAGAAGATGAGAAAAGCCTTCTCTCGTTTCTTGGTACGGTAGGGTACTAACTGTATTTTATTTTTTTTCTAACACTTTACTGGGAAGCCTTTAATACTTTCAGTGGCGCTTAATTTCTTCAGTCCTTCAGTTACCTGATGTTATTTCTTTTTAAAAGCTTTTAAGTGGTATGCAATTGTTAATTAAACTTGGTTGCAATCTGTTTGAAATAGTTGCAAACACATTGGGCAAAGGTCAAGTTATAAATGGGCATGTGCCCTGCAGAAAATGGTTTCTGGGCTAAACAATGTTACTTACTGGTCTGTTTTTCTTCTCTGTGCCATTTGACCAGCTGATCACTGTGTTCAGTCTACTTCCACTCCTTTCTGTCAGCTTGCCTACAACTTAACTTCTCAACTGTGTGATGGTAGTAAGATAAATCAGAGGAGACTGATGAAAGTTTTTCTTCTTAAGAGAAATGTTTAGATGCATTTAGAAAAAAAATTTCAGCCATGGGATCAGACACTTCTCTAGCCTAGCAATTAAATCTAGAAAGCACAATGAAACAATCCTGTGCTCTGTTTCTGGATACTTAACACATTAGTTTAACTGCATTCAGGTAGAAAATTGAAACTTTTCTTTATAGTCCAGTGTAAATACCAGTAAGAGGTTGAAAATGTTTTAAACAGAATTCACACATAGAAGCTGACTATTGTTTCATCTTTCCCTTTAAGCTGTTGCTATCTCAAACTGTTGTTATTTGTTTCTTTTAATCCCATCTCCACAAATCATTCCATCTCTCTCCTTAATGGTTTCTGTTGTTCTCAGGATGCAGTCTGTTTTCTTTCTATTTTGATAATTTCTAGGTACTGAGCTGCTCAGACGGGCTGCTTGATATTTGTGCCCCTTTTCCTTTCCATGGGCTATTTAAAACAATGTTTGTTACAATATCTGCTATAATATCTTTTTTTTTTTTCCAAGATACAGTAGTCATCGTTACAGATCTTTGTCTATCAGTTAAGTAGGTGACAGCTAACCCAGATGCTATTTTTCCCACAGTTTTGTTGTCCTCCATCCAGATAAGAATTTATACTAGTCTCTCTATGGTAAGCAGTTCTCTTACTTAGCAGGTCCAGAACAGTACAGAATGTGGGAGGAAAATAAAGGACTCCCACAGAGTCTATTTTGATTTGCTAACACTTCATCACTATGTGCTGTGGCCACCTTCGGAAATATCACACCAGATGTGAACAGGGACAAGAGTAGGTATGAGCTGGGCACCAGTGCAGCTTTTCAAGAGACTACCATTTTTCCCACCTTAGACATATGCTGCATTCACATTTTGTTCCAAACCAAGAGATCCTCAAGATGTCTCCTAAATTTCTGCCCAGAAACACCAGGAAGTATTTATTCAGCCACCAGGAAGTATTTATTCAGCCTGAGGTCTGAAGGGTGTCACAGAGCTGAGCTATTTAAGTTAGCATTTTTTACCTCCAAGTACTTAAATTATCTTTTTTATCTTAAAGGGGTAGCAATACCCAAATGGTTTCTTAACTCTGGGGCCATATTTAAGGTTCAGTGACATCCCTCAGATGTCTGCAGTACACTGGGACGTTTTGTGTGTCCATAATAATTATTATTGCTCGGGGGCAAAACCCTGCCATAGTGAGCAAGAGGTACTGAAGCTTAGAGTGGCCTTCTGGCCCATTGAGAGGAACAGGGAAGAGCTGTTGAGCTTTAATGCGTCCAAGAGCCAGTCACTTGTGAGAATATCCCAATAACCAGAGCAAAGGATCGCTTTTTAGAGAATGCCTTGATTCACAGCCCTTTCACAGAGAGTAAAAAGATCAGTTTTGAAAGCCATGGCTCAAGGCTGTTGTTTAATAATGAGGATAATAAATATTGATATCATACTAATGTGTGTCTAAGTCATAAACCTCTAAACAAATTACATTGCGGGAACAAGTTACCACGCATCAGCTGATCTGCGTTAATTGTCTGTGTGCAATCTCTGTAGCAAACACAAGGTAATTTGAATTAGCAGGGGCAGTCCAAGATCATTAGGAACTAACGAGGACATCAGTATCTCCAGATCATGTGCAGTAGCTCCTTGTGTCTGCTTTTGTGTTGGCACAGTTGTCCAGGCAATTTGTATTGCGGTGCGTAGAGTCAGCCGTTAAAGGAGGCATTAGAGGCTGATGCATGAGGTTAAAAAGGGGCAACTATTCCAAATTTTGTATGGCCACTCACATCATGCAGAGGATATGTTGATCAGTTTAGGGATGTGCATCTGTTTCATTTCTGACTCATGTTTGCAGAGCTGGAGGATTCTTTCCTCTGCCTCAAAGCGAATGCATCAGTCTAATAACAGCTGATACTGTACTCACTAAATGCCATGTACAGTTTCTTCAGAACATTCTGAAAAAAGCAATTGTGAGAGTTAGTACTTGGGAGCCCAAAATTATTATCTCCGATGATATTCTTGCTCTTTCTTCCAGCATCCTCTGTGTATTCATCTGCTTTGCGTGTTAGGTCTTGTCTTTCAGACTGTAAAGTCCTTTAGGAATCAATGACTTAAATGTCTTTTAAGTGACTTAAAGTGTCATTTAGGTTGCTTGCTGTGCACCTCCTGAACTGGGCACTAATTCAATTACACATTTTTTTATATGCCAGCACAATCTAAGTGTCTTAACACCAACAGAAATACCTGTCTGTAAATTAAAAATCTTTGATATTTACCTGGATCATCTTGCAAGACTTGTCTAATCGATTCAATCCCTAGTAAAGCACAGTATCTTCTTTTAAAATCCCTGCTAATGGACTGGGAGAGTTTTTGATCATAATTGGTATGTAGCGGTTGTTTGATGATGGAGTTCTATAGCAAGAGAGCTTTGCAGAGCTGCCTTTGTATTTCCCTTTCCAGGCTTCATAGTTTTTGTGCAATTTAGTATACTGTGACTTGGTTGCATTCTCTCTGATGTATCTTCTTGTGACTTTTTTTTTCCCCCGTCTAGTTGTCTTGATAAATGTGGAAAAGCTATCACTGCAAGTTTCAGTTTTCTCTTTTAAGTTATACCTTGTAGAATTCGCATGATGTATTTTAACCAGAACACAAACCTGGACTTAAAACAGATCAGAGTTTTTGAGTTTGCTTTTACCCTAAGCTTCTTACAGAGGCATTTAGTTAAATGTTTATGACAGTCTATGAATTGGGCCCAAGTCTGAATTCTCCCCAGGTGAGACAGAATGCTTACTCCAAGATAAAACATTAACATTTTTATTTATTTTTGTATGAGGCTTCCTATTTCATTAGGTAATACTCATCTGAAAGATGCTGTTCAGACATTTCTTCTTCTTGTTCCTTCTTATGTATCTCCTAATGCTTTGTATCTTGCTGCTTTTTACTACTGTCTAATTTTTCAGCTGGTATGTATTTTCACCAGGGCAAAAGAAACCATAAGTAAATACTGACTGCACCCAACAAGATCTCTTTCTCATTAGTGCTGTCACATGAGCACTCTGAAACAACCCTAAAGAGACAATGACACAAAAATAGTAGTCGCTTCTGTCTTAACAAAGTTGTGAATGCCATAACGTTACTGAATGTATATGCTGTAATGATATATCATAAACTGCCTTGGAGCATGTTGAATTCTTGTACTTGTTGAAATGTTTACTTACTTTTAAAAGGCTCTAAAAGTGAATTAGATACTCCCTTTTTAATAGGTTCAACACAGTAGTTTATCTGGATTGAATGTACTGAATTAGCAGCCCACCCGAATATTAAACTTGATGAACATTCACTCATTCATATAAAACTTTTTTTTTTAAAATGACATATATATGTATGTTGGTTTTTAATTTTTTTAAAAAAATACATGCATATAGGAGAAAACCAAACCATCAGGGTCCAAACAAGCACCTTCATTATTTATGCTCTGTGGTAGGTGATCAGCAACTTGCAGTGAAAATAGTTAAGAAAACTGTAGCAGAGGAGAGAGGCAGTATCTCTGTTATGGTTTATTTTCCTGTCCTATAAGCTAAAAGTTTTAGTGTACTGTCTTTGTAAAGTAAGAAACAAGCTCTGTAGTTCCTGTTGTCCATGAAACAAATACTGAATCTCTGTTTGTCTCTGTAGTAAACCACTCAACTGGTGGTTACATCTATGAATAACATCTTCAAAAACTAGCTGCCAGCAGCAAACCCATAAGTGCTCCAACTCTTCCAAGCTTAGATTTGAGCCTATTATTTTTTTAAAGTGTGTTTGTAAAAGAAATACTGTCACAAAAAGTCAAGTGCTGAGGGTTTTTATTCTGTATTTCTTTTGTAGCTAATCCGTAAGGCTAATTGGCCTTTTGACGGAGTAGAAAATACTGCTGAAGGAGGCCTTGAAATCCTTTAGTCCTTTCTAGTCCATTACTACATCCCCAGTAGGGTCTCTTCTGTCTGTCCTCTGAGAGAAACACTTATCTTTCCCGTCCTTACAAATCTTCAATAACTAAGATTCCCCCCCCAAATCTTTCCTCAAGATACTCTTTTATTTACACCCCCTAAGATTTAGTTATTTATCTGAGGATAATTACTTTAGTATAAGTTTATTTTAAAAATAAATAATTACCCAGAGGCCCATAAAGGATAACCTACTTAATTTGCATGTCTTATTTTCTTAACATACTTCTTCCCTCCTGCCTCCTATGTAGGGTTTGTCACACTCTAATAGCGCCTTGTTTCAAGTTAAGACTGTAAACTCTTTGGGGCAGAAATGGTGCCTGTTCAGTACCTAGTCTGGCCATGCTGCACCCTGGTAAGAGGCCTCTAGGCGTTACCATATTTGAAATGTATAATAACCTGTCCGGGCAGATGAATTTCTAAAATGGCATGGCTAAAAGGTAAATGTTTAGCTTGCTTGTCCACTGTGTACCACTGTTGCTGCATGAGTGCTACCACATTTAAAACAACAACAAATTTTGCTTAAAAAAGGGGGTATAGTATGTGTAGCTTATTGATCCTTCAGACAAGAGGCTAATTGCAGGATTGTGTGATTGCTCAGCTGATGCTCTGACCAGCAGCAATTACCATTTTCTCATGGGGAGTGACAAGGTAACTATATAAAGGGGGTGAAAATATTTGGGTGGGGTTTTGTTTTGTTTCAGCTGGGAACATTTTAATACAAGTGCACCTGAGAGGCAGTCTTTGGAAATGCTTGGTTCTGGACAGGTAATTGGTCGTATTGAACTGGTTTTGTGTTTTTCAAATGCCTGTAATTAAGCTAGACTTGAGAGGCAGAATGAATTGGTTATTTTTATTAATCATATTTTCTAACTCCTTTAGTCGCAGACCAAGGTACCATCATATCAGGGTGTACGCAGACAAACAAAAGAAAGTCCCAATCCCTGAAATCTTACTATATCTTTCTTTTATTTTCTTAACCAGTAGATAATATACACCAGCAGTCGATGGTAAATGTAGCTTTTCCCAAATGCAAATCTTCCTTGCCAATCAGAGCGAAGGATGTTGTAGGAGATAATTGGTCAGTGCTAAGCCCTGTGTTATTACAAACTGCTAAAAGTCACAACTGATGAAATTGTGACTTTGATTATTGATTATGACTTTTCATTGATTACTACAAACTGCTAAAAGTCACAGTTGATAAAAGGCTGGTGTGCAGAACATGACCAGGCTAAGAACTTTGTTATAGAAATGTAGGACCTGCCAGCCTGGAGTAGATGGTCTGATCTGTTGTTCGCTGTGACAGATACCGGTACCAGCCCTGTATGAGTAGTGTCAGACAAGAATTATGCTTGCCAGCACGCTTACCCCTTTTTTGCAACTCCAGGTAGGTCTTTGGGACTGCTTTAGAGTCAACTCCTGGACTTCATAAGCAGGAACTCAGATCTGGAGATGTTCTTGCCAGTCCTGGGAGGACACAAGCCCAGCCTGGAAGGTGCTACAGACTTGATGGAAGTTCCACTGAGACCATGCAGTAATTTCATTGCATTGCCCTTTGCAAGATCATGGACACCCCTGTAATCTTTGTTTCTGTGACCTTATTTGCAAGTTCAGTAACTTAATTCGTTTAACCCCTAAGGATATTTCTTTGTTCCTGATTGTTTTTCCTGCCCTTCACCAAGCCATTTCTAATTCAGAAAAATGGAGATAGAGTAGCAAGCACTGTCCTGCAAAGCTGGGAGGGTTGTTTCATCTCTACTTCTCCCATCCTGAGAAATAGCTCTTCACAGTAGAACACAAATTCCCACAACAGCAAGGTTTCGGATTTCAAGTGGCCAGAGCACCCAGCAACAGGGAATTCAGGTCAAGTCCGAGAGCCACATCCTGACCAGAGGTCACTGAGGCTATGCCTCTGTGGCCAAGACAGTTGCCTTCAGAGGAAGTCAATCATCACCACTACTCATAGTAGTAAGTGGCACCTGACTTACACAAACCTGCCTTCTGGCCAACGAACCAAGCTTTGGTGTTGCAGAGGGTAGAGTGTGGCGCAGTGTGATGTGAAGAGACCTACCTTGATTGTATCCTTGGGCAGTTCCCTTTTCAGAGGCATATGCCATTGCTGAGTAATTGGCTCAGCTAATTTGTAACTGACTATTTCTATGTAGTGTGTAAATATTTATTTGCATAAATATCTATTTACATAAATATTACTGCATATGACCAATATATGAGGTGATAAAGTGTCCCACAGGAATATTTACAACTCATTTGTTTGATGGATTTTTTTTTTTTTTAAAGGTTGAAAAGGGGAAGGTCTGTTTACCTTCCCCCCCCCCGCCTTTCTTTTCTTCCCAGAAACTAAGAGTGGATGAAAAGGGCTTCAGATTGTTTATCCGTAGAAGCAATGTGATTTATCTGTAGTCTTGGTCCCTGAGAGTGAGCAATGCAGAAAGCAGTTGTAATTTAATACTAAGCCGATGAGAGGTGCATTGATTTCTACAGCAGGTGAAGATTATGCAAGAGTAGCCTCTAGCATTACTTGTGGAGCAGGGGAAGGAACTGTCTAATTTTTTGCCTGGTGGTGACAGTATAGATTTGATTTTTTTTTTTTTACACAACTCAGCAAAAATACTGTTCTATGGGTATCATAGCAGGTTGCTTTAGCTTTTGATTTCCAGTTAACATATCTCAACAATTTTGCTATAACTAGGTCTTATTTTTCCTGGGGACTGAGCACGTTGTTTATTTGCTCTTTGGAAGGAGAGGAGAGGGAAAGGTAATTTTATTTTTAGTTCATTGCAGGCACCTTGTGAATATTTCTTTTTCCCATCCCCATTTGGTACACTTCTGCAATGGTCTGAGAACAGAAGAAACTCATTTTACCAATGGAATCTCAGTGTTTTGTTTGCAGAGAAGTCGAATCGCTGCTGGGTGGATGTGGGGGGAGGAGGAAAGGCAAGGCGAGCCAGGCATGTTCCTTGTGTTGTAGCTTTTCAACTCCATTTGGTTTCAACTTAAACTTTTTTCTAAACTGCCTCTCCTGCAGAACCTATTGTTGAAAATAGTGAGGGAATTCAGGCTCCTGTTTTCATTTATGACTCAGCAAAGTTAACAGACTGTGTTAAATTACTGAAGCAGCTTTGATGTGATTTCCTGTGTGTGAGAAGTAGAGAAAGCCAAACCTATTACGTTACGCATTACTATTCGATGTAAAATAAAAGGTGCTCGCTTTAGTCCCCAGTTCCAAGTGAATCTAGCACTCCCATTTGCTTTCATTACATTTACAGTGAGAACAGCAGAAGCAATCATTTAAGTCCTACAAAGTACAGCTGTCTTTGGGAGAGCAGTACTTACAGGTGCTGCAGAAAATAAGTTTCCCTTTGTAGAGGCAGGGGGAGGAGGCTGGCGGTATAAAAGAGCACATCTTTAGATAAAACTAGCAACCTCTGCAAAAGCTGGTGGGACTGACTGTTACTCAAAAAACCTTGGTCTAGCACTGGCCCTGCTCCAAGCGCTTTGTTCTCTAAAGGTGCCCTGACAGGGACTTACCCTCCAGCACTGGAACAGGCGATGATGCCTCCGTAGCTGTAAGAGAAAGTGCCCGATGCCGCTCATCAGCTGAAGGAGAAATCTCCCCGAAAGTGGTATTGCTCTATCGCGGTTATTGCGAGCTTTGACACACCATGATTTACTTGGGCGGTGTGAGCGGGGCTTGTGCATCGTCCTGATGGTCGGCAGCCAGCGGCTGTGCCCTGCCCATTTTCCAGTGGTAGCTATATTGTGTGTTAGACTTTGTTTGCCCAGTTTAGGAGGCTGTTCTCCCTCTTGGCAGTTCTTTACCGGTTGATGGTTACAAGCAGATTGAGATGCTAAATGTTAGCGGTTTGGTTTTTTAAAAGATAAATATCTACAGTGTGAGACACTAATACTGCAGGGTCCAGATTTCTTAGCCTCTCGTTCAGTATGCTCCATTTTGTCGTTCTTCAAGCATCCATGGGAGATACATGTTATAACTCTGGTGAAATCAAAATCCAGTATGCAAAGACATCACAAGTAATGTTATCCCCGAAGAAGGCTTTTCTCATTTTTTCCTCGGTTATTTTGAGGAAAACACTGCTCTCGTGGCACCAGCTGGCAATCTATCTCTGTAAACCTTTTTTGCTGCTGTGAATCAGGATATACAGTGAAATTTTCTGTAGCGGAGGGAAGCCGGCAGTTGGGCGTCTGTTAATAGCCTGAAAGTAACTAATGAGGATGTGCAGTCGGAGCGATTGATTGAATAGCTGCAGTCCTGTGTGTTTCTTTTTCGCTCACTCGCTCGCTTGCTCTCTGCAAGCTGTGGGAAGGGAGGGGGAAAGGAGAGACCCAGCTTTCTCTTAAGTGGAAGTAGCACGGATCCCCAGGGCCAGGCGGCCAGAAATGGAAGTTTAAGCTGCATCTGTCTCTTGAAAGGAAAACGGCAGGAGTCAAAATGTCACTGTCTGGAGTCACGGCTTACTCCTTTTCTTTAGGATTCGGAAGATAACAATGGACTTTCTGCTAGGAAGTGATTTTTTTCCCTCCCTGTGTTGGGGGATGTTTTGTGAAGCTGGATTCCTTTAAGTCTGGCAATTGAGCTGGAGATGGGCAGCAGTTGTGATAAAGGTATCTGTTTGTGTATGTATGTGTATCTGGCTATATATAAAAATGCATTTATGTACAGTATATGTGTGCTTGTGTAGAGATTTTTAATGGTGTGTATACTTTCTTATGCTGCTATTCTAGTCTTTATACTAAAAAAAGATATAAGTGCATCTTTTATGAATATTTGTACTCATCAGATCAACCTGCATGGATTTAAGATGCCAAAGTCGTATCTTAGTAAGGTCATATTGCCAGAATGAGGAGAAGTTGACCTATTTTTTTTATCTGCAGAGATATATATGTCATATTACCCAGGCAGTTATGAGTCTTCTGCTGGTTGCACGGTTTGAGCAAGTAGTGTGATCGTATAAGACCGAACTTTGACCTTTGTCAAATTGTGTTCAGCTGTGACTAAAATTGAGCTTCCCTGTGTCTTCATTTTAGTTATCTGTTAATTACTGCATTGCTTACATAAAAAAAAAAAAAAAAAAAAAAAAAAGCTCTCTGAATAATATCTCACAAACAGTGATAGAATACTAAATATGTTTGGGTACTGAACTTTACCATCATTTTTTATTTTAATTGCCTGTTTCCTACAGTCAAGTCAAATTCACAACCTTGAATCTGTCAGTGGAAATGCCATTGTCATTTAGTGAGTAAATAAGATATTGAAAAATAGGTGAGTGTAATTCAGCAGTTTAGTAATGCAGTTGAAACTTTGCTGAGGCATCTATCCTATAGAGCATAAAACCTGACTATTCCCCACCCCCCAGCACCCATTCACCTTCTTTTTCTTCTCTTCCTTAGAGGTCCCAGCAGAGAGATCTCCTCGCAGACGGAGCATCTCCGGGACCAGCACCTCTGAGAAAACCAACTCCATGGATGCTTCGAATACTTCTCCTTTCAAAGTGCCAGTAAGTGTGCCTTTCCTGCAAAGGAGGAATTTTTCTCATTGAATAGGAGGAGGAGATTAAAATATCACAGTGTACAACTAAGCTCTGGGAGGGAAAAAAAAAAAAAAAAAAGAGTATTTAGCTAATATTTCCAGTTGACCAAGAGGTATTGCTATCAACTGTCATGTATTATCTATGAGATGCCTGGTAGATCTGTAACTTGCTTATTTTCATTGCCTTGATCTAAAGTTGCAAATAGTGAAACATCAGTGTTAATGTGGGCAGCGACCTATATAAATACTTTTGAAGTCGCCTCCAGGGATTATATTACATATTTAATTTTGACTAGGAAAAAGGTTCCTTTAGGTTGGTGATAGCATGTTACTTTTCCCTCGTGCCAATGAAATACATAAAAAATTGAAATGGCTTTATAGTTCAGAAACTGATGAAATTTCTGTAGGTGTGTTAATTGCTCTTCAGCTTTTCAGTTTTTGTTGTGAGTTTGCTTGGCTGTGAGTCTTCATGAGACTTTTTCAGCTAGAGTGTGGATTTTCTTGCTTGTGTTAGTCTTTGGTCAGTGTATCCAAGAGCACAAAAACTATTATTAGACTGAGGGCAAAGGCTTCAAGTTAAAATGAGGTGCTCAGTAATTTTTTAACAATATTTGTTCCTGTTTTAAAATATCTAACTTGAATGTTGCAAATATTTTTTTTCTTACCCCTCTTTATTTTTGGCAAGTAGTCTGCCTACTTTAAAACCTGAGGGAAAACAAGAGAACTATTATCTAGTGAACATGGGATTTTTTTGTATATTCTCTATGGACATGAGCACTGCTTTGGTACCTTAGTGTATATGTTCTTGCTTTGCTTTAGATAGCACTCATCCCTTTTAAGCACACTTCCTAGCTCACTTTAGGTCCTAATGTGTGTGAAACTTGGTTTTTGATTAAATCCTACATTGTGTCATTTTAAAAATAGAATAAAAAAACAGCCAGGGATTTAATGAGAGCTATTTAAATTATAAAAGGATTAAGGTTGGTCAGAGTGTATAGAATATATGAAGTATGAAACAACCTGTAAACTCGTGGTTTATTGAAATTGAAAAAGGGACCAAGGAAGCAGTGAATATACTGGGTATCCATACTTGGTCCCTTTTCAGGGTCATAGAATAATATAGGTTGGAAGGGACCTCCGGAAGCCTCTGATCTATTCCCCTCTTCAAAGCTGAACCAACTTATATCAGATTGCTCAGGGCATTCTCCAGTCAGGTGTTGAAAACCTCCAAGGATGCACAATCTGTTCTGATATTTGACTATCCTCATTGTGAAGAATATTTCTTTTGTAAAGACTTTCTTGTCAGAACGAAACTTGAACTTCTAATGTCTATTGAAAGACCATGAATCACATTTTCCTCTAGTTCAAAAAACATCTGAAGTAGCAGTTAAAGCAGAATATATTGCTTAGCCTTGAGGAGAGAAAGCTCAGAGGGAAATCTTAGCAATGTATATAAATACCTAATGGAAGGGAATAAAGACGACGGAGCCAGGCTCTTTGGGCAAGAGGCAGTGAGCACAAATTGAAATGTAAGAAATTCCATTTAAACATAAGAAAAAGCTTTTTTCACTGTGAGGGTGATCAAACACTGGAACAGGCTTGCCTGGAGAGATTGTGGAGTCTCCATCCTTGGAGATACATTCAGAAGCAAACTGGACACACAGTCCTAAACATCTTGCTCTAGTTTACCCTGCTTTGAGCCAGGAGGTTGGACTAGACAATCTCCAGAGGTGCCTACTCACCTGAGCTATTCTGTGAATCTCTGAACTGTCCTCTGTCACTTCAGTGACCTGTTTTCTGGGTGGCACTTGGGGAAAGGGGTCTTGCTCTAGTTGCATGTGAAGCTGTCACAAGAATATTCTGTTATGTCAAGTTCTGAGATTTTTAGGCTGAGCCCGTGATCTGCACAGTTCCAGGAGGATTTCTGAACTCCAAGAGCCTTCAAAAGTCCTAGCTATTCTTGTCTTCATTTATAAGAAATTCTCTGTCTTATTTGTCTTCGTTTAAAAGTAATTGCCCTAGCCTTTAGATGTATACATGTGTTGTCATAGTCTTTGTCTAACAACTGCAAGCTACATATCAGTGTTTGATTACTATCTGTATTGTTTATTTTATATGCCTCCTTTCTTCTTTGTTCCTCATTTTTGTACAATTTTTAAAAATATTGATGCTATCTTTTAAGTAATGTTTTAATGTTTCTCTAATTCTTCTCTAATAGTTCTCTAATACTACTTAGCTCATGCTCCCTTTCAAAACAAGAACCTTGCAGAATGTTTCTCATTTCCCCTGGCAGTGTATTGGGCTTTTAGGACTCTGGCAAATAGGCTCATGTCTGCCTTTCTTGGGCATAAACCAGCAAAAAAACTAGAAGCTATTTGTGCCACGTGTAGCTGGTATTATGCTGCTTTGTCTGGCTGGCCACCTGTATACCCAGGAGCATAATGCACCCTCCTGTCTTTCTCATAGGGACAAGGCTTCTGGCTTTGTAGGATTTGCTCTGAATAGCCCATTTATAGGCTGTTACTCCTTAGCAGGTTGCAGTGCAGGTGGGGGCTGAGATCACCCTGTTTTAAAACATGCCAACTTCTGATCTGTTTAAAAGAGCAAGCTGCAATTAGAAGTCAGATTGCTTAAGAATACAGACGAGCTCAAGCCAAAACTACTGAAATAGAATACTCTGTTAACTTTGTGGATTGGCACACACCTACTAGGTGGAAGATGGGGAGGAATCACGTTTCTTCCTTTGATTTATATTAAGAATTTCCCAGCTCTCAAAAGTAGGTAAGATGACTTGGGCGCCTCGTGGAAGTCTCAGATCAGTGGTCTGAGAAGAGCTTCAAGTGAAGGATAGAAGGGATGCCTATAATGGCTTTAAATTTGTGTGTGTGTGTGAGGTCATCATTATTTGGCGAGGATTTATTGTATATATAAGGCAGATTCATAATAAAAGAACTTGCATTTTTGTTCTTCCAAACATTGACACCTACAGTATAGGTCGGAGGGCTATAGGCAGCTGCAGTGTAGTGCTGTCTCAGTTATTCTTTCCGCGGACCTGACTCTGTGCCATACCTCTTCTATTCACTGCTTGGATTTCTAACAGAAAGCAGCTTAAGGCAGGGGACAGCTTAACCTTCTTCCATACTGATGGAAAATTATGCTGAGACTTTCATAATAAGTTGCTTTTACAGCTTTTTAAGTTTGCCTCTCAGAAAAGCTATTTAAAAGCTGTCTTCTCAATAGGACAGTGGCTTCCAGCATGTTCTGTGCAGTTTTTTTTCCTTTCAAACGCCAGGCAGTGGTACTCACTCAGAACAAGGCATCTGTTTTTTTAATACTGCTAATTGGCATTTGTTTAGCATCTGGAATTTTGATTCATAACAGCATAATGGCCTTTAAGCGAACATTTCCTTGACGAGACATTTTTTGAGTAGCCACTTCAGTGGCAGTGGTCAGTGAAGGATTTATTTTAAGGGGCTGATGTGTAGAGTTTAGGAAATTTGCCTTCCTACCTCCTGTATGTGCACTGGAGGAAAAGACATATGTTTAAACTTACTATTGCGTGAAAAGTAGAATCTCAGTAGTTATAAACGTACTCTTCCTCAGGACTAACCACTACATGGACCAGCATGTGCAGTGCGTTTGTTCTGGTTATCTCCCACCAAGGGGAATAAAGTGGATTCTGCTAATGCTGACATTGCACAGCACAAGGCATGCGTACAGAGATAAGAGCCCTTGGTGCTTGTCCTTTCTTTTTCTTCCCCATTTCCTCAAACATTCTTGTCTGCAGTTAAAACATTAGTCTCCATCTAGGTTCAGTGGTGTTCTAATTGCTGTTTGACAATTTCCAAGCGTACCTGGGAGGAATGTTGAGAGAGAACAGAAGGGCACAAAGGTAGGAAGACTGAGATGAGGAAGTGTGTAAGTGTGTCTTCGCACATACAGACAGATGTGTGCTGTTCATAGATATGCATATATAGGAAGAGACATATTTTTTAATAATGAATATTATTTGACTGAACAAATAGGAAGGCAGACGGAACTGGCTAGAAGTAGGCATCGTGACGCATAGGTGGGCGAGAAACCAGCTTTTTCCCTTCCCACACACACTATGTCCTGGCAGAGTGTCTGTCTCAGTGCATCCCGTTCCCTACTGTTGCACTGTTGAGCCCCGGTTGAGCACTGCAGCAACCTACCGTATTGTCTCATGCTCTGCCATTGGAATTGAGTGACCAGGGTAAATAGGAGATTATCAAAATCTTCAAACCTCCTGCAGTGGCAGGATAGAGGGGAATTGCTGAACCACTCTTCAGACTCGTGCTCTCCAATTTTTGCATTTCTAGGGTAGGGTTGTTAGTTGTTATTACAAATAATATACGATTCATCCATGTCTACTGGCTATTAGGAAAAAAAAAAAAAAAAGACAAGAAAGAGGCAAAGACAGGTGCAAATGAGCTAGGAAAGCCTGAGCACAATCTTTAAAGTAATAAAATGATTTTTATAGGAATATGTGTGTATATGATGGAAAGACTGATACTTACAGATTGCCTTCCTTGGTTTGTTTCTAGTCAAGAGTATAACTGGATCTATAGAAATACTGTCTGCCTCTTTGCTCTTTAAGAGTACTGCTAAATGGAACAGAAGACAATGCAGCCAGCCTCTAAGTGAAGGTCAAAGCTTGATGAGATCTCGCGGCTGCCCAGCCTCATCTTTTATGCAGTCAGCAAGATTGTTGCTTCTCCAGAGCACTGCTCCGCTACCGTCATGCTGCCAGGTTAGGACAAGTCTGATCTTTTCTGGCCATGTGACCTGATGGCATACAAGTATATATTATTAATTCTGCGTCAGCGCCAATGCAGAGATGGAATTGTTGATTTATGTTAGTGTGAGGCATCGCGACATCCTTCATGAAAAACTGGTTGTGCTCAAATCTGTAATCCCTGTTGTAAGATTAACGTTTTTCCTTCCACTTTCCACTCTTTTCTGCCCATAACATGTTTGTTTGAATCTGCTTTAATTTTTTATCATTTGTCTGTGATGTGATGGCTTAGGCATGCTGGCGATTATTCCACAGATTTTGTGTCGAAAGGCAGAAATGGGTGATTGGCTAACTCCAGGACGCTCACCAAGTTCTCATCCATCTCTTTATTCTGGGATAATACTGTTCATAGGCTCTATAACCTTCACGATATCTTTCTGCCAAAGCAGATTTGTTTGTTACATTAAACTTTAGCATTGAGTCAGATGATGGGTATATCTAGTCTGTGACACCGACTAGTGGACCTCAACATCAGGAACCTTTATCTCATGTTTGGTGTAAACTTGACTTTAATTGCCCTGCAGTTAATGTAGGGGAGCTATGAATGTGTATAGCTTTAAACGCTGGTCACATTCCAGTTGTCCTTGGTTTAATAGTATTTAAATGTGTACCAACTCGTTCTATTCTTCTCCTCCAAAACATGGCTTTGTCACGTTACGCAGAGTTTAATTAATGCATCCTCTGCAAATCAGTCCTTCTGGCCCTTTTATCACTTTTCTTGCTCTTCTGTTTTTAATTCCTTTCAATTGGTTCTCCAAGTTCTGCTACTAAAGTTCACAGGAATGTGTGTTACCAGTTTCTAATTGCTCACAACCCTTTGTGTTATTTCTCTGTCCTACCTGGCCCTCACTTCACCTCCTAATTTAATATAGCTCAGTGTAATTAATGTGCTGTTTAACTTTTCTTCCAGATCATTAGCAAAGATGTTAAACAGAGGTAGTCATGCCACTATCCCCACCACATCCCATTGGAGACTTTCTTCTATCTTGGTACCTTATCACTTGTTGTAATTGCTCTTTTTAGATATTCCTGCAGCCAGTTCTCAGATTTGTGTTACACTAGCTTTGACAAAGCTCATTTCCACTAGTTTTTCTAATTAGCATGTATGTTCTATTATCAAAAGGTATTCTGAAGTGTTGGGCTGCTTACTGGCTGTGTGCCAGGGGACTAAAGAGCCAGGGTTGTGAAGATTATTGCCTCTTTTCCTGACATGAGGGAAAGACAAAAATGCAGCCACTTGAATCATGGGGAGGTAGGCTGGAGGCCATCGCTTCTCCACGTACTTCACCAGCTACAACTGATAACTGTTGTTTGATTAAACACCCTGATAGACTCATGTGACCTGTTTTTTATAATATTTATTGTTTATCACCGTTGTTTTGTTGTTCTCTAGACAGACTTCTGATCTTTGTTCCTTAATTCCTGGATAGGGGCTTTTCTTACACTAGTGCCTGCCGTGGACAGCTCCCATGAAGGCAGCCAGGGCTCTGCTCCCGCTTGTCTCCAGGCTAAACACCTTGCTGAACTGGGATCTGAAAGCTGAGGTAGCTCTCCCCAGCTATCAAGTAGCTCTTGTTTCTTCATGAATTTTTTAGTATGATTCCCAGTGACTTGGAAATTTGATTCCTTTAGTACTTTTGACTGCATATCATGCAGAGTACACGCAATTTTATGATACATTTCATTAATAGATGTATTATCAATGTAGCCCTGTTGTGGTATCCTCTCCATTTCCTTGGTTTTCTTGCTACTGTTCTTAAACTTGTTCATCCTATTCTGTATGCCTCCTGTGGCTGTAGACAATTTTTCATTGGAAAGTTGAAATTGTTATCTGGCCAAATCTGCAGTGCTGTCCCATCAGGGGAAAAATATCTTCCTGATCCTTGCTGTTGATCAGCTTGTGTCCTGAAGCATGATAATTGCTCACTCTTGTTATTTTTAAACCTGACTAATGCAGCTACATATGTTATTCTTCCTTATATAAACACATAATCCTTTTTTAATCTTGCTGAAAAAAATTGTCTGTATAATATCTTGTGGTAGAGAATTCTATGGGCTGATTTATAGATAACGTTAGAAAAAGTCTCCTGACAATCAGTTAAATGTGCTGCCTCTCATGTGAAATTGCCCCTTGGTTTTCTTATGTAACAGGGTGCATGAGGAGCTTAGGTAATTTCCATTCTATTTGTTTTATACATCTATAATCCCTTCTTGCTTTTGTTTCTATAATAAATAGTTGGTCTTTAAAACATATCATTTGTAAATCCCCCTCTTGTCTGCCTTTAATCAGTTTATACTTCTGGAGTTTAGTTATGTTCTAGTTTTCTTTCTAAGATGAGAAGATCAGAAGAGAGTGCTGTATTAGTGCGAAAGCTATGGCAGATTTACATAATACCACTTTACTTTTATTGTGCTTTATCCTTCGTTTATACATTCAAACGTGGTTTTTATTGTTCTCTGCCTGTGCACAAACAACCTCTTCAGTGACATAGTGCCAGGCTTTTTGGATGAGTTGATGGTGGAATTTGACTGTTCTTTATTTGTCTTGTTCTTTATATTACCACCAAGGTGTATGTATAGTTGTTTTCATCTGCCTTTCTACTGTGTGAGTGCCTGAGAGCCTCTTCAAAGGTAGTCGCTACTAATGTTTTAATACTGAGTGTTACTAGGCTCATCAGCAAACTTCTCCACCTCCTTGCTAGTTATATTGGTGTTTTGTTGTTCTACAGGGGATAATAAATTTCACCATGTTAGCTCCTAATCCCTGGAATATCCTGCTAGTTGTATCTTTCCATTTTATGACCTGGCTATCTTCCCCTCCTTCTTTGCTTCCCATAGCTTTACAGTGGTACTGGCACAGGAGAGCATTTTCACTTGGCTACGATACTCTTTTTTTTTTCTTGGTAGCTGCTCGTGAGCAGCTTAAGGAAAATGCTTTGTGTACTAACAACGCACGGTAGTTGGGAGGCAGTTCTGCTGTTGTCCATAGTCACTTGAGTGTTATCTCTGTACCCATCCGGTCCTTCCCCTCAGAGAGAACAAGTCTCATTGCTCTGTGAAGTTAACCACCTGCTGTTATTAATAATGCATTAGTGCTCCTCATCAAGAATTATAAATGTTCAAGATGCGTTGCAAGCCTCCAAAAGGCAATGTGTTTGTCCCCAGAAATACCTAATGTAGGTAATGGTCCTGCAAACCACAGCACTATATGAACCTTTATTGTCACCCGTTTTACCCTGGTTTTACATGGGGTTTGTGCTTTGAAACTTCCACTGATGCTGTTGCATTTTACTGATGGATAATTCGTGTTATATGGCTGAATTAACCTTTCACTTTCAAAACAACAAAGACAATCATTATTTATTATGCATGGGCTGTTCTCTCCAAAGGGAAGAATCAGTGCGTCTGTAGGGAGCAATAGTCAAAGAGTTGAGTAGTTCATACTTGGGCTGTCTTTGAATTTGTTGGGCAGTTCACGTGCTGCTCAACTGATATTAAGGACAGATAGACAATTGTCATCTTTGGCACAGGGTGAGCATTTTCTGAAGCCAAAGCTGCCCTGAACAACAACCATCCCTGAGTTTAAAATACTTGGGGGTCAGGGTTTCTATACCTTCCTGGTGCAGCTGTGGAGGGAAGATACAAAAGCCTGCTGAATTTGTCACTTCTCCTGTGGCGATTTCTTCTTGGCAGAGTGAGAGAGAGGAGTTGCTTAACTTCCAAATGAGATGAATAGAATTCTCAGTGGGATTGAATTATTTTTAGATGTTGTATCATTGGGATTTCTTACCCCAGTGTTTGATGCTTTTGGCTGAGATGATGAACCTGCTCTGAACTCCACATGCCTGATTGAGTGTGTGCGTGTGCCCGTTTGGTCTCTCCACCCGCTGTGTCTCTTTTCCATCCCAGTTCCCCTAAACCTGTGGTTCTGAGAGGAATTTGTACTGAGCTTTGTCTCATTAGGTGTGGACCATCAAATCTGTCTCTTGAGGGATTAAGGCACAATTCTACAGTTATTCTCTCACTGGACTCCTCTTAAAATACTGTCTCTACACGGTACTGGTCTTTTCAGATTGCATCCTGGCTAATTTATCCTGCCAAATATTTTGTACTTTTTTTATTAAGAATGTAGTCTTATAATTTCTGGCAGTTTGGGTAATAAATTTACATCTTTTTGTCTGAGGGTGTTTGTTTAAGCAGTAAAATTCTCACTATTATTAGAAATGTTCCATGATGATTCTTAAAGCTCAAACACTTCATTACATTTAGGTATAAGAACCAAACAGCAGCGTATTTTGAGTGGAAGTAAGTATTTAAGAGAAATACCTAGACAATAAGAAAAATAGTAAGGATGGTTTTGTCTTTTTAATGGAACAAGCTACAGTTATTAGCGTTGACAGGGATTTCTTCTCTATAGAAAGAAAAGGGAGTAAAACTTTCAGTTAGATGGCACTGTGGCAGATAGAAGTTTATTTTTCGTCACTACACCTTTTTTCTATCTGCATTCAGTATTTAAAAACATTTCCTTTGGCAAATGGAAGTCGAAAAACTCTGCTCAGTTCTGGCACATGTGAATTTTTCATGCTGCTCCCAGGTTGTCCATCTGTAAGCACTGGCCCTGCATTAACTGCCAGCAAGGTGCAGAAAGCAAATATCGGAAATGTTTTCAAGTCTTTTGAGGATGACCAATAAGTACACTGGTTTTTTGAATAATTTTTATCCTTAAGTACGTTCTTACCTTAATTTTTTTTTTTTTTTTTTGGTGTAGTCAACTGTGGATAGCCTTATTCAACCCCAGATAACATATTTATTTCATTAGGGAACAGATTATGTTCAATTAAACCAAGAACATGTTCACTAATGTTAAAGCAGTGCCAATTTAAAATTGTGCATGCACACAAAAATTAATATTCATAGTCCCTTGCTGAGTGGGATTTGGAGTGATTCAATATAAATACTTTTGGACCCACTGAATTGGGTCAGCTTTGTCTTATTTGCCCTTAAGGAGAGAAAAACATGTTATTTCATGTTTGCAATTTGAGTAGCTTGAGAGGTACTGGAATGAAGCCAGGGTCCACCAGATCTGAATCCCTGTAGTTGGATTTGTTACCTTTTATGCTGAGAGGTCAGAATATATGAAAGTGCCTTTGAAAGTGCTATACATCCTCTGCTTGAATTCCAGCAATGGCCCCAAGAGAAGCCCAAGAGCATCTATTGATTACAGAGTTTTTTCAAAGGCACTTTTTCAATACCAGGACCAAGAAAAGTGCAGGAACATGGGTAGAGTTTGAGTGGCACACACAGCTGAAAACACTTCTCTTTTGACAGTACCTTTTCCCCAGCACACTACGTAGATTTGTGGGGAGTTTTTGCAGTAACTAGGTATCAGGCCTTTTCCATTTTATTTCCTATTGCAGGAGACTATAGCAGCTCTCACCCCTGAGGAGCCTGCTGGCTGGCAAGCCTCAGAGATTGAAGGGCAGCCTTAAATG
The DNA here is from genome assembly GCF_031877795.1 of Strix aluco. NCBI lineage: Eukaryota > Metazoa > Chordata > Aves > Strigiformes > Strigidae > Strix > Strix aluco. The sequence continues at coordinate 31,309,936 of NC_133938.1, read as the reverse complement.
TAGCACTACCTTCAGATGCAGAAAACAGATTCCTTCTTCCTCCGTCCCCTACAGCACTATCCCACAGGGCATCCCAGTTTCTCTGTGCTGCACATGAAGAGGTGCATGTCAGGCGCTGGTGTGTGTGAGCAGGTTGTTTCCTACACAAGTATTTGGAAGAGGATGATCTGCATGTGCTGGAAGGATCCTACAGCCAGCATTAGGTATGGATAGGCTTTCAGTAACGTATCACCATCCCAATCTCAGCGGAAGAGAGGAGACAGGCCATCTTGCTGTATTTGCTGAAGGTGTCACGGGAGTGGGCTTGAGGAACTGTGGGTTTGGTGGGTTTTATTTTACACATGACAACTGAGCAGGACTCACTTGGTTGTGCATCAGAAGAAGCAGAATGGGAACGAGTGCCAGGAGAGAGAGAACCCACCTACCAGTGTGTACGGAGAGGGGAATTGTGCAGTTTCAAGGAGGAGCAAATTGTGTGGAAGAGGGACAAACTGAATGTAAAGGGACCAAGAATAACAGAATGAGGAAAGGTAGAGCAGGATTGAAGGATGTGCTTGTTTAAAGGGAAGAGAATACATTTTGTTTCAAAAGGAGCACTGAAGTACGGAAAGTAAGGCAAATATGAGACTAGAAAATTGGTTTAGAGATGCTTGCTTAGTGTATGCCTTGAACCTGACCAAATGCAGACTTTGCTCTTTGGAAGCAGCTTCTTTTCCAACAATTAAATTGGCATCCACTGATGAGAAGAGGGGGATAGCCCTTTGCTTTGAATACTGTAGAATGACAGAGCAGCCCAGGTTGGAAGGGACCTCAAAGGATCATCTGGTCCAACCTTTTGTGGGAAAGGGAGCCTAGATGAAATTATGTAGCACCTTGTCCAATCGTAGATAAACCTCAATTTCTTCCTGAAGAGGTGAAAGCGATGTGGGATTTTTCAGGCTAAAAGATCACAGATAAAGTCATCTTTGGTTGCGATGGCCTAATTCTTACGAGTCTGAGATGAACAAGTCACATACTTCAGCCTGGCTGAGTCACCTGGAGCCAATAAAACACTCTTGCTTTGTCAGTGTTCTGCATAGGAAAGAACAGAAGACCTTGTTTGTCTCCAATTTGCTGATTTCTGTATCACAGGAGGCAGCTGTGGGCAGCATCTGTCACCTGTCCCAAGCGCAGCTTGTGGAGGCTTGCCTTGCGAATGTGTTCAAAATTAGCTGTACTCGACTTCTATCCTAGCAAAACACAGATGATGGGAGAGAGGGCTGGCCCTAGCTGGCTGTCACTGTCACTAGACCTTTACTAAAGTAAAGCTGTAGATCTGCTGGCTTGATCCGTACCAAAAGAACATTCTCTGAGCAAATTCTACCAACCTATAACCAGTCTATAATATTTTTAACAAATGTGGTTTCACTCACGTGTGTTTGGTAAATCTCCCGACAGCAGTGCACAGGGTACGGTGGCTCTGTGCAGCTGTTCTGTGAAGGAGCAAACCAAATTCAGCCAGTAAAATGTTGCTTAAGCCCATTGAATTAAGAACCTCTGTATTTGCTTTGATCATGCCAAAGAATGTATGCGCATGTATGTCTGCGAGCCCTGGAAATAATTTGACGCTGTGGTTTGTTTAAAATGCACATCATGCTCAAAGTAATTCAGAGTGCTATAGGAGAAAACCAAAGGTGCAGGTGTTGAAATATTTCCGTGATTTCCCCACACATACAGATGTGCAGACCCCTTTGTATGTCAGTGGTCAGATGTACTCGTGTTTCAGTCCTGGTAACACAGCGGTGGCTCTCGATGATATCAGCAAGGAGAGAACTGTGAGGAGAGGTTGACGACTTGTTTATCTGGAGAAGAAAAGGCTAAGGGGTGATCCAAGGCAGCCTACTGCAATGGAGAGGAGAATTACAAAGGTGATGGAGACAAACTTTTCCCAGCAGTGACAGATGCTGTAATGAGGCAGCAGCTGCAGGTTTCTGCTTGGGAGGTTTTTGTTGAACACAAGGAAAATTTTTCTCACTGGAAGGGTAATGCAGCACTGAACTGAGTTGACCAGAGAGGTGGTAAAACCTCCATCACCAGAGGTTTTTGAGACTTAACTAGACAGAGTCAGAGTTAGGCTCACCTAGTGTGGCAGTACACCCACACTGAGTAGGAGGCTGACTAGACGATCCACAGAGCCTCCCTCCAGCTAACGTGGCTTTGGTCTGTGATTGGTGAACAACTGCAGTTTAGAAGACAGGTTACTTGAGGATTTAATATTTTTAGATCACAGGTAGATTGTTTGCGTTGAGCTTTGCTTCAGAGCAATACCAGAACTGGTATCTGAAGTCACTTATATGTGAAATCTTTTGAAATTTTCAATTCTGGCTAGTGAGACTACTGAAATTACAAATTATTGTAAGACTTACCTGCTACATCTAAATTAAAAAGAAAAACCTGGGTGAAACTGTGGGTGCAGCAGAAGTTCATAATAAAAGACAATTTGTACTCTGATCAAGAATCATGACATGTAAAGGGGAGGTAAGAACAAATACTGATATCTAAGACTACTCCTTATTAAATGATAATTGTGGGATTTGGGGTCTCTTGTATAATGGCTGGAATTCATTGAAGTGCACCTGTAATGTGAGTAGTGCTAATTATTGCAATCTGAAGCTATCACATACTGGAACTCTCATTGACAATCTAGCCCAGCCTTTCTTCCTACTCAGAGGAATCCCAATACAGCACGTTCTGTAATCATTACCAGCAGGAATCACTGCTGAGTTTGGACTCAGTGACAGCGCATTGATTGATTTATTACTGGCATCAATTTCCCTGTTTCACTTCTGCAACTTCTCATTTTAGGGCTTCTTCAGTAAACGTCTGAAAGGGTCCATCAAGAGGACAAAGAGTCAGTCAAAGCTGGACAGGAACACTAGTTTTCGTCTCCCATCTCTCCGCAACGCTGATGACAGGTAAGGTTCAATGCATTTCCCAAAACAATCTCTCCTCATCCAGAGGCACTTCACAAAATCTACACGCAGCATGCGGATGCACTCACAGAATGAGAGCAAGGCAGGGGATTTGTTGTTAAACTGGCAGATGGGTGTTTTTTTGGGCTGACTTCAGTATGTTAGAAGTTAGTTAGTATACAGTGTACTGCTGACACAGGACTGAAAATTTTTACTACTCTTAACAGCTGACGAAAAGTTCAGGTTAAGAATATGGACTCAAATACCTTTCTCTGCATCTGTTTCAAATAAGCTTCAGACTTTAAATTTCATAATACAAAACCATTGGATCAATCAGCTTTAGGGAAACTTGCCTTGATGCATGCAATACTTATCTGCAGATCAGTGCAGTGGCCGATATGAGGATTTGTGTTGGTGCGAGCAGATCAGTTGAGCTAGCACTAGCAAAGCCCAGAGATGTGCGGTGCAGTTCAGGCACATTAAGAATCCTTGCTAATGTCAGTCAGTTGTTATAGTTACTGCAGTGTTGCTACAATGAACAGACGGTCTGTTCTTCAGAAAACTGGAAAACTCAGTAACTTCTGGCCATTTTAGTGCTCAATTTGTTATATACACGCTTGTTTAGTTTTTGGCTGGCAATTCAGACTGGGAATAGATTGTGTATGAGGCAAGCAAAAGCTCTCACGCAGTTTTTCCTAACTATTTGTAAAGTCTCTTGATTGTTTTTATTAAACTTTACTCTGTGTTACGTTCCACAGTAGCTCAGCAGGAGAACTAGATTGAGTGAAAAATAGGTTGCCCTGTACTTAAGGCCACGGCAGGCTTCTGTGATTTTACATTGTTTAATGCATTTTCCCTTCTCCTTTCGCTGAGTTGAATTCATTAGTTGTGTCTGTCATGCTGTGCTGCTTCAATCAATGGTGCTGTCTTCTCCATCTGAAAGGCAGCACCATAAAATCATGGAGATGGCAAGGCTTCAGATGTTAGAGGTCTTGTTAACTTCAAAAGTTACAGAAAAGACTGCTGCTTACCAAACGTGACTAATGATGTGGATGGGGTTGCTCCTATAGTCATAGTAATGTTCACCCAGTCTGTTTTGAGTCAAATTCTGCTACAAATCCCTATTTTCAGGGAGTTGCAACATGACTATAAAAAGCAATGCAGTGAGCATAAGCATGTTAAATAATGCCACCATGTGATAAAGTACCTGTTACATTTACTGTTGTTTGTAACCAGCTTTGCTTGAAGATTTTTAATGCAAAAATCTTTTTGCCATAAATAATATATTTGCCTTTCCCTAACTTGGTACTCATGCTGAATGTGGACTGATGATACTTCCTTTTGCAGTGTAAGGGAAATGCTATCGTTCTGGGAAAGCCAATAAATTCAGCTATAATTAATCCCTACAACTTTGGTTTAAGACATGATATTATACACAGCAAAACCACCTTCTCTTTAAAACCAGATCCTCCTCTACTCCCTGCCAGTGTGGGCATGAATTGTCAACTAGACTTGAATGAAATGTGGATTTTCACTGATGGTTTGCAAAGCATAAAATCCATTGCATGCGGCGATGGCATTAGGAATAGCTGGTCTGTTCTCTCAGTCCTCTTAAGTCTCTATGGCGTGGATTTAAAAAGGAGGATCCAGGAACAAATGAACTGAGAAGTTTCAGTGGCAGAGTCCATGCAGAGGTTTGGGGGACAGAGCCCTGGAAAGCCAGTGATGTGCAGGATGTTGGACAGGGACAAGCAGGTGGTTGCTCTTTACCTTCCATCCAGTCACCCTCCTCCTTTGGCCTTCTCAGTAGCCTTATAGCAACGTGTCTTGCATCTGTAGCGCAGGAGATGGAACAGTGTTTGGGGGTTTTTGTGACATGATATGATCATTTGCTACTAATGGAACGAAGCATTTTTGATACCAGTCTGTGTGATCTTCCTCCTTTCAGAGGTACATGTGCTGAAGTAAACAGAGTGCACAGTTTGGAGACAAGGGAGGTCACCTGAGAGTCGCCAAGCTATGTGGAAAGCAAGCTGAGGTTCGGTTTATTTGGAAATAAATCTTTGCACAAATGAGTATTGCAGTTCAAAAGCACAAGCTTCGCCTCAAGCTCTGTTTGAAGCCTTGTGCTGCAGGTGAGGGTCACAAATTGCTGATAAGTTCTTTTTGGAAAGAAAGCGTAACAGCACTATTCAACCTTGTAGTTACCTTTTGTTGGCAAGATTGAAGGTTTAATGGAGTTCTCTTTGCATTTGTGGTCTAATCAGACAGTGCACCAATTGAATATACCAACTTTGAAAGTTTATGGATAGAGCTATTACTTCTCTAATGGTATTTTATAACTAAAACCATAAAGGAAATTCAGTTCCACTGTAAAGTGAAACTTGCCAATAATTTCTCCCTTCCCTCCCATATGTTTCACTCTGTATCTAAGGGTGCCTGAAAAATGCAGTTGGTGGGTAGAACAGCAGGAAAAACAACTCAGAAACCATGTGGGAATGAAGCACTGAAGATGAGGAACAGATTAGTATACTGGGAGGAGATGGGCTGGAGGAAAGAGGAGGCTAAAAAGATTGATTCGTGTTTAGAATTATGCTGTTGTTTGGGATTTTTTCCAATGGGACAAATCAGCGACAACTGTTTCTGCCTGAAAGAAGATAACACATAGCAGCTGACTCTTAATTCATGAGAGGGAATTGCCATTCTCTCACCTTCTGCTCTCCCTGCTTTCTGTGTGAGTCTCGATCTGTTGCAGTAAAAACTTTCCTGTCCTCCCCCAGTGAGTCAGCCCTTTCCCATTTTAAGCAGGTGATGCTAGGTGATGTCATGGTGTTATACAGGTTTTCAGGGCCAGGTTGACTGATAGCATCTACCTTTTCCTGCTCTAACAAATATAAGAGCCCTGCCTTCAAAGTAAGTATTATATAGCTTTATAAATTAAAACCCTGCAAGGATGAGGAGGAAATAGAGGCTGCTGTCATGTCGCTTTCTCATGCTTTTGAGGTGTTTGGGGCCTGTTAAGAAACAGGAGATGTTTATACATAAATGCCTATAAAATTCTGGAGTAAGGAAGATTAGTTATCCTGGTGCATATCAATATTTGGGATACTGTAACACTGTGTGCCATGGTGACAGAGGATGGATGCTGTCTGTTCAGAGTTGATTTAAAATAGAAAGGATTCAGGAATGCTGTAGGGAGGAGTGGTGGAGATAAGTTGCAGATTTTTTCATAATCAGATTTTCTGTTTCAGCAGAAAGCAATTGGCCAAGCTACTTTTTCTGGCTTTTAACTTTGTTTCGGTGTGGCTGGGTTAGTGAATGGGGAGAGAAGAGAGCTGTGGTGCCCCTCCAGAAACAAGCCCACTGTGGGTCAGCACGCAGGTGTCCTGTGGAAATCCACAACCTCTCAGTTTGTAATTCACACCACTTGATTACTCCAGGTTCAGGGTGTTGCTGGGTGGTCTTTTGTACTAGAAAACTCACATTTTATCTTTACAAGGCACTAATGTGAGAGGACTTAGGCTCTGCTCAGTTGTGACCCACACCAGATGTGAATGAAGCTCTTCAGTCGTGTGGCCAGTACAGCATCTCACCAGGTTATCAACTGCTCTCGCCATGAGGCTATCTGGCACCATGTTACTGTATCGTCTTTCACAGCTTTTCTAGCCTGTTTCCCACTGCATTCTTTGAGCTCTTCAACCCACACATTTGTCTCTAACATTTTCTCAGTGTCAGTAATATATAAAACATGTAAAAAAGCATGAGAAAAGACTTAAGGAAAATTACATTTGAAAGGAGACCAAATACATATTTTCAGTTTGTGGCCAAGAATTTGAGAGTATTTCCAAGTGGACCAACAGTTCTCGCCTCAGTTTTGTTTATGGTGAAGGAGCAAAGATGGTCGAGACTGGCTGCATATGGTCTCAGCGACTGCAATAAAGCTCTGCAGACAGCTGGGAGGGTTTTGCCCTGTTGGGATTTACTGCCACGTGGGAATCCTCCTGCTTTACTAAAAGTCATTTTATGGCATTATCAGATAGTCGTAGACGAGCGCAGGATCCGTTGTGTGCTTGCTCAGAATGGGCTCCGGCAGGTTGCGGGGAAGCGGGTAGCCATGGCTCTGGGGTTCATGGTGAAACGGTATCGCTGCTCAAACGACAGCTTTTCCTACTTTCGGTGAGTTCTTGCTCCTCCCTCGTGGTTTCTTTGCAGTATGAAATAGCACAGATCATAGAAGTAATAGGAGCAAATCTTGCCATGTTTTTCGTATTCGTTCATTCTAATTTAATGCCAGGATGATTTTTATCCTGATTTAGACGTAAGGATAAAAATCTGTCTTACACAATGTGTTATTGAGGCTTGACTCACTCAGAGCCTGTATTCATTCAGCGTATCTGTTCCTATCTGCATACTGGAGTATGGGGAAAGGGGAGGAGTGGTTTGTTTCCGGAGAGACATCTCACTCCTGGTTTGGTGAATGTATTTCTTTCAGCAAGTTTTTTCAATCCTTATGCAATTGTTTGGGTTTTGGTGAAAATTGAACAAGATCTCAATGTTAAGCCTATTCTTGCAAACCTTCACCCTGATGCTAGACTGCTCTGTCACACCTGCAAGCTCCCTTGATCCCTTTATAAAAACATACTCCTTAATAGCTGATGCTTTTCTGCAAACCCCGGGCTCCTCCACGTAGCATTCACCTATAAATCACTTAGCAGTGAAATGAAACTGAATCGGTTAAGCATCTCTGGTCCAGCAAAACAAAAGATTTGAAATGTTAATAGCAGAGACGACGGTTACAGCAGAGTGTGTTGAACGCTACCACTGTGAAATTCAGGAGCCTGTTTGGCTGCACCGTACGAGGTGTCTGTTAGACAATCTGTGATCTGTAGGGAGAGCAGGCAGGCAGGGAGGGAAGGGCTTTGCAAATCCAGGATTCAAACAATGAGGCTTTGGGTAGGGCCTTGCAAGAAAAGACTAGAATCTCAAAGGAAGGCTAAAGCAATATGCTCAGAAAAAGCCAGCATTTAATTGCAGCTGGGTAGAACTTGCATCTAAATAAGTTACCTTAAGTTTCTGATTTAAAAAAAAAAAAAAAAAATTCATAATGAAACTGGTTAGACTTGTAGAATGGTTGACCAAGTAATAGGATGTTCTGCTAATTGGCAGTTGGAAAACGAAGCGGGGTGTGGTGCCTACAAAATGAACACTTGCAGAGGGAAATCTGCTGCTGCAGCGCTGGTAGAGCGCACCTGTACTGCAGATGATGTTGCCGACGTTAGGGTCCAGTTCAGCAGGGCTGGGACTTCGAATAGCAGCGCTGAGCAGAAAGTTCACTGCATTACAGTCCAAGCTCTCTCCTGTGACTTTGCGAGTGGCTAAGTATTGAATTCAACTTTCTGATCTCGGGGAGTGTCTCTAAACACACGGGTATTGTGCTGGAATTATTTGAAGTATGAAGTTGTACAGTTTCGAGTAAGACCAGTGGAGACATGGCTTTAGCCGGGTGCTCGGGCTGAACAAAAAAATACTTTTTAGAATTCTTTGCCTTCACGCCAGTTTGGTAAAGGAAACAGATTGTGGGATTCTGTTCCTTGGTAATTCATTTCTATCCATTTATTTTTTATCGTTTGGATTATTGATGTCCACAGGCTTGTTTTCCAAGCAATATAGTGCTCTCCCTGGTAAGCTCAGTGATTGGAAGTCTTTTGTGCTTTGTAGGTTGGCTTTTAAATAGGTCAAAATCAGCAGGAGAGCTTCATAACCAGAGCAATTAGGATTTTAACCCTTTATCCTACATGCCTTAGAGACAGTAGAATATAATAGAAGTCGGCTAATAGGCTGCTGTGTGCCATGGGTGGCCACTGAAAGCCAGAGGTTTCTAGTTCCCGGCTTACAACCGAGATCTTCCTGTAGTGGAAAACTATCGAATTATGGTGTGCAAGGAGAGAGGGTCAGCTTGGGGTTGGGCCAGCAAGATGGTGGTGTTGAAGAGATCTTTTTCAGTAGCAGTCACATGCTGCTGCCAGGTCAGTGGTTTGGGGCATTGGCCGGGCTCTGATTTGGAAGGAAACTATGCAGCTCTGAAGACCAGTAGTCCAAAACATGTGAAAAGAGGTGAGAAGTGTAAAATGTTCCCCGACGTGCTCCTCCTCCATCTGCTTTTCCCGTTGGAAATAAATTATGGAGAATATATCTGTGTGAGAATTGTTTGATGCTGTTGGTAGCTATTTGCTCTGAACTCTTATGTTGTCCTTTGCAATTTTTTTTTTTGTTGTGTGCAGAAGTAGATAGAAAAAGCAGCACAGAAAAAAAAGCTGATCATGGGAGGTTAATTGTAATTTAAAACAGGATTTGGGTTGTTAATGGAGCTGTTTAACAGAAACAGATTTGTACAAACAACCCTTCCCCCACCTTTTGCATTGTGATCTTCCTGTTGACAGTAATCTGCTTCTCTGGGATTACCTCTCTCTTAACAGAGACTCTCAGCAACACTCATTTTACCAGTAGCTTCCTACCTGATGCAGGAAAGACCCTGTTAATCCAGCCCCTTCGCTGGACATTGGGAAGTAAGTTAGTAGCATCGGTTTATTAACTGTGCCTCTGTGCAGAAGGGAAGCCGGTGAGCAGTTTTCCTTCATTGTTACATACAGCTTCAGAATATCAGATGAGGCTTTAATGCAGCAGAGAACTATTATTTCTGTATAATTATTGCCTATATTGATTGGGATGCTGCTGATTTAGGCACAAGACAATGATTTGCTTTGCAGATCTATCAATAGATGAAATACGTACCGTGGTACTTAGAAATGCATGTACTTGTGTTTGTAAATGCGTGTGGTTGCATCTAACCAACAACTTTACAACACTGCTGTGGTGTTTATGGAAGATAAAGTGCCAATTCTAAGCCACTTAATCAGTTTATTGAGCTGTTTTAAATACGGTAGCTTCAGGGGATTGCTTGAACAGATAGACGTTCCTCTGCCCCAGGACCCTGAGTCAACAAAACTAACCATGCTCCGGCTGATCCACACCAAAACAAAATGTTCAAAGGTAACTAGTTAGAAGAGCAATGAAGCAGAATAGATGTTACTAAAAGATTTAACTTGCAAGGGGGGATGTGGAGGCATGGAGTACAGTTTCTGTGTGTCCCTGCCTTTGCTCCCGCCCTGTCCCCAAAGGCTGTTCGCAGGCGTTCTTGGAAGATGCCTCGCTCGCTCACGCTGTCTTTAACTGTCCAGGTCTCGTTAAACTCGTTGTAGGAAAGGAAGAGGAGGGACATCTTTCCTTCTGGAAAGTCACTTTTGCCACTTTTGTCTGCGGAGCGGCCTCCCTGTGCCTGCTGCCTCTCCCAGCTGCTGGCCCCCCCTAATCTCCTTACAGGAGGCCGCACCATGGCAACACGCACCCGGGAGCCTCTTGGTGTCACCCGCGGGGCCGGGTGGGAGCCCAGCCCACGACGAGAGACATTTCTTCACCTGGTGCAGCTGTGACTTTTCTTCTTGCCCCAGCATATCTGCCTGGCATGATGCTCGTCTGAAATTTGTAACCTAAGGCTTGAGGAAGAACTGCTCCTGGATGTTTGTGCCTGTCTTTCTCTCCTGACAGGATTTATTGCCTGAGATGTAGCCCAGAGAACGCAGTTGGAAAGGAAGGGCTGTGACATGTGGCACCGCTATGATTTGGGGATGCACTGCTAAGTGGCTGTACGATTGTTTCGTGTAGGTGTGCTTGATTTGTCTTACTCCAAGTGCAGGCTCCTCTTAGCTGGGATTTGTAAAAGCTCTTTTTCTTTCTCTTTTACTTGGTAATTATTTTTCTTTCCCTCCTCTTCCCCTTCTTTGTGACCACTCCATGCTTTCCTTCGCTGACAAGGAGCTAAGGCGGGAGTTGGCTGCAGGCTCTCAGCCAGCTCCCCTGCATCATGCACCGAAGTACTTTGTTAGGACTGGAATTGCTGAGAGTTTGGGATAGGGACAGAAGCCAAGTGACCTCAGCAGTGCTTTCCTGAGAGGAGAAATTAGAGAGGATTTTGCAGAGATGATATTGAAGTGGTGTATTGTGGTGTGTTTATTTTAGACTTGCCCTACCTTAACTGCAGCAAGTGTTCAATTATACATGGCTGAGGTTTTAGGTTTGCGTTGGTACAGCTGCTGCTGTAACCTGTTATAACAAAGCATGCACAGTGCAGCCAACGCATTTGTACCAGTGCTGCTGTTTTGCATTTGAAATCAGTGTCTTTGTAATATCCCTCTGATGAAAGGTTTTTGCTGCCTGCACTTAGGTCATTCAATATATTAAATGGGAACAAAGTTCTCCCTTACTGTTTAATAAGTGTTATCGTACAGGAATCTACTAGAATACCTTCAGCATTTCATTTTGTACAAAAGAGCAGTCAGGTGAACTCTGCTTGTTGCTTTACATGTATCTTTCGTGATACCCAAGTTTTTGTTAAGCAGCCTTAGAAGTACTGAAGACGCCTTTTCCAAATGTTTGGTGTTTTTTTTTTTTTTCCTGTTTCCCCATAGAATTGCTCAAGGGTAGGAGGAATTTGATTTTGCTAAGGTTACAAAATACGAGGATTTTTTTGGATATGTGAGGGAAGAACTTCGAAACTACTTTTCAAAAGTAAGGAAGCTGTTAGAGGTAGCTGTGCTTTTCACTCCTCATAAATACATTTTTTAAAACACTTTCCACTTGATACTGGGAAGTGAATAAAAGAGAAAATACTCTGAGGACAAACGCAGGTGAGAAAGCATCATTTCAGAGCACTGCTTTGCATAATGTATCGACGACTGATGCCTTTCTACTTTCACATCTGTTCTTTGTGCTCGGTCACACTTGGTGGATGTGCAGCCATATTTATGGACACGCTGTCATGGATCACTGAACAGCCACAGGGACCACCACAAGCTTAGATATCTTAACAAGATCTAGACCTGCCAGGTAAACTTACAGCTCCTTTTCTGCTAAGCTGGGACTCCATGTTGGTCATCTGTGAAGGCTTTGACTAGGTTCCAGAGGAAAAAGAAGATGTATGTGCACAGAGTGTTTACCTTTTGAAGTAGAAATGCTAGTTGTGCCTAAAGTATGATACTTAGGTGTTAGTTTGGAACAAGAAGGAGCACAGGTGAAGCCACTAACCTATAAATTGAGCACGTTTTACAGTGCTGTTTGACAGCAGAACTCCCTACTACGCACAAATGTCATATTAAATCAAACTGGGAGAATAGAGAAAGTGTTAGAGCACATCTTGTGATAGTGCTGTTGGTTACAAAATGCTACAGCATATTGGAGGGAGGGATATGTCTTTGAGAAGTATTCAAGAACTGGTGGGGACGAAGAGAAGACTGCATTGATAAAAAGGTACCATGAATTTGGGAGATGCCAGGTCTGGTAGAGCTCAGGGATTTACAGGCCAATCAGTTAAAAAAAAACAAATAGACAAACAACAGCCAGTACGTGTCAGTGAACGGAAATTAAAAGAGAATAGAGGTATCAAAATTTGAAAACTGTTAAAACTGGAAGAAGCAGCTGAAGAAGAAAATGAGGAATTTAAATGTAGGTAACAGATTTGAGCATTGTGAAGTGGGAAATAATTTGCATAAACTAAATATTTGCATTTAGTTTAAAGTCTTGTATATTAAGAAAAATGAAGTGTATTTTGGGGGGATCGTCCGCTCTAATGAGAGAAGCTCTCCTTCTGCATTGGTTTAGAGATTCAGAGGTTGGTGTGCTTTTTGCTGTTAATACACGACATTTATCTAGTAATCTAGATAGTAGTAAATATTTTCAGTAACATATCCAAATCTATCTATGGGGGTTTCTTTAAATTTCGGCAGATAAGTTCTGAACTTTTTGTTTTGCTGTTGTTCTTTCACCAATGGCTCAGCACCTACAGTTTCTAGGTCGGTAGGAATGGACTTCCTGGGCTTGTGTAGGTGGGTATTTACTTAGGAGTCCAGGATTACTGGTCTAATGTTATTTTCATAAGATTTACAGACTAATTGCAGAAGTTGTTCTGAATAAACACGAGCAAGTTGCAGCCTTCTCTGGGATCTTGCCAACTCTTTTGGTAATTGTGAGAAGAATAATGTTTCCTTTCCTCCTTGTTCTCCTACAGGTCACGTGGATTGCCCAAGCTGAAAGAGTCCCGTTCCCATGAGTCTTTACTGAGCCCGGGCAGCGCCGTGGAGGCCCTGGATCTTGGGTCAGAAGAAAAAGTCTTTGTCAAACCACTTCACAGCAGTATCCTTGGACAAGACTTCTGCTTTGAGGTAAAGAACGCTCTCCAAACACGCAGCCGATTATATGCTGTCAGTCGGTCTGAACCCTTGCCGTACGCTGTTCTGTGACTTTGTAATTGGAGAGCAGAGCAGCAGCCGCTGCTATCCTGAGGTTTGGGTGGGGGCTGTCGAACCAGATGTGATTCTAAAGTCCTTGAGGCTAATGGCATCAATCACTCCATGGAGAGAAGTCTTTTTCAATTACTGAGTCTTCTAATTGAAAAATCTCCTTAGTTTGATAAATATCTCAGCATTTGAAGTTTGCATGCAAATGTATAGTTGAAGCATACTATTGTTCATAAGTTGTGTATTCATCCTCTTCAAATTCACCTAAAATTAAATTTAGGAAATATACCGTAACTGAGAAATGTGACTTCCAGTCAGAGCCCCCCTCCATTAGCTCAGCCCATTCTCCAGTTGCTAAAGGAGAGGCTTCAGTAACTGCAGCCGTGTCCGTGGCACCACAGAGCAGGATCCTCTTGCTGTTTCAGCACAGGCTGCAGCACAGCACCACGTGGCTTCTAGCTTTGGTTCCCAAACAGGCTGTTTGTGCGAGCAGAGTCCTCACCTTGCAGGACCAGCAGCGTATTCGTGTGTGCAATTTGGATGTGTCTAAGGCCATCATAATCTGTCGTGGCAGGGGTGGGTGACAGTCTGTCTTCAGCACGGTTAGTCAGATGTGTCTAAACTTCTGGAACAAAGATCTGTTTACAACCTGGAAAACTGCTTTGGCAGAAAACCAGCACATCAGGCCCTTCTCCCTCGGGATGTATCCAGGAACTGTTTCTGTTTGCTTCAGTCTCATTCTTCTGGTTGGAAACACTTTCCAGCTTGCTTAGGTTTGGGCTGTTGAGTGGAAAAACTGGCAACAACTTAGCTCTGAGGCTGTTGCCTCAAACTGCTTTTTAATTGTGGGCGCAAATGAATGGAAAGACTAAATGAAGCTTGTCAGGCCACGTAAAAGTGGAAGAAACCAAGGTGGTTCCCTCCTGCGTGAAAGCAGAGTTGTGTATGGCATCGAGTGTCAGGACTGGGTCAGGGCTCAACTCCTTTCTGTTGCTGTATATATGGACCCTTGGAAATATTTAATATTTGCTGAAGACACCATTTCCAGTGTTTTGCCTTATATTAATACATTGGTTTGGGAACTGTCAGTGCTAGGTTAATGGTTGGACTAGATGATCTTCAAGGTCCTTTCCAACCTAGATGATTCTGTGATTCTGTGTTAGTTCTGTCTGTCTTTACGCTGTTAGTAACCAAATCATCTGCCTCTGGGACTTAACAGGGAAAACTGCAAGCATTTAATAGCTGTGGATCAATTAACAAGTGTTTAAAAAAATTAACTGGTTGATTAAAGCCTTGTTTAAAAGTCTTTAAGAGGAGCCTCTGGTGCTCCTCATATGTTTCTTTAGTTTTATATTAATATGAACTGACTTTTTTTTTCTGTACATTCTGTGGACCTTTTAAGCTCTCTGCCTTCTAGGCTCCCATATTGTTTTCCTGCCTTTTTCATATTTACTTTGTTGCTCAAGCATTGCTTATCATCTTCCTTGCTTTTTGCAGCCTCTTACATGGCTTCTAGCTTGCCCGAACTCAGCCTGTCATTTATATATTCCAGGTAACCTACTCCAGTGGCAGTAAATGCTTCAGCTGTTCCTCTGCAGCAGAGAGGGACAAGTGGATGGAAAACCTACGCAGAACAGTGCAGCCGAATAAGGTAAGAGAAACTGTGGAAATAAGATTACCAGGGGAATGGAGGTGGTGTGATTGGGTTTTAGTCCAGTGTACCAGGGCTTCCCACAGATGCATCCTCAATTAATTTAGTCTGGGGAGAAGCCCACTCATCGGTGTATCAGAAGCTGCTGTGTACTATTCTAGTGAGTGCAGTAGGTCAAACCTTTAATGAATAAATACATGTCGGCGTGCTTCCTGATCCCTGCCCCAGTGCCTGCTTATGATGTTTCAGACTGGATTTCTGATACCACGCATGTCAGAAGGATTGGACATGGCTTCACAGGTTTCATGTTTTACTGTGGGGGCACAGTGGAGGGGCGGGGGGAAGCAGCAAAAAAAACAAAATGGAATTTGAGCCAGAGTGAGAAGGGGGGCCAAGTTATTGATCAGCTAGAAATATCTGATAAGTCACCTCCGTAGCTGGCATACCACCTTCAAGGGACAGCCTAACAGTGCTCTTGCAGTTATTCACAAGAGTAAACAGTGCAGTGTGCCACACCAGCCTAGCAGCATTTGAGGGGCTCCTGTGCAGAGTGTTTGTTTTCTAAAGCATTTCAAATACAGCTTTTTGAGAAGAAAAATGTTCTAGCTCCCACCTCTGACATACAAAAGTCAGCCCTTTGCCTCTATTTTACAAAATGTCCGATTTTCTAGAGATTTTGATTCTCTGAAGATCAGAGAATCTGATTCTGAATTCTGACTCTGTCCCTACCTTGGACACAAAAGGCAGCCCTCTGCTGCTGCTTTAGAAGACAAAATATTCCGTTTTTAGGTATTTTGAATCAAAGCTGAGCTCTTTCTTCTGCACAGGACAACTGCCGTCGAGCTGAAAATGTCCTCCGTCTCTGGATCATTGAGGCAAAGGACCTGGCCCCCAAGAAGAAATACTTCTGTGAGCTGTGCCTTGATGACACTCTCTTTGCCCGCACCACCAGCAAAACAAAAGCAGATAACATTTTCTGGGGAGAGCACTTTGAGTTCTACGGTCTCCCACCGCTTCACAGCATTACAGTTCACATCTACAAGGATGTGGAGAAGAAGAAGAAAAAGGACAAGAACAATTACGTAGGCCTGGTCAACATTCCCATGGCCAGTGTAACCGGTCGCCAGTTTGTGGAAAAATGGTACCCAGTCAGCACACCTACACCCAACAAAGGGAAATCAGGGGGACCTTCCATTCGGATTAAGTCCCGTTATCAGACCATCACCATCTTGCCCATGGAGCAATACAAAGAGTTTGCAGAGTTTGTTACCAGCAACTACACTATGCTGTGCTCTGTGCTGGAACCTGTCATCAGCGTAAGGAATAAGGAAGAGATGGCTTGTGCTTTGGTGCACATTCTTCAGAGCACTGGGAGAGCTAAGGTAAGAACAGGCGGCTCCTGTCAAAATGACTCCCTCTCGCTGCTGATAGGTGATATCTCTTCAGCTAGAAACTAGGAAGTCCATGACCGTAAGCAACAGCAGAGGGTGCCTGATGGGATAACGCTGAGAAAAGGGTCTCAGAGGTATTTGAAAAGACTTGGGCGATTGCATCTGCCAGGAAGGCATATAGATAGGCACAATACCAGTAAGGATGAAGAGTTGCTGCAAAGGTTAAAGATGCTGTGTACAAAGTATAAGTGGGAGGACTACGTAACTTCACGTTGTTTTGAAAGCTTAGGGCCTGCACTTGAGTGTTCAGGAACCTTTTCTGTATTTCTAAAATCATGATACAGGATAAAAAATAAGTAAGCAAGAGATTAGTAAACTGGAGAATTACTTCTATAAATAAGTCTTTGATGCAATGAACAGCAGGGTGCCATTGTTGATTCAGTGCTAAGTCAGCTAATCGATGCTAACACTGATATGGTCAGCGTTTGAACAGCCATTTGGAGAATCTATACTCGGTTAATGATGATCCCACCTGCCCCAAGGATGTTATTAGGGCTTGTGGGTGCACACTGATGGTTCTCTGTGAGGCAGTAGTTGGAGTGAGCCTCGGTTTCTTTGAATAGACTGTAGGAAAATATCCTGTAGGTCTCGGGGAAATTCTGAGAAGCATTAACAAGCATTGATTTGTCTGGATGCTGGGTGTGCGAGTAGTACCAAGCTGTAGTCAGCCTCTTCCAGTAATGCCAGCTAGAGCAAGTTAAGCACAGCCAACCACAAGTTGGAGGTGTGGAAGGATGGCCATAAGCAACATCCAAGCGATGGCCTAATTTAACTGTTCCAGAAAGGTCCCTTTATGTTTGCATAATCATATGCTGCTTTCTACTGTTCTCCCCTTGGCATATGTCTCAGAAAGGCTAGTGCTGTGTGACAGTGTGTGATGGGAAGTCATTCCTTACCAAGTTGTTTGTCTGGTAGCTGGGGTAGCTCCTGTAGGGTTGTGTTGAAATCCTGCTGGAAAGCGGGCTCTGGATTCCTGCAGTGCTAGCTGCGACAGGTAGATAAATTAGTGTTATAACTTTGTCTTCCTACTGCCTGGACGTTTGAACCTCTAGTTACTGGAAGCATTGAGCAGCTTAGGCTGCCGTAACCTAAAGCTGCAAAGAGGGTACGTTGCCAGTTCACGCTATGTTGGTGGTGGTACAGCTGGATGGTTCCCAGTTTGCACCAGGTGAAAATAATTCTCTCAGATTTTTCTGAAAAAGAACAGCAATAACGGATTGAAAACCAAGAGTACTAATGTATTTTTGATCTATATTTGTCATATATAATTTGTTCCATGTATTTTAGACTCACGTGCTAGCAGGGCGTTATGGCTCCTGTAGTTAATGGGGTTATGAAACTTTACTACAGTGCTCTTTGAACTGTTTGGAGGATGCTGCTGTTTGCAGCAGAACTGGCAAGTCTCAGTTATCACTCATCCCTAATTCAGGGTGGTGTTTTGGTTTTGGAGGTTCTTTTTTTGGGAACAGTTTAAAGAAAAAAAAAAAAAAAAAAGAGAGAAATATGCTTCCTCTCCTGGAGAACTTGGCGGTGGCTGAAATTGGATCTTGCAAAATACCAAGTATTTCTTGTGAAATGCTGAGTGTCCTTGACTCACATAAAGTTATCACTTCAGAAAGTAAGTATTACTGTACCATTAGACCTTCTATCAAGAGGTTATTCGCTGTATCAAGATTTGCTGATAGTTCCTGCCTGGGCGTTTGAATACAGTTCAAGTTAAGCCATATAGATCCACAACAAGTATGTTAACTTTTTTCCCAAAGCCTGAACCACTTTTGGTTTGTGAATTTAATTTATATAAGCCATTCTTCTTATTTAAATTTCACCAAGCTGTAAGAATTTGTGCCTAACTTCCATTTTGGGTTTTTAAATCCAAGTTTGTATGCAATATTCAGTATTAAAAGATAAATATAATATCACAGTTTCTTTCAGCAGACAAAGTCACTGATAAACAAACTGGTGAGGGTGTCTGTTCAGGATCTAAGCTGAAATAAAAGCTTGGCTGTAAAGGTTTTCTTTTAGAGACTTCTGCTTCTCCCTTTATAATTTGTGATCTATATCATTTTATAAATATAATAAACCCAAGAGGAGGCCTAGCTGTTTCCTTGGCCCATAATATATGTAACATCTACACTCCTTGTCCCAACCTGAGCGATTATTTCAGTAATCCTCTGGCTCCTCTGTTTATCCTTCCTTCTTGGCTGCTGCAATTAGCTTGGCATGGCTGAGTCTGGTTAAAATAACCTCTTGCCATTTGACCTTTTTCTTCAGGACTTCTTGACGGATTTGGTGATGTCCGAGGTAGATCGTTGTGGGGAGCATGATGTCTTGATCTTCAGGGAGAACACACTTGCTACCAAAGCTATTGAGGAATACCTGAAGTTGGTAGGGCAGAAGTATCTTCACGATGCACTAGGTAAGAAAGTGCCTGTCTGTCACCTGCTTGCATTGCGAGGGCTAACCCTGACCTGTCTGCTCTGTGACTGAAGCACCTAATGTGGGATGGAAAGGAACTGCCTCAGCACTCAGCCCGGCTGTCTTAGTATACAGAGAGCAAAATATCTGCTGCCTTACTCTTGATGCCCTTCATCCACACAGAGGAAGATGCTCTTTGGTGCCTGCAGGAGTAGCACCCAAGGAAAGGCAAACTTGATTTGATATCTCTTGAGTCCCTCTTTAAAGTTTGTATCACCACATTGTGTTTTTCTGGGTAACCTTTTGTGCCTCTAGATGTGATGAAGAGTTATAATACTGCAGTTGATTTGTGGGCAACAGTGATTGTTCCATCTGATGTACGAACAGGCTTAAAAAAGGGATTTTGACAGAGTTTAACAGTGGAAATTGAGACTGATACCTTGTGTTGTGGTGTCAGGAGTGAATCTGGTATCGTATGCAATACAATTAGGTGGAGTTTCAGAAAGGTTTAAGAATGTGAAGCATGTATTTCACTAATCTCCTTTTATGCTAAAGAAGCTTCTGCACTTGCTTTAGGCTGAAGTGCCACCACCTAGGGGGTTAGATATTCTCAGGGGTATTTGGTTGACAACCAAAGTTCTCATCCACAGGTGTGTGTTGCTGGGGTGTCTCGGGTCAGTCTCTTTCAGTCACTGTTGTAGCTAACAGCAAACGTTAGCTACGGTGTTAACAAGTGCTAAGCATGAGGTGCCTACCCTAGCGCTCAGTTTGAACGCGGGTAGTACACGAAAATTCCTTTCCAGGTGCTTCAGCTGTAGATATTGGTAATGCTGGCACATTCCAGAGAAACCCTTGGACTCGCTCAGCCCTTACCTTTTTCACAAGCAATTAATTCGTAAACATTTGTGTTAACCTTTTAAACTGGTACCTCGCCCCAACAAAAATCCGTAGACAAACATGGCCAGAGGGAGTGAGGCTGCAGGGCTACTGAGCAGCACAGGGCAGGAGATCAAGATGCCATGGGAGCCTCCTGCCTGTGTTTATCCAAAGTGCTCTTTATTCTCTGCCTCATTAAAACTGCCTGGCTGACCTGTGATGTCCTACTCCATTCCCCTCATGGGGTCTTAATGTCCACAGTTACGTGCCAGGGTGGATTCTGCTAATTGTATAATTGTTCCCTCTCCACCAAAAGGTTCTGCTCTATTCATAAGCCACTGCCTTGGGAATTACTGTCCACACAACTAATATTGCAATAAAGAGGGCCAAAACCATGCATGCTCTCATCCGAAGACACTCACAGCCTCGCTGCAGTTAGCTTTTACCAACTCCACACAATCTTTGTTATCCGCAATTGCACAATAAGTCACCCATCCCCCTGTTGTTTCTTGGGTAAAGAAAGCTTTGGAAATTGATACAAGAGAAACAAGATCAGGCCAAAGCCCAGTCCCACACCACATCCTTTCACAAACAACAACAAAAAAAAGCAGCTTGCTTTCCCAGCAGTCTCGCTTGTCCTCAGCAATCCCAGACGCTGGCAAGTCATCAAGGAGATAGTTGGCTAAATTAGTGCTTCAAGGGTCAGTATAGTCAGGTCTGTGATTATAAGCATTTTGGCCATTTTTTAAGTGTAATGAGCCTCTTCTGGTAGTCTTATTCTCATGGGTGGAACCACTGAGCATAAGTCACAGTCCTAGGCGCTCGCCTGGTATGGAGAAATGAGCAGTGTATTACTTTGTGCTGTGCTTTTCAGCAGACTGAACGATCAGCTGTGGGACCAGTATATTACATTTGACTGCAAGCCCCTTAATGTGCAATAATTATATAAAAATATTTTAAAATTAATGACTTTTAATACATCATTTAGAGCTGAGTGATAAGATTGTGAATCATAGACATGAGAGATGGGAAATCCCCCTAAGGTCATCCATCTGTAGCTCAGGGCAAGGTTGCTTGTGACAATATACCCATCTAATTCTTTGTCAAGTTCTAAATGTCACTCTGCTCAGATGCCATGTTCTTTGAAAGGATTAACAACATTACACTTGGTGTTAGCTGTTTAATACATCTAGAAGAGCATCTTAGTATATGATTAAGGCAGGGTCTTGTGGACCACAAAGAGTAAGTTTCAGATGTGTTTAAGGGGGAAAAAAAATGTTATCCAGTAAACAACAGTTAAAACAGAATTGGCTCAACAGAAGTGGTGCCGAGAGTTTTGCAAATAAGTCATCTAGATGCCCTCAGCAGAAATTTTTTGGACCCCAACAACAACAACAAAAAAGCTTAAGAAAATGTGCTGCCTGCTTTGCTTGCAAGAACACTGCTGACTTGAGATTTGGGGAAGGGGGTTGGGAGGTGTTTAAGGGGTTTTATGAAAACAAAGACAAAAAAAACAAAACCCTTTTGCACAAACAAGCCTTGTGGTGTTAGCTCGGAGCCAGCAAGATCATCTGAGGAGATGAACTTAAAAGACATTGAATCATTAAATGAATGAATGAATAAAGAGTTTTTCCTAATGAACAACAACAGTTTAAAAATCACTTGGTGTGCTAGCATATATAGGAGAAAAACTAGTAAGTAGTTCATTCCAGTATGTCAAACAAAGGAAACTTTTATCTGGTTTTGTGTGTGTCCAGTTCCTGTTGTGATGCCCTAAGAGAAGGACGACAGAAATGCAAAGGATTTTGAAATAAGCAGGCTATAAAAATGTCATAAGGTGTTGATAGGTTGAGAAAATCAGCACTATCTGCTAGCACGCAGGTATTACTCTTATTCAAGAGCAAGGTGACACTTTTTAAAATAAATGGTAAATTTAGAAATAATAAAAATAAATAGCATTGTCAAGTGCATTTCCTGGGGAAATTATGAAGACAAATAGCACAGCTTCATTTCTAAGACTGTGGATAATTTTATAGTTGATAATGCAGTTTGAATATAAAGTCAAATCCTGTTCTTTAGGCTGTAAGTGAAGTGTCTGCAGGGTTTATAAGCAAAGCCATCTTGTTATTGCACCTGTATTCGGGGGCAGCGAGGGCATGGGAGGCTGAAGCATCAGAGCAGCAGCCAGCTGATGTGGTACAGCAAGTGCTCTGTTCTGAAAGAGCTGGGAGGAGTCGTGTCCCCAACATCTGGTGTCTGGAGGCTGTATTGCAGACACAGGGAGCAGAAGAGGCAGTTGCCAAGGAAAGACAGGAGCAGGATTTAAAGGTGTGTCAAGGAGACTTTTCATGTAACTACCCTGGTTTGTCATCCTCTTCCCTTTGTCCAGGGGAGTTTATCAAGGCTCTGTATGAGTCAGATGAGAACTGTGAAGTGGATCCCAGCAAATGTTCATCCAGTGAATTAACAGATCATCAGAGCAACCTGAAAATGTGTTGTGAACTGGCCTTCTGCAAGATTATCAATTCTTACTGGTGAGGCATCTTCCCTCCCCTTCTCCCTCATTAGGTCATTTGCTTAGAAGGTGCCCATTCCTCCTCTGAAGATGAGAAAACAGCAGTTGTACAGGGAAGTAGCACAGACCCATCTGTCTTCTGAGACTGCCTGCGTTTCCTTTGCTCACTACCTTCCTATGTGTGACACCATAGTGCAGGTGGAGCTTGCGCCCAAATTGAGGGGTTCCATTCCCACACACCATACCTGTCAGGAGCTTCTGCTGAAATTCTCTGCCAAGGGAACACATACTGAGCTGTGGCTGAGTAAAGTGAGAAGATAA
The DNA here is from genome assembly GCF_031877795.1 of Strix aluco. Classification (NCBI taxonomy): domain Eukaryota; kingdom Metazoa; phylum Chordata; class Aves; order Strigiformes; family Strigidae; genus Strix; species Strix aluco. The sequence continues at coordinate 31,287,407 of NC_133938.1, read as the reverse complement.
CAGCTTAGATTGAAATTGGAATAAAAAGCTGAAAGTTTTGATGTCTATAGGAAACTTTCAGACCCTTTAGATCTGTAGAATTGAACAGGGAGGAAATTGGCAGAGAAATTTCTATTAATCTCTGTTTCTGAGTAGTAGTGAAAGTCAAAGGGCCTTTCTGCTTCAGGATGAAGCACATGGGAGACGTTGAGAGAGTTTAACAAGCTGTCTAAGAATTCCAGTTATGGAGATGAGTTCAGTTTGGTTCAGTTTGTTTTTAATATTCTAACACCCTGTTTGCTCCAGGGTAGTGATGGATAAGTAGTTCTTAGCTCGCAAATCAGCGTGTCTGAAAATGACTTCGCTTAACATATATGAACAAGGGATGCTTTAAAGACTACTTAAGTATCACCAGATTAAATGGGGACCTAAGAATAGGTGCCTAATGACATTTTCTAGCCTAGAGAGAGAAAATAATAAAAAAAAAAAAGTCAATTATGTTTTCTCATGGATAATTATTTCAGGTGATTGGTCACCAGTTCAACTTGTTGCATCTCATGGCCCATGTGATTTTATTTCCTGGTTTATTGTTTTTCAGCGTGTTCCCTCGTGAGCTGAAGGAGGTATTTGCATCTTGGAAGCAGCAGTGCCTGAGCAGGGGCAAGCAGGACATCAGTGAACGCCTGATCAGTGCCTCCCTCTTCCTCCGCTTCCTGTGCCCCGCTATCATGTCCCCCAGCCTCTTTAGCCTCATGCAGGAGTATCCTGACGACCGGACATCTCGCACGCTCACACTTATTGCTAAAGTCATTCAGAATCTCGCCAATTTTGCTAAGTAGGTGGTGACAATAAAACTGAGATCTGTGCCTCTAGGAGTGCAAGTCACTGCAGGTTACTATGGAGCAAGGACAGCCCTGCTTGGTAGTCATGTTTGCAGGCAGCTGATTCTGATTCTCTGTCAAATTGCAGGCAGCTTTAGAAAAGGAGGAAACTTCTCACTTATATGTGAACGCTGTTCCCCTTCAGACACCTTAGTGTTGAGCTAGATAAATCCTCCTTTTCACATGCAGATTTGGGCTGCAGTAGAGGGGACGCAGCATAAAACCAAGAAGAGCCATGCATTAGCATGTCAGTGTGTATGCTGTTTCAAAAGAAAAAAAGCCTGTTCCCACCAAGGATCATGATTTTCCTCCTTTCTCCAGAATTCCGAGCTGGATGATACAAAGGGTATGGCATGTCTCTTACAGAGGAGGAGATGCAGGGAAGGGGAGAGGAGAAAGGGTGTCTGTGGGAGGGAGGGGGGAGAGATGTGTTGAGCCCTTGATCGTAATATGAACAGTGAATTACTAGTATTTAAAGAAGTCCAAGAAAGCAGTGAATCTCTTAAATTGTCCAATTTGTTTTTCTCCCAGGCCAAATCTTCAGAAAGGCAGGTCTAAAGTTAAGCATTTAAGTAATTGTCTGTAAGCACTTGTACTCTGTATTTTGTGTGGAGGTTATTGACTGGGTTTCCCCCCCCGCCCCCCCGCTTTCTTGCAGGTTTGGTAATAAGGAAGAGTATATGGCCTTCATGAATGACTTTTTGGAACACGAGTGGGGAGGAATGAAGCGTTTTCTCCTGGAGATCTCTAACCCAGATACCATCTCAAACATGCCTGGATTTGAGGGCTACATCGACCTGGGCAGAGAGCTCTCAGTTTTGCATTCCCTCTTATGGGAGGTTGTGTCCCAACTTGATAAGGTAAAGCAGGATGGAGGCCCGGGAGGGTGAATCCAGCGATTGTATCGTAGCAACAGTAAACACCAGGAAACATCAAGGGAGCAGCTGAAGCCTGCTTTGGGAAGAACTTATTCAACATCTTTTGAGAGGAATGTTTGATAGTGGTATTTCACAACTGTTCTTTCCATGATTTCATATCAAGGCCTGAAGCAGGGCATGTGAAGTGGTTGGGCTTCAGCAGTAGCGCAAACACTTCGCAGAGCCTCGAGTAAGGCTGGGTGTTCGGTGGTGGAGAGGGCAGCGCTTAAAAGTAGACCTGGAATTCCCTGAGCGGCCTGTCCTTTCTCATAAGTGAGCTGGAAAAAAGGGAGGGTGTTTGGACAAAAAATGAAAATGTCGCAGTGCCTTTTCTGGTGCTAATGGAGGAGCTTTGCTGCACACCAGGCCCTACCCTGCCCAGATCTGACTAAGTAATGTGTTGGCCAGGCAGAACTGTTCTCATTAAAGGCCTGATCCAAAGCCTGCTGAGATGTTCTCACTTCTGTACTCTTTGGATTAGTGTTTAGTATACAAGAGGATGCCACGTTAAAACCTGGATCCACTCTGGTTTATCCTGTAACAAAAGTGAGATGCTTTCTGCCGTGTATTGTGCTGGGGTTGTACGTGTTGTCCAGGTTCTGTTCTGCTGATCCCAATAGACATCACCAACAGTAAGCATTGCTTCCATTTAGCTATAGAAGGAGAAGAGGCAGAAGCTTGCTCTTCCTTAGCTATGTGGCTTTGCAGGATCCAAAATCATTAAAACCTTGATAGCAAAGGTAGTTGATAAGACCCAGAAAAGCTGAGCTGTGAGTCACTACTTTTTTTGCAAGGGCTTGGAACTGTTCCATATTTCAACTTTTAGAGGTACATTATTTTGTCCATATTCCATTTATATTATTCTTTCTTTTGAAACTGTAGAGGTGAGGTGAATTGCAATGCACTCTTAATATTTTTATTGCATTAAGGCCTGCCAAAATAGTTATTTGTTGGGTATCTATTTTCTCACAGTACATTATTTAAAACAGAAAACAAAAAAACTGAGCTTGATGCATCAGAGTAAATTGAAATGTCCTTGACTCAAAAAGGCAATATATATTAATCTTAGTTAATCTTAGTTTGATAACAATTTATGATCTTGTTTTTCCGTTTCACTCATACGTGCACAGAGTGTACATTCAAAATGTCACAGGCAGCGAAGTCAGCTATAAAGACAGTTCAGCAGCCTCAGGAACACAGGCAAAGTGAGCGCTCAAAAGACAGAATCCTCCATTTCTATAAATCAGGGTAAACCCACCAGTGCAGGGAACACTGCCGTGTCCTTCCAAGCTGGTCAGGCGTCAGGTCAAGACAAACCCAGCTCCAGTCTTTAGAACTGCAAATGGATCTTTGGACATGGTGTTAGTTACTGTGAGCTGCTCTCTGAATGTAATGGTGGTAAATGTGCTGGGCAGTGAGGAGAGGGAGCAGCCAGACCTGGATAAAGTGTCAAAGCAGATCTGCTTTGCCCTTTCTGTAGGTTAGATGCATGGATCTATCCTAACAGGCCCTTGGGAGCTGGTATAGTGGTTTGCTAAAAAGAGAATTAAGGGGTAAAGTTACATGCAGTACTGCTTTACTGTAGGTAATGACTGGGAAGTGATGAGAGAAGTCACCTCAGAGATTTTAATAGACACAGAAGAAGCGCTGTACGAAAGCCTCTGTAAAGAGACCTTTCTCTGGAGCAAACTGCCTGAATACCTGCTTACAGGAAAAATAAGGATATCTTTGAAAAGAGCATTGTCTTTTTGTAGCAGAGTTTTACTTCCTTATAAACCTCCAGCACTTCCACCTCCTTCCAGCAGTCCCAAGAGCCTGAAGATGCCCTGTAGATGGTATAACCAGAAGTGACCCGAAGTGGGGAGAAAGATAAAGAGCCTGAACAAGCAGCCTTCCTTGTTGGAAGGTCAGCTGCTCTTATCCTAGGCCTGGCCAACACTGAGCTGACATGTAGTTGAACAAGAAGCTACACATTTAATCCCAGGCTGATGTGATAATGTTGGGATGAGGATCCTTGATGTTTTCGTGCAGTTATTTTTCACGTTTAGGTAGGGAAGGATGCCTTAATTTTTGATAACAGGGTGCTACAGAAGATGGCATCAGTGTAGGATGCCAAAAGTGAAAGGCTTATGAAATGAAACCCTTCCCTTTCCCCAACTCCCTCAACCCTTGCGATTCTCTCATGATCCCCCTGAATGCCGCATCCCCTTGTCTGTTGGCATGCATTTCCTTTACCACATGACACCCTTTGCCTGGAAAGTTCCCCTCACTATAGCTGAATCTGTAGTCTGTGAATGCCCTTTAATGAGTAGATACTGTAGTTTTCACTTTGACCTCACCCACCCTGAACTTGGTTTGCTTTGCATGATAGTTTTGCATTGGAATGGCAATAGTTTTGTTTTATTGAGCATGATTTTTATTTTTGGGGGTCAATCCTAATTTCTTTTCTATTTCCTTTTCTTTCCTCAATGTCTGCTGCACCCCGTTTCGTCTCCTCCATCCATCTCGTCGCCGTGGTTACGCTGCTCCGTAACACTGCATTACGGTCCTGGCACACCCGCACACAACCACCCACCCTCCTTCCTTCCACCTCCACCCCTCCGCCTCTGTGCATCGTTATCAAAAAACTGGCGGATGTCGCGGTGCTTGTTGTCCAATTAGGGTGAAAATTCCTTCCTACAGGCGACCGTGGCAAAACTGGGACCCCTTCCTCGTATTCTTGCTGATATCACCAAATCAATGACCAACCCTACGCCGATACAGCAGCAGCTGAGGCGTTTCACTGAGCACAGCTCTAGTCCAAACGTCAGTGGCAGTCTCTCCTCAGGGCTTCAGAAGATATTTGAGGACCCCACTGATGGGTATGTAACAGCCAGAGCTCAAGGGAAGATGTGGGATAAGGGGGTTGTTAAGCCTGGTGAGAGTTGAGTGCTTCGTCACTTGAACTGGCTGCCCAGAGCAGCTGTCGGAGCGGGGAGCTTGTCACGGGCAATACACGGTCCCAGTTAAGAGGGTGCACAAGGTGGCACTGGAGATGGGAAACTTTTGACTTACCCAGGATTCAAACACATCTCTGGGAGTCAGTGACTTCAGCTGCTAAAAACCAGTTTTGCAATTTACTGCCAGTGTGAGCGTCCGGATGCATAGTCAGCCAGAATGTTTCCTTCTGGCAATCAGGCCGCTTATTTACTGCTAATGAAAAAGCTGGGCTGTAGGTGGAACTTGTTACCGGTGGAATAGCAAAAATAGTCCTTCCTCTGTTTAGTGCAGCATTTCTCACCCTGTAATAGCTGTTAATCTGAAGCAAAAAGCTGTGACATGACAGAGCTGCCAAAGAGCTTGGATACTGTGGTCTCAGAGTAGTTTCAGTGTTGTCGGGTATGAGGGCCAGTTTCTTCCTGTGGAAGTGTCTGCCCTCTGAGCTTACATCGAGACCTACAGGAGCCTCCACACAACTGCTGTGGATGCTCAGACCCCCACAGTACATAATGCTGGCGAAGGGTTAAATGGGATCTGAACCGTTCTGAAGCCTTGCTGGAGACAGAAGGGTTTAAGCGGGGAGGATTTGGTGGGAATGGTTTGTGTTTCACCTGTGAAAAAAATAAAGATGAAGCACTTGAATCAAACGTAATTCTCAAAGATAAGTGGTAATTAAGGAAGAGTGTGTTCTGACTTGAACACAGAGAGCTCATAAAAGGAAATCTGGTTCCTTGAAGCTTTCAGTTGGGGGGGAGGTTAAATGAGGTAGAAAGACTTCTCTGGGACAGATCTCTCAGGGTCTTGACTACTTAAAATTTAACCAAATTCCTTTCCACTCCACAGTGACTTGCATAAGCTGAAGTCTCCAACCCAGGAAAATGTAGATGGATACTTCAGGGGCAAGACCTTACTGTTGGTTCAGCAGGCATCCACCCAGAGCATGACTTACTCAGATAAGGACGAAAGGGAAAGCATCCTGCCCAACGGACGTAGCATCTCTCTCATGGACCTCCAAGATCCTCACACGGCTCACAGTGACCATGCTTCTGTTATGCACGACGTGCCTTTGCGCCTGGCCGGCAGCCAGCTCTCCATCACGCAGGTGGCAAACATCAAACAGCTGTGGGAAACGCAGAGCACGCCCCAGAGCGCTCCCCAGGTGAGAAGGCCTCTGCACCCAGCTTTGAACCAACAGGGCAGCCTCCAGCCTCTGTCCTTCCAGAATCCAGTTTACCATCTCAACAACCCAACCCCGCCGATGCCGAAGGCCTCCGTGGACTCCAGCCTGGAGAACCTGAGCACCGCCAGCTCCCGGAGCCGAAGCAACAGCGAAGACTTCAAACTTAGCGGACCCAGCAACAGCAGCATGGAGGACTTCACCAAGCGCAGCACGCAGAGCGAGGACTTCTCCCGGCGCCACACGGTGCCGGACAAGCACGTCCCCATCGCGCTGCCCCGCCAGAACAGCAGCAGCCAAGCGCAGATCCGCAAAATGGACCAAGGCGGGCTGGGCGCCAGGGCCAAGGCGCCGCAGTCCTTGCCGCACAGCGCTTCCCTGCGGAGCACCGGCAGCATGTCGGGAGTGTCGGGGGCCATGGTGACTGAACCCATTCAGAATGGGAGCCGCTCCCGGCAGCAGTCGTCCTCCTCGAGAGAGAGCCCTGTCCCAAAGGTGAGGGCAATTCAGAGGCAACAAACGCAGCAGGTAAGGAAAGCCTTTTTCCAGGCTCTTTCTGCTTTGATGTTTAGCTGATTGCTGCATCGACCTTCAAAGCTTCCTGACCTTTGAGTTGAATCAAGACTACTGGCACTTAAGCAAGTGGCCAGTAGTAGCAAGTGTGAGAAATAGTCGTGCTTGTTGCCCTGACAAGCTTGGCAAGCCTAGCTTACCTATTATTTTTGGATGCTTTTGTACTAGATATAAAAAAAAAAAAAAAAGTTTTCCATTTACTAAGGTAGCAGCAAGCCTGCTGAAAAAAACAAAACTTGAAAAGGGCCCTGAATAAAAAAAAATAGAAACAGCTTTGTTCCAAATTGTAGTTAAGATTGCCACGTGAGACTGCATTTGCCCTGTGGTGCTAATTTAAAAGCGTAGCTACCTAAAACCAGAGATAAACAAAGATAAAATATAGAATAAACTGCTGCCAAAATAATAAACAAGTACAGTTGTCTTAAGCGTGGAGAAATCTATATTTCACCATGATGCAACAGTCTATTGCTGGCCTCCAAATAAATACTCCTTTTTCATTAATCATCCCAAACTATGAATAATGCAGACACTTTCTGGAAAGGAGTGCTTATATGTACCAACTCCTAATGCACTTTATCAGTTGTTCATAGGCAACTGTAAATCAGGATTTTCCTGTCAAAAAGCCAACATTCTTTTACCTTAAAAAAAAAAATAAATCCTGTAGTGATTTGCTGTGTATGAAAATCTTTTCCTAAATTAGTTTAATGTTAAAGAGAAAATGAGTATTTAAATGCTTGGCACTACAGCGAAGATAAAAAGTGTCTTGATCTGCAGGTCAGAGGGAAGGTGGTTGTTTTGAGAAATGTCATATTAGTGCATACAGACTTAGCAGCAGGGCAGGATGAGGCCTTTGAAGGCAACACCTGCGCTGTTCCTTGGGGTTGTTTTCTTCTGTGGTCACTGTGAAGGTAAACACGGTCATGTTTGATTTACCTTACCTAGTATAGAAGGAAACTTTTTAAGCTCCTGCTTTCCACAAGACCTTCCAGACCTGCTGCTCTGCACACAGGCACCAGCGAGGACTTTCGCTCCAGAAAGTTGCAGCCCCTGAGCCTGAGACTGCACGGTGCTGCTGGTGAAGCTACACCCGCAGGGAGCCGGGGGTTAGGATCCTCCTTGCCCTGTTGGGAGCATGGTGATGCAGGGGGGAAGGCTTTGGGCTTGTAAGATAAAGCTGGCGAAAGAACTTAGTTGCCAGCATAAGCTCCTGCTCTGCCAAAGGTTTTACTGATATCCCTGTTGGTGTAGCTTTCTTGGCAAACTCCTCGGTGTTACAGTGGAAAGGAGGAAAATCTGGATGATGCCTGGGAACCCAGGAGCAATCAGAGCTTCAAAACTACTTTGATACCTCAGGTTCATTAAAGTACAAGGAGATCAGAAACACTGAATCACAAAGCAAAGCTTAATACGCCAAGTTAGTAATACCAAAAAAAGTAATTGCATATTGTTTGAAGTGCATATGTTTGTGTCTTCCTTTGGAGCGTGTGTCTTACATTTGGGCATAGAGGCGTTAATAAGTAAAGTATATTGACTACAACTAAGCCTAGTGTGGAGGTGCAGGAAATATTTAGGCTAGTAATAAGGATAAATTTGAAGGATAAACTCCTTTTGCAGTTCTCAGGGTCCAGTGTGAACCAGTATTGTGTGATCTTCTGAGTTTTATTGGACGGTTCTGTGCAGTGTCCTAGCCAAAATCCCCGGGGAGCTGGTGCCTTTCCTCAGGGCTTGGTACGGGAAGTGCCTACACAAATAGGCAAAGAAGGCTTTGCTTTGAAGGTGCTAGGAGAAGGAGAAAGTACAGGTGGTGTGTCTCCAGTCTTTGTGCGAACACCTTACACGGGTGGCTTCTGCCCTCTGTGTATTTACAAGAAACGTTCAGTTATCTGTTTGCAGGCTCCTGGCTCTTCTCATCTTAAATTGATTACTGCCCCCAAGTAAATCAGTTACCTTTGCTTGTTTTAGCATCAAAATGAGTGTCTCAGACTTCCCTCTTCTCCAGTTACTTTTTACCTTCAGCTTCACAGATGCCTGCGACTATGACCAGCTTCAGGGCAGTCTCCTTCCCTTCTCTTGCAGGCGATGTGCATCTACTTATTTTTCCACTCTACTTTCCGTGCTAATTGTTTCCACTGGATTCATTAGAGTACTTGCTCCTACTTTATTCAGAGAACTCAGTTTCCTTCCCCACACCCTTGAGAAATGTCTCGAAGTGTGCCAAATCGAGTGGCCAAAATTTTTGTGAGGCAAATTCCATTGCGTCCTTTTAATTGCAAATTGTGTTGTGGAATTCTGTTCTTATTTGAAAAAGAAAAAAAGAAAAGAGAAGTTGAGCATGTTCTTTCTGGGCATGTTCTTTCTAGGCATGCTTTGTGGGCGTTATAATTATTAGACTCTGTTCTCTACAAGCCCCGTTTGTTTCTGAATATAGAGCTAGGCCCTTTGTTTGCTGGGAGAGGTCACTTTTTGCCTTCCATTTCCATTTAGTAGGTAGGTGGGAACAGAAATGTCAGTGTGTTCCTCTGGAGAAGAGGCAAAGAGGGGAATTAATACATGTTCCTAGCAGGCTTTTTCTTTTTTCCCCTTTATTAGAGTATAACTCATAACCCATTAGCATGTGAAGTGCTTGCCATCCACTTGGTCTTTGTAGGCTTTCTGAGTTTGGCTGAAAATTCTGTCCTACAGCTTGCGAGGTTGTTTGGCAAGGTTTGCTGCTGCTCAGCAGTCTGTTACAAGGCCTGGTGATGTAATTTAGTCATCCTTCTGCTACCTTGGTCCTGCATTACTCCAATGAACAGTGACACTGTTCACCCATAGCTGTTCCTAATTCCTCCAGCAGTTCCTAGAGCCAAAGGGTTTACCTCAGAGAAGAGCCTGTTGGTGGCAGAGCCACGCACAGTTCGTAGTCTCCCTTGCTATGGCTGCCTGACAGCAAACACCATCAAAAAAGTGTAACTAAGGAGCTTTGCCAGCCTCTCACTGCACTTGAAAGGGGCTACTAGCCTTTCTGCTGTGAAGACGACCTTCTAGCGAAAAGGTCTCTGCCTAAATCCAGGGGTTTTTGCCTATTTCCTACTCCTTTCCTTTGCTTTTATCCCCATCCTTGCTGAGGCTTCTTCCAGTGCTGGAGTCTTTGCTGCTGCTCAGGACAGCTGAGCCGTTGCAGGCAAATCCTCTGGCCAGAGCTGGTGTAGGACATATGCGGCACTCGCCAGCCCTGTCCTCGTGAACAAGAGAAAAGGAAACGGAGGTTGACGTGATCCCTCACCTGACTCGTGTAAAGAAGCTGTTACTTCCCCATAAAGAGCTCCTTACTGAAACTGAGACTTCAAAATCCCCCTGCCAGGGAACACGTTTCTCTTTGGTACAATACTGAAGCGAGGCACTGAGCTGAAGAGCAGCTTGAGCACAAAAAGAAGCTACAGTTGGCGGAGGGAGGGAAGTTGATCTTTTGCATTTCTCAAAAAGTTAAGACAGTGTTGCTCTTTCAGGGGTAATTATGCTAATTCCTGTGCTTATAAACTTGTCTTTGTCCATGAAAATTGCTTGGAATTTGTAGCAAGCCATATTTTCCCCAGCCGGGCGGAGAGTTTCTCGTTTCTTTTCTTGGCTTCCTTTTCAGATTCCCTTGGAGAGGATAGGCTCTGCGATGGTGTGTTACAGTTCTCCTAGTAAGCACTGCTGGCCCTGACTTCCTTTCACAGCCTTGTCTTGGGTGTACATGCTACAGGAGACCATCTAAACCTGATAGGCACTACACTGATAATGTTACACCTCTCTGCCAGTTTTTAAGTACTGCTGTGCTGTTTCATGTCCAAGCCATGCAGCCCAGTCCTCCATTGCAAAGTCTGTCTACAGCCTGGCTGAGAGCGCTGCTCCCAAGTTAAGCTCTCAGTACTCCAAAGAAACCAATCTGTCTTACCTGAACAGGCTGCGAGCAAAGCTTTGTCACTCTGTTTTCTTTGTGAGGGAAACCACACGTTGAGAAAGCCTTACTGAAAATCTGGCAAAGGGGAAAGGTGGATGTGAACAGGATTTGGAAACAAGAACTTTTCTAGAGAGAAGCTCACTTAAAAAGGAAGAACAATTTCTCAAGTACCTTGGTTTTAGAGGGACTCGAGTTAAGTGCTGTAGTCCAAAGTCAATGGAGGATGAAGTGTCTCTGCAGGAAAGGTTTTGGGGATCCTTTGAGACCGACAGTTTCATGGTTGTTTTCCTCCTCCAAATAAACTGGATTTTAGAGCTGATTTGTATGTAGTTTCTCTGAAAAATGCTTACAGGTATGTCTGCTCCAGGTTCAGTCGCCTGTGGACTCTGCCACAATGTCACCAGTGGAAAGGACAGCTGCGTGGGTCCTCAATAATGGACAGTACGAAGAAGTAGAGGAGGACGCAGAGCAGAATCCGGATGAAGTCAAGCACGCTGAGAAGGTAGATGTTATTCTGTTTGCAGCCGACTCAAGGGCTACCAGTGGGTCCCGTCCACCCCACAGCCCAGTTCAGAGCAGCTCTCGGGCCCTGCTGAGACAGTCATGCTTTCAAACACAGGTTGTATTGGCACAACTTCCTGCTGTACATGCTGTCGCACCTCTCTGTAGTGCAATATCCCATACTATAGATTAACCCACGTGCAGGCTGTGGCATGTCAAATGGGTGCAAGCTGACGTAGCTGAGAGTTTGCACATTACAGGCTTGTATTTGGCACTTCAGTGCATCATGAGTCACACTGCCTAAGTGTATTAGATCCTGATCAAGTCGTCATTTTTTATGACAACACTATAGCTACAGCATGCTGCCATTTTTCTATGTTTGCAAAACGTTTTAGTGATCATTAAACTCCATTTAAAAAAAAAAAAAAATCACAATTGTTAACCCAACTGGGTATAGCTTAGGATATGCTAAGTGACCGTACGAGGCTCTGTAAATGCAATTCAGTCTTCATCAGCAGTTGCGTTCAGATTTTGTCTTGGGCTTCATCCGAAGCAAACACCCATCAGCTACGTAGTACAATGTTTCTGGGCTACACAGAAAAATCCATTTCTTTTTTTTTAAAGTGTATTTTCAGGAGTAGATACCTTTTTTCCAAATACAGTTGCATCTATGCTGCTATGGTGATGAAGTTTAGTAAGATGTTTGGTAATTCGAGAAGGCAGGAAGCAGGGAGGAGAACATTTGGTGGACAAGAAGCAGGAACACAGGATTATTAGGAAGGCTGAATGAACCCAAAACAAAGTGGAATATGTTGAGATTCACTGCACTATCGCAGAAGTGATTGTCCACAGAGACGGTAAGGAGAAGAACAAAACCTCAGCCAAGTAAATTTACAGGCTCTGTAGTGAATGATTTGCTCTGTCTTCACACATGTTTCTGTGCCTTGATTAGGTGCTGAAGAATGAGTTATCTGGGTCCCACACAGGTCCGTTTTGTAGGTTGGGTCACCTCAAGATGGTTTTACAGTTGAGCACTATCGGCAGCTCCTGTCTGGGAATTGCTTGTTTCTGGGATAACTGGGGATGTTACTGGTCAGGGCTGAGAAGCCATGTCACAGCCCTTTGACTGATTAAATTATGCTACAGAATGACATCCTACAGTGTGGGAATAGCTCAGTGCTCAGTGGAAGCCTAATGCTCATTGTCTGTGGTTGCTCACAGTTGTTTGTTTTTTTCATGAAAAATAAATTGATAGAAGTAATGGAAATGACAAGCAATGTCCTCTCTGAATGGCAGCAGAAGATTGTAATGATCTGATCTCTTCCTTTTTCCTCTGTATCTGATTCTTTCCTTCTTTCCTTCCACCTGCAGTATGAACAAGAGATAGCGAAGCTGAAGGAGCGCCTGAAGGTGTCAAGTCGCCGGCTGGAGGAGTATGAGCGGCGGCTCCTGGTGCAAGAGCAGCAAATGCAGAAGCTGCTGATGGAGTACAAGTCTAGGCTGGAAGACAGCGAGGAGAGACTGCGCAGGCAACAGGAGGAGAAGGACAGCCAGATGAAAAGTATCATCAGCAGGTGAGGCTTTGGAAAGCTTTGGACTGTGTAGGACAAGCAGCTCCCCTGTCTCATGTGTGACACGAAAGGAGGTAGTTGCATGGGCTTCTTGACTTCTCTGGACTGATACCATCTGCGTTGTTTGGAATCTGTACTCAAGGCAGTAGTTTTTCAGAGCAGTTGCATTTTTGGCAATGTCCATTTTGAGAATAACAAGGGTAGGCAATTGGGAGTGTCAGATAGATAGATAAGCTTTTCCGAGTGCAGCAGAATTCTTCTCTTGCAGAGCCAGGACAATCAGAGAAGTCAAACCAACAGGCCAGAGTACCTGAAACACTCTGGAGTAGTATTAAACTGTCCTAATTTGTACGTCTTTTTGCTCATCAGACTCATGGCAGTTGAAGAGGAGCTGAAGAAGGATCATGCAGAGATGCAAGCTGTCATTGATGCAAAGCAGAAAATTATTGATGCACAGGTAAGGAGCTCAGGATCTCCAAGAACCAAGTGTTCTGTGTGTAGAACCCATTATTCTCCCCTATCCTCCTGCCCCAGCACTGTTACCTAGCTCCCAAGCCAGTATTAGCCCATGGTGTTGCACGTGTGACTTACTGCTTTCTAGGAGAGAATTGGGTTGTTTAATAAAGACTGTACAGCCTTGACAGCAAATCACAGGACTGGTTGCTTCTCCAAAACCTTTTCTGTTTTGTGAAATCCCCAGGGGGTAAAGGAGTAGTGGTGAATTGTAGGCACTGTTCCAAGTGTGGGCCTGGGAATTCTGGAAAAGCCATGCCTCATAGCAGCATAGTTTACTTGCCGTGTGCATGCATCTCAGCTGTGCGAGCTAAAAGCATGGCTTGGAACGTTCGAGCCAAGAAAAGAGAATGCTTGCAACGGAGCATTGCCCTGTATAATGTCATATGTGGCATTTCACCCCATCTGACTGTCCACGTCAGTCCTGGAGAAATGCCCACTCTGCCACAAACCTGCCGTGCTTGCCTCCGTCAGCACAAGTTACTGTGGCAAGTGGGACCCCGTGGGCAATGCATGTGGGTGTATTGTGTGGGATCATTGCAGCTTTTCTCCTGTGTCCGTGCTGATCCCAGAGAGCAAAGCTTGTACGACAGAACCTGAGACTGGGTTGATATCTGCCTGCCATGTTATGTTTGTGATCTTTGCATTTGGAGGGTTATCTTTCCTGCTTCTGGGCTTTTCAGTAGTTCCAACTGTAAACTTTCCTTAATAGATAAATATTAAGAAGATGACCTGTTTCAGGAATCACCCAAGTTACTTCAGAAAATTGTTTCCCAACACAAAGAGTGGTGGAAGGGCGGAGCCTCAGCTGAACGTTGTTAAAGATGGTACCGGTGTATTAGAATATAGGCAAAAGGAGCACAAAGGGTGTACCCTGGCCATTTTTTTCCTCTTGAATGGCCAGCAATAATAGAAAGGTTTGAGGTCCCGTGGAACTGTAGGGAAAAATATAAAGTAGAAAAAAGCTGTGTTTTTAAAAGCCTGGTAACACTAGGAGCATATTTATACCAGATTTCTTTTTGATAATTGGAGAAGTTCTGTTTTTCCTGCTGCCTCTGCCCATTTTCCCACAGTTCTTCAGAAAGACTATTCGTGAAAGCTGGATTTTTGGATCCGTGCCATCTAATCTGAATAAAGCACTTGCATACAATAACACGACACTTCTGTTACCTAGCCTTGCAGAATAAAAAGAAAATCCTCCTGGAATTATAGTTCCATATATTGTGCAAGATGCTTTACATGGAGACACCAGTGTAGTCACCCTTTCTAGATGCAGCTCAAGATTAAATCCTTTCTGTGTGGACTTGCACTCAAAATCCAAAGTGGGAGAGTGCAGTGCTGGAGAATGAACAGGAGTATAGTCGGTCACTGTGGGGTTTTTATTTTCTTGGTGGTGGGGGAACAGTAGAGCAACCTCCAGTCTGATCGAGGAGTATGGCAAGTGGAAGCTGGAGCAGAATCTGAACATGCTGGGCCATTTTTTGGAGATGGACACAGTCAGGGCATCGTGCTGTTACACACTGATGGGATGGTACCTCATCCAAACAGCAGCCTGGTTTTTGAAGGAGGTGATGCTTTTTTATCTGCCTCAAGAAGGTGAAAGGGGCACTGAGAAAACTCATAAAAAGTGATTTTTGGAGGGGAGGATTTGAGAGATCCTGACTGAACAAGAAACTTGCCCTTCTCTTTGCTACCTCTCCATGCCAGTAGGCTCTCAGCCTCGGTGTGAGGTCATGGGCTAGCGGGGTGGAGAGTGGACCAGCCCGATCCCTCAGTGTCAGCAGCTGGCAGAGGGCACTGCTGCTGACTTGGGAAAGCTTCAGACCTCAGGGCTGGGAAGGTCCTTGATCACACTTGATCAGAGGATGCACCATTTATCACCTGCCGTGGAAATTGTTGAAAAAACAGTAGCAAAACAGTAGCATTAATGATTCCTTTTTTAATCTGATGCTTTTTTCTTTGGAAGTGCTGTTAGCTACTTGTGCAGGCAAGGTCATCAGCAGAGCTTAACTGCTTTGGTGTCAGCCAGCTCGTGGGGGAAGCTTAGTTGTGATTGCCCTTTCATGGGTACCTGAGCAGAAGAGGAAACTGATGAAAGATTCAGGATAGACACACCAGAGGAGCCCGAGTGTTTGCTGGGTTCTGTAGCAATCCCTCTAAGTTGTGCTTAGAAGGTTTTTCTTAGCCTGTGATTTGTTTGGCAAAGGGATATAGCAGCGGCTAGAAAAGAAAAGGTGTTTTTTCTGCGAGATTTATGGAGTGGGGTCAGAACGTGGCTCATCACACCTGTTTGAAGAGTTAAATGGCTGCGAGGAGACAGCAGTAACCCAGGCTGCTTGTGCTTAGCTGCATCAGCACAAGATGCTTTCTAAGATCTGCCCTTCTGTCTGGTGGGCAGGTGCAGTAGCAGTACAGCACCGATGCCCAGGGACACCCTCGCTCTCGGTACCCGTGCTGGGCACCGCGGGTGTGCTGCGCTTCCCCAGGCTGGCTCCGGGCCTCCCTGGCCGAGCAGGGGCTGGCTCTGGCTGAACTCTCTCCTCGGAGCAGCGGAGCTGCAGAGAGTACTAGCCCAGTTGCTATTGCAAGTGACATCTCCGCTGTGTTAAATTACAGGTCATAAATGGGGATGAGATAATTCAAACAGGCAAGTAAACCCAATCAGTTCTCTAGCTGAGCAGTACCCAGTCCTGGCCCAGCGCACTGACCTCCTACCCATTCCAGCTCCTCCCACTCCCTGCGCCCAATTCATGCGTGTTAGAGACATCTTTGTTAGATGGTATTTTCCTTCAGATGAGAAGATGCCTCTACTCTCCGAGCTCATGCTTTTAAGATTGATTTTTTTTTTTTTTCCCCCCCCCTGCAAGTGTAGATTTCCAGCTGTTTGGCAAACTGGCATAGTGAGCACTCATCAGTGCCAGAACATAACCAGCCTTTCAATTTTAACTCTTTGGAAAGCTATATTCTTTGGAAAGGAATTTTAAATTATATATTCTGGGTGAAATTTAGTCCGAGGAGGAGGAGCTTTAACTTGCTGAAGAAAACATTTCTGCCAAGGCAGTTGTGTTTTGCAGGATTTATTTCAGCATGGGAGGAAAGGCTAAGGCCTTTAACTCCTCCATTGTCCGTTCTCCATCCTTACACTGACTGGATCAGGGCAAGTGCCAGGGCAGGCCTTAGCCTGCCTTGCTCTTTGTTGATTCCTCGTGCCTCCTCCTCCATTTGCTCTGCTATACAGAGCTTGGTCTCTTCAGGGCTGTAATACAAGCAGTACTTAAATTCTGCTTTGTTTTTGCACCCTAACACTTACCCCTGTGGGGAAACCCGCTGAGAAAAGCAAACATGACTTGATTACTGATGTACCACACAGCTGATGTGCTGGGATCAGAATCTCAAGGGGCTGTTGCAGCACTTAGGTCTCCTGAGCAGTGTGTCTGAACTATCCTTTAATGTTTGTGCCTCCTGTGCATCATTTTTCCTTCCATTTTGTTTCTCAGTGGGCTGGACTGGGAAGAGTTCCTGCATGCAGCTTTTCTCGTTCAAGTAAATTAGACATTTTTCCTTCTCAAAGAAAAAAAAGCCAATCAGCTGGTAGCATGGAGAGCATATTTACCTTTTGCCGTCTCTGTTGCTGCTTTGTGTGGCCGCTTTTTTTTTTTTCCCCTTTTTGAGAGAAGATGAAAATTGTCATTTCTAATTGTGCCACCAACTCTTTGGCTTGACCCTACAGTGCTTTATCCCACTGCAGATAATCTAGCTGTTAGTAGGCTGGGTTTTGTTGATGGGTGTTTTAGTTTTTATAAATTCAGTACACATCCTTTAGCTTTCTGCTAAAAGTAGAGGCTGGCACTTTCTGTGCCAGAAGAATCAAAACTGAGATGTGGGAACCCTGGATTCGGCGGAGCCCGGGAGCCCCTCTGAGCTGGAATGGGCCTAGGAGCAGTGTGTTCAGTGTTTGTTCTTTGTGTTCTGTCGATGGCATCTCCCCCTCCACCCACACTGCCCTCTTCCCCTTCCCCTCAAATAACCCCTTAGTTTTAGCTTTTGGCTGCTTCTTCTCTATGTTGCTGTTGCACCCTCACTCCTGCTGGTGACTGCAGGCTGCCATTATCTGCTTTTCTGTTTTTATTTATTTCAAGCATACCATGAGTTTATTCTGAGCACACTCCATCCAAAATACACAGACAGTGGCTGTAAGATACCACTTGCACTTTTCTCTGCCAGATGAAACCTCCACCACTTTTATTTTCTGCTGCCTGTTTCTGTTTTTCTAACCTATTTTAAAAAAAAAATTAATTGGCTATTGTTGTTATTAACACAAACACCCTTTCCCCACTCCCCCCCATGGCAAAATACTGCATTTCCATCTGCCTCGGTTGGCAGCTGTCTGGATGAAGCCACCGTGACTGGATCCGTTCACCCATGTAACTTTGACTCACTGTCACCTTCCATCACACTAAAAGGCCAGGAGGGCCAGGCCAGCCTGCGAAATGCCCGTGGCACGCGGGGGCCACGTTACCCCAAGAAAACAGAAAGAGGCAGACATCCCATCTTACCAGAGAATGTTAGCCAAGCTGCCTCTGCCTAGAAACCACCTGAAGACACTGTCACAGCCCCGCGTCCTGGAAGCTCCCCATAAAGCAGGCTTGTGGGGCAAAGGCGTGTCGTTGGTGAAGGGGGCTCTGACTTTGTGGGGTGTTTGTTGCAGGAGAAGCGGATCGTGTCCCTGGACTCGGCCAACACGCGGCTGATGAGTGCCCTGACGCAGGTGAAGGAGCGCTACAGCATGCAAGTCCGCAATGGCATCTCCCCCACCAATCCCACCAAGCTTTCCATCACGGAGAATGGTGAATTCAAAAACAGCAGCTGCTAACGGGGCAGATGCTGCCGGCCATCTCCCCAGGAGAAGGGCAAGAGGGAGCAGACTCAAGAAACCTTCAAAATAGCCCCCCCTTTCCCTTACAGGTTTACATAATGCTGCTAATAAAATGGAAAAGAGAAAGAAGGACTCTGAAAGGTGGGCTTTAATTCCCCACTCAAGGCCAGGAGAACCGGGCTCCCGAGAACAAGTCCTTCCATATCACTGTGTAAATAGAGGGAGCTCTTGGGTCATG
Organism: Strix aluco; assembly: GCF_031877795.1. Taxonomy (NCBI): domain Eukaryota; kingdom Metazoa; phylum Chordata; class Aves; order Strigiformes; family Strigidae; genus Strix; species Strix aluco. Next base: position 31,269,277 of record NC_133938.1, on the reverse strand, counting down.
TACAGAAAATGCCGATGTAATATACCAAAAGGAAGTGAATACTGTAGATTTTTTTAATTATTGCTATTTTTATTATTATTATTTTTTTCTCTTGTTGAAAGCACTGCAGTCCTTGGAAGAAGAAGAGGGGAGTGTGAGTGCATGTGTGTTGTGGGTGAGAGAGAGATGAGCAGTGGGTTACATTAGACAGCAGCTGTATATATCAGGCTGACTGAAACATGAGTGGAGTGAAATAGTAGTGAAATGAATTCTATAAGAAAACTCATCTGCTGGTTTTATTCCCCTCTTCTCTAGCTGTTGTTTAACTGAATGCAAACTCGATAGCAAACGTTTTAGCAAGAAAATTGACTCTTGCTGGACCCCATACCTACTTTTGGTAGGACTCCAGCAAAACATTGTCAGTCTTTTTGAACAAGGTAAAAACTCGGAGCAGCAAGCTTGTTTCCTTGCATTTGCACACAGTCAGGCTTCCCGTCAAACAGACAGAGGGAATCTGCAGTTTTTCAAGGTAGGATTCTTTCTTTTTTTACCCCAGTTCTAATGCAGTTTTATATTTTCCGTTTTGAGAATTTACAGACCTGTAAATACTTTTTTTAGAATTTCTATCCAGTCCCCCACTTGATGCACCCTGCAGCAGCACCCTGAGTGCATTCTCCGTGCTCCATCAGCAACAGTCAGGTTAATGCTCTGAGGAAGGGGCTGAGCAAAGGGTGCCCGTGCCCAGCAAAGCAGACTTTGGTATGCAAAATTTCCTTTTTCCTAGAGGATTTCTGTATTTTAACTCTCGTTCAAGTTTCACTATTTCAGCCACTAGCTTAGCCAGTCTAGTTCCAATGAAAGATGCTTTCTGCAGGTTTGTGTGAAAAGCTCTTCCGTTTCTACTGAAATTTTCCTATCTCTGGATACTTTAAAGGTTGGATTTTTTTTTTTTTTGAAGTTCTGTACACACCAGCTTTTTCTTAAGGAGTTTTGACTAAGCTTTCATCTCCAGTTACTTTCAGTTGCATTTCATAAGAAGCACACTTCCAGGCTGTATGTGAACGTGTAGGTAGTTACAAAGTGACCTTCTCGTGGAAGATCATGACATTCACAAACCGTAAAAGATTAACAATAAATGACACCGTGTTGTCAATTCTCATGATTTCATCAAATGCCACAATATTTAGTCCGGGAGGTTTTTTTTAAAGCCCCAGATTGTAGAGTCAAGTAATAGCGTGTGAATCTCCACTTCCACTTTTTGGTGTACACTTCTAGCCCCCAACCTCTCAATAAAGTTATTGCAACAGCAATTCAAATTTTGAATTACAGAAATATACTAATAACAGTGAGTGTGATTTAGCCATTCAAACGTGTTATGGAAATTAGAAATTGGAATAGTTGACTTCAAATCGAGACAAAACCTGAACCGGGTGCCTTGGTGCGGGATGTGTTTAACAAACAGTTCAGGCTGCAGCTAAGAAGTTAGTGAGGTGGCTGAAATCATCCAGCCCGTGATACAGAGAAGGTCAGAGCTGATGATCTGATTATCTTTTCTGTCCTCGCTTTCTGAATCTCTAAAATTGTACTACATTAAAAATGTAGGAGTTTCTCAGCCAATTCCTTGACCTTCTGAAAGTGACCCCTGTTGCCTTCAACGTGAAGGACTGGCAATACTGAGGAACCAGATTCAGTGTCTGTTGTCAAGTTTGTTTGTTCTTTGGAAATGAATTAATCTCAGCTCTGTGGGCAAATGCTGCTTGTGACAGAGCGCAGTGTGTTAACTGTTCTGCCTGATTACTGTGTTACCATACTTCAGTTAAACGTCATCACACGAGTATGTTACTAACTATGCATAAATACAGAGACCCCATCCCCTGCACTGTGGGATGTATAAGAAAAACATCTATGAATCTCTCCTAGCAGGGCCTTGGCGGTTAATTTACACCTACAAAAGACTTGCCTGCAGTGAGTTGTGATTTTTATTTAATGCCTGGTCCTTTCAGGTCAAAGCTTCTCTGGCTGCTCAGATGTGACTTGGTACAACAGGCCAAGGATCATCCCTTTCTTGTCCTTGGAGTATCCGTAGCGAAGTCAGCACTGTCTGACACACCTGGGGTTGTGCTCTGCGTTTGCTCTGTAGTGATTTCGATACTTTCCAAACCATCTTCCAGCTCTGGGTCATCGCTGACCTCTGATATTTTCTTCCTCAAACTGTGCCTTTAAGTTCCTTCTTTTTTCCTTCTTCCTTCGTGCATCGCAGCCGTAGGCAGTCTATCGAGTTTGTATTAACCTGTCTTGTGAGTAGCTCTGTTTTACAAGAAACCTTTGCAAACTCCTTTTTGTTGAGTATTTTTGTGTGATCTGCATCTCCCCTTTGCTATGTACTGTAATTACGTGGCTGCATCGTGGGAAATCTGTCCCCCAAGGCAGCCTTTTCACCTGGGCACGTGCATTGCTCGCTTACAACACAGTGCAAATAGTATGGGTGTTCTGTGACTGAGGCGTGCGAGCGAGTGGTCGTAGGGATGAATACATTGACTAGAACAAGGCAGAGGCAGATGTGTCACTCTGGTGGTGTTAAGTCTAGCATTAATTCGGGAAACACGCTTCACTGGGGCCTTCAGGGAGGCTAACAAAGATCACTGGCCAAGCTGTGTGGTTTGATGCTGAAGACTCGAAGGCATCCGCTGTGGTTTCTGCAGAGAAATGCAATAGGGGCAACATTTCAGCCCTGATTTTTAGAGGGGAAACAACACCTGCCCCAAGATTGATATGTTTTGGTGAGGTCTTCACTAACTGTCATTCTAATAATGTACCTTCTCCCATGTATTTCTTAACCTTGTAGAATGCTTGTAACAAAAAGTTGCTATTCTAAAAGAGTCAGACCCATCAGTATCGTCCTCACAGCTTGTGGCTAGGCCGGTTGTTTCTCTTCTATTTCAGTTTCTACCCTGAAGTGCAAAGTGTTCTCCTCTGGCTCATGCTATAGAGGAGAAGCTGCCTGTTGACCCAAAAGGGAGTGAAGGTTGCAGGCTGACAATGCTGCAAGACTAAAATTGATTAGCTGCAGAACAATGTGTTATCCTCCTGAGTTCTGCAGGCAGCTGTCTCTCCTAGTTTGTTACCAAGCAGCTTTCTAGAGAAATTTTAAGGCACCTCAAGCTGACAATATGTGAAAATGCCAGCTTCTATTTTGTCCAGCCCGATAAAATTCAAGTGGCACTAAACCACGTGGCAGCCAAAAGGTCTGTCTGTTTTGGAGAAGAGCTTTAACTGGGCCTGATCACATTTGGTTTAAGACTGGTAGCCAGTGGGTTTCTGCAGCAATGAGAGAAGCAGTAAATAGTGCACAGATGAGCTCTACAGACGTTAGGTTTTGGTTCATACTTTCAGCAAATGCATCAGACTGTGTCTAATGCTGTTGCAAGAAACTGCTGCTCTCATTTGGGAACAGCTGAAGTAGTGCAGGAAAAATTTAATAGCCTGTAGAGTAGTACTTGTGTATTCCTAGGTCTGAAACAGAAAAGTTGCCCCATCCTGGCGTCTTAGTCCTTGCTGGCCACGTTACTCGGTGCCATTCTGGGACGATTCAGCCCAAACCACAAAGCCACCCGGGCTTCCCAGTTCCCAGAAGCAGCTGGCAGCCAGCGTGGCGGGGCAGGGAAGCCGAGCGGCCTTTGGGCACGCTGGGGCCTTCTGCAATGCTGGGGGTGGGGGGGCACAGAGGTGACCACAATGACATGGGAGAGGCACTCGTGGAGAAGAGAGGGAGCACGGCCTTGGAGTGGCATCCTTTGCAACTCTAGGAATTCAGACCTTTTTTTTTTTAAAGGGAAATAGATTTCACGTCCAGGAGTTAGCAACTGTTATTTCCCTGGTGAATTAAAAATGGGCAGCTATGCACAAAAGCACGGATTCATACAGCTACACATTTTTGCAGCATTCCTCTCCAGTGGCATAACTCAGGCAGGGGATCCAGAGGAGAGTGGAAAGGGATGTGTATATTTTCTAGTTAGAGAATATGAAGTGTATCCAGTAATAAATTCTGTATCCTTCTAATAAGTCATCCAAGAAATGGGGTTTAATAATGTTCTTGCAATTGCTTTGGGTTGGCTTAAGCTTTTTGGTTTTTTACATGATGTATTAATTTCATGTTTTAATGCTTGCTTAAGCCCACAAGCTTTTAACTTCGTCTGAAAACTCACTGATTGAAGCCCATCAATTTTACAGCAGTGCCCATGGAATGTGTCAGCAGTACTTATCTGCTGAGGTCACCATGTATGTATGAATTCTGTTTGTGTTCTGCAAAAATGGCTGTGTCATTCCTGAAGAATAATTCCTGTCCGGGTTGAACCATTAAATGTTTTTCCATCAGTGATTAGCATGGTCAGCCACAGGTATCCCACTGAGTCTGACAGAGCAAAAAGGGTTAAATTTAGGCCAATGCTTTTAGGTATTTCCTTCTCCACAGTAAGTTGACTCCCACGAGGGCGAGCGTGTCATTACAGATCATGCCTGCCAGGAATCCTACCTGTAAAAATAGATTTTCTGTCTCAAGGGCCTTAATAAGAGTGTTACTACACAGAACTGTTTTACAATGATAGCTCTAAATAATTTATTTTTTATTTCAACAAAGTACACCTTAAAAAGTAATAAACTTGTTTTTCAAGCCGTATTTTTATGCTGGTAGCATTGGACTGTTTGGTCTCTGAGATCCATTTCTGCATTTCATTGCCTGGGTTTGTTCTAAAGAAGATTTATTTTTGTTCTGTGAATAATTTTTGAAGGTTCTTGTAATATGTACAGATATAGATACATTTGAGGTCTTTTATTGATATTCCTACAAAGAATACAAATAAACTTTAACTTTAAACAGTTCGGACTCAGTTAAACCTATGCTGCTTTAAAATTCTGCTCTTTCTGCTCTCAGGTTGTACTTGTCTTCTGTGTAACTTCAGAGGGTGGAGGGAAACGCAGGCGGTGTGACTTGAACGTTTGGGACATGAAACCGAGGGGGTGGGTGGCCGAGCAGAGCAGCAGAATGAATTCCCTTCTCAGGTTTCTGTGGCCGGGTGCTTCGCTGGGGTGCTCAGCAGAGCTCCCAGGGCTGCGTCCCCCAGCTCTGCCTCCCCGTGACCTCTCGCACTTTCCCGAGTATCCGCTTGCTGGGAAAGGTCTGGTGGTGTGGAGGGAGAGAGCGACGAGCGGTGGAGACACGGAGAATTGCTCTCTGCTTCTTTTATGCAGAAAATCCCACGCCTGACAACAACCTCTTCAGTGGTGAAAAGAGAGCTACCTTGTATTAATTAATGTGTTGATTCCTCTGGTGCGATCAGCCCAGTTCTCTTGTTCAGTCATTCCTAGTTTACAGGTTCTCATGCACCAGCCCAAAGCTGCAGTGTTTGAGGCATGGACATACAGAGGAATATTTATTTACAGGTTCACATAAAATGCTGGATTCTAAGCAATTCTTCATCTGTGGATGAAATCTTCTATATGATGAGTAGGAAAACCTTTTGTATTGAACTTACTGAGTGTAAAATCTGTACTCAAGGGGATGTTTTGCTAAAAGTCTTTTCATTTTCATTTCACATGATTATTTTTTTTCCATAGCTTTGAAGCCTGCAAAATACACCCAGCAAACTTCGGGTTGTTACTGTGTGCCTCCACCCTGGCCCTGCGCTTTGTTCTTGTTCAAGTCCCCTGCGTGTTCTGCCTTGTTCTTGCTTAGGCTGTAAGTTTTTCATGCCAAGAGTTGTCTTCCTGCATGTTTGCACAGAACCCAAAACAGCCTGACGCTCCTGGGCACGAGGGCAGCACAAACGGCGTCTCTGTAAATCCCCACACGCGGGTCCTGCCTGTCCTCGGCGCCCACCCAGTGGGGCCACCCGCTCCTCTGCGGCGGTGCCCGGGGCGGGGGCAGAGGCAGGTGAGGAGCGGGACGGGACTGGGCGCAGAGCCAGCAGGCAGAGTGGTCTCAGTGTCACGTCTGGGCGGTGGTTTTGGGAAGGGGAGGCGGGGGAGGCTGGAGGGGCGAGGGATGGGCGGGAGAAGGCTGCCGGAGGGGGTGGTGGGTGAGGCAGAGGGAGGAAAGCAAGGTAGAGCTGGGAGTGTCACACAAGGGCCAGTCAGGATGGCACTGGGATAATACTGTTAAAACTGGGGGGAGTCTGGGCTTTTCCCTGGCTGTCCCAAAGCAGCTGATCCTCAAGCGTTCGACCCTGCTGAGGACGTTAAATTCCACTTTACCTTGGACGTGCTTCTCAATTCCACTGTGCCAAACTCCCGCGTGTCAACGTGCAAACGCTTCTCCCATTTCTCACCGTTCTGGACAAAACGCCCGGGGCTCTGGGGCCTGGCCTCATCGCTCTCACAGTTCACCGGCTCCAGCTGGGAAATTCCTTTGGAGAAGCTCCCTTCCAAGAGTTCTCCCGCCTAAAGGATGCAAGTGTAAAACCTTCCACGATTTCCTGTGTGCACAAACGCATGCCGCTGCTTTAAGTAAGCAGCAGCTGCTGCTTAAATCCATTAGCAGGTGGAATACCAATTTGCTTACGCTGAGATATGAGTCTCATGAGAAGAGAGTCCTTTCTCTTACCAGAGCCCATCTCACGTTGCTGCCCTTCACCTTCCTCCTGGTCCCACAGATTAAATGGCCTCACGGCTCCAGAAGATGTATTCAATTCCTGTTTTTTGCTGTAAGAGGTAGATCAAATATCTTGGTTGTAGGCATGAAACCTGGTTACCTGCCGGTTCTTCCCGCAGTGAGTATGAATACCTTGTCCTTACTCAGCTCCATGGGAACGTGTGATCCTGCTGATGCGACTGGAAACATGAGTTCCATGGACCTTGGGGAGGTGTGGCTGGAGCTGTCTGGAAGAGAAGGATCTGGGGGTTCTAATTGACAAACAGCTGAACATGAGCCAGCAGTGTGCCCAGGTGGCCAAGAAAGCCAACAGCATCCTGGCTTGTATTAGAAATAGTGTGACCAGCAGAAGTAGGGAGGTGATAGTCCCCCTGTGCTCTGCACTGGTGAGGCCACACCTGGAGTGTTGTGTCCAGTTTTGGGCTCCTCAATACGAGAGAGATCTCGAGGTGCTGGAGCGAGTGCAGAGGAGGGCACCGAAGCTGGTGAAGGACCTGGAGAACAAATCCTGTGAGGAGAGATTGAGGGAGCTGGGACTGTTTAGTGTGAGGAGGAGAAGGCTGAGGGGAGACCTCATCACTCTCTACAGCGCCCTGAAAGGACGTTGTAGAGAGGTTGGTGCTGGTCTCTTCTCACAGGTGATTAGTGACAGAACAAGAGGGAATGGCTTTAAACTGCAACAGGGGAGGTTTAGACTGGACATTAGGAAAAAATTTTTCACAGAAAGAGTGGTCAGACAGTGGAATAGGCTGCCCAGGGAGGGGGTGGAGTCACCATCCCTGGATGTGTTTAAGGGTTGTTTGGATGAGATGCTGGGGGATATGGTGTAGGGGAGAACTTTGTAGAGTCGGGCTGATGGTTGGACTCGATGATCCCAAGGGTCTTTTCCAACCTGAATGATTCTGTGATTCTGTGACCTGAACCCACTTTTCAGTACCCCTACTTAGCCCAGCTCGGTAGCGGAGCAGCCTTGGACGAGACGATAGAGGAAATTATTACCAATATTGCAGACTGCAGGGCAGCTGCCAGGAGTGGGGCACCCAGGATAGATGTTCCCCACACCCTCCAGGTTCTTCCAGCTTTCACACTATGATACAACCCTGAGGGCCGTCGTGTTACTACTGGGGAGAGGGGGATCGTGAGGAACAAATACCCAGCGTTGGCACCAGGAGTGAAAGAATACAGTGAAGACAGAATCTAACGCAGAATGAAACGTGGTCTGCACAGAGATGAATGAGGGTTTTTAGTCCCTTCTCTCTGCTATCCAGGCTTCTGTTTACAGCAGGATACAGATGCTGTACCCTATTTTGTTCCTATTTTGCTTGGCAAGGAGGAAGTCCCGCATGCAGTGAAGGAAGAAGGGCTACAGCTATGTTGCAGGCTTCATTTACTCCCCCCTGCCCTTTATTGCTTCTCTCCCTGCACTTAGCTCACAGAAGTCAGACAACATGCAGGTGCCATGCAGGACCCTACCTGAAACTATCAATTTATGAATTATTGCTGTAAGAGAGAGGCTGTTCTGCTGATGGGACTACATCTTGCCTCCCTAAATTAACTATTGTTTTATATTCTCCTGGTCTGCAGTCACACAAGAGAAAATCTGTTTTCAGAATTCCTAGTATATTTGCAAGCAAAAATGAATACTAATGAACATAAACAAATGCTGAGTACCACACAGCATGTGGTACCTTGCAAGGACAGTCCCTCCTGGGAGTATGCGCGATGCCAGTGTGTGACTTGGTGATCACCAGAAGGCTCACAGAGGTGGCCGTCTCTGCAAAAGCGTTGGCTTTGCATTTATAGGTGCAACTAAACTTGTTGGGGAAGGAAGCTGAATGCAGTAAAGCTGTGGTAGGGTGGCAAGAGCTCCTTAAAGGTTAAGACGCTTCTGTGAGCCCTTGGCAAGATGGGGCAGAGCAATGAGCTGTTCCCCACCCAGGAAGCAACGGCCGCAGAAGCCTGGAGAAGCTGGTTTTGTCTCATGTAAAGGTCTGTAGAAGTAGCGTGGCTGGGCGTTGGGGTCAGCCGCTCCTGGGCTGGGACCTGGCATTTGGGAAGGAGGGAAGAGAAATGCTTTCCCCTTTCTTCCTTGGAGGGCAAACCCTGCCTGAGAGCCCCTGCTCCGGCAGGGAGCTTGGCTGTGACACCCCGTGCGCATTCAGCAGCTGACTCCTGGGCAGAAAACCTTTCTGCAGAGCCAGCATTGTCGCTGTAAGGAGGAGTTGTCCTTACCAGGGACACTAACTAGGAATGTCCGGTAAAAACCTACTTTCTAAAGGCCTTGAAAGGGTGCTGGGTGGATTCCAGTTCTCATCACAGTCTGAGAATTTGCTTTGGCCTCCAAATTAGCTGAAACATCTGGGACGCACATCCCCTTTGGGCACAGGGCTTTGCCCTTCAGCCCATACCCAGAATGTGTGTCCCTTTTTCCCTTTACCTCAGGTGTGGTTGCATAGTCTGTGTTGTGCTGTTCAAAGCTTTGCTCTCCAGCAAGATCTCTGTGTGCACTAGTTCCTTCAGCGTGTTCAAAGGACTCTCTTCAGGGCTCAGGACTTCCCTGGTGGGAAGGCAATGAAAGAGGAGGACTGACTTCCCTTTCCCTGGGAAGCCACTGCAAAATTTTATTTTATACCGTTGGATGTTTTTTAGGATCAGGAATCACTGAATCACTTCGACCTGATCAAGACTCTCATAATGGGGATTAAGTGGAGCACTGCCTTTCAGATTTTTCTCCATTATAGGGAAACTGTGAAGGGTAGCCCCGTGCTATGCCAGGATCTGTGCTCTACTGATGTCCATGTAGGAATTCATTGCTACAGCAACCAATAAGGCCAAAAAAGCTGATAAAATACATAGCGTCTCCTCTGGGGTTGGCTGAAGGGCAGAGAGATCACTACTCCCTCAGTAATGTTTTTTTTGTCATGGGTTGTTGGGTTTTTTTTCTTGAAAGAAATACATTCCCTGCAGGCCGATTCCAGATTGTGGCTTTGGCAAAATAAGGAGCTTAAAACGGAAAGTCCATCTGCCCCAACTGCTGACTTGACAACTGCGATGCGGGCATAAGCTGTGTGCCTAAACGGGAAAGATGGGAAGACCCAGGAGGCAGCAGACTCCGTCCCTCTCGCAGTTCCCTACTGCGTGCACAGTGTTCAATCACAGCTGACGTCTTTTTATGAGACTTCTGCCAATGCGTTGGTGGTCTAACGGCTGCTAGGAAATTTTCCTGAAGGGCTAGACTGGGTTTTTTTTTCCGTAATGACTGTCCTCTGGAGAGTTAGCATAGTATCACCAACGTTAATGCTCCCACCTGTATGTAAAGCATTTCCCGTTGTGGTTAGGGACAGAAGCTGAGTGTGAGCTGGAACGCCTGCCCCAGCTGCTGAGTGTGAGCTGGAACGCCTGCCCCAGCTGCTGAGTGTGAGCTGGAACGCCTGCCCCAGCTGCTCTGGCACCAGACGAGTCTGTGAAGAGCAAACATCAGTTATCTCAGAGATCAGAAATCCTGGGTAAGAAGAGCCATTTACGGTTATGGTGCTGATAGTGGCTTTTCAAGTGCCTTTCAAAACTACTGAAATTATCTCTTTAGCCCCTCGCCGCTGGGCCCCTGCCTGCCCATCACAGCCACTCCCAGAAGGAGCAGGGTGACGGTCCCAGGCCTGTCTTACGCGGATGTCTGTGCCACCTCACCCAGGTCCAGCGGCCAGCAGAGCTGCTGCTCTGCCTGCTCAGCGCAGGACAGGAGCGGTAAGAAGCTGCAGCCAGACGCGGAGGTGCTGAGAGGAGGAGTAGAGGAGCTGGGTGAAATAGGAGGAGCAGTTTGTGGCTGCCCAGAGTAGAAATGAGCTGACAGGAGCATGTACGGCCCATCCTTTGGGGACCATCGCGCTGGGGGTGTCTTTCTGCCCCAGGTAGCAGCTCTTGTGTTCAAAGACAAAAGATGAGACTGTGCCCATGGGACCACTGAGGTTGGCCCCTTGGTAAGGAGCTTGGCGAGTACTTGGTTCAAAAATACTCAGGCATCTGATTTCAGATGGATTTAAGTACCTTTAGGATCTGAGTCTTTGACTGGTTTTAGTCTCGCTGTTCTGGAGTCTAAGACTTGGACGGGTGTTTCCCTGGTGATTTTGCTCTGTGCAGCTCTCCTGTGTTCACACCTTTCTCTGCAGTTTGCCCAGATGCAGGACTACACTGATACAGATTTATTCTCTCTGACTGGGACAGGCCTGTAATATATATGTCACACTCGTGCTCCCCAACAATACGCGCCCTTCCAGACTGGGGAAATAAATGCTAACCTAGCCTCTTCCTGATCCTAAGCAATAAAAGCACCTTTTGCTCCAGAGATGTTCATTATGCTCTTTGGCATAAGGTAAAAAGGCTTCTATTGTCCCACACTCTTTGGGGCATCAGCAAATCCGTACTTCAGGTGCTGACCCCACAAACACAAAGCAGGGTGCAATTAAATAGTTGGAAATTTGATATTGACACTGAAGTTTTTATACCTCCCAGTACAACATTTTCAGTTGGCTTTGGTCAAAGATGGGATGTGCGTCATCATAAAGAGCCCAAAGGTCTCGCATCAGCTGATAATGGATGTGGAGGAGTCCAGTGATGTGGGATCTGCTTAACTGACGCCTGCCCCCAGCCCAGTTGGTGGCACGCAGGCTGCCTTCCCCGTGGGAAGGGTCACCCCAGCCATCGGAGGGAGAAAATTTGGTGGGTCGGGAGTCTTGGAGTTGTTATTTCGACTTCGCTATAGTTCCTCCATGTGAAGATTGGCGTTTTCATTGAAAGACTCTGCATGTAACTTGCAAATTTTTGATTTTGTTTCAGTCTCTTTAATAAGTAAGTGGCTGGCTGAGTACATACCACACTGGTGCCAGGCTGTATGGCCATTTTTTCCCCATTTCTCTGGGTTCCCACTGCATTTTTTGGCTTATAAGGGCCGCAGCTATTGGGCGGGCCTCTACTAGAGCAAGCCTGGAATGAATTTGATAAATGAATCTTACGCATGCATGACACGAACACACTCATTGCTACGAGCATTTCTTTAACCACTGCTCCCTTATCAGCATGAAAAACAAGTGTGTTGAGTATCTTGGGCAAATACACTTGTGCAGATGCTGGGAGAGCTACAAGCACTATCAGCAAACTGGTTCAGGGGTAACATTTGCAATTCAATATGCTTTGAATTGCTGTCAGTAAAATTCTTATCTTTCCTGAAAGCCTTAGGCCATCCCTGCTAACTCACTCCGTCCTCTCCGAGACCACATCAAGATCTGTCACTCTGACAAAGTCCACGTAGACTTCCCACGCACACTGCCCTCTAATTTATGTCCGACTGAAGTACTAGGGACATAAAAAGGAGGACAAAGCAGATGCTGACTAGCTAAATAACAAATCTCTCCTTCCCACCCACAGACTGGTCTGAAATATTTCTTTCTTACAGAAGTGATATTTATTAGGAAAAAATAGCTAATGATTAATAGCTGTGCAATAATGCACTGATGTTGTTAATAAACAGCTTAAGATGAGGAGTGCAGGCACAGCAATAACAATAGCCTTTCCTCCTATCAGTATGGATGAGTTGGACAAGCCATACTGGAAATTAAAGGGTATTTCAATCATTGCTCTTGCAGAGAGCAAAACAGCCCATAGCAGCGGCAGGCCTTTGTGAAGGGGAGGTCCATCTGGTAGGATCTGGGGTGAAGGATTGCTCCTGGGCTGTCAGACAATGACCCTACAACGCTGTGGTTTCCACTCACTCTGAACTTGGGCTGTTTAGGAGTCAGTAGCTACCCCATATTCAAGCTGACCTCCCTTTTCCCACGCCTTTCCTCCCACTTGACTCCCACTCCCCAGCTCTTTAGTGATGTTTGAGGAGATATCTCAGGAATGAGGACAAATGGAAAAACGTGAACAGGACCTGTATGAAACTTAGGGGGAAGAGATTCAATGAAATAGAGCTTCCCAGCGGTGCATCTGCGCAGAGAACCAACTTGTCACCAGATCTCCTAGAAAAACTGCGCAGCGAGTGGGTGCATCAGGAAGAAAGATTTTCTGCTGTTGGGAGATGAGGGAAAGTGATGCTTGCCAGAACATCTTCCCACTTCCAAAGTCCAGAATCCAAGTGCAATAAAACACTGTACCGCTGCAGGGAAAGCAGAAGCAATCTTTAATCTCTGCTTCATATCACTGGGGAGGAATTTTCAGTGGGCTTGGAAACTGGTCTCCCATGCTCGCTGGGCTGGGGAGCTGACCCAGGAGTGTAACAGCATTCCTCCCAGGGCTGCAGCACGTCTCCCCTGGCTGTAGTTTCCCCTTGTGTAGTCCTTTCTCGCTGATACTGCCGGAGTTGTACCGTCCTATCCCGCTGGGATCCTACAGGTCCGGTAAAGTGGCTGCTGCCACCTTCCACACAGGAGCATGTCATCATAGTGCAGCGCAGGCAACTGCTTTGCCTGATCCTCTCCACCCCTCCCACCCTCACACAGCTGTAGTAAACATTAAGGTTTGCTGCTCAGTGCAAACGAGTAGCATTGCATTTCTAGAATGCCTTGTAAATACTGAGCTATACATTTGGGGTTTGCTTGGGGTTTTTTAACTAACTCTTGGCCTACATTGGCTTCTCTCGCTTTGACTGACTAGACCAAGACTGCAGTTCTCAGCAACTGAGGTAATAATGTGAAGGATCCATGTTAACAGACTAGTGATAAATCCAAATTTTTCCTCTTTTGCTTTGAGAGAGCCTACCTCATCTACTGGGCCCGTAGGGCCATCACTCTGGAACTCAGGAAAAATTTTCAAGAATTGAGAGGTAGAAGAGGTGATAATATTTGTGTCCATAGCCTCCACACACTGTATTTCTGAAGGTTCTTCACCATGTAACCTATTTTCCTACGACAAGTTTTCAACCCAACAAACAAGATTGACTGTTGAGACTATGAGTAAAAAACCCCATGTTTCTGTGAACAAGGGGCAGTAATAGCTCTTGTTCAGAAGTTGGGGGCTTTCCCCATAAGGGATATGCAGAGCTTTGGACAAATATTGGATAACACCTGGAAAGCTGTTGCTTAAGATGGAGATGGGAAGATTACTACCAGCCTGAAAGGTGAGTAGGAATCTGTCTGAAAAGGAGGGTAGTAAATTGTCATGAGCCACAGTTCTGAGATCTTATTTAGTGTTTATTTTGACCTTGGGATGATCAGCATGAATGTGCTAACAGGACTGGTTAGGGTGCAAACATCTTCAAACATGGGAGGACCAGAATACCTTGCAAAATTAATTGATTGGACTGGGATGAAAAGGGCAGGGGTTCAGGTAGGGGAAAAGGAAGGAAACTATTGAAAGTACATACAGTAAGAATAGTGTGGTTGCATCTGGATGTTGTAATTACTGATTCACTGGGTGAATCATGCACGGTGGAACCCACCTGGCCTATCAGCCAGCCAGCCGGCACCGCGGGGCTGTTCTGCATGCAACCATGCAAACCACGCTGGAGCCATGGGAATGCTGCAATTTGCATCTCCTTTGCACGGACGGAAATTTGTTACCCATATCAGGTATTTTAATTTCTCCCATGTGCTCCAAGTCAACAGAAATCCTGAGGAGAATGAACTACGTCGTCACATGGACTGGATTATTCGCTCGCTGAAAACAGGGCTAAAAAGAGACTCAGCTTTTGTGCCACCTCGGGCAACGTTTTGGAGGGTGCTAATTGCCCAGGGAGGGTTATCTGCACGTTTCAGTGGTTGTTCAAAGAGGGCAGGATCCTGGGAAGATTGGCCTTAGCAGCTCAGTCCAAACTGTGCACTAGGCAAGCAGGACAAATCCAATCCTGAATGAAGGAAATTTACCTGCATTTGAGGATTTTAATAGTATGTTCCCTGCAGAGGCTTGGTGTGGCTTGCCATTGCTTTATGCTAAGCTGCAACACAATGACATCCACTTGGGAATTTGGTATATTCGCTCCCTCCTGTGGCACCCAGTTTGCCAGGAACAGAAAATCAACCCAGAAGCAAGACTTCTGTTCATGATTGTGTGCTGCAAATAGTGGGGGTAAGAAATTAGGTAGGACATGCACCTTCCTGAGTCACAGTCCTTCCTGCTGGTGCCTCTCTTGTCAAGCATGGGTCTCTGGAGCCAGAAGAGCCCCTTTGCAGAGTTGAAGGCAGACAAGAATGGTTCTATAAAATCCCCTGAGCTCAGCTCTGACTGAAGCATTAGTGGTTTTAAAGCGTAAATTTATCATAGTCATTATAGCATGCAGATCTCTGAGATGATGTAAGCAAATCTGAAGTGATACTACACTATTCTTGCAGCCTCCAACACACAGCCCCGGCTGTGAGGAGCAGAAATCCTTTACGTTTAGTTCAGCAGAGTATTGGAGAAAACTGGTTTTGTCATGTTATCTCTAAAACACGAAAAGCAGTTCTGTGTGTTCATATAGTTTTCCTGTTTCCAGAGCACAGTATTCACCCGGTACTCTGGGAAGGAGCTTTAGCTAGCCGCGTTGCTTCTGTCTCACAGTGACAGAAACTGCGTCAAGGAGGCAGCGTGACCTGCCCAAGACTGCACAGCGAGTTGGTATTTCCCAACACTTTCATGTGTCCAGTGCTGCACCCGTGTCCTCAGACATGCCAGCTACAAGCTGAAGTCCCTCGGTGTCAGACCCTGTGGCCTGGCAGGGCTTATTTTCAGAGGTGGTGCTCCGATGTCTCCCAGCCCTGTATGGTGTGCAGCAACCTTACGGCCTGGCCCTCCACACGTGTTTCTGCTTTGGGGCAGTAAAGACAATGTAGAGAGCAGCAAATTCCAAACGGGATAGTGGGAATGCTGCCAGTTGGGAGGGAGGGCTCTGTCTTCCCTTATAGCAGATTAGACACCATCAGCACTGGTTAAATTACTGCTTCTTCCCTTCCTTATTTAAAAACTGATTCAAATAATAGGAGAAGCTGGGGAAGAGATGATGCACCATAAATTGTGATTTTTCGCTACGAAGATTTAGGAACTGAATTCTCAAATAAGATTCTGCTTTTAAGTGGTATGGACCAGGGCCCTTAATCCCTGGCACACACTGCAAAACTTATCCGAGGTAGAGAAAGTTTGGAAGCCCAAGAAGAGCTCTGGCAGAAATCGCTGCAGTTCAGAACTTGTTCTGTACCATTTCGCCTGTGCCAGCCAACACTGGGATCTTCCAGTTCAGTTGCTTCTGCAAGTCACACCCCAAACAGACCTGGCCCCCTTCCACCTCCCTCTTATTTGCATTCCCTGAAATGTGAGCTTTAACAATTACATCTGTTATATTTGCATGCACCTTCTGGACACTTTTGAGCTGATAGAGTCATTTTAAAGGTCAGGGTGAGTAGGGAAGTAAAGGGAATTTAAATAGATCTCTCTACCCGAGACACTTCAAGAAGGAGAAATCGCTTTGGGCTAGGTATTGACCTGAGACACATATAAGTATACCAGCATCATGAAGGGCATCACACTGACTAATGCAGTGGTCCGGAAACCAGAGGCACCCGAAGCTGATTTTTAGTTTCCATTGTCCGGTCTTGTCCTCCCCATGTTGTGTTTTCAGGAGAAACAGCACACACTCTGTTTTACAGATACCAGATAATACAGGCAGGAGATAGGGACCATATAACCACACAAGGTTTTGGATGCTTATCCTTTGTCTCTTCTTTAACTCATGGATCTGCAAAATAGGGCTGGAAGTCTTGCAAAGACTGAGACATCTGTTTCTTTTATCTCGGACCTCATGGTAGAACATAGATGTTTAACTGTTCAGAGTAAATCTAGCTTAATTATTTTTTTCGGATATTAAAATGGTTTCAACATTACAACAAGATTTTAGTGGGACAGCATTGGTTTCATGCCGCCTCATCCAGTTTATTATGCTTCAGTAGCGCCTGTTTTCAAAGATTATTGCTCGTGCAATGTCAAACAAGTCACCATCACCTTTGCTGGGTATGTGGAAAGTAGCAAAAATCTCCTGTCAGTAACAGCACTTCCATCCCCTAAAGCTATGCTTTTTATGCGCTGACCTGTATCCCATTATCTCTGCACAGACATTACTTTTGTTTACCT
This sequence comes from Strix aluco, assembly GCF_031877795.1. Taxonomy (NCBI): domain Eukaryota; kingdom Metazoa; phylum Chordata; class Aves; order Strigiformes; family Strigidae; genus Strix; species Strix aluco. The sequence goes on along the minus strand of NC_133938.1, from coordinate 31,252,560 downwards.
GCCACGTTCTTGCCCTGCAGGCCAGTTTTACAGCAATTCTCCCCAACAGTGCAGCCTTCAGGTGCAGTCTCAGTGCCTGTAGTAATTATGTTTGAAGGTTAATGTTTCATGAAAATATCAAAGCATTTCTGCCCCTCAGCTTTACTGCCAACTTTGGTAAAAGTCGGAGTTATTTTTTTTCCTTGTTTATTTGTTGTGGTCTAATAGTAATCTGCTTGGCAGCTTGATGCTTACTTCTTATATGCAGGGTTTAATCTACCTGATGGAACTTAAGTGAAATATGAACTGTAGTTTTGGTCATCTTTGGAAGGTGAGGGGCTCTGACTGTTTCTGCCTGAAAATTCTCCCACGTGTTAAAGGAATATTTGGGGCTGTGTCATCAGGCTGTGTTTGACCGAAGATTCAATCAAAGGCCAGAAACAAGGTGCTTGTGCTGGTGACAGAAGGGCAAAAAAACCCTAGTGTTTATCTCGTGGCTTTGCTATATGGCATAGCAAAGGGAAGACTGAAGTAACTGTTCTGGCTGTAAAGATAATCCCTTTTCTTAGAACTTTGCCTGCCATATCTTTTACAGGTTTTGTTTTCCCTACGCAATGTGGGGGGAAAAAAACCTTCCATACAAATAAGATTCCTGCATTATAAAAACACTCTAAATTGACAAGAATATCCTAAACCACCAGTAGCACTACTCAGAAGGCAGGGGGATGGGCACAGATTGAGGGAGAACGGGGTTACATTTCATCGGAGATGCCGCTGGCTTTGCTCACGGTACGCTCAAGGCATGGAGAAAGTGACCTTGGTTTTTCTTTATCCCCAAACTGATGGGCAATTGATTGTATCTGCAGAGAAAGGTTAGGGTTAGGGATGCTGCCTCTCTAAATTATGCAGAAGAAGAGAGAGATCAGTGAGAAGACACGCATTCAATTCCCCCAAGCAATATTCTAGCAGCCACCTGCCCGGCTACCCGGTTTGGTCAGGTGTTGGGCGTCACACCCATGCAGCTGGTTATTGGATTCAGCTGGGGCAGAGGTTCAAAGGAAGACGTACCGAGTTGCCCAGGAAAGGTACACCTAAGGTAACTCTCCTGGCTTCATTGCCCATGTGAATATAGCTGTTAGAAATGAAAGAGGCGTGTCTAGCAATGCCCGTGTCATGTAGCACGGCCTCGGAGCACAAGCTGAGAGCTGAAGAAATCAGGCTGCTTGGGCAAAGAAAATGGAGTTCTGTGACGATCGAGTGTTATTTCAAAGCGCAGCGTTCCCGTACTCCCTTGGCATTACAGATGTGTGCTAGCAAGGGGTCAAATTTTGAGTTATTTTGGTGATAAAATGCCTGCTGAATTCAAATCGAGGCAGTTCTGCCTCTTCCCTGTGGTATTCCTGGTAGCAGAAGCAACGTGGGGATGGGGACATGACTGCAGCACAACCTTCTCTTCTAGGTACAGCTTTATCTGGTTTTGTCACTGATGAGCTGAAGAATTAAATAGCTGCTATAAAATGTTGTGAAATACTGGTTTTACAAGTTAGATTTTGCGTGGGAGAAGAAAGGCTGGCTGAATTTTTTTCATGTTGTTCGTGTATAATTTTCAAACCTTAATTGATGAATGTGATATAGTTTGATAGCTAAACATATCATACCAGTTTTGTGGTGAAAATGTTATTAAAATGAAAATAAATATGGGCCTCTGTACGTAGGTGAAGGAGAAAGCACACAGGGGAATGCTTGAAGTGAATAGGTTTGGAAGCTTTTCAGGCAGGAAAAAAAAAACCAGTTTTGCTTACATGCAGCACACATTGGTTTAAAATATATTTCAGACTTTGCATATGTTTTGGACTATTTAGCTGAAAATGAGGCACTGCATCTAATTATAATCTCCAAACTCATGGGCAAATGCTACAGGCAGAACACTTTGAAATGTAAATATAACCACAATAATGATACTGACATGGGGGTAATAAAGAGGTAAAAATGCAACACGCCTTCCAAAAAGTTAAGAAAGAGCACCTGGGGCAGGTAGGTAGGACAGGAACAGTGTTGAGAAATAGAATAAAGGTTTCTAACATTTTATAGTTATACACAAGACTTGAGTTCATCTGATCCAGAACCTGCTCCCCAGAGTCACAAAGGAGTCTCAGTGCCACCCAAAAAGCACAGTGCATCTACTCAACGGGGATACTGAGGGGTTTTTTGGGATGGGTGAGGTGATGGCATCTGCCTGACTCTTACTTGTCACAAATGTATGCCTTAGAGCCTGATAGTTGCTGATGTGTATTTGAGCATTAATTAGGTCAGATGTGAACTATTTAATTATTGGCCAACCAACAGAGCTGGAGCTGGCTTTGAATTTCTCAAGGCCCCTGTCATGCAAACTGTAAAGTTCATGTAGAGAGACATTTTGTTCTTGAAAACTGGGGCAAGAAAAACCTGCCTTAAAAGCATCCCCAATCATAAAAGTAGTTTCAAGAATTATGTCAGAAAGTGGTGTCTCATCAGAGAAATAAAAAAAAAAAAATGTTTAAAAGGCAGGTGTAGGAGTTAGAAAAGAGAAGTTTTACATCTTAATCACTCCCAAAATCACTGTAGAGAGAGAACAGGTCATGGTGCTATGCCCAGCAGCTGGTTATTTGGAAGATGATTAGTGAAATGTTCAAAATTTGCACATACCAAAGAGGACGGCGAGGGCTGATGCGTATAATCTCAGAGTAACGATTAATCCCCAGTTTTTGAAGGCACAGGCCACGAAGGAAACAAGACTGTTCAGACCTGTGACAGCTCAAGCTGTAAGACAGTAGTGTCCAAGCAGAGTTCTCTAGTGCCTTAGCTTCAAAAAATAGTGGCGTGTACCTGCCTGGTACGAGGTATCCCGAGCATGGGCAGAGGAATGGTTTGGAAATCTTCTCATTGCCACTGGGTGGAGCTGAAGCCCTTTTTGTTCAACACCGCTCCTTTCGTAACTTCCCTTTGGTAGAGAAAAATTGTGAATCAGGCTGTTTACAGATCGATTGGAGAGCTCATTATACTGATGACCTCATTCTTCTGGAAGAGGAGGCCAGTGAATGTATTTCATGTGGGGTGGGGGTTCTCCAACAGTATGCAGTTGTTTGGACCTAAATGTCAGCCACAACCAGGACTCGTGATGAATTTGTAACGCAGTCAGACAGTCATATAAAATCACTGCTGGCTTTAAGTGCCTGTAATAAATGAGCCAGAAGGCTCTGACCTGAATAAGTGAAGGGAAAATACAGCTGAAAAAAACCCACCAGGGTGAAGAATGTGTATGTTAAACAATAAGTTTGCTTTGTTTCTCAATTCGGCTTTTCTGCTCTAAATGATTTTGAGTGACAGCACTGGATCCATAAAGGACAAGATGGGAGCTTGGATCAGCACAGACATAAGGAAAACAGGACTTGTTTTGAAAGCAAATTCCAAGCAGATGGGCAGGGCAGCAGGAGGGTGCAAGCAGTTGCCCAGATCACTTGGTGCTCATTACTTGTTCTTTGTCCCATCCTGCTTCGTTGGGCTCTAGTTCCCTGTTTTCCACCTGCAACCAGACTCCCCTTATCTCGTTCTGATTTCTCTTCTCAGTGTTTTGCTAACTGCCTGCCCTGTTTTCCCACAGCTGGCTCAGACCAGAGCCTGGTCTCTTGCAGTCTGGCCGAATGTGTCTATGCCTCACAGCTCTGAGAGCAAAAGCATCTTCAGCGAGTGCAGCTGATTCCAGCAGGCTTCAAGCTGTGGCTTCGAGCTCCAGCCCTACGAAGGGCTGCTGACATAGCTGTGCCAGAAAAAGTTATAGGTGTAGATGTACTACAGTTAACCAGCATGTGCTTTTGTTACCTGAATTTGTGTTGTTCAGGCCACGAAAAGACATTCACATTGCAAACAGCTGTGACCATGGAAGACCTTGTTCTCCTCTTGTGGCTTGGTACTGCTCTTCTCCTGAAGGCTGCAGTCCCCTTTATGTGTGGGCAGAAGAGATGGTGCCCTAGCTCGCTTCAGGCGAGGTCCATGGAGTGATTTAAAGTGCTGATGAAAGTGGTTAGTGCTAACTCATCCCGCTTTGTCCAAAGCAGGAGAGAATGCTCACAGGATTTCTTCTGTGGGCCCAGCTGTGGGGTGGTAACTCCCAGCTGGTGGATGCTGATGGACAACTGTGAAGCAGAACATCTTCAGTCCACTCAGCCAGAAGGGCTAGATGAGGATGCCTGTCATTGGCCATGGGAGAGCTAATCTGGCAGAAAAGCTCTTCCTGTTGGCCGCGTTGCTAATAGGAAGCCCTGCTGACACAGCTCAGCTGGTACAGGTACAGCTGTGAAGATACTGTAGCATGGAAATATCCCTTGTTTTCACTTTTGAATTAATTCTGAACTTTTTCAAGATATCTCAAGTTTTCCTGTTATTCAGTAGTTCCCTGACACACCCCACTACCAGTCTCCCCTCCCCTCTGCTCCTCTCATTTCTTTGCTTCTTTGTAAACCCCTGGCAGAATCAGCACACACAGTGCACCCCAACCACTGAAGGCTTCTGGCTCCACCTGGCACCACTCTTGAATATAGTAAACAAGTCAGACGTCCCTGATTTTGGTCCCTATTTCCCCTGTACTTTTTGTGCTCTACCCTGGATCGCTGCTGATATAATTAGAGTAGACCAGCATAGTATATCGTTAGACCATGACATAAAATGCACGTGTAACACAGCTTATTGCTTCAAACTGGTAGAGGCATCTTCTGATATCGTAAATATGCTCAGATATGAGGGTGGTGATGTGATTGTAATCTTTGCATCTCTTCCCTGTCCCATGTGATGATGAAAAGGGATAATTATTACACTCGTTAATAATTTAGGAAGCTAAGCAACAGCACCTGGAAATTAGGTGTCAATTTTGCAAGATTTCCACAGAATGAATAAGGATGAAAAATAGGTCAGGCAAAGTTATACTTTTGTCATTTCAGAGAGGGGAAGTATTTTTAGCAAGAAGAAATTGCCTAGCTATGCAACACAAGTAGGCACCTGTAACAGATGAGCTTTATTACACATGATTGCTCTAGGCCTGACAGATCACTGATGCTTTCCACAAACACCCTGCAGGAGTATCAACTGGTCAGTGAGTACCTGTGCTGGCAGTCTACCTGCGCTGATTTGAAGGGTCATCTTTATTTTCTCTTTTTGGCTGAGAGGTATCGCCGTTCCCCAGGGATGTGTTCTGGCATGGATTTGTTTAGTTTCTGATAGTAATTTTCCAGAGCCAGCATCCTAAAACAGTATTTCTCAAGATTTATTTTTCTGTGCTGTCAGTATTGAAGAAAAAGAAAATATGAGAGGCATATTCGCATCCTCGTACTTTGAGAGGCAAGGGTATGTTAGCGCTGCAGGAAGCTTGTGCTGATACACAATTGAATAGGCTATGACAGATACAGCTCTAGAAAGAGTTGGAGTGCTGCGCTCTGTGCTGTCTATTCTGCTGTAGCTTTTATTACTGGAATATTTCTCTCTTTCAGTTTTTAATTCCCCCATCTCCCTTCAGGCTGACAATGTGGATCATGGGTCTTTAAAACTGCTTTCGGTGGAGCATCATTATTGTTTATATTTGAGAAAACTATTTAAAATTTGAAGCCAAGTTGAAGAGTTGTGACAGAAGCTGTGTATGTTTGGCATCTCTCAACAGTAATAATGTTAAAAAGCAAAACTTCTATTTGTAAAGATATGTTATTACAATTCTAGCCAAGGAAAGGCTGCTTTTGAAATTAAACACCTATGTTCTTAAATCAAACTGCTCAATTATTTTTCAGTATATAGCAGTACAGTATATATATATATATATATATATATAGCAGCCAAGTAATAGCTCTGCAATATTTTTTTGTTTCCTGGATAGCTCAAGGACCTTTGCAACTGTTCCTTTCGAGTTTTGTGGCCAGTGGGGCTGCTGTGGTCTGAAAAATAAACCGTCAAACCACGTGTTGCCAAAACAGAAGCTGCACGCCTTCCTCGCTCTGCATTCATCTCTACAAGAGCAGCATGTCCATCTCTGGAAAAGTAGTTGGGAGCACCTTACAGGACACAGTAGACTCATCTTCTGATCAGGTGGATTAGTTTTGATTGACATCAGGTGTTGACAAGTCACATTTTTTTAAATTCCAAAGCATCCCAGCAATGTGAAGTTTGTATGTATTTAAATGTATGCAGGGTGAATATTTAGCCAAAACAAAGGCTGGTGTTGGGAGTAGTTCTAGTGTAGTAAGTTTTTATTCTTTAAATAAAAAGAGGATAGCACAGTGGCTGTAACTAGAGATCTCAAATGCAAATGGAGTGTGGAGACAGACCAAGTTAAGAAGGTAGGCCAACTCCTATCACCTTTCCCTTATAGGGGAGGGGATGTTTTTCCTGGGGTAAAAGAGCACATCATGGAGGGTTTTTCCCTCTACCCCATTACCTAAAACAGTGCAATCCATAACTGCATCATGAATTATTCTCCCAGGGTCTGATAAGCTAGAGTCATTTTATATTTCATATTTGAGTTTATCATATTGCTTTGTGTTCCAGAAAGATATAATAGTATTGAGTCATATTTCTAAAAAAACATCTTTTCCTGCAGCGTTTTGATTTTACTGTGGGGAGGTATAGCCATTAGAAGCTCCTGTATTTCACAGCTGATATGTGCTTTTACAGCTTCAGTTCTTCTGAACAGTAGGAAGTGTTCTACGTTATAGAAACCTCAGTTTTACACAGATGCTGGTGGGCAGGAAACCTGCTGGATGGTTCCCAACACGTTTGTGTTTTCATTGATAGAGATCTTGGGGTTGTTTTTATTTTTTAAACTATATCGTTATTTCGGTACTGTTGTATGCAGTTGATGATCCTGAGATGCTTATTTTTAAGTTTCTAAAGAGTTATGAGTGCAACTTCTATATCTTCTCTGTCAAGAAGGATGTACCAGGATGACTCTTTATCTAGGAATATCAGTATTCTCAATTGGCCCCATGAAGGAACACTCAGTGGTGGCTGGTTTCATTGTAGTGGAACTATGAACATTTTTTATCTGTTTAATTACAGGAACCAAACAGTTAATTCATCCAGTCAATATCAATATTGTCTCAATAAAGTCTCATTTTAGCATTTGGTCAACCTCACTCCTTAGGTTAACTTTCAGTGCCAACAGGGTTTACATAATAAATAAATACACTGGTACCTGTAACAATGTAGTGTATTACTTCCTGAATGCGTTATAGGCTCTTAAGCACTTAATCAAATTCCTTAGGATTATCTTCTGCATCCTCTTCTGTAGACAGGTTTGTATACCAATTTGATGATTTTTATCTGGGGAGTGCTTTTTAACCTCAGCACATATGGGACTTTTTGTTCTGCTCTTACAAATCCTGTGGAGGTACATGTGCTCTTAGGAGCACGGCTTGCCACATGCTCACATTTGAAAGAGTATTAGGGCTTCTTTTGCTTTAAAGTAGGCCCCCCAGTAGTATTTTTATACCCTTGATATAATTACTCTGCCTTCCACTACAGTAGCTTTATTTCAGTTCAATTCTGTTCATTTATTTACATGGTTATAAAGCATTTTTTTAAACTCTTCTACTTTGTAAACATTTTAGGATACCCAAGAAAAAATGCTATCTACCATAAATGGAGCATTTTCTGACATTTGTTTTGCTCTTAAATTCCTTTCCAATTTGCAGAGAGTGCAATGCATTACTGCAAATTGCTTGCTTTTGGCAGGCCTGACACTGAGCCCCTTGTACTGATCCTTTTCCAAGTGTTATGATTTTTTTTTTACTTCCATTGCAAATAAAACTTTTTCCCTCTGTTTAGTTACACGTACATTTTGCCTCCATACACCGGTAGGTGTTTTTAACCAGAAACACTGCAGTTCTCTTAGTTCTTGTTAAATACTGCTGTATGGAATTGCTGCAACCACCAAATGTCCTCTGTTCTTAGCTGTGTCCAGCTTGCAGTCCCAGTAAGTTTGTCCTTACCTCTGTGTGTGGCAGGATCTGAGTCAACAGGATATGTGGCATTGTACGTGGTACTTTAAACATCCCTGGCAACATTAACCCTTTTTATTAAGAAAGGTGAAAAAGTGAGTAATTGTAAGATAGAAATGTATAAGGAACATAAACGTATGCTTTTGAAATTGCACAATAACTTCTATAAATGAGCAAATTGAACTGACATATTACCCATCTCAAAGTCTCGTTACTTCCAGATAACCCATCTTATCAAATTCCTCTTTCATAATTCCTGTGAGATTTTTCTGGTGTCAGGCTTCTCTCTGTCACATGAAGGGCATGCAGCCAGCCGTTTAGACCTCTCATATCGAGGAGGTGACTGCTGGCATTACCTCAGGTTGCATAAACAAGCACATTCTATACACGTGTTTTAAAATGTAAAAAATCCAGCAAATAACTAAGACAAATTGTTAATTTCACTTCACATTAGTGAACTGATAATTCCTCTACACAAACACAGACTTTTTTGGGTTATGCAACTTTTGTCTGAAATTATTTTTATCTCCTGTAAGCAAGGGGTCCGGATGAGAGTGCATGGCAAATACAGAACTAGCCAAACAAATATCCTTTTTTGTGAATCAAAAATTCAGTTTGTTCCTTGAGCATCAGCACATCTTCTAAGGCTATTTGTAGTTACAATTGCATAGCAGAGTTAAAAAGGGACTAATACGATACAGCCAGGTTAAGGCCTCTGTACTACCATACAGCTTTAAGATCATCTGAAGGGCAAATCTGGCTGTGTTAATGATTCTGTATTTGGTTCTTCATGGCTTTGTTTCATCTAACTTTTGTTTAAAACATTTATAGTTTATTTTTTTAAAAAAAAAGATTCATGCAATTAAGAAATCCTCGTGCTTCTAAGAGTTAGAGATTACCCACTGTCAGAAGCCATCAGATCCACCACCTGTCATGGCTTTGAGCCAAGCAGTCATGGACAAAACTTCAGGGAAGACCACTCCTGGATCAGGTTTAGAGTTGGTTTGACAATTTTCTGGGTTTATTGACTCCAGCTATTTGAATCTGAACTTTGTGAAGCTTTTATTTCTATTTAAAAATACAGGAGGAATTAGATAAAGGAACTTTTTGTTACTGTTACTCATGATTGCACTTTTCTCTATAGTAAGCAAGCAATCATTGAAATCTGGGTTAACCCAAACTGGAAAACTCACAGGAGTGACCCACATAGTATAAAATCCACTCTGTACCCTTCCCTCTAACTTAAACACAGTGTAGTCCCAATTGTGTGGTTTCTTCAAGAACTGAATGGATCCTGGGAAATCTTTAAGAGTCAATTATCTCTGAAACCTGAGCTGAAGCATAACTTATATGAGGACCCAGAGTTTGGAAGATAAAACCAGTAGGAAATTCCTTCCAAATTTGAACTGTTAGCTGTGTTAGCAGTCGGAGGAGGCTTCAATCGGACTAGACTTCAGTTGTGAACTCACTTGGTAAAACCACAGGGACTATGGGTCTTTACTGTTGCATGATTTAAGAATATTCGCATTCCTCTTTCCTGATACCATTTTGTGGAAGTCTTGGAAAATTTTATAGCTTCATAAAACAAAAGCTGCAGAAGCCATCAAAGACAGGCACTGCCTCTTTCTTTTTGGTAACACAAAAATAAGAATCAGAGGTTGCCAGGTATTTATTTTTACAGAGGTTTTTTGTAGTCTTAATGGCCGTATCCCGACCCTGCTGAAGTCACATAGCTGGGTTTACACTCTGCCAAGCACAGGTCTGGACCTGCATTTAAGCCCAGACTCGCCTCTGAAGCTTGGTGTTTACACATTAGCCTGTGCTCAGGAATAAAGCTTTGTCTGATCTCTTACACACTAGCACAGCATTTTAGCACAGGCCTGGGCTGTCATTCCTCTGCTAGTCGTAAGTAGAGTCACACTGCTGTCCAGACCCCAGCAGACATCCCAGCCTCGATTCTTTGTCAGCATGTGTAGATGTTTCCCATTTCCACTTCGGCTGGGCTAGCAGCTTAGCCACACACTAAGATGACATGTGGGACGCAGAGCTCAGCAGGGGTAATCCTGTCCCGAGACCCTCTAGTGTTACAGGACAAAGCCAAGCAGTTCTAAAGCTGTTTGGCTGCAGAAGGATTTCCCAGGTGCCAGGAGAGCCTTGGAGAGGGTACAGCTGTGCAGACAGCTGGGAATTACCCTCATTTCTCCTCAGACGCAGGAAAGGGCAGGCAGTGCAAAGGGCATGGCTGGAGCGCTGCTGCATTCTGCAGATCCCCTGGGGCCACTGCAGCTAAAACAACTTTAATTTGCTCCTTGGGTCCCATCTGCTGTCTCGGACACAAGGAATTGAGTAATCGCTGATCTCTTCTCTGTGGGGACAGACTGGGCAGCATGGTGGGGTCTGGGTGATGAGCCTGGGGTGTCTAGACAAGCACGCTGAGCTGCCACTGGACTTTGCTGTGCTCTGATTTTGCTCAGCAGCAAGGCACTGCGATGCCAAAGGGCTCTGAGGCGGAAAATTCTTCCTCCATGCCCAGGCCGCTTCTCTGAGCGGAAAGGAGAGGGAGACTGAAGGGACAGCATGATGGGCTGCCCACTGAAATGCAGTTGCTACGTTAGATTTGAGAGGTACCAACTCTGATGGCCTCTTTAACTAACAAGCTCAAAAACTATCAACTTTTATGGAATTAAAAATTAATTGGGACAGCACAATGATGAATAATCTGTGAGGCAGTTTTGTTGTTTGGAGTCCAAGTACTGTCTGCATTTATTTTCTGGCAAATGTTATACATTTTCATGCATAATTCTTCAGCCTTTATCTGAGTGTTTCAAATACGTCAGCCTCCCTTATTTGTACCTCCAAATGACTAGTTGAAAATAGAGCTGATAAAAAATGACATGTTGGTGATGACTTCCCGAGTGAACTGCAGATGGTGATGTGTACATCCACATGTGTCTCCCAGAAGTGCCACAATACACACCATACAACTGCCATCTGTATCAATGTACTTACAACGTATTGAGAGAGATATGCAATGCTTAACGTTAGTTTCTGTCTAGAACTAGTACTGCAATAAAAAAACAGGTAAGTAACTGAAGTTTTAAATGCAACACACTCCAAAGACTATAAAACATGCATTACTACATTTACTATGTAGTTAAGCATAAGAATCACACTTATTATAATAATTTCCTGCATCCCTTCAAATGCTTATAGCATACTCTGGGATAAGTAGGCTTCAGGAAAGTGATGCAGAAGTTAGAGTTTACAGAGCTGCTACATCAAATGCTGTAAGGTGTGCACCTCTGAGTGTTTTGGTTCTTATTGAAACCTTCCTGAGGCAAATGAAGGGTCATGCTGACAAAAATAACATCATAGCAAGTTTCTTGTTTCTTTAAAATGAAAATTCTTATACTATCTGGCTTTATTTTTTTTATCAGAAGGTATTTATGTACATTTTCTAACAGAACTAGGGTACTGATTTCCAGAGTTATACTCACACGGGTCCTGTTAGTATTTTTTTTAAACTGTTACCATAGCCTCAGCTAAGACATGACAACTAGCCAAGTGGACGCACTTGCCTTGTTACAAACTTAAATGAAATGGATTAGATTACATCACTTTCACTGACTAACTTGTTTTACTGTATCGATTAATACAAAAGTTATAATTATCAATAACATAATTTTCCCATGGAAAATCTATTGGTGCACGTGGCATTCATCAGAATAATTGTATTAAGGACAGCTTATTGAGAAAATAAATAATTTATGCACCTATTTGGGTAATTCCAGAAGAATTAATGGGGAGGAAGATTCCTTCTAATAAAGATTCCGTAGACTTTGGCTTCCTAAAGAATTGTCTAGCTTTCCATGTCCCACTGCAGTATACAGTATGTTAGCTACAATGGAGAAGCTTATTTCAGACAGTCTTCTGCTCTGATGTGCAAGATTTGTCTCCTGGTCAGAGATACTTTATGTTCCCAATGCACAAACTAGCAGAAAAATCACAGAGGATGATTTAATGTGTTCTTTGGGAGGAGTTTTAATTTTTTTTATTGATAAAAAGTCACTGATCACACCTGAGGGTCCTATATAGAACTTCATGGGCATTAACTAAATCAGTTTGCCTCTTTTGTCTAGTATATGTGTGGAGGCAGTTGTGTCGTAATAACAAAAGCACTGTGCTGGTGACTGAGGTGAACAGCAGAGAGGTTTCAGGGATTGCTAGGCTCTTCGGCTCTGAATGGATTCACCTCCCCTGTGTCAGGACTACTCTACCTCCATAATAATCGATCATTTGTAACGCTCTTTGATGCTTTTTTCCATTAGACTCATTTAACCGCAGATTTTGTTTTCCATTTTTTGTATGCAATACCACCCCTAGGTACAGTCCGCATTAAGACTTGCATTTTCAAAAGGTTCTGTACTTTTGTCTGTTTCCCATACAATTGTATAGAAACGTGTAGTCAGTTGAAAATGTACATGCACTGAGACAATTCCAAGTTGTATACATACATAAAATCCACAAGCTTAGAGTATATTTCTTGATTTTTACGTTTGGTGAAAGAGGCAGTTGAGAGAAGACTTCTATTTCACTTACTACTTCACTTTTTACTAAAGTCATTTCTTCAGTATTATATTAAAGCCTGTGGTTCAAAACTCTTGACCTAAGTAAAAAAGTATTTGCTGCTTGTCAAAGTTACAAATCGCACTGAGACGCTTGTATTCTGGGAATAAAAGGCCTTAACACAGCTGTGTTGAAAACAGCACAGTGGGTTTTTCAAAGACCTTCACCTGCAGAATTGGCATTCTTGTGACCTCTGAGATCTGGCTGTTATTTACTGAGTTCAAGCCAAGGTTTTCTTACCTGTTCCTAAAGGCTTTTAATAATACAGGATTCGAGTTCTCAGATTTGTTCCTCCTATTCCACTGTATTAAAACAGTGGTTCTGAAGAACAGAATGCCCTGGGAGGGGGAAGCCATGACCTGCAAGATGACAATCAATAGCGTCTGACAGTCATTTGAGGCCCCAAATCCCCTATGTGACTTGCTGTCACTGATGAGGCTGGAACCTCAGATTTCCTACCCAGGAGCTCCTGAGTTATCCTGAGTAACATTTAGTTACTTGCCTCATTTAATCACCAAATCACACTACCAAGCTGCTGTTGTGTGGCAAAGCATAAGGTTTTTATTTATATGCTTGGGGTTTTTTTCCTAGTTTAAAGATCATAGCTTTCTTTCACAGGGAATCACTAACTGGTTTTGAGAAATAAGTTTTAAAATGCCTACTGACGTTTCAAGGAGATTGATGTTCATTCTACACCGGTGCTGAGTTTCTACTTAACATAAAATTCTGTGTAAATACAATATAGCTTTTTTAGTACAGTATATCTGCTACCGAGATAAACCATCATATTGCTTTTCCTATTGGTGGTGTCATTAGGTGAGCTCCCTGGGCCAGACGACACAGAAGGGCAGCTCGGTATTTCCCAAGCGAGGAACCTGATGTAACACGCTGTTAGCAAGCAAGACTGCATCAAAGCAAGTATTAGGCAATGAGATGTGACAGTGTATGTAATGCCAGGATATCCCTACGCAGCGTGAGAGAGTTGCTAGGCAGTGAGCTGACAGCCCGCTGTTGCAAGCACCTGACAAATGGTATGTTTCTTGACATGCTTTCTTAGGATGCAAAAAAAAAAAAAAAAGCTTCAACGTAAATAGACAGGAGCAGAGCTTTTTCAAAAAGTTAGTCTCCCAAATCTCATTCAATTCCAAGGATTTTTTTTCCTAACTTCCCTCACTCTTCAATAAGTTCCAGGGTTGATTTTTTATTTTGATCAAACAGAATAGACAAGGGAGCAAAAATAATCATTAAAAATCCTGTGGAAAATAGCTTGACCTTGTAAGTGGAGAGGAAAGGTGATTGTAAGCTGTCTCCCAATTCTAAGACTCCCCCCAAGAAATCTTTCTTTGCAAATTCAGGATACTGGGGAGCTCTGCAGATGTTGCACAGAATGGGGAGGAAAACAGCAATACTGTTTAGCATGAGTCTTTTACACCTTTTAATTGCAGACATAATCTGGATAGCAGACACTGCTGCTCAGTGGAGCATTTCTTCCACATCTATAGTTTCTCCCCTTTTTGCATGAATGTGTGTGGGAGGGAGGATTAGTGCATAACCATATGGGAGGGAGCTAACGGCAGAACAGTTTCTTAGTGAGCCCTGCTGCAGGAATGGTAGAGACAGCAAAGGGAGCAGGAAATGATGGGAGAAGGGAGAGGACTCCAATGACACTTAATGGAAGTGATGCAGAATTCCCCTGAGGACACCAAGGCTATGACCCTTCCACATGCCTTGCAGACCCCAACTGCAGAGGCGCTTTAAGTAATTTATCAATGCGAACTCCAGAATGTTTTTTTTCTACACCATGGGATTTTCCACTGGACAAGAAGAAGAAGGATGTGAATTACTTAATGGGAAACTGAAACGAAGGTTGTTGTTTGATATTTCTCCTGTAAAACAGCAGACTGGATCATAGCTTTATGTTCATAATATATTAAAGTGGGGGAAACAGCTACTTTTAAAGACATCGTTCCTCCTCCCTGGGTACCAAGAGCCTGGAAACTCATAAAATGAAGGTAGAGGAGGGGTAAGTGATAGGGGTAAGTGATAGGGGAGGGGGTGGGTTGTGTGGGAGCAAGACAGGACTTTATACTGTCCCTGTTTCCTTTTTTCCAAGATCAAGTATTTTTCTACAATATTTCTGAGGCAGCTGCAGACTTAATGACCTAGCATTCAGTGACCCATCAGTACTTCTCAGTTTAAGCAAGCTGTCATTACATCAGCATTCATCTTTCTGCCCAGGACTTCCACAGTACGTAAAAACCCCAACACCCAAATCAGTCCCTGCTTTTCATCCACAGAAGGAAATCTCAGCGACAGAATTCTTCAGATCATCTCACATCAACAAGAAAGAGCAATGTCCCACTGAAATCTGGCATGTCCACTGGGATCTGTGGGAGTCAAGGACAGTTTTCCCCAGTCAGGCAGTTTTTCCAGCCAGCTCCCTAGCTGCGTGGTCTTTCTCTGAGACACTACATGGGAACTATGCAGAAGAGATAATACAGTCCTCTGCCAATTAATTTTCCCTGGCGTATTTCCATGGGCCTGAAGAGCAGAAAACATGTGAAGTGGGAGGCAAGATCTGGCCCTGTGTATTTTCCTGAAAAGCTAGCTCTATTCCACACAGCTGCTGGTGCTTCTCTCCCTTTATATATTTCCTAATAAAAACAGAATTATAAAGTTGTGGGATTTTTTCCTAAGGATGTTCCTTGAGCTATTATGCATGTTCTATTATTGTTTTGCAAGTGTTGCCTGCTTTATCGCACACTGGTATTTTTATTCCCTTTATCCTTACAGGTCAGTAGACCAGCTAGTAAGTCTAATTGCCCTCATTCTGTTCTGCTGTTTTTGACAGATAAGAGCTGTAAACTGGGTAATATCTTGTCACAGTGTACTTCAAACCTCCTGCCTTATAAGCATCCATCCAACCTGCTGCCTTTTCTTTTGGCTCATTGTGCAGCAATTGGTTTAAATACCTGTTTCCAGGTAACAGAAAGAAACCAATGGAAGAAATTGATGAAGTTGAGATGGAAAAGTCTTGAAAGATGTTTCCTACCTGTATGAATCCAAACCATAAACACTTAACTCAAATGGGATTAAAGGATACAAGGGAGAAACATGAGACCTTTTCCTTAAGATCCTTTCTTAATGTTCTTTTTCCCAATACACAGTGACATAAATTTCACATCAACACATGCTTGTTCCCTCTGCCTCAAAACAAAATTGGTGCAGTCTGACTTTTTAATAATGTATTATAAATAACTGGTAATAAAAAAAATAAATAATAGAACAAAGGACTGTTAGTTTTGAGGCTCTTCTCTACCTCCAACAGTAGCCTACATTAAATGCGACAGCAAAAGGCATAATGTACCTGAACTTTATGCAAAACAGATAAAGGAGAGAAATCTTTCCAGTCACTGATCAGTTTATGCTGTGAAGCATCACTGACACTAAGGCTTGCAGTTGTTCTCCCTGTCAGCATATTGCTGTTATACATGTACATGTCTAATCCTTTAAAAAAAATCTTCTAAGCTATTTGTTTCATTTGCTGAACTATTTCTTCTCTAGCACAGAGTTCCAGAGTCAAAGTAGTACATTGCATTAATAAACATCTGAAGAGAGTTAATGCAAACTTCTGTTGTCTCCTCATTTGACAGGGTGTTTTCTCTTTCTCATTGTATTTGACAGGGTGTAAGGTGTGTTTCATTTGCTTCCCAGCTTCAGCTAAACCCCCCTGCCATGTAAAGATGTAGAGAAGTTTCCTTAGGACTCGCACTGCCTGGCCCCTCTCTTCCCAAGAAGGTAGGACAGAAGTCTTTGCCCAGCTGCTGGTCTCAGCCTCAGTCAAGCTGGGAAGGTGCCACAGAAGCAGAGGTCATGCCAGGAGCTGTGCTTCCATGCTCACCTGCAGAGAGCAGGGCAAAGCTGGAGCTGGGAGAAACACGGCCCTGACCCAGGGAACTGGGATGGTGTGCCAGGCTGGGCGGGAATGGGGCCCGCTCTTCCCTCGGCAAGCCCACTGTGCTGCTACAGGAGATCTGTAATGTTGTGTGCTGCTGAAAACATTGTGCACTTCTTCATCTTTGGAGTAGAAACTGTCACTGTCTGTAAATTTATGTACCTACGACTGCATTGGCCTACTGGTTTCACTGGATGATGATGATAATGCAGATAAGAAATTTGTCTCTAATTCTCATCTCTAGATCAAAGCACTTAAACACACTATTTTTAGTTTCTCTTGTTTCACAGTCTTGTGGCTCTTTTAGGTTCTTCTTCCTAATCCTCTTTTACTTTTTATATATTTTCAAAACCAAAATGCAAAAGAGTATTTAAACTAAGGGTCTATTGCTGAAAATACTGTCAGATTTTCTGTTTTCCCCATGCTTTGTTTAGTTATATAGTGCTAGTATCCTATTCCACTTTTATTGGAATATGCCCATAACTGAGCAAATTGCTTGATTTTAGGTCTATCTTCTAAAATCTGCTCCTGCCACAAATTCTGCATTTCTCTTATCTCCACAAAACCCACTTGAGCTGCTGTTGATTTAGACAGAGGTTCCCAAATTCAGTTTGCATGGATAGTATGCAGAAGTCATGATTGTCCTGCTGTGAACAACTGTAGTAGTTTCCATGCAGGTGAAGGCATCTCCCGTTCCTTTGCCTTTACTCCCCTATCATCATACAAGCACACTCACCAAAGCAGTATCCCTGTCTTGGCTCTGTGCTGTTTTCTGGTACCTCTTTTTGTCCTCAACATCATGCCTGGACCTGCATGGACAGTCCCAAACCTCATCTCTTTACCTGGCTATTTCTAGCCCCATTGGCAAATTGCTATCCAAATGCTATCCAGGGTTCACAAATCATCATACGTGTATAACTGTTTGGGAATTCCAAGTGTAACATGCGTTCAATTCTGACAGCCTTCTTCCTGAAAGGGAGATTTGAACCTTATCTTGTAAATTATCAGGCTGAGAGAATGGGGACTGTTACCTATGACAAGCAACATTGTAATGAATAGTGGCTCTTAAATGCCAACTATTTAAAAACAAAGAGGTGACATGGGCCAAGTAAGGAAATCAAACTTTCTCTGCATTGCCTTTCTGCCTGTTCAAAGTGTTAGTCCTTAGCTGAGGTTACTCGGCGATCTAAGCTCATTATTTCTATAAGAGAACCTCAGCCCTAGAAGCAAACTGTACCACACTCATTAGGCACAAAGGAGATTTCTGCTGTACAGGAACATTTCATCTGTGCAGGAGACAGAGGCGGCCAGGGTGAGACCTTAGAAAGGATCCCTGTAAGAGTTAAAGACTATTGGGCAATTCTCTAATTTCTGACCCAAGCTCAATAGGTACCTCTTCAATCTTCTCTTCTCTAGCAAAAACTAAAAGTAGTAGATACACCTAAAACACAAAGTGTAACAAAACAATGTCGCTTATTGACACTTCTCCTCCAGGGAGAGAACAAGACAATAAAGCTGTTCAATTGTAGTTGTTGTTCGTAATGTGCTGAGAAGTGTTCACATAGTGAGTTGGCAAAAGTGATGCCATAGACTGTAGTATAGAATAAAATACTCCAATTCTACATTATGTTAGAATAATTGGTGACAGAGTATTTTCTCATACGACTCTTTACGGATAATTTGTAATGGATGTGTAATTTTTCAAGGTGTAATACTCCTCTGAGTTTTGGGTATGTGTTTTTTTCTGATATTATGTGGCATATAGCAGTAGCTGGAGAGGACACTGCAAAGTGAAAAACTTTTAGATTTTAGCAGCATTGAATGTTTACTTCTAATGTTTTTATCTTTCTAGAATTTGCCGCTACATATTCATAAAAAGTATTAACAACAAACGTAATCCTAACAGTCAGAAGCTCTCTTTATAAAATAGTATCATGGACTGGGTTCCTTGGCCTCATCATATATGGCTCCTCTTTTTTAAAAAATCAGAGAAAACTCTGGAAACCAGATTTCACCTTCTCACATATTTAGCACGCACCTGGTTTAAATCTGTAAGACTCAGATTTCAGTCTTTAATTGACAACTTCCCAAGCATATCAGTGGGAAAGGATGATACGCAAATGAAAATCAGCTTATAGATGTCATTTTTGGCCACAGAATCAGTTACACTGCAGTAAAAGTTTAGGTGAACACTGGCTAAAATATATTCATTGTATTTTTGGAATTTGCTTGCTGAGTGTACTTTGAAGCCTTTCCAGAGTACACAGGAAAAATCTCTTCAGAATTTCAGAAGTTCAGCAGCCGTCTCCAGCCGAGACATATTTATAAACATTAGACCTTCCAGTCCAAGTGCTCCATGTCAGATGATTTTTCTCAAGAAACAGGCCTTGCCTCCATAAAGACTGACTTCCTACTTACTTTAAAAATATATTTATTGGGTTTTTTTTCTTTTTTAATTTAACAGAAACTATTCTGATGAAAGCTAAAGTGATTTTTCAGCATGGATATTATAAGGCTGTGAAAATGTCATGATTTTCTGTTTAAAACGAAATTTTGAAAAGTCTCTACATTCCCCATAACATTTATATTGGTATGAAAACTGTTTCACAGCTTAAGAGAGAAATTGGATCTAGAAAGCTGGATTAATTTCATACATGGGTTTCTCAGTTCTAGTAGAGAATATTGAAACCTTATGTAGATGTTTTTCTAAATGTTGTTTTCTCATTTTCTTTGATCTTGAATAGTGTTTGCTAAGTCCTAACATTCATCATTTGCTAGATGTCCTGTCTGTAACTGAATTCGCTCATCCTGATAATGCTTGAGATACACAAGAAAAAATGCAGTACCTGGAAAACATGGAGTACCTGAGACATTCTCTTTTTTGTTCACTTGAAAATGAGTAACTGAAACTATATTATAACTTGGCTTCCTAATTTTCATTTAAACAGATGTGGAGCATAACTTCAAAGTACTTATTCTATCTAACTCCAGCTCCCAATGAGCCACTTTACGTGCAGCAGCATGATACCAAAGAGATTACCAGCAGATAAGACTTACAGAGCAAGACATACAGACTACAACAGATGATGGCTTGCTGCTTGTCCCAAAAGTATTCCCAAGACATTTATATTTATATAAATGATTCTGAAAATACTGGCCATAAAACAATGTATTTTATCTATTTTAGTAATTTAAGCAATGGTATTTATTAAATCTAAAGCTGAACCATCTGACTATCCACATCCTTCATAGGAAAGCTCTTCAGTAATGGATGGCAAGGCCTTCAATGGGGCTGCACCTACTTCTACCAGTAGACGTTATACTCTTAGATGTACAGACAAGGATTATTAGCTGTGGATAAAAAAGACATCATAGATCTGCTTTGTTCTGCATTATTTCTGAAAATAATGCACAGTGTTTTTTGAGACAGGGCAAAAAATTCTGTTTTCCCATCTTTGCAAGCAGTAGCAATTATGACTTCAAGGAATTGCAAAATGTAGTAAACAAGCCAAAAGAGCAATGACTAGAAAGCACGGGTACTGACTCCAGTTACTTCCTATGAAGCTCAGGGGAATGATGAAGTGAAATCCATAATTTCTTCTATACAGGAGGAAGAAAGAGTATAAAAAAAGAAAAAATTGAAGAAACTCCTAGAGAAGGGTGAGGTAATTTTTTAGTATGTTTCTGACAGGAACATCATTGCTTTGTACCTCTACTGTAACAAGTAACAAGATGCTCAGTGCATCTCTAATACCTTTCACGGATTTCGAGGCTCCCACTAAGCACTAAGAGATGGATTGTGACTGACCATTCTTTGACTACAGTGGATGATGGATGCAGAGTAAAGTGCTTCCCTAATTAACGTGACCCACATGAGGACCAGGCAGGATGGAGTCTTGCCCAGAAGGCAGGAGCACAGGATCTGCGAAATTGCTCTTCTTTGGTTCTCCTCATAAAGGAAAGACAGCGAGCTATGGCTCTGTCCTTCTCCGTGTCAGGACATGGAGAGGTAAGTACACAGCACATCTCAAAGGACCGTAACTGGCCAGGCTTCCCACCGTGCAACTAAAGAATTCTAGGAAGTTTCCTTCTTTTTAAAGCAGAACACTTCCTGATCCACCCATATAATGTTACCTCTTAATGACAATTTGACTGATTAACTGAATGGTATTAACTTAATCTGCTCCCAATTTACTATAGCCTATAATGAAACTACACTGAATCTGTGGGTGCAATGATGTTCCCCGTTGTATGGTCAAATGTACAGATTCCTGGAAGCTTAAGTTGAGCATCTCACTAACAACATTTCATAACACAGAAACAATGGAGAGCCAAGGGGGGTGTGTTCTGGTTTTTTAACTTTCCCAGTTGTTAAATATTTTGCTCAAAAATTGAAAAGGACTTTTTTTCTTCTCCAAATATCTGTTTAATCACTGCTTGAGGTTGAAAAGTGTGTTGGAGCAGATGGCAAGAACATAGGATTTAAGCAGGGGACAGCTGTAACCATATTAGGGAGCCTGGAAGATAAATCTCTCAAAGTCTTGTGGCAGACGTGATCATTACTTTGTTTACATAGATGAAATATTACTAGTTTTAGTTAACAGTTGCTGTCGTCCATATTTGGGAACTTTCCCCTTCAGATGGTCATTAAAACCTGTTGTAAATCATCATGTTTGTGCTACTTCCACACTGTGTATAAATCATGTAGGCATCCCAGCATCTCCATTTTTTATGGAAAATGTGTAGATAGATATTTATACAACATAAATTTGGTGTTTGCTTTCTATTAAGCAGTTTACAAGTACCGTCTCTAATGACATACTGTCTCCTGTGATGTACAGGGGTACCAGGAAAGCAGAAAAAGGAGGACATCTGTGTTCAGCCTCTGTGCTGTCACTCTGTTCTTCACCTCTAGCTCCCTCCCTGGTACTACCAGCATTGTCCCTGTCGCAACCGGCTCCTCTTAGGGCTCTGACATAAAGCATGTTTCTGCCTTTCGTACATCTGGAGCGTAGGAAGGCAACACACTAAAGAACAGTATTCCCTTCCTGTGGAAAAATCTGTAGGTTGCGTGAGAGACGGGGAGGAAACAACATGTTATCTGTGTGCAGCTTCCTCGCTGCTGAGACATGTGGAAGAACCTTTGCTGACCTTGGGAAAACAATGCTTTGCAGATGTAAAGAGGTAGTCCTCTTAAAGTGTGGATATTTTATAGATATATATTTTTATATATATACATATATATATTTACATGTACATTTGGGTGAATTCAGAAGCTGCTGCTTGGACACACTCTTTAAAAAGTTGTGATCTTAAAAATATTACAAAAAACCCAGAACCAGATCAGACTGATAGTAT
Source organism: Strix aluco (assembly GCF_031877795.1). Lineage (NCBI taxonomy): Eukaryota > Metazoa > Chordata > Aves > Strigiformes > Strigidae > Strix > Strix aluco. The sequence goes on along the minus strand of NC_133938.1, from coordinate 31,230,627 downwards.
GTCATTATAATTCCAACTCATCCCTTCACTACTGCTGGAACTGAGGAACAAGTAGATGTGTGTACCTAAGGAGGTGTTCCAGCATTAATCACAACACCTTTAGGAGCAAATATTAGCACATCAGTTGAACACACTGAATTAGAGCAGCTGTGAAGCTTACATCCACTCTTCAGCACAGCATTCCTGGTAACATTTTCTTCCTCCAACTGTAAATTCTAAGCATGTAAGGTGTCTGGTGTCTATTTGAACCAGATTTCTCTGGTACGGACATTTTTATCCATTGGAATATTTTTTAAGCTTAGTTTCAAGTTTAACTGAACCAGCTGAAAATTCCATTTTGTTATGATTGAATTAGGAAGCTCATCCTCCTTATTAAAAGGGAGAAGATAATATGTGTGTATTAAGCATAGACATCCTCCAAAAGGAAGGAGGAAGATGGTGATAGTTACATCAATGTTATATTTATCTGGTTCTGACTTCTATTTTACCTACAACAAAGGCAAGGGCACCACAGAGAATCACAGATCAAAAAAGGAGAAATACGTAGGTGTAAATGTCACAGACTACTTACCTTACTAGAACCCGGATATTAATTGCACAATGTAAAGCACTGTGTTTATAAAGCCAGACCTGTATAGGTAAGCACTTCAAAATCAGGAAATAACAAAATTGAGGTGGCAGGTACCACAACTGTGCTTCAGCACTGTGATGCAGTCTTGAGATAGGATCACACAGTTTCAACAAAAAATTATACAATTTTATTCTCACAAATTGACAAGTAAATTTAGCAATATTTTACATTTCTTTAGCATCTCTCAGCCTGAGGTACTGTGTGAATTAAGTGCAGCTAGAGTCACGGAATAACTTGGTCAAAGAGTAAGAATAGAAAATAGCATGTACAGGTTATATAAATAAAGTATTTTCTACTATATTCTCATTCCTTAGGGAACTATATGCTTTAGCAGTTATCTGGTTGGGACATCTCATATCAAACTGATTAAACTAATGACTTTTTATGATAAAAACTGTTTCTAGATTCAGGCAATGTTAGAACTTTACTTAGTGCCAAGTAATTAGTAATTAATGAAGTGATAACTAGGTGCCCAAATGTAAGATATACTCTTTCAAATCATTAGTTACCAAAAGGAGATTAAGAAGTACCTTTTCTGCAGTACTCGGGAAGCTTGGCTGAAAGGTGACAAAATTAATTTGATTTTATATTAATGTGTAGTTTTAATCCCAGAGATTTGTATGCACCATGACATGTTCAGTCATAATCACATATTGTTTCTTTTTTCCTTAAATTTTTTAGAATAATTTCTATTGTAATCTATAGAAGAAAAGCTGATTGCATTAAAGTAATTTACATGATAATTTTTAAAATCTAAAATGCTTATGCTATCTTCTGTTAATGGAAGTATAATAAACAGTGATTGTACTCTGCTGGCATTTTTATAGACTTACAATAGCAAGTGCTTCAGATTGCAGCCTCAACATTTCATTACAGCTGCTCCTGCAAACATATTGCAGTTTGCGCGTGGAAGCATACACATTTTGTGTTGCCTAATGGAAAAATGGTTTTGATCTGTGAAATCAGAAATACACAGATAAATTTCCATCCTCTCAGTTGGTAAATAATGTTGAAGACACAAGCTGCTGCTTTCAAAAGGAAATGTTATATCCTGGATAGTTTGAGGGATTTCTATGTACAGTGAAGCCAGTTACACTCTTGCAGAGGAGCGTATCTTCTTTGTTGGGCAGTGAATTACACAAATAATCATTGCTACTAAAATTTGGGATAAGTATGTCTGAAAAATAACTTCTGAGATCCATAGTAAATAATTATCCAGAAGAAAAATATTCATCTGCAGGATGGCTAGACAAATACCGGTTCTAAATTTGTTCTCTCAAGTGAAAGTGGTGATGGCAAGTGTCATGCCCTGTCGGCTGTTAAGATTTTCAGCCACATTCATGTGGAATGATTCACGTAACAGTGTTTGTTCAGGTTTGGTCTTCTGCACCTATTCCCTCACAGTCTGCCAGCCACAAGTGACAGTGGTTTCCTGTTACATTTGACAGCATCTTTCTTAATTATAAACAGCTATTTTGCCACATATTTTCATCTAGTCATTTCCTCTCTTTTTGATGCTTCCTGTGATTTGAATATTTAACAGCACAGCTGCAATATTCAACTAGTAATGAATTTTAAATGGAATATTTAGTATAACGGGGAAAATCTGTACCTATAAAATAATAAGGAACATCAGCTATGTGTATAGAGCGGGTGAGCAACTGGATATTGGAAGGTGTTATGTTGGAAAAGATTTCGGAATCACAGGGGGAAAGCAACTAAACATGAGGCTCTAGTGTGAAACTGTGGCGTTTCAGCACTTAAGTGGAATTGGGCATTTCAGTTTCACAGTCTAACATACATTCTCCTTCCCACTCATTCTTTAAAACTCTTTTTGATACAAAACGGTGGCAAGGCAGCCAACATTTTCTGTTTTTTTCCATTTCATACCTTGACACATCGCATGCATGACTGTTCATATACTGAGATTTCTAGTGAACTACTGCCTAGGATGCACGTGTATTTCTTAAACCAGTATCTTTGTTTTCAACCCCTCTACAACACATAACCAGATTTCTTCCCTCCAGTGTGTACTGTCTTGTACTGATGACTGTTTATTAATATTGAATGTCACTATATTGTCTTCCTACACAGTTGGGCCACTCCAAGTATCTTCACAATTTGCCCCACAACTGTGAGTAATTTTGTCTTCTACAAATGTTGTCTCCTTATGTACAGCCTTTTCCCTAGATTATTTTTAAGGGTATTTACAACAAAACCTTAAAACCACCTTATTCTTTTGGCTTTTCACCATGATTATTAACGACTACGCGCATTCTCCTGTTTCATCTCTCTTAGTTTTTGGTCCATGACATTGCTTCTTCCTCACAACCCACTATGTAGTTTTTCTGGAAACATTTAATGAGAGAATTGTAAGATGTCTTTCAAAATGTGTCACCTAACCCCTATATCCACCACTTAACTAATGCTGAGAAGCAGCTTGTTATGTGACAAAGTAGTTTGTCTCCTGCTTTAGTGAAGGCAAGTAGCTTACCAAAAATTTACCTTTGCTTCCCCCTTCTGAGGTGGGAACTTCCTTCCTGAGGTGTCTTTACTTCCTTTTTTTTTTTTTCTCTCTCTCTTCTTCCTATAATATTTTCTTATTTCTGCGTTAAAACTTGTTGTGGTTCCAAATCTGGTGGAATATTCTTTCCATTCACTGACTCACCTGCTGAAAACTTTGCAGAACGATGGTATTTGGCATTTTCCTTTCCTTTCATTTATCTTGGTTCAGAATGGGTTTGACACTATGCCAGATTACTGTGGTAAAAAAAAACAAACAAGAGGAAAGAATGTTCTCTTTCTAGGCACAAAGCTTTATTAAAATTGGGAAAATGGCACTGTACCTGAAGGTAATGCCTTTCTGCTTCACTGTCAAACCTGTGCCTACAGTTTCTCAAATCCTTCCTGCCTCATTTCCCTGTCACTGTTTAAAAAGCTAGTACCACCTTTCTAGCCTGCTGTACTCCTTTAATCTGGGCCTCTGGATCCTGATGCTCGGGATCCTGGTTCCTATATTCTCATCAGTGTGCCAGTCTATTAAAAATCAGAAACTATGCATAGCAGGTGGCTCTATATTGCATTAAAAATACAGAGCGGGTGGCTACATATTGGACGGCAGCAATGGGTTATCCAGTCTACAACCAAATTACTGACTCCATCTCCCAAGGATGTGAAGGAAGCAGTAACTATCTTAATTCCATGACAGGATGAAAACAAGTCAATTCACAAGGTAATGAGATTAGGTATTGTTTGCAAAGCATTCTGAATATGCATAAATGCTAGCTATTAATTATTGTAATAACTCACTCGGGCTGGAGCCTCGCTGGCGGGGGGTGTAAATGAAAAAGTGGGCGATGCCAAGTCCTGTCTCCGTGACAGCAGCATTGTCAAGTCCTGCGACTTTATGGCATTTCCTGCAAAATCTGGTGGTTTTCTGAGAGCTTTCACTCCTGGAATGCTGCGAACACCTTGAAGGCCTTGCTTCCCTCTTGTAAGCTAAGAATTTCTCAACGACTGTGGGAGCAGAGAAAAATCTAGAGTCCTTGCACTGAGTTCCTTCTAAATGAATGGATTTCTTAGCAATGTAATGTTTTTGTTTCTGAGCCGGTCCCTTTCCTTGCCCCAGCTATCTTTCCTAAGAAGGGGAGCGGCGCCTCCCGCAGAGCTGTTCGTCTTCCCGCGCCTTTCCACCTGCGGTGGGGGTGTACGGGCGCCGCCCGTCGCCAGCGCTCGGGCCAGCCACCGGTAAGGGAAAGCGGCGGCGGGGGGCGGTGAGCCGGCCCGGCGAGGCCGCAGCCGGGAGGCCCCAGGAGGGGGCAGACCCCGGGGCCGCCGCCCGCTGAGGCGGCAGCGCCGTCCCCCGGGGCCGGGCTGAGGGGCGGGAGGGCCACGCCTCAGAGCGAGGCCGCCCCGCGCGCCCTTTCGTCGCTACGGCAACCGGCGGGCGCCCGCGGCCGGTAGGGAAGCGGCTGAGGCGGGAGGGGCGGGGCGCGAGCGGCGCATGCGTAGGCCGCGCCAGGCACTGGCGTTCCACCCCCCTGGAGGAGGCGGGCCGAGGGGGCTCGGCGCGCATGCGCGGGGGCGGCGGGTTCCCCCCCCCCCACAGCACCCCCCGCGCGCGTGTGTATGTGTGTGTGTGTGTGTGTGTGAGTGAGTGAGTGAGTGCGTGCGTGTGTGTGCGCGCGCGGTGGCGCTGCCGCCCGCCCCCCCACAGCCCCCCCCGCACCAGCGCGGCCCGGAGGCGGTGAGTGGCGCTGCGCGGCCGCAGGAGGAGGAGGAGGAGGAGGGGGAAGCCCGGCAGCCCCTCCAGCAGCCGGAGCGGCTTCCCCGTCCTCGCCCGCCCCCCGCTCATCCACCCCCCCTCGCCTCGCAGGTGAGCCGGGCTGCCGCGGGAAGGAGGCGAAGGAGGAGGGAGCCCTGCGGCCGGCGCCCGCCTCCGCGGGGAGCCGCGGCGGGGCTTATTGTCCGGCTGCTGGGAGGAGGAGGAGGAGAGAAAAGAGGCTTAACCCCGGCCCGCACGCCGGGCCCTGAAGGGCTGCCGGCCGGGGATTGGAGGCGCGCGTCCCCTCCCAGATCCGGGGAGGGTCCCGGCCCCCACCCGTCACCCCGCCGCCGGCCGGCACCGCGCGGAGCCCTGCGCTCCGCCGCCCACCTGCCGCCCGCCTCCTCCTCACACGGGCGCCGCGGGGAGGGGGGTGGCGGGCGGCGGGGAACGGGCCACTCGCCCCCCGCGGGCTGGGCCGGCGGCTCGGCAGCGCCCTCTCCCCCGGCCGCGTGTGCGGGGGGGGGGTGTGTGCGTGTGCGTGCGGAGGGCGACGGCGCTGCGCGGCTCCCCCCTCCCGCCCCCGGCCTTGCTGCAAGATGGAGGGATGCGCGGCTGTGGAGCGAGCCCGGAGCGCGCCTCCGGTCGTTGATTCCCCCCCGCCGCCGCTACCTGCGTGAGGGGCCGGAGAGCAGGTTGTGGCCTGGAGGGGGGGGGAAGCTGCCCGCCCCCCCTCTTTGCTGCGTAGCGAGGGCACGAGAGTGTTGTTGGTGCGTGTGGGGATGGGCAGAGCCGCCTTCCCGCGGGGTCCCCGCGCTCGGCGCCGCGGTGGGGCCTGAGGGAGGCTGGGGCGGAGGGGGAGGCGCGGCGGCTGGCGCGGTGAGGTACCGCCTTCCAGTCAGCCCCTCCCCGGGGTCCGAGGCACCTTCCCGCCAGCTACATGAGGCAGCGCGACCCCGGGGGGGCGGTGGGAGGGGTATTCAGGGTATCCACACGACGTAGCGTTTCTTTTATCCGAAACGGGGTAAGTTCAGAGCACCAGGAGTGCGTTGCCTTGTGGTAGGCGGGGATCTGCTTTAGAGGGTGGGCAAATAGATGCTGTTCCTTTGACATCGGGAGCGTTTGGCATATTTTTTTCCAGGCAGTGCATGCTGGAAAAGCAGTTCTATAGATATATTTTAAACCAAGATGAGTGGTGATGATAGGAATAGTTTGAAGTAACTTGTCCCTGTGTTTTTAATAGTAATTACGGGCCTGGTGAAATTCTGTCAGCGTGTTTATCTGTTTGAGAGATCCCTCTACTGACAAAAGGTGCCTTTGTACAGGTCTTATTCCCCTGCCCTCCCCTTCTCTTTCTATGCTAAACTAGGGGGCTTTGCTACGAATAACTAGAAGAGGTGGAGGCTATTTCTTTTCAAATGGGATAGGTGCATAAGCAGGCAATCAAATGTTTTGTAGGCCTGCAGTTCTTGAGTTTCTCTCAAGACTGGAAAATGTCATAGGATGCATAACGATTATTTTTGGGTTTTTTTCTTACACTGCTTGCTTCTGCAGCTGACTTGATTTTAGTAGTGTGGTGGTGGTGCTTTGTTTCTGCGCAGAATGGGCGTAACTTTCTATTCACATCAAACAGCGGTTTGTGACCTTTTTTGATACGTAGACCTATTGTGTTTTTCAGTGGTTGTGTACATCTTTGTTTAATGAACTTCAACTCACCAGTTTGATTTTTTTTTTTAATCTTATTAGATCTCAGCAGGCCATTAGAAATAATACATGGTCCAAAGGTTGAAAACTACTGACACTGCTGATACTTTTGTATTATTTTCATGCAAATGGTTTAATTTTTGACCCTTTTAAAACAACATCAAATAGAGAACAGTGTGGAGTAGAAAAATATATTGTCTCCCAGAGCTTTCTCTTGACAACACAGATGCATTTTTTTCCGTGTATTATTTGCAAGGTTTAGTATCTATGATGATACAACCAGAGGATTTCCATAAGCACCTCTGCATGAGCTGTACTGGCTTGGGCCCTGCTTCTGTAAATTGGTACGATCCACACATGTGCCAGAACTGCTTGAGTTAATTGGTACCATCAAGTACCACAGTATAACATAGTACAGAAGTTGGTGATTGCTTGTGATCTTTACTAGTAGTGTCTCTGGTTACTCTGAAAAATATTTCACGTTTCTGGGATAAATAATTAAATTTCATTTATGTTTGGTGGTTCTGTGTGTTGTGTTGTTTTTTGGTTTGTTTTTTTTTTTTTTTAAGGGTGTTCTCTTGCAGAAGCAAAACTATCCCAGCTTTGTACAGCCTCTGCACATCCATCCCTGCATGTGGGTTGCCTGCAGTCTTGCTAGAAGTTTGCTAAAGCTAGGTCACTTGAATTGAAAGAGTGCCCTCTGGCGAAACCTGTATTTAGAGTTTGGACTGTATGTAAAGAAGCACTCCTGCTAGTCTGCAATTAAATATTCCTCCCAGCGAGGCTGGAGATGTGTCCTGCACTGAAATGCTAGTGTGGCGTGGCTGAGATGGGGGACGGGCAGTCACCTCCAAATACATGTGGAAGATGTACAGCAGTCACTTGGAGTCTGTGAGCCTCCTTGTGAAATATTCTACCTTGTAATTTATTTTGCTGGATTTTTGATGAGAAGCGTTTGATTCCTCAGTCTAATGGAGGAAAAAAACCCCACAACCCTTTTCATGAGGTTATCCTGTTTACTGTTGGATTGGTTTTTTTTTTTCCTCGGAAACCTCTCTTTGTGCAGAATTTTTGGAGAGATGTTTTTCTCTTCCACACTTGTATCTTGCTGGTGACTGTTTAGGTTGAAAATCCCAATATTCAGATATTTTATTGATCTTGATGCTGCTCAGCACCAGTGAACAAGAATGAAGATACAGGGCTAACTCTTTAATTGGAGCTACTTGTGTAAACTTTGATTTTAAAATTGGCTGTGTATGTAATAAATGTGTTTAAGACTTCAGAAAGCTAATGAGGTTTTAGTGTGCTCATGTTCTGCTTGACAGGTCTTTGAATATTAAAAGATTTGAATTGGTAAAGACACACCTCCATATCAAACAGTGTCTTCTCCTATTTTTTTTATCATTGAGATTAGGGATTAATATTTTCCTTTATATTTGCTTGAAGCTGAGTCATTTGGGCCCCTCCTTTCATTCAGTAAATAAAGCTGAGTTGAAAACTTCCCTTAGGGGTGGGGAGTGTAATTGTTTGCATTTTGTTGAAATGTAAGACCCCAAAGGCATGGTATATTTCAGATTTGAGTGTTTTACAGTTTTTAATATTTGTGCATGCATAGCATTTACTGCATGAATTTCATGTGGGCTTCATGTTTTATCTGTTTATGAACTAATCACCTTAAACTGCTGAAGCAAAGGAGTCTTAACACCCGGTTGGGTGTTTCAAGTAGATGCTCTGTATGCTTAGTCCCCTAGAATGTGCAGAGGTGTGACTGCAACTTTTTCCTTTACAAAGATCCTTAAAGACATTATAGGACTCCAGGGAAAATGGCATTGGAATCCTTCTTGTGGGCAAGCTGGTACCACCCAGTATTCTGCCAAGTGGGAAGGGGACATCTGAAATCTGAGCTGGAGCAAGGCAGTTGTGGGGTGTCACAAAGCTTGCAACTCCTATGCTGCAGTGGCTGCCCAGTCACTGGGCTATGCTGGTGGCAGCACCTTTGTGCAGTCAGGAGGAACTGTGTAAAGCCGGGGGAGGGAGGGGGAGAGGGTGGCCCAAAGTTACAGAAGGGGAAGATGTACTCAGCAGCATGGTATGTTCTGAACATTGGAGCTTCTTGCCATGGCTTGCACAAGTTAGCATGGTGTAATGATGGTCATTGAACCTGCTGGCTGGCTGTGGAAGAGGGAGACTGTTTCCAGTCTGTGTTTCAGTTTATAGGAGCTTTGTCTAGAAAAACTGACCCATTCATTGCATTTTACCGTAGAGCAAAATAAAACACTGGGAAGTCTAGTGGGCCAGTACTGAGTATTTTAAAATACAATGTTCCTCACATGCATAAAAGGTTAATGTTTATTCTCTCGGTCTCGCTGTTCTGAGGTGTGCTACTCTCGAGTACACTCACAGCTGGTCTTTTCAAAACTCCTTACAGGCTTCCAGATGGGTTGTAGGCTGTCAAATGACACAAATGGTGTCTTCCTTGAACCCATGGAGATGCCCTGAGAATGCTCTCAGGAGCCTTGCTATCCCAGGTTTATTGTCAGCGTAACTTTTTCCATGGCTGTAATTTCAGTGCAGAGAAGTGACAGCCTCCATGCTTATTGTGTGCCTTTCCGTAAGTAAGGCTAGGATTCCTTTTTCCTGTGTTTTTTCCCTCTTCCCTGCCTGTGTTGTCTTACAGTCCCAACTACAAGAATGACAGTTTAGGTAGAACTGCAGGGCAATAATGCTGGGGAAAAAGAAGCAGCATACCTTGCAGGTCCAGGAAGCTTTGCCCTTGTTTCCGTAGGGCTGCACCAGTCAGACTGTGTTTTGGCTTTGTGACTGTCAAGTGCATCAACAAGTCAAGGTTTTCTGCCCAAGAAAATCTCTGGGTGTGCTGCAGCACACCTCTCTGCCTGACACTGAGAAGCTCAAGAGCTGCATGGTCAGAATATCAAGAAACAGTCTTGTCAGCCCCCTGTATGCATCATATTTGTGGTTTAAAACCCTGCCTATTTCTCAGTGGTAAAGAGCAGCCTCCTTTGTTAAAGATTAAGCCTGTAACATGGGAGCTGATTTGATGCCAAATTTGAGAGAGCAATGCATCTGTTGCTGCTTGATGGTTAAATGGAAGCCTTCCCCTTTTTTTTCTCTTGGAGGCAGATACTGCTTGCAGTCAGTCCCCTGTGGTAGGATTCATCTTGGTGCAAACTCTAGGAACATTTATTCTGTTCTTTGAAGTGTTGGACTTGTGACCTATTCTCCATGGCTATTTCAGAATTTCATTTATATGAATGCATTTCACAGGCAGTGTAAACTCTAGGTTGCAAGTGAACTGGGAGAGGCATGTGCCTGCCCTATTTTCTCTGGTCTATCTGGGGAGACTTACAGTCTCCCCATATATTGCAAGTGTGACCACAACAGTTAATGTAGCTCAGTGCCTCATCAGCATGTAGTTGAGATTTGAACATGGATTAGAACAAGCTGGCTGAAGTTCAATCCAGATAAAATATACATGATGATGTGGATGTAATTATCAGCCTTCCTAATTGAAGGAGTGCGTTTGCCATTAGGTAGAAGTGTTAGTGCCCTCTTGTGACTCGAGTTTATTAGTTGTTGTTCTTAGCAGTCATATTGAAACAGTAAAATCAGTTTTTAAAATCTTTGACTAGAAGATTGAGACCTCCTAACCTGATTAGAGCTACCTAGAATTTGGCTGGAAGTTGTCTCTGCCCATCCTCTCCTTGGTTTTAGATCGTTATAGCAGTGCCTAGTGCAAGTAATGAAACATAACTTGGGAAGAGCCTGGGTCAGTTAAGGAAGCACGAACAGCATGCCTGGGGATAAGCAGAAATGCCAAAGAGGGGGACTGATTGTTAATGGGGTCCTCTGCCGAAAAGTGGTTGGTCCAATTTAGTAATTTCTTACAGCTCGTGAGTCTCCTCACTTATACTGATTGTGCTGTACGTCCGAGGGCTGAAGCACTCAGACTGATAGAGAAGAAGTGTGTAACAGGTGTGGCAGAGGAGAAGCTTGAGATAGGCTGGCTTCCATGCTGTAACTCCATTTTAAGGCAATTTGGAGGCAAAATGTGGTGCTGAAGGTTTTGCTGGCTTTGGAGCAGTCTCAGTAGGAGTCAGCAGCACTGATGCTTTGGGATATGTATGTGTTACCTCTTTTTAATGGAGCTATGGTATTGGCAGCAATCAATTAAGTCTGAAGTGCCCTAGGACAGGCTATCAACTCTCTGACCACTGTCGTAGTATGGCATTAAAAGCTGTTTGATTTGTGCCTCCCTCATTATTCATTAAGGGACAGCTTTGAGACTATGGAATTTGCTTTCCTCATTGAGACGGGCTCAGATTGATCGTGCTGGGGAAGAAGAGTATTGATCTTCTTTAAAAGTTGAAGGTGTATTTCTTAGATAATAGTGGCTAGATAAAACTGGCAGAGATCCCGAAAAAGTGATCTTAATGCAGTTTGTAAATTGGATTGCTTTTATCACATTATTAAGGTGCCCAGGGTTTGGGATAATTGTCTAACCTATAGTATTATATTTTCATTTAGATTTAGAATAAGTGGTATAATGTCACAGAGTGTGGCTGGATTTGGACCAAAGGGTGAATAAGCAGGACAAAACACATTTTCTGATGTGTTACAGCCTTTTCAGATAAATGTATAGGCAGGCAGAAGCCTCCAATTAAAAGCTGAAAGTCTCAATTTACTAAGTCTTTCTTTGTAAGCTTCAGGTATGGTTTTATATCTGAAGAGGCATGTAAGCACATGTGGACTTGTGACTTGTTAGTTCCATGTAAAACGCAAATTTATAACTCTTTAAAAGCTTGTGGTTGTTGTCCACTTGTTTTATTGCCAAGTTGTTAGTTTGATCTTCTAATTGTTGTTAACTTCTGTTGCTTGATAAAGTTGGGGTCCTCCACAGCTGTAACTAATTTAAATTGGTTTGTAATTGAATTAGGTTGTGACCCCACATGGAGCAAGGCAGCTTTTTTTGACTGCTCACTTCCCATACTGTTCTGGCAGAAACACTAGTAGAGTGAACTGCATCAGGGAACTTAGCTAAGAGATTAAGCTTTTTTTTTTTATTTCCTTGCCTTATTTTTCAGTTTGATAGTTCCCCCAAACTATTTATTCTTCAGCCATACAAAGTCTTGTGCTGATGTCATGGCAGAGAAATGAATGAAAAAAGCAATTAGTGGCAGAGATGACTAGCAAGTACAACATCAGAGTTCCCATAAACCAGCTGACATCAATTAAGTGGATCAGTTGTCCCTTTGGTTATAGCTGTGCTTGTGGAGTGATGATTTCTGGTATTAGAGCACAGGCTCAACTCTCTTGAATCCCTAGCTGGGTTTGCAAGTCTGGGAACTTGGGAAAAACTTCTTCGTTTCAGATTTCGTGCAGAAATATTTGAGGCATTATAAGATCCTTGTGACATTTCTGAAAATTCCTTTTGCATAGACCTAAACTTAACAGTCACTGCATCTTTTACAATAGGCTGGTGGAGTGAGTTAGGAATGGTGATGGTGTGACTGGAGACTTGGTAATAACAGCCATTTGTCTGATCAAGCGAAAACTAATACCGGAGCCTGTAAAGTGTTTCGGGGATTCCAAAAGCATCTGCAATCAGCTTACTTGTTGTGTGAAGCGTTAGAATGATGGTGGCATCGCATAGTTTTAGGTGTACATTTTGGATTTCAAAATGCACATAAATTTTTTTGAAGTGCTAATTCAATGAAAGAAAAAATGCCCCAAAGATTTGGACTATGCTCCCATTGCTGTTTTGCGCTGTCACTGATTAGTAACTCTAATATCATGAGGTGTATTGATAAAGCATATGGTTAAGTGTATGACTCATCATTGTATTGCCTCTCCTACTCTGTCACATAATTAATTTTCTCTGTGTGGTTAAAGGGCACCTGAACTGTGCTGCCGTTGCTAGCAAGTCCAGACCACTCTGCCAACAGCCTTGTCTTTGATTACCAGCCAGTTTCCCCATGTGCTTTATTGGTAAGTATACCTGAGCAGTGGCAGCTATTACATTTATTTTTAGAATAATAGTCGCATACTTTTAGACTGACCAGTTTGTTTGGGCGTTAGTTGTCAGGCTTGTCTGGCAAGTACATCTAAATAATTTTTATATTCTTATTGATCAAACTTTTATGGAAATATACCAACAGGCGTTTTGGAAAGGAATAATGTATAAGAAGAGAAGGAATCTGTTGAGTTCGGTCCTTCCATGCAGTTGAGGTGATCTTCAAGTGTCTTCTGGAGCTCAGAGTGTAAAATTACTGAAGGCTTAGCAAGATTTCCTCTTAGCTACACACTAACCCTGTGCTTCTGAGAACCATGAATGTGGTGGACAGTGCGTGGCCTGAAACTTGAGATGTTTGTTAGGGCAGATAAAACCTGGGCCTTGCAGGTCTGCCTTAAGATAGGACGAGGATAAACATTACCTAGGTATAAGGCTTTGTTATTACTTTTTAATACGCCATACATGGATGGTGTCAGGTGTGCAGTTTCTAATGAAACTGTTTTCCATTTTATTTATATGATAATAGCAAATGTCCCTCTGTAGTCAAAATGTTTTTGCTACTTCCTGTTTGCAAAATGCTTGGCTAGCCACCCTTTGTGGGATGATTGCCCTATTGGTGATACACAATTTCTTCTAATCCTCCTTTGGTTTTTTTTTCCCTCCCAATCTGGGCCTATTTGGGATTTATTTTGAACAGATTTTGCCAGAAAACTCTTTGATAATAGATTTTGATATTCTTAGTGATATGCCTTGCTAAAAGTGCTTTTCTCCTTACTAGCGGACAATAACTTTCTTTCTGATCCAGTGTAGTATATGGCATTTCCAGTCATGCTAATAGGTAATTTTTAATGGTACTGTAAACAAGTATGTATGTTTTACAAATGTGCCAAAGGTAGTAGTACCAAATCTAATTGCGGTATGAAACTGTGATTCTTTGGTGGTTTTTTTTTTTGTACCCTTGTGTAGATCTAGCTATGCTGGCAGAAGGTTATTTTATTTGTGGAAGTTGTTCAGCTCTGCTGGCAATATCTGTTGAAGTATTCTGGGTGGACACTTTGAACATTTCTAAAGGAATTTGGAGAGCAAAATGCTGTTAACCAAATTGTTAGTCAGGAGATCAAACAAAAAGGCAAGCTTGATTCTGTTTTCAGTTGGGGTGGGCGCTGGATCTACAGTGTTTTGAAAAGTTGAAGGCATATTAAAGAAGAGGAAAAAACTGCTTTTGAGGTGCAGTATTTCTTTACCTTTGAAGGACGGCAGCTATTCATAAACAGATGGTGTGCTTTAGGACCTGCTTGCAGATAGCGCTTCCTCAATATCTGCATGTAATGGCTTGCCCTTGTACTTAATTAACTTGCTGACTTTTTTTTAATGCGTATAGGGTCTGTGTGATGACAGAACTCTGACTATTTCGTGCTGTGACTTGTGTTTAATACTTCTGAAAAGTCAATCTTGCCTCTTTTCTGAAGCTGTCTTAGTGGTGGAAAGGCTTCTTCATTACGACCTAGTTCATGTTTCAGATAAGGTAATTTAACTTCTCTTAAAAGAAGCGTTCGTACAAACCTGTGTATAAGCTAGCATTGAGATACTTCGGTTTGTTAGAGAGATGTCTAAAAATTCTGTTAGAGACCACCAATCAGAACTGCTTTAGTTCTTTTTTTGGTAACAAATGCTGTATGACTAGGATGGGGAAAAGAAGCATCTGCGTATTTGTTGTTACATGATCCCAAATTATTTTTTATATGCACAATGGAAAGTTTTAAAGTATTTAAGGTGCCATTATGCCAGGACATCTAGAGAAGCTTATAAAAAATCTTGGTGTATTTTTTTGTCCTGTGAAATGGTGTGCCTTCCCTCTTCAATTTGATTAGCTTATGGGACAAAACTGAAACACTCAGGGGTGTGGAAGCAGTGTTGGACATTTATAGCATGTGCTTGTTAATAAGTGCAGAGTGACTATATGCAAAATGGGTATGAATTCTTAAACAAATTTAGACTTAGCGTACCAACAGTATATGTGTTAATGACCTTAGGCTGACACAGTTTTGTTGAGGAATAATTCTTGACCTGAATTTTATAACTTAGTTATAAGACAATAAAGATAATTAATTGAAAGGGTATTGTGGGGCCCAAAAAGCCTTTTATAAAGGATAGCTTAGGAAAATGTGAAATCTGTTGTGCAGATCTATATAGTAATATAATTCAGAGGTGTGTTGTATTTGTGTTATGCTAAGTTAGAGAAATCTAGTTAGCCTATGTTATGTGATACTGGTACAAAGGGAAGCTTGTTTGGTAAATAATGCAAGTAGCTAACATGAAAGAAGTCTTGCTAAGCTATTGTGCCCACAAAACTTGTTAAATCCCTCGTTTATTTGTAAACAAAAGTATATTGTAGAAAAGTTGAGAGTTTTAATAATGTCATCTGTACCTATTTTTTTTTAAAAAAGCTAGCTCTTATTTTCATGACCTAGAAAAAAATCCATGCTTTTACATACTTTTTCTTCTCCTCTTTCTATGTAGTGATAGTCTTAAGTGGAAAACAGAATCAGGCAGTAATGGACTCAAAGGACAGAAGTGAGATCTCTCCAGGGAACAGGAAAAAAGACAGACTTCGCTTGTTGTCTTGGGGTTTGGTGAAGTTTCTGTGTTGCTTTTTTTCGGATTTCTGTGTGGACTGATACTGAATGTCCTGGATATCTTCTTGATTTTACTAGTTGGAGTGAGGGAGGGAAGATAAGGAGAAGTGATGGGCTTCAACTGAACTTTTTGTTGCTGGTCTCTTTCTCTGGTGTTGTTTTTCCCTATTACATTCCAGGTCGTTACTGGAATTTGATATCTTTTTTTTCCCTAGGGCAATAGGGCGTGTTTCTATGATCTTATCATTAGACTAGCTGATCGGTATTTCTTTGCGGCTTTTTCTATATTTATGATTCTCCTAATGTTGGTAGAAGTGCTTTGCTTACAGGAGGAAAATGGCAGTCTTTTGGAATTCATAATTGGCACCTCCTCTAATGCAGAGGAGGCTGACTTTTTTTAATGTAGCAATCCTCAAAATCAGAAAACACATCTTGAAAGAGAAAAAGAGATCTTGTCTAGGTTGGAGATGCCATTTGCAAATTGTGTTCTTTTCTAGGGCTGGGTTGAGCATGGAGTTGCATCCCAGAGTGAATTGGTGTTGAGTTTGCTTCGTTCCTCAGTGAGGGAGCTGGCTTATGCGGCAGTCTCTGGTAGAGCAGGCCTGCTGCCTGCTATTTGATAGCTTTGTCAGATTTACGGTGTTTATTAGCCATGTGCAACTCAGCTGGAAAACAATACTCTGTTTGTGAAAAAAAGATTCTTACATTGGAAAGATCCTGTAAATCACTACATGAATATTACATTTAAATTGGTAACTGTGTTTTGCTGGTTTTGTTGAGGTTCTTTTTCTCTGTTGTCTCAGAGGTAGTGGAAGGTAAGTTTGTGTAGCTCATTGAAATACTTTCGCTTTTAAGTGATAAAGCTGTTTCAAAAGTATACCACCTGCCAAAACCACGCTAACCATGTTGTGGCTAGTGACTTCAGTGATATTTCAACAATAAGGTACCAATACTCTATTTATGATGTGGCTGACTCTCCTTCATGTTTAAGTGATATTCATGACCACAGTGAACCTTCCCAACTCGGCAAGCTGCATGTGAAGCTAACTAAACAATTAAAGTATTTTCAAAATGCAGCCAAAGTATTGGATTTTTCAGCCATTCTTTTAGCAGGTAAGAGGCAACTCACTTGCTGGTAGTATAGAATGGGAAAATGAATTACTAATTCATGTTGTTTTTTCTTTTTTTTAAAAGGCTTTTCTAATATGTATGATCTTGGCTTTGAGACAATGTTGAAAGATCTGAGTTTATTTAGTTGTAATGTATATTATTTTTTTAACTGTCAAAAAATTTATCCTTGTATTCATTTCTCTGACCAAATTATTTGTAGTTCAGATTTTCCAAATCCTCATGGGCAGTATCAGTTGAATCTCTCATGGTGGTGACACCATGAAGTGTTGCAGTATCACCAAGCATCAAAACGCAGTGAAGCCTTTTATCAAAGACGTAGCAGGGCTAAGGGAAGTGGGTGTGGATAGGGCTTGTGCGATCTCTCTCTGTGCTTCTGCCCCTCCAACAGCTGATTTGCTGTTACTGGCTTATTGGACTCCCATTTCACAACATGAGAGGTTGCAGCTTTTCTTTCCTATTCCTGGATGTTGGCCTTCCATCGCCAGTACACTTCATTTCTCATTCTGGGGTCCATGAGCTTTCTCACCTCGGAACCTGTGTATGTGTGTTTAGGAGGCTTGCTTTTCTCTGATGGTTTTTCAGGAAGGACAAAATGCACTGTGATCTACCTCTGGGGCTCATTAGTGTTGGAGGGGAGAGGCCACATGAATAACATCTTCATCTGGGCAGAGTATCCATCACAGTGCTGCTTTTCCTAGCTAGGAGGATGTGCCCGTGCCATAAGTTGATTGCTTGAGGTGATGCATTTAAAATTGGCTTTCTGTGACTATTCTGCAGGATCTTCTTTGTGTTTATTATGTAATAGAATATTTTTGTTGGAGGCTTGAAGCCAGATTTTACCAAATCTTCCTAGAAGGAAATAAGGGGAGATTCAAAACTGTTCAAACGGTTCTCAAGTTTTTTAAATACTGTTTATCCACTCTTTTTACATATATCTTTTAGATTCCAAAATTCACATCATCAAAAAAGCAAGAAATTAAGTACATTGTGTGGTTTGATTCTGCTTGATCAGTATATTTGGATATACTTCTTTTTCTCTGAACCTAGACACTGTATTAATTAGATTGTTGATGCCTTTTGTGTTTTCTTTAAACTAGAGAATTGGAATATTTTAGAGGGGACAACTGGGGGTCATCTAGCTCACGCTGTTGCTCAGGGCATGAAAAGACAGTTTATTATTAGAACCGTTTGGAAATTCTGCAATGTAAAGTATTTTAATATATCGTGTATGTTGTCAAATAATACCTTCCGGAGCTGCAAATTTACACAATTTCTGAACCAGGAATCAAATTCACTCCTTGCTGCAGTATTGCAGTGATAGGGTAACTTGTCTTAAACTCATGGTAATTGGGCATTAAAAATGCTGAGGTGGTGCAGAATTTAAAAGCACACAGTTCTGCACAATAGGATTCTCCAACTGGCAGCCCATGGGCTCTGGTCTGCTTCTGCACAGCAACAAAATGTCCTGCTGGCAACTGGCTTCCCTGGCCACCTCTCCCAGCCTAGTTTGTTTCCCAGCACAGCTTTCTCTTCACTGGGGTTTTTTTGTTGCTTCAAGCAAGGCTACTCCCTGTTTGGTGTGTATTGTCCACTTACGTTTCTTATGTTGACAGATTTCTTTGTACCTCCAGTACAAGGACAGTTTAATGTCAATAATGATGAAGCGATATCAAATCCTTGTCTCAGTTGTAACTTAGGCTACTGGTTCTAAATACGTAGAAACTTCCTCAGACCCTTTCAGTTCTCTGTATTAGTCATGGCTTTTTTTCATGTTTTTCCTGCTATTCAAGGTGAATCTTGCATGACAGCAAAAATGCTCGTCTTGGCCAAGCTGTGTATTTATTTGGGTGGCTGAAATTTTTTTTCTTAACTAAAACAACACAGGACATGACAGAGTCTCAAAGAAGTGTTGTATTTTCATTTAGATGAGGTGAAGAATTAGCTTTCATTGGTTTGTCCAGAATGGCTAATCTCTGTTGCTTAAGAGTGAGCCAGAGCTATTGATTAGTCTGGGCCAGAAGATCCCCTCTCTGTAGAAGATGGGGAAGAAAACACTTTTGTGCAAAATTTAGGACTGAACTCCTGCAAGGTTTCCTGACAGAAGTTGCCAGAGAACAGGAAAGCTTACCTGGTAGGTGTTTTAATATCTGAGGATCTTTGCTTTTGTTCTATTTGTGATTTCCCCAAGATTTGCATTGCTTAGTTGTTTTAGCACTGGGGTGATTTTGGCGATCCTAGAAAGGAAAGCAAAGCATTTTCTAATCAGTGTGCTAAGATTAGAGATTTCAGCTGTTAGTACTAACTGAAGTGGCAGTTTGTAGTGGATTTTTTTGGAAGGTGCCAGTCTGTGAGCTTTTTAAAGACACAGTTAACATTACTGAATGGTCACATAATAATGGTTTTTGTATTCCTGATTGTGATACCCTGTCATCTCATAGTGTGGACTTCCTTGCATTATAGCATTCTAGATTTACTTTTTATCAGTTTAACATAAAGATGAATGTAATTTTCTTTTTAATCAAGTGAACTGTTAAACAGCATGTTTGCCTTAAGAAGAAACAGTGTTATCTGCTGTAAAACACTAGATTTACATTCAAAATACCATTCTCCTCCAAATCTCTATCGAAACTATGTTGTGTACAGGCTGTCTCTCTGTCATTGCTCTTGGACCCAAGTTTTCAGCTTGCATGTATCTGCACTTAAATCAATTTTTAATGTGTGCATCCATTGATTAGGTAGAAATGGATGCAGCTGCATTTGATAAGCTGAAGGATATGTTTGAGTAATAATTATCTAGTTGTCCACTGAATAGCTCAAATATCCACGTAGAATTTGCATAGGCTATCACTTGTGAACTTACCGTGCTGAGTTCATAGTGCTGGAATAATCTTAAAAATCCTGCTTGCCAGACTGTATCAAAGGTATACTGGAATTTTTGTGTGTGGGGTAAATGAGCTGGACTTGACTTCTAAATCCTGAAAAGATCAGCAATGCTGTTACTTTGTCAGCAGTTGCCATGCTCTTAAAGGCATATAAAAATTGCAGGATTCCCCATGCTCTCTGTGAGATCTGGAAGAAAATGCTTATCCCTGCTTTGAACGTGTTCAGCTGTCCTCACTTGGCTTAAGTGTCTACAGCCTTTCTGTGCCTGTCAAACCATGCAGGCCAACCAGCACCATGTGTACCTGTGCATCTGGTGCCTTTACTTCTTTAATGCCAGTAAACTTTGTCCAGGTTGGTGTTTTCCTTTCCTGGCTTGTTGATCATATTGCCAGTAAATCCAGTGTAGAGCAAAAGGCTATATGTGCCTTTTTAGCATTTAATGATTTTTGCATTCCTTGTTTGAAGCATGGCTCACAAACTAGCATGCCTCTACCTCGTTAGGAAGTAATTTGAGAAATTATTTGATTTCCTTAGTCCCTGGTTAGTTTAAAGTTGTCATGTGTGCTGTAAAGAACTTTATCATTGATCTTTCCCCTGCAGTTTGTCATTTTCCCTGTTTTGTAACAAGAATTTGTGGCTTGCCTTTACTACCATTAGAGGTATACAAATGTTTTTGCATAGTTGGTTCTCGTGCTTTGCCAGGAGTGCTCTTCAAGTTAATGCTTGTGCTACATCTTGGTGTCTTTTTGATGCCTTCTGGAAAACATTGTATTCTACATCAGTTATACAAGTTCTACAAACTCTGTAGATATTTATTATGCCATTCCTTCTTTAGAGCAGATCCTTTCATCAATAATGTAAGTAGATGGCTTAGAAGTCGCTCCAGCAGGGCTCTCATTTGTACTGTCCATTTACCTGAAATCGCTTTTAGTTTTTTCTGGCAATTTGACTGTTGTTGTTAGTGCACAAGTAGTAAGGTGGGCATACCAGAATTTCAGGCTTTCAGATAAATTCCCGTCTGCCTTGAGTATCTAAAGAGACAAGATTTCCTTGCAGTCTACTGTAAGTTTCTGTTTTGATAACAAGAAAAGAGTCTGATACCACTTTAAAAATACACTATCCTCCTTCATGAAAATGTTCACTCTAAATTATTTCAGTTGAAGCAAACATATGCTTGGTCTCCAATTTCAGGCACTTTGTGTAAGTCATTGACATCTGGTTGGACCAGCTGACAAATCCTTCCTGGATTTATGTGGTCATTCTTGAACATTTAAAACAAATTTCCAACATACATTTGGTTTGTTGAAGTCCTGGATTTGTATGAATTAACTTGAATTTGCTCATTTTCTGTATCATGTTTTATTAGGTAGATGCTTTGGTGGTCAGCAGTTACTGACTGGTCTTGAGTGAAGAAAAGTTTAGTATTAAACTGTCAGTGTTTGGGTCTTCGCCTGCTCTCATTAGTTGCCTGATTTACTGAGGTTCTTCTAAAGGGAGTTAGAAATATGGGAAAGATGTGGATGCTTGGATGGATAAATAACTGGTTTGTGTATTGTTTCCTCGTAGGAGTTGGATACTCTGAGCTTGGCACACTTTCGTAAATGAATGTGGGGGATAGTGACACAGGCAGCAAATCCAGCTCTTGCCCAAATATGTATTGTAGTTCCACATAAGTTGTCATACCAAATATAGGCAATTTGTATGCTGTTAGATTTTTTCATGTTAGCACCACTTCTATAGCAACGGTGCAAACTTCCGTATCGATGCATGATGTTTAAAAAAGAGTAATTTTAGAGAACATTGTTGAAATGTCATCACAGGTGTTACTGATAAAGACTGTGCTCATCAATCTGAAAGCTGAATTTTAAACCAGCCTAAAAGATATTGTGTGCCTTGTTCAAGAAAGATCCTTGTTGTCTGTTAATGGCTTTCAATAACTCAACAGTATTATCTTCTTCCTGAATGAGAAAGTCAGGCATTCAATGTGGGAGGAGTTTTGCCTTCTTTTTCCCTAAATGTCAATCTCTTTTGTCTCCCTGTACAGAGGGAGTGTGCAGTTGAGGCAGGTGTATGTACTGAGTCTAATTCTGTGGATTTGGAGGCTGTTACTCGGCAACAGTTGGTGCTTTGTCATCTCTTGCTTGTTAAAAATCCTAGGATGGTTTCATCATCTTGTTTTTGATTTGGCTCTTCTCAATTTTGACTCTAGCACTTAATGCCTACAGAGGATTATTTGATGAGGTGCATGGATATTTGAGTTTTCTTTACATCCACATGTGATGTGTAGGTTTACACAGAATATTCAGCAGAGTCTCAGTTTTCATCACTGGTTTTTCTTACATGTGCTTTTGGCATGCGAGTTGTGGTGATCGTTGGTGACCAAGTTCCTGTAGCCTCTTGATGGTAACAAAGCTCATGATGTCAGTTATCTCTGTTTCAGAACTTGCAAGTGTGCAGTTGCATGTAAAATGTTATTTAAATATCTTTCTCAAATCTTTTTCCTGTGAAGTACTTTTCCTATTCTGAGAGAAGGTATGCCACCCACATGGGTCCTTTTGTAGATTGTTATAATGATTTTTTCACATTTGTTTTCTGCTAGAATTTTTAGTGTTGCCTTATTTAAAATAAAAAAAATTTAAAAATTTAAAACTAAGAATATAAAAGGCAGCTTCTAGAGACTTTTCACAGTGAGAGTGTTGTGATATTTTTGCTCATGCACAGTCTATACTGATTCTTCCCTATTCATGTGTTGTTTGCATTATCCAGAAACGAAGCAAAACTGTGGATCTGAGTACCTCTGATCAGTGCTCTACTGCATGCTCTTAAGTATGACTTCTCTGTTCAAGTGTTGTCTGTGATGTATTCTTCCTGTTAGTTCCACTGATACAGTGCCTGCACATCTAACCCATAAGAAAAATATTTTGTAAACTGAGCATCGGTTAATCAACATGACATTAATCATTTACTATTCCTCTTGTTTGCAAACAAAACTGGTGGCTACATGGCCATGGGGGGGGACTTGGAGAGGGAGACTGAGGAGGGCAAAACATTATTACACTTGATGTACTTTTTGTGCTAAAATAATTTGGTTCCTGAATCCTTACCCTTTTGACATATGGAAGGAAAAACAAACCATGCATCATAACTTCAGATGTTCAGTCTGTTCTGACAGCAATTTTACAATAATAGTCTGATCCAAAGGAATAAAACATTCTGTGCAATGCCCTTTCTAAAGAACCACAAAACAGAATAGAGGCTTGTAGGTGATCTCTGAAGAAAACGGCTCTGGGAAGCTGATAATTTGCAAGCAGTTTGTGAGCAGAAACTTTTTTTCAGTTCTTGTGCAGATACCTACTTAGTGAACCTACATTTTGTCTTTTTAATGCTCAAACTCTGCTGGAGAGACCTTTTGTTAGAAGAAAGCAAACCTTTTACAACCCCAGGCTAAACTTAAATAGCATGTACACATGTTCACATTTTTGGCTTACTCCATTTGTTGCCTGCGATGATTCAGGCCTGCATTGTGTGAGGGCCAGGATCTGCTACTGCTTGCAGCTGTGTACCAATGCTAGTGCTAAAATTTGGTGCCTTGTGCTGCAGTATCTACCAGTTAACTCTTGGCTATGAGTCAGTCCACTGAGTACAGCTGGCTTTTGAGTGGTGGAGGTCAGAACGGTAAGGATCTCCTTCCTATTTGTGTGCAACTAATTTAAAAAACCTTCCATTTTGAGCTGAACTTCTTTGTTGTTGTTGTGAGTTGATTAAAAACTGAGCTAATAGTTTGATTTTTGTAATGGGATTTGATAAACAAGTAGCTTGTGCCCTGGAGGACATTATGGATTTTGAGGTTTTTTCTTTATTTCATCTGAGGAAATGGAAGCTATGAGTTGTACTGGTTCTTGAGATTAGAGGGGAGTACCAGCTACTGGAGCACCACGAAGAAGGGTTCTTGATAGCTGGAAACTAAGATATGAATGAGACAGAGCCTTACTGTGTAATAACTCTCTCTTTCTTTTCTCTCTCCCCACTCCCTGCTCCCAGAGTCAGAGAATGAGGTGCATAAAAGCAGCAATAAGGTGATTTTGTTGTCCAGAATGTAAGCGCACACATAATAGTGAAAGTGCTGTGTGGGCAGTAGCTTCTTAATAATTTCGCTTAATAGTTTGTCCAGGTAAAGCCTTTTCTAGAGTAAGAGAAGGACCATATTTAAATGAAACTTTTTTTTTAATTTAAAAGTTCATTGTCAAACCTAATAAACCATTTTTTTGTTTTATTTGCTGCTATTCTGTGGATTCTAATTTCATTGGGCTCAGAGCTTAAACAGTTGATACCGCTGTGACTGTTGTGCAGCAGATGCTTAGGGAGAGAGTGGATGTGTGACATACCTTTGAGTGGTTGAGTTGTATGAGTATAGAAGTGCTTTGAGTTTGCAGCAGGACTAATCAAACCAGTGAAAACAGGAGCCTGTGTTACGGGGTTAGCTCTACTGCTGATGCAGGCGCCATATGGCATGATTTCTTTCAGGAAGGAGGCTAGTATCAACTTAAGCAGCTATGGTTTTTTGCTTTTAGTACTATTTTCTGGAAACTGTTCAAGCAGCCGATTGTTGTATTCTGATTTTGAGCAAAAATTTACATTTTATTCATATTTCTGGTTTGTCCTCCTGGTATTTAAACATTGCAAGTGTATCCTCATGCAGGTTTCAGTTAGCATAAGCAAGCTGAGGTCTGGCTTCTGCTTCTGCAATGGAGTCTTCAGAGAACCTGGAAGTCCTTCTCTGCATATATTTAATTCAAAAACCTTTTGGAAGCCAGGTGACCAGAACGGCATAGAGTACAGCATCGATACCTCTTGTGAAATGTTTTGGAGGTAGTATTTGTCCATAACTAATGCAACGTCTTGATCTCATATGGCTACTTCATGCTTACAGCATTGGTGGCAGTTATTTCCAACTGTGCTGAATTCAGAGCAGAAATTTTACAGGGATCAACCCAAATGGTCCTTTAATGATCGACTTTCATTTTTCATTCTTCTGTCCATCAGGTAGCTTTTCAACTTATCTTACTCTCCTGTCTTTCCAAATGTTTTATCATTTTAATATTTGTACTGGTGTTGCATATTTAATAACTGTTAGTAATCTCTCCCTACTCTAATATTATGCTCCCCTGCCTATGTTTTTGTCATGTCTGTACCCTGTGCATGTTGTCTTTTATCTCAGTCTTCACGAGTGGCAGCTTATCAAATGCTTTGCCAGGATTCATGCATCTGACCGGAGATTTCGTAGTATGTGAAATTTTAGGTCTGGGATTTGGTTATCTTCAGTAATAATTTCCTGCAGGAGAATGGGATTATATTAAGTTGCTTGAGCTTTTATTTAATCTCTATTGTGGAAGTTTCTATTTTTATCAGTTTTGCTATCTTATATTACCTCTTAATATTATCATGCTTACTGAAAGCATGTGTTTAGGTGGCTTTCATTTTTCTTTTTTAATGCTGTGTACATACTATCTTTGTTATCACGGAATAGGTTGGGTTGGAAGGGATCTTAAAGCTCATCTAGTTCCACCCCCCCTGCTGTGGGCAGGGACACCTTCCACTAGCCCAGGTTGCTCAAAGCCCCGTCCAACCTGGCCTTGAACCCTTCCAGGCAGGGGGCAGCCACAGCTTCTCTAGGCAACTTCCAGTGTCTCACCACCCTCACAGTAAAAAACTTGTTCCTTATATCTAACTCTGCCCTTTTTCAGTTTAAATCTGTTACCCCTCATCCTGTCCCTACACTCCCTGATAAAGTTTCCCTCCCCATCTTTCCTGTACCCTCTTTAGGTACTGGGAGGCTGCTGTAAGGCCTCCCCAGAGCCTTCTCTTCTCCAGGCTGAACAACCCCAACTCTCTCAGCCTGTATTATTATTTATTCTTACAATGCAGTAATGTAGTTGGGTTTTTTTGTTTTGGTGAGTCAGTGTAAAACTGAAGAATATAGTTTGGAAGTTTTGACAAAATTGACAATTGAAGAATATAGTTTTGACTTGACAAAGTCTTCTTTCACAGTTGGATGAACATTGTTTGTTTTGTTGCCTATTCCTTGCTGACTTTCTGCTTAATTGTGGGGCTTTTGTGTGTGTTATTTTTTGTCTTGGTGTGGGGTGTGTATTTGGGGTTTTTTTTTGTGTTTCTTAGGTTTTTTTGTTTTAGTTTTTTAGCAGTTACCTCTGCTTTTGCCTTTTAGACAACAAGCTTTCTTGCTATCTTTTAGACATGTTTCTAGCTTTACCTATCTGTACATAGCTCCTGTGGACTTGGAGAAGTTCTAACAGGAGGTAATTAATAAAGAACAGTGGCTTCTGGGGCAAGAGAAGGAGGCCACGCATTTCTCAAAGTCAGGAGCATCGGACTACCTCCTCTCAGACTACTTTGGATTTCCCGCCCCCCCCCTCCAGTACCTGTCATGACTCTTATCACTGTGCGGTCTTGTGCTGCTTCCTGAATCTTTCCTGTTGCAGAGTGGACAACATACAGCCCAGCAGACGAGTGATTTTTCTTTAGTACTGGGTAGTATGTGCCTTTGCTAACGCAGTCCTTATGTACACACAGGTCTTGTAGGCATACTGAGGTGCATGTGCACCAAACTGCAGGGAAGAGCCATGAGTGTGATCAGCCCTTCCCCTGATGGCAGGTGGCATGAATACATGTGGATGTGGTGCCTGTGTGCCAGGGCACTTTGTCCTCCTTACTTAACCTTCCTTGGCGCGTGCATGCCACTGGGGCACCTTGAACCCCTTCCAAACAGTTGCCTTGAGTGTGTGGCAGCTTGTATGCAGCTAGGGTTGTACAGCACCACTGTACAGAGCAGCCAGAGTCTCCATCTGCCAGCTTGATACAGACCAGCCAGAGGTGCGCTTGGCGTGTGAGGCATCCGTGCTGGGCGTTGGGTCAGCAGAATTTCCTGTACCCCTACTTGCTCAAGGTGCAACATGTTAGCTAAGTGAGTCTCAGCATCTGTATAGTGATCTTGTGGGAAGCACAGTACATGTTCTATTCATCTAAAAGTTCCCAAATCAGACTAAAAGGTATTTCATAACTGTATGCCTTACAAAGATTAAGGAAAAAGTACCTGGAGAATGCATTAAAGTGGCCGCATCTTAACGTTGCCATATTTTTAGTATTGTCTGATTTATTTTGGCCATATTGTGACCCTTTAGCAAAGAGATTTTACCTCAAACTACTGAGGAGGGAAATCACACAGGAACCCAGCACCCAAACCCACAAGCATTTCTGGGTGTTCTTCATGTAAGGTAGGGATTACTGTGTTCAAAATGAGTAATTGTAATACAGGTTCTTTCTTGTAGCCCTGTATGCTAAGGAACTATAGATTAATTTGCCTATTTTGTATTTAACAAGCTCTGATCAAAAGGGCGGTGAGGCATCCAAGATACACAAAGTGCTTCCAGACGGAAGGATCAGACTTGGTGCCTATTAGGCAAATGTGACAGTTGCTTGAAGTACTTTAATTACTGTTTCACTGAAGCTTCTACCTTGTGTTCAGTGGTTAAAAGCAATGTTAATTTAGAAAGTGCCAAGCAGTGCTGGAAAAAATACACTTCTAACTAAGAATCAAAGGGCTCAGATCCAGAATTAGAATTCAGTCAGTGGCTTCAGGATTTCACTGAAGTGTCTTGAGGTCCTGGTATGGAATAGTTGAATCTAGCTAGGCTGTACTACACGTGGGGGAGTGAAGATTCAGTGGAGCCCAGTACACTTGTGTTCATCATCTAAAAAGAAATAGCTTTTTCTACACTGTTAGTCAAAATACCAGTGAGAGTTTCCACAAGATCAGGAACTCAGGTTGATTGTGTCTGGAACTGAATTTTTTGTTTCCTACTGTTCTTTGGTCCCCAGAGCCTTTGCTAGTGACTTGGCATTCGTAGTTGATCATAATCCACCCAAGGCACTTCTGTTTTCTTCATGGGGATCTGTGATCAAAACAAATGACACTTTGTTCTGACATTATGAATAAGAACAAATAGGATGTTGGTCATCGTGACTCTTGAGCTATTCATAAAATCGCACTGTAGCTATGTTTCCTCAAAGCTTTTGTACTGTTCTGGACAGGAAGTTTTTAATGTAATTTTAGGGTCTTTTAAAAAGTGGTTTGTACAGTGTATTTTTGGGATAGTGTTTGACCTAAGCTGAGACAAAAATATCTCTGGATTCTGTTGTGGAAGGGAGTCAGGCTTAGGTGCCCTCTTAGGCACCTGTCAGTCCAGTACTCTCTGACCAGGTTTATTTAGATATTCCACACATGGAGGATGTAATGTTTAATATTAAATTTACTGTTTGAAGGTAGTTGATGTTACAGAGGATTTCTGATTTAGCAGAGTGATATAAAATACACTGAAATTGCAATACAAATGCAAGTTAAACTTAGCAAAATATAGCAATTGCCAAATGCAGTTCAAACACAATGCTAATGTGATCCCTATTACTGGTCTCTAGAATATGCTCACTGTCACGATGTTGGGTGTCCCCAGTCGCCTGGAAGGAATATGTGGGTTGAAGCCGGCTTAAGCTTGTTGTTCTCTTTGAAATTCCTTTGTTAGTTATTTAGTTTTTGTACTCTGTTGGGCTGAGCCATGTATTCACTCCCCCATGCTGGTCTAGCTACCTCAGGGAGACATTCACTTTTTTAATGAACTCAGGGAGAAACATTTACACCACTAGTTGATTCACTCAACTGTAATATAGTCAGTTGATCTGCTCAACGGATATAGCTGTTTATCTAAAACAAAGGCCACCCTTTGGTCCCCTTTGTGCTGAGATAAAGTCAGCTTCTTTGCAACAGCTGTGGTCAGTCACACCCTGCATTATTCCCTGAGCTTCAGGGGCACGTTGCCCTTGCTCATCTTCACTGAGCTGCCTTCCATTTTGGGGGTTTATAGGTCAGTCACTGTAATGGAACCATCATCAAATACAGCCTTGGATGAATTTGCAGAAAAACTCGGACTCACTGAAGAAAGCGGACCCTGCTTAGTCTAGACATTTTCATTCTTTGGGTATGATGAATCTTTTAATCGGTATTTTTAGTTTGCTTTTTACTGTACAGTATGCATGGCATGAAGAGGTAGGAAGATACACCACATAGCGCATCCAGGCTTCAGGTTGGCATAAATGCATGCTTTAGTATTTTATGGTCGTATAAAACACTTTCAATTCCACATTTAATGCATTTCTGAGCACAGACATCTATTAAATTGAAGAGGAGAAACAGACCTGAAGTTCAAATTACTCAGTGTAATTCAGTTTTTGTAATTGGATATACAGGATATGCAGTGAAAACTGTGACTCACTATTGCAGTGTGGACCCAGTCATTTCATGTATCCAGCTATGTTGCTCTGCACAGCTCTGCTGTTGATCACTCTCTGGTATTGCTATTTACTTATTTTGGTGTTGAGCAGAAGGGTAGTATAGCAAGCAAATGATTTAATTATTCCAGTGTTGGGATTTTTTTCAATATTTGTCTTAAATGATACACTGGCTAAAATTGTTGCTGTGACTTTTTATTGTTATGGGAGTGGTGATGTTCTCATGTCTAATGCAGCTTTCAAAAGGACTTTTTAAATATTGCAAATTCTGGAACTTTAAAGTTGATAAATGCTAGTTTATAGCAGTTCAATACTAATTCTGCCTCTTACTGTATCTCCATGAGGTGGGAAAAAGTAGAAATGTATTCAAACATACTATTGTAAAGTGGCAATGTGTACAAAATTAACATTGTGTAGACAGCTTTGTTGTGATACAGCCTGACTGGCAGGTGGTATATTTTGTAATCTAGATTTCTTTTGTATGCAGGGTTTTTCTAAGTAATTTTCTATTTATTTAAAAAAAAATTAAAAATCCACCTTTTACATTACATGCCTTGTAGGAGTCTCTTCTCCACATGGTGGCCGGTTTCAACTATACTTGACTAAGGGACAGAGTTCTCACAATTCTTTTCACAGTCAGTAACGAGGTAGGAAAGGAAAACCTGGATCAGTGTGCACCACCGTGGTACCCTCCAGGTACAGTCCTCTAAAGTGACAGTCTGTCGAGCAGTTGCCAGGCTCACCAATCCCATTTAGCCTGCTGTTAGGTGAATGGGCATGTGCTGTGTTCAGACAGCACGGGGCTAAGTGACTCTGTCTGGCATGCAGAATGAGTGGGCAGATGCAAACAAAATTCCTGATAGCTTAGGAAACAGGTAGCAAACTGGAGCTGTTAAGGGACCAAGGGTAAGGCCTGAGACAGTGAATTACGAAATATGGGGTGGGGGGGAAGTTGCTGGGTGCCTATGGGTTATGTGAGACTAATCATTAGGAAACTGGGCTTTAACCCCCCTGCTTATAGAGGAATTAATTTGCTCTTGTTTATCTGAGGCTGCTCTGCCAACTCCATAGGCTTCTATGATACACATAATTTCTTTTGAATAGCACCATCCAAATCCCTCCACAAAAAAACCTCCAAACTTCCATTTTCACTTTTCCTTGGTCAGAAACAGTTCTTCCCCAATTCTTCCTCTTAGTATGGGGAAGGGGAACAACTGAAGTATATGTGAGACAAGGGTCAAATATGTAACCTTTAGTTTGAGATTGCCTTTGCATGACACAATCATGGACTATATAGTATAATGAAATTGTGCATAGTGTCAATTCTCCTTATAATTACAGTGCTTAAAAAAATTTTTTTAAAGGATACTTTTTTAGCAGAGATTAAATTGGGACCAGTGTACCATTTTGAACATGTGGAGGGCCTGCAACTGGTTTTGGAGATGTGATACCTCTGTCCTCTACTGTCACTGCATAAATGAAAATTATGACACGTCAGAGTTTTATTTCCTCGCTTTTCAGTTCAGTAATGAAAAGGCTATAGGAAATATTCCACATGAGACAATCTGAAGAATAATTGAGATAGGAAAGGACAGGACAGCAGTGACACTTGCAAGCCAAAGATGAGGTATTTTTTTCCCTTTGTATGGTCTGTTAGTATAATACCAGCTAAAATCTAAGTGCAGTTAAGTGTATTTTTAGTGGAGGAAACACAATCTTAATTATAGCATATGGGCTGGGAGTGTATTACAGTGAAATGTAGCATCTTCTGTCCTGTAAATGAGACAGTCCCATCATTATTTTTTTTAAATAAGAAAGAGTAGACTGAATGGCTGTTCTGAACTACAGAAGTACGGCTCAACATAGTTCAGATGGGGACTGTTAATACCTGAAAATACCTGGAAGCTATGATGTTTGACTGAAATATGCAATGTGGCTCTCTGAGTTGTCCTCCTTTCTGTATTGTGTTCCTACAATGCCACTTTAAAGTTAATGCCTTTTTTGAGGATATTTTATTAGTTAAATATTGCAGTTTCTTGCCTTCAGGCTTGTTTATCTGACATACCTGCTTTAGGTCACTTGGAGATAGAGCTTTTTGGATTATTTTGTTTATGTCATTAGAGGTCTTAAGTATGAGAAGCTGTAATACGATTTTGTTATCTGGTATTACTCAGTTACCTGTCATTTACCTTTTCCACTTATTTGCAGATTGTGAAATAGTTCTGAGTTAAACTACAAACATAGAGTGAATTTCATAAATAATAGCAGCTTTGGAAACAGTTGCACTTGTTATACGCATAGACCTATGAAAACTGATTTATGATCGTTTTCACACTAGAGGGCACTAACATCTCATGAAATTTAAGCCCAAACCAATTTTTACACTCTCTGTAACACTTTGGTATTGGGTAGTCATACTGTTTTCGTAGTGGATGCCAAAGGTTTCAATTTCCTTGCAGCCTTTTCTCTGTAGAAATGAAAAGTAATAGTATTCTTGCAAGGATGCGTTAAACATTAGAGTGTGGAGTTTTCCTTTGTGTGGTGGGGTGGGTTTTTTGGTGTGGGTTTTTTTTTTTTAACTAAACAATACTTCGGGTAATTTGTGGAGAAAAGTGTAAATTTCACTTGTACTCCTAAATTGCTTTTAATGTGGTAATTTTCACTCAAAGCTGGTGAATAGGCATATAAGATAGGAAATTATTGAATAAATTCTTATAAAACTTATCTATGAGTTAACAGCTAGAATATATTTAAAGTTGGTAATCCAAGGAAAAGAATCATGCATGAACTGACATTGCAGGCCTAACTTTAAGTTAGGATTAATGCATACGTTTACATATTGATACCTGGTATGTAGAAAATAGTATGGAAAAGAATATGGAAGTCTAAACTGCCAGTAAGTAATGGATCACAAAGGAACCGTGTCGGTTTTAAGGAGGTAATTTTAGAATGTGCTTGAACCAAAAGTTTGAACTTCAAAGTGATATAGCCATTTTGGAAGTACTTTATTTTTGTTATGGATTTTAGGTACTGAATCTTGTTTAAAAAGCGTGAGTAAAATGGTTTCTGATTACTTGTTGCTTTTTGTAGGAATGGTTATTCAGTTGCCTTGGAGATGATCCTGCTGCTGTAAATGTAGGGCCGAAGATTAATGGTGTGGGCAGCATGGACCTAATGAACGGACAGTCAAGCAGTGTTAATATTGCGGCTACTGCTTCAGAGGTAAGGATTACAAAACTCAGTTATGGGATACTTAAGACCATAAGTACTTGATTTTTTTTAAAATGCACCAAAATGTAAGTTTTTCTTTTAACGCATCTGCACCAGATTCTTGTTTTGTGTGTTGTTTTCATATGCCCCAGTTTAGATGGGAGTAATTCAAAGTTGACCTTTGTGTACCAAAATAAAGCATGAGCTAGGATTTACAGCCTTGCCATAGCCAAAGCTGCCTTTTTTATGTTCTCTTCCATCACATCCAAACAAGGAAGCTTTTCTTTTCAAGTTTCAACAATAATAGATGCTCTTAGTGCAATAAGCTGGGCTGGCAAGGCCTGTGGGAAATGTTCTCTTCTTTGACAGGTACTTGTGTGTGTATGTGTGTGTGTTGAGGGGTGATCTGACACAGTAGCTCTTGAATAAGGTTGTTCCCTTTGTCTCCTGAACTATATTCAGGCACTGGTGTGGGTCCTCTTCTGCCCTCTGGAAGTGAACAGCTCCTGAGTTAAGAGCGTGTGTATCAGCCAAGCAAAGGAGATTGGCCTCCTATGCTCATGCCTCTTATTTTGAAGTTAATATAGTTTTCCATTTGTCATCTAAGGAAAAGAAGGAGCAGAGTGAAGTTAGTACCAGAACTTTTTGAGTTGTCTTTGCTAGGATCATGTGAGGAGCTGTTGAGAGTTGTGACTGGTGCCTAAATTTAGTGAGAGGGTTTGCGAGAACTGGTTGGTTTCAGAGGATTTTGTTTTTTTTTTTCCAAAACTCTTGCAAGTCACTTCCTCTTTAAGTTCTTGTTGGTTGTTTTTCTTAATGCCTTGTAGTACTGGGATGAAGGGAACTGAAAATCTGCCTTCAGCGTATATTGAGTGATCTTTCCAGATGCGCTTTTTGTCTGCCATCTTTAGGATGACTGAGTACATGCTTTGGCTCGTACAGATGTACGATACTAACCTAAGCTTTCTGCTCAAGAAAAACAGTTACTTTATTGCTGATGCATATTATTTTTATTGCTTTTGTCACAATGTGAAACATGTTTTTACCATAGTGGATTTCAGTTTGTCTTTTTTTCTTTAATTCTTCATTTGCCTTTGTTGAAAAGACAAGGTATTCAAGAACACTACGAAGTCAGTAGTGATGAGAGCCACTAACAGTTGCTTCCTTGAATGGATCTTTGGACCTTACCAAAGATGTTTATTTATATATTTACACATGTATTTTGACAGCAGAGCTACTGCATGTATGCAGTGCACTTGCATGTGCCTATGGAAATGGAAAGTACTGCAAACAAGGTGAAAGGAAAATTGGTGTGTTGTATTATCAAAAGGAATCAAATGATCTCCAGGACAATTTCACAAGTATTGTTGATTTAAACAAGAAAGTTGGCGTCAATCTCCAAGACCATTGTTTGTTTTATACAGATTCTTGTACTTCCCTTATGATTGCATTATGAATTATTGACCATTTGTTGGCATGCAACTGAAGAATTTCTTTGAAGGAACGCTGTCTTTTTACTCAACAAGATAGTCTTGCATATTTACATGATGTCTGATAAAATTGAGTAGAATATATTTTGGCAAAGTTATGTGAATCTGCTTTCAGCAAGTGGTATTTTTTTTTCCTATCTTGACTAATCGGGAAGAGAGGGGACTTGTAACTGAAATGTTTCTGTAAGTACATTGGTTACTGAAAAAGCCTGTCTGGTTTGGAGTTCTTGGTGGTGTTTTCAAAGTCAGGTTTTTCAGAGAGATGATACTGTTGGAAGAACCTAACTAAAACTGGACATGATTAACTGAGTGTGTATTTTCTTTGTGTCCTCATTAACAAAGTGCTTAAAAATGGACAAGAGTTTTTCAGCTGACTGAATTCTTAAAAGAGTTCAAATGTTCTTGTTTCTGTGAGTGGGAAGCTGAAATCAAAACATACTGTGTAGCCTAAAACAGGGCCTTGTTAGGTTTTCAGGAGAATACATTAGCACAGTAGAACTGTTTACCAGCATCAGTGACCATGTGCTACCCTCCCTCCTGCCTTGGCATCAGCAGACATGATGCAGGTGTTACTGAAAGTACAGTGTAACTGCTGAATTTTGGCTTCCACCAGAAGTGATCTGGTGCAGTAGTCATTCGTGTGCATGTTGTGTATATGATATGTATCCATAGTCATGAAAACTTTCAATATTAGCAGTAAAATTACACAGACTGTCAGAAAGTGCCTTCATTATGTGGGCCAAAGTCAAACCTTTTCAGCTTTCTAGGAGGTATCCCCCTGTGATGGTGGTGCTTAAGGATACATGAGTCTCCAGCATAAGACTAGACAGGTCTTGGTTTATGCTCAGTGTGTTTTGCCACAGCTGAGCTGGAGCTCCCAGCAATGGTGAGAATAAGCTCTGTGCACCAATACTACTTTTCTTTCTCTCGAATCTCTCCAAACAAAGTACTAGCAAACCTGTTGTGGGAGCTCTACTAGTGCTTCCATCAAGGCTGTGCTGTTCCTGAAGCATGCAAGTGCCATGCTGTGCTTCAGGCAAGCCTGCTGTTTGCTGAAGAAGCAGTATTAAACTTGATAGAGGTACTGACTGTAGTAACTGTGGTCCTTCATGATGGTTTTGTCCGCGTGTCTCATCTTCTTTCTTACTTTTTAGTCGAGAGCTTGCTTTATGCCAGGTTTCTGAAAGTGAGAAGAAACTAAGAAGCAAGAAACATGCATAGCCTTTCAGGTCTTCAGAGGATAGTGTGGGATAGCACACTCTATGCCTGTTTCTGAAATGAGTGTGCCTGGGGTCCAGATGTGAAGCATACATCTGGATGTGATGTCTCAATCTCCATGCGAAAAACCCCTTCTTTCTTGTAATGACTCAACAGAATTGAGGTTTGCATCTATATACTGGAGGAAGTGATTACTTATAACACAGGTGTATTGTTTCCATGTATGAAAATGAAACATATGAAATCAATATGAAGTGTTAACTTCGTACAAAGTGTTAATTTCTTGAACCATGCTTGTATTTTGTGAGGAAGCTAAATTGTTATGTTGTAAATGAATATTATTCTATGAATTTTTTAGGATCTGGTATTTTTTGCAAATGCGAATTACTAGCATTTAAAAAAACCTAAAATTGTTCATACTAAGTATTTCAGCAGGAACACATATGTAGCACACAGTGTAATTTCTGTAAGTTTTAATGCTTCTAAGAGAAACAGGAAGAGATTGATACTGTTCTTTGATGTTAACTATTCCTTTGGGCAGACCTTGTCTTTTTCCTCACTGTTTTTTTCAGTTTGAAATTCAGTGTGACTATTTTTCTTATTGTTGTTATTAACTTTCCTATCAACAACATTGGAATTGTGTTGCAATGTAACTTTGTCTTTTGAGGAACACCTTTGAAATCTGTTTAAGTCAGTTTGAGAGTCTCTGATTTTAGCGGTCTTTGTCAGGACAAAGACTGTCCTGTGACTGACTTTTAATTGCTAATTTGCCCAGTAGAAAACTTTTGTGAACAGTGATGTGTGAACAGTGATGTTTGAACAGAAATTTTGCTTTTGGGAGTGTAAAAACAAAAAAAGAAGAGGGAACCAAAATCTCGTTAGTGTTTTTGTTTGTTTCTGCAGAAGAGTAGCAGTTCTGAATCCTTGAGTGACAAAGGTTCAGCTGAACTGAAGAAGAGCTTTGATGCAGTGGTGTTTGATGTTCTGAAGGTTACACCAGAAGAATATGCGGTAAGCAATTCAAGTAATTTTTGTTACTTTGTGTGTTGGCAGCTTTTCTTCTGCTTCTCCATTTCCGTATGTTTTTTTGCCTCACTTCTGTCATCCATTGGTTTCAGAAAGGGATCCTGCACTATAGTTCTTCATTGTCACTGTTTAATGTTAAGTGATCTTTGTGGGCTATACCGTCCAGGCATTTTTCACACTCTTACATGTAACGTAGACCAGAGGTTCTTAAATCTATATGATGCAGCTTAATTCAGACATGCATATTTTAGTTGCAAGAATATTCTTAATCTGTACTTGTTTTATCTGGAGGTGTTTTAATTTTTAACTTTTAATTCTTATATCTAGGGAGTGTTTTCTTCTTTTGGGTGCAGTGATACAGAATAATGAGTTGGATATCCTGCAGAACCGAGAACAAATGAGTAAAAATGTTTAACCAAAACATTGAGTGATTTTTTTTTTTTAATTTTTTTTATTTTACCCTACTTGTAGAGATTAACATGACAGATGGTCTTTCTAAGCGATTCAAGTATGTTACTAGAGAGATTGCTAACAAGTTATTGCTCTTATTGCATTTATAATTCAAGTGATGAGATTCGTGATGAGTTGTCCTGGGGAGATTATCGATATGTGGGAGTATGTATCACAAAATATTCCCATTAAGTTTGTTGTATTTTTTAATCGTTAATAACCATTTCAGTTAATTATTAATGGCAAAATTGATTTTAATGAACACACAGAAAATTTAAAGCATCTGGATTATGAAGTGGTGCTTACATATTAAATTCTTCTTGGTTTGCTAATGGGATTTATTCCTGACTGAGATTCAAGTCATGTGGTTTGGGCCTCTTCTTTGCTCCGTTGTCAGGAACAGCTGGGCAATGAATCACTCTTCATGGGAAGATGTTTTTGGGACTGGCTATACTTTCAGTTTTATCTTAAGATTTCCCTACATAAAGGAAACCTAAGGACTTAAGGAATTTGGGGCTAGGGGCATGAATTCAAGTGGAATTATGCATTCCAGACAGAATAGGTGCAGGTTCCTTTGAATGGCTGTTATTTAGCCAGTGGTGGATGCTGTTGAGCAGCAGAGTACATCACTTAGTCTCTGTGGAGTTGCTGTCACTTGCTTAGACAGCAAAATACAGAAAGGTGCTTTGTCTTGTATCACATTTCATAATCTTTTTGCTCTATTCTTTAATCCTTCATCTCTCATGTGCAAAAACCTTTTACTTTTGTGGGTGTTCTAAATCTTACCTACTTAGTAAATCTTGGTCAGATAAAAATCTTCATTAAAGTCCAGTGTTTTTAATGTTTTCGTATTACACCTCAAACTGGGTAGAGTTCCACTCACCAACAGGAATCTTTTAATTAAGCATTTCACATTGCAGTTATGAACCTGTGGTTGTATTTTGGTTTTTACTACCTGGTATAATTTTGCTGTTTTCTCAGTTCCTCAAAAGAAAACATCTTTACTTAATACTTCAAAAAGGAGAAGACTATTAGTTCTTCATGTCAGGTTTCACTTACTGTAAGTGGATCTGAAATGTCTTAGAATTCTGAACGCTTGAGCAAAACTTCTGGTAGTCAGTGGTCAGCCCTTTGGCAAGGTTATAATTAATTTCATTTCTTCTTCAATGTTTCTGTACACCGCTGCACTTCTTCCTTAATGTTTGTTTCCCCAGGCAAGTTTTCCCAGTAGGGCTTGCTTGCTTTGAGTGCTGTCTTTCTCTGATTGTTCTTGCTGAAGGTTGTAGAAGGAAGTAAATGTTCCAAAAACCTAGGTATCTTGGAGGAAAAGTACCTTTCACCCTTACTCTTGTTTTTATTTTATTGGCCATTTCTTTATTCTTCCTGGTTTTAGTCCTACTGTAACAGAGAAGTATAAAATCTTCATCTGGATTTCAGTGTTAATGTGAAGACTACCAGAGTGATGCAGTATGGCCAAGCTCTTGAGGATACCAGCACCGATGAGAATGCAAAACTGTGTTAGTAAGGTTTTCGCTACAATAGAGGGTATATGCCTCTTAGGTTGAACATGGATATGCTACCAATAGTTTTTTCAAAGTATGAGAAAACTTCTAGTTTAGTGGTAGCTCTTGTAAAATGGATGCAGTGCAGACTGCTGACATCTGTGGCTTATTGGAGGCTAATTTCTTTTACCAACTGTAAAATAAATACTGTTTCTAAAAAGAATTTTTTTTTTCAAGTGGTAAACTGGGGAAATAATTTGTGGGCTCTAAGTACCTTATTCATGGAGAGAAAAGATAATACGATAAAGCCAGTAAAACATCAATAAAAGCAGGTTGCTGCGCAAGAGCTAGTTAGACAGGTGTCTAATAGTTAGGGAACATTGGAATGAAAAAGAATTCCAGTGCATAGGTAGCATAAAGATGAAAGTTAACTGATAGTCAACATCAGCATTGTGAAGTCTCATCCTGTACCTTGTATGATACGTTGCATTTTGATCAAAACAGGCAACTATGTACAGATGGAACAATTAGAGTTATGCTAGAGAAAGAAGAGCAAAAATCTGAAAGATAATTAAGTCTGAGAGATACTGGAAATGCAATTCATACTAGTTGTTTCAGTACCAGTATGAGAGACACAGATGGCTCTTCAGTTCCCACTGTGTCAGACACATTGTTATTTCAGAACTCGATCTGTTTAGTCAGTTAGTGGGTAAGAGACAAGTTGGACTACAAAAACTATTGCTTGTAATCCTGTATTTTCAAGAAGCTGCTTACCAAGCCAAAGAGAAGCCCCAGTGTAAATATTTTTGGTGATTTTATTTCCATATTCTTCCCTTTGGCAGTCATCTAACACTACCCTGAATGCACAGTTGGTGTGCCGTTTCATGTAATGGTCCTTTGTTCAGTCTCGTACTAACTTTCTAGCAAAAGCCCGCCAGCCCTTCAGGGGGTCTGGTTTAAACAGTAACGGAAATTATTATTGCAATATATGTGTGATACTCAGTTATACTGTTGTTACCAACCGGGTGTTTTAAGTTCTTGGTGAGGTTGAAGGCCACTTTAGAAAGGGCCAAGTTACAGCTGAAACAGGTGAGATCTTCAGGCGTAGCTGCTGACGTTGCAGATTTATGGTTTGCTTTATCCCCCTGCAGCTTACAAAAACAGTTTCCAAGGGATGTATTGAATGCCTGCATGTTTCATAAATTTTGGGGAGAAAGAATCCCATTCAATGAATATGAAGTAGGACACGTTTGTTTTCCGCTAAGGATTCTACAGACCGCTTTCTAGCTGTAACTAATAGACTGTCTCTGTTTTAAATACCTGCTTTTAGGCTGATCACTGCTCACTTCTTTATTAAACGGCTAAAAGCCACAAAACAAGTTGGTGCCAGGGTTACCCACTGGTGTCTGGCCCTGCCGATGGAGCCGTTGTGTGTGTACAGGGTAGACACAGTCGCAGTGAATGCTGTCCATTTTCGTTGAAGGGAGAAGTGTGGTTTCAAGCGTACAGGGCACAATTTGCGGGGGAGGGATATGTTAATGGTGCAGGGGCAGTAGAAAGAAGAGGCTGCTGAGACTGAAAGAAAAAAGGAAAATGCTCGGGGACATGAGCTCCAAATTAAGATGCTGGCGAACCTCAGGTTGAAGAAATATTTATTTTTTGCTTTACAGTAAATTCTTATTCCTTAGACTGCTACTGTTTAATTATTTGACTGTTTATTACTTTTTGACTTGCTTTTCCATTTTATGCTTCAACTTAGCCACGGTGGTGTAAATATTTGAGGTAGAATTAAGGGAAGCGCAGCTGTATAAATCCATTGCTTTTTTTTCCACCCAGTTATCTAAGAAGGATTATTTATTCTTTGCCCTAGTCTCTGAAAGTGCTACGAAGTAAGCTCACACTAGATGTATGTGTATTTCTTTCTTTTTGATTCCAGTTAAGCTTTGTCAAATGGATGTTGGAAAAAAGAATATTGCTTATTTTAGAAACAATACACAAATAAAGTTTATTTAAAAAAATCCTTAGATGAAACAAGGAATTTTTCTCATGTTCTTACTACAGTTAAATATCAAGTGATCTGTATCTGAAGAAAGCACGAGAGTGTGTTTTGTAAAGGAAGCAGGTCCTAAGAGTTCTGGGACTGCATTGTGTGTGTAATAAAAGTGCAGAAATAGGTTTTGAGGTGTGGGGGGTTCAACAAACTCATTTTTTGCCTCTTTGAACAGAACAAAAATAACTTAAACTGGACCAAGGTTCCCCCCACGAGAACCTTCTTTCTTGGGTGGGACTCTGGCAGATTCACAGTCCCCTCAGCGAGTTCCTGCACAGCTACTGGTGTGAGTTGTGCTACGCGGTTCCTGGCAGTAATGTTGGTTTTGGCCTCTCCTGAGACTGTTTGTTAGTGGATTAGGGAGTTTGAGGCAAGTCTGTCTGCTGCATCTGAGAGCACTTTGAATAAAGTGAAGTACTGGGCCCTAGGAGCTTTTGATGAAAAAGGACCTCTGCTTGTATGTGTTCCTGTTAGCTTTATTTTACAGAAGAATATTAAAGAATAAGTATGTTCCCAGTGAGAGCAAGAAGAGGCAACTTTATTATAGCATGTGGAGTAACTATTAAATGATAAAAGTTTTGGAATGGACTTTGAGAAAACAAGTAGAGTTTCAACCCAGAAACTTTAATCCCCCAGCATTCATTTTGGACAGCAGAATTATTCTCCTACTGATGCAGTGCTTAACAGAGGCTTAGCTATTTTTTCAGTGAGGAAAAGTATTCTGGCAGCCCGGAGAGACAGTACTAAGCCAAGTTGGAAGGCTTAAATGTAATTCCTTCTAAAAATTCAGATTAAGGAACAATTTATGAAGTGCTGCTTGAACCAGCATGGCTTCAAGGAAAATCAGATTATGGCAGTATTCTTCAGC
Organism: Strix aluco; assembly: GCF_031877795.1. NCBI lineage: Eukaryota > Metazoa > Chordata > Aves > Strigiformes > Strigidae > Strix > Strix aluco. The sequence continues at coordinate 31,190,173 of NC_133938.1, read as the reverse complement.
AACCAAAATGTAGACATTTGATTTTTTTTCATCTCAGACAGAAACTTAGTTTTTCTTTTCACACTGAGGGTCTCTGTCCAGGAGCTCTGTGGGAAGTGCACTGTCCTTACGGTAGGTACATGGCAGAAAAACATGCAGTACAGCAAGTAGCCAGGTAGAAGGAGTTCATGCTTGAGAAGGTCTAGGGACTAGAAAGGTGGGATTATAGTCCAGATCAAATGGGAACTTTCATATAGGAATGTGGAAAGGAGTTCAATGCAGTGGTGTCAGCTGTAACTAGAAGTTCTTAAGTGACAGGGTTTTATGGAAGGAGGGAAATCTATATGTATTCACAGAAAAGAGAAAGAATTGGGGAATATTTTAACATTTCATTTCATTGAGCTTCTCCATATTCTTCAAAGAAGCAGCATACTGAAATGGAGTTCTTCATCATCTGGATATAAAATTTCTGGCCTGACATCTTCCTGAGAAAGGGGTAAATCTCTTTATATGTATATGAAGCCGTGTGGTAATAATTGTAGCATTTTGTTAACTTAATTGTTAACAAGTCAACATCTCAACACCCAGGAGAGCTAAAATATTTTTAAACTTGGTTGTTGGGGACTGTCCCCAGGCAAGGTCTTTCTACTACATGGCTCCTATGGCTGCGTAGGGGGGAAAAAATTATCTTCCAACTGCCAATTCAGTGTTGTGTTAATTGCAAGATGGTCATTCACTCTTTTTATTAGATGGTTTATTAATAAATATATCAGTTGTACATTAAGAACATACCTCCTCTAGATAACAACTCTAGAATATGATTAGGATCTAGAGCAAACATAAACACAAAACTGCCATTCATCTCTTTCGTTGCCTGAGCAATGAAGAAGTGCTTTAATATATAAATGAACTTGATAGACATAACACTTCTGGAAAGGCAGAAAATATCAAGTTTATCTTTGTGTAATCAGAATACTGATTTAAATAAGTAAGAATAAGGTCACCGTTTTGTGTTGCCCATGTAATGCTTTTTTTTAATCCATGCAACTGAGAGGTTATGGTTGGCTTGCTTCATATAACAAATTGATGTGAACACTTACAATTTTTGGTTTGAATATTAAAACATTAAACCACATTTAGGAGAGGGAGCTATCCAGGTATTCGTATTGGCTGGATTAAGGAGCTGGAATGAGAAAAGTTACTGCATTGTATCTCTTCCACTGCAGAAACCAAGTAGTGGCTTGCTTTATTGGGGTTTAAGTTCCCCTTGATTTGGTCATGGTAGAAGATGGTGGTGGTTATTGTTGGTAGAGTTGAGCAATGGTATCTAACATAAATAGCATAAATTATTTTCCAAGCTTTGTCATTTCAAGTGTTATTAATTAGAATGCCAGCCTTTCAGTTTGCTTTATTTTTGGCTTGGCAGTGAGCAAGCACCTTTAAAAGGGTAAAAATTCAGTTAACTGTTAGACTTATAAATATGAATAAGTTAATGTTTAAAAAGCTGTTTTGTCAAAGGTATATTTAAGCTCTTATGTGAGTTACACTGTCATATCTACATGACATGGCTGAAATGGCTTCTTATCCATCAGTTTAGATATTCAGCTGTCTGCTGCTCGCCTCTTTGAATTGCGAACAATTTTTTTAAGTGCTTGGAACTCTTAATGGAAATTGCAAGCTCTTTTAAGAAAGGAACTCAATAAGGGATCTTTCTTGAACAAATGGTAATGTGATACAGTGTCACTGAAGATTGATACTGCTTTTAGTGAAAGCAGCAAGATGTCTAAATCAAACAAACAAAAAATTCAGCCTAATATCGATGTGATACTAGCAGAAAAGTTTCTGTGTTAAAACATAGAATTTTCTTAGTTCTCAGACTTGCTTTTTTAATATTGTACTCAATAGCAATTTCAAATTATTTTAGTAATGAACCTTAATCTTCAACTTTGGTATCTGTGTGTTTTTTCAATGTTAATACACCCACTTAGTATCCCAATTTATTTTGATATGTGAATTCTGGTGCAAAGTTATAACAGTCTTTGTTTTGTAAGTATTGGGTATTGATCCTGTCTTAAAGTAATAATTTTTTTAAGAGTCACTAGTAAAGCAAGTAATAGTCTGATTTATTTAAGGCAGTTCAGGTTGATTTAAGAGAACAGATTCTAGAGGGCTGGGGAGAAAGACAACATTTATTTTGAAGCATTTTCTCTTCTATGTGAACAATGAATCAGTTTTCTGGCTCATTTTTATTGTACTGTTGCTGTAGTCTTGTTTTAGTGAGGAGGATTTGTAGTGAAGTGTTAATAACCATTTAAATGCCTGGGTCTTTTGTAAGGATGTTTTAATATACCCTATATTCAGATTTTATTGAAGTGCACATTCTTTTGGTTTCACCTTGCCCACCCCAACCAATTTTCTAATTCATTTCCTTCATCAAGAAGCATAGCAATACATTCAATCAGCCACATATTTACCTAAATAATATCTAAAATAAACATTTCTGAGAAAGCTCGGTATACTTTAGCAGATAAATGAGAGACTAGAGATTGAGTTCTGTGGCTGGTGTTTCAGGACTGGTTTCTTCACCTTGGAAATCAAAAGGAAGAGTTAACTCTTGCTGTAATGTGTGGCTGCTCTATGATCAGGATTGGATGAGGCGAGAGAAATGAATCCATCCTTCTGTCCCTGTGTCTCTTGAGTGTTTTCTGTAGGTGAGAAAGTGGAAATCCTTGGTGCTTGTGCCTGCACAGCCATGGATACACGATTAGATGATTTACAGAACTGAGATAGATTTGCTCTTTCCTAGTGAATGGGAAGTTTAGAAATAACCCCAAATACCAGGCAAGTTTGCCCTACGTAGTGGTAGAGACTTTCTGTGCAGTATTTAGGTAAGTGCTACCCTCATAGGCAAGTCCTTTTCTTAGGCATTCTCAATTTATCATCTTAAACTTTTAAGATTTAGAAATTATATAAACTCATGCCTCAACTCCTTTTAGGGTAAGTGTTCTCTGAACACATCTTGATTATTAGCTTCAAGTCCATTTTAACTCTAGAAATTAGCTAGCCAGATTTTCCCTGCCTCCTTCTTAAATATCATGCTTTTGGAGAAAAATCTTGTTCCCCTTACTTGCCGGATGTCTTTCCTTCTCCTAAAACATGCCTTGCCTATTTGTTTCCTCAAAAGAGCCTTATATGTAGATACCTCAAATAAGGGGGCATACTATTAAATTGTCAAGATGAAGCCATATTGCTTACCCTGGTGCGATGTAACGTAACTCAGAATGACATCTGTGACCTGTTTAGAAGTTTCTAAAGCTCTTCTGTGTGTAATGTAAAGGTCCAGCTGTACCCTTCACCTATAGCAAAGTACTGTCAAGCATGTTGTGGTTTGGCAAGGTGGTACTCCTGCAACTGTTCAAGGGTCCTAGTCCTTTCCCAGATAACGTGCTCAGGTGAGGAAAAGGTGGGAAGTAGCACAAAAAATTATGAGCATTGTCTGTGCATGAGTTCAAAATCCTCCAAAAGCAAAGTTTTATTAACCACTGTTGAAATAGTTTATGTTGTCTGAGCGCACTTTCACAAATTTGCCTGCTTCCCTTGCCAGGAATTACTTGTTTCTGTCAGTACTTTTTGTGGTGAGATAAAACTACCCCTCTTGAAAAAAGGCTTCGTGTGAAGATTTCTGTATTTCTGACCTTGATGATCTAAAAAAATCATGCTGAAAGAGTCTTTAATTTTAGGAAAAGAAACCATTTTTATTCCTTCAAGAACAAGTAACTTTTTCGTAGGCCTCTTACAATAAAAGAATAGCGATTTCAGTTGGCAAGATTGCTTTCAGTTTGAAAGGCATCTTTTTGGTTTTGGTAAAAGTTGATTACGTATTTTTACTGTAGCTGCTACAGGTGCTAGGGAATAGAGAAGTTATGTTGAAAGTAAAGAGTATTTTGGCCTACTGTATTCCTGAATTTCCATTCTTACTAATTGCTCCTGCTTAAAACAAACTTTGGGGGGTATGTCTGGCTGATATCCTTGACTTCATCTAAACTTTTAAGGTACAGTATAATTTGTGCTGTTGAGACAGATGGTGCAGCTGGTCAGTTGATTGTTAAACCACGTTTAAAAATGGCAGTTTGGGGATTCATTTTTAAGCTGGCATTTAAATAGCTTATGGCTATTAATGAATGGTAGGTACAAATCATATGCCTAATACCCCATGCAAGTGTTGGTCCTGTTGGTTACAGGACCAAGAATGTCTTGCTTATTTAAAAGTTCGTACAGGATTTACTGCTGCAAAGATGTTAAGACATTCACACTTGTGAGTGTGTATTGTCCTGTTTGCAGTTGAATGTGTGGATTCAGTGAAATCAGTCTGATTTAATCTCACTTTAGCCCAAGACTAGAAAAATCTGATACAGCTTTAAAACATCATTGTTTGGAAGAAGGAGCAGCTGACTAAAGCAGAACACAGGGGAAAAAAGTTTGTAAAAAGGAAACACATAAAGGGCTTGTTACTTCTATGATGTTGTACTGCAAAATACCAGATTATTGTCCAATGTGTTGGTTACAGAAACTGGGACTGATTTTTATCATTTTTTATAATCATGTTTGATTGCCAGAATTCCTATCTAAAAATAGATCTGGAGGTCAAGGAGAAGTGCTGCAAAATGTAGATGTGGTCATCTTTGGCAAAACACATCGCTTCTCGTTAGAGCAGGTGCATCTCTTTGCACCTGTGTTCTTTCAACTAGAGCATCCTAGTTAAAATTTTTCTGCAGGATTGACTTTATCTGAGAAGCTGTTCTGCTCTCCAGCGCTGGCATTCCGTGGCAATTGCAATGTGTGAGAGTCACAAACCTGTCAGTGTGTACTGCAGGGTGTCTAAATGAGGCAACCGCCGTTTTCAAGGAAGTGGGAATAAAGCTGTGCAGCTCACGCCTGAGGAAACCGAACAAGGTCACTGGATTCATTGTTAAAAGGGTATTAGTGATACCGAACTCAGATGGCACTGGAGTTTCTGGACTACCTGCATACACCTTGAAAGAAGTGGTCTGTTTCTTTTGGATGCATAGGCAGACAGCAATCCTAAATTGTATGCTTAAAATAAGGCTCTGTGAATATGTTTCTAAATGCAAAATTTGGCCTCTGGCTCTGAGTTCCCCTTTACCCTTTTCAAAGCTAAGCAGACATGTACTTACTGGTTTTGACTTGCTGGAAGTGAGATGGCTGTATTTAATTTTAACTGTTGCTGTGCAGCTGAACAATTACTTTGCATAGTTATTCAAATATGGTTCAAGTATTGATTGAAACATTTTAGGGATGTTTCAGTAGAATTGTGTAACATCTAGACTAACATTGAGTTGGAAGAGAAACTGTCCTTGAGCAACTAAAGTTAGTTCCTTGTATTCTTGGATAGCTTCTTATGTAGTGTTTCTGAGTACAAGCTCTGACTTGCATACATAACTGCAGGATTATGCTCCTGAGAATAATTTCTCATAATTTGTTAATTTTATTAAATGTGAAGTTTAGAGCCCTTTGTTCTCTGGTTTTGCAGGAGGACTCTGTGAAATTAACTACAAAATGAAAGTCAAATAATAAAAGGAAACAGAACAAGTACAGTTCTTGTGCAGCACAACAACTTAATGGAATGCATGGTTAATTTTGAGCTTAATTTATGATTTTTTTTTTTTTAATTTCAGGGTCAGATAACACTAATGGATGTTCCTGTATTTAAAGCAATTCAGCCAGAGGTAAGTAGCTAATTGGTTTTGTTTTCAAATATAAATGAAATAATTATGCCAGTGTATAAATTCTGGAATTGCAAAGTGTATGTCAAAAAAAATCTTTATTTTTGTCCCAGTTCATATAGCTCTGAAGCAGATTGTTTTATAATACAGAAATATCTAATAGAACTAATAGTTTGTTTGAGGAATGAAGTATTGGTATTTAAATAGGTTCAGCTAGTGCTAGAGATGAATTATCTGGGTTTTAATGTTTCTGAATGATAAACATCTTGATTTCATTATTCTGATCATAATATTTTAAGTTTCAGCTCTTTACACCTCATGCCATACCTCATCCTGTCGTGTGTTTCCCCAACGAACTGGTTCATATCTTTTTTTGAAAAAGAAAAATGGCTGTAATAGCATCTTGTATTCAAGATGGGTGTGATCTGTGGATATATTGGGATAATATATTGATCATTTGTGTTCTCTGTTTTGTTTTTATATATTGCCGTATTCCTTTCTGGTTGCAGCCTAACTTGTACTGATGTTTTCAGAATCTTCACAGTGACTATAATAAATGATGAATTTGTTTATCCTTATTTCTCTATGATTAGTGTTTTCCTGTGGGCATTGTTCTGCACTTTTGGAGGTTGATTTTTCAGTTTATTGTCTAGTTTATTAGTAGTGTGGAAGTATTTTTCAGCTCATCAGTCACCTTTAGACTGACATAAGCCATTTTATTGGTAGCAGGCTCTTGTCATGTCACTCTCATGGCCCGGTGAAGAATATTTTGCTTCAAGTGGCAAAACCTGCCGAATCTCTTGTTTGTGACTGTTGATTTCATCATTTGTGTACCCACAGATTTTTATTGGAAGTCTTCCTTTTGATCTGTACTTGAAAACATTGTCATGATTTAGCTTTCATGATTTCAGCAAGCTATTTCCCAACCCAGGTGGATTTCTGTGGGGTTTTGTGGTTGGGTTTTTTGCTGGTTGATGGTTGTTTTGGGGTTGTTTTCATTGTTTTTTTTTTTAACTCTTCAAAGAGCCTCCCATTTGACCTTTCTGGCTCTTTTTTTTTTCTGGTCATCCTTAGTCTTTTTGATTGGCAGAATGTTTAGCCTGATCTGAAAGGATATCTTTTTTTTTAAGCTCTTTTCTAGAACTTTAAAGTATTTTATCCTTCTGATTCTTTTAAATATTTTCCTCATATGTGTTTGTGTACTTCTTTTTCTAATGCCAAGCATTAGCGCTATGTAGGGTTCCCCTTGCCCCCAAGTGTTGAATAAGCTCTGGGTGCTTTTACACAGTGCCTCATCTCTAGTTACACTGAGCTTCAAAGGACTGGATATCAAAAAATCAAAACACCAATTTAACTAGTTAGGACTTTTCCTAATGATCTGCTAATAAAAAAATTCCACTGCTTGAGCTTGATGGTAGTTTATTCTTTGCAATCTGCTTCCAGCACTGCACGGGATGAGCAGTCAGCTGTGTAACAACCACAAGGAAGGAAGCAAGCAAGCACGTTAGCTACAGCGGCAGTGATCTAATACTCCATATCTCACAATTTGTTGCTCTATTAATGCTACCTCCTGTATCTCAGATTATGCTGTGTGAACAGATCTACAGAAGGTCTCTGGGAGATGAGAAGAAACATTTAATTTTGTTGGCTGGTCTAACTCATTATTGTAAACCAGGAAGGGGAGAAGCGGAATAAAATAATGAAACTTACCTAAAAGAAAAACTGAGAGACTAGGTGAATATATCTGGAAAGTAATTCCTTTTAAGAAATCTGTAAGTACTGTGTAAGAAAAGTTCATGTGATGCCTTCACTGGAAAATATCCATATGAGGAGGGGTAGCTATTTTGATGCTTCTTGTTTTTGCACAAAAGCAGTTGAAGGCACTGACAGTCTGCAAGTATTACCTGTCCATCAGTGCTCCTTCACAGGTAGACAGAGGTCTGTGGTTTTGTCGCTGATATGCCTCTAAATTGTTCTAACCCCCTAGGGAAAAGGGGCATACAGATTAACAGGTCAGAAGAAGCTAGACCCAATTAAAATGCTTTCCTCCTGTTTTGCAGAAGGGGAGGACAGACATGGAACACTTAGTTTGCCTAAAGGCGTCTTGACAGCAGATTAATGAAGTGGTGTAGATTTCTGAGTTTCTTTGAAGTGTCTACCATATCTATATCTTGATTCAACTTGTAAATCTTTACACGTACCTTGACATGTGCACTCAACACATTGTTGAATTTGTAATTAGAAAACAAAGCAATGTTGACCTGATTTCACCTGTATAAAAGGGCTTCTAATGGAGGCTTTAGTGCGTGACTAAGAGGCGTTGATAGAGTTTGTTGGGGTTTTTTATATCAGTGCTAGTAAATATTCTGTTTAGAATCAAATTTCACAGCTCTCATCCACATGCATTGTGGAAGATGATGAATAACTACTTTCCCACTGCACAAAGATTTAAAAATGAGGTGTTTATTATAGATAGTTGTAATTTACCAACAAATCTTCATTACACAGGCTGTGAATCTCAGTCTGCTTCCCAAACTTTGTAGAACAAAATATGAATGAATATTTTTAGCATCTAATGTGTTTTCATTTGTTTTTGCAAATAGGGGTTCTGAAAGTTTTATTCCAAGATGCTTAATTTTTAAAAGAACTGGAGATGAATTGTCACCATCTTTAGGAAGCATGAGATGTATTCCTGAAACAGATTTCCTTGACTATCTTAAGTTACTGTGTTGCATCTTCATTGGGTTAAAATCTTTTCTTAAAGTATTGTAGGTTTGTTTTTTTAAAAAGCAGCATCAGAATTTCATCTTGTTTATCTTAAAAACTAGAGCTGAGTAACACTTTTTACAGCGATATATAGCATCCTTTAGCATCAAAATCAATGAACATACAGCACACAGAACAGAACATATTTCAACAGCCTTTTGCCTCTATCTGTAGCAAATAAACATAATTGTTTCTGCCTATATTCAAATTTGCTGCAGTTGCCATGGGTTCGCACCTGTGCTAGAGTGCCTACACATCACCCTCTACAACTCCTTGTTTTGTGCTCAGGAAAAATCAGACAGGGAGCTTAGTGTAGCCCACACAACTCAGGGTTAAGGTACAGTGGATCACTTTACATTTATGGTGAGCCAGAGGCGTGGACTTGAACAGCTACCGTGGCTTAGACAGCATATAGTGACATGCTCCTCTGCCTGAGCTTTAAGCAGACTGTATCACTCCAAATGATACTGGAAACCACCTTTCTTGATCATTGAAAATGCATGCAAGTTATTTCTGAGAAAAGAAAGTAGAAGGAATTACTGTTTCTTTGTTAATTAATATTTGGGGGTGCAGTATAAGAAATTAATATAATAAAGAACACACCTCTACTACATAAACTTCTGTTTGTATGGAAGCAGCCAATTTGCATTTTCATTTTTGGGAAACAAAAGGTGGAGTTCCCCAAGTCAAATCATATGGTTTCCATCTATTCCTCATGAATGATAAACAGTGTATTGGGTTTTGTTTTCTTTTTGTTGTAGTGGTTGTGGCTTTCTAGAGAGCAGTGACTATAAAGCAAAAAAGTAGTTGTAGAGTTGCTCAGTTGTGCTGCAGGTAGCTAAGTTAACTGACTGCCAGATGTCCCCTTGCAGAACATGTTAGCTTGCTTTTATTGAAAAATCTGGTTACTTATTTTACATATTTTAATACATTCTCCAAAATCATTTGCCGATACATACTCACACTGAAAATAAATCTTTACTGGGTTATTGCCTTTAACTTCTTTATCCCTTCTGCTTCACCAGGCTAGGCAGTGGAAAAAAAAATAATTTGCTTATTGAATATTCATCTCTACCTGTTCTGAAGCTGTATAATGGTTCCACTATTAATCCCTGCTTTTTCTCTCCTCCTGTTTTTGAAACTTTCACTTTGACCCATATATAAAGATTTTAATGAGAAGCACAGTCTCTCCTTCTGCCATGTAGTACAGGTTATAATTTAAGTGTTCTTGTAGTACTTTGTTAATGAAAATACAATTCTGTAGATTCAAAAAGGAATGAAAACCAAAATGAGTTATGAAGAAAGTTTAACTTTTGTATTCTTGATCCTAAATTTCTCAGTGCACCTCGTTTTAAATAAATTACACAAAATAAGAAATTGGTAGTTGTAGTGATGTAGCTCCTGTGCTTGAGTTGACTGGCAGACTGAGGAAATAATCCTTGTAAATACTTCAGGTTTGAAACTTGTGGTGGAAAAAGTGCAATTCTAGAGGAAGATCAAAGAAACATGCCTGAATTAGAGTAATGGAATAGGCAGCACGGTCTTTAATTAGCAAAGAAGTGAGTATTTTTATAGAAGTATAAGAATGTTTTCTGAATTCCAATTTGGCAAATTAATGTGTCTTACTGCAGTAGTGTGTGTAGAGTCCATGCTCGTTAGAACTGTATCATACTTCTGCCAGACCAGATGCAGTGAAGGCAAAAATGTTGGTGGCTTCCCTTCTGTTGGTGGCATCTTAGGGCGGTGGGATGAGCAGTGTCAAGGGCAGTGATTTTAGGCAAGCTCTAGCAAGGGGGAAGAGGGTTGTGAACAACAGTTTCCCCTGAAGCAGACTGATCAGGTAATAACACGGAGAAACTGTGGACAGGCAGCAAAGGGAAAACACTTTTAACTTATAGTCAAGAGAAAAGAAAGCTGGCTGTAAAGGGGAGAGAGGTCTTGCAAGTGAGCTGGAGAAGCTCTGTGCAGGAGGTAGAAGAAAAGGTTCAAGTTAAAGTAACAAAATATGCACATGCATTTGTTATGTCCACCTTCTTACGCTAAAGGGAGGGGGAAAAGGCTTTTTGAACTCTCACAAGTCTGTGCCTCTCCTGTGCCTGTCCCTGAACAGCAGTGTAGATGTTGGCTTAAGCCGTTGGAGAATCTGAACTGGTGGCACAGGTCCTGAGGGCCTGTGTAACTGTGCCTCGGCACCTCTGTAAAAGGATTTTGATGTTTACCTTTCCAGTCAGGAGCAGGATCCAGTGCTACGTGCTTTCACTCAAGAACATGGATATAGAGCTAAAGGCTTCTTAAATTTCTTGCCACTAGCAGTTACCAGGACTGCTTTGTCTGTTACTTCTGCTTCTGTGCCGAGCTTCAAGCATGTATAGGAGAGGATGTGCCTTTGGCCCTGCTGTTTTAGTTGGGACCCCATATACTCTGGAACCATCTCAGTCCCATACCTATCTTCTTTCTACTGCACCCATGTATTTTCAGATTATCTTAACTCTAAATCTGTTACAATGTAGGTTTTCTACTCTTGTCTCCAGTTGACAACAACTCCTCTTACCTCCTGTAGTCAGAGTTCATCATCTTTTTTCCCCCCTCAAATCTAGGCGTCCAAATCTGCCTGTAACTCTTTCATCTCATTGTATTCCTCAACCCTGTGCCTCTGTGTCCTACTGTACACTCCACAAACGACTATTTCAGCTTGTGATCTTACTACAGAGATCAAAGTTTTGGGGGAGGAAGAGAAAGGAGAGTTAGTAGAAGAGTGGTTGAAGCAAGTGTTCCATGCAGGTGGGGCTGGGAGCTGCTGTGCCTTTGAAGGGTTCATGTAGATGGGTAGCGCGTGTAACACTGTTTAGGAGTCAGAGGGTTTGAGGAAAATGTTGTGACCTTGAACTACCCTTTGAGTGCAAGATGACAGAACACTGCCTTTATACAACATTTCACCTGTTTAGCTTTAATGGTGGGGAAAAATGCTAAAAACCTGCAGTAATGTTGAAGAATATTTGTCTTTTTTTTTTTCTTGGGAAACTTCTAGTTTGTCAGCCCTGGTGGGTTATTCTGTATTCTTGACTGAACTAGAATTTGAGTTTTAAACAGTATTTGATATGGCCAATAATGTACAATGAAGGCTCTACCTTTTTGTGAGACTGCATGAAAACCAATTTCATTCCAAGGTGAGGATGATAATGTACAACCTTATAGCCAGCCTCAGGCCCAGGAATACAGAAACAGGCTTAGTCAGGAGAATCTGCTAGGAATGTGTTCCAGGAGCTGCTTCTGCTGCCTTATTGTTGTTGTTATTATTGCTATTGACTTCCATCTTACTAAAACATTTGTTCTCTGCCAGTCATTGCTTTCCCTTTCCATTCAGTTAGGGAAAATCTCAACAAGATTTTTCTGGAGTAGAGACTTCAGTTGTTTAAGTCTTGTCAAAACAGGGAAACATCTTTCAAAAAATAAAGATATCATATATATGTAAATATGGTTCACGGTCTGAAAGTCAGATCTTGCATCTGATATTAGACCTCTAATTTGTAGTATTTGACTATAAATTGACCTTAACATTAATACTGTTACTTATGCACTATCTAAAGATTCTTGGTAATGTTTTTCTACTTAAAAACTACCATTTCGACTGCTAATTGCCCCAGTGCCAGCTAAGCCAGGTCTGCTTCTGATGTCTGTACCATGTAAGCTCTTAGATGTAGAGTGCCAGGGCAATGGGTAACTTCTGCCTGGAATTATCACTGGTTTTTTTACCTGGTGATAAGAACTGAAATAGTACAAGGACATGTCCTGAATTATTAAGAAATTACCATGCTTTCTCTAAACCTGAGATGGCAACTAATTTTTTTTTTCTGCTGTTAAGGAAGTGTAATTATCAGATGCCAGTAAGGATGAATCACCTTGTATTCTCCCAAGTGCAGAGCTGTGATTGTTGCTCCAATGGAGTCTGCAGCACTGGGAGTTGCTGAGGGATAGAGAATGTAAGAGCCTCTTGGATGGCTTCCTTCTCCAGTGGCCTGCTCTCCTTTGTGACAGGAGCAGCTCAGGGCTCTGTGGTTGTTTGTGCATAGTCACTGAAGTGCAGATGTAAGGAGATGGGCACGTGCATTCCTATACTTAACATGTTGGCATTTTCCAGGATAGGTTTTGATGGCAGAACTTCCTAGTGAAATTTGAAGGAATGGCCCTAAATACAAAGCTGGAGACTCCACATTCTTCCCAGTGCCTGTGAACAGGAGCATCTCGGAGTCTTTTCTAATAAATACCAGCACGTCACAAACTTCAAGTGGAAGAATTCAAGGTCTCTCTTAACTGGCGTGAGACTCTTGAGTAATTTTGGGATGTTGGTTGAAAAGATGTTAGGAAGTTCCTTATTAAAAGACAAACCAAAACACAAACCCTGCAAAAAACTCTAGAGCTTAGAATATCCAGATATCAAATTCTTTTAAACTATGACTGTCTTAAATAGCACAATTATTGGTTACCATCTTACCTATGTTATACTGTAGCTGGACATACAGTGTGATACTGGTTTCAGTAAGTAGTTTTCAATGTGGTGATAAAACAGAGTGCTTCGGAGTGGAAGATGTGAAAAGAGAGCATGAATAAATAAAAACAAAAGGCTGTACTTTGCTATTATGCTACCTCTCTGTATTGTTTTTCTTGGTAGCACTGTGGAATAGGTTGTGTGCTGTATGCTGTAAATATTTGCATCTGTTCTGTAGGCTATCGTATATGAATTGAAGAGCTCATTGGTACATTTAGTTTTTTATTATTTTAATTAAACTGCTTTATTGAAATTAAGTGTTAGTAAATACCAAGGAAGATGATGTAGTTGCCCAACTGCTGACTAAGTTTTACAGAGAAGTAAGAGGCACTGTAACTTTGTAGTTATGAAGTAGTGCTTTTTCAGGCTTTTTAAGTAATTTGTTAAATCTTGAAGCCTACAGTTTTTAGGGTGACTTAAGTACAGGAACTACATGATTATATTTTATTTTTTAAGCAGGTCCCCTTGTTCCCTTTTACTCCACAAAACTATTTGCTTAAGTGCTGAGTGTTGATCAACTTAAAATTGGTTCCTTTGGAAGGGAAAACTGGAAATAGTGTTTCTTTTATTGTTGCTGCAGAAGATCACAATTTTAGTATTTCTTTAATGCAACATGCCAAGTTAAAATAATGAAACATGTCAAGATTGAGTTAACAAGGTGTATCTTCTCTTTAGACTTTATCTTCAGAAAGCAATTAAAAACAAAAGAATGTGCTGCTCTCCCGAGCTCAGAATCACATTTAAAGCAGGATTTTCTGTGGTGACAGAATGGATCTTGAATTATTTCACTGGTTTCTAATAAGAGCTGAATTTTTTTTTAAAAAAAGTCCCTAATCAATAAAAGATTAGTTGTAAAGATCTAATAATTCAAAACAATTCAGGAATTACACTTGCGGAATCTCAATTTACAGCAGAAATCAGAAAAAGAGTAACTATATATTTATTACTTTAATGTGTTATTGCTCTGTTAAGTTATTTTGAAACTTCTAAGATATGTCTCTCTATATGCTCTTGGCTCTGAACATGTGTTATGCACTAACTTTAAAAAATGAATTTTCATCCTTGGTTTCCCAGGAGCTGGCAAGCTGTGGCTGGAATAAAAAAGAGAAATACAGTTCTGCACCAAATGCTGTTGCTTTCACCAGAAGATTCAATCATGTGAGTTATTTTTTTCCAGTGTTATTACATGTACACGTTTAAAAAGTCTGGAGAATTAAGTGTTCTGGCACATCACTTTTATTACTGATCCCAGATGATTACTTGAAAACTTAGAAGTATCTGCTGTAAAGAGTTCCTTATCTTCAGGATATACAGAAAAAACAAAACAGTACTGAAGAAATAGCTGTGTTTTTGTTTTAAATAGTAATTATTGATGAAACAGGAACTAAGTGGGTTGGGTTTTTTTTCCCATAAATGCTGGCTGTCCTTTACATAAAGACAGAATCATCTTTACAGTTTAAAGGCTCACCATACAGGATTTCTGGAGTAGTAATTAGATCTAATTTCTTTCTGTGTTAGTTGAGTGTCTTTTGCTCCACGTAGATGATTTTGTCTCTGAAAATTGAGCCTTTTGTCAGTATGGTTACCTTTTAAGGTGATTCTGGGCAAACTTTAAAAATTCCAAACAATTTTACTGTACAGAACTTGTTCTTTACCTCTCTATTCGGCATAATTTTTCAGGTAGTGTATTTGAGACTTATGGCTTTCTTAAAAATTTGTCTGTGTAAAATGAACTTCTAAAGTAAGATCAGAATTTTAGCTTTCTCCACAATTAAATCTGTAGGACTCCAGCTATGTAGTTAGCCAACCAAGTCTCAAAACTGTGCTTTTTTATATAATGCCATGTTTTGAATTTCAGATGAAGTAATTCTATTACCCTCGTATCTCCCCTTGTAAATGTTTAATAATGTCTCAAACTTTCAAGCTCTATTCCAGACCTATCTTCTGTGCCCAGTCTCAGTTCTACAGACATCTTTGTTAATGAAACTCAGACTAAACCTCTAACCTTTTCAGTTGTTTTTGTTCTATCAGTTGTTGTGTACTTTCTCACTTTCCATTATTGCTCACATCCAGGATATGACCAAATCGTATTACTTTTCATCGGCAACACTTACAATATTTCTTAACCTTGTACTAACTGAAATGCTTGTCTGGGCATGGGTTTTGGACTCTTGCCTGATTTTCCTCTTGAGTGAAGAGAAAATGTTATGCTGGAAACTTCTTGTGACCATACCATGTATTGAAATCTTGGGGGGTTGGGTTTTTGTTGGGGTTTTTTGTTGCGGTTTTTTTGTTGCTGTTTTGGTTTGGGCTTTTTTAGTTGATTTAGTTGAAATTTTCCTGATCCAGCTTTTGAAGTTGCTCCTTTATTGGGCTATATATCTAGCCTGAGGCTACTTTTACACTAATATGTTTTATACTAATCTCATGCCAGTGATTTGCTGTCTTGTTTATTCATGTAAGTTGTGTCTTCAAAGAAATATTTATTTTGCTGAATACTCTGAAATGTTTTTGTAGTAAGGGCTGTATTGGGCAGTGTAACTCATCAAGGACCTCACTTCTCATTTGTTATTGTATAATGTACTAAAGAACTGCAGGAATTGGTTAATCAAAGTTGACTTAAGACATATTAAAGAATTGGTAAAATACACTTAGTAGCAAGAAGGAAGGAGGGGAAACCTTATCATGGGAATAAGCAATCAGCTTACTGCAAACTGACCATTTGTCATTACAGAGCCACTGTTTAAAAATATCTAACCCATAAAATATGTTAAGGATAGAGGGAAGGAACATTTACCTTGTATAGCTGGCAAGAACTAGGAGGAGATACCTGCACTTTAAAAGTAGCTGTTAAAGATCTTAAATGTTGCTAAAACACTAACTCTGTTGTTAAATAGTGCTTAGAAAACTTCTAAATACAGTATTTTTAGATTAACGTATAGGATATATGCTAGCAAAATCCCATTAGTTTACTATTGTAATCCTGTCTTAAATCTCCCCTTCTTATTCATCCTAATGACTTTGGTTTTGTGACCATTTTAGATTTTAATTTTTTTAAAGGATGTTTCTGTGTTTTACTCTGTGGAACACTTATCACATCTGTTCACTGAATTATTGATGGGTGATATTCTTGGTTTTGTTCAGTCTTAGTTTTTCTAAAAATTCATGTGAAACTGGCTATACACATACAGCAAAGATGCTAGAAATACCTGCCTTTTAGTAATACATTTCTTCGTAATAGTTGGTAGTCCTGTTTCCCCAGACAGCATTGCTAGCTGCTAAAGGGAGCCTTACATATTTTCATTACCCCAGAGTGCATATTAGTTGTTGATAGTCATTGGATATTTCATCTGTCTTAATTTGTTTCAAGAAACTCTTACTTTTGTTTGAAAGACAGGTCAATCTGAAAGAAATTATAAAACTAGGTGACTCTGAAAGGTCTGCAGTGTCTTTGCACTTGTTCAGTGTGTTTCAGTGGACTAAAAGACCTATGTCACTGTTTAAATTTTTTCAGTATGGTAAAGGAGAATCTTGAATAAAATGCAGCACTCGGACAACTGCTCAAAGGCAGTCAGTAGAATTTCTTGTACTGTTTCTCTCCCCTTGCTCTCTTCCCTTTGGCTTTGCATCTGAAGGCCTTGCTAGAAATAATGCAGTCAGAAAGGGACTAAAACTTATTTATGAATTCTCCCTCTCTGTAGCTTATTTTTGGGGAATGCCAGAAAAACAATAAACATACAAACAGAATATATTAGCTTTAAGATTGATGCCATGACAGGTGGCCTATAGTTCTTTTTGGATGTCATTGTATTGACATTCAATACGGTGGTATGTACACAAATACAGCTGCAAATTTTTTTGTCATAAGGTTTAGGTTTGTAATTAAGCCTCACCCCATTCGTGTGCTTTCTCTACAGCCATAAAAGTTGGATGTGCCCCTCTGTCAGCTGACAGGTTCCTTCACTGAGAATATCTTTGCTAATGATTTCTTAAGAGCCTTCTTAACATCTTGAAAATTTTGTTTTCTGTCATCTTTAAGCTCCAGCAAAGACCTATCCATCTGACGGGATGTGTCCCTGGCTTTCATTTCCCTGCTGGGTTTCAGATGTTGCATTGGCTGCTACAGCAGATTCCCGTACTTAGATGGCTGTTATTGCTGCTTTTAATGTCTAAAGGAAGTACATTGCCATTATCCTTGGGACACTTCTGAAACAAGAAAAGTGGCAAAATCTACAAATGTGTCTTTGCTGTGCCAGTGAGTTTTGTGAAGTCACCAGTGCAATCAAGACAGGCCAGTTTGAGGCCCTATTCCATTGATTATCTCCCAAGAAATGAAAAAAGGTCTTTTTTTTTTTTTTTTTTTCTTTTTAACAGGCAGCCAGTAAGTACTTGGAGCCATTGCAATTCACCATTAAATCACCTGGAACAGGACAAGTAGCTTTTCTTTCTGTTTTTCACATTGTCAGCACCATCACATTTGGATGTTGCAGTGCTTAGGCTGTCTTTTGGACTGTATTTAAAGCCAGAAGATTTGGAGGCATTTCTAGGTCTTCTTTCCTATTTATTTTTTTCTCGTTTGTTTCTGCTCTCTTTAATGTGTCATTTGAAAAACACTGATACAGGAGTCCTAATAGCCTGTAGGAGAAACTGCCTTGAAGAGCCAAAGAATAGGTAATAAAGAGCAAACAAGTCCAGCTATGTAATGTCTGCTCAGATTCTGCGTTACTTTGCCTCTAACCAATTTTTTGGGAAACTACTGCATGCAGCTTTGATGGCTGAGGGACATACCATTTGCAGGAAGCTCTTCCAAGAAGTTTGCATCAGCCTTTATTGTGGCAGCAAGGAAAGTCATCATTCTTACCTTTGAATTATAGTGGGACTGGAGAAGGGAGGGAAAAAGGACAAGTATTTTCAGTTGCAGGTTCCTGTTACTCATGATAGTACCTCAACTTTTGACTTACCGAGACAGTAACTTTGGATGACTTTTGATGTGGTGTGGGGCTACGGTTCCAAATGCGTCATTGCGGAGGACTCATTCATTCTGGTAGTAATGTTGTATTTAGATTCACCATCCTTCTGGGAGCAGTGAAACCCAAGAATTCCTATGGGATGGGCAGTGGTAGCTGGGATAAGAAGGCATGGTGGAGTAAGCAATTTTCATCTCCCTTGCCTGGTTTGCCGCCTTGGCGTTCAGTTCTTATCCCAGGTGCTTGCTCAGCAGAGTGTAGTTCCTGTTGGGCACCTGCCCCACTTACCTGGGGGTTTCAAATCAGGAAAATCATTGTGACTTTTGGCTTAATCAGTCCTGAATACATTCGTCAAACTTTTGTTAACCTTTGAAATTTCACTGGGTTTAACTTCTGCATTGAATTATGCTCTTTCCTTTTTCCCCCAACTTGCCAAAAGAAAACCATGAACAGCTCTCACTTTGTAAGTAAAGAGAATATTAAATCACTAACAGCTGCTTCACAGCAAATTGATCCGCTGATAGCGTTTTGGAAACAATAATGATTATGTGTAGTTGATTGCAGTCCACTGAGAATGTAGTGTATTTCCAGCATCAGTTATGTGATAATTATATGTGGTGCCTGTAAAAACAGATCGAGTTCAGGGAAGAGAAATCAATTGAATCATTCCATGCCAGGACTCCTTTATTCCTGAAGAATACATTGCTACAGGGTACTCCATAGATCTACCCATCTACCACTAAGTATTTAAATATATAATTTCTTTACATAAATTTAAGACTCTGATCTCTGCCTTTTTCAGCTTTCTTCTGAAAGTTGTATACTTGCATACTGCTGTACTGGTAAATCTGTCGGTGCAAAATTGTCAAGTCTGTCTGCTTACTAAACCATTATTCTCTACCTTTTGAAAATAAGTGTTTATCGTAAATTTGAAACAAACAAGGTGTGTGTTTTTTGAAGATTGCTGTTAGTCATTGATATGAAAACTTTCATAGTTTATGTAAAGGTAACAGTTGCTCTCCTGTTTATAAGATTATCTGTATTAAAAACCTCTTTCTAGAGGTTTTTATTTAAATGAGAGTGGAACTGTGCTGCCATGGAGCTTAAAGCACTAGAGAAACTTGTCAACTAGATTCAATACATTGGAACAATTTTAAAGCAGAAGATCCTATTTGAAAGGCAAAATTTGTTTTACTAAATCTGTGTTTGGGTTTTTTGTGTGTTGTTTGAAAAACAAATGCAAACATTATGTAGGAGAGGAATTTTGTCTTGAATGTTGTACTGTTGCTGAGTAGCAGTAAAGTGTGACAGTGAAATTTTACTAGGGTTATCAGAAATTTAAAAACGGGGTGGGGAAGACGTTAGTGGTTTCCTTTGGAAACAAAACAGGGATTCTTCCTTAGCTGTAATAGTGCAAGGTTAGTACTCTGTTTTACATTACATGCTTTTTGTGTACCATATCAGAATGCTTTTAACAGATATTTGGAAGAACAATCCAGAAACTATTAAAGAGTGAGTCTCAAATTTGCCTAGCTACTAATTAGCACAGAAAGCACAATTAGTTTTGGAACCGACTGTGAACTAGAAGCACCAGTATAACAAAATTAGCATTTCAGATAAGGCAAACCTGGGATCATTTAAAAAGTTCAAGCTGTGATTCAAGAAAAGATACATTCTGAAGTTAAGCATGTTTTTCTAGGTTGACCTTAATAGGAAGGAATATAAATGCACACATACATATATGTCAAGGGTTAAATGCTGTCTTGAACTGGTGTTGGAGACATTGATGCCCAAAGGCTGTGGGTCATCTGACTGATATTGGTGGGACACTGTGAGAAATAATAACATGTAGATGCAGTGAGAGAGGACTTGAAGCAAAATAACCACAAAATATGTATGGAACAAATATGCATGATTTACATGAAGAACAAACCTGGATAAAATAAAGTGGCCTATTGAAACAAAAGAGTTTATATAAATAGCTTGTTTTTCAATATTTGGATTCTCAATTACGGTGCTGTCTAAAGATACCAGTGAATAGACAAGACCAGCCAAAACCTGATGTCAATGCCAGTAAAAACACATCAGAGGATAGAGGTGGTTGGAGTGGAAATGATTAAGTGTGCTTAATTCTTTATCTCCCTCTTACTCCGTCACTGAAGGGACTGGATGGCTCTAAGCTTCAAAGAAAGTTGCATTTTGTTCTGGTTTGGTTTTGCTGCAAGTGCTTGGAAGTGTTGAGACTGGGTCTGGCTGGGACTGGGACAGAAACCAGGCTTCCTTGAGTAAACAAGAGCACTTGTGCGGCACAGTGCTTATGTCACTGCGATACTAATGAACTCTCATAGAAATCAGGGCCAACATAGGAGATGGTTTGTTTTTTCATCCTGATGAAAATGATTGAGCATTGCTCTGTATTTTGAGCAAGTGTTTCAGCGTCAGGCCCTCCGCAAGCAGTCTCCTGTTACATCGACGCTCTGTTAACTTGAGACCAAAGAGATTTGGGATTTTAAGACACAGAAATGTGTGATGTTTCTACTTGATTCTCTATGATATGAAAATCTATGTTCAAAATTTAAATTCCCTTGATCTTCAAAGGAAAAGCATCTCCAGAGAAACTTGTTCATCAGTCAAGGGAAAAGTTGGTTTTCTCAAGCTGTGTAACTACAGCAGAACATCAAACGGAGGTTTTAACTTTTTTGACAATATTTTGAAGTGAAGTACTTCAGTATTTATGTATTCAGTACTTAAGTATTTTATTGTAATGCTGTTTGCACAGAACCATTTTTGTATCTGTCAGGGTAACACAGTTTATCTGGAGATCCTTTGCCTTAAAAAAAAAAAAAAAAAGGAGAAAGAAAACTGAGTTCTATGGCTAATTCTTTCCTGGCTAATACAGCCTTAGACAAACAGACCAAAGAAAGGCAGTTGTTACACAAGATGTTTGTGGGTTTTTTCATGATTTTTTTTTTTGGGTAATTATTCCAATTTTTGGTTCCAAAGAGCTGTTAATGTTTTGACATCCCAGTTCTCATCACGTCACTGTAACTTCACTGAAGATGTAATAATTTGGAGGTACGGATCTTCTCATGCTATTCTGTATAAAGAGCTGTCATACTATACAAAGTGAAAGAGTATTTCATTTTTTTAATTGAAATTTTGGGCAGGAACCTGAATACATATGCAGTGTTAGTTTACAAGAAGTAGTTTAGCATCACGCTTAAAATGCAGCATGACAGGTTTGAGGATGTTCACGTATGAGAGCACACATTTCTTCATACACTGTTTTCAGTAGTTTTGTAAATAGCAGTCATGCTGTATCTCACCAGTTCATTTTTCCTAACTTGTAGTGAACATGTGAATAAAAGCTACAGTATTTGTTACCATTTGGTAATTCTTTGCTACTGTTTTGTTACAGTTATGAAGATGTTCATTTTCTATCATTCTTCTTTGTACTAAAGTGTATGAGAGCAGAGGGCGTAGGGGGAGCAGAGGCGAGAAGATTAGAATTTAGACATGTTAAGAAAACATTTTCAAAGTATAGCTTTTATGAGGTATTCACGTAACCACAAAATGCAGCAACCATCCTTCATACCATACTGAATATAACAGTCATTTTTATACAACAGTAAAGTTACTCCTATAAAACTTAACAAATGAGTATGGAAGCATGCTGTATATTAGCAGGTAATTGGTGTAGCCAGCAATGAGAGTACAGACTGTAGGTTATAGCAGACGCTTCCTACCTTATGTTCCACTTTTGTTCAGGTGATATCGATCTGATTATTTTTATTCCAAGGTGTTGAGAATTTGGAAATGTCAGCAAACTGCAGTTGAAGCTGTTCAACCTGCCTGAGAATTGGACAGTGCAGCTTTGAAGTTGTGGAAAAGTAGAACCAAAGGATATAACTCAATTTTAGGTTTTATATTCCTTCATTTTGTAGACTCTTAATAAAATTTCATCATGCTTTTATTTTCTTGGGAGAACTTTGAAGCTTGAGAGTTTTGCCCTTTGTTTTATTTCTGTGAGATCTCATCCTCAAACTGAAAATGAGTCTGTTGGCGTAGATTGTACATAACTGATTCTGCTGGGGTTTTTTGAGATGTGCTGGTGCAGAAGGGTTTTCCTCATTAGCAAAACAGATCCCAATGTCTTTGTACACAGCTAAGTGATGTGAGAGATTTTACAAAGACAAGTTCTAGCCACCTGCACACTTACTGAGAAAAGCTCTCCAACAAGATACTAGTGTGGTATCTTGGGTGAGAATGGGCAGAATAACAGAGCAAAACACTTTGAAGAAAGTTTTTTATTAATATTTAAGTTGTATTGGTTGGGATTTTATAGTGTATATATATTTGCATCTTCTCATATGCAACCTCATAGATAGAAGTGGAAAGGCTGTGAGACTTTTAAGGTTTTACTCATGAAATAAAAATATAAAAAATGTAATGTTGAAGCTCTGTATTTTAAAAAGGCAAATTTTCTTCTTTTTAGGTAAGCTTCTGGGTTGTTAGAGAGATTCTACATGCACAGACTTTAAAAATAAGAGCTGAGGTTTTGAGCCACTATATTAAAACTGCAAAGGTAAGAATTTGGATGGGGGGGTGGGAGGGCGTGGGGTTGTGGGATTCACCATGATGAAAGTTCTTACACTTAAGTTGGTCAGTTCAAAAATACACATGGGTAAATATTTATCTGATACCAGATTTAGCTGTGGTTGTATCTGTTGACATGAATAGCTGTTTGGCTTATGCATGTAACAAAGTTGTCTGAAATACTGACAGACCAAAGTCCTGAAATGGAAGCCTTTGTCTGAAAAAAAAAAAATAGCTTGACTAAGGAAATGCAAAGATGCCTTATTTCAAATATTGTTTATTAGATAATATAATTTACCAGATGTGTTTTCTAATGTTGGTTAAACCAAAATGCTGTGTGTAGAATCTGTTCCAACATCATCAGTCAGAACAGAAAGTGTTTGCTTTTACTATTGGAAGGAAAGAATCTGTCATCTCTTATTCCAGTTGTGGCATGAATAATATCAACTTAAATACTGTTTCAAAAATACACCTGAACTTAGAAAACATTTTAGATCTTTCATCCTGGAATGTCTTCCTGAAAGCCTTTAGGACTGATGATCATAAGAAAAGGGTCAGAAAATCTTGACTTACATGTAGATGAACCAGAGTCCTGGCCCTTCAAACAGAACGAAAATTCTTCATTGTAGTGTAAAGAGAGGGATGTTTTTCAAGGTTTTACTGTCAGGTGGTGGCTAGCTGTAACTTACAGCTAACTTCTGTGACCACCTCAGATTACCTGCAAAAAAAAAAGTAAAGTTTTTGTTAATTACCTTGGTATTCATTTTGAAAATGCATTGTCTTGATATGCATATTTTTAATGAAGCAGTATTTTACTTCTGCAAGATTTGACTATAAATGTTGAGCAAAGCAAGCTAATTTTGTAAGATTCCACAGGCTTTGCTCAATAATCATGCTGTGGTCATAAACTGTTAAGGATCTCTTAAATATCCTTTGATATCTGTTGAGTTAACGTATCTTCATCTCATGTATTTTTAAAAATCACTTAGTGAGTTTTTTGTTTTAAAATACAACCATACAAAAATTTGCCTCGTGATCCACGTCCCTGCCATAGAAGGGGGGAGGTTCACCTGTGTGGCCATAGTGAGGAACTGATCTTGGAAGCCAAGTGGGGTCAGGTTTGGTCAGTACTTGGGTGGGACTTGCCAGTGCTGGGTGTTGTAGGCTCTGCTTTGGGCACAGCACCCCAAATGTGCCTGATCTCATCAGAGGACTGCAGGCAGCAGTGTCTGCTGAAACGCTGCTGATTTTGAGACACTTAAATGCTCTAACAGTTAATTAGCTGAGCTTTGCTTACCTGTGAGTTGTAAAAATCACAATTACAAAAAGCAAGAAACTATGTATGGGGTGCTTTTTCATATTTGTTAATTTACTTACTGTATCTATTATCTTGACTTTGCTTATATATGGCTGCTAACATGCAGTTACTGTAGTTGGTGCCATTTGAAGGCTTTTCTATTTACACCAAAGCTGTTGTCAAAGCGGCTTGGTGCCAGAGGTCACACTAATTAGCTTTTCTTCAGAGAGGCTGTAAATCCACTCTACAGTTGTCAGCTCAAAGAATTCACTATCTATTGTATACCTAGCAGTCCTTTAAATGGTATCTCATACTATATTGTTTTATGTGTGAACTAATTGGAATTAATAGTGGCATTCCCCTGAAGTTACCAGACTATTCTGATTGGTTATGACTTCTGTTTAAATGCTGGCAGCAGCTAGGAAAGCCCTTTTTTCATTTTTAATCAGCTACACTGTCCTTTGGGACAGTGAACTTTATTACTCTGTTTAGGGATGGAGGAGGGGATTTTATTGTGTAAGTGGAGGGACAAACACCAGCAGCACTATTGGGAAGAATAGGACGACTGTGGTATATGACAAATATCCACCCTCCACCTCACCCCACAAAATATCGATTGCCTTTTACATACAGTTACTAAAGAATCCTCCCAAAAGAGGATTAGGAGAGGGAAACACTTCTTCAGTAGGCGTGGAAAGGCTCTCGTTGGTCGGTAGACATGCTGGAATCACAGGGTTCTGGGCACCCAGACTGAATCTGCTACTAGGGTGACCTGACAGTGAGCATTAAATGTGGAATGTCTGAGTAATACCTATGAGAACTTTGTTCTGTAAAAGGCTGTTAGTTTTCTGCCAGTGTGTTAAGTGGAGAGAGAATCACCTGCTCTGCTCCAAAACTATGAGCCAGAAAACCATCTTTGCAGTGTTGCAAATGTAAGGTCTCCTCTGATATTCAGCATTTATTAGGAATCAAGTTAGTCTAACTCTTTCGTCCTGTTATCTTGTGAAAGGCCTCCTAATTAAGAAACTTGGGTAAGCTGAGTTTCAAAGAAGAAAAAAGATTTTCATCATTTCTGAAATAGCAAGGGTTCCTTATATTGTTGTATCATTTTTAGCTGGAGTCCTAACCTACCTTGGTGAATTTTGCAAATGGGTTAAATGGGATTTGCAATACTGTGATTTCTCTTTATCAAAGTCTTTTTGGTAGGGGTAAAACCTCCGTTTGTGAATGTAGTTCAGCTCTCTGGGTGCTCATAGCTATCAGAATAATTGATACTGCAGAATAGCTTAAGGAACAGCATTTTCTTCCGGACCATTTAAAGCTTTCGTGACAGTAATACCAGTAGTTAATTGGCCAAAGCAGATTGATGGTTTTGGAGACAGAGGGAAAGAAGAAGAAGAGGGGAGGAAAATTCCAAGTATGTAAGAAAATGCACTTATGCGCAGTTTTTTTGTAGAGAGTTTTTAAGAAAATTCTTTTACCCTGATGTTTTCTGTGTTCAGTTTTGATTTCGTTGTTCCTTTCCACTAGTTAGTTCTAGTTATCATACCCCAAAAATTGTCTTTCAGTGAGAGGTACTCCAGGTACACCTGGCTTTTGAAATTCACCTGGTTGATTTCCTCCTGCAGCAGTATTTTTTGGGTGCTTTGATGCAGCCTTGGTAGCTCCGTAAACCTGCAGTGCCAAATACATTTACAATATTAAGTACTGCCATGATTACATCATTCACAACTGGGTTATCCTTTCTGGCATGTTAAGTTTTAAAGTTCTGTTGAATGCTATGAAAGGAATTTGTTGGGTTGGAATGTCAGAAGATTTCTGGCACTTCTGATGTATGTCCCAAGATGTATACCTACAGAGATTTCTTTTCTTTAAGGGTTCTCCATGGGCTATGAAACAGCTAGTATACTGTAATCCAAAACTGTGTAGGTGCAGTAAAGAAAAATTAGGAGGTGCCATAAAAGTGGTGTGGGTGCACAGGAGTTCACTGTAACTCTTCTTTTTAGAACATGCAAGATTTCTTCATTTTTTAGATTGTTATTTCTGCATTCGTTATTGACAGCACTTGCAATGTTGTTTATTGTTATCGTATATATTTTTGTTCTCAGAAACTGTATGAGCTGAATAATCTGCATGCTCTTATGGCAGTTGTGTCAGGCCTACAGAGTGCTCCAATCTTCAGGCTGACTAAAACGTGGGCGGTAAGTGAGCAGAAGGACAATGGAGGTGGTTTAATTTATTCTTAGGAAAACACAACATTCTGTAGCATGTTTTCAAGGATGAAATAATTATTACAGATACTTCTAAACTTCTTGTACCATGTACGTAATGTTTCTAGTGCCTCTGGTTTCCTGTTGAATTTTTTTTCATTCTGGCATAGAAATATTTTCCTTTGAAAAACAGTTCCCTGCAGATTCTGCTAAATGCAGAGGCTTTTAATTTGGCCAGAAGCTATTTTGTATTTAGTTGCTGGAAAATTATGAATGCCAAAGTGGGTCATACTTTAATCGTTTAGGGGTTTATACGGTTGGAATTTTTTTTTGCTATGGAGAGCAGATGTCCAGAAACACTTGATTCAATTTCCATAAAGAGATTTGTAGTTTCTCTGACTGATAACTAAATCTAGCAATTTTCCTGAGTTTTTCAGAATTACTGTCATAGTTATAACAACTGCATTACACAGTGTATTTGTTGTGAAAAGAATGGCATTCTTTGGAAACATTTTTATTTGACATCTGGTGTTTGACTGGAATTAATATTATTTTTTGTGTAGCTGTATCCTTAGTCAGAAGAACATTAGGAATGACACTTGCTCATTGATACCTCAGAGCTGAGAAAACACTGTGCTTGGTTCAGCCATACATTGTGTAGTTATCTAGCTGTATAAACAGATGAGCTGTGACACTGTCAAGTGTGACAGACATAATCAGGTGACTGAAATACTTCTGTGTGAGGGATATATATAAATAGATCATTAAAAAGAACTAAGAACTTTCACTGAAGATAGGTCAACACATCCTCACATGTTACAAAAATTGGTTTTGATACCTGAACGATAATGTTGTTCAGTTGATAAATGTTACCAAAATTGAATATAATTCACACTTGCCAAGATACTCATGTAGAATTCTGGGCATATTTTGCAAATATACAATTAAGTAAGATATTGATTCAAAATATCAACAATATCTCTAAGGAAATCTTGAGGTTAACTCTTCAGAATGTTCTTGAGGAGAATTTCTGTTTTTCTGGTTTTGTCATGTCGATGAATTGATGCCTCAGCAGTTTTACATAACTGATGGCAAGTTGATTTTTTTTTTTGCTATATGACTCAAAACAGATGTCAACTATAACCATATATTAATACAACCATATTAATTACTACCATGGTTATGCCATTCAGAACTGGGAGTCCCCAGTTTCTTTTCCTGCTTGGTCAACCAGAAGTACTAGTTTGCACTTACAAGGATTATTTGTGTGCTGTTGGCGTATGTATCAGTTTTAAAAGTTTGCCCCACTTCCAACCTCTGAAATGCCAGGTAACTTCTCCCACATTTCTGCAGGTGTTTAATTTCTCATACAATCCCAAATGACTATATGTTTTTCATCATCTTATATATAAGCCTTTGCAAATTCAAGCTGCAGGATAGCTCCTAGAAATGTGCACTGCAAACTCATTTAGTTGTCTTTCTCTTGGAAGTCCAGTTTATAAATTCTTGAAGTGATTGTAAGCCTTTGGCTTTCTGTATACTAAAAGCAAGAAAAAGCACATGAAAAAGCACACCAAGCCGTTATGTGAGTCACCAAGTCATTTGAGTTAAGTTATACAGGAACCTTCCAAAACCTTCGATAAGGAGGGATTTCTTCTCAGTTTCTGAGATGGTTGCAGGCTGCTACAAACTAACTTACAAAGTCAGGAAAATAGTTGCAAGTATATATGATTCCTAAAAAAAAAAGTCACCTTATATGGTTGGAATCTAGAGTTGAAAGGAACCATTAAATACTTGCTTGATAATCTACTGTTCATAAAAAGGATGAAATTCATGTCTTCTGATGGTATGTCTGAATATGTTTGAAATTTGTCTCAGTCACTGCCTGCACACCCTCTGAACTCTGGAGACTAGTAAATGCTTCTAATGTGTGATTTGCCCCATTCAAAATTTGAAAAGCATTATGAACCTTTCCAAGGAAGTTCATAGAATAGAATATTCTACTTTTCTCCATTTCATATAAAGGAAGTCTAGATGACCAGCTATGACTTGAGCAATGTAAGCAAATAATCATTAGACTTGTAAAGTTAGGTGAGTGAATCCTGCCCCGCTCTGCCAGTACCCTGAAACCTCATCTCTCCTTTCTTGCGTTTCAAAGAGGTTGTCTTAAGTGCTGGCACACTATAATTAAAAAGCAAAGAGCAGCCTGAAAGGCTCCGAATCCTTCCCTGCTACTGTAAACTATCAGCCTTAGCTTTTATTGTCTCTGCGTATGTACATCTATTTACAGTCCTTTACATCCTTTGAGCCTAAGAGACAGAAGAAAAACTATTTAGAAAAAGAAGCAGCTCCAAAACTGAAGAAATAACAGCTGGGTCCTTACTTGCCCTCACAGAAACACTTTTAATATTGTCAGCTTCTCTGTACTTTTGTACATTAGTGCAGGAAGTGGAGGCATGATGTGAATTGCACCACGAGCACAAGGGAAAGTCATACAGGATGAACTTGTTTAGAGATTATTCAATGAGCCTGAAATGATATATCAAACTTGAACAATGTTGTGCAGATCAGCACGTTTTGAGGAAAATATAATTAATTTAATTCAAATCTTAATTTAGGCCATTACTATATCTCTTAGTCTTGTTTTACCTTCCAGTCTGCAAAACTACAAAAGTCTTCCAGACACCAAATGGCAGCAGAATATTTTAGAATATTATTAAAGGCAAGATAATCTAGGCTGATTATACTGGAACCATCTTTGAGGAGATAAACTTCAAAAAATAAATGTCTTGTTCCAGCGGTTGGAAAGAAGTCATGCCTGTCTGCTGTTCCTTGTTCTGGAATTGCAGATGTCTGCAGTTTTAATGAACATGAGATACTGTTCATCCAAATATTGGAACCAAAGCTAAAGATGTAAATTAGTTGCTAGAATGTCAGAGGTCAGTATGTCTTGGGAAACAATTCACTTTTAAAAGGTGACTGTCTTTTGAAAGCCAGTGTTTGGTGGTGTGTTAGCTATCCTAATGAAAAATAGGATATAGGAGATGTAAGTAAAAAGAACAGTTATTTCAATAGTGAATTTACAGAAGGGACATTTCAATTCTATCATGTTCACATAGTTTGATCTTTAACTGAAAGAGAAAAGGGAATATGCATACAAATTTAATTATCTGACCCATGTAACTTTTGCACTACTGGGTATCTTATAGGGGAAAAATTGTGACTGGGACTAGAACACTGAATCTTCTGCAAAAATGTTCAGCATCTTACACCCTTCTTTAAATTCTGACTCTGAATTGAAGCCTTTAAGGTGATTTTGCAGCAGTAGTTCAGCTAGATGTTTTAAAAATATCTTGACTTAATTTCCCAATCTTACAAAGCGAGCCTAGTTGCTGTTAATTCTGTCAAAGAAAGAGACAGGGGAGAAGAAACAGACAGTGAAGGAGATCCATAACTTTTAAACTTTGTCATTGAAGTGGACATTCCTGTAATATTAAGAGCCATGAAAACTGCTAGTTGGCACAATAATATGCACAACCTGTATTCAAGTCCAGAATGCCTTCTGTAAAGAAAAACCCTTAAGGAGTAAATGCTGTAATTTTGAAGCAGTTGTATTTTAAAAAAAAAAATAAAGCAATGGGGGATGGAGGTGGAAATCTCTGCTTATAAGGGTAAGAGAGAAATCGCAATGATCAGACTTAAGCTCATCTGGTTTTGCCTTTTTTTTCCTAGTTATTGAGTCGGAAGGATAAAGCCACCTTTGAAAAATTGGAGTATGTTATGAGTAAGGAAGATAATTACAAAAGGCTTAGAGACTATATCAGCAGCCTGAAGATGACTCCTTGTATTCCGTATTTAGGTAAGTAGAAGTATTTCTAGTGGGAACCACTAATGACAAACATACTTCCCTAGTAACTACAGAAACTAAAGACCATTTTTTAAGCATTCATGAAACCATTTCAACACTTCAGTAAAGAATCTATAACTACTAGTTGATTCAGGATACTCTGTACGTGTCACGAAATAACTTCACTAGCTCCAGAAAGAAAACACCTATTAAACTTCTTACAAACACTTCAGGTTTACATACAGTATCAGCTTTCTAGGAGATTATTTTCCCATATGCTGTATAGATACATTGATTGACTTCTGGAGAAGTACTTAAATTGTTATGCCTGCTTGCACTCTTAGAGCTAAATACTTGACTGTTATAGTAATGATGGCTTTTAATTTATGAGAAGCTATAAGTCGCCAACCTCTGAGATAAATAATTGTAGATCTTAAGGTTTGGAACGTGCTGCAATCTGGAGATATTGCTGCATTTAATTATAGTAAAGTCATAAGAGAAACTGCATTGTTATGACTGACTCAGCTTTATGGAATAACTGCGTAAATGATATTTCTGTATATCTGAAAACTGGATAAATGTGTTTAATATGTATTGGTTTTGTTGCCAAACTAATTCAGTGTTACTTAATGTCTCGGTTTAGTTTGTTTAAAGTGATCAGTGTGAGGTTTTTTAGTGTTGCTTGATATGATAAGATGTTGGTAGACACATAAAACTAAGGAAATATTTACCCATTTGTTCCTTTTCCAGAAAAAATAGGTGGTGTTTTTTCAGATATGAGTTGCTCTTACCCCTAAATTCAAGATGACTTTCTGTGGTCATGAAGTTTTATTAAACTGTAATCTCTTTGTTCCTGAAGTTTGATACTTCCTTTACTCAGCTGGACTATTAACTGTTTCAAGATTAATAACTTGACAGTCGTCTTTATGCTGTGATCTAGGTGTCTGTCTCAATATTATTTCAGTTGCTTTGTAGCTTATGTGTGACAATATCATCATTGATGTTAGAATCTAGAATGATGCATCTAAAATGCATATATTTGGGTTTTGCAAAATTGTTTGAATGTTACATGCTTTATATTTAAATAGAAAAAAATACTTTTGCTGTAGTCCTATAGAGTTCTTCATTCTGTTGGCATTTTTTACTTCCCTGTTACATCCCTCCCAGAAACATCCATCAATTCCAACATAATCTTAACAGGTGTTAATTCCCTCTAATTTCAAGTATTCAGATGTTGGTAATTGTTTGTGCCTAGAATGGAAAAGTCAGCATGAGTGTATTTTGTGTGAAGTACAGGGGTGAAAGTTGCTGACGTGACATTGTCACATGCTACCCTGTTGATGTAGCTGTTAAAACTAGGCCTGAATTAAAAAAAGACAAAAAAGAAGGCACAGATAATGTAATGTGATTAAACATGTCGTTTTGTAGCTTTCCCAGCATGTGTACACATATAGTATATATGCAGTGTATATGGATCTGAAATGTAGTTTCCACCTTTCCAGATGTTTTTTACATTTATGCCATGATTTTTGAAACATGAAGCCAGGCTCAAATTGTTTTCTTGCTGATTATAAAAGTCCCAAGCCAACCTTCTGTCAGTTTTGGGTTGTTTTTTTTTTTTTAAATCCCGTGATACTCTGACCCTTGCCGTTATGGTCTTCTGATACTTACTGCTGTACAGAGAAATCTTTATGCTTTGCTGTATTTGTCTGACACTTCAAAAATACTTCCCTACTACGTGCAAGTATATATTTAAAAAAACAAAAAGTTGAAATGTTGGAAAACAATGTTTTAAGTTTTGTTCAGATACAGATGTTTTCCTCAATACATTAGCAAGCAACTTCTTGTCTAATTTCTGAATTAGAATAAGTTTTGGACTTGACTTGATAGTTTGAAGTGAAATGTATTTTTCTTTTCTACTTAGACAGAAACGCTCTTTTCTGTGACCTTAAAGAATGTGTTGTGACGTGATTTCATATGATACCAATTCTTATTAATGACATGAAGAGTGTCCTCAAGTCTTTTTTAATTCTCACAAGGAATAGCAAATACCCACTGGTGCACTCCCTCTAAAATTAATTTTGTAAGGTTTAAACAAGTGACAAAAAGAACAAAATTGCCTGGAAACTACAGTTGTGATAAATCTGGATCTATCTTGGAAATTGGCTGTTGAGTCCAGTTTTTCTCATTTGATCAAAGCTTTAATCTCCAGTAAGACCTGAGTAGATTTGCAGGAATTATTTCCTTTCCAAGGCATTTTTCCTAATGTAAGAGTCATATGGAACAGAAGTAACTTTCACTTACTGTTTTAAGCTTACGAGCTATAGGTTATAATTCCTGAAAGAATCTTTTTCTGCTATGACTTCTGATATAAAATCGTATGCAGGAGTAAAACTGCTCCTGGTTTAAAATGTGTAGCAAAGTCTACCTAAAAGTCTGCACTTTGAAATTGTGCTCGTGGCATGTACCAGGGAGGGGGATTAATCATAAGGTCCACTTCCTCTCACTGTAAAAGAAGGGGTGGGGCTTTCTTCACTGTTGGTGCGGAAGCCCTGCAGTTACTGTGCTCCCCTAAAATGCTCTTTAGAAGAGTGCAGAGAGTCAAGGCTGCCACACAGTTACCTTTGCCATAGCAAATCCCCTCCGGAGAAATATTGGCAGTGGTTGTGAAGGACCCTTTTGGAAGGTCATAGGGAAAGTGAGCCTATAAAGCAATTTCAGCTGCAATTTCAAGGATGAAAGTTTTACCCTTCAGAGGTTACTAGGTTTACCCTTACGCAACCAAACATCCAATGTGAGTGTGGAATTTTTTTCACTACCATCTTAGCATTATAAGTTAAAGTTTAAATACTTTTTTTCTGTAGTCTTTGCATTGTGAATGGAGCCATAGAAATACAGATTGTTTTCTTATTACCACTGTGGACAAGATAAAGTTGTCTTTACACATTTAACTAGGGGGGCGGGAATAAAAATATTTTTCAGTTCAGCAATAAGTATGATGTGATTCCAGAGTTCTCGAAATGCAAGTGAGAGCAGCATGTCATCAGTGTGGACTCACTAACTTAAAGGTGACTGTTAAGAGCCATACAACATTAATAATGTTCAGCATTAGGTCCTCATTATGTGATGTGGGATGTGTTGTCACTGTTCCATCACCTGGCCAACTAAAGTAGCCAAAACAAATGGGAGCTGTATATGTGATATTTTACCCTGGAATAAAAACCCAGTCTCAAAGGGAGTCTTATCCTGGAGTTCTGTTTAATTTGAGATTGCACAATGAAACAATTGAGCCGTATCTTGAGAAGTAAGATTTTTATTTAACTAAGCAGGTACTACCTTGTGAAATATTTTCTTATAGCTGTCTCTCAGGAATTATATCCAGAAACAGAGAAGCTGAAAACAGGTTATTGAAGTATTCATCTGATGAGTATTCAGCTACTTGGGTGATAATGCTTGCAATAGACTTTGGAAATACATGTGAAAACTGTGTTTCAGGTTTAGTACAGATTCAACTTCTTCAAGGTCTGCTTGGTTAAATTTGGACTGATAGTACGAGAATAGTGAAAGCTCTATCCTTCAGACATACTGCTTCTGAACGTCCAGTGCAATGAGCTTGAGGCATGCTACAGCCTCTTTTGAAAAACTTTTCTAAAAAAAGTGAGAGAAAACATTGAACTCTTAAAAGTCATTTACCCTGCTTAGAAAATTCAACCCAAAAGCTAAGAACTGATAGCATTACAAGCATTCAAAAGTAGTAAATTATTGTACAGCATATGAACCAACCTGAAAAAGGGATGCTCTGCTTTTCCTCCTTGTAATCTTAAATCGGCAACTTAATTTTAAGTCTTTCCTTTCAGAGGCACAGCATTTGTACACTCTGAGCTTTCTGGGTATATTTTGTAATAATGTTCAGTTAATGTCATTCTGCAGCCTTAAACTGGGGAAGACTCACTTTTTAGATGTTTAATGTGTAAGATTTAATTTAAAGGCTGAGTGCAAGCTAATTTTACTTAGGGGTTTCTGCAAAGTACGCCTTTCACTGACTGTACTGAATAAATAAACACTGTTTTTGTAGCAGGCAAGAGATTCTTGGGGTAAAATAAGATCTCTTCCAAGGAGAGGAAATCTGTCGGTTGAATGAACTAAAGCTGTCAGAAGTGTTCATTAAAGGAACATTTTTGGAGGGCATTTTCAGCTTTTAAATTTACCTGAATTGCTCTTCTATCCAGCTACCATAGAAAAAAAAAAAAATAGACTATAGATAGTCTGAATTTTAAGCATTTGTAATTAAAAAGCATTTCATAGAACACTCAATCAATGAGGTCTGTACAATATTTGTAACAAACAAATATTCCTTATATGAAGAACAATTTCAGAATTGTAATCTTAAACATATGTGCTAGTTAAAGTTCTTGGAATTTGGGAATGGAATATGCTGGGACTTATTCTCCACCAACCCACCCGCCCCTGCCAACCCCAATTAACTGTTGTTGGAACTTGTTGCCTTTGATGTCTGACCAAAGATGTAACTACAACCCTTGCAGCCATGTGTTATCAATGAAGCTTTATCTACTTCAGAGAATGAGTTTTGAAAGCAGAATGCTATTTTTCTCTCCTCTGAATTACAAATGAGGTTTTGCATAACGATATCAACTAATTTAACATAACAATAATATTAGATTATTCTTTTAGCTATTAGGGTTTCTTATGTTAAATAGGGGCAAAGTTCCTTAAAATCCTGAAGGCACATATGAAGTGCCAAACAAATAGGTTGGTTACAGTTCAGAACAGTGTATTTAGTTTTTGTGTAATATCGAATTAAATTAGGTAAACTGTGTGGCTAAGTACAATTATTAAATAGTTTTATATACTAGGAAGAAAGCTTTAGTTTTGGAGACTCTGGTACCTAAAGTGAACATTTCGTTGTTTCTGATTTTGAAAGCATCTTGTTTTGATGCAGTAAGTTGGCTTTTGTTAAAGATTGGAAAAGTATTTTCTAATTAAGTTCTTAAATTACATATTAATTTCAGTGGAAATCTGGTATCTAGAATGTAGAAAATTTAATATAGACAGTATCAAAACTTATATACATGTAGGGGAAGGGAAATGTGTATGTCATAAGAGCAGTCCAAGTTTGAGGTGGCAGGGAGAATACACTCAGAGCTGATTTCTAATCTTTGTTTACCATGTCAGCAGAAAGCTCTGTTGGAGGAAAACTTGTAATATTCAGAGACTCTGTCCTTCTCTAGTATGTGTGAACACTTGTTCAGACCTCATCACTCCTAATTGGAGTGGAGGGGGAGGGGTGTGTGTGTGTTTAATTAGGATGTTTGAATATGGAGATTGAAAGTAAAAAAAGTACCAAGCAATTTGGTTGTTTTAAGTTTATCAATAACTTCATACAGTTATTTTTCTTAGGTTAGGAAAATGTTGCCTAAGTGTTTTACAGAAGGTAGGATATGCAGATCTTCAGGAATTCTCTACACCACTAAAAATTTTTACATTTTGTTTTTAATTCACCGCTTCATTTTGAAATAATTATTTGTTGCAAAAGTGTGTCTCTGCTGGCAAAGCTAGAATGTCTTCTATTTTTTCTATAGCTTCTTGGAGTAAATCTTAAACAGTAATGTGAAGTCAGATTTTCATTGAAAGTAATACCAACGTTTTTAAATAATTGTTAAATAACTAATCCATTTTCACATTAAAGCAAGACAATGTCATTTCACATATTTACAAAAAAGGGTTGAGCTAACCTGAAAAAGCATAAGCTTTTTAAGTGGAAAAGCTTATAACTTGTCATATATCTGGAATTTTTTACCAGCTTTAATGACTGTTTACATAAAGTATGTTGGACTTGAACAAAGATAAATATGCTTTGCAAGCACAAACATCTGCTTTTGTGTATGTGTGTTTAAAAAAACACTGTCACAGTAGAAAAGGTTTCTAAAAAAAGGAGAGGGCAACACAACAGGGGGGGAAAAAGACAGGAAAATTGTAGACCTGCTTTTTGCAGGGGCAGATTGTGCAAAATAATGATTAAGAAGTAATATTTTATTTTTCTGGAGCTCAAGCACTGAGAAGTTTATACGTGATCACTTGAGCTCTGTGAGATTTTCCTCCTCAGTCTATAGGTCTGATCATCATTTGAACTGCTTTCAAGGAGTAGGAGCCTCCCCGGTACTCGGCCCAAAATATTCCATCCTGATACTTGCTCCTGTAGTGGCCTCCTCTGTACCACACCCCATTGAGGTTGGAGTGGGCACACGCGTTGTACCACCAGCCACCTTTGTGAAAATGAGCACAGTTTCCTGTGGAACAGAAAGAAATGGGTGAACTTCAACATTAAAGAGGAGAAATGGAGATTAGCAAACACTTTCATATTCTGGCTTATTCTTAGAGGGAACTTTGAAGTACTTCATAGCCTGTTGTCATATCAATTACTGCTTCTACCTAAATTATAAATTCTGTTGTAACAGCAGCCATTGCCTGGAGGGGGGATTATTGGCACTATTTAATGTGACAGCTGAAAACTAAGATCGGCTCTTCTCAGACTACCAGCAGTGCTCGTCCGTGAGCTAACATTCAAGGAACTCAGATTATGTACTGTTTAGAAATACTTCAATGGAAGCAATGTGAGTTGATACAGTCCCAAGCAGTGCGCGGGGCCACAGTTCCACAAAGAGTTGCTTGTAACTTGTGTATTTACTGTTACAGGCTTGTTTAAGAGTTTGCAAGATTTGTCCAGCTTTATGGTTATTGACAGCTGAGAAAAAGCAGTTGAAGTATTACACTCCCCAACTTTTCTTTTACTGCTAAGGCTTTAAGGGGAAAGCTGGAGGAAGAACGTGGAAATGAACAAAAAAGTGTCCTTTAAGGAGAACGAAACAAAATGCTCTACCCATTTGTCAAGATTGTTACATGACTAAGCCTTTGCACAGTTGCAGTTCCTTTCATGCTGTTCAGAGGCTTTAGTTCATGGTGGTTATTGTTATGTGGCCACAGCACTACTCTGAGAGATCACCTGGGCAGGTATTCTGACTGCAGACAATCACGTGCAAGTGATAAGGGTGTCACTGAGCTAAATACAAAGCTTGCTCAAGTGTGTCTGCAATGGGGGTAATAGAATTTGAATTTCTGAATGGTGCAGGGGCTTAAAGGGGGCCCTGTCAACATGATTTTTATCATTATCAATTTGAATCATCTTTCAAGAGAGTTTTATCAGAATTTACGTACTTTTTTGTACTATATTCTTTTTTTTAAAGATGGTATCACTAATGGAATCTACTGTGTTCACTTTTCACATACATACTAGTTTCCTTACCTGAATACATATCCCTGTCTCTGTCCAGTGTTGTAAATTGCTTTCCATTATGCCATATCATGGAGTCGCCTGCGTTTCCTTGGTATGTTCCTAAGCGTAGCCTGTAGAATTCGCTTTCAGGCTCCAGGCGAAAACTGCTGTATTCTGCATAGACTTTCTTATTGCTCCAGTCCTCTAACTCAATCAAAAGTCTGTAATTATCCTGATTGGTAAGCATGTAAATATTTTCTAGTCCCAGCCAGTACTCTCCATCAATGTTTCCAAATCCTTTCTGTACAAAAGATCAGAAGGTGATGTTAGCTTCGTTTTTCTTGTTTGTCAAAACACTTATCAGCAGGAGTATTAAAAAACAGTGGAACTTGGGACTGAAAGCTTTTAACCTTGGAATGACTGCTCAACCCATGCATTTAAATGCTTTATTTTGTGGCACATGGCCATTTACTCAGTTGGACTGCTAGCTGCGTGAGGTACTACCAGAATCAGTAAAGATGGCAAAACTATCTGTTTTCTGTGATGCCCTCTTCTTTTTAAGATAAAGGGAGAGAGAAGAGGGAAACTGAAACAACATATTTCTCGAGAAAGCTAAGGGGATCTATAAGAATATGAATAATGACATTTAAGGGGCTATACTTCTAGGTCGGAACAGATATTTATGGGTCAACAGTCTCAGTGTTCAAGGTAAATAAATTTTTGTTGCCTTTTTAATGCAACTCATGTTGGGTTTTTTCTGTAAACTTAATCACAGAATTCATCTGTGCTCTTTACTAGATTTATTAGAAATGAAATATAAAGAAGTCTTTCCTTTCAAATCACAGACTACAAGTACGTAGGTGTGGAGTCATATTTCATATCTGCTGTCTCCTGTCCCTGAGTAAACCAGTGTTGTTTGGTGTTGCAGCTAAAGTAGGTATGTCACCCCACCGTAGCTATCTGTTACCCTTCCTAGTTTCTGAGGTCTTCCTACTTCCTTCTTAGGCCATTGATTATGTAGGACCTATATTTGATTTCCTGCTTTGAAGCACTTTCTGTGGAAGACTCTCTTGAGCAGATGAACAGTCTAGGCTCCGATCTCAAGCTGCAGTTTCACAAGTGGCTTAAGTTGATGTAGCATCATGCAGCTGCCAAAAATGGTAGCGGTGCTTTCCTCCTGGCTCATGGCCACATTTGCAATACTTCCCTTGTGTCAGCACTGTAGCTGTGCAGCCACACAGAGAGTGGGGAAAGAAGTAGAAATGTGGGCATGGGAGACATCTCTGTTGTCGGTGGTACAGGCTTTAGTTTAAAGCCACTCACAGAGGTGTACCTTCAAGTACCTGAAGTTAGGTAATAGGAATACCATTTTCAGCTACTGCAATTTAATGGGAAATCTCTCAGGGGTAGATTTGCCCAAGCTTGAGCCATTATTAGACACCAGTTATACTCTTCTACATTTTCTTGCTGTTATGTTCAAAATCTTTATAAGACCCTCCATAACTGCCTTACAACATTTACCAAAAAAAAGCAACCCAAAAACCAACTGCCTACTTTTCTGAGAAGTAAAGACTTTGTGTAACTGCTACTAAGGAATGATTAACATTTGAATCATTAAATTCCAAAAACGCAAAAAGTGAAAATCCTCATAGTAATTTTTTGTCATTTCCTTTGTATATATGGTATTTTTAGATTACTAATTGAGTTAAATGTGCCTCAGTTACCTCTTCAGATACAATGCACTTGGCAATTATGGATTAATTTCATATGAGCACAGCATCATAGGGGAAAGCTCTGTGCTATAGGTATGAAGTCAGCACATTATTATTATAAAACCCAACCAAACGGATTTTCAGATCTCCTGTCCAGCATGTAATTACTCCAAAGCATCATGCATTTGTTATCCTAGGGGTTATGCCCGCTAGTGCATAATATCACAATAATGTGCAAGAACGTGATTCCCTTCGCCAGCCCTACATCTTCAGATTTGTAACCTAATTTTAAAGGTAGAAATTATTTCCTTGGATTCATTATTAGGATTTTTTTTAAGCTGAGACTCTGATCCTGCAAATCTATGAATGTGCTTAAATGAATAATTCCACTGTCTGAGATTGCTTATTCATAAGGGAGACAATTAAGCTTTTCAAGTAATTGCAGTAGTTCTCAGTGCATTAATAAAAATCATGTGTTTAGTTAGGTCTTTGTAATAAATGACTTCCCAGTCACTGTCTGGAATAACATGCCTCCCCAGTTGGTGTGTTGTGCATTAGAAATGCAGGCTATTTCAGACAATAAGTTCATACAAAGTTAAGTAATCCATTGAGTGAAATAGGACATTCCCACTGAAATATGTTTGCCTCTGAGGGATGACCACACATCCAAATTATCTTTGTTCGTAAAATTAATTTCACTGTCTAACTTAAGCAGCTGTCTCTTTTCCAACTCCTCAGTGTTTATCATTCAGTACAACCATTTGCAATGAAGAATTGCACTGGAGATGTTCGCACCATCTTGATTGCAATAGATTATGTCACTGCCACACTGAAAGGAAGCAGCTGATTTTCGCATTCCAGAATTTACCTTGTAACTGTCCCAGTTCCTGAAAAAGTTGACAGACCCATCTGTCCTCTTCTGAATAACTGCCCATCCTCCAGGGTCCAGGCTGTTCTCACACCATAGTTGCATTGGCTCATTACTATTTTCAGGTTTGATCATATAAATCCCGCTGTTGGAATGCCCAGCATCCTTGGCTTGTTGGCAGTCTTTGAATGGACCTTTTTGAAAAGAAATACTGTAAGCATTCAAGCTTGGCTACGCAGTGCACATTGTTAAAGAATATTTTGTAATGGTAATGGAAGTCAGTAATTCAATTAAGGTAAACTTACCATGGAAAATAGTGTAAAAAGTTAGTGTCTTAGATTAATTGTGTGTATAGAAAGAAACATGTAAATATCATATATATGTGTGTTTTTAAACAAAAACTTCATTTTGCTAAACAGATAATAGACTTTGGTTACCAACACCCAATTTTTAATTTTGTTGACTGTGTCAAAGATTTATACTCTTACCCTTGATATTCAAGAAGTGCATTATGATTTTCATTAACTGTTTTCTCCTGTACCAGTTTTAAAAAGTAGTAGTTGCCAATTTAGTTCGTTATCCTAGTGCACCCATTTGAAGCTGATGGAAGTTTAAAACAAAACAAAGCCAAGACACCCTAACAACCCACGCAGACACCTGAATACATAAGTAGTGTGAGAGCTGCTATAAGAAATATCTAGTGGAATTTAATGAAAGAGTATTCTTATACTGCATAACTTTTTTGCCTTTATGTACTTGCCCAGTTCTGGAATCAGCCTGTTTACTGTGGATAAGAATCTTTTAAGTTTAATGTGTCATCCTGGTGGGATACATGTAGATGGATACTGATGAAGAAAATATGCAAGCACTGGAGAAGGACTTCTGAGCAGCTGAAAGGGCTCACATACTCGTTTTCAGGGCTATGATTCTACAAAAACGCTCTTGCTGTTCACAGTGTTGCTTGAAAGCTCCATTTTAGACCACGTGAATAGTGGTTTTACAAATATTACTTACAGAAGAGCATCTGGTTATTCTGTAAGAAGCATGCAGCTTACATATCTCTGGAAACTTTGCCTAGTTTACCTTTCAGTTTTTGGTAATATTTTTCTCTACTTCTTAGAAAAGGATTAATGTTCATGTACCATTACTTGAGTTGATTTAGACTAGTTATTTACTAGTGAAAAGCACGCTATGTTCTGATGGCTGGTTAGTGGTGGATGCCCTAAATGTATTTGAAAACTCATATTCTGTAAATATGAAAATAAATTACCTACAGCTTTCCTCTCATTTTAGAAGGCTCATTTTCTCCAGTTGACATGGAAGTTCAGAGAAAACTCATCAGTCACAGAAGAAGCTAATGTGCAGAGAAGCATAGGAGACAGTTGTTGAGGTTATTCTTTAATCAAAAGTAGAGGTCAAGTGGAAGTGACCTTTATTGCAGATTAAGGTTGCATGACAAAAGCAAATTGGAAGTCTTGCTTATTTTATGTTTTAAAGTAGTAGCTGCCGGTTGGGTAAGTGTGTAATTAGCAAGAAATCCATAAAGCATTTCATATTAATTAGAGTGCAAAAAGCTTGTGTATCTAATGAAGGTGACTACTTGGAGCTTCTGACTGCAACAGTGCTACCAGAATGCTGCAAACCCTGACCCATCGTTGTAAGTACTGCTATGTACTGTACTGTCAGTATTTGATGATGGTTTTGTCATTCTTGCAGTGCATGCAGTAGTAGCTTCGGAAAGAAATACTGCAGCTTCGGAAAGAAATACTGCAGCTTCGGGATATGAGTGCTTTTCCATGTAGATTTTGCACATTGCAAAATTCGGCCAGTGGATAGATAAGTTCCTGGGCTAAATTGGGTCTCATCTCCTTTCCTTGAACTATCTGAAGTAGAATTTGGGCACTGTATAACTGAACAGGGAGGTTGTCCTAGAAGTGTTATTGTAAAGCAATTATTGCATTAGAAAAAGTGTAAACAAACAAGTAGTATTTTTTCTAATGTTAATTGAATATTAAGAATAGCTTGATGTAAATCTGCTGTGTATTATTTCATGTGACTTCTACTGAAGGAGGAATTGAGGACTCATTTTTCTATGGGAAACCCAAGCAGATGTTTGGAGTGGTTTTAAGTAGCTTTCAAGGCAGACAGAATTGTATTAGCTTGTTAATGTAATACACTTTGATCACTTCTGAAATTCAGCTGGCATTGTCACAGGATGCAACTTGTCTGCTTTTTGATGCTCCAATTCATCTATATGCTTATATCATGAGTTAATGTTGTAGTAGAGGTAACAGCCTTCTGCTCTTAGTGTAAAGAAATCCAACAAATCCTGTAACTTTTGGTGT
This sequence comes from Strix aluco, assembly GCF_031877795.1. Classification (NCBI taxonomy): domain Eukaryota; kingdom Metazoa; phylum Chordata; class Aves; order Strigiformes; family Strigidae; genus Strix; species Strix aluco. Next base: position 31,148,005 of record NC_133938.1, on the reverse strand, counting down.
ATAGCCTTGAATCTTTGAGAAGTAAATTCTTTGTTACATGTAATTATTTTAAGTTCACAGTGTAAGAACTATTCCATTTCTTGTTCGGTGGAAATGCTGAGATTTGTGAAACTGTAAGATTTTTCCATGGTGCTGGTGTGAGTGGAGGCTCTGGCTAGTGAAAAAAGCATAACTGTTCTGCTTAAAATCTTGTTATCTATGTAAGGAATAAGTATCTCGTGAATGTCTAGTCTTTTGTAACAGTCTGTGTACACTAAGTTGCTGAGACACTTGTAAGTTAGAAATACTCTGAGAAGATGATCTGTTAAGTATTTCACTTCTAAAATTGTGGTTTGGGTGTATGATTTAGTACAGATCATATTCTATTGTAAATTAGATGTAGTAGAGAAGGAAAGTGATAAAGTATTTTAAGTTGAAAGCTTAAAACTATGGCTGAATCCTATTTTAAGATGCTAAATGTTATCTTGAGCAGATGATATAGAAGCTGTAATTGTGTAAGCTTCATATAGAGGATTTTTTTGGTAGTAGTAGAGGGGAATTCCAAAATTAAACTGGGCATATATTTTTTTTAAAAAAGTTACATTGTTAACTGAGAGGTATTGGGGAAGGATGTGAGTGTGTGTGTGTCTCTGTTTACTTGAAGCTACTTTTTGCAACGTAGTGGCCAGTAAAATTTGGGGACACTGGTTATCATTCCAAGGATTAAGATAATTGTGAAAACCTTAAGTCACAGGACGACTGTTCTTCTGCAATTTTTAGAGCTATTTTAATGCAAATTAACCAAAATACTCTTCAGAAATACAATCTCATCTTTGTTCCCCATGTATTTTGGATTTTAGTCTCCACCCACAGTATTAAGATGCACATTGATCCTTCTGTAAGCTTCTGTTGCATGCAAGTATTTGTTAGGTACAACTTCACCAGATACAGTAGGAGAAAGCTCCTACTTGTCTCTCCAGTTGTTTACTCTGGCATAACCAAGTCTTGGACAGGCCTATTTCTAAATGGGACTGTTTGGATTTCATTGGTCTTTTTTTGACGTCTTTATACGTTACAAATAGTTATCATCTTTTAACTAGAAAGTTCATTTTTCGATGGCATAGACAATTTTGGTTCTGTGGACTATTAAATATGCTTACCTTAATTTTAAAAATCAGAGATAATAACTGGGCATTGTGTTGCCATTTAGAAATTTTGGTTTTGATGATTGATGCTCTACCAGCTTAAGCAATTCTCAACCCTCATTTTCCCAAGGTGCTGCAAGAAACAATCTTCAGACTCAAGAATCTAGTATTAAATGAAGGAAGCTGAATAATGTTAAAATAAATTCCTTAATATTTTTTTTGTGTTCCCTTGCAAAAACAGATTCAAACTCTGAACTTTTAGGGGTAAAGGGGCTAGTGAAAACCATGGTAGATAATTTAGAGGAAAATATTTAGTGTTCTTGCTTCATTTTGTGTGTACAGCAGGCATATACTGAGAGAAAAAAATGCACTTATAACAAAACCTTGATGCATGGGGTTTCTGGAAAACAGGAAGTTGCCATTTTTTAGAATTATGCTTTTGCTGTCTGACCAGATATAAATGTAATGCTTTTGTATTAGCTGTTTCCTTTGTGTCGTGATGTGTGATTTAAATTCTCATGACATCTGGCATTTTACTTGGGCTTGTGCCTGAATTTTCTGCAGACCCTGAATAAAAATAGCTGTGCTTTACATCAGTAGCTAGTTGTTTGTAATGCTGTAGAACAGTCACAAATAAATGTTTGGCTTCATCTTAGAAACCAAGTTGAACTTCCAACTGTGACTAAAAGCAATTTGAAAGCAAAAAAACCCAACAACACAAACACCAAAAAAAAAAAAAACCCAACCAAACCCTTTTGCTGTGCAAACTAACAGAAGCCAAGAGCAAACACTTGAATGGATGTCTGAGAAAAGCTTCTTGTTTTTATAAATCCTTAATTATTTTTTTTTATCGCAGCTCCATCAAAATTTTAATAAAGTGAGAATCATGATAGAATTCAGGGCAGCTCAGAAGTAGTTAATTTTCTTGTCACTAGTTTTGTTTCCAGTGATAAATGAATTTATCTAATGACCTGAAGAATGTAACACATAAAGATGTGATACAGTGTCCCAAATGTATTTTCATAATATTTATGGTATTAGTCTAACTTGCCGTGCCCTACTGACATCAGTTTACTGGGAATGTAGTTACTCATTTTAAATTTTCGTAGCTGAGTGTATCTAATTGGATCCGGCCTTGGTTCAATTATCCTTTCAAACTTACCTTGCTCTCTTGAAGATTTCACCCAAACACTTACTGCACGACTGTGTTGGTGGACTTAGATGTTCATTTTAAAGCAGCTCAGAATAGGAGTAAAATTATTCTAGGAGGATTAACATCTGGCAAATATATATGTGTAAGTATAAAGGACAACTACTTAAAATTACTTAATTTAAGACGAATTAGCTTCTCTTACCATTGCTGGTTACTGTAACATGTAGCTAGTAGGCATCTTCAAAGAAACAGGGCTAAATACTAGAAAGTATATGCTAATATTGAATTTTCATGCCCATAACTCAAACCCAGCTGGAGACAGAAACCCCAATGCTTTGTAACTCAAAGGCATAAATTCTTCAGATTGAATTTCTGAGTGTCAACTGTTTCAACAAATTCCTCTTATGCAGCGATAGCTTAAGAACTAGACTATTTGGCGAACTAAACCTTTCCCTGGGGGTGAGGGGAGAAAATCAGGAGCAAGGGCTAGCTATACCAGATACTTCAAATTCTTCATTCTGTTTCTATAGCCTGGACGGTTTCCCTCTGAAATAGAGAAATCTCAGGGTAGATAAATAGTGATAGAACTCACCTTCATTAATTAAAGCCAGTGGTGGTACTCTGAAAGGACTCTTTGTAGGAGAAGTAGCTGGATCAGGTGGCGGCCTTACATCTCTGTCTCTAGGGTAACCCGGGTCTCGCTGTATCTCGTTTCCTCCCAGGAGAAGGGGAGTGTATGGCTGGCTGTTAGGAATGTGCTGTGGCACAACTTGAACAAGAGGTGGAGACCCATGGGTGTCCTGTCGTGTGAAGATTCTCAAGCACTGCTCTTCCAGCAGTGAGATAGTCACAGACTGATTATTTACAAGATCAGTTAGTGCTGCGTATTTTACTTCAAGTTCCTTGTATTTTGTTGCCATCTTCAACATTTCTGTTGTAACATTAAGGACTTTGTTTTCCAGCTGGGAAAGCTCAAGTGAGTTATCACGCTTTCGAATTATCTCATGCAGGAGTTGCATATAGAGTTGGGTGACCCGAGAGTTCATGTTACGGCTTTCTTTCCTCAGTAATTTTACTTCATTCACAATGTTTCCATCCACATCCACAACCAATTGCAAAATGTCAATCTCCCGCTTTTGCTTGGACAGCACGTCCTTCAAGTTCTCTATGTCCATTCTTGTGACTTCGTCTTTTCTGTTACCAGTACCTGGGCCGTTAGTATTCACACAAATTGGCCCTGTGATTTTTTGTTCTGGGACCAGGAAGGTGTAACCACATTTCTTCCCTTCCTCTCCACCGTCAGCTGAACGAGGGTGCCTCCGTTGGGATGTTTTATTAGGCGTAGATTGTTCTGTACAGCGCCCGATAGATAACAGCAGGAACAACAGAACACCCAGAGTCCATTTAAATATCTTCATTTTAAAGCAAGTATGATGACTGTCAGAAGAGACTATTAAACAGATAAAAGATAAAGTCATTAAATTAGAGCCATAGCAAAGGCTCCTGTACTGCTTAAACTGCCTAAACTGATGGATTTGCCATGCTTTATGTGTATGTAGAAAGTCTTTGGAATCTGTTACGTGGAGTTAGATTCCATTAGATTAGCTGCAAAGAATAGCTTTCTATTCTGAGCAACAAACCCTAAAATTTAGATACTGGATTTAGTAGAGAAGTTGTTGCAACAGAGGAATTTTCAGAAACAATGTTCTGCTTAGATTATGTATTATGCTTTTATTATAAATGTGACTGCTTAGATCTATACTCACTGCAATTAAATGCACAAGGAACGTAGAGTGGTTACAGAATATCTTCATGGAAGGGAAGTAGGGAGACAGTGATAGCATTTTCAAAAATACTTAGATAAATTTTGGAATTTGGGTTATATAAGCCTTTCTGGTCCTCTTAGCTTTATATATGTATATATAGAAGTATAATAGTTTGTTAAATACTATCTACATAACTATTCATATACACATACATTTTTCAAATTTGTATATACACAGATATAGTAGATTTGAAAAATACATATCTAAGACTATTTTTGGACATTAGTGTTAGGCAGGAGATTAGTGCAAGATAATTGCCTTAAACGTTGAAAATTACATATTCAAGTAACTTTATATTTGTAAGGAAAGCCTGTAATGCTGTTTGCTCTGCATGTGTGTCCCTACTTAGTTATCTTTTGAGATGAACATTTAAAATTGTTGTCATGCTATTTTTGTATCTTTGAGAACATTTTTTATCCAAAATAACACTGAAGTATTGGGTGTGTCATCACTATAAATATCATACTGCAGTGTATCGTTCGCCTTTTAATGAAAATAACGCGTTTCTTTTAACTTTGTGTAAAGAATTAAAATGCAGTGATAAAGATCCAAGAATGTTTTTAGAGAAACCTGGGTTTTAACTTTATTTTTTTAAATATTTGAGATGGTAAACAAAGGTAGCACTTAAATCAGGAAAACCCCCTCATTTTTCATGTTTTATTTGCTTTGTCAAGCAGATCACTTTTCTTATCTCAGCTGTTGATCTGACTTTTCTTTCCAGACTACTATTTGTGGTTGTACAAGGCCTTGTACAGTGGCCTTTGTATAGTTATGAAGAGAAATAAAGTAAAACCAAAGAAAGTTAATTTCTATGCTGTTGCTGCCAAGTTCAAGTTTAAGTGCATTTGGCAACCCTGGAAGAGTCATCCTGAAGGAGGAGCAGATCTGTGTTGCTTCCTTTACATTCACATTTACAAATGATAAGGTGACATTGTGTCAGGTCGCTTCTCCCAGTTTTGCTACTGGCTTTAGTATTATTGCTGAAAATGATGTCTGCTTGACCTCAGAGTAAACATATCAAGTCTTTATTTTTTGGCTTCTCTAATAGCAGTGGTTACAAACTTCAAACCATGCTCTACATGCAGTCAGGAATTATATCTAGGAATCTTGATCAAATGTTCCACTGTTGCCTAAAAAATAACTTCTTGTTTGGCTGACAGTTGTATTGCAAGCCCTGCTCCTGTGAGGGGAAGAAAACACTTGGTTTTAACACATACTGAAAATCATTTCTTGCCCTACATAAATGGAGGGAATACATAAAATTTTAAGAAAGTTTATATTTAAAAACTTACTTCTGTATGTTTTACTGTTAGTATGTAGCAATGAGTAATTTGGTGTCTACTAGTGAGTATTTTTTCAAAAACAACTTGATTAAAAGTTTTGTTAATACTTCTGTGCTGGAAGTATAAGTTCTGTTTAAAAAAATTTATATATTTAAGATATTAATCACTTGAAGAGTTGGAAGTTCATTAGGTTAATTTTTCACATGAATCATGCTAAACACATGGGAAACAGATCTGTGTGTAGTTTCTAACTTGATAAGGATGAGCTGAGCTAATTGTCTGAAACCTCTTAACATCTCCTAAATTTTTTTTCAATACTTTTATGTTCAGTGTTTGCAGATGCAGGGAAAGTGACTTCATGGCATATGGTTAAGGATGAAGCCATAGTACAAGTCCAGTATTTTACTATTTTCACAGTATATAATAGCTACTTCATAGTCCAAAAAGGTGAATAACACTTTAGTTCTTGGTTGTTTTTAAAGACCCTATACAGTTACTTAAATAATGAATGGCTGGGGGTTTTCCCCACAGCAGCACATTTTTCCCCTGAAATACATTAAAACTTAAATGAATCTTTCAAAACCAAATATTTTGCAATGCAGTCCACTTTCTGACCATGTATTCTGTTGCAGTCTGCTTTCCTCATTTCTTTTAATATTATGTGTGTTCATTTTGAAGGTCTACACTTACGTGTTAAAGTTAGAAGTTCTGTCAGACCATAAAATGAATTAAATGGTGTGATACAACATAACCAAATGCAGCACCTAAGATTATGCCCTAGAACTTTGAAATAATTCAAATCTCTTGTATTAAACTGAGACATTCAGGTAAGCAGGGATGAGTGGCTTCTGAGAATCTACCTGGTAGGGAACATACATGCTTCCATGGAAATTTTGATTTTGAAATAATTAAACGTCTTATGATGTTGCTTGGCATGTTTGAGCAGCTTAATGCCTAAGTTGTTATACAAGAATAGGTTCCGAGTAAGATATTTACTTGGAGTTTTAATCAGCTTAGAAGGAAATGAAAATACTGTTTCAGAAATTTCCTGATGTTCTGGGCAAGCAGCTTAAAAAAATATAAACTGTTTATCCAAAATATCACAGAATGATAGTCTAATATAAAATACCTAAAACCAACAAATATTAGAGTTAGGAAATAGTTTTAGGGTGTTTTAATCACACACATTATGCCACAGATTCCCAGGTTTTGATGTTTAGGTAGTGTCATAACTGCTATGTGATAAAGTGGTTGAGGCTCAGGGATCAGTTTAGACAGAACCACAGTCTCAAACTGTTTCTGCAAGTCTAGAGTTGCTTGTAGTGAGCGGGGCTGCTGAGATACCTGAAAGCAAACCTTGGAAAATAAGCAAGAGAGATCATGATTACAGATACTATTGCTTTAAAATATGTTATTTAACTCTTCATGAATAGTCGTGGTTTTTAAATTAGAATAGACTCTCATTTCACTTGTTTCTGTATCACCCAGTTTTGGGTCTCAGATTTCTGTTGAAGTTGCATTACGTATGATCTGGCATGCTGATGTTTTATTGCTTCTGCAGGAGAAAATGTGCAACTATTCATAGCAACACAAACTTCATCATCATCTTGTCAGAAATACTCAAGAGGTGTGGTTAGGGCTTCAATACCATTTTACATTTAATGTCATTCCTTTTCTTCTGGTTTCTTTCTTTTTCCAGGCTGATCCCCGTGCAAAAAAAAAACCCCAACCAAACTCTTTCCAAAATTAATCTTTGATTTATTACTTTTACAAGTGTTTAAAGGAACAAAACTCTAATGTAAAAGAGCAAAATAAACCCTTAACTACTATTTTTAACTTTCACTGAGAAACTACTATAATGTGGGCTGTGTTACCCCAAAAAATATTGTATCACTTACAAATATTAGAGTTGCAGGCATGAGGAAATGTGGAAGCTAGTATATATTTGGTGTTTTTTAAATTTCTACACAACAAACTATTTGTTCTTTGTTGTACTGCTGTGACTCTCACATTCAGCAGGATGTACAATTTGGAGACCCACAACACAAAATAGAAGCTGTTCTTTCAGAGCTTCTCCCTGGGCAGTGTAGGTTGTTACAGCCGAATGTAATGGAAGTGTTGCAGGTAAATGTGAATATAGGATTCCCTTTGTATGGAAAGCACAGTATCAGTACATATCTTTATTCAGAATATTTATTAAAAGAGTGTGGTCAAATGATAAATACCAACCATGTCCTCTCTTATAAACCTTCATTTATAAATATGTAAAACAGGAAGAGAAACAAACAGGGTTTTTTTAGAAAGTAAATGATAATAAAGATCCTCTGAACATGGTACCAGTTAATCTGAAAGCTCTGTTATTGATATTATGCATACCTCATTTTCTGTTAAGCTTTGTCCAAGCAGCTAAAATCAATAAAACCATCTATGTTCCCCTGTCTCTACATAGAGTAAGTAGAGATTTTTGTGGATTTTTTAGCTTAAAACTGGGTCCATAACAATAGAAGTAATACTGATGTGGAGAAAAGATTCTTACTATAGGAGAAATGTTCACATAGATTAGATTTTTTTTTTATATATCTGTGTACTTCGGTAAGTTACTTTCCACTATATAAACAAGTGCTTTTTCAGCAAGTCACTCTGTTTCTGCTGAAACAACAGGGTTGCTTTCAATTGTATTGACTGGGATCCAGGAATAATACTTTCTCGGGTTTTGTCAGTCAGATACATGATGTATTGAGTCGCAGAAATCTACTTGTCCAAGATTAATGGGAATCTGATTCCTTTTAGGAAAGGCAATCTAAATATCTTCAGGGGTTTTTGAAGTAGTCATTGAAAATGTGTCACTTTCAAAAATGATAGATTCTCAGAAACTCTCTGCAGAAGAGATCTGTAAATCTTGTCATAATGGATAATCCGAAAACAGCAAAATATTGTGACATTTCCAGATTTTTTGGTGGTTTTTTTATGTGAGGGTTCCTTTACTTTTGTTTGCAGCCATTGTGTGTGTTTGCACCATTTTAACAGGCAGGTACAATGGAGTGGTACGTTTTGCATTTGGAAATGTGTTACTTGGGGGCTCAAGAATTCTCTGTAAAACAGATACTTAAGACATTAAGCATCTAGTGATGTTTGCTATAGGAAATTTTGTTTCATTCATTAGTGTATAAATTTTAAGGACCAGACTAATAGGGCATGTTATGAAAAACAAACTAAGCCCAGTAAAACAATAATTAAGACCTGATAAAGCCATGTAGTTACTGGCAAAAGTTTAAAGGTTCAGAATTTCTATTTTTTGAAGTAAATTCCAGTAAAACTTTAAATGGTATATTGTTCCATCATACTTCAGATCATTCTTAGGGCAACAACAAATACTAGTATTCCGTTATTTGCTTTAAAAGAAGCATTTTAAAATTTGAACTTTAAAGTTGGAAGACAGCAAAGGAGAGAGAGTTAAAACCTTGCACATAGCCAGTTTACTGCTTTAAAATTATTGACTCAGCTGTTTTCATTTGGGAAAGATTTAGGGATTGTTCTAAGCAGTGTAAATCAAAACCTTGGCTAATCATGAATGAATGGAGACTGGTGTCCAAAGCACACAGTGTAGGCTTCAAATGGGGTTTTTGTTGATGTTTAGATTGTTCTCTTTAATATGTAAAGAAGCACAAAAGGATGGTAAGAAAAAGGGCTCAAGAACTTGGAAAGAATCCATCTTTCTTATTTGTCAAGACTGCTCAGACTTTTTTTCCTCCCCATAGCTACTAAATCTTCATTAAGTTTGCTTTCTGTAGCACTTTGTCTCTTCTTTTAGCATCACCCCCTTCATTCTCTCCTAACGTGTCAGACATTTCTGAGGATTTGTTAATAGAAATACGTAACTTAAATTCTTTTCCATTGTTCTGGAATATTTACTGCATTTTAATTTCCAAGTCAGCATGAAGAAAGGCAAAAGTAGAAAATTATGTATTAACAACTCCTTTTTTTTTTTGTTTTTATCTGTACTTCTGTCTTATGTTTGCAAACAGATTTCTTGTTTTAATTGTTGACTTGCAACTGCATCCTTTCCCCTACCTCCTCCCAAAGAACTGTAACAAAACCCTCTATTTTCCACTTAATATAGTGTAGCCCTGTATGTTTAATTTCACGTTTATGAAGTTAATCTTCATTTAGAAACAAACTGCTGTTCAATTGAGGTACAATTAACTTCCCCATCATTCCACATATGTTAAAGGAAGGGATTAGTGCCTGTTGCAGCAATGTCTTTGGATTTTCAGCTGCACAATTGTTTGTGCTACAAACTTGATTATACTCTGAATCAATGTGTGACTCGGGTTTCTTGGTTGGTTGTACAACTCGGACTATTTGTACTGCTCAGAAGTACCATAAATAAAAATTTAATTGAAACGATATACAATGACTGCTGCTTACGGATGTGCATTGATTTACTTGGGACTTTTTACAGTGGTTTTATTGAGGTATCCATTTTCTAGTTCTAGTAATGCTAGGTCTATGCTCTGGTGTTGGGTAAAATCCAGCTTCCCTGAAATCGATAGGTTTTTTGGCTTTTGCTTTCTGGTAGGATCAGAATTTAGAATTTCACATTAATACACATACACAAATTACATGCTTAGCAAAGGTTCTGGTAGTACTAATTTTCACACATTAATACACATTCACACTTTAATACACAAAACACAAATTACATGCTTAGCAAAGATTCTGGTAGTACTTATTTTCTCTAACTTTCGATAACAATCTACAGAAGACTTACAGTTAAACAACTGAAACTTGTTCATCCTTACAACTGGAATGAGTTAGTCTCTGCTCTTATGCAGAGTCCTTTTTAATTCTTTCCAAGTTTCCAAAGTCTACCAAATGCCACTAAAGTGAGTTTTATATTTTAGTTGTCAAACTTTTCTCAGGCTAAGAGAGATTTGTTTCTTCACAATTGTGTGTTGAGGGAGATGTATGTAGAATTCACAAATAGCTCAAAATTAAACTTGCAAGTAAGAGTAACTTTAAAACTTACCAAGAAAAAAAATCATCCAGCTGTCTTGCTTCTGTGGTAGATGGAAAATCCAGAGGCCAAGTTGCTTTTTCTTCCTATATTAACCGATGCTGTGTATTGTTAATCTTCAGTTGGAGTTGAAAACTGCTTTTGTCTTTCTCTGTTAGATCCAAGCTGTATTGAGGAATTGGGTTTCTCCATACGATAACCAAGCTAACTAATCGTTTAAAAAAAAAAAAAGGCAAAAAGTAATGTTCCACTTTGTGTTATTCCAGAAGAGAGGAAGAAGTGTTTTTTGAAACTGCAGTGTTTTACTCTCACATGCAGAAGTGCACTAACCAGCTACAGCTGACCCGGATTCCATATACATCACTTTTGGACAGTTTTTTTAAACAAACACACACTCGACTTAGACGTTCAGCCCACCTATGATGTCACCGCGAACACACTGAGAGCAGAAGAAACTCCTCCTTCGGATTTCCTATCCATACCCTCCAGAAAAGGAGGGGGTAGGGAGGCTGAGAAGTTAGAAACAAGGAAAGATTGTTTGCCAGTAGAAGGGAGGGTACCATATGGCAACAGACTGTGCAAGAGTTCAGCAGGCAATTACAAATCAAACATTTTTACTACGCTGCCTAAAGATGCCTTTCAAGTTATTACAGTACTGGGCTTCATTTAGAAGAAAGATTCTTTCAGGCTGATAAAACTCGATTTGTGTTGCTGGGAATAAAAGGGGCAGCCTGGCTGGATACAACAGGAAAAATGAACCATTTATAGTCTAGAAGAATGTTCAACAGAATGTCGCATTCAATTCTTGACGTCCACTTAATAAGAAACAGTTCCAGTTGTTAAATGCATAAAGTCTCAGATACATGTGGAAAATGTTAAAACTGTGTGTGATGGTTTTGGGTAGGTATCAGAATATTTGATAACATCTGACTGGTGTTAGAAGTAGCAAAAGCCACAGAGATTATGCTCTGTGAGGAATGCAGAATACTGTTTTTAGTTCTGTCAATTGTCAGCCAGCACTTAAGTGCATTCAATTTGCTTTCATTGATCTTTTTGGTTTCTTCACAAAGGATGTGCCAATTACATTTGAAAGAGGATTACCCTAGTATGCTTTCAAAATTATTTTGGACTTCATAGAAATGCACTGAGTAAGTTTAGGGAACAACTCTCTACAGAAGAGTTCTTGATTTAGCTAAAAGAAAAAAAAATCACTGCTTAATTGAACAAGTCATTCAGAAAGATAATACTACAAATACATTGCTTTATAAAATCCTGCATAATATTGCAGGTGCCTGTTCATACTGAATTTCCTTTATTATAATTAGTAAGCATGATTTACTACTTTCTGTGGAAGACTGAGCAAGTTTGGGATTTTTAAGGCTTGTTTGGACATTGCTTAGCTACATTAGGTTTGGGACAGCTTATGCAGTCTAGATAGCACAGCAATTAAATGTGACTATCTGATGCTTCTGATTATCCTTTCTATTTTTTAATAAACTGATTCTAGCAGAATAGAAAATTGAGAAATTTAGTAGTATATCAGGTCATGTGTAATACCTTCTTATTCACTTTTTTATATGTCACCTTTCAACCACAAGTATTTTAATTTGTTTCTGTGTGTGTGCGCACACACGCGCGTGTATGTGTTGATTTTGGAGTGATGCCCAGAGTTTCCCAACTCACATTTGAGGACTGTACTGGTTAGGTGCTATACAAACACAACTGCTGTTCTTGTGAGGTTGTATTAATAGTCTTCCACCTGTAAAGCCAAACTTCTTGTTATGATTTTGGTTATACAAGGCTGAGAGGTGAAGCGAAATATAATTTTAGAAATTCCCTGTTACTGAAATAAGTTTCTTAAAAATATTATTTAAGTGTGTATATTTTTTTATTTGGATATCTTGTGGAAAATGCAGGGGGTGAAGAGCAATTCCTTTTAATAGCAGAGTTGGTCAGGATATGTTTCATTTAGTCAAGACAAAAATTATTAGTCTTTGGGTGAAGGTCAAGAAATGGAGTTGCATTTAGAATTAAAATAAGCTGTTTATCTACAGTATTAGTATGTAAAGAGGAGGATTTTCCTCTCTACACGATCAAGGGATTGAAAGGGCAGTAAGGTTACAGTGGTGGTGGGGAAGAAAGCAGGTAGAAGACTTGAAGAGACTTATCTATACAGCTGTTGGATCTTTGGAGCTGCGATTAGTATGAACTGCAGGATTCGTACCACTTTTCAATCTGAGTGCACTTTTTGCCTAGTTTACTTCTCCAAAGTTGAGTTTGAGTTTCGATTTGGCCTGCAGAGTTACAGATGATATGACTTTTCCTTCAGCTATTTTTTTAATTGCTGAATTGGAGGAATGAAGTAGTAGACTTCCTAAAATCATTAGTAATTTTGATCATGTATTTTAGCATTGTGTGTTTAGTATACTTCATGTTTGTCAAGGGAATAATTAATTGGTGATATGTCAGAAGATTAGGTTCATGAGTAGTTGTGCATGTCCTTGTAAATAGTTTTAGATTTAGAAATAATGACACTGTTAAAGACAAAGTCAGCTAGTACATGCCTGGAGTGATGCAGGAGGAAAGGATCCTCTGCCTCCCACTGTTATTTGTTGTACAGAGAATGAAAGCTTATTGAGGCTCATACCCTCAGTGTCTGCACAGCTCATTGAAAACTCATACCCTCAGTGTCTGCAAATACAGCTGAGATAACATTGACAAAACTAAGGATTAAGCGATTGAGAAGAGTGCAAATTCAATCCGAGACAAGGGTGGCACAGTAATGTACTTTCCTGTAAGTCTAAGCATTATTGCTGTTTTACTCTGAGGTCTGAAGGCGCTCAGATCCTGTCAATATGATTTGTCATGTAAATCCAAAATAGTGTTCTGAGGTAATGCTGATGCACGTTAGTCAATGAAAGCAGAAATTCTTCAAACTGTTGTTTGTGATTTATTTTTTTTTCTGTGAGACACTAAATAAAGAAACTTTTCATTCTAATCTTATTCAGGTATTTATCTGTCAGACTTGACGTATATTGACTCTGCCTACCCATCAACAGGGAGCATTCTGGAAAGCGAGCAAAGAACAAATTTAATGAACAACATTCTTCGAATTATCTCAGATTTACAGCAGTCATGTGAATACGGTAAGCTAGTGTGTAAATATTGCAGTATTAAAGAGAACAACTTCAAAAATCTTTAATATTTGTCTTCTGTAATGAAATGGCCCAACCCATTTGAATGCCATTAATGCTCTCCCTCACCCTCTCAGCCCAAAAGTCACTAAGTTTAATAATTCAGTAAGTTTACTGTGGTATTGTTGGTTGCGACAGAGCATCAGCATGAGGAGACAGAATAAAATTGCCCTTTTCTTACATCACACACATTTTTGCAGTACATGTTTTCTCATGAAAAATGAGGAAAACCTTGTACTTAACAGTGGTTTTACTAGTATGTTATAAACTTGTATCCCTGTGTTTCATAATTTTATGACTATGAATTCTAAAAGTAGTAGGATTGCTTCTGGAGTAGTACTTTTACTGGAGATAATAAAATACGTTCAGCTTGTCTTTGGGACATTTATAGTTCTGTTCGTAGATCAGATAATGTATTTTTTCTTCAAAGGTGGTCTCCCTCACAATCCTCTCCAAGTTCTAATAAAGTCATAAGACACTTTTGTGATGGGTTGTGTTAGCACAGGACTGTGGCTTCACTGAAAGCTCAATATAATGAGAACGTAGGCTGTGGAGGAGCCTTCAGATACAACCTTCTGGGTTTGGGCCTTCAGTTTGGCCAGGGGTGTGCTCTCACTTTTCCCTTAGATGTGCTTTGATAAGCAGAGCAGCTCCAGGGGGCTACATACCTGGCTTTATGAATGTGGGGAATGTCAGCTCAACACATGACAAGTGCTACGAAAGACAATAATTTCAAGATCAGTAGGGACTGTAGTTTGTACCTCCATCTCACATAAAAAGGCAAGAGATCTGATTCTGTTTAAATACTTTCTGGAAGATAACTTTGCTTACCAATGAATGGTACAGTGATAATGATTATCATCTGTTCTCCCAGATATTCCTCTGTTGCCTCATGTCCAGAAGTACCTAAACTCAGTTCAGTACATAGAAGAACTACAAAAGTTTGTAGAAGATGACAATTACAAGTAAGTATGAAACACTGTAACTGACTGTAACTCATTACAAAATAATTTTTATAACACAAAGCCTGTCACTTCTAAGATGGCACTGGCATTGGGGGATTACGTGTCTCGGACACACCAGTTGCAAGTAGTGAGGTTACAGTAGAGTCCTGTGTTCAAGACAATTTTCAGCATGCTGGATGGCCTGTCTCCTTCCTTTTGTATGCCTGACTGCATCAAGCCCTAGCTTTCAGGACTGTTTGGTCTGTTGATTTATCTGCAGACCTCTTTGATTGTTTGCTAATGAAGACTCTGTACTTCTGGCTCACATGTAACACTGTTCAGTCAATAAGATGGATCCCGTGATTGGAGATAGCTTATGTCATTTTTCATCAGAACGAAGTCATCTGTGCATCCAGTCCAGAGATCTTACTGAGGGTGATTTAAGGCTTTTGCTTTCATATATATTTCATTTTAGTTTTATATTTTACTCTTTGATTAGGTTATACAGTGTGAGAAAAATGTAAACACTCAATTTTTTGAGAGGCAAGGTATTGTCCATCTGTGTCTGCACCTATTCCTCCCAGCATGCTACCCAAAACAGAGGTTTCTACTTCCCTTAATTAAAAGATAATTACTGTATTAAGTGATTTGGCACCCAGCAAAACTGGGGGATGGAAATCTCTGGCAAGAGACAGGAACTAGCCCCGAGGATAGGAAAAAACCTCAAGTAAATCCACAGCATATGAAAACAGTTTTTGCTCATTGGCTGATCTGGTTGAGGAGGTTCCCCACCCATTGCCATCCTGCCTCCCTGGGAAGTTTGTCACCTCAGTTGTGTTGAATTGGCTGCTTGTGTAGCTACGTTTGAATGGTGGGAGGGGTATGCACACTAGAGGAACAGATATGCTTTACCATTTCATAGCCCTAACTTGGATTTAATAAAAGGCAGCAAATGGGGATCCTTCAGTTTATATCAAAGAACAGTTAATGCAGGCTCAGACACTTGGCTTCCCCTCTGAGGTTTGTAAATTGTTCTCTGCATGTTTGCATGCAAGCATCCAGCTTTACCTTTTTGCTGAAATGTCCTGTTGCCTGATTTTGAAAGTATTGCTTGCTTATCACCGAGAGTATCACTGAGGTCAAACATTTGAAAAGGAGAAAAAAAAGAAAAAAAAAAACAAAACCCACAAACCCAAATTTGCAGTCTGCTGCTTAGTGGCATATTGTTTTCATGAATTCCACACTCCCCTTTCCTCCACCTTCACTAGGTAGGACTCAACTAGTGGGAATTTTACTGCTTAAGGAGCTGCAGTCTCTTCATCCTGTACAACCCATGTCTTGATAGCAGGGAAATGGAGACAATTGCACATAGTGCTGAAATGTAGCTGCTATTCAGAAAGTCTGGTTTTATACCTATGGGTTTTGTGTGTCTCCAAACTGATTTTTTTTTTTTATGGGGGAGGAGTGTGTTCTGAAGAACTATTTTCACTGTAACTATTATACTTTTTATCCCCTAAGGTGTCTGCAAAAAGGCTGAAGTTAGAGAACAGCCATGGTGACTTGAATACATGTTTTTTCTTCCTAAAGGATTTTATTTTATTTTTAAAAATTAAGTTTTAAAATTGTAATGAATCATTGCTAAACTGTCTGGGGGTGGGAGGGAGAGGAGCTGTCAAACTTCAAACTTTTTCTCCTCAAAATTAAGTAGATGCTTTTCCAACCCTGCAAACTTCAAAGATTCTAGTTCTGTGAACTGTGTGGACAAGATAGGCTTGATCTTCCTGGAGTTCTCTGCTCCTGGAGTCTACGCAATTTGTGGTACTGTTGGAAATGACATTAAAAAGTGCCCGTTGTGGAAAAAGCTTGAATTATGGATGCAGTCAAATTGATAATGTATTTTCCAAAATGTAAAAGAAGGATTTTGGCTGTTAGACCAGTCAAGACAAAAGGCTTGGCCCACTACACTAGTGCACTTTATAGAAAAATTTAAAATATTAAGTGTAGTAGTTATAAATATTTTAGCCAGGGTAGGGGGAACAGTTGTATACTTTGTGTTGTTTCCAGGTTTTGTGCTAGAGTAGTGGTATCATCACTGAGTTTCATGTCTCTGCTAGCAGTCCCAGGGCCATGCGGGTCCTGGCTTATGCATGACTACATTTTCCCTGGAGGGTGGTGCCAATGCAGAGCAGTGGCCTATTCCTCTGCTCCTTCCCCAGTGTGACTTTGCCACACTTGCTAACAGCCGCTCACGTTGGGCTTTTGCTCACAGAAGGTGAAGATGGCAACTGGTGGCTGTTTGGCTGCGTGTGGCTGGCCGTGCCAGCTGCCTCAGGCTCGCTGATGCGGGAGAGGTTGCAGGGCTGTGCTGTAGCCAGGGTTTTGCTGTTGAGTCTCGTCCTCCTTCAGCATGGCATCGCAAGCCTGTCCTGTTCTGTATGAACCAAAGCACAGACTCATCAACTATATTATGCTCTAGCATGCTGTTTTTTTGATTCCTATGCCCTGTTGCAGTAGCAGGGTTTTTTCTACCTGCCCTGCCCCCCCCCCCGCCCCCCCCCCAAAAAAAAAGTTTGGAAATAGTGTGTGCTAAAGATAACTATGCACAGTTTGTATTAACTCTGTAGTGTTTCTTGCAATTATAGAAACAGGCAGTTTTCAATTGTAAATTTTTAAAAAATTAATTTTTCAAAAACTTACTTTTATATGCTTCTATTTCCTGATAATTTTTAATGCTTCTTTAATGCAGACTTTCATTAAAGATAGAACCAGGGACCAGCACCCCCCACTCTGCTGCTTCCAGAGAAGATTTAGTAGGTAAATGCTTAATAAATATGAGAAGACTTGAGGTTGTCAAATGCATTATTTTTGAGTTGCGAACATGGAAAATATTTGCCTGAGGCTAATAAAGAAGTGTGAAGTATAAACACTGTATATTTGTAATAAAAAGTCTAAAGGTGATCTGTAAAGAAATTCTTTCAAGGAATTGAGTCAGTTTTTTAGGTTCTTGTATGTATTGTGGCACTGACTTGTTAGTGTCATTTAGGGTGAAGAGCTATTAAGTATTCATTCTTTGTTGTGTCTAGACAGAAGGACCTTCATCTAAACTTCATAGTATAATATGCTTCCAAAAATGTATATTATTTTTGATCAATGCCAAAAGTGGTTGAAGGCAGGAGTTTCAAAACATAGGATCAGTGGGACATGTTTAATGCCACTGTATCTAATGCAGCAACCTTTAGGACTTGTAAAATTTTTGTAAGTAGGTGGTCTGTTTGAAATAAGTGTGTTTATTTTTAATCCTGTGCAGAAAACCAAAAGTACAGGGTTTTTAATTATCAGTACAAGTATACCAATGAGTTTTATCGTAGGCTGTCTCTTACGAATTGAGTTTAGGAAGTTTTGTGCAAGACTTTCACAATTTTCTGAGAAGTAACCCTGTGACAGTAAATCTAAAGTTACTCGGGAGTAATGTCTTTTTTGTTCCCAGGCTCTGAAGTCGGAGCGTCTCCCCAAAGTGGTCGGAAAAATGTTGCAGCTGAAGGAGCCTTGCTACCACCGACACCCCCTTCGCCCAGGAACCTGATACCACATGGACACAGGAAATGTCACAGTCTGGGATACAAGTCAGCATTTTATTTATCTTGAAAAGCCTAAGCTTTGTGATGTATCATCTTGCAATACAAAAGCTTTCCTTCTAATAAGTAGCATGATTTGTACACAGCACTTACAGACCAATTTGTGTCAAAAGAGCAAGCTCAGAACTAAAATGATAGTATCCCAACCAAAGAGAATTAGTCAAAATAGGAGGACTGTGCAGCTGTTATGGCGATAAGAATAGGCAATGAGTTAACCAGAATAGGCTCTTTCTGAATGACAAAACTATCACTTACAGCAACTCAATGCCAGGGTAATTCTTTAAAATTCAAACTGAAGTAATTGCTTTATTGCTACTTTTATAGTGAGACCTCCTTTGTAGATTTTCATATAACTTTGTATAATAATGGCTTCAGGTTTTTTCTGTGTAGGTGTACTTTGAATTAGTGTCTTGATCACTGTATCATCAATTCCCTTGTCATCTTTTCAAAGTGCAAGATTGTAGCTATTCAGTAATTCATCTCTTAACATACATTGTGTAAGTTTAATGAGCTAGAATGCAGTTCTAAAGTTCAATTATGTAAGTGTTATAGTAAGACAAGAATACCTTAGGATATTGAAAGTAATTTTTAAAGTACTCCTTTCTCTTTGCTGCAAGAGTGTTGTGCAGTTTTAAGATTGGCAGTTCCTATAGATAATAGAGATGTGAACAGTTGCTTATGACTTGAGCTATGATTTAGTTTGGTGTTTGGAACACACTGCATGCAATCCTTCAGGATGTTAAAGCAACAACTTCTGAAATGTATCAAAGATAATGTTGTAACAGTTTTATCCCTGTTCATTTCTAGTTTCATACACAAAATGAATACAGCTGAATTTAAAAGTGCAACATTCCCCAACGCAGGACCAAGGCACCTACTGGATGACAGTGTCATGGAGCCTCATGTCCCATCCCGAGGGCAAGCAGAAAGCTCCACACTTTCTAGTGGAATTTCAATAGGTAAGAACTGTCAACATACCCATGCAGTACATGATCTTTTAATACAGATTTTAGCATGATTAGTTGGAGATTGTACAAGCAGTGATACTATTCTAAAATAACAATTCTGTTTTGGAACAAATTTGAGAAATGTAGGTGGAGAAGGGCAGCAGACTTTTGTCAGGAGTAGATAGTAATTTAACTTTCAGATACTTCACAGTGTTAGAATCTGCTTCATTTTCCTAAGTTATTTATCTTCAAATATTTAGGATATTCTTTTGAGAACAACTGCTTTCTGACTTTCTTATATGACAGCAGTTGCTCTTTTTTCCCATTACACACAGATCCTTAAAGTGGAGGCGGGGCAGGGCAAGTGCCTCTTGGATCTGCCTAACTGCATCCATTGAGAAATGGAATCTCTATCACAGTCCTTTTTCTCAAAATTACTAGCTTGATAGAATTCAATGATGTTCACATTTTATGCATTTATGGTAAAGATTTTTGTAGTGTTACGCATTGCTTTGGATAACTTCATTTTAAAAAACAGTTTTGCTTTTTGGCCTTCATGGAGAGAAACAAGGTCACCCAGTCTCAAGTTATGCTGTTTTTAGGAGCTGTTCATGTATTTTCTTGAGGAGAAAGCCATATTCTGAGCAAACATTAAATATATTTTTTTGTGTGGAAAAAGTCAAATATCTAGAGGCAATAATTGAAAAAAAAAAAATAATTAATAACTAAATCTGTGGAACTAGCTTAGACCACAGTAGTTTGAACCTGTTCATGCCAGACAGCTTCCACTATTAATGTGCATTGCCTGTCTGTTTTCTACAGGTTCTCTGCTGTGGCAAAGTTTGCCATTTCAGAGTCATCCAGCAGGAATGGTACTTCTCATCAGCGTACAGACAGCTTGCATTCTCAGGGATTGCACAGTACAGGAGAACCCAACTTTTGTCATCCTTGTTGAGATGTAGCATTGCCCTTTTCTCAGTGCAGTTTTTTACTGATGCTTTCTATCTAAATCTCTAAGAAACTTCTCTGCAATTGATCCTTTTTTCCAGGGTACATTATTTATTTACTTTCATTAGAGCCTTGCAAGGAAGGTTTGCCAGAGCTGATAAGCAGTTTTTCATGAGATACAATTAAGAACCAGTCAGCATCTAGACATTTTGGAGAGTACAGGGTTTTCCTACTTTGTCTCATCTCTGAATTTTTCAACTCTTGGTTAGCTCAGGCATGACCTTACTGTCTTGATGTAGTCACCCTTACCAGTTGCAACAACACTGCCACTTCAGAAGACTTTTATAAATCACTTGTAAACCAGTGACATTGCACATGTCATGTAAGATCAGCATTTCTGGTTAGAACTTCCCCTCTCCCATTCTCTTCCACCTCCATCCTCCCCATACACCAATACTTTAGTTATTATCACTGTTTTGACAGTCCAGCATCGTTATTTTTGCTGCTTCTTGATTATGAAAATTTCAGTGACAGAAAAGATTAGTAGAGGTGCTAGAAATACGTATGGAGGAAGGGAGTAAGTTCTGGAGGCTTGCAGTATCTGTTACTGAAGAATTCTTGGAAATGTAAGTTGTCTGGCATTCTGTACTGCTACCTCAGCAGGATTTAAGGAAGTTGATTGAAGCTGCTAAGCTCCTCCATCATGTTTGAAGTAGTCTGTTTACTCAGTACTTGGAAATAGTACAGTCACTGCAGCAGAGAGGAGGTTTACAGTATTCTACAACACAACTTCAAAAGATGGTCAAGGAAACTTCTTCTGAATGTGTGTACTGAAAAGAGTGTTATTCCTCACCTTGCCCATAAATGTGGATTTAAACCTGTCGTTCCAGACACAGGACTACCTTTTCTTAGATATAAGCCTATATAGGACTTAACTTTTTGGATAAATGATCCCTCTTCAAAATATGGACAGTGTTTCTGACATGCCAGCACCTTGAATGTGACCTTAAAGACTACTTTAAATCACTCTTGTGTTTTGAGGGCTCAGAGGTGTTCAGACATTTCCAGTCCCTTCATATTGAAGGATTGATATAATCTGTCTCTATATCAAATATCAAAAAAGCAGCAATGTAACAGCAGTGTCTATAGGATTCTTGTATGCAGCACTGCACCGTTACAGTGCTTCATCTAAATTGTTGGAGTATGTGTGTTTATGCATTTTTTTTTTATCAAGCCACCTGTCTGAGTTGCCTTTGCTGTTAACGGATTACTGTAATCCATTTACAATTCACTAAAGCCATTTGTAGGCATGTTACAAAGATTCATTAGAGTACTGTTGCTTTTTCTACTGGTGAACACACCAACTTCTTCAGATACATCAGGACTCTTCCACTTGGATTTCTTCAGTTATCCCTGTGATAGAAGCTTTCAGTATCTGATAGAGATCAGTTAGAGCATCACTAGGTTTGAGATTCATGAAATTCTGTTCTGCATATAAGCATACTAAAACTGAGCAGTTAATCCAGCAATATGTGTGTCTCTAAACTAAAAGGACACATTCAAGTGATGATGGGTAATTTTGATTGTGTTGTGCTGGAAGAGACTGATTCATTCTGGGAATGGTGCATTGCATACCAGAATTTTTACATCAATATAATTAATCTTTCAGATAAAAAGGATACACTAAGTGAGTATTTTTCTTTGCAATGAATGATTCCTAAAGCAGCAGCAAGTGACTCAGGTCTGGGATTTCCTGAAAATAGGCCTATCTGTAACATGACAGCCATGGTCAGAGATCTTTATTTGATGATACCGAACTGAGTGGGGAAGCAGACACCCTGGAAGCGAGAGCCACCCTGCAGGAAGGTCTGGATAGTCTGGAAGAGTGGGATAGCAAGAACCTTATGAAGTTCAACAAGGACAAGTGTAAGGTCTAGCACCTGAGAAAACATAACCCAGGAGTGTAGCACAGGCTGGGATCTACCCGGCTGGAGAGTAGCTCTGTGGAAAGGGTCAACCAGCTCAACATGAGTGAACAGTGTGGGGCTGTGGTAAAGGAAGCCGTGCTGGGGCTGCATCAGCAAGGGCATCACCAGCAGAGAGAAAGAAGTGGTTATCCCACTCTCTACTCAGTGCTTGCCAGGCCACACCTGGAATACTGTTTTGGTCCCTGCTATACAAAAAAGATGTGGACAGGCTGGAGAGGGTCCAGAGAAGGGCCACAGAGATGATCAAGGGACTGGGCAGCCTGCCCTGTGAGGACAGGCTGAGAGAACTGGGTTGGTTCAGCCTTGAGAAGAAAAGGCTTAGGGGAGACCTTATCCCCATGTTCCAGTATTTAAAGGGTGGCTACAATGAGGATGGAGACTCCATTTTTACAAGGAGTCACATGTAAAAGACAAGGGGTAGTGGGTACAAGTTACTCCTGGGGAGATCTGATTGGACACAAGAGGAAAATTTTTCACAGTGAGAACAGTCAGCCACTGGAATAATCTCCCCAGGAAATTAAGTGGTGGATTCCCCACTGGACACTTAAGATTCAGCTGGACAGGGTGCTGGGCCATCTTGTCTAGACTGGGCTTTTGCCCGGAAAGGTTGGACCAGATGACCCTTGAGGTCCCTTCCAACCTGGTATTCTATCATTGATTTATCAGCTGCTTTTCTTAATTTCAGGGTCTGAAGGCTGATATTTGTACATTCAACTCATTCTGCAAAAACCTGGAGCTCAAAAAAAAAAAGATATAGCCCCCATCATATTAATTTCTTGTGCTTGGGTCAAAAGAGTTCTTCATAGAACTATGAGACTGTGTTCAGCAGACAGTCGTATATTATGCTAGAGTAAGGGAGGCGTACATCTGCTTCTGTTGCTGTTTTACTTTATAACATAGGTGCTCATTATCTGCACAAAAGTGAGAAATCTTTTTCCAGCAGTGCCAAGGCTATCCTAATTAGAAGGAAGAAACACTTGACAAGTTGTATATACAATATCAGATGGGAAATGTTCTCTTGAATTCAGGAATGTAACAAGGAAATAGTTTCTTCTAAGTTTTAAACATTCATAATTCAGACCGCTACATTTGAGCTAGTCATTTGGAGCTCTTTATAATCACATAGAGAATTAAGATCTTCAAGGACGTGATTCATCTCATTCTTAGGTGGGTGGCTAAAAAGAGGTTATATGACTTGTGTCCTTAAAAGCACTTCTGATGACTGCAGAGACTTTTGACAGATGAGACATGAAAATACAGACAGATGAATACTGCTGAAAATATTGTCTGGTTTGTGCAGACAGTCCAGGATATCTGGTTTTTAGTAAACTGGGACAGATGCTTTTCCTTCGCAGTGAAAGTTCATTGAGAACCCCCACTGCTTGCTATCAGTAAGTTTTAAAGCTACAAGATAGTTTTATTCTGTGATCCCTCCTTTTTGATGAGGTCACTGTATACTCTTCCAAAAGAGTGAGCTTGCCCTTCTGAGGTCTCAGCATTGCTCTTGGCTGGGTTGAAGGAACCACCTGCACACTCTTACCAGCTGTTCTCCTACATGTATTTGCCTGCTGTCACCTCCTCACCTAAAAGTAGGATAAATTAAGATACTTTTACAAGATTGTGGTTCCACTCAGAAATAGCATGCAACTTCCTTTCAATCATATTTTTCTTAAGAAACGTGGTTTTCTAATACTTGCTGATTTTAAGTATTTTTTTCTTGCTTAAGCATACTTATAAGTATCATTGCAGCAATGTTCAGCTTGCTTCATTAATGTTCTCAGAAGTTTTGGATTTCCACTATTTCTTGCAAAATGCTCAGCTGCATTATTGAACATCTTTTCTGAAGCTGAATTTGTTTACAGTGGCTAATTGTCAAAATAATTCTGTAAAGTGATGGTGTAAAATAGACCCCTCTTTTCATATATTGCTTCTCTGCGGCTTTTCTCCTCCTATAGCACCTAACATATATGACACAAAGTAATTTTGCTTACGAGGTTTTCTTTTAAGGGTGTCACATGTATACCACATAAAAGAATAGATGTTGAGGTAGGAACACAGAAATACTCAGCTGAAATAAGCTGAGAATATAATTTTAGGTGTTTAAAAATTCAAAATCATGTTTGTGGCAGTGTTGAATGCAAATTCTGTTCTAACTTGGGAATGTTTTCTTTCTTTCTCAAACTATTTCTGTTTTCCACTTTTCCTAATCTACAATGATATGCATGAAAGCTCTGGAAAAACTAAGGCTCTTGAACATTTACCTTCATTTGTGTGTTCCAATCATTTGAGAATAACTTGAGCTTTATTCTAATGCAGAGAAATTAATGCTGCAGAGTCAAAGAAAGGTATTTTAAATCAGTGTGAATTAATACAAGAAAGTGCCTTTGTAAGAACAGTACATTTTCAAACCTGAACTGGCATAAAACGCATACAAGAATATCAGCATTTTAATGAATTCCTCTAAGTCACCATCCTGAAGTACTTGAATTCTACAAGGGATTATATTTCTCTCTAAATAAATGAAGTATAGGTGTAGGTATACAGTGTATGCATTCGCTTTCAGGTTTTTGGCAGCCTATACAGTAGGGAAGAACTCTACACAGCCAATGCTTGTTTGATTCCTTACCCTGTAGTATACTGCTCAGGTGTTTAGGACTGAGTCATCAGCAGTCTGCATCAGAAGATCAGAGTTTGGGTAGGGTATCGGGCAGAAGAAATGTTATTTGGGTTTTTTAATATTCCATTTAAAAGAGTATGTAGATGCCTGTCTCTTGCCCTAAATGTGGATACGCTGTATTAATGATAGAGTAAATATGAAAGCTGTATTATACTTTTGGTTAAAAATGTACATGTAGGTGACTGGATTTGGGCAAAGGAGAGGGATATACAGGAGTTCTAGCATGCTGTTTCTTCCCAAGTCCTTATGAGTATTGTTTGGTCTGAGGTATGTGCTTTGGGTGTTTTGGAGTTAATGCAGATGTACAAACCCCCTCTTTCTGCCCCATCTTTATCCATTTGGTTATTTGCTTTTGTTAGGTTTTCACAATTAAATTCATTATCAGTGATGGTATTAAAAGTTTGTGTTGATTCTCTGACATCATATTGCTTGAGTTGTTGCCAGTCTTCACACCATTCTTACTTGGTTCACTAGCAAGCCAAAGTTGAGGTATTTAAACTTTACTGTACAACAGTTAAATGGTAATGAACTAGTTCAGTATATATGAGCATTTTCAGTATGGTCAGAGACTCAACAAGACAGAATGTAACTTTCAGGGCATGGAGTCTATCTCTGTGATGTTAGCTGGGCTATATTGTGGTACAGCAATTGATGTTCAGGCCCCTTGATCAATTTTTTGTGTTTTCATGTTAGAATTTCAAGCTCTGTCAGGTCAGTCACCGGCTATAGTGACTAGAGCTCTGGAAACACTGTGTAACTGGAGCCAGGAGAGTGTCAGTTGCAGATTTGAGAAGGGGAAAGAATTTTTAGTCTGAATACTTTTTAAACTCTTTGGGGTTGGTTTGTTTATATTAACACCTGTTTAACTTTGGGGACTAACTTCTGGATAAAGGAAGCCTGTGTTAAATGTTCAATATCCTCAGACTTTCAGCAATGAGTGGATGCTGTGACCAGGGGGGAGTGGGTATGCAATGGTGTAGGCATTCCCTATCACCTAACTGGGAGCCTAGCCTCATGCTGTCTGTGTGGCTGTGGCGTGGATATGTGAATGCAGAGCTGTAGCATGTATATGCACATCTACAAATGTGAACAGAAAATTCACATCTGTGTTCAGCTGCAGTACTAGAGCTCTGTCTAAATGATCCTGAGACTTCTCAGATAATCATCAGCACAGTGAAAAAAATGTTTTGCCAGTTGCTGTTATTCCTTAGATAGGAAAAAGCCTTCATGTTATGTGGCAAAGAGAAACAAAACTCTAATATTTTTTTAATCTTGTGCAAGAAATTTTTAATTTTATTAGCAATAAATAAAACTAGGAAGATAGTGGTTTATGTCAAGCGGCTTCTTACATAAAGCCAAAACTTGTGTAGAACATTAAGTAATAGAAAGCACTTATACTACCTAGGATTTGTTATTAAGTTTAACCTGAAGACCTGCTTGAGGTTGTTGGAAAAACTCAAATATTGAGTACATACTTGTGAAGAATTTAAGAAGGTGATATATTTTTAAAGTACTGAATGAATGAAATATTTCCAGTTGAGGTGATAGTCAAATAGTGCACTTAATGTTTAAACAGAATTTGGCTAGACATCTAACTGTTATTAACTTAAAAACAGTTCCTTTCACCTCTGTTTTGTTTTGGAGGGAGGGATGTAATGTATATTCTTTTGCTTTTCGGAAAAGGGGTTTTTTTTAGTATCGGAACTTTTGTTGTGCAAAAAAATCTCCTGGAGTTTTTCGAATCTAAAATATCCTGTTAGAGATGTTCTGTATATGGTTTATATGTTCTATAAAAACTGTTTAGGCATCAATATAGATGTTAAATCAATACCTGTCATGTTTGGCCCACTTTTTTACAAATTAACCTTGCTTTCAAAAGTAATTGGCAATTTCTGTATAGATTAAACTTTTAAAATGAAACTTCTGTTTATGAATCCCCTGAATTCATTTAAATTTTGTAACTGTACTGATACTGTAACAAGGATTACCACTTTCTGAAAGACAACGTTTCAGCTCTTTTGCTCTAGATTGTTTACATTTTTAGAAAGCAACAGTTGCTTTTAAATCTTTCTGTAGAGTACTTAGTACAGTGTTTGAAACACAACTTTCTTAGCAAAGCTAATATAGTTGCCATCAAAATGTCATTTCAGATAAAATTTTAATGTATCAGCCTACTTTAAATATAAAAAATTGCTTCATAATACAGTATTGTTAAGAGGATCTAATTATGTGAGTTTCTGTCATGGCCACAGTGAAGTAGAGCTCTAGTCATATTAAAGTTGCACTTCCTGTTAATATAGAGATAAATCTACGCAGTAATAAGGAATTAAGTAAGATTCTAAGTGTCCCTAATAACGTCAATGTTGGCTGGATGACTAGGGTAAACAGAAATCACTGCACCATTTTGCAGGACAGATTGCTCCAAGTAGCAACAAGAAAAATTTCAATTATGTGCAAGGAAAACTTTTTTCAGATGCAGGTTGTGAGGCACAGTAACAGGTTGCTCAGAGAGACTGTGGAGTGCCTCCTTGAAGAACATGACTAGATGAGGCCCTCAGCAATCTCATCACCAAGTTATGTTTGTTCTGACTAGAGTGTTGGACCAGATGACCTGAGAAGGTCCCTTTGAGCAAGAAATACTACAGAATTCATAAGTAGACTAACTATAGAAACAAATAGGAGAGACTTTGTTTGGACAGGTCTGGATTAGGATTTCTTAGAAATAGTCCTGGACGTGTTGTACCGGACCTGCCATACTGACCATTACATTTGCTTAGAATAATGCAGTCAGTGCCTTAGTTCGATGTGAGTGCGCCTGATAGTAGCATCAGTTATTCACTTCCTATTCATGCCATTCTCTCATTTGTGCTCCTTGGTGTTTAGATGGCTGAAGAAACTCACTCTTGTCTTCACAACAGTCCAGGATGCTGGTTCCTTCTTGAGAAATAATCATACTTGAAACCTACCTTCCTAATTGTCGTTCCACCTGCTAAAAGGATTACAGTACTTTGATCTTACTATAAGATACTCTACTCTAAACAGTCTTCCTCAAAGACAGCTTGGAGGTCTTACCCAAAATAGCTCCTTAAAGTTGTCTCTGAATTCTGTCAGATCTGATTCTGTCTCCTCATCCCCAAACCACGTTACTTGTTTATTTGAAGAGACTTTGGATATTGCCTTACAGAGAGTGCTGCTGTGCTTTTGTTCAGATGAAATAAATCATTGAGCTTTTCACTGTGATGTAGAATTTGCTGAAAATACTGAGTTATTTCTTCCAAAGCTGATAAGCTTTGTTTTGGGATTTTGCAAAGACTTCTACCATAACAGCAGGCTCCACCTGCATAGGTTACTCCAACTGGTTATTCCAGTTTTGCCTGGGATACTTCATGATCTATCTGGTGGTATTCCTGTATAAAAGTGCATAGAACAACGTGGAGTTCAGTCCACATATTCTCCTACTTTTGCATCATGCAGGTCAGATGTAAACCGTGCTGAACAGAACTTCTGATTATTTTTATAGTCACTTTTTACTCACCTGCCTTGTGGCACCAGAATGAATGTTTGCTTA
The DNA here is from genome assembly GCF_031877795.1 of Strix aluco. NCBI lineage: Eukaryota > Metazoa > Chordata > Aves > Strigiformes > Strigidae > Strix > Strix aluco. The sequence continues at coordinate 31,119,701 of NC_133938.1, read as the reverse complement.
TAGATTAGGTTTGTCAGTCACTTGGAAGTAAGAACACTTACTCAACTGTAGTAACTGTGGCTCTTAGATACATTGTCCTCGCAGCTACAGAGGAAGTTTAAGTCACAGAAGTATAAGTAACTGTACTTTTCTTTTATGGACAAGCTACCTGCTGCTGTAACCTTTTAAGCAGTTGAATGCTTAAGGATCAATGATCTGAGAATGTAAGTACTCAAATCTTAAAGATGCTTCTAGAAAATAATTAGTCACCTGTTGAGTATTGTGCTCCCCTTCTGTGGACCTTTATGCCTAGCTTAGGAGCCAGTAGCTCCACCGGAACATCGCTTTTATGTGTCTCTTAGCTTCTTCCACTATGCAAGTCCCTTTTACTGTAATGTGTGAACCAGGTTAGGACCTTCCTTTAGGAAAAGTTCAGGGTAAGCTGAGACCAAATTATCTAGTATCCCTTAGAGATCATGTTAATATGAGGATGTTGAGCTAATGTTTGGAAAAGAGGCATCTAAGTTGAATTGACTTGGCAGATAAAGGCATGTATTTTTTTCTTGGATCTTGCACAGAGAGAACTTCCCTCCATGCTGAGATTTTCATGGCTCTTAGCTGGAATTACCCCTGCTGTGTGTGAATTTTTATTGCCCTCCATCTTTACTCTGTGTTTACTCAGTGGATATCCAGACTTACCTTTGTACAGCTTTAGTCTTCAGGGCACCACTCTTCCCTGCTGATTTTCTCTGTAAAATTACAGGGAACTTGTTCCCATTTTCAGCCTTTGTTTCTCTGTGAAAACCCTAAGTAAGGTGCATTGATACAGGGTTTTTTTCAGTTTGCCTGAAAATCATTGTAAATCAATTAGTTTCTTTTATATACGAGTATTCAGGAGGCAGAGCAAACAAGCTCTCAGGTTAGTGTGCCAAAAGGTGGGCTTTTAGCAGTGACTGACATTGAATTAGGCTGAAACTGAGGAGTTGGGACTGTCTGAAGAGAAAAACACAAGTTGGCTTGAAGTGGAGGGCAAGAATGGTAGCTGGCATGGGAAGGTGGTCTGGTCTGAAAGGTGAAGAGCTTGCGTGACCACAGCTTGAACATTGTTTATAGTACAGTTAGCAACTAAAGTTACTGAGTTCTCTTAACAGAGTTTCTATACTGATACATAGTTACTGATTTTTAACATTACAGATAACACTACCTTGTGTCTGTATTTAAATACTAATTTTCAGGCTAATGGAACTTACTATAATTGTAAAGTTAATATGTTATTTATGGGCTTGCCATGAGTGGATGCATCAGATACTTGGATTTTGTGTTTTTCCTCTACTTTCAGTGTTTGAAATAAAATACTTGCAGTAACATTGGATTGCTTTGTGGAGCACAGAAGGAAAAAAATATTGTTGTGATCTGAATATAGTAGGTGGGAGATAGCTTTAAAAGTTGTTTAAGGCTTCTCAAATCATCAATGAGTTTGCGCTGTTGCAAATTTGCACCTCTGTGTCATGACCATGTATGACTTCATAATGAATTACTTAAGTGACCTTTCTTTTTAAATGCTCGTTGTGTTATTCAGACAAATCTGCGTTTAGGATGTACTTTAAATTTTGAAAATGCCTTTCCCATTTATTAGCACTCCTTTTCTTCAACTTCTTAATGTGCACCTAGACCCAACCCCTTCAAATCTCTACCTTGGTTTATGTGAAATTCCTGAAGCAGATCACAGAGTATTTTCATTGTAGTATTTTTGTGAAGTATATTTTACACACTTAAATATTCTGAGGAGAAACATACAAAATTGAAATTACTGTAGATGATGGAATAACGTATCGTTCATTCTTACTTTTTTCAAGGTAGCAGTGATGGTTCTGAACTCAGCGAAGAGACTTCCTGGCCAGCATTTGAAAGGTAAGAAGAACTGCCACTCAAAACCTGCATTTCTCTATTCAGACATTGCTACTTACAATCTCTCACTCAATCCTGAAAGTGATGCTTTATTTTAGTGATCTAGAGATCTTCCATACGTAAGAATATTAATAAACTGTAGTAAGTTCACCAGATCTGTTAAAGCAGCAGAGAAGTACCTTCTGCTCACTAGTAGTTAATAGGGCTTTTGTCTAATTGGGTGCTTACTCATTGCACACATTCTGCTAAACAGCTCAACCAGAATACCATTAAACCCCAGATATTTTTCAGGTTTATATATTTGTATATCCTGTGTATGCTATTCCTGTGAACTATCTTTTTTTCATTTTCACCTTCCTTATTTCATCCGTTCTTGGTCCCTTTGTTCTTGTCATTGATATTTGTCACCTATTTTGTCTCTCTCATCTTCACTTCGTTGTTACTTGCCCTTGTGTTACATGGGGAAGCACAGAAATTCCCCTTGCTAATGTCTGATTTTTGTGGTCCAGAATTAACATCTTGTTCCTTATCCAATACCTGCAAATGCTCAGGTGACATTGACCAATTCAATCCTTTCCCATGTTGTATTTGAGAATATGGAAAAAGACTAACAGCTGTAGTTTAATATAGTCAAAGGTGGAAATTTCATCTTCCCACAGCTGAGTAAGATGCACAATACAGTGTGTAGTTTGTTTCTCTAACTCAATTTCAGGTAATTCATCAGCTTCAGAGTTGCCATGGATGCTTTGAAGACGTGTTTTGTAGCAATTTTTGTCAAAGAACTTTATCTTTATTGTCGTGAACTGTTACCACAAACCTTATATTCTGCTTGAATTCATTGAAGCAGTTGAAGTTCTGTGTTACTTTTAGGAAGAAATCTTTGAAAATTTCTCTGTGCCAAAGGTGAACTCTTGATATTTCATGCTATAAATACGATTACATAAATGATGAAATGCCTTACGATTCCATTATGTAAGCAATAAGAACATTCCACATGAGCACAGCAAGAAAATATCTTAACTTTTATGTGCTCATTGATGCATTGATGCAACCTGTAACATTCAGAAGCTTTTCTTGATTTTTTTCCTTCCTTCCTGCCTTATGGAATTAATCAAGTTCAGGTTATTTCTCAAAGCTAAAAAAGTTATATGGAAGAGCCTTAGACAAAATGGTGAACTGAGTGCTTTTACCCCGAGTAACATAAAAAACTGAAAAGTTTTAGTAAGCCTCAGGCTTAAGCTCATGGTAACACTCCAGAATTGCTGTGTGGCCTTCTGAGACAAAGCAGAGTTTTTCATCCCTGTCCTAATGAGAACTGGCTGGTCCAGACTGCCCCCAGTTAAAAGGTTTGCTCCATGTCAAACAATTATGTCAGAAGACGACTCCTCCTCCAAATTCCACTTGCCTTCAATACTTTTTCTCCTGAGAGTGCTCTTTGAGAACTCTGAAGTTGCATGTTTTCCAGGGTGGGTGCTCTTGGCTGCTTCCAGGGAGAGGGATTGGGTTCCTTACAGACGTTCACAACATCATGTGTGAAATTTCTAGAGATACACAGCAACCTTGTGTCTGTTCCTTGGTTTATAAGATGATGAAGCATGTTTTGGAATTTATTAGGTACTGCACTGACATGCAAATGTCAAAATTAAAGATAACTGGAAGGGTGTCTCTCTAGTTTTGATCTGTACAGTGGGTTTGCATTCTTATAAAAGAATCTTTAAATGAGGGAGGAGCATTAGTTGTCTGGAATGAACAGCTACAGGTAAAATTGGGATACATCCAGTGTTATTAACGACTACTTCCTATGCAATGCAAGTGGGAATTTCCCAGTGATTTAGGAACAGAATCTTTGGCTGGGAGGGCTTACATCTGCCTGATATGCCTAACAGGAAGAAAAGGGGTACTCCACACACAGATTCCCCAGGTAACAGAAGGAATAGTAACAAATATTCTTGAGTTTCCTGGCCCTCCTGTTGTTTGTAACTGGGAAATGCAGAAGGCATGAGAACTAGAGTCACTCGTTTTTAAGTGCAACAGAAACTTAGTTGGAAACTTGAGAAAGAGCTTTCAGCATTGGGATGTCCGTTACAGCTAATGAAAATTACTTGAAGGACTTCAATTCCAAGTCCTGACAGTTATATCGTGTTAAGGGCAGTATACTAAGTGGCACTTCAGTCTCATAGGTTGTCATCCTGAGTGTCTCTGAATAGATTTCCCTGAAATAGTTCGAATCCAAGAGTGATAGCCTCCTTGTTATGCAAAAAAAAAGCTTAAAGGTAAGAAGAAAATGTATTTCATTTGCATGCAAAATACATGTACATACAAATATACAGCTCGTTTTACAGTTTTCTTTTCTTCATCTTAATTAAGGTTTTATTTGTCTATATCTTGAATGTATTTTTGAAAAACTCATTCATAAATTCAAAGATAGCAGTTATGTTGAAAAGCAAATTATGGCAAATTCTGGGATAGATTAGATGATAATTCATTGTATATTTGATAATTCTTCTTGCAGCAAAAGCAATAGTTTGAGCTGGTTTAAAAAACCAAAATGACAAAAACAAAAAACCCCATTTTTCTTCTTTAATGCTGCTGACCTTTACTGTATCTCTTCTTTAAGCCTGTTTGCCTGCTGTATACTATTCTGAGTGAAACATGACAGTGCTGCTTGTTTAGGTTTCCCATTCTGAGAAATACTGCAGCTTTCCAGCTAATGCAAAGCCCCTCTCATAGGTGACAGACTGTAAGGAGATTTTGCCTGTAAATTCTAATAGGCTTGTACTTAACTGTCTGCTTCTGCAGAATTGGAGCTGATTTTCAATCTTTCAGCATAATACAAGCAACTAGAAAAACAGATAAAAAATAGGAGGTGAGGACAAAGTGCCTGTGCTTCTGTTGACTTAAATGGAATTCAGTGGGCTGAGGGGTCTGATCCAGAAAAACAAGGTGCAGTGAAGCAAAGCAGTGTTCAGAAGGCAGGCCTAGAACACGAGTCCTGGCTAGGGATAACAATATAGACCAGGTTAAGGACTCTAAAACGTGAAGCTTGTAGGTAAAGTTTATATGAACTGGAGAATTGAAATATTGCTTAGCTTATTTCAATGTTGCTTAATACAACAGTATTTTAAACAGCGTCAGGCATATTTTGGTAGTCCAACAGCTTGTGTGTGTGCATACTCGTAGAAGTTGAAACTATTTTTTGGTAGTAACGTCAAAAATCAGAATTTAAAGACAATTTTTATTAATATGTTCCTTTACATTGACTTAATCTCTAAGAACTAAATTCAGACTTTGCTCTCAAAATGTATTATTGTTCAATGCCAATAAAACACTTCAATATTATGAGTTCTGACAAAGAGAACATTTGATAAAATAAAGAACCATGGTATCTACCCCTGCATGCATTTTTCTAACTAAAATTATCCTCTGTTTCTTACGAGGAAGAAGTGGCTTTGTGATATGCACACCAAAAAAAATACTGTTTTAGCAGTCGTGCTGTTTGTGTGAATAAAAGTATATGTAATACGTACAATTTATAATGGAATCCAACAGGAACAGGTTGTACCATTCTCTCGGTCCGGGGACAAGAGTGTCACGAAATGGCTATCGAGGCCACATGAAGGCCAGCAGGTACAATCCCCACTGCACACAGAGGTGTCAAACTTTCCCTCTGGTGTTGGTGATTTGGTTTGGTTTAATAATTAAGTGGGTGTTTTCTGATGTTATCTTTCTAACTTACATGTCAAAATAAAGGTAGAGACCTTTTTCTTCAGACTTAAAGCTTTCCTTTTCTGTGACTTAATCTGTATCACCATAAGGGTTTTTGTTCATTCTGGTCTGCAAATCCAAATTCTGAACCATTGGATCTTCATATCAAGGCTTAAAGATGTTTTACCAGAGGTAGCTTTTTAACTGCCTGCCACTCTGTAGCAGTGTTGGTAGTTCTCATGTGGACAACAAAGCTGCTTCTTGTGCTGATGGGTGGCATTCAAGATGTTTTCTTTGCTGGCAGTTCTGTATTGAATTTCTTTTTCCCTGTTCCTTGAAAGCAGATATATGGCTAAAATGAGTAATGCATTAAAATTGGCCCAAATTTATTATATATAGTATTATTTGCAAGCTGACAGAGTAATATAACTGATTATTCTGATTAATTAAAATACAAATGCTGTCTCCAGCTCTGTGGCACTGTAGTTGGGAAAGAGATGGCCATTAACTATGAAACTTTTTTCATGTTAAGAAGCATTGTCTCCCTGAATTAAACTCATGTTCACATCTATCAATGTCCAAAATTGTCTCCATATCCTCATTCTCAGTAGGTGCTGCAATGAAAATACTTGCCAGATTTCCAATTTACTTTGAATGTTCATGAACGTTAGGATGGATGAAACAGCAAATCCTGGCTTACTTCAAAACAAGTTTTAGGCGCTGTTCAATTTCTTGGCAATTTAGTTATATGCTCTGATTGACATTTACTGAAATGATTTCTGTTGTAATTTTTTTCTGATTGAAAATGCTTTGTAAGCCAGTCAGCTTTGTAATTTTAATAAAGCTAAGGTTTTTTTTCTTTTCACAGTGCTGTACCTGGCATTTGTTTTGGCCCATTGCTCTTAGATCCTACATAGGATAGATGATTAGTAAAGCACCAGATGCATTAAAACACCTTAAAGCTGTGGTTCGGGTTTCTACTCTTTATTACTGCTCCTGCCCACTCTTCTTGCTTTCAGATATTTTAAAGATTGTGCATGTCTGAGCTATGCTTTGGTTTTGATGTGCTGATGATTCCAGTGTTTCTAACAAAAAAATGCTCAATCTTTCTTGCAAGGGCTGAAGGAGAGGTTTTAACACATACAGCAACTGTATGAATGTACTTCAACTGTTTGGTTTTTAAAATTAATTGTTCTTGTATTTCAGTTGTCTTAAGTTTTAATTCTTTTAATTAAGGATTACCTGCTTGGCTAATTAATTTTTCTGATCACTTTTGCTTGTGAGTGTAAATTCCACAACAGCAATTCCTTGTAACAGCCAAAGTCTTTTTCCATAATGAAGTCCAATAAATAAAAAGTTGACGTTTCTAAATTAAAATACAGATGTTTGCATTAGTTTGTGGTAATGATTGGAAAACTACTTTAGGAGAAATACTTGTTCACGCAAATCTTCACATGCTCCTTTCAGCTCGCTAGAATCTGAAGATTTGGCTGTTCATTTGTATCCAGGAGCAGTTACTATTCAAGGTGTTCTCAGGAGGAAGACTTTGTTGAAAGAAGGCAAAAAACCTACGGTAAGATTTTTAATTCATTTTTTCATCTTTTTCCTTTGCCCAATTATAAACACAATAAAATGGCCATTGTGCAACTAATTCAGGTGTCCGAGATCTCCTCTGCCTGGCTGAGTAAGGCTTAGGGTCACTGCTAGAGTTTGCGTTCTTCTGTTTGGTGGCTTTATTCGGTATGTTAGGCTATACCCATAATCTAAGCAGTAGAAGAGAAGTGTAATGCTACACAAAATTTCTTACAATTACTGATAACTTTAAAAGGGAGGAACATGTTTTGTCTTTCTGAACGGTAAGAACAGTAAGTGGATCCTAAGAATTTATCAATAGGTAATAACCCTTGTCATTTGCATTGCAAATGCTTTATGATGAATTATAAATCAAAATACATATTCATGACAATGGGGGATACCTTATGACAGTACATAAAATGGAAAAGGGACAAATGTACTCTTACCTCAGCAAAGTGTTCAACAAGGGTTGCAGAAAGTATAGAGTAACGTGCAGAAAATTTTTCTCAGATTAGTGAGGAAAGGAATATGTTCTTTCCACTTTCTAGATTTTTAATGCATTCATCGGCCCACACGAATAACTAGAAACAGCAGCTTTGGAAACATGGCTGATGGTTTGGCTGGGCAGTTAGTGCTGTCACGTTTTTGCAGGATGATGCCTGTTATTTTACAGCTCAATATTATGAGACATTTTGCTTATCCGTTGCACTTTTTGTTTTTTGTCTTTTCTCTTTAGGTAGCATCTTGGACGAAATACTGGGTAGCACTGTGTGGAACCCAACTCTTTTACTACGCTGCAAAATCTCTGAAGGCTACAGAAAGAAAACATGTATGCAAACCAGGCATATTCCAGTCTCATCTGCCAAAATTAAAATGTGATTTCCTGATGTAAACACTGAGAATAGTTCAGGATTTGCATGATTTCTAGTCAGCACTATCCTGTCTTCCAGTCAGTCAGTCACCTCATAGGGATATGCCCTAATGGAAATATCATGCACGTTCATATGCTACACCAAGAACATCTGCTTTGCATATGCCATGGGTCTCTTTGAATTTGTTGGTCTGTGAGGAAGGGAACTATGTCATTGGGTCTGTCTGCTTTTCTAAGGTAGAAGTCATATCTTTTGTTGATTGCTGAGGCTTGCAATAGTTTGTTGCTCCTTGAAATCCAAACAAGCATTGATGTGAAAAGACTGAGAAGTCACTACATACGACATTAAACATGTACTGATTTCATATATGTGGTAAAATTAGATTACTCTCTTTTTCTGTTTAATCCTGTAATCTGCTAACTACAACAGAGTACAAAACACTTCATATGTTAAGCAGAGAGCTAGCATATCTCATGATGCTGGCTTTCCTTTTATTAGCTGCAACTTTATTTGAAAGGAGCTAAAAATACTTTGCTTATGTGGGGAAGCAGTAGAAGGATTTTCTGTAGATGTTCCAGGGATGTTATGATGTGCATAGTTCCTGTTTTCACTGGTTAATTATAATGGAAGAGGTGCTGCCAGAGATTCTGTTAAGAAACTGGGTAAGATTTAAGATACTTGGATCTTTTTTCGAGGTCATTTGCTACTCGGAACCATTACTTATAGTTGCCTTGGCCAGTGTTCTATTTTAATTTATGACAGCTGTCACTGGAAAACATTTGCTTTGCATAAAGCTTATGTAATTGTACAAACTGAGATGTGCTTCTAGAATCCCTGTAAGGGCACTATCTTATTCCTTTTTGGTAAAAAAATGCTGTTTTCATCTAAAATTTTTATGTTCAGAGGGTAGAGATTTGAAGCATAAGATTTCTGATTGGGACACTCCTGGATATTGGAATTTTCTGTGTGGAAAGTTTGTGTGTAATATTGTCTTAATCTACAAAAAAAAAAAGAGTATTTGCCACTTTTATTGAAAGCAGTTCATTAGGAAACAGTATTCTGATACTCAAAGTAGTTTAATAATAGCTAATTATTTGTAGAAATATTTGCATCTTTTCTTTGCCATCATCCATCTGCCCCACCCCTACTAGCTTGATTGCTTAGGTGAAACCAAAACTCATCCTACACTGTTTGTCTTGCCAGGTAGGACAATACTAGCCCATACCAAAGGCCTCTTGGCCAGGCATCCTGTCTCCTGGGTGTCTTTAGAGAAGTGTATGTGTTTGGATGCATTTGCCTCTGGTATCACTGAAAATGTTGTGGAAGGAGTCTGTCTCATTAAAAGTAAAGGTAGTTGGAAAGAACAGACTTGTAAACAATTATGAGCGGAAAAGCAAAAGAAAGAACCAAGAGAGAACTTGTACTGGCGTTATGTCACTAACAGTTAATTGCTTGTTTTTTCTGGAATCATTGAGAAATGGAAAAGAAATTTTTTCTAATGTCAGACTCTATGCTCCTGTTACTGATGCCTTCAGGCTTTATGCCAAAATTGCATTTTGTTTTCTTTTAAGAATAGACTATGCATTTGTAAGTCTCTCTTGTCCACTGTCTGAATAGGTACAAATATGGTAAAGTCTTCCATCATTCAAACTTTGACAATCAGAAGCTTTTTCAGTATTGTAATAAATATTTTAAAACAATCTAAATAACATATGGGTTTAGAGAACTTGGAAAAATTGCATAGCTGGTAATTTTATTGTTTGGAAATTAAGTTTATTGAATTTGCTTATACATTTCCTTCAGAATAACAGTTTTAATCATTGAAATGGTCTTGCCCTTTCTTTAGGAAAAGTAAATGAAGTAAAAAGGTAACAAATGTAAACATTCAAGTCTGGTATCTGGTCCTCTCGAGTCTCTGTTACTGCAAAAGGCTTTACTTTTTGTCTTAAAATGCAGTCATATCCATTAAGAATGCTCTTTCAACAATTATTTTCTGAACCTATTGAATTGATTTTTAATATTCCAAGTCACTGATGTGTTGTGATACCTACAACAACTAAACTAGTAGTGAACAGAGACTAGTGCCTAAGAAATCTGTCTCTCATCCTTATGTTCTTGTGTTTATTTGTCCACGGATGTGCCAAGAGGCCAGTAAAAAAAGTTTGCAGATAGAGACTAGGAGACATTCAGGTTCATAATGCTGGCAGGATTACCCATCAGAAGCCTGCCAGCATTATGGCTTGCAAATACTGCGTGGAGTTTGCACAACACAGTTCCCAGGAGAGGGAGATGGAGGGGTGGTAGTAAAAGGCAATGACTGCTAGAGCAGATTTATTTTTTTTATCAGTTGGCTCTATGAAATTGGACCGAACTATCCAGTGCAACCTTGGGTTTGTCTGTACACAGCTGATGCCTTGCTTTTAGCTTTTTAGGGCAGCGAACATATTTTGTTCTGTTTGTGAATGCAAAGCATGTTATGAAGCTCAGGTCTCTGATGTGGTTTCCCAGGTGCGGTTATGGCTAAAATAATATAATCCCTGTTAGCTACAGTTTGGATTGTCTTTTATTTAAACAAATAGCTCCCAGTGAATGCACACATACTTCTGCTACGGAGGTTATTGTAATGCAGAGTATACTCTTTATGCTGAAATTAAGGTGGAAAATAACCTGGTAACTGCTGCGGGAGACATAGGTTGGGGTAATAGGGGGGAGAGACTCCAGTTTGTTACACAGCCTGGTAATAGGTGGTCAGTAACTTTGTTCAGCTAGTCTACCTGTGTTGTACTTTTAGCCTAGCTATTGATGGCTTAGGTTTCCATCCGTTTCCCTACAGGGTTTTCATATAAAGCCTCAGCTTTTGTTCTGGAGTCTGTGAAGATGGCTTGTCAAGTGTCATGCTTCAATTCCCAGTTGGTTGCATTTTCAGAAAGAAAGTTAAGAGAGTAAACTGTAGACGGTTGGCCATCTGTAGATAGCTAGCGCACGAGTATACGTTCACGGTACAAACACTGTCCAGTGATATTCCAAAGAGGTCCATTCTGCAAAATGAAGAGATTTGAGGCTAGATCTAGGTTTGGTTTGTTGCTGTCCAGATTAAATGGATAAAAAGAATGATGCTGTCTCCTTTTGAGACAGGTTTCTTTTTCAAAGATTGATACATTTGAGATTTACCTAGGTAAAATATTCCAAGCATCTTCTGGAGCCATGCAAACATCTGTCTTTTCAGCTTCCTTTCTCAAGGCCTCTGTGACATGGAAAGTCACGCTGGCAACAAAAAAAGTCTGCTATATAAAGTTTCCTGGCTAGAGCTCTCATGGTAACTGTGTCTTGATTACAGGCATGCTTTTGACCGTTCTGCTGCTGCTCTTGCTTCAGGCAGCTGAGACTGAGGACTTGGAATGCGCCGACACTCAGAGCGCTTCCAGGCTTATAATAGCCAACCTCTTCGGAAAATTACCTCACAAAAATCCCAGTCTAATCCAACAAAAAGGGCAAGATATCTCCTCCCTTTTAGTCACTGGCAAGCTCGCTTTTCTTCTCATGACTGTGGTCAAAGGAGGGTATCCAGTATAGTGTGTATCATAGATGTGAATCTAGTCCAAAGGAAGAGGATGCTGTAGATACCTGGACGTGACAGACTTTCTTGTGCTGCATCTACTAAGAAAGACTACTAAATATAATGAGCTTTATATTTGAAATAGTGATCAATAGTTTCAGTTATTACTACAGTAATGGAAAATTGTAGTGAGCATGTGACCTTCAGAGCTCAGAGATGTGGTACAGGAGAATCTGAGAGGAATGTGTGTAGAATGCTTAAGGTTTTATCTCCTATGCTGAAATGGTACCCACAAACAAGCTTCTGTGATAAAACTAGCACTTGTGCACCTTTAGAAAAGCATAATAATAAAAATTGCCAACTTAAAATTCATCTTAAAGCGTTCACCCTGAAAAATGTGAATATACCTATAAAAAAACTGTTTATAGTGATTGGGCTGGAAGAATCTTGCCAATTTTGGGGACATCATAGCATGCATGAGAGATTTTTCTGTGTTTGTAGGTACTTGGAAAAGCAGCAGAGACTTTTTGAGACTTCATGCTCAAGCATGAACCCTTGTTCATTCCAAGCCTTCCATTGCACGTTATATTCAGAATTAGACCCATTTATTGGCATTCTAGAAAACTTGGTAGTTGTTGCGCAGACACTTTCACTGAAATACCCTGATAAAGAACGCTGTCATTCTAGGAAGTATGTTCAGTCACTGAGAAAATGATTTAAGTATTAGAAAACTAAAATCTCAACAGGAGATGAGGAGGAGGAGATTTGTAGGTGCCAAAAGGTTGGAGTGAAAAGCCTGTTCACAGATTAATTCAGAGTTTTTGATTCAAAGATTTATGTATAAATGCCTTTGAGCTCAGAACAACAACCACCAAAAAATTTAGTTACGTGAAGCCTAGCACCAGAGCTGTGTAGTTCTCAATGTGTATAATAAGTGTCATTCCAGTGGCCTGTATAAAAAAAAGCAAAGAGGAACCAGGAACATTAAATTACAATGACGCTTTCATTCCCTTCATGTTAACAAAGCAGACTTGCTATTAGCAAGGCTCTGTGCATCAGTGGAGAATGAACTGCCCTGGGGGACTATGTAAACGTGGAATACAAATCCAGCCGTGCACAGGGATGGAAAACTGACATGTGTTTTAAGTGATGACGGATTGATGCTGGCAGGAAACACTTCCCTTGTGTGGAGCTTTTTACTTTTCAGAGAAGTGCTGTGATTAACTACTTGTTTTGAGTAAAATGAAAAAACAAGCAAGCTCTAGCAGTTTTGATTGCATGGTAATTTCACATATTGTATACCTACTGTTATGAAATATAACTAAGGAAAGTACAGTTGTGCTATTTTCATGAAACTCTAGAAATGAGTGCAGTTCAAGAGGTGCATTGTCAATCTGTAACCTATTAAAAACTGCTTTGTGACTCAAATTTTCACCTCTGAAAATGTCCCATTAATGCTTTGTAGGGCTACTTGGAAATTTGCATTTCTCAGGTCCCTTTAAGTGTAAGTTTTGTCATCTTATTTTTTGAGGCGATGTCTTCAGTGGGTCTTAGCAAGTCCTGAATATATACTTCCTAAGGAGCTATGTCCTTATTTTATTTCCTTTCCCTGTCCTTATTCCTTATTTCAGATAAAATTCCTTAATGTTTTTCATTACTGACTGGAATCTTCGAAGAAATTTTAGTTTCTATTTGGAAAGAAGTTACGTTGTCTGGCCCTCACTGTAATGAAATGTTATCTAATAGAGCTTTATCATTTACTTTGTCTTCTTATGAGGTGTTACCAAATCTGTCCCCCTACCCAAAGGCAGTATTGTTACTTAACTTTAGTGTATGCATTTCTACAGGTTTTATGAGGAATGGTCTTTTCCCATGGTTTTATCCATAGTAATATCAAAAAAAGGGCATCCATCTTGAAGTTTGGCAGACGGGTCTTACATAAGAACAGTCATCATCACTTTTACGCTTAAGCTATCTGTACAAGCATCCCTTCAAATTTTCCAAGCTTTTATATTTCCACTGACGTTACATAAATGTCAGCTGAACATGACTGGTAGGAACTTGTGATAGAATGGTTCCTGCAAGTGTAACTATAGCAACTTAGAGGCCAGTACACAGATGATGCATTCAAAAGTTTATAAGATACAGAGAGACTGGACTTGGAATTATTTTGAACTCGGTTAAAATATTTTTGTTTCAAATAGTGGTCTAACATTTGTTCACTTAAAGTTCTAATGTAATTTAAACCTCAGTTTAAAACATAGCTGTTGCACAAGTCCCAGACAGATAAACTTAACTCGACATTCAAGGTCTGCAGTTAATCTATAATATAATTCTATAATAGAATCACTGGCTTTAGACTTGAAATGGAATTTTATTTATAAATTAATTATGTTCCTATATAGAGAATATTCTCATAAACTCTTACTTTGCTTGTGATACCCTCAAACTTATTAGCAGTAATGTTCCCTTTTGCTGAACCAGAGTTCTAGATTTGTAATGGTAAAGCAGTATTTCTAAGATGAAACAAAAGACGCTTGATGCTTAATGTTGTAAATCTTCCATGTGGAATTAGTATGAAGATTAAAAGTATTCTAGAACTATAAACTCATTTTAATGACTTAAAACATCTCTGAGATAGTTTTAGCTTTATCGTTTCTAATAATGTAATTAAAGAGAGGTCAAAATTACTGTGCTAATAAAGAGGTTAGAATAGGGATTTCACAAGACAGGAGAAAAACATACCTGATAAAGACCAGCATACAGTAGAGTTGGACCTTCTGGGCAGAGGGTGAGAGTGCTAGGATTGATGAAAAAGTCTGTTTGACCTATGAATGTGGGAAGAGGAGATCTGGCAGCAAAAGACTTGAGAGAAACTGAATGAATTAGGTATTGGGGAGTGAATGGGACTGCCTGAGCAAGTAAGGAGAGGTGACTTGTGAGGGTCTATGTGAAATGAGTTGAAAATGAGTTGGATTTAATGGGCGTGTAGCCTGGTACTGAGAGGAGAAGCCTGAGAAGCAGAAAATAATACTGACCAGGTCAATGAAAAGGAGAGTGGGACCAAGGAGCTGTCAAGAGGGGCTAATGTAACAGAGACAGGTATTGTGCTTAGAAGAGTCTTAAGTTATATGTCTGTGTAACACCTTGAATAGGAAACCCCCATTGTTTTAAACTTCTTGTTGGTAGATGAGCACGTTTATTGAATCTATGCCCTCGCTGGTTCCATTTCATTCATCAGGTCATAATATTTAATTACACAGTTGTGTTATCTTGTCCACAGGACTTGTTATGTGTAATTACAGACTATTATAATAATTAATGCATGTTAGCTTCAAATAATTATGGCACAGACAAGTTTAATTCTTCTGTTTGTTAACAGTGGAGAGGTGAGCTTTGCGTTCTTCAATGCACTTTTTTGAACTATAGTATTCATACATATGTGCAGTATGTATGAACTGTATGTATTCATACATATGGTGAGGAATGCTATTGTATTCATACTGTGCAGTTCTAGATGTCTGTTGGACACATTTTCGGAGATTGATATTCCTTTTAATTTGTTTTGAGTATCATTCATTGTGGCAAGTTCTGTTGTTACTAATTCCATATAAAGTTCATAAACTTTCTTAATTTTATGGAGTGTTATGCTTCCTTTGAAGTTGTTCTGTGTCTTTAACAGTGTCACTGAGAACAACTGCCCTTTTGAATACTTGGTCTGTGCAGTGCAGTCAGTGTGGCTGAAGCTTCTTGTTGTACTTTAGTTTACATCTCTGCTTGTATTTTCAGTTCAAATCCACGCCGAGTAAGAACGTGTCAGTGGTGGGCTGGATGGTGATGATGGCAGATGACCCTGAGCATCCAGATCTCTTCTTATTGACTGATTCTGAGAAGGGTGAGCAATGCTAGCACCAAGAGTGCAGCAATTCCCAGAATAAATATTTGCTTTGCTGAGGTATTCATAAGCAACTCGATGAAACTGGAAGGATGTTACCTTTTACTTATTCGGCTGCTCTCCAACATGTCATATTTGCCTTTAGAATGCTATGGGAACAGTTGTCCATGGAGAATCCTTAGAGTCTTCATTAAGTTCTAAGCACTCTCCAAACTCTTAACAACTCCAGTTGTGATTTTTATTGGAAGTATTTGTCTGCATTCTTTTAAACTATGTTTAGACCACTCAGAGGCATTTTTCACATATGTGAAAATGTAAGTAACAATAAAAAAAATTCAATATTCAGCTAATACTAGGTGCTGGACCAGTCCCCTCTACAAATGAAAAACAAAACCCAAACCATCTGTTCAAATGTAGCGCTATTACCAGGGGAAAAAAAACCTAAGGCATCTTGACTGTTTTGCAGAGAAGCCTTGATTTCCCTTACACCAGCATAGTGCCCTGGTTTTGGTTTAAACTTGTGAAGAAATTGTTACTTTTCCACAGCAGTTCAAACTATGCAGAAAGAGCATCATTAGAAGTTCTGATGATGCAGCTTAGCATCATTTATTACTTTGTCTACTTCAATTCTTAGTACCTGAGCATTTATTCTAGCACCGCTGATATGTGGTGTAAATTATGAATGCTTGTCAACTTAAACTCAGCAACAGCAACCTGAAATGTTTTTGTAATACTTGGCCTTTCTGAACCCAGGCAAGCACTGTATAACAACCAGACACTGAAAATACTAGTCTGAAATGTATCAATATGTTTAGGAACAATTTTCAAATATTTTCAAATTTAGCTTTCTAGAGTGCATTTCAGTGCTATCTTGCACTTCATTAAAAAAATATTAAGTGATATTATAATCAAATTGCAATAATGGAAATGAACTTAAACATATTTGTCGTATGGTTCCAAGAAAATTTTTGTTCTTTCCTAGTTGATGCTGGTGTTAGTTGAAATCTAGAATGCTGGAAGGAAAGACAGGAAAGCTGAAACTTCTCTCACACTAGGTCAAATAATTAAGTTGCACCTGTGCCAGACAAAGTGTGAAGTTACATGAACCTTCTGCTATTAAATCTTCTCATTTTGTTTTAATTTAGAATTATTTGAATATGGGTAGGATTCAAGTATATAGTATGTTTTGTGTTTATCAGTTTTTTCTCTACCTTTCTCTCTTAGGAAATTCATATAAATTTCAAGCTGGAAACAGAATGAATGCCATGCTGTGGTTTAAACACCTGAGTGCTGCCTGCCAAAGCAACAGACAACAGGTGAGAGCAAGACATTGAAAAGGACTATGAGCTGTTAAGAGCTCAGAAATGACAGGTCTTCAAGATGACGAGCTGCAGCTGATCGCTTTGTATGAAAAACATGTACTCTGAGCTGCCTGGACATCGATTTCACATGCTAATTGATTTGCCTTAGCTTTCCTGTTTGTCCTTTTGCAAACAAGTCCTCAGAGCTTCTGTGGTAATGAGGAAAGATTTAGGGCTATCTTGGGGCTAAGTTAAAGGAATCGGGGAAATTGAAGGAATGCTCTAAAAGATCTGTCCGAGTGGCAGTATTTTTGTCATTGCCAATTTTAAAAAGGTTATTTTACAGTTATATAGAAAGCTGAAAACTGTAACATTAAATATCAGTTCCAGATAACTCTTCCATAGTGCCATTTTGTCACGTCTTGGGCATGCATGTTTTCTGTTGCTTGTATTAAAAATGCATTAAAGTGTATTAAAAAAATAGCTTAGCCCTGGGTGCCTTTGGCAGACTTTGAAAGCAAAGGTAGAGTTTTCCATTAATCAAAAAAGACCACTCCAACTTCTATTAAGTTCAGTTCCCATATAAATTCTTACTGATGTTTTTCATCAGCAAAATCCTTTTTAAGTTACCACTTTGTCTTCCTGAAATCTCCCTTTTCCTTTGCACATTTGTTTATGGAGTTCCCAGAGCAAAAGTATTTTAAGGGGAAACAAAAGGACCTTTCCAGATCCTTTTGTGCTTTCTTGTTCAGTTCTGCTTCTGAGAGAAATCTAAGGAGTAAGGAGGGTTGCAGAAGCTCCCGTGGAAGTTTTTGAGACAGTGCAGAGAGGAAATTGTGTTCCTGGCTGAAGAATGTGAGAATAGTAGCAAATAGTGGCAAAGAGTTTGCAAGAAAAGTGGTGACTTCCAGGCAAGCCTGAAAACTGCCCTCCAAGGACAGCTTTTATTCAATAAGGCTTAACAATACTATTTAATGCAAACTTGTTTAAAGCATTCGGCTCCTAACTTGTGCAAAAGCAGCAGGCGTAAGGATCTTGGCGGGGCCTCCTGTGGAAAATATGACAGCAAAGTGAAGATAAGTATAGGAGATTTTAAAGGGAAAAAAAAGGAGGGGAGGATTAACGAACAAAACCTACCACTAAAAGGCCCAAACCCCTGCTACCATAATTTGTTGCGTATTTTCTGTTTTCTGGCATGTGTAGTTGTGCTATATGGGTTCTTGCAGCATAGTTGTTCCCATAGAAGAAGCAGTGTTTCACACAAACATTAGGTTACGAAGGTTGGTTTACCAAACGAGTAAAAAAATTAAAGAGCCTGTAAATTTTTTCTCTTGATCGTGATTTGACTCCTGAGCAGTGCTTTCCCTGGAGAGATGCCTTATGGTACTGTTTAGAATGGAAGATCTTGTTTTCTTGTTAACAGTATGACCAGTTAAGAAAGATTGGATGTTTAAAAGTGCTTTCGATAGAGTATAGACCCCTACCCAGTTGAATAATATTGAGAACTATTTTAATAAATATTATTTTTCATTTTAATGGTGGAACTTTAGCCCAGATCATCATTCTTGCTTCTACAGGTAAATGGTAAATGCAAAACAAGAAATGCTTGCTTCAAATCTGACCAGACTGGGTATTTTTTGACAGTCATCAGGAATGTGATGGCTCTTTAATAATCTGAGTAAACAGGAAATGTTGATGTCACACAAATTCCTGATGGGGAGAAAATGGGGATATAAACTAATGTTATGCAAACTAGCTTTTAATGTTCACGAAAGGGACTGATGTCTGCAGCAGGCATTCAGGTGTCCTATGGGAAAAGCCCAGGCAAGTGTTTATGCCTTGTTTTTTTTAATTAGTCTTAAAAATACTAGAGGGCCTACATCAATCACTGACCTGTGTGCCAAGAATTCTCTAGCTGGGACTCAAGTGAGAAAGTTCTGCTTGTGTAGTTTGGTGCTGACATTTATCATGTTAAGGTTGTTTTGCTGACAACTTAAGTCTTAAATGTCATCAAAATTTTTAAGATCTACGGACATATAATAAAACTATAAACCATGCAGCAGTTCAATATTTTGGTTATACCTGGGTTTTCTACAGCTCTAAGTATAGTTGTACTGCTGAATGATAGTTGCATTCCTCCTCCTCCTTTTTTTGAGACAGAACCAGCACTAATGATGTGCATTTAAACAGGTGGATAGTCTGTAAAAGGGTGGAATGTAAGTAGCTACTACCCAAAGTAAAACCTGCTATCACTTATGTTTTTGTTTTCAGGTTCCTGCCAACTTGATGACCTTTGAATAATAGGCTAATTCAAAACAAAAAAAGAACAGTTTGAACCATCTCATAATTGAGAAAGAGGTCCTGATGAAAAATGTGCCAGCTGTATTCTGTGCCAGAACAGAGCCTGTCAACTTGATCTCTGAACTCTGGAGCCCTGAACAAAACCACTAATGCTTGGGGAGTACAGTCCCCCAAATTAAAAATGGAGTTGCAACATGAATTGCCATGGACCATGCTTCGTTATATTCTCTGAACTGACCTGTGGAAACCACTGCCTTAAAGAGTGAAAGGAAAAACAACATGAAACACCAAATAGTGTGTGTGAAAATTCTGGCGGTGCTGTGCTTGAGTTAATAGATTGTAGCTAGTTTGAGTTTCTTTTAACTTTATACTAATTTTGAAAATAACTCACCTTTTTAGGCATTCTTAAGAAAACAAGTAAGCGTTGTATCAAAAGCGATGTATAAACTGGGAAAAAAGAGGTACTACATGTTCTAGAGATGTTGTTTAGACTATACCAGGAGTTCTCGATGGGAGCTTGTCCCAGGCACGCTTAACCTGGAGCAATGTTATTTCTCTCAGACCTACAAGTATAAGCAATGTAACAACTGCAAGTTTAAAATAGCAGTAAGCTTGCAAACCTTAGTACTGTATGGGAGCCATATTCCCTACGAGTGGCACAAAGGCTGAGCACTTACACACCAAAAATTTTTTTGGTACGTTGTTACCTAATTCCTGGTTAAAAAGGTAGTTCACGTGTTTTGGGTGGTCAGTGTGTGTGTGTGGAAAAGACAAAGCTGAAAGCACTGTTGGGTCAGAACTGAGTGTTTTCTTCCCGTTTGTTTCTACACCTGTCACTCTCCTACATACAAAGGCTGAATGACAAAAAAAAAACCCCACCACCTGGGTATAGCTCATTGAGACATTTTACTTCTCTGGATATCTGTTAATTATTAATTAGGGACCACTGTTAGTGTATGGTGTTTCATAATATCACTTAAGATCTACGTTTTAAAAAGATAGAGGCACAATTTCAAGCTTTCATGTTCTCATTTGGCAATAATTGATTTTAGTATCTGTCTTGGTCAAAATAGTTGACATGGTGTGGTATTGATAACATGGCCTAAAGCAGACCTTACATACAGAAGCTCTTTTGATCTTCAGGCAAGTAATTAATTTATCAGAAGGTAGGATAACCTAAGGAGAGTAAAGGTGTGGGACAATCAAAATTCCATCCTTGACAGGAATAATTCTTGGTCACTGAAATTATACACAGAGAAAAACATTATGGTTGTAAAAAGGGAGCCATGCTTTATATGTGTGTTTTATGCGTAAGACTTTGATTCTTGCTTTATTTGGGTTTCCTTGACGTCACCTAGATATAGTTCCCTGGATGATTAGTCTTTCTTTCATCTTCAAAAATATGATCGTTGTAAAGCAAGGAAACATTGTCCAAAATATGACTCCGATATCAGAACTTTGAAGTCTGTGAAAAAGTAGTTAACTGTTCCATTGACATTGTGGTTTAGTGTCCGTAAATACGCTTGCAGATTCCACCGTGAATACTCCTTTTTAAAAAGAAACAAGCTACCTACCAGTCTGTGGCAGAGTTCTCTGACTATCTAATAAAGGTTTCTACTAGTAGTTATTATTTTGAAAATGTACGGTTTGTTTATTGCATCTGAGTAGAAGCCTATAAATTCACTTTTTGGTTTTTTTTCCAGAGTGAAATTAATGTCTTAACAGAAATGATTAATTTCTGATTTCTGGGGGGCGAAAAAGAAGGATAATCCAATCTCACAGGAAAAATCCAAAGCAAAACACAAAAACCCCAACCACCTGGTGATATAGAGTGAAGGGTAATAGGCTGCCTTATGTTTCCAAGAATTGTTCTTGTGAATTGGCTCTTGGTAGAAAGAAAACAGTAGAAGTCTGCTTCTGTCAGAATTCCACAAGTACCACGGGAATTTGTGTCCCTTCACAATCTTTTTGTTGTTTTGATGGGGAATGAATAGTCTGTTCTGATCCTGAAGTCATGTATTTTGGTAAGGGGTTGCTTGTGCTGAATCCCTCTGCAATTCACACATCTCCCAAGTTTACCCATGTTGGGTGTGTAGTAAAGACAACATCTTCATAGTCAGCAGTGTTACCGTAGTAGACTTTGCACAACTTTAGTTCTGTTTATGTTTTTATTTTAAAAAATACTTAATGTGTGTTTCTTCTCAACTAAGTGTTTTTTAACAACGTGTGTACTTTTTTAAGCATTGTGGATAATAGCCTGTGGGTTTTGAATTTTTAAATAAGCTATTATACGTTCATTGCAGCATAACTGTATCTGTTCTTCCGTTAGTGAAAGGAAACATGCAACTGGGAGCCACAGCCTGACATCACACAGCTTTGCTAAAGACAGAGCCAGGTCAGAAAGTGTCTTTTTTTTTTTTTTCCAGATGTTTTGAGTTAGGTTTTTATGGTAGGAAGTTGGTGGGGAAAAACGTTCACAAATCATCATTTAGTGAATTGTTGCTGTTACCAACTTCTATTGTTCTTAGGCCTCCTACTCTTCCTTGTTTTTCTACTCTCAGATATGCTGTTTTTCGTGGGAGAGATTGAATATTGTGGGAGGAGTTTCTTAAAATGTGTAGCCAGAATAACAGGAGTAATTAATGACAACATGAAAAACATTATTGGCACTTGTTACAGTGAGTAGTTCAGTACTTTCCTATTGTTTATCTCCTATTTAGCCACGTAGTCCTACAGGGCAACACAGGAATACTGAAATGTTGCATATTTTGAGATAAATGGTGCTCAGAATGAGGTGGTGGTTTTGTTCCTTGAGGGAAAGCTGCCTCAGTTAAGCTCTGGAAAAACTCAGACAAGTCAAATACACTGTAAAGAACATAGTAATGCTCTTTTTAAAAAAAGAGGTTTAAAAAATTAAATAATTTAAACCAGTGCTGAGAAAACAAGGACAGCAACGAGCTGGTGGTATTCAGGTAAGACTGTCATCCAGACTACTTCAGGTAGTTTGCAGTTTCTCTTTGGTTTTTATTTTTAATGTATTGTTCTAATTCTTTATCTTGTTAATAACTGCTGAAATACTTCAGCTAATATTTGTCACTTTATTTCTTAAGGGTTTGATTTTGAAATTAAAGATGCCCCTTACAGTTCCCTGTTTTGGAGGCATATGAGCAAAAAGTATTCAGAGTAGATCTTCATAGCAAGACTTCACATGTAAATCACCTGCTGACTGCTAACCACTTTTGTTAGCTGAACTAACAAGTTTTGGGAAAGGTTGAACAACAAGGAATGTCTGGTTCATGCAATTGGTACAGTGCATTGAAAATACGTAACATTGCACTGGTGGTTTTATACTTACTGCTAACTTCTATCTCTCTAACTTAATCTGTGCTGCTTTTGGCTAGGTTTTTCAAGCCTGACTTCTATTCCAGTGTTCTCAGAAAGCAAATAAGGAGATTTATATTTGAAATATTCTGATAATTTGAGTAAACATAGTTCATTCCAGACACATATTTCATTTTGCAGACATTTCATGCCAGAGAAATATTACTCGGGCCATTATGATTCATTAAGTATTTAGGTGCAGGTTACAGGCATTAAAACTACAAATACTAAATGGATGCTCATAAGTAATGAATGAGCTTTAGCACCCAGCTTTAAAATTCTGTTACTGTTAGCCCTTTTAAATTAGTGTGAAAATCGTATCCTACTTAAAGATCTGGAAAGGAAACTACTCTAAGGGCAGACCTTATTTGTCCACTCTGCAGCTAGCGTGTTAAGCAGCCCCTAGTTAAGCAGATGTTTTAGCCTCCTGCTTGAGGAATTGGTGTCTCTTTTGGGGAATGAGCTGATTAACTTTTCTCCTCAAAATGCAACTGCAGAGCACTTGAACTTTCACCAAGAAAAGTGTTTATAAAAGTACGCATATTTGAAAACATACTGGGAGTAAAAGAAAGCATAAAAAACCACAGCAGGATTTTTAGTTATCTTTTCCTCACTAGAAGTACATTCATCTAATCTAATTTTTCTTGCCACATCAGCCCCCTTTATTTGCATTTATACATTTTCAACAGTAGCCCTCCTCTATTGGTATCGGACATAACAAATGTTAGAAGGAAATGTTTTCCCTTCTGGCAGAAGTAATTGCAGTTTTTTGTGATGCTAAGGCTCTCGAGAAGGTGAGGTCCCTTTTGATAAAAGGCAAATTGATCTTGTGGTTTTCGTTAACTGTAGCAAATCTTGTCCAAATCAAGATAAATCAGGGGATGTTGTTTCTTCTGGCTCTGTCAGCAGCGCTTTTCTTCATTCTTTGTCCTTTTTTTTGGTATTCTAACTCACCAGCATTAGTAGTTCAAATCTTTTCCATGACCAGCTGTACTATGTTGCCTGTTACAAGCATCAAAACACCAAGGCTGGTATTAAATCACATCAGTTAATTGCTTATTCTCCCTACAAGGACAAGTTTTACAGGTTCTGTTATTATTTAAGTATTGCCCTTTTTCTTAAATTTTTCTTTAAACATGGGGTGTGCATAAGGTGATTTGGCTTGGGAAAGTTGTCAAGAATCTGTATGATTCTTTTAACGTACGAGTGGATGTTGAATTTGTTTGTAGGGGTTACCCTTTTTTTAAAACCATCATTCTCATTTGTAATGCATCAAGAGGAGGGTGAGTGCTTGGATTTAAGGAGGACTTTTTGTCAGTGCCTTATAATTAACTTGAAGACCAATTCCTTTATTTCAGTGCTGAGAGTACCACAATGGCAGACTTGCATACTGTGTCCTTGATGTACCGAGGGGTGACATTCCTTACAGTCGTTGCATTTCTGCAGAAGTTAGTTGTTTTGGTCAGTGTTAAATAGTTGTGGCTTGAGTTGCTTTAGTATTTTTTTTCTGCATTTGAATAGCCTTTTTTTAGGAAAAATGCAGAGGTATTTGGTAGCTTGGGCTTGTTCAGCTTTTATCAGAAGTAGCGGAGACTTCTTCAAAACTAATCTAGTTTTATTTTGATGTGCCTCTAATAGATTTAGTAGAGGGGAAAAATTGTAAAGGGTAGTCCAAGTCATGGTCTAGACCGCATGAACTTAAGAGGCCACATTATTAGAAAGGAGCTTGCTTTTCTTTCTCCCATTTTGATTTAATCATTGAAGAGCATTCTTACGAGAAGATTTATTTCGTACAAGCTTCTTGCTAATGTAAAATAAATGCTACAGGAAAACATTATTTGGGGAAAGAGAAGGCTTGGATAAATCTTACTCACTCTTAATATCCCATAAACTCTGTTTTGTATATTGTATTTCTAGTGCCAACACTATGTAGATAGTACTGTCCTTCACTGAAACAACTGCTAGAGATTGTTTTAGTAGCAAGACTTTATAAGCTTTGGAAGGAGAAATGAAAGAAAGAATGTGTTGTTCTTAAGCAATTAAATATTTGTTTTCCTGGAACACATCCTTATAAAAACATAGCAGTTTTACTATGGTGTTTATAACTTCAGATGTTGGAAAGGGAAGGATAATTTGAAAATGATCTTATGCTTTCTAAGAATCTTCAAAGACAATAGTAGAGTTAGGTCAAAGGAGAAAAGACAAATTACTTAGCCGTGCCTGTTGCAGAACACAGCTGACAAGTTTTCTTGAAGTTACATTGATAAGAAAAAAGGTGTATGAAATGTAATGAAATACAAGTTCCTGCAGATCATGGCATGGTTACGGCTGTTAGCCTGATCTTGCTGTTGAATGACAAAAAGCATCTTAAATATTCCGTTTCCTTTGTGTGTTTGATTTCTCTTTATTTGGGTAGGTTCTGGCCTTCACATGTGTTTCCTGAAGGTATTTCTTACCATTCCAAAGCTGCTCACAGATGCAACTGAAAAGCAGTATAAATCGATTAAATGTTGAAATAAAGGGTTCTAGGGTGCCTTGTTTACAGGCGCTTCTAGCTCCTTGTATACAGGAGCATATCCATTCAAATACTACTGTACTGAAGTGTGAAAAGCACCAGGAAATCATATATATGTTTTATAATAATCCTGTAAGGACCAACCATCACTGGAAGGGGGATCAAGGTTGTCATGCAGTAAACACAAACCATTTTTAATATTCCCTGCTGGTGTGAGGCATTATAGGGATGGAGGGATTGCACTATGATCTCACTGAGTGATGTGCAGTTTGGCTGTCCTCTAGCCTTTTTCTTCAACTTTTTTAATACTTCATTCTCTGTGTGCGTGTGAAAATTGTGTGTTTGCATAAGCTAGTTTAAATGAATTTAAGTACAGGTTTCAAAAATCTTTCCTACTGAAATAAATGATTTAAAAGATGGCCTGTGTCTGAAGTTTTAATTTCTCATTAAAAAATTGCATTGATACTGCAACCAGGTTTTGCAACATGGAATTTGACTGTCTTTCAGAATGATGCTGAGATCAGCTGGAATTTTAGTAGCTTTTTTCTATGAACCTCTGAAATGTAGCATGTAAATATACGGTTATCTGTTGGTACAGAAGAAATCCAAAAACTAGCAGGAAGATGCAGTTTGTTGAAGAGATTTATGTTTGGTTTCAGAGATAGCTCTGTTAAGTTACGTGGGTTTTCCCTCCATGGTAGTTTATCAGATTTTTTTCTGTTGTCTCTATACTTACGGATGTGATAAATTTAAACTCACTGAAAGCAGTCATCAGGCAGATTGGTTCTTAAGGAGCAACTACATGGAAGGTAAGCTAAAAATGAAGAACGAGTGAATAGCATGCAAAGCCTTGTGCTGCATTAGCTTTTTGTTTGGTGTTGCTTCTCTACTTTCTGTGCCGTTTTAATTCTGTTACACCTTGCTGAACAGGATCCTTCAGCCCTCAGTGAGAAATGCTGTGGGGTCAGGTTGGGAAATGCTTGTCAGATTGAGCCTTGGGCTACTTCTTTTTTTTTTTTTTTTTTCCTCCTTAATGGAACAGATCATTTCAAATATATTTACAAAGAGAATGAATAAAGTAGATTTTTGTAACACCCTTTTTCCGGATTACTGAGTTTAAGGAAATGCTTTGTGCTCAGTAGTATAAAAAGAAATACAGAATTAATTGGGTGGTGATTTCTATTTTCCTTTTTTTGTTCCTTTTCCAAGCTCTTTTTGTTACTCATCAGTTTCTGGCAAACAGATTTTCTGATGAGCTGCTTTATTAACTTGAATGCTGACTTCATGCTCTCAGGCAGGAGCCTGAGACTGCAAGTTGGGGTGCACAGACAGAGTAAAGTGATTCTTGGTTCAGATGCCCCTTCTTGGAAAAGCCTTTTTCTCCCCTGTTTCAAATTCATCTCCATCTACAACAATGCTGGCGCTCTCTTCTAGTGCCATCGTTTACCTGTGACTTCTGTCTTTCATATACTTTCTTGCCTTTAAATACTTAAGGGCTGTGGCATCTTCCTGCAGCGCCTGTTAGAAGCAGCTGGAGTGAGAGTTCTTTGAAGCATTTTTTTTTTATTATTTTTTATTTTTTCAAATCAAGGAACATGTCAAGGATTCCTTTGGCCTCTTTCCTTATGTTCTTGTCTCTTGGACTGCTGCTTACAGGAGAGGGCCCGCAATCCACAGAGTGAGAAGATGGGTGGGGGAAAGGCATCTGATCTCTTCCTTCCCAGTGGAATGATTTTCATTGTGGGTATACTTCCAGCTGTCTGTCACAGGTGCAGATGCTAGTGAGTCCATCAACTGAATGTTCCTTTTGAAATTGTAAGAAGTACAAACTATTGCCTTGGTTTTGTCACTTCATCTTTGGTTGGTTTTTTTTCTTTTTGCATGTGAAGGAACCACAGTGGGGGGAGAGGGGGCTTCGCTTCTGTGGGAGAAACAGAGAAACCAACCACAGATGCATGAAATAAGCAAGCTGAAAAGAGGAGATGATCTTTTCCCTTTTTTGCACTAAGCTTAGTTTTTATGAGTGAGAATGTTGGGTAACAAAAATGTAAGCGGATGGTATCGTTTTGGCATGAACTGTATGCCTTGATTAAACTGGGGAGATATGTTTTTTATAACAGGAAATAAATTGAATGCAGAAGACTGAATCCATGATTCTAACTTGTAAGTAATATTTTTATTAGTTTCACTTAAACTGAGCATTATTACTGAAACATACATCCTTACATAGCTAATAATCATCTTTGTGCTGGTATTTGCCTCTCAGTTCCCCATTTTTAGTTCAGTTTGGTACTTAAGGACAAAATGCAGATGCAAAGTAAAACTTTCTCTCTCCCTGAACTGGTTCAACAAGAGGCAGTTGCTGCCGTGCAAAACTACCCTTTACTAAATGTCTTTATCTTGCTGTTTAAAAGAAGAGGTTTGTATATAATGTGTGTAACATGATAGAGCATATCAGGGACCTAATGAAAAGTTCCACTGTATAAGATGTTGCAGTTCTTATTCTGAAACGTTCAAAAGGGCCTGCTCAAAGAAGATCTGCAAAGGGAGAAATGAAAACTTTTTTTTTTCAGATTAAAAAGCGAGGAGGTTTTGTGTAGCAAAACACAAAATGAGTCCAAGCCATTTTTTAAGCTAAAGAGAGACCTTGTGTGAGAATACAGCCAACAGCAAAGTGCTAATATATCTTTCATTATCTTTTCAGGTAGGAAAATGTTTCATTATGGAAAAGGGATAAGGAACTGAACCGTTTTAAGGTCAAATAATATAGATAAACATTTAAATAATTCATTGCTTGTTGAAGATGCACGTTACAGCCAAGGGTAAACTGTGGCTTGTGTTGGTCACTACCTGACTCTGCAATTTCTTTAATGTTTCAGAATGACTGTCTGGAATATAGAAATGAGTTCATTCTGTAGGTGAAGGTGTATGGAAATACAGTGAGCCAGCATGAGGAGGGAGAGCCATTGCCTCATACAGGAACAATCCCAAAGCAGTGGCTTAGGGAAAAGTTTATGGTGCTGTGAATAGCTCGGTAGCGTTACATGATACAACTGGGAAAAGCAGATGCAAATTCTGAGTTCCCAATGCTGAAACAGCAGTATGCTATTTAATGAGTATAAACATGTACCTACGATTTAGTCAAAACAAGACAGTCTAAATGGGATAAGTGTGATCTTATTACATTTCTTGATTTGGGGATATTTGGTATTCGCAAGCATTTTACGAACTTTTGACTTGCACTACATGTCCAGAATATTGTGTATAGGCAGTTACTAAACCCAAGTCGCTCTCACCTCAGTAATCAGTTCCCCATCAGTATGAAATCTGTAATGCTACACCAGTGCTGCTTTTGTTCTAATACCCTGTCTCTGATACCTGTGTCAGAGGCTTCAGAGGAAAGAGTAAACCTACAGCATGCTGATGAGGAGTGAACTTTTGGCAAGGTATGTAACTTCTAACAATAACTGGTTTATATATTGAAAGCTTTATAGTTGCATTTTCTTAATTTCATCCAATATGATGATGGCTGTAATAATGAAAATGTTTCTGCTAATCTCTTAGTTTCCTTGATGTAATCCATCAAAATGTATGTTAATGAAAAAACACTTCTGATAATAAAAATACTTGAGATCTATGTTGAAAAGTATGTTTAAAATAACCCTCCTCCAGAAGCTTGCTTTGTGATGTTGACTATTTCAGTAATCTGGATTACCGAACAGGCCCACAAGCAGCACAGTTGAGAGCCATAGGGACTTCTCAGGTAAGATTAAATAATAATTGAAAAGGTATCACATACAAACACCATTTCTAATCTTGTTTTGACCCAGAAGCCTTTGCTTGACAGCACAAGGGAGCTCTCAACAGCCCCACTTTCCATTGCAGAATCAATTTCTTAAAGACTGGATAGCAACTGCATGACTCAAGAATCATCTTGGACCTTCTAGAAAGGATCCAGCCTTTGCATATTTGTGAGGAGTCTATACCCTGAGATACTTCATAGCCATCATGTAGCATGTCCTGAGATGTATTGGGTGTAATCACTTGGAGAGACCATATTCAACAGCACATTTGGCATTCTTTTGTACTGAACCTCTTTGACACTCACTAGAATAGTGCTGGATAGAAAATGAGAATAGTGTTCTCCATATACTTGCTTAGTTTTAATTTACTAGAAGCAAAACTCTGTTCCTCGTGCTTCTTGCCTGAAGTACTGTACACCACCAAAGCTGTAGGACAGTTTTGTGACTGTCTGGTGGAAGCAAGCTTGTGCATGAAGACCTTTGTATGAAGCTTGTAAGTCCTGAAGTGTGTTTGAGGAGTGGACAGAGGGAGGGGAGATGTGGTGCTGTCGCTCCCTGTTTCTAGAAAGAATGTTTTTCAAAAAGGGGTTGAAGCTGTGCATGTAAGATGATAAAGAGCAGAACCGGTGTGGCACGTACACACTAACTTAGAGCTAATGTGAAATATGCCCTGGGCTTTGTGTTAAATCTTGGGTTACATCTTGTCAGAGACATCTGTGTATTATTACTTATTTGGGGAGTCAAAATACTTCATGTAATGTCTACACATAAGGTTACTGCACACAGCTTTGCATTTAATTTGTGAGGTGTTGGAATAAGGAAACTATTTCAGGATAAATGTATTAGCCATTTGGTTATCTGAGAATATCTGCTAGCCATTAGACAGAGACATATCATGCTTGCTGCTATGGTATCTAATAAATACTTACTAAACAACATCTTGCTTAAATCCTATTCCTTGTGCTGCTGTTCTTCCAGTTGCATTTGGACGAATGAGAGCTGTCAAATTAAGTAACTAGATGGTTATAAGATTTCAGGGCAAGCTGTTCATCAAGAGTGTGCCGATGCCTCGCTGCCCAATTCTTAATACCAGCGAGCAGTTATTATGTCTGCTCTTACCATGGGGTTCACCAGTCGGTCTCAGAGTGCCTTACTGGTATCATACCAGTATCATACCGTCCCTGTGCTACAGATGGAGAAAGAAACTGAGGCACAGCAGAGAAGTAGTAAGTGTTGTGTTCAGTGTGCGATAGTAATAGTGCCAGGCTGGAGGTTAAGCCAGCTCTGCTGAGATTATATCCCGTGCACTTTCCAATGGGTCATAAATGCATAAAATAAGCAAGAATTTGTCAGAGCACATCTGCTCCAGTGTTTCTGGCAAAAGTATATCTGTTATCCTGATTTTTAAATCATAGTTTTTGACACTGATGATGTGTGGAGGTGAAGTCCATCGGTGGCCTGGCTGTGTGTCTCAGACAGTCAGACCAAGAAAAATCTTGGGCGAGCTAAATCATTTAAATCCTGGTACTGCCAGGGCTGTAGATGGGTGTATATGGAAATGGAACCCCAGGGATTTCAGTGGGGCTCCGTGCAGACGGAATGATCTCTTGCACTCAAAGAAGCTTATAATATCAAAACCACTATAAGAAAATAGTCTCTAGGCAAAGCTTACTGAGCTGAAGACTTTCCAATAGCACATCAGGTAGTGTTCCCAAGAAGTGGTTTACTTAATAATGCATTTGGATGACTGTGAGAAAGCCTGCTGCTTCTGTTAAGTCTTCTGCCAGTCTCAGAAGGGGGTAAGGTCCTCTTGCCATTTTGTTTACATGAGCAAAACATGAGTAAAATAGTTTCTTCAAATTAAAAAGATAAGGAAAAAAGTATTGATTGGGTCCAAGTTTAAAAAGGAAAGTGCACAAACTTCGTAATTCACCCCTATATTATGGTCCTTTTCGAGAGCACAGTGAGGTAACAAATCCTGCAAAGTTTATACACTTACTATTTTCTATAACTCAGTGCTTTGTGTTGCCTTTTGATCCTTGAAGTGCTGCTTTTTCAGTGCTGAATGTAAATGAGCAAATATAGTGGTTTTTTTTCCTCTTGCTGTGCATGTGTGAAGAGCTTCCAAAGGAGGCTTTTGTGATGCATCAGACTGATTCACCTTGAGCTCATCGAGTCCTTCAGTTAAGCATGGGTTCTTTAATATATTGTTCTGCCTGTCATTTCTAGTTAGATAATGACACTGAATGCTCTGATGAAATCAACCCAGTATTTGTTCCTTCAGTGTCAAGGATATGCAATGAAAATGTAATAGGCAGTTAGATCCAAGTAAAAACATGCTGCTGGCAAGGAAATAACAAATTGGATTAAGTCAATGCTGTTTTGAATGTTGGTAACTAGATGAATTTTAATTTCTCATGGTTCATTTTAAAGAGCTATTTAGGCACCCAACACTCCATATTTTAGGGTTATGTTACTGTTTTAAATCTACTTCCTAATTCACTTCAGTATTTCAAAAATGTATTATTCCTGCCTTGTGAAACTTGAAGAGGCTCTTCACCTATATCCTGGAACACAAGAAATGGAAATGAAATATCTAAAGTAAGAGAAGATTGTCACTTGAACAAATGTGCATAAACTGGCTATAAATAAAAGATAGGTTTCACACCATCAAGGAGGGAAAGTTTCTGTTAGAGCTTCTCAAAGGAAGAGTGGAGAGCAAGCCCCTAACTGTGGGGGTTTTTGTGGGGCTCAATCAGATCATGAAAGAAATTATACTACTACTTAAATGTCTGCAATACCACGAGACAGCACTTAGCAATGCAGGAAGTCTCTTCTGGGCAGCCATCTCTTGTGAATGGGCTCAAAGACTTAAATAGTGAAGGAAATGTCATCTTCTAAACATGCTTTTTAAAATATCATATTAGTTCTAGTTTGTAAGCAGTACAACATATTGATTTGAGTCCAACCGTACTGCAGGGACAAGTAGGCCTGGCTAGAATGGTGCAACTCTTACTGAAATATGCCATTTCGTGGGAGCTCACAGGGTAGTCCAGAATTTCCATAGGTTATGTCTTCTATTGAAATTCAAGTTTGTAAGATTAAAATTTTCAAGTTATGATGTCTGAACATCAGAGAATTTGAGGTTTCAAATATTTGTGGGCCTTTGTCCATCTTAATTTAAATTATGGGGGTCTCAGCTACTCTAAAAATGCAAGTTAAACTGATGCAGCTTCTCCAAAGATGGACTCTGGTTCCTTTGTTAGTATTAGAAGATTGACCAGAACAATGGATAAACAGATATTATGTTTGTAGGTAGTTACAAGCTATGGAAAAAATGTTCTGTTAATTTTTCCTAAAAGATCAGGCTAAAGATTTGAAGTAATAACACATTTCTTGTGGTAACTCAAATTTAAGTCATGTGAGTCGAGAACTGTAAGGGTTCTATTAGCACGCATGGAAAGTGGGATTGGATCTGTAAAAGTATTGACAGTATGTCCCGTTCCAAAGTATTTTTTTTTAATTAAAAATTAAACAAAACCCTCAAGTGGCTTTACAGTTAGTTGACAGTGCCAGCACGCTTCAATCTCCATTAGAACTGAAGTTGCCACACTCTTCATTTTAAATGGAAATAGTGTTCTGCTGGTGTCACTAGTGAGCTTTATTTTCTCCCAGTAAAAATGTGTTTGCATTAGAGTGATTTTTGACAGGAAATCCCTGTGAATGAATATGTTTGTCTTGGTGATCTGCTGCTGCTTTAGATGAAAATTGCTATACCAGTCAGCTTGTGGAAGGACAAAACTTTTTAAAAAAAAAAAAAAATCGGTCAATTTAAATCCAATGTATGCTGCTAGATATTGAAATAAATGTGGTTTGTTTCTGCTTCGAAGCCTGTTCTGAGAAGAGGTGTCTCATACCAGTGCACAAAGGCTGTATCTCATTTTGTTGAGGTTTTTTTTAAAGCAATATCTATCTTTTCTGCTGGAACACGTCCACTAATACATGTGTATAAACAAATTCAGGAAATCCTTTTGTACCTCAGACTTCCACTTCTCTTGTTTTCTTCCCCAGCCCTCAAAGAATCACACGGCTGTGCCAGGCTACCCTCAGGACTGCTTTTGGGGATCCTTTTGGTCCCCATCTGATGCTTCATAGTATCAGCTACTGGATTCACTGACACCCTGTACAATGTCTTGCTGAGCTTTTCAGCAGTGTTGGGCAGAGTCACTCTTCTTCTAGCCTGCTTCAAACCCTGCCCCTTCCATCTGCCCTGTAGCAGCTCTTTAGGCAGAACCTCTCTCCAGGCATTCAGGGAATAGGATAAAGTTCATTTTTCTGTTGCCATGAGACTAAATGCTTCATCAACGTGCAGTGGTCTTCAGTAGGACCATTCAGGAAAATGTTGTTACCTGTGTTTTTCAGCATTGTAAGAAATGTTACTAATCCTAACTGGAAAAAAAAAAATCAAGTTTAGCCAATGTGGAGCACTTCCTCAATTGATTCCTGAGAATTTAACACTTCAGCTGAGTACAATAGTGATTTTTTTTTTCTTCCTTGACACAGCTTTCGTCCAAAAGGGATTGCCAAATGCCTTACAGATCATACAGAAAAAGATAAATTGCTTCTGACACCTATTGGATCAGCCAACAGTAAGCAACCAGTTTAGCCAACTCATGAAATACAGAACCTTATTTTGTTAGGATGTACAAATCTTTGTGCCATCAGACAAAACAACCCTAGGCAGTTTAACCTGTCACTTACCAAGTTTGACACTGTTTTTGTAAAAATGGCCAATGGGTTTTTAGTTATTTCAATGGGCATGACTTAGTCATTTATATTTCTACTGAAAAGTGGTGGTTCCTATGGTGTGTATTTCCATAGCACAGCACCAAAATTCAGTAGTGATTCTACCTTTCCATCAGTGACTTAGAAGGTACCTCACTAGCAAAGTGTTTGGAGGAGAGGCACATCTGTAAGAAAATCTTCCCTCACGCTGGAAGGGCTGGGAAGTACGAACTCCAGAAACGTATTTCCGTAATAGCCAGTTGGTATGTGTGTCTAAATTGGTATAGGATTAAAAGTCACACACGCCGTTTCTAGAGCCGCATTTTTGTAGCAGATGGCAAAATGACTTTCTTTTTTTCTTAATTTGAACTCTAGCAAAAGTAGTGTTGTGCTTCCAAATGGGGTTTGTGCCAGTGAGATACAGCTTTTGTGGGACCTGCTAGCTCTTCTCCAGGGGAAGGCTTTCTTTGCCGCCTGTTGTTTGATCACCATTTCTCTTCCACTTTGAGTTCATGGCAACCAAGCACAACTTGCCTTGTGCAGTTGATGTAGCTGGTGCGGGGCAGTTGCACAAGGTGGGCTGTAGCAATGAAGTCCCCAAAACCCACACACAGTTCTGTTTGTTTATCTTTTCTTATTTTTCTGCTTTCTTCTCTCTTCTTGTCATTTTTTTTTTTAAGGCTGGCTTGATGTTGTATCATTTTAGATTGACATGATTAAGCAAAATCCCACTTCAGATTCCTGATGATCCCCCCTCTGTTTTGTATTAACAGAGAATTTGTTTCTGTTTTGTGGTTGAGAGGTTTTTTTTCCCCACCCCCTGCCTGAGATTGTTCAAGAAATGTTGAACGGAGTGCTTAATGATTTCCAGTGCTTTCTCTTGACATTTTAGTTTTGGAGAATGAGCAATGCCTCCGCTGGGGACTTCCCTGGCAGATCCATGTCTGAACAGCCAGGGCTGGCTTCCAAGAACATTAAATTCCAGCTGCTTTTCCATCCAAGGCAAGGTTAGTTTAGTATCCCCCTTCCTCCCTATGTCTTTACAGCAGGAGATATTCTAGCCAACGTATTCGTCATGTTTCTGAGCCTCCCTGCTGCTTGATTTATGCAGAGAGGACTATAGAGAGAGATTCCAGAGCTGTACGCTGAGTGTGAACTACCTGCAGGTGTGCAGCAGGGCACGATAGCCCGGCACGGCTTGGTCCATACACGCGCAGCTATGCTGGTTAGTCCCCACACATAGACAAACAGAGCTGAGACAATACACCCCACGTTCAAATGCACAAAATGTGGCGGGATCGGGGCAGTTTCGGTCGTGCAGATCAATCTTGTGAAATACTGCAGGAGAGCAGCACAGAGAGGCTGAGGTGAAGCGAGGGATGCTGAGGCAGAGGTGATTCCTGCGTCTGATGTTGCTTTTCCTCGTTTATGAAAAGCAGCAGTGAAACAGTATGGTGAAATACTGAGTTAAACCGTAGACAACAGTATGTGAGGCTTCAAGAAAATTCACGTTATCTCTCCGTAATGTTCCCTGTTACTTCTCCATGTTCTCCAGTTTACTCAATATGTGAGGTGAAGCAAGTGACTTATGCCTGTTTTTCTTAAGATTGGTTATGCATATTTGGTGCCTGGCTTAACACTTCAAGGGACATAATTTTCAGTGGTATAATGGACTGTTTGAGTCTCTCTTGTCAACTGGGAGTTTGAGTATGCGGCGCATTTGGAAATTCTGCCCATCCTGACCTAGCAACTGGCAAAGGAGAAATCCAAACCTACCAGTTGCTGTTTAAACCTGGGATTTCTGCTTGCCTTTGTCTCATCTGAGCAGGGTAAGATGTACCTCGTGTGTTCTTTCAAAGTTGGTTTCACATGCAGTCTCATGATGAAAGGCACCGCAGTGTTTTTAGAAACCCCCAAATGTAGCCAGTCTCCAGCTGGTAAAATTGTCATCGTTCACAGCCTAATTGAACTACGGAAATTTACCCAAGTAGAGGATCAGGTCCAGTGTACACAGCTGGGAACCAAGCTGAGCTCAGTAACTATCTGTGCTCAGTGCTAAGCCCAAGCCAATTGGGTTGCACACAGGTATTTCTCCTAGGTAGCAGCACACGGATCAATGTCCTCTTGTTCACTTGCATCCATGTCGTCCGTCCCCTGTTCTCCGTTCCCTTCTAACTAAGCAATGCCTCACTGACACCAAAAGGGAAAGGCATCACAGATGAAAACTGATCACCTTTTCCTGGTGATTCAGAGGAAAACATTACTGCCTTTACACCTTAAGTTCTCCAACGGTGGTTATAATTTGTTGCGTACCTTCTCCTTGTTTGTGAAACAAGTACGAGTTATGCTTGGTATGAGTAGGGGAGAGAACAGCAGTAGGTATTATGGGGTAGTTATTCATTGATAGCACTGTTGTAGGTGAGAAAACTTAAAGGAGGTTTTGCGTAGATCTTTTATTTTTCTGTAACTTTGTGGTCATAATTTTTCCCAAAGCTTGTCTACAGATCTGTACTAGGACCCAAACCACTAAAATGCTTTAAAGTTGATTCTTTAATGCCCCTGTGTATTCAACTAGTATGGTAAAATGTTT
Source organism: Strix aluco (assembly GCF_031877795.1). Classification (NCBI taxonomy): domain Eukaryota; kingdom Metazoa; phylum Chordata; class Aves; order Strigiformes; family Strigidae; genus Strix; species Strix aluco. The sequence continues at coordinate 31,083,535 of NC_133938.1, read as the reverse complement.
TGTTTTTCTTTTTTTTTTCCCCAGAATCTATGAGATCATTCAAGTATGGAGACTTGGCAGCTCCTCTGTACGTACAAAGACGGCTGTTTGAATGTCAGACTGAGTGTCTTTCTGGCTAAGGATAAATTATTTGGTGTGTTAAATGAGGATTTGTTGCTTTATCTGGCACGAGTAAGGTTCATTTATTATCAGTGTCCCATCATGATTTACCTTGGATTGCAGTTTTCTCTTTTGGGTTTTTTATGTTTTATTACCTAAAAGCATAGGTATTTCTTTTAAACAATTCAGTAATAGAAAGGATTGTAGTAGCGAGTTAATATGGTGGTAAGGTCAAGAAAAGACATTGCAAAACAGAAAATAAACAGGAGTAAATAAAGTAATGGTGGGACTGGAAAAACAGGTGAATGTTTTGTTGGGCTTAACTGGTTTTTTACATAGCAATCTGTATAGAATTGAACAGTCACTACAAGCAGTGTAATCTATGGAAAGGGTGAATAGGGAATTTCATAAACATGAAGGATTCTTGGTGAAGATAAAATTTACAAAAAAAAAATTAAAAATTGTTAGAACTTTTTAAATTCAGTTTTGATATCCAGAATACCTTGTAGCTCTCAATGGAGAGGAAAAAAAAAAAAAACTCTGGTTCTAAAAAGAACTACAGACGTGGTCCAATACTCATGTTATTGTCAGCTCAGAAAGTGGGTGCATTTTATATACACGAGTGCCCCCTGTTTCAGAAAGACACTAGTCTGGAAGCCTCTGTCTTGGCTCGAGGAGAGGCCATTTACAAAGAGATCTGCTGCTTGAACTGTGTTTCGTCGCCAGGGTCAAGTATGTCATCTGCACTCTGCAGAGGGTGGATGCTCTGCCCTGCTGAACTGCTTGGAATGCCAAAGGGATGGAATAAAGGCTTTTTTTTTTACATTTAATGACCATTACAGCTTGATTTATAACATCTGGGTCTAGCTTGAAATAGTGTAACAAAAAGTAAAACATCTGTACGTACAAGCCAGAAAAGATTAATAGCAGTTTATTTGCTTCTAAATCCTCCAACACAGATTAGCAGTGTACACCACCTCTCTCTCCATTTTTGTTTAAGTTACGCAGGCAGCTAGTCCATCTCTATTGACATTTGTGGTGCTATAAAACAAAACCGCCCTGGTTTGGACCCCTTTTTTTGCACACAGTGCAAATATGAGTGTCAGTAGATATTTACCTACTTTTCTTAAACTGGCAAATTGCTTTGTCTTTCACAGAGATTGTACACGTGCCACTCACAGTGCAAGTCTGAGCTTTTATTTGGGGCAGTATTTGAGAAATGCTCAAAGCACAAGAATATGGTAAATACATATAGTTTTCACATGCTGTTTGACTGGTTATCTCATTCCATTCTTAATGTTAAGAGTCAAGAATCCATTGCTGTTAATTGCAAGGTGGGATGCATTGTTCAAGCCCTGTGCTTACCAAAGGAAAAGCTGTTCATCCTTTGGCCGTGTTTCAAACCAGAAAATAAAAATGTCAGAATCTGTGCAAAAGAGCCTTCTGCCTTTACTGGTAGCTCAAGAGACTTGCAGAGCTGACTTCAGGCAAAGGCAGCACACTTGCCTTTTCTGAACAGAGGTAATAGGAAAGCATCAGTGTTAAGGTTAAAAGGAATACGGCTCATAGGTTTGTGGTCATCCTCATCTTTTACAGGGGGAGTTTCTCGATTGTGGGTTGGTCGACCGAAGGGTCCTGTCTGGTTCCTGTTTCTTCTTGCTGCAGCCCTTGGGCTGGCAGGGCAGAATCAAAAAGAGGTGCTACTGAGCTGAGTGTCTTTGGCTCAGGATTACTGGGACCCCTGACGTTCAAGCCCAGGATTTCATTTTCTGTTTGGACAACCAGTCTTGTGATAAAGTGCTGGAGTAGTATCTTGGCTTGTGTGTGTCAGGAGCTTGAGCTGCTGCCTTTTTTCTTTTTCTTTTTTTTCTTAGCAGCTGAAATTCTTCAGCATTTGTGTGGATTAATTTCCGCCATACAGTGCGGTGCAATTAAGTCAATGTTGGAGGCTGTGAGATGAAAGATAAGCGAGTGGGAGGGGAAAGAAAAATAGAGCAATAACCAAGAGCGCTGCAATAAGAACTAAAGAAACAACACCAAACGGTTGGCAAAGTACCCTGTGGCTTCTTTGATAGTCCCTCATCACAAGTAATAAAACACCTCTTGAGTTGTTTTTCACCTACTGGTTGTAAATCCTAATGTAAAGCTGCCTGTGTTTCCCAGAGTCCTGGGGACCTCACAAAAGCCTCTGCCCTCCCAGAGCCCAGCCTGCCCGGCACGTGGAGGAGCAGAAATGAAGGTGGGAAAAGTGAGAATCACTGAATTTCGCACTCTGTCCTTCAGGGGGAAGAAGGGGAGATTTCAGTGTTGTAGAGGGCTCCTCTATGTGAAGTCTATAGGCCATATTTTAAAACAAAACACTAGCGCATTCAATGTTCCTTACTTTTGCTCCAAATCACTGCAGCTGTGGTATGTATGAAGCTGTTACTGTTGTGTCTTTTTTTAATGTGTTTTAAAATGTGCCTGGAGGTTTGGGGAATTTCTTATTTCTTTTATTTGTATTTTTTTAATTCCTGCTGAAATGCTCTGCTGTTTACATTTAAGCAAAACCTCCAGCAGGAATGAATAAAATCAAAGGGCATCATGATCTTGAAAGGCAGATCGGAGACTGACAGATAGGTCTGGCTGAAGGAGCCTTTTCACGAGGGATGGGGTCGGCAGGGGGTTTGGGAACAGAGCAGCCCCTTTCCCTTCCTATCTCTCTGCGCGCTCCTTTCCCCCGTCATGTCTCCTGCCCCACATCTATCTCCTCTGCGTGAAGCGCAAATCAAAGCCAGGGTTTCAGCAACAGTGGCAAGTTTCAGCAGCATCCAAAAAAGTGAGGCTTGTTCAGCTGGGCAAGCCTGCCCAGCCCCTTGGCCGCTCGCTCCCTCTCGCTCTCCAAGAGCGCTGTCTCGCGCTTGGAGAAGCTGCTCCTTCTGTTTTCCAGTGGTGGAATATCTGATGAGATTTCAGTTTCCACACTATAATGCTCTTTAATTCGAGTGCAATTTTTAGCAGCCTGTTTTCACTCAAGAGTATGAGTAAACTCTGAGGTTTTTTTTTCCTTTTGTTAAGCTCCCCGCGTCAAGTGACCTGGTGTCACATCGCTGGCTGGGAGAATGCTTTTGGCCGCAAGCACGTGGCGTTTGGTAGAAGCTCCTACCTTTAGCCAGGAAAGAGTCCCAGCAAAGCGAGGCTCGTTTCTCACCGTGCCTTCTCTATGTCCCTCTTTTCCAAAAAAATTGCAAGCCAGGCTGGGCGGCAGTGCTGCAGCAGGCCGGTCTCGCAGTGCGTCTGTGGTGGGAATGTTGTGGAAAAAGAAGCTTCATCACAAGGGAAAGCAGCTGGCAAAGGGGGAATAATGAGTTTGTGTTTTATTTTGCTTTCTTGCGTTGTGCAGAGAAGACCTGTGTGGATTTTGGAGAGAGGAAAATAGAGGAAATCCTAGGGGCTTTTTTTTTTTTGGTATAAGATCCCAAGCTTTCTTGCTTTTTTAATCCTAGAAACCTAGACCCCTGGCTATCTGAGAGAACTCTGTAAAACTTTCCAGCTAATATTACCCCGGGTTAGTGGTGTTATTAGCATTAGCAGCAGCAGGGAGTCTGCTTAGCTGAGACCATCAGTTTCTGGCATGTGTTTACCATCTTGTCAAATAGTTTTAACTGATGGTAGAAAAAACTGCTGGGAGCTGCTAGGAATTGCTTATTATGGTCATCTGCTGGTACTGATTTTTTGCAGTAGGCATTTTCTTCTGCTTAAATTTACTGTGGTAAATGAGATGTGTGGGTGATTTAATAACCTAGTCTTTAATTCAGGGACTGGAAAGATGCCCCTTCGCTACTTTGGTCTGCAAAGTAAAAAACTTCTTGCAAGGACAGTGGAGGAAAGAAGTCTTGCTAGTCAGGCTGATACGAATTTAGGTGGGGAGATGAGAAAGAGGAACACAGACTCGTGTACCTTCAACACACTACGTTTGCACCATCAGCCTACTTAGGGTCTCTGCTCCTGTCCCAGGCCAAGCTAAATCTATCTGAAATCTTTCCTATATGAGCTTTGCTTACATGACTCTTTTGGCCAAAGATCAAGCCATTTCCCAAAAGCCTGTCTTCCAGGAACAGCTTAGTGTTGGCTTTCCAGCAGGTGTACACATATATAGCAGCAGACACTCTTTTCAGATTTACACCATCTTGTAGCACTCCTGCGAAATGATATTCGGTTGGATTTTTAACTTCTCTTAATGCTAGGAGATTAAGCACAGTTGGAGTCAGTGCTTTGAAACTTGTCCATGGCACTTGCATCTGGTAGGTTTAGCTGATGCAGTGCTACTTATAAAACTGCTGAGGTTCTATATAGAAATACTTATTTCCCTCGTCTTTAACAGTAGTCCTGATAGATCTTCAAAAGTTATTGATGTTTGTCACATTAGCTCATCACATTTTCAGTTTCAGGTAGCCCATATGTTGTTACTTCACCTTTTTTTGAACAGCAAACAAAGCCAAGTGCAGTTCTTAGAAGATTTATGTGATCCCGGGGCAGGCAAGCAGACGGGAGCAGTGACCCAGGGCAGCCCTTCCAGGCTTTGTATTGAAGTCAAGAATAATCATTATCCAGGTTTTCTGCTTTTTTTTTTTAAAAAAAAAAAAAAACCCAAGTCTGAACTGGTTTCATTAGTATAAAAAGACTGCAGTTAAATCCATTTCTAGGCAAAAATTTCAGTTGTCTTTGATACTGGACTCTGTCTCGCTTTTCTAGAGAATTATAACTCTTCTAGTTCTCCAAACTGGGAGGAGTGTGTGAGTGATGAACTATTTTGTCTTCTGTCTGAATGCCTTTTCTCTAAGTACTGTTTGCTCTCCGTATTTCTGGCCATTAGATTAAACAAGATGTGTCCAGTCAGCTTCTATTTTTTTTCATTGATTTTGAAGGTAAAGTGTATATATATACGAACAGCTGGTTTTACTGGCCTGAAGTTCTAAGCTGCCAAGGAACTTTCCTACTGGTTTTAACTCTTGCAGGCTTTACTTATTTCAAGAGTTATTTGGTTGGGCTTGTGTGCTTGGGTTTTTTTCCAGAGAGAGAAAAAAGAAAAAAAAAAAACAACCCTGAGCCTGGAGCATCCCTTTTAGCTCGAGCAGTAAAACCAAATGGGAATGTCTGGGTTATTTCCGAACTCTACTAATGTGGACCTCCTTCGTGAAAGAAACAATGATGTCATGTTCAGCAGCGCAGGAGGGGATCAGCGCATGCTCCTACCAGTTCAGCATACCCCAGAGGTAATATCATGGACTAATACCCTGTAATAAGGCAAAGAACTACCTGATACTTACTTTTTTAGTATATAAATGTGTGCATGCATGTGTGTGTGTAATTGAAGAACTACTTTTACAGGCTCTTAGAAGAAAAGAATTTTTAAAGGGAGTTTTGGTTTCTTGTGAATTTCTTTTTTTTTTTTTTTTTTTTTAATCTTTAATGAGTCCCCTTAGTGTGTTGCTGCAGAAAGTGAGGCTTTGGTCACAGGCTCGTTGGGAATTTTTGTGCTTTGCTTTACTTTGTATTTCTAGTGTTCCAATGGATTTTAAAAAAAAAAAAAAAAGTAAAAGCAGTAACATAGTAACATTTGACCTTCCAAAGCTGGTAATGTCTTTTTTTTTTTCCTTCCCCTTTATCCCTGTCTTTTCATGGTGAAGAAATGGTGTAAAACATTAAGCATTTGTTTCCAGGTGATCTGTTCTTTTTCACCCTTCTCCTTCTCTCCCTTGAGATGGAGGCCCCTGCCATCCTTTGAGATGTCAGGAATTTTAGGAGATTTATACAGCAGCATAAAAAGGCATTGGACCATGTAGCGAGGGTCAGACATATGGTAGCAATGATTGTACACCTCAGTAAAGCAGCTTCCCTGCATATATTTGAACGAAGTATGAGAAATCTTTCCTGGGTAGCAAAGTGTATAAAGATACACTATGTATTCTGATCTTATCAGGTATGCACTGTGCAAAACATGTATGGAAACAAACAAATAACTATTTTTCTTGCCCAAAATAAGTTAAATACATTTCTATGTGGAAATGAGATTAAAGTCCTCATTTTCTTTCTATCTTGACTCTAGCTGTTGAGAATAGCAGCCCCTCAGGTCTGGTAATATAGTCTTCACCTCAAATAAGGATTCTAAAACATTTAAGCGTGTCTCTCATGAGGCTTCTTGTTTCCTATTTGTTTTTTGTTGCTAAGCAATGCATTTATACCCCCAAACTTAAAATTTACAACTCTCAAATTGTCCCTCAGCCTTATTCTCCAAACCTCACATCTGTAATGGGTTTTCCATCTGCCAGTTTTCCCAGATCGCCCCATCCATCCTCAAGTCTGCAGAGGAAAAAGCCTTGTGGTTGAGAGGGGTTTTTTTTCCCTTTTTTTAGCCTCCATCTGTAATTAATTTCTTGCAAAGCCACATCTGTCTGTTTGGGGCAGAGGAAGTGGGGAAGGGGAGGTAAAAAGTGAAGTCACTCTCTCCCTTTCCCAGTAAAATGCAGAATTTGGCAAGTGTGATTGTAGTTCCTCGGGGCATTTTAGCCTCTCTCTTCCACCCTTCAACCCTCACCACCCCCTGCTCCAGTGCACAGTCAAACATCTTACAGGAGGATGAAGTGCTGCTGTTGCTCAGCTGGTAGTTCTCCTGCCTGTGTGGAGCTTGTGGGTTTGATCTGTGCTACAGCCCACATCTGACGCCACAGTGTGTTTCTACTACTGGGGTTGCTGCAAAAGCTGCTGGCATCCTTTGGAAAACTTCCTTCTGTCAATATTTGAATTTTCAAAAACCATACTAAATAGCTGCCATGATGTTTCTTTTTGAAAGACTTAAGAAATAGCCACAGCGGTCCCAGTCAATATTCCTTCTCTACCATCATCTAGTGCAGCTGTTCCAAAACCTTTTTATGTTCTGCAGACCACCAGGTAGCTCTGAGCAGGAGCAGGGCTTGCTGTGAGGCTGGTAGCCTGCCTGGTGCCCTGCTCTGCTGCAGTAGGGGAAAGCAGAAAGAACCAGCTGTCTTAGTTCAGCCAGGACAAACCCATAGTGCAACAACTGCTCTGGGCTCGTAGGATTGTAGAATCACAGAATGGTTTGGGTTGGAAGGGACCTGAAAGATCATCCAGTTCCAGCCCCCCTGGCATGGGCAGGGGCACATTCCACTAGCCCAGGTTGCTCAAAGCCCCGTCCAACCTGGCCTTGAACCCTTCCAGGCAGGGGGCAGCCACAGCTTCTCTGGGCAACTTCCAGTGTCTCGCCACCCTCACAGTAAAGAATTTCTTCCTTATACCTAATCTAAATCTACCCTCTTTCAGTTTAAAACCTTTACCCCTTGTCCTATCACTTCACTCGCTGATAAAGTTTCCCTCCCCCCTTTCCTGTACCCCCTTTAGGTACTGGAAGGCCGCTATAAGGTCTCCCCAAGAGCCTTCTCTTCTCCAGGCTGAACACCCCCAACTCTCTCAGCCTGTCCTCACAGGGGAGGTGCTCCAGCCCCCTGAGCATCCTCATGGTCTCCTCTGGACCCACTTGAGTAGGCCCATGTCCTACTGATATTGGTGCCCCCAGAGCTGGACACAGGACTTCAGGTTGGGGTCTCATGAGAGTGGAGTAGAGGGGGAGAATCCCCTCCCTCGACCTGCTGGTCATGATGCAGCCCAGGACACGGTTGGCTTTCTGGGCTGCAAACACCTGTTGCTGGGTCATGTTGAGGTTCTCATCAACCAACACCCCCAGGTCTTTCTCTGCAGGGCTGCTCTCAATCCACTCATCGCCAAGCCTGGATTTGTGCTTGGGATTGCCCCGACCCATGCACAGGACCTTGCACTTGGCCTTGTTGAACTTCATGAGATTTGCACGGGCCCACCTCTCCAGCCTGTCCAGGTCCTTCTAGATGGCACATCCCTTGCCTCCAGCGTGTTGGCTGCACCACACAGCTTGGTGAGGGTGCACTTGATCCCACTATCCACCTCACCAACAAAGGTGTTAAATAGCACCGGTCCCAATACCAACCTGTGAGGAATACCACTCGTCACTGCTGTCCACTTGGACATCAAGCCATTGACCACAATTCTTTGGTGAAGGTCTGCAAGATGGTCTCTTGTTCGGGAGTTTCTTTGAGGCATGTAATCTTCCTCGCTTTCCCCTTGAGAACTGCAGCTCTTCTGCCTCTGTGATGGTAATAGTTGGCATTGATCCCAGAGCCTGGCCTTCCATCAGGTCACCTGTCCAACACAAGGTCCTTATCCCCTTGTATGACCTGCCACCATCATGTCTTAACTCCTCCACCTTCTTTCACATTGAAAAATAGTCATCATTTAGAGAAGTCTTTGAAAAAGGCTATAGCAAGAAAGGTTGGCCACTGAGTGGAGGACCCACCAATCAGCTTCTGACTAACTGTAAATCTTGTGAATGACCATCTGAGAGCTGCTGGGCTTGTTGTCACGGATGAGTGTTTTGCATCACTTAAAGAATCACTGTCAAAGGTATTAGCAAAAAGTGATTTGAATGTGAATTTGTAAAAGCGCAACTTAACAAAGTTCAGTGTCGAGGTTCACTCTATTACTACATGGAAGAAATGTACAAAGGAAAATAGAGTTAGAATCAACTTAGAATTATTTACATAGAGACTGGAGATACAAAAAGGTAAGGGAGACCCTCCTGTTGAGTCACTATGCCAATCTGTTGGGGAATGAGTGATTATGGATCCTACATAACTTTGAGGTAGTGGCAATTTAAGATCTATTAGCAGCACTATTATGGTAAATCACAAGATTAGGGTGTATGGTTTTTGACAATACTTAATCATTGGCTGATGATAAGGGTGATTTAATAAAATTTCTTATAATCAACCCTATAAAGTTTCCTAAACCAAACACACACGCACACAGAGATCTAGAGGTTAACTTACATTAACCTGAGCACCACGCAGCCACTTGCTCACCCCTTCCTCCCGTCAGGAATGGGAAGGAAAAAATAAAGTGAAAGGCTCCAGAATTGCAATAAGGACAGAGAGAGGTGACTCACCTGTTACGGTCATGGGAAAAAGACAGACTCTTTAGCGGAAGAAAAAGAACATGAATTTAATTCAAACACTAACATCACCACTTAACAGACAGAGTAGGACAGTGAAAAGCATTACCACATCTTAAAAACACCTTCCTTCCGCCCCTCCATTCTTCCTGGGCTCAGCTTTACTCCTGACTTCTCCACCTCCTCCCCTCCGGCAGTGCAGGGGGCAGGGAATGGGGGGTGCGGTCAGTCCCGCTGCTCCTTCCTCCTCAGGGGGAGGATTCCTCGCGTTCTTCCCCTGCTCCAGCGTGGGGTCCCTCTCACAGGAGAGACAGTCCTCCACGAACTTTCTCTGATGTGAGTCCTTCCCATGGGCTGCAGCATTTCCTGAGCTGCTCCAGGGTGGGTCCCTGCCACGTGTTGCAATCCTCCCCGTGCCAAACTACAACAGCGGGGGCTTCTTCCCTCAGAGTCCCGGCCCTCTTGGGGTTCATGCCCCTGCTCCAGCGTGGGGTCCTCCACGGGCTGCAGGTGCCTCTGCTCCCCCAGTGACCTCCATGGGCGCAGGGGCACAGCTGGCCCTCCCACCACTGGCTGCAGGGGGGGTGCAACGGGCGCCTTCCCCCCCACCCCTCCTTTCTTCCTCTGACCTCGGAGTTTGCAGAGGTGTCCTCCTTGAAACTCCTCCTCGCAACTCCAACTTCTCCTCACAGGTTCCCCTTCTTAAGTACGTTACCGCAGAGGCGCAGCCACCGTCACTAATTGGCTCGGCCTTGGCCAGAGGCGGGTCCCACTTGGAGCTGGGGGAGCTTCGAGAAGATTCTCACAGGGGCCTCCACTGTAGCCCCCTCCCCTGCTACCAAAAACCCCACCACAGACCCAAACCCAGCACACTATGATAGTAAATTATTGGTGCCAAAGGATCTTTGAACATTGTAAAATCTAACTGTGGTGAATTACTCACTATTTTCCTTTGTCAGCATTTGTGAGCAGCTGATCTTTGAACCCTTTCTCTTCATTGGCATTTATCAGCTGATGATCCTGAAAATCTTCATGAAATCTCTTCTTTGAAATCCATGTGAAATCTGCCTCGAGAGGCATCCAATCTCAGAGGGAGATACTGGGTCACAGCCTGCTGCGATCCTGGAGAGCTTAAAGGGTCTTACTTAGGATCTCTATTTATAGAATCATGACATGACTTTGGTCAGTATTTTCTTCATTTTGGCCACAATTCTTGTCAAGTAATTCTGGCAGCTTCCAGAGCAGGCTGCAATCCAGGCAGCAGGAGTTTCAGGTATGTTTAGGGAATACCTAATCATCCTAACTCACTGTATTTGTAACCAGGACAAGAAAGTGCCAGATCATCCCAACTCACTGCACTTGTAACCAGGACAAGAACACAGTGTTGGCTGGTCCTGACATCTCAGTGTGGCCCGGGGGTTCTGCACCACATCACTTGTGAAGTATCAACTTGGAGATCAGGAGTCCAGCTGCCTGTTCCCAACCTCTGAGCCTGTCTGCTAGCAGAGCTTGGAACACATCCGTCGGAGAAAGTAAGCCAGAACATTAAAACCCTGAAATCTATGAGAAACTGGACCCAGAGGTATTTTGGGAGATCTGGGGTTTTATCTCTTCGTTACTCTAATGTGGGTCACACTCTAAGGGTGTAGCTTGAACATTGCTGTTGTCAACTGTGCTGATCCGAGTGTCCAGCACTTCCTTCCCACCCGCCACTCCTCCCATGCCTGTTCCTGCTGGCACAACTACTGTGCAGCCAGTTGGTGAATTAGATCGCATTAATTAATCTGGGTTAAATATATACTTACTTACTTTGTTGCCAGATTATTTTTTTTCAAGGTCAGTTCTGCAATTTGGTTTACTGCACAGCCTCACAAGCTATTGTACTGATACAACTGAAAGGATGGGAGGATAAATAGCGAGAAGCATGGTGGAGCAACTTAAATTGATGGTTCTGCTGAAAAACCCTACTCTTTGTCAAATTACTGCCTAATACCTAAGGTAGAGCGTGTCCTCTGCAGGGCTAAGCACACAATATGCTGCCTGTTTCTTGCCTGTTCCCATACAAGCACATTCTTCAGTATTGCTTTCAGGAAGAGTTCTTTGGGATGATGTCCTTAATATCAATACAAAATGGCCTATTTCAGAATAATAAGATAAACAACTGAAATGCTGAGTCATTAATAATTGTAGAAACTTCCTGACCCAGGATTCATCCCTGTTGGACGTAGAACTGAGGTGTGCCCCCAGTAACACTCCCAGAATTACAGGTTAGAGGGAGAGCTACTGTATGAGTAGAAGTATTGTAGGAGGTGAGCTAGGCCAATGGAAACTGAAGAAAGCCCCTGAGGATGGGAGCGTTGGTTCGGAGGGCATCCCAGCAGAGCCCCTGCAGAGGGGTCCCTTGGAGTGCAAAGGTCGGGGGGCTATTGTGTGTCACACCGCACATCTGCCACAGCTGCCAGAATACAGTGGGACCTTGTTTCAGCACAGCCATATTAGTAACGTGTCTGGAAAATAATTTTTGGCAAGGGTCAACTTAGACAGCTTTATTCTGCCTCAGTCAGCTCTCAAATGGCTTTAAAACACAGAATGGGTTGCAGCAGTCTGTTGAAGTGCCAGAGACGCTTGCTGTGGCTACGTATCTCTCAGGGAAAGGACGTACAGCCCTGGGTACCTGCATGTGAACGAGCTCTGGATCACCTGCTGAAAGATCATCACCCAGCACGAACTGGGAATCCCACCAGCAAATGTAGCAGATTTGGAGTGGTGAATGTCAACCCCGATTCAAACCCCTCTGAAATGCTCCCGTTGTCCCCAGACCACCATGACCATGTGTTTCTATCTCCCCATTTTAAGAAATTTCGTTTTAATGCTGGCTATGGAAGGAAAGGGGGAGCTCTATAACAAGCAGGCTGTGGTGGCAGCAGCTCTCTAAGGAGCAGACTCGTAGAAATAATGTGGTGAGAATATTAGTCTGATTCGTGTAAAATGACCCAAATCTGAAATAACACTGACACCCTGTGGAAACATGTGGAGGGACAGTCTGCAGGTCTTGCTGATCCTTGTTCCTGATATTACAGGCCAGTAATTAAGATTCCTTCATGTCTTCTTTTAGAGAAAACTTGATTCTTTTTCCAGTGAAAAGTTTCATCTTTTTCGAAGCCCAATTAAAAAATAAAAATCCTTTATATCTTTTCTATTAGAATATTTTATTTTATTTTTTTTTTAAATCTTGTGGCTAAACCCATAAACACTCATTTGCTAACCATTGGAGGGAGCTGCTCCATGACAAGGTGAAGTCAGGCCACTAATCATTTCCCTTCCAGTCTGGACTGTTGTTTAAAAATGCAAGAGCAAAAAGGTTTGTCTGATTGTAAATGTGCATTTTGGATATGCAGAGCAACAGCTTTGTGTTTTGCTTGTTCTTGCTGCAAGTCACTCAGTTGACTGCCTCTTGGGAGTCTCTTGAGATACCTTACTCTGTGTGTGTTCTGTATTTACTTCTGGGCAGAGAGCATCCCAGTTAAAAAGGGCTAAATTTCCCTTTTCGCTCCAGCTGAGCACAGGATCCCCATTTACATGCAGGGTTAAAGATGAGAAATAAGAAGATAGTTATCAAGGAGGCTCCTGGTGATGTGAGTGCAGCCAGGCGTTGCACGGGAGATGATGGAAGTCAGAGCATTCCCGTTTCTCGTGCACTTCTGAAATACAGTGAACCTGAGTGCTGGAAGTACACTATTCACCTTGAGAATTGCCTGGTCTAACTAATTTCCTCCAAGGATGATAACGTGTTTAATTCTCTCATGTTTGCATTGTCTGCAGAAGGGGAAAACTGAGCTAGATTGGGCTGAGCGGGGACAGAATGTGCAGTAGAAATGAGCTGCCATATAAACTCAATGGTTGCTAGAGCTGTTTGCAAGGAGAAGTTTATCTTTGGTTTTGTGGGTAAGCAAGGTTGGATACAGAATCACAGAATTGTCTAGGTTGGAAAAGACCTTGAACATCATCCAGTCCAATCCTTAACCTCACACTGACCGTTCCCAACTCCACCAGATCCCTCAGCGCTGGGTCAACCTGACTCTTCAACCCCTCCAGGGATGGGGACTCCCCCCCTGCCCTGGGCAGCCCATTCCAACGCCCAACAACCTCTTCTGGAAAGAAATACTTCCTAAGAGCCAGTCTAAACCTTCCCTGGCACACCTTGAGGCCATTCCCTCTTGTCCTAACGCTTGTTCCTTGGTTAAAGAGACTCATCCCCAGCTCTCTGCACCCTCCTTTCAGGTAGTTGTAGAGGGCCATGAGGTCTCCCCTCAGCCTCCTCTTCTCCAGACTAAACCCCCCCAGTTCCCTCAGCCGCTCCCCATCAGACCTGTGCTCCAGGCCCTGCACCAGCTTCTGGACGCACTCGAGTAATTCAATGTCCTTTCTGTAGTGAGGGGCCCAAAACTGAACACAGTAATCGAGGTGCGGCCTCACCAGTGCCGAGTCCAGGGCTAAGATCCCTTCCCTGTCCCTGCTGGCCACGCTATTGCTGATACAAGCCAGGATGCCATTGGCCTTCTTGGCCACCTGGGCACACTGCTGGCTCCTGTTCAGCTGGCTGTCAATCAACACCCCCAGGTCCCTCTCTGACTGGCAGCTCTCCAGCCACTGCTCCCCAAGCCTGTAGCCCTGCTGGGGGTTGTTGTGGCTGAAGTGCAGCACCCAGCATTTGGCCTTAGTGAAGCTCATCCAGTTGGCCTTGGCCCATCGCTCCAGCCTGTCCAGGTCTCTCTGCAGAGCCTCCCTACCCTCGAGTTAGTGTTATGCTGTGTTCAGGAATCATTTTCCCACTGAAGGAATAATGTTGGTTGATCAGCCTTAGTGCTAGACCCTCGCTCCGTCTTTGGAAATGCCTTCCATCCTAGAGGAAGTTCAAGCTTTAGCATACCCAGGGCGTTAACAATACCACCTCACTTCACAAAATAATGGTCTTTCAGAACTGTGGCCAAATCGCAGTATGGTTTTACTTAACTAACTAGCCATGTCAACCCTCCCTCGAGCTCCATACTTTCATCTGTGCTGAGATCAATGTTTAATATGCTACGCAAAGCTGCTGCATGGGGGAGCAGTAAGCTGGCCAAGCAGTCGCTTCGTTTTCAAGCAGGAGCCCTATCTCAGCAATCGGAGAAGGGATTTCTGCACAGACCCAGCACGCCTGTAAAAAGCTTGGAGATGAAAAGTATTTATAGACACTTAAAAAATTCTTACAGATGGATCCAGCTTCCAAGACTGGAAACACTCATGGAAATAGGATTAGAGTTGACATGTGGATAGCTTAGCCCCAGAACGGCTGGGCTTGCTCTGTCCCCACGCTCCCCAAACCCCTCCTGGTTGTGCTCCAGATGCAATATCTGCAGCCCTGCCAGCTGCAGACGGGGTAACGTGGGGTAACATGGGCTCCCCCTCCATTAAGCCGACTCTGGCCCCAAGGGCTGCTTGTTCATGGAAGTGTATTTCCTTTCGGTTGTCTCCTGAATTTACTGCCACCAAACAGTGCTACAGCCTTCTTCTGAACAAAAGGGGAGAGAGAAATTCACCCCATATTCTGCAGCAGTTGCCTACAGCCCTGAAGGGGAACCGTGTGATGCTTCATGAAACAACCAAACCAGACTTGCAGCCTAATTTAAAAATACTCTGAGTCCAAAAAAAAAAAAAAATTTTCATTCCTTTCATGCAAAATGTGAAAGCACAGAAAACTGCCTTTAACTCCCTGGATTTTGTTTTTGCAGTGACTGGACTGACTGATTTGAAATGTCCACTCCAGTGCTGTTGTCAGGTTTCTGGCTTGTGTGCAGCTCTGATGAGATTTTAATGATCCCCAAGTTCTCCGTCTTCTCCCAGCACAGCCTCCAGTAGGAGGGATGCAGAGGGTAGCAGTGGTGCTCCACGGGAAACCCACCCCAACCAGCGTCTGGGCTTCATTTAACTGCTTTTTGTTTTGTTCTTCCAAGGGGCCAGGACTCCCCCGTCACCACGAGGAGGTTTGATCTATAGTGAGCTGGCTGCTGCTTCGACACGGGATGAGGCTGGGATTCGGCAACTCCCACGCAGGAAAACAGGCAGGAGCAGGCACGGGGCTGTCAAAGGTACACACAAACACACACACAGGTGCCGGTGGGAACACAGGGAGTATAAAATCAGCTTGTGCAATGCAAATTTGTATTGCTGTGCTATTCCCTTACCATCCTTCCTGCTCAGGTGGAGAGGTGATGTCTTAGTGCTGCTTGTCAATTATCCTGCAAATAAACACGGTTTAATTTGTAGTGATATTTAAAGGCAATTAAGGAAGTTTAAATGTTAAATGTATGCTTTTGTCTTTCCAGTTAAACACAGTTTTGGAGAAAAAAGATCCTAAATATTTAATTATAAAAATTACCATCTAATTGTATAAATAAGCCTGACACTACTATAAAAAGATTTTTAATCTCTTGTATAACTGCTTCATGCTTCAGGGTGCAGTGCTCTGTTGAAATACTAACACATGTAGTTTCTTACTCTAAGTCTTCCAACCAGCATTTTCTGGGGAGCACTTGGGAGGTGTGTTTCCTAATCCGCTTCAGGCAAAATCACCCAAGGTAGCTCAAAGCACCTACACAAACTAACCCTGCTGATTTTTTTCCCTGAAGCAGATTAGGGAGTGATGATGCAGAACTTCTCAGTGGGCAGAGATCTCAGTGCTGGTGACTTCATCTGCTGGTAGTGGCCAGCACCTGGAAGGCGTAGTATCTCGGGGTGAATCTGGGAAGGGGGGTGTGTTGCCATCCATCCCTCTGGACAGGTTCAGGAAAGAGGAGCAAGCCCTGCCTGGCCTGTCTGCTCCTTAGCTGCCAGCAAACCTGCTGTCAACTGATTAGGGCACCTTGACTGAGACGTCCTGTGTCACACTTGCTGATTGTGCTTGCTTCGGAGACTCCTGCATGCTTTACGCATTGTCCAAACCCTGGATCCCATCCATCTGATCCCAGTACTAAGGATCTGGCCTTTTTGACCACAGACTGAGGGACCCCTTTGCCACTTTCTAGTCATGGTGAAGGCTTTCTTGTGGCGTCTTTCCACTGAATAATGTGGCCCTTCCTTTTGCCTAAAGGCAGCACCACAAGGAAGGTGTGGGGAGGGTGGCCACTAGGTTGCATTAACCACCGTGCTAACGTGATGGGATGCAGCCAAGCCTGGCAAGATGGAGAAGACCCCGTGCACGTAAGTGCTCCTCAACCCACCTGTCCTGTTCTTCCCCAGGCTGTGTCTCATCACTCTGCTGGTCCCACTGTTTCAGGTTGCTTCACTGTTCCTGTTTCACAGTATCCAAGAACTCCTCTTCAGAGGGAAGTCAAGGCATCGATACCTGTTGTTCTCACCACTGCCTAGCAGGGCGAAATATAGAGTTGGGGGTAACGCCTATTTAGTTGAAGAGTTTCCATCTGAGAGCCTGTGCTTGATACCCAACCTCAGCATCACCCTGTCTGAAATAATTTCTATAACTTTAGCTTATTGTTTCCATTGGCACATGGTTTTATTATATATAGGTATCTTTTGCAAAGCAATACTTAACATGCTTCGCTGGGTCTAAGTGGTGTCCTTGACTCAGGAATTTCTTTTGTATTGTATAAATCTGATTTCAGTCTGTTGCCAGGATCACACACCTCTTTGAATAGGAAGATCTGTGCAGCATCTGGTGACCGTGTGTATGTTGATTTAAAGCTTTCTCCTTCTGAGCACGCAGAGATTTTCCTGGAGCAGATAGAATTATTTAACAGTCTCTCTGGCTTCCATCCCACACCAGCCCCAGCTTTTGAGACGGCCCTTTTTTGAGACTGCTGTTCCCCAGTCAGACCTTGCTCTCCAGCCTGAGACAGTCCTTGTTCCCATAGCCCACAGATTTTTGTAGGCAGCCCCAGCTCCATCAGCTCTTCTTGATCTTCCTGGAGTCTGCTGTCTCCTTGGCAAGGGATAACAGAGCTCTTCTGCCTGTCGGCTTCCGAAGATGATGATGGCCCATCATGATTACCTTGTCTCCTCCTGGTCCCTCTGCCATCCACCATCCCCAGCTCCATGGCTTGTCTGTAACCTTACCCACTTGGCCACTTCTAGCTCTTAATGTTTCTATAGTTGCAGTCAAGTGCTCAGCACTTAAATATTAATGTGCTAATTAATAATGAAAACCATAATTGTAGTTAGGTTTAAAATTTTAATTCGGCAAGGAGTTAGCAGAGGTGCAGTCCATAACAATGAAACTCCCCTATTAATACATATATTTAAGTATCTTTCCCTCTAGCAATAACATTGCACAAGAAAAGTATCCTCTGTATGGATGTCTGCGAAGATGTTTGCTTGACGCTTGGAAGCTTGGAGCAGGAAGTCATAAAGTACTAGGTATGATTTTTTTTTCAAAGGAGTTTTAAAAAGTCCTGTTAAAAAAGGTTTTCATTCTGAGGCTTAAAAATGGAGGAGGGGAGGGGAAAATTCCTGGAAAGAAATGTATTTATTTTCCACTTCAGACAGGCCAGTCTGCAAATGCAGTATTTGTTGCAGTCTGAAGATACTGCATTCCAGTCTGTTTATAAAGTCACAGTGAGCCAATGATAATAAAAATAGTGCTGTTGGGATGCACGGTACCAAACAAATCCGGGATGCTCTGCATAGGAAATGTTAGATCCATGTGCAAGATGAAAAATTCCCCACCAAATTCTGCCTGTCTCTCTGCAAGGGATTGCTTTCCAGCACCACAGAAAGAAACTTTCTCTGGCTTAGGAAGGAGTCAGCGGAAGCCAGACGGATCGGGGCGTAACTGCAGTGTTTCCCAACGTGCTCCCCTCTTTCCTGTCCACATCCCACATCTGTGTTCCCACTGTGCCTGGCAGTGACCTCTCCTTCCCTTGCAGCACTGAGGAGGAGAGCTGAGGGATGGAGCTGCCACGTAGCACCCCACTTCCTCCACCATGAACTTCTGGGATGGAGATCTTGTACCACTTCTCATTGCCCTGGTAACTTGAGATCTGATGCTCCTCATTTCTGACTTGGCCTTCAGACCTGCTTCCTTCGCATCTCCCACCCAAGGGTATGGAGTGGTTTGTGTAGGAGACCATATTCCAAGTTGATATGCAAAAGGCCTTCTCCTCCCTTTCCCCCACCCAAATTAAAGAAGAAAAAAAAAAAAAAGTGGTGTCTATCTTCAGCAGCAATTTGTGCAATAAAAAACAAGATGCGGTTGAAGGAGACCTGGATGGTGGGTACTGGGTTGGTGAAGAACTACAGGAGGTGCCCTCAAGAGGTCTGGAGAAAGGGAGGGAGTGTGATCTTCCATGGTTTGATGGACTGATTCCAGGAATAAGTGGAAATTGAGTGGGTAAAAGGGACAAAAAATGGTTAGGAACAGCAAGTGGAACAGAAACGATGGAGAAAGTGGTGAGGAGCTGCGGAGGAACGGGACGTATAGGGTGTCGTTACAGAGCGTGTGTGGTGCCCGTGCGCCCTGGGTGGCTTCTGTGACTGGAATAGCCGTGCCTTGTCAACCCACCGCTCCGCCACGTTTCTTGCTGTAATATTTTTCTGAGACCGTTTCTGTGCTGTTCAGGGCTGACTCCTGCTGAGATAGGTTGGCGTTGCACCAGCTGCGTGTTCCCTGCCAAACTTCGAGTAATGCCTGCTAAATTAAGTCGCCACTGGAGCATTATTTTTTATTAGGAATGCGTAAACATTGGGGAAAAAATAAATTAATATATTATTTGCTATAGCATGGGCATAGGTATACAAATTCTAGTCATGATATGGATAATTTTAAATGGAGGTGTATTGTTTGGGTCTATAATATGTAGTATAATAGGACTATATAGTATAATACTGTATGATGGGGTATAATAGGGCTATGCTTCTAAATTCAAAGCAGCCAAATGTTGTCGTGTGTTGTTACAGGAATCTTTGGGAACGGTCAGTGCGAGGTTAACGGTTGGACTAGATGATCTTCGAGGTCTGTTCTAACCGAGATGATTCTGTGACTCCTCTTCACACAGAGCGCTGCTGCACGCAGTCAGAGCTAAGTGGTTTTAGTGTACATTTAAAATGCCTCTTTCCCTCGATTTCACCCTAAAATCTTTGCTAGAACCCGTCCTGCCCCGTGGAGCGGCGGCTCCCGCTGGCCGCCGGGCAGGCCGGGGTTAGTCCCCGCTGGCCGCCATTGGCCGGCCGGGGGCGGCCCGCCCTCCCTCCGCCGCTCCTATTGGAGGCGGGAGGCCGAGGGCGCCTGGAGCCGGCCTATGGGCGGGCGCGCCGCGGCCCGTCGGCGAGGGAAAGGCGGCCCACTCATTGGTCGACGGGCGGGCGGTGGGCGGGGCGGGCGCCCGTTGGCCGCGGGGCGGGGGCAGGGGCCGGGCGGCACCATGTTGGGGAGCTGGCGGGGGCTGGCGGCGGCGCCGGCCGGGGCCATGGAGCGCGGGCGCCGGGCGGGGTGAGTGCGGCGGGGCGCGGGCGGACGGCCAGGCCGCGGGGCGATCGGCGGGGGGACGGGACGGGGCGGGGGGAGGCCGCTCCCGCGCCTGCCTGCGTGGCTCGGCGGGGCGGTGGCACCTGAGGGGCGGGCACGCCCCTGCCGCCTCGCCCTGCCCCGGGCACCGTCCTGGGCCCGGGGGGGTTGGGGTGGGGGGGAGCCCCCCGGCGGGTCCCTCCGGCGCACAGCGGGGCCGGGCCTGCTCGCCGGGGGGGGCCGGTGGGGGTCGGGCGTCCGCCGCAGGGGCTGGGGGCCGGTTGAGGAGCCCCGTGGAGAGGGAGGGAGGAGCCGTTAGAACCGTTACGACCGTTGGCCAGAGGCGCGCCGCGCCCGCGCAGGTGCGCAGCTGCTCCGCCGGGCCCGGGCCGGGGCGGGGGGGTGGGAACGGGACCGGCGGCCTCCTGCCCCGCGGGAGGAGGAGGAGGAGGAGGCGGCGGCGATGAGGTCGGGCTGCGCCCCGCGCCGGGTCCCGCAGGTCTGAGCGCGCCGCGGGTGTCCGCGGTCGTCCGCGGTCAGACATCCCCTGCCTGGGGCCTGCGGCTCGGAGGACGCGCTGGCTCTGAGCACACCCGCCCCCCCTGGAAACCCCTCTGCGGTGTGCCTGTGCGGCAGGTCATGGTCCCCCAACCCCTCCCGGTCTCGTCCGTGGTCAGCGAAGGACTTGGCGGACGTCGCCAGAGCAGATGTGACCGTTTCCCTGCGCCCTCACGTTTCCTTCCTCTCCCGGGTCCTTGCTTTGGGCTGGGGGGGGGATCCCGCGCGGCTCGAAGCCTGCTGCCCCTCTAACCATGTAGTCACGCGTGGGAACAGCACGGTGGGCTGGCTCACTACTTGCAGCTTAGCTAAGGTCATCGTCCGCTTGGGAAAAATAAGGTGCGTATTGTTCAGCAGAAACGCTGACTGCAGTTAAAGCCCTGGGTTTAACGGTTTTTAAAGGATGTCTGTCTTTAGATCCTTTCTGGATACAGATGTGTATAAGCAGCACAGCTGTTTTGGTTTATGCTAGCTGAGGCCCTGGTCCTACACATACGTACGTGCTTTGGGGTCTGAGCAAACAGAGAAAACTAAAATGCAGATTCTAGTCTTGCAGTGAACTCCACGGGAATAGATCCCACCTGGTACTTATTACAGAACGGGGCATTAGTACTGCGGTCTTCCTTTAATTTGAAAATGACTCCATGCACCCCTTTATGTCCTTAAATCTGACCTACATAGTTGCAACAAGATTTGTTTCCGTTTGCAGTACAAAATCTCAGGAGGGTGAGGTGGATCTTGTTTCCTCACGCATGAACAAGTTGGCAGTTCAATTCTGATACCAAAATCTCTTGTCCTCTGGCTTGTTATCCACTGTCTTTCTTCTTGGGAGAGGGGAAAATTGATTGAAGCTGTCTTATAGCAGAGTCAGGCTGTTTGTTGACAAATGTCAGATGGGTATATGGACCCTGGTTATATTTTTGGTGCCCATCTTATGTATGAGCTGAATAAGTGTAAGAGCATCAAGTTGAGAAGGAAAACTGCAGGATTTTCTTATTGCTTTGGTTTCACTTCCAAGTTGAACAAGGCTTCCTAAAACATTTCCAGCTTGCGTTATTGTTGTGTATCTGCCCCCGATGGCCCAGTGAAACTTCAGTAACTGGGATGGGGACAGAGGGGGAGTTGTTCCCTTAGTAGTGAGGTTGTTTTCTGACCTGGTCCCGGCAGCCTGTGCTTCGGTACCCTCGGCTCCTGCCCGTGTCCCGTACCGTTCCACTTTACAGTACTTTCAATTCCTTCCTTCTCGTACAGCGTTTCCAGCTCCCTCCTTGTACCAGCTGTGCACACACTGGTTGCCCAGATGGCCAAGGCGAACAGACAACTGTTGAGCTAACACTGCAGCCTTTCCCTCAGCGCTCCCCAGCTGCCAATTTCCAACAAACACATAAACTCTGTCTTCAAAACATCTACTGTTCTCTCAGATGTGTTTGAAATTAACCAATGGATCCAAACGCTTACCAGTGAAAAGTGTGATTATATAAACTTTGTTTCCATAGGAAACCAGGCTTGAAAGAAAGTTGTTCTGTGAGGAGAATTAATGAAAGCTGGTTTCCTGAGGACTTGTTTGCCACATCCTACCATAGTAGCTCCTGCCTGTCTCCTACCACTCTCAGGCCTCCAGTAGCTTCTCTCTCCCCAGGACTGTGCCCAGGTGCCGCTTGTGTGCGGATCTGCCCCGTCTGTATGTGTGCGGCCAGCTGAGTCTGGTATTCCCGTTTGCTGAGCGGCCAGCCAGCTGCTGGGAAAGATTGAGGATATATACTGAGTTGTCCTGGGCTTCTTGAGGTTTCTGTCCTCCATCTGACCAGCTGTTTTTGTAAAGCTCATGGACGTATTCCTATGACAAATTTGGCAGAAATGTGGGTAATGGATTCTAAAGTTACTAAGGAATATAATGGGGCGAGGTGGACAGACATGGACAGAATTGCTTCATTTCTCTCAGAAGACGTGACAATAGATCAGGCAGTTACTGATTTTTACAGTTGCAGGTATAGAAAATGCTGTGGTTAAAATGCTTGTGATCTTTCATGTTTATCTATATCCTAGCTCTCAGCTAGGATGCAGTTGTGCATGCAGAAGGTTTGAGCATAGACTGTCACAAAGATTTTGCCTATAGATAGCGAGGCTTTTAACAGAAAAAGAGATGGAGAAATAGCAGATAAGTAAACACGCGTGAAGCCTTGTGCACTGGGTTACTAAACTCGTACACAAACTAGGCAGCGTGCGGAGAGTGGAAGTGACAGAATGAGTCTGAAAAATCTAAGCAAAGGTCTGTGGGAGCCTGCCTGTGAAAACCAAAATAACAAGGCTTATGCAGAGAGGGAAAGCATGAGCTACCGAGGAGTTGGCCAGAGAGAGGAGGATAGGAAGGAAGATTGATCTGGTGAGACTGAGTTATGTTTTGGGAAGAGGAAAATGTCCCTACTGTACCGACTGTTTCTTCAAGGCATTTTCCGGGATTTACTGGAGAGCTTTTAAAGACCTTTTGATAGGAGATCCCAAAAGGTATAGTGTATTTAGGAGAAAACATGCATTTAGACAGGAATTAGAGCATACTTAACCGTATTTATTTCAGACTGGCATCGTTTGAGCCCTGATATTTTTTGTGTATTTGTGCTGACAAACTAAACCTTTGCCTGCCCTCAGACCTTATCTGTCATTTGGAGCATAACAAAATCCTTGCAAATGGTACACAAGTAGTTTTGAGATAGTAGCTTTCTAGCTCTATGATACAAAAATAAGGTTACGGTAGGTGGCATATCGTTGATCTTGTGACTCCAGTAAAAATTGTTTTCTGGGATGTGGTCCTCTGCTACCTTTGTAGGCTGCATATTATGGTAGCTGTGATTTTGCTGCTGTTTGTAACAGGCGAGTTTCATGCTGCTTTTTGAACTGAGAGTAAACTGGTATGATGTAGGCATTTAATGCTAGTAGGCATGCTTTAGTTCAGGCATTTGTGTGCACAGTGACCCCACTGTGATATTTAGAAGGTGCTGTTATTTGGATATTGACTTGGAAGACTTGTTACTTGCTGAGAATACAGACTTGGCTGTATGTAATGTGAGACAAAATTGATCAGGAAATAGCCCAAAGAGGCAGTGAAAAACAGAAAGTATTTCTTACGCAAACCTGCCAGTTGACTACACTATTAAAAAGCTCGTGTGGTTGTTTATTTCCATTTTCTTTTCCAGGTTGATCAGGAGTATGGTAAAATGGTAGAGGGAGAATGAAGTTTTTCTGTACTTCTGTAACATGGAGTTTGGGTGGTAAAGCAACAAAACTCTTTGGATTATGTCTTATGTTTAGTAATGGTAGCTGGAGATAATGCTAAGCAGAAGCTCAGGAAAAGAGAAGACAAAACAAAACACTTAGAGTTACCTGACCTTGGTAAGAGATCAGTGTGGTGTTGTGGGACTGGAGGTACATGGAGATTACTCCGTCACTGTATCACATTAGCTCTGGTCAGACACTTAAAAATGTACTTGACTTCTGAAAACTTTATTTGGGTTTTTCCTTCTCTGATGCCTTCTGGCTCAAACAGCATCTGCTATCATTTGTGTACCCTGTATTCTCATGACTTCTGTAGAAGTAAGCTGCTGCTCTGTCCTCTCACCCCTTTTTGTCAAGCGTGAAGACCCTTGCCTTGTCCTCTCACCCCTGCCAGTTTCTGGAACTATTTCAGTTTTGGGTCTACTTCTGAAGTTATCCCTGGGTTTACTTGTTTCATTGTCCTAGACCCTTTTGCCTTTCGATCCACAGAGTTCTGTTCAGAACTCATCCTGGTTTTCCCTTTTTAAAATGTTGGGGGGTTGTTATTATTTCATTTCTGTGGCCACCTTTCCCATCTCTGTCCTTGTTCCAGGACCAGCTTCACACTTCCTGAGCTTTCATAATCCTCTTTTTCAATCTGAGTCTTATCCAAAGATTTGTCCTTTTCTTCAAATTACTTTCTTCCAAAACTGTAAATATTTTCTTACACACCTCAACACTGTCTCTCTTGCCATCTTCGATTTAAAACAAAGTTTAAGTCCTCGCTCTCCACGGTAAACTTCTTCATGAAGGGATTAATTTTTGTTGGCTCACACAGCAAAGAGCATAATGTTGGCACCTGAGGAGCAATGTGCAGACTCTGCAGCTAGCCTGTGAAATCGATTGCATAGCAACCTCCGGGGTGTTTTGTTGTTTGTTGGAGAAAAGCAGCTGATGACTCATTTCGGCAGATGTCAGTAAAAAGTCAGAGCCAACTCACCTGCTTAAAGCTACAGAGAGCAAAATCAGGGAGTAATTGTATAACTTGAGGAGAAATGTTTGATGAGGATTGGTTGTTCGCTGAAGGGAATTACTGAAATGTCTTATAGCAAATATTTAATTTTTTTTGGTAAATTCTATCTGCATCATTGGTGGTTTTCAGCCAAAATTAGTTTCAAAGTTGTCACAAAAGATGAACCAAGTAAATGACCTTTAATTTTAGTGGTGGCTCTAGTTATATTTTCCCCCCCATACCCCCAAGGAGAATACCCCTAGAGAAACTCAGCATTCCTGAAAATCAGTGCCCAGCTTGAGCTCCAAAGGTATGAAACATTTCTGTCCCATGCTTTGGTTGGCAGACACTGGGCTACGAGGCTTTCTTAAAATATATGTGTACATGTATACATATCTCATAATAAGGAGTAACGGTTCTGAAGTGAACTGTGTTCTTCTGTGTAACTTCTTATAAACTCTAGTGGATCTTAAAAAGTAATGAAAGCAGATCTTGGTAACAGCAATGTTCAAAATGAATTAGAATTACTAGTTTTAAGGAAGTGAAATCGTGAAGTTACAATGAGAGGGTACAGTTACAGCCTCATTTGCTTTAGTTGCTTTCTTAGATTTAGGAATATTATTATTTAGGGCTCTCCTCCTGGGTGAGTCTGTATTTGCAAGAATGAGGGCTTTCAGGTCAGGTGCATCTTCCTTGTCTGTGCTTCTCAATCGCACGCTTGCAGTGTAATATTCAGATTGACATGCTGTTGGGAGAAATACAGGCTGCCTAAACAGAACTAAGGTGAACAATAATATGTTTTAATTTCCATATAAACTGATTTCTTGTCTTTCACTGTTAACACAAGCGCTTATTTTCCAGTAGATTAAAATCAATCATAGAATCATTCTGGTTGGAAAAGACCCTTGGGATCATCGAGTCCAACCATCAGCCCTACTCTACAAAGTTCTCCCCTACACCATATCCCCCAGCATCTCATCCAAATGACCCTTAAACACATCCAGGGATGGTGACTCCACCCCCTCCCTGGGCAGCCTATTCCACTGTCTGACCACTCTTTCTGTGAAAATTTTTTTCCTAATGTCCAGTCTGAACCTCCCCTGTTGGAGTTTAAAGCCATTCGCTCTTGAATATTTTTTCAGAACGTGACTGGCTCTCACTTGGCTCTCACTCGGGCTGCCTTCCGCAACTCACCATCTTCTCTTAGTTAAAGCCGAGCCAGCCTGGGTGAACTCTCAAGGGCTGCCTTCACACATACACTGACATAGCTGAGAGCAGCATTTTACCTGTTTCTGCTGTTCAGAGGCATCTAAAGTGCCTATCGTATTACATGCAGAAATGGTAACTCATCCTTTCTCACTAATTTCATATCAGGGCACTTCTTGGGGCACAAATCTCTGCTATTTTCACCAAGAAACAGGTACAGCAGCAGCCGCCTTTATTGAGCTTCCTTATCTCAGAAGGAAATTAAAGCCCTATTCTGTAGAAACATTGCAAACAGCACAAAATACTTCAGGCCCCTCAACCATCCCTTGTATGATCAGGGCCTCATTGATCAGGGTTTGCTATCTCCAGAGATGACCATAATATTTTTTTTATGGGTAGCTGCTCACTCGAGTTCAGGGACAAGTTCACTGTACCCAAAAACTCATTTGTCTCTCACTACCCCTTAGGTGGAGAGACAGGTTTTCAGATACCTGCTATACGGATAAGATATTGTGAACAAAATATGTGGATCACTCTAAAGACAAATAACTTTTACTTTGTTTGTAGAGTTACAAACAGTCACACTGTCATAAATCTGGGGCTATAGAAAATGAAACAATGTTGGTTTTGCATCACTGAACTATTTTGGAAAGCTGGTTTGAGGGGAAAAAAGTGTTGGGTGTTTTTTCAAATGCATCAATAATCTTCCATTTAATTTATATACCCACAGCTGTCAGCTACCTCCAAACCCTCTTAGTGCAGTGATACGGAAACATTTCTACTGAATATTACGCAGTTAACAGGGGACCACAGTACTAGTTTGAAGCATCCCTGAGACTTGGTAGCCTTCTTTCACCCTACCCTCTACCCTTCATGGGGTTTTTATGTGGCTGTAAGTGGTTGCTATTAACATTAAACCACTTGTTCACATTTCAGTTTTAACTCATTGTCATTAGGAGACTTTCACTTTCGTTCCTGCTTCAGCAGACAGGTTTTATAGGAGGTGTTTAAGAGGCAAAATGTGTACCTTGGGAAGGGCCAGACTGAACTGAGCTGTCACCTGAGAAGGAACAATGATGGCAAAAAAAAAAATCAGATGGTAAACTGGGCTAAAAGCCATGCTTCTGCATCATCAGTGTTTTGCCTGTAAGTTGAGTGGTGCTCAGCTTAGTGGCTGTGCTGGGAAGAGTGATTTTGAAAACAGGAAGATCTGACAGTTTGTTACCAAATTTCCTTGTCCCTCTTGGTGGGCTCTTTGTAACTGTTTCCAAGCGTTTCAGCTGGTTACTTTTTGTTGGGCTGGCCTGGGCTGTAGTGTTACCTGCACCTGTAATAATCACTAGTGCTGCTGTCAGGAGAAACGCTTGTTCTTGGCCTCGTGGTGAGCCCTCCTCAGATGCTTGTGAAACTATTTTGGAAACCAGATTTGGGAGAAGGAGGGCTGAAGCCAGAAATTAATAAATAAAAACATTCAAGCTTTAACTCTGATCAGGTCTTTCATGGAGTTCATTGCATGAAGGTCGGAAGTACGTGGAGGACAGGGCCATTTTTTGGGGTGACAGCGCTGGCTTGAGTAACTTAAGGTGCCCCTCTGCAGATAGGTGGGCATTGCAGACACTTGATGGGTCATCTCGCACTGCTGGAGCTGCTGTGCTGCCCTCCCTGGTCTCTCCCACTCGCACTGGTAGTGGCGTTTTGTAGACAGGTGATAAACTGCAGTTGGCTCAAAAACTAACAATAGTAGGTGATTCACACATAAACCAAAGAAGGTGGTTAATGTTTGGGTGGGTCGACGACCTGGATGGTCAAACTACCTTGTTGCTGGGTTGTATGAATGCCAACACTGACTCGCGGGAAGGGGTCAGCTATAGTCTTTGGGAAGGTGGGAGAGCCATGTAGCTGGGAATTAGGGAAGGGGTCAGCTATAGTCCTGATTTGTTTAAGGTGGTGTGGTGTCATTTTTGAACTTGCATGTGCTTTTATGCTAGCACTCTCGTACTGTGCCAAACCTGCTTCTGCATTGATGGCTCGCTCAAAGCATGTGCCTCGCTGTGATCTGCTGTTTGCCACAGCCTTAATCTTTGATGGAGATGTACCTCAACGATACGCTCAGGGCCCTCAGAACCATTGTCCCCCCTGTAACCTTTGCAGGCAGGGCACTGTGTCCACACAGACACTGAAGATGGCTGTGATCTGTTGTTTGGCCAGCAAGTCGTAGTCTGGTTGTCCTTTGGTTGCTGCTGGTAAATTAACTTAGCCTGTGCAGCTTGTTTTTCCCGTGACATGATTAATAGTGACTGGTTTATACACTTATTGTTAAATCACATGAGAAGGCTTTTTTATATTAGTCCTACCACAGCTCAGGGTGCCATTTGTGGTTTTCATGATTAGCATAGCTCGTGCAAAGAGAAATCTCTGATGGCTCTGAGCATTTCTCAGAGATGTGCCTTAGTATCCATTTCCATTTGGGTTTTGACCACATTAAGCTAACATTATGAAGATAATTTCTGTCCTCATAATTGAAATACAGTTGATTAACTGTGTGTTACATGGTCCTTATACACCAACACTGTACTGGCAAAGGCTTGTTGAGGGGCGAGACATCTTGTAGCCCATTGTAAATATAGAAACAGATGTGGCTTTAATTGTGGTGTAGGTGAGGTTTATGAGAAGAGGCACTATTTCAGGGGGTTTTTTTCTTGTTAATTTGGTGTTGAGATTACAGATATTTTGTATATTTTTTGTGGTTATTGGTTTTACAGTTGACTGCAGAAGATACATAGTTAACCACAAGGAAGTAAAGATGTCCCACCCCTTTTCTTTTTTTTTTTTTTCTTTAAGAATGAAAAAAAGATGGGTAAGTTATAGTGACAACAAATGAGAGGCAGTAAACAACTTAAGTCTATTCTGTCCTTATGTCTTGTACCTTCAGGAAACTAGGCTGTGCAGCTGTTCTTACTGGTTGTCAGATGTCAGGAAATCTACCTGGGAGCGCTCTCTCGAGGGACAAATCTTTAGGAAACCAGAGGTCATGGATTCTGGTTACTAATGGAAAAGTGTTGGTGAAATTGGAGCCATCAACTGAAACTACAATTCTCTGCAAAAGCCTTGGCCGTGGTAGTTGCTGTTACGATTTCAGCTGTGTAGTGAGTGATGCTCTCAGGGCATTTCCCCTTTCGTGCAGATCACTGAAAGGCTACGGGAAGACAGCAAACCCCATGCGTTTTAACACAAATGTTTGGGCTTTTGGGTACAAGTGTATGTAAATACAGATTTTTATGTTCCAAGCATAAACTTGATTTTGAGTTTAGTGGGATCTGCAGGAATACAGTTTTGTAAGTTTGTGTTTTGTTTATTTTTAGGGGTACCAGAAGATGCTTCAGTGGTGATACCTCTTTCACAATGCAAGTTATGAATGAAATTCATTAACTAACATCCCCTTCCTCACCCTGATCTCTGATAGACTTCCTGTAACACTTGGAAGAAAGGGTCAGGGGAGAAGGGTTGAAGGTCACCATGAAGCTAAAGCAGCGAGTTGTGCTGTTGGCCATCCTCCTTGTCATCTTCATTTTCACAAAAGTGTTCCTCATTGACAACTTGGACACCTCAGCTGCCAACCGGGAGGACCAGCGCGCCTTTCACCGTATGATGGCAAGCCTCCATGTAGAACTGGACCCCCGGCTTGACCATACCTTGCAGTCCCCTTGGGAGATTGCAGCCCAATGGGTGGTGCCCCGGGAGGTGTATCCTGAGGAGACGCCTGAGCTAGGGGCTGTTATGCATGCCATGACAACAAAAAAAATAATAAAAGCTGATGTGGGATACAAAGGGACCCAACTGAAAGCTTTGCTAATACTTGAAGGAGGACAGAAGGTTGTCTTCAAACCCAAGAGGTAAATATTGCCTTCAATGACTGAATTAATAGCTACTTTCTGTATTTATTTTTTTGATCTCCATGCTGTTGCATTAATGTTTAAGTTACAAATTTACACATAAATGGAAAGGCCGCTCTGTTATTTGTGTGACAGACAGTATAGAGCCTTGCTGGTGCTCTAGTAACATCAGGTTGCTGTGCCAACTGTCTCTCAGGCTCTATAATTTTGATGCTCGAAGCAGCCTGTCTCGAGGTTAAAAGAACAATCACCATGTTCAGTCCTGAGGGAATGTTGGCTGGATCTGATGTTTCTAAGCAGTATCTTCCTGAGTGTGGAAGTGAAGGTTCTGGCAGTGCGGAGACAAGTCTTGCCTGCTCG
The DNA here is from genome assembly GCF_031877795.1 of Strix aluco. Lineage (NCBI taxonomy): Eukaryota > Metazoa > Chordata > Aves > Strigiformes > Strigidae > Strix > Strix aluco. The sequence continues at coordinate 31,053,623 of NC_133938.1, read as the reverse complement.
GTCTGAGTAAGGGTCATGTCCAACTGCCATGAGAGAATGCAGTTCAAGAACAGGGAAGGAGTGAAAGTTGACAGTGGTCTTAAAAGAAGATCTGGGTGTCTGATGAAGCTGCATGAGAACTGTAAAAATGTCTTGGTAGGTCAGAGCAAAAGCCCCTGGGTTTCCTGTCCGCCAATAGTGAATACTGGAGGAGCAACGTAAGAGCGGGCGGGTAGTGATACTTCCTCAGTATGGCCTCTGTACACAGTGATCCGCAGGAAAATTTGGCATGATTGAACATTTATGAAGAGCGTTGTGCAGTCTGTAAAGCTTTTTGAACTGTTTGCCTTCAGGGAAAAAGAGAAGAAAGATGTAAAAAAAGGAAGGCAGGTGTGTTTTATGGGGGTGCACTGCAAACGTAAAGTGTTGTCAGCGCTGAATGCGTACATCTCTCTCCAACGGATATTGGGTTGAGCAAGCATGAAGTTTTTCTGTCATGTTAATGAATGATTAGGGAATGAGAAAAACAGTCTGCCCTCTACTACTTCATTTCACAGTCCTGTTTCTGTATGGTCAGCTACTGGTCTGGCTGGAGCTTCACTGTGGGGCTAGGCTGTGTTTAAACAGTGGGCTTCAGGCAGAAGTCTTGGTGGAACAAAGGCAGCTCATCCAATAAATGCAGTAACAAGACATGCCACTTCAGTAGTGCTTTCTGTGTGAGTGAGTGCTGTAAAGCGTTTCACCAAGCATTAAATTACGTTCCCATAATGGAATGTCTGTACAGGTGAATGCAGTGACTATGCTCCATCAAGGACATGTGCAGCTGGGAGTGTTCGTAGGAGCACTAGACAGTTTATAGGAGCTCCCGACAGTATGGCCCTAACTGTACTGGTATACCCGTGTTCTGTTTGTGACTGCTGAGTAGCTAGGCTTGTAGGTAGAGTATTGTTCTGTCATTGCAAGATAGTCTATTTAACTAGCTTTTGACCTGAAAGGTATGTCAAGGTTACTACTAAAAACCATTTTGAGAAAACTTACAGGTTGGGGAGGAATGAATTCTCTTGTTACTTTTGCTCTAGAAAGGACTAGATGCCTATTGTGCACGGAGGCAAGAATTTGGTTGTGTTTTACCAGTAAGTTTTAGCTCTGCAGCTTTCAAAATGTGACCATGTTTTCAAAAGCCTGCTGTAAGTACATACAAAAGACCTGACTTCAAGGACAGGTTCTGAGGGTTAGCTGTCTCATTTCAAAATTACTTGAAATCCAGCCTAAGTTAGTAATGATTAATAGTTGCTACCATCACATGCTAGCGGTATATGTGAAATAAGATGCTTGTTTGGTGTAAGTTCCAATTTGACAGGAATCTGTCATATCGTCGTCCCCAAAACTCCACCCCATCCTGCACTGGTTAATTCTCTTTCGAGCTGCCTTGCAGAGAAGCTAAAGCATTTGCTCGGACTGATGAAATGGACTGTCATCTTGCCCCAGATCTTCTCTGAGCAGGATTAAAACGTCAAAGTAGAGCACTGTGATTTCTCTCACACTGTTGCTGCTGCTGCTTGAACCTGAAGTCTGTTGGAAATAATCCACTATACACAATTTGATACATAGATGGAAAAGAGAAAATAGGCAATCTAATTTGGCCTTACTTTATTTGGAAATGTACTGCATTTCACCCATTTGCTCGGTATTGATTGTGGTATTTTGTGCTCATCTGAAGCATGCTTCTTAAGCAATATCTAGACCTGATTCAGATGTCAGGAATCTCAAAAATTTGTTTGCCTTGACTATTTAATAGCGTCTATTAAAAAGGAAAAAAAAGGCAAAAAGCCCACCACTTCACCAAAACATACTATTGTTGTTGTAATGAGTGTCTAATTTCTCTTTCTTGTTGTTCATTATGTCTTTTCTACACCAGAATAAAGGGTCCTTTTATATCCGGTATTGTCCTCAGGTTCACGCTTGCTGATCTTCTAGCTACTAAAGATTGCATTTGGCATTTCTTCCACAATATTAGATTGTATTTTCATGTTCATCTACAATCCATTCTAACCCCAGAATCGTTTGTGGAGTTGCTGCTTTCCAGTTTAAATAGTCCCCTGTTCTGTAGCTGGGTCTGTGCTCTTTGTTCTTAGATGTGACTTGGCATATGGTTGAATTAAAACTCATTAGTTTCAGTGGGCACCACTTCCCAAGCTCTTGAGACCACTGTACGTTACTGACCTTTCCTCCTTATTTACTACTTCAACAGTCTGTATGCTGTTTAATCTCATTAATATTTTTCCCCTCTCCCATTGGCACTCATTTTGAAAGTGACCCAGAGTCTGTTTAACATAGCACTGTTATTGCACTTGTTACTCCAAACAGCAAAATTGATGGAAATCCTATATGAATCACTTTATTTGACTTATTTCAATTACAGATATGCCAGGGATTATGTAGTGGAAGGAGAACCATACGCTGGCTATGACAGACACAACGCGGAAGTGGCAGCCTTTCACTTGGATAGGTATGGAATTATTGGGTTACCTGGTTTTATTGTCTCTGGGAAACACGTTTTTCAGAGTCGGGGAAAAGGAGCACCTTGAGGAATACACCTCACATGTGAGCTGTTTCTAACCTGCCAGTATAACATGTTGAAGCCAAAAATAAAAATTAGCTTTTTTTGTGAAACTTCATTTCAAAGATCCGTGCAAGATTCTAACATTTAGGACTTTTGTGAAAAATCTGAAAAGGAAAGTGAGCCCTGAAACCACTGATACTTCATATTATATGGAAGATGGATCTTAGCCAAATCCTGTGGAAGAGTCTGAAATGCTGAATGTATGTACTATGTTAATGCCCAGTACACTAAAAAGTTAAGTCTAATGTCTAGACTAATAATTTAGTCTAGCCTAAATATTAATCTGTGTATATCCTAGAGGAAAAACAGCTATTCATATATTTATTGTATTCAGGGGTACCCAGGTGATTTTGTGGACCTGAGCTGAAGGTACAATTACCAAAAGAAAAACAAAGTTATGGGACGTACAAAGAACAGGTCAGAAAAAGCAGTGACCAAACATTGTAAAGCAACAACTCAGAGCCTCTTTCCAGTGTCCAAACCCCTCTTTGTTAGCTCTTCCTTGCTGTCTGTTTGGTTTTGTGCTTGTTTCTCTGGCCTTTCTCTTCTCTCTGTGGGCATGCACCTCTCTATTCTTCAAGAATACCTAGCAGAAGTTACCTGCCCACATAACTTTAGTACGTGCCTTTGTTCTGAATGGTGACGGTTACATATTTTGTCTGAGGATGCCATTGTTTCCAGAAGGATCTGAATCATACTGTATGTTTATCACTAATGGGGAGGCTGTGCTATCCAGGATAGTGGCCTTTCAGCTCTGGGTCTGAAAACACAGGGACAGGTTTTCCAGGTCTAAGCTCTGTGCTTGTTTACTTGGAACACCTGCATTTTCTCAGGCTCTACGTAACTCTCTGTATTGGCTGTGAATTTTGTCTTTATGCATACATGATTTGTTCAGGCAGACATTTTGTGTTGCCCTTTCTTAGAGGTATATTATACTTACAGAAGGGGGCTGAATATCTAAAAAAATACTTTGCAGCTGTTAGAGTGACTCGACTCAATATCTCTGTGCAATGTAGATTGTCCCTTTTTCAGAAGGGACAGTCCCTTTTCAGTCTCCTTTTCTGAGATGCAGACTACTAAAAAGATATCAAAAGTACATTAAGAGAGTTGGGGCTGACATTGTACTGATATTTGTACTCCTCCTTTAAGCACTTCTAAAATTCCATTAGAATACCCAAGTCATTTGTGGTCACAGACTGTGGCAGACATGGGAGTGGAGCCTGGATCTTGTGACTGCAAGTTTTATGATTATTCTTCCCACCTCTCTTTTTTTCCAGACACTTCAGGCATTTAGTTTTGTTCTCCTATTCTCTCTTTCCTTCTCCCCCTCATGCCAAACAAAATAACTCCTAGATTGTTTACTTTCAAGTATAATTGAATCGGGCTTAAACATAACATTTTAATAGATAGTAATTCCCACAAATTATAAATGATCTTTCCAGATGACCAGCCCAAAGGCTGTACGGTTACTGCTTCAGCCTGTACATCGGACAGATGATGGATACCTTTGGTATGAGGTCTAATTTCTGAGAGTTGGAGCATGGTGCATCCTGTGTTGCTCTGCTGTAAATGCTCTAACAAAGGAGTGTGGCTGATGGCCTATAAAGCAAGTTTAACATCCAGGCACTTAAGAAAAATGAGTTTTCTTACTTGGCCTTGGAGAAGAGAGGAGGTTGCTGCAGGGTTCCAACTTTGTTTTTTTGGTCTCAGTCATCTCAATTTCAGACAATGACACAGAGACTGGGTGTTTTGTTTTGTCTTCATTTAGAACTTCTGCCTATGTTGCAAATTCTCATGTCATGTTTTTTCACCCCAAATCAGAATTCTGGGTTTCCGACGGGCTCCACTGGTGGTTGGCAGGTTTGTGAACCTACGTACAGAGATCAAACCAGTAGCCACAGAGCAGCTTCTGGGTACCTTCATGACTGTGGGTAAGTGGATTCCATGGAATGTGCAGCCTAGTAAAGAAAAAAGTGTTTAATGGGGAAAAAGAGCCATGGGAATCTGACACAGTTAACTACGATACAAGAAGCTGGTGGGTCTCTTTCTGTGCCAAGAGAGATCGTAACACTTGTATAACCCCATTTGGCGGGGGAGGAGGACTTGATTTTCTCCAAGTAGTTTTTCCTCTGTGACTTCTCTGTGTTCCCTCATGCTGCTGTTACAGATGGGGGATTTTTTGAGTAAGAATTTTCTCTCTGCTGTCAGAGGTGGTTAGAAAAGTCTATGATTAGACTTGAAAGGAAAAAAATTTAATTGTATTTCAATGTGAACACAGTGGTGATTTGGGATAATTTATAGAGTTGATGCGTCAGTTGGTATTGGATGTTGTTTGTGCTACATCAGAGTCTGCTGAGCATTCATAACTAAATGTGTCAGAACTTCCGTATGTTGTTTACAGTAATAATGCTGTGAAGGGCACTTAATGGGAATTATTAATGTGAACTCCTACCAGGTGGTCATTAAGCACCAAGAAATGACTTATGCTGCAGCCTTAACTCCTTCAGGCTTTCATAAAATATCCAATTATTACTTTTTTTTTCCCTAATAAGACTCTAGAGGTGATTGTTCATTACAGCTGATAAATATGTGTGCCTGTATATATTTCTATTACTCTTGGTAGTCTCACCTACTAAGTTTGCCTAACACTTTCAGTTATAAGGTGTAACTTTCAGATGAGAGTAGCTCTGCCTTGCCAAACCCTTTTTGCATTCGGATTGGGTGTCTGCCTCAGGCAGACTTTACTTTTTCTAATTTCAGCCCAGTTAACTAAGCAGTTTTCTAGCAGGAATGCTGACTTGAAAAGTATAGCTCCAGAAATTTTTATTGACTTTCCTTAGATTTCTTGGAACCACCTGTTTCTGTAGAGCATGAACCAAAGAAATGGCTGGATGTGGGGAGAAGGTTGTTGTCTCTTGTCAACCCAAATTTGACTAAGTTTATGAGGTTTTGAAGAACAGATAATTCATGCATACTCAGTGCAGATTTGCTAGAGTTGCAGCTAGAATCTCAAAGAATTCTGTCTCTTGCTAGACCTGCTCCAGGCCACGGATAGGAAGAGAGACTTGCAGGGCTTTCCATACAAATAAGAGATCTGATCTGATCTGCTGTAAGCTCTGTGTTGTAATGATCATCTCTGATGTCCTCAAGTTGTCTGACTGGGGTAGTGGGAGCACAAGAGCCGGGTCTGGATGGAGCACTGCAAAGGAGTGCTGGCTGGCTAAAGGATTGTGATGTGTAAGGATGGAAGGTGAAAAACATGTCTTTCAGTGAGCTGGGCCTGGTTTGTGGGGATGTTGGGTGTAGGGCCAAAGGAAGAAAAGACAGGGAATAAGTGGAATCACAAGGAAATGAGACATAGTTGAATAATATTTTGGAAGAACATCTATGAGTATGGAACTGGGATTAACTTGGCAAGAGTCAAGCAAAGGCAGGTTAGAAGGGTGAAATTGAAAAGGTTAAGATACAAATGTTAATCTAGGCTATGCAGATTACTTTATGCTACAGGCTACGTAGGCCTTAACGGACTGAAGACTACAGGGTTTCATTGTTCCACTGCTGTCAGAAGACACTGATGAAAGTTTTGACGGATCTGCATTCCTAGATCATGTAAGAATGACAGCTTGTTTGTGTTTCCCTGGCTGATGAGCTCAAGTAACTGAGACGTGTAGCAGCTCTCAGGGCTCCAAATCTGTTTGAGTTCTGCTTAGTCTTTTTTCACTTGTCTCTCTTTGGTCAACTTTTTCAAAAAAGGGGGAAATCTGACACATGAAGTGTGAAATACAAAAAACAAGCAGTGCTAAGGTTGCAAAGTCAAGGTCCGAAGGACTAGGAAGGGATCACAAAAACTTGTTGATAGTGTAATGTATTAACTCCCAGTGTGATTAAAACATTAGAAGATACAATTACTCTGTCCTTTGAATATTAGTCTTCAATGTTGCTTTGAATCAATAGATGTCTATTTAATCTCTTTTTAGCCTCTCCCTCCCAGAGATAGGAAGCATGAGGTCAAGTGCAGTGAAATCCTATTGCAGGGAAGGCTCTGCTGCAACAATATGCTCCTGACCTTCAGTTAGCATCCCTTGGATTAAATTCTGCTCTTTTGATACCTCTTTTATTTTTTTACTTTTTTTTTAAGGTAATAACACTTGCTTCTATGGGAAGTGCTACTATTGTCGGGAAACAGAACCAGCTTGTGCAGATGGGGACATCATGGAAGGGTCAGTGACTCTGTGGCTACCAGATGTCTGGCCTCTTCAGAAGCATCGACACCCATGGGGTAGGACTTACCGTGAAGGCAAACTTGCCAGGTATGAGAACATGATACGGTTATTCTTTATATGTGATAATTTGTACTGGAACTACCCTTCCAATACTGTGGCTAATTAAGGACCAAGTGTTCTCAAAACCTAGAGTTTTGCTAACAGCTTTCTTTATATGAGAGTAGAAGTCAAGAAGTCTAGGATGAGATTTTAATTTAAAATGAGCAAGAAAGAAATCTTAATTGTTTCCCACAATACTAAGTGCTGTCCTCTTCCTACTGCTTGGCTAGAATAGAACTCCACCATGCAGTCACTCCAAGCTCTGAAAATCTTGCCTCAGGGCAAACTGAGACTCTTCTCTTGTGCCCCTAGACCTTCTTCTGACATGGTGCCTCTCTGTGGCCCCCTAAAATATGGTAGCACTGTGCTATTTTCTGCCAGACCTGATGTCATGGTCCTTGTAGTTTGTTTCAAGAGTTGTGTAGCTGGTTTAGCTTAAGTAGGTAGGCACTGAAACATTCTTCTTTCCTTTGAATACCATCAGTATTTGGTGACCATGCTCAGCCTCTATAGAATGCTTTTAGAGAAGGACAAACGTGGGATCTAGCAGTCTTGTACAATAGATGTAACACGTCTGAATATTTGGGTTGGAGATGTTTTTGCCATGACCAGAGCAAATGGGTTTGAACTTAGTAAATTTTTCCAAGTCTGTGTCCTGGACAAGTGATTAGAAAGGGATTTTTAGTCCTTGATCTAAAATATTCATTGATTTCCAATGACGTGATTGTTCTCAGAAAGATTCTCATCCAAAGACTTCATTGAATTGTTTTAGAGTATTAAATGTACAGTTTGATTTTTGAGCAACAGATGTTATCTCCTTTCCAACAGGTCAAACTCAGCTGTATGTAGTAATGGTAAATTGCAGTAATGAATGGACTGAATTTTTTTGGAGGTGTTTCTTTTTTTGAGAGACTGCTTTTCATCATAAACTGCCTGCTTACCCTGATGCCTATGCTGATTTGATATTCACTGTATTTTAAACTTACTTGCTCTTGCCTCGTTCAGATGGGATTAATCGCATGGGTCTGTTGTTTTGCACCTTGTCATGTTGCGCTTTTCACTTTGAAAGCATCAGGAGAATTAAATGTTCTAGATGTCATGCTCTTCTTTCTCTGTGTCAGGTAATTATGGGAAAATAACTCTGTGGGAATTTTTTTCCTGATCTAGCTGCTTCTACTCTGTCCTGAGTTGACCTTTTGAACATAATTCATATAGTCACATTAGTGTACATAATTTTTAATGGACGTGTAATAGATAAAATCCCTGACCTTTGAAGTCCTGTGCTAATACAGTCTAAATGATCAGAAATAAATGTTGGAGAAAGGTCTGTCTTGAATGAATGGCAAATGAGAAGAGAGGGGAGCATAGTATGTCTGAAAAATTGTTACAAGGAGATTAAGTAGTGATCTAAAGTAAAATGAGAGAAACACTTGAGGGAGAGAGGGATGTAGCATAAAAGAAATGTATCCAGTACAAGGAGAAGTACCTTCTGAGACTTCTGCCTTGTGGATTTGTGCTGTAAGTTGAATGTGAGTTGGACCTTGATGCAAAAGAATGATGGAACTAGAGACAGCATTTGAGGAGTGTGTCATGTGTTAACAAAAACGCTGAGAAGATAAATTTTTGGTCACTCTGATTTGGATAACTGGAGGAAAGATGGGATGTTGGAAGCTTAGGCTTCAGACTGTAGAAGGTGAGGTGGGGTATGTGGCAGTTCTCGTAGTTAAGTTCTGATCTTCTTCTTGTTTTTATGACTCTCTGCAGTTTTGAGCACGTCAGTGATTCTCTCCAGTTTGTGTTTCCTCCATTTCTGTTTCCAAGTCACAGATGGTTTAAGGCATTTCCAACTTAACTGCTGTTTTGTGAAGGATTGTTTCAGTCTTTACATGGAAGATGTTATAGATGTACTTGTTATTTAGGTTGACAGACAGAAAGGATATACACCAGAGATTTGGCTGTTTGGTGGTGGTGTTGAGTAGCTTTGAAAACTGTAAAGAAGAAAATGAGAGAATTTAAAATCTTAGCTTTGGAGAATTGAGACATAACATCTGTGTTGTAAGACCACAAGTGCATGCCTAGGTTATGTGTGGAAGTCTTGCCACTGGAGAAGGTGGTGAGATACTCTGAAAGGAAAGTAGAGAGGGAAGAGACAACTGTGAGTGAAGGAGAATGAACACATATGAGGCCCTTCTCCTCAGGACAGAGGAGGTCATTAGTAACCATGATGAGGTTATTTGCATTAGAAAGAAAAAATGAAGAAGATAGCTGGAAAGCAAGACAATAGAAGGCAATAGAAATAGACACAGTACTTGAAGTCCTTAGTTAGGAAATTAAGGGAGGCAAGTCATGACAGTAATCTTGCCCTGGGGCAGCCCAACCGCTGCTGAATGGCAGTGAAGAGGCAAACTCTGACCTTGTTTTCTGTAGGAAGGTGATGTGTAACCTTGCACTGAAACTACAGCTTGCTCCATACGCTAGGGTGTTAGTACAGGATTTACTCTTTTAATAAAACACTTTTGTCTGGGTCTTTCTTCTTTATATAGCCTTAACTGCTACGCTCACCTTTTCTTTCTGCACTTGTAAGCGAATGAAGGGGCAGCTGTAAATTCTGTTTGTGTACAGTGATGGTTGGTGTGCTTTCCTTGAAGATTTGATTTGGCTTCTCTTGACGGCCCACAGGTGGGAGTATGATGAAAGCTATTGTGATGCTGTGAAGAAGACTTCACCGTATGACTCGGGCCCTCGTCTCCTTGATATCATTGACACTGCCATCTTTGACTATTTGATTGGGAATGCTGACCGGCATCACTATGAGAGTTTCCAGGATGATGAAGGAGCCAGTATGCTCATCCTCCTGGATAATGCCAAAAGGTGAGGGTAAGGGAAATCCTGGTGGCCAGGCAGTGGTGAGCACAAGGGCACACATTTATCTGCACTGTGTCTCTCTGTTTTCTTTCTGCCACTACTTTTTGTATTAACACCTTTTTGTACTAAAAATCCAAAGCTTTCCTTCTCATCAGAAATTACCAAATACTAGGGTCCTTCAAAGGCTGTGGTGCTTCCTCTGTGCTCTAGATACTATGACTGCTTTGGGCAGTCTTACCCAAACTACAGAGATGCCCAAATTAGCACAGTATGACCTTTTTTTCCCCAAACAACTTTCAAAGGTTTGCTTGTGTCTCTCCTCCTATCCCCAGAAAAGCCACTCCCTTTTATGCTTTTGATTAATGGAAGATTAAAAACTTGTGATTTATTATTTACCAGTGAGTATTAGTGAGTGCCATAGTAAAAGTAGATCTTTTCAGAATGTGTCTCTGAATAATTTGGCATTCCCTGCCTTCTGGATATATGTCTACTCTGGCTTTAAAAGGTTAAAATGGAGATAGAACTGATTTTGAGAGCAAAATATGATGATGTCTTGGGTGTGGACATTAACTATAGTCAAAACAAAAATGGAGCATGTAGTAACTGAGAAGAACTGATGAAAAGTCCTTCTTGAAGCCAAACATTACCACGCACATGTGTTTAAACTGTGAGTTGTTCTGTCTTTGCTATAGTTTTTGTATGTGGCTGGTATAGTTTCAGTTAAAAATCCTATTGAAGATACAGCCTTGTTTAAATCATAACAATTGGTTTAATTTTTCTTAAAACCAGAGATAATCTATTCCACTTTCTCATGATTTAGTCCAGAGACTCCCGAGTTGTGTTTTTTTGATGGGTGCTACCATCTGCAGTGGCAGCGAGTTTCCCCTTCCACAGATGGACCAGCTTCTGCTGGTTACCTCTGGTTGTTGCTGTGCCAGGCCCTGCTCTGCGGTGGCTTTGCATACTGCTTGTACAAAGAGCACACAGCACTTGAGACCTCTGGGCTAGACAGATCCTTGGGAGGCTTGGAGTTACCATTTCTTTCCCCATATGCCTGCCTGCCTGCCTTTGTTTCTAATTTGTCTGCAGCGGCCAAGTTGAGTATTTTGTCTTTATGCATCAGCATGTTTGGTAACATTTGTTCAGTTACATCAGCAGGATGCGTTCCACCTTGGGACTGCTTAATTATTGCTGCTTTCAGACTGCTTTAGGTGAATTTGGCAAAAATTGTCTTTCTATAATGCTGTGGTAGTGCGTTAGGAGGAAGTTAATGTTTTAGTCACTGGAAGTGAATATAGTAGTTGAAGGTTGTCATACCTTTCATTATGGTACGTGCTTATAACGTTATGAAAACATTTCCAGTGGGGCTTTGCATGTCCAGAAGTAAATTGTTTTCTTGAAAGCTTAAGTAAAGTTCTTTCAGCTCCTTTGAGATGAGGGGTAGGGGGAGAGGTTTTTCATAGACTCATAGAAGATCTCAAGTTGGATGAGACACATAAGGATCATCAAGCCCAACTCCCTGCTCCTTGCAGGACTACTTAAAACTAAACCAGATAACTAAGAGCATCATCCAGATGCTTCTCAGTGCTGTGACCACTTCCCTGGGGAGCCTATTCCAGTTTTTAAGGTACAAATAACAGAATTATTTGAGCAGAGCAATGCCAGACTCCTACAGTAAGTTATCTTTATTGAGGGGAAAGTTCTTAGTTGAGAATAGCATTATAAGGAGGGTGAAACTATTAAAAAAAAAAAATCATGTCTTTAGATGAAGCTTGAAATACTATGAAATCCTTTTGGCAGGCTTCCCTTAGAAAGTGTGGTCATGAAATTTTAAAGCTGGTCACCTTGTTAGTTGAACTGTTGATCTAAGCTTGGCTATCTAAAACAGCGTGTGGCTGCTATTTCATTCATTCCCTCTCCAGCTGTATCAGACAGGCAAAGCTCATGCTCTCTATTTCCAGAATAGCAATTATTCCTTTTCTCTGCTTCGCAAGATGAGCTCAATTTCTAAACTCCTCTTGAAGTTCATTTCTAAGGTGCCTTGGTCTGATAAAGAACTAGGTACGCTGGTGTCACTTCCATTTACCTGGTACATTAGCTGATGCTGTTGAGAGTTATATCTGTAATTGGTCATGGCCTGTTTATATTTTAATTTAAATTATTTGATCTGTTGGAGCATGAAATTGCCTAGTATTGATTTTTTTGCATTCTTTACAAATCTGTTGATGTTGAGAATAACATTAAGAGTTCAAATGGTTCACTTGGTTTTAATTTTGCTTTTCAGCTTTGGAAACCCTGCTCTGGATGAAAGAAGCATCTTGGCTCCTCTTTATCAGTGCTGCATGTAAGTGAAATGCAGGGATGCTGTTCATTTTGCTTATGCAATTGCTGTCCTTAGGTTTGCAATGTAATTAAATTTGAAGCCTTCTGGCAACTTGAAAATGTTCACTCGAGTACATAGCGCTTTACTTTTTTGAGGTACTGTGTTTGTTTGATGTATTGTCACTGCTCAAGAAGCTGAGAAGTACGTTTTTATTAAGGTAGTAAATCAGACGGTAGGCTGTAGGAAGTAGTCTCGTCTCCAGGTCGCTGGTTCAAATCTATCCTTAGTCAGTGTGACAGGTCCTTTGCATCTGCAGCTGTCTCCATCCAGCTCCTGCCGAATGCAAGTTCACATCACAGTTTGAGTTCTCCCTGACAGAAGCTAAGGACTCAACATGTCTGGCAACTTAACTACCTTCATTTCCAGCTCTTCTTTCTAAACAAGACTGCAGTACTGCTCAGGGTGCTTCTTTCAAAGTGAAGTTTGCAGATTTTTGCAGGATTTTGTTTCCACTTTGGCCTTGGGAGCTGTCCTTTTGTTCGTTTTATTTTTAGAGGCCGTGACTTCTTGATTTCTGTTTTCTGTAGCCGCTCTCTCACCAGGGCATTGCTACTTCTCATTAACAGATAAAAGTACTAAGAAGAAAAATAGTGATACGTCTGTTTCCTGCATCTGTTACTTCAAGATAACATTAACTCCTTTAAGCCTTCCAAATTAAGCTATTTAGTTGATTGCTCCTTGATCCTATCCTTGGAGGGTTCTGTCTCCTGAATTCCGTGGGGCCTGTGAAACCTGGGAACTCTGCAGAAAGCCTGAGCTCTCACCCCCTGCTCGCGCTGAGCAAGGCTCTGTGCATGCTACACTACACTACACCTGGCCTACATTCTGCAAGATTCTTGCAGAATCCGTATGGAGAGCAAGTAAAGGAAATTACTTTCAAATTCTTTAGTTTTCCTACATTAATTTTAAATGCCTTTTTGATTTCCTGCTTTATGAGGATCTCTTGGAGTCTTTCCCATCTAGATTCTCCCAAATGCAACCAGAAGAGAAGTTTATGTATATAAGAGACTTTGAAGTTTCCTGCTTTTCAGACACCCTTTGTTTCTGATACCAGGCAAATAAGAATTCGTATGTGTAATTGTTCTAACTACAGGTTTGTTACACTTGCTTCTATTGCTGGCTTCTTTAGAGGCCATCAAAAGCCAAGAGTTTAGACCAGTGGTGCTAAAACACAACAATCTGGGGGAGAATCCCAAGAGACTTCACAGAACAAGACAGTTTAGATGGGCTGACATGAACAAATTCAATGGCCAGTGAAGCAGAAAGATCACTGCTGTGTTCCCTTTCTTGGAAGTTCAGTCAACTGACTTTTGTCCTTTGTGATTAGTCTGTTGGTCAGTGATGCTCTTCCTGAGGCGACATGAGTTTTGTGTTTGAATTAACAGCCAGACTGTTAATTTTCTTTCCTTTTCAAACTGTGTTCGGGAGGCCTCAGGACTGAAGAACTTCCTTGCTAGAAGTTGAAAGTGTTCCTGTATAATATAAGAATTAGGTCACATTCGATTCTTTCTTCTTCACCTTCAGTTTTCCAAGATTCACTTAGATACTGCGTATAATGCAGTTACACCTGGACGCTCCCATCCCGGCACCACTTTTGTACTAAGATTCCGTTTTTGAGGTAACAGGCTCCCTCACGAGGTTGGCTTTGGTATTGCTGGTGGGACTTGAGCTGGACAGTGGTATGGTGACGTGTTTGTTTCTTTTGCAGCATCCGGGTTTCTACCTGGAACAGACTCAATTACCTGAAGAATGGAGTTCTGAAGTCTGCCTTAAAAACCGCTATGTCGCATGACCCCATCTCACCAGTGCTTTCTGACCCTCATCTGGATGCCCTAGACCAGCGGCTTCTCAGCATCCTGGCTACAGTGAAGCAGTGCACAGACCAGTTTGGGCCAGATGTTGTGCTGGTGGAAGACAGGATGACTCTGTCTCATTTGTAATTGTAGTGAAACACCGATGAAACTCCTTTTTTAAAAACAAACAAACAAGTGATAGAAAAACAGCACAATCAGTTCGGAAAGGCTGTGGCCGAGATGGACTGAAATGAACAGGAAAGCTTCCAAGCCAGAGGAGCAGAGGTGACACTGGCTTTTACCTTGGGCTGACAGCAGTGAGAGGTGGGAAGTTGGAGCCTAGGACGGCTCAGTACCCGTAATGCCATCTTGGCCGTTGTGGTGTGTCCATTGCCGGCAGTGGACATTGCACTGGATAAAAATGGCTCTTGGTGTTGTTGGAAGTGTGTGGAATACAGACGCTAATTTTTGTGGACTGAATCTAGAGGGGACAAATGGAGATGAACAGTATGATCCTCTCCCCTTCTCTTCCCCACGTATACTCTTGCGAGTTTTTGTCTGATTCAGGGTTGTACATAATCAGCTGTGAGCTGGTTAGGCATTTTACTGCTTCTTTAAAGAAAGAGGAAGTGGTGAATAAAATAATTATTAGACTGAAGAATTGTGCCACCCCCCCGGGGGTGGGATGTTCTTCTGAATGCCATTAGGGGTGGGAGAGGGGACCTCTGCTGCTCGGTTGTCTTTTCCTTGATAAAAGGCTGGGAAAGGGGTTTGCCTCATATGTGATAATGCTTCAGTGTTTTTGCTGAAGTCCTATCAAAGATTTATCCACAGGGTTGGAGATTTAGGGGAGGACAGGGTGGTTATACAGCACTTGGTAATTAAGGGATTAAAGTAAGTTTCCACGTGTCCTGTCACTGTTTTCCATTTATAAGGAATCTGGCAAGGTCTGAGTAGACAAAATATCCTTGCAGTCCTGTGTCCATATTAACTGAATTTTCATTATGTTGTAGCTGAGGAGGAGGAGGACAGACTGTCCCTGGAATCAGGTTCTGGTTAGCGAGGTCATGCTGCTTACTGTGTGCCCTGTTTAATGTGGGAACCTGGGCGTGCTGCACTGGGGAAAGAGGTGTGTATCACTGGACTTGCCAGTTAGCAACAGCCGTGGGCAAGGCCCTGGAGTGGAGCGAGCCCTGAGCTGTGGTCTGTCGTCTTCATCTCACATGGACAGAGCTTCCTGCTGCTCGATGTTGTAACCACAGCTCAGTGCTGCTGTTTTGTGGAAGGCCAGCAGTTTTTCAGTCCCACCGTTTACCTGGCCTGGCTTGTGGCTGAGCTGTGAGCACTTCCAGTAAGTTTTCTGCCTTCCCCAGCTGCTTCCTGCAACACCCACTGACTGGGGTGGTCATCCTGGGGTCCTCACTCCTAATGGTTTTGCTGTAGATAGGGGAGAGTTGGTGTAAGTTGGCTTTTCAGGGCAGACTTGTAGCACTCACCTTGTGCTAGTCCTGTCATCCTTCAGCACTGCGTCAGCCTGCACTGCGGATGAGCTTGTGGCCATAAAACTTGTCACGCTTGTGGTAGGTCTGAATCTGTGTCTCCAGAAGGGAAGCAACTTCATCATTATGTTTCCAAATTTAACAGCTTTGCATCGATTTCCAGTTCAGACAGTACGGTCCTTAGAAGTAAGGAAAGAGCTCACTTCCCAAAGTGCTTATGTATTATTGGACTTGTGAGCAAGAGCAGCAAAATGTCAGTTTAAGACCTTTTCCTTGATTTGTCTGTCAGAACCTTTCTAGCTCTGCAGAGCATGGTGGGCAGGTAAAGAGCTCTTTCCTGCGTGCTCCTGCTGCCGTACCTGATCAAAGAGGTGTTAGCGAGAGAGTTTTATTTTAAAAATGCAGCTTTATTTTGTTGAAGTCTTATTGCATGAGCAGAGTATCTTGAAAGTAGAATGCAATTGTTTACCTGAAATTGAATTTTATGCTGTTCTAGATCTCTTCTGGACTTGGCCACATCACAGACCCACCCCCCAGTCAGGATGGGATCTGGAGTTATTTATTGGTGTTACTAGTCAGGGCTGTAACGCACAGCCAGCTTTTAGGATGCCGGTGTTAAGCTAGTGCCTATTTATTGCTGGACTTGATAACATAACACGTGCTTTAGAAGCCGTGGTCCTTCGGTGAGTTGAACCCCCCGGCGTGGCCTGTGCCCTGCGGGTTCCCTGAGGGCAGAAGTGAGTGTGCTGAGCTGGCTGGTCGCGGGGCTGGCAGTCAGGATTCCGTGGTTGAGCGAGACGTTTTTGAGAAGCGCTGTGAGCCAGCGGTTAGGTGGTTAGTGAAGGCTTTGTTCTGAAGCAGAATAGGTTGATACTGAGGCATTTTGGCCTAAACTGTTCCCCAGGAAATTGAAGATGATTTACACAAAGGGGAGACGGTGAAGCACATGGTAATGGCTTATAGCGTTTTTAAGTGTGTTCTTCTCTTTGAGCTTAATCATGAGCACTTAATATTTTGGGAAGGATCTACGAAAATTCGATGTTTTGATTTCAATGTGATCACTCTCGATCGTTTACATTTAATAATGGATTCCAAAAAAAGTATTTCTGTCTTTATGAAATTAAATTAGTGTTCAGGACTTACATATTGCTTGTTCACGGGGCTCTAAGCTGAAGCTTTTGCCATCAGATGGAACCTGGGGTAAGTGTTCCCCTGGTATGAGTGTCAAAGATTTAAAGCAGTGTATTGGTTTACCTGTGAACAAAGGTCATGAAGTCCAGCATCATCAGTAGGAGGAAGCAAGAAAGAGTTGCTTTTTTTTTTTTCTTCTTTTTTTTTTTTTGTTATTTTGATGCTTCTGGTCACTGTAGGCACCACTGGAGCTTGGTGTTCTGCAGCAAAAAAGAAGAATAAATTCCTCTCTTACCCAAAATCAGGAAGATGTGATTCTGGCCTTGTGATAACCTCTGGCATTTTGGCAGTGATTGTTGTTTTGCTTGAACAGAGACACCTGAGAAATTTTAAATTGTAACCATTGCAAAGGAAATAAGAAGCAGCACCCACATGCAAACAGGGTCTGCTTGAATCTCTGAAAAGTAGCGTCGTTTGTGAGGCAGGTGCTATGCTCTGTCGATGAGGTTTTCATAACACCTTCTAATTCTTGTTCACTGTGCACACTGTAATTTGCTGGCTCCAGATGTTACAAAATGGTTGTGTTGCGGATATTAGTAATATCAGAGTGCTTGAAGCACAGAAATCAAGAACTAATTAGAAAGAGAGCATCATCAGCCATCTGCTATTTATCTCCTCCTTCGTAAGTCAGCAGCCGGGCTGGAGGAGACATTGAAGTCGACTCCTCTTCCAGCAGCTAATGAACTGGAGTGTGTCTTGCCAAACAAACTTCAACTGAAAAATACTAATTTATTAAGAAGGTAATTTATTTGCTGCGGCAGCTGGAGCAAGATGCTCGAAACAGACACCCCTCTTGGAGCTGTCAGAGGATTGCCCCGGGGAGCAGCTGCACAAATGGAGGTTGCTAATAAGAAAACAGAATGCAATCATGACTTTCTACTTGTATCCCCCAGGGTCAGATTCCGCATAAAGCAACATTGTGTGAATAAAGATTTTAATAAAGCAACATTGATGGATTGTTTAAGTCTCTCTCTCTCTCTTGTTCCAACATGTGGTGGGCTGAATGTTTAATCTGTTTTGCTACTGATGTTTCATGGTTATCCCTTCACTAATAGTTATCAATGGCATCTATTCCAGTCATGTGTTTCCAGGAGTGGGGTCAAACGTGCAGGTTGTTTGCAGGAGCCTTGTTGGTAAGGAAAGAGGTGTTTAAGAAGTGTCCCAAAGCTACACAGAAGAAGAACACACTGAGCTTTAAGTGGTCTTCAGACAGCTTTTGAAAGTGTGTCCCATGGCCCTGCATCTGCCAGGCCACCTGGGCTGATTTCTTGGTTGCATCCCAATAGGTTGGCTTTGTAATGCAGAGCAGGGGATGTATCTTGAGTGTTGGCAGGAGGTGTATATTGAGTGGGCAGGTGTTCATGGTTGGCTTTTCTAAGCTTTTATTGAAGCCCTTTTATAAGACAGGGCAAGTAAACAGCCATCCAAGTCTGTTCCTGGGGAGTGCAGGGGTTTAATCTGCTGGTATCAGAGCTTGTTTTCTTAATAACCCACCGCAGTGAGTTTGTCAGAGGTAGGAGGTGACGCTCACAGGTCTGAGTGCCTGGAAGCTGCTGTGTGCTGCTGAGGAGCTGCTGCCAGCCCCGGTACGGCTCGTGGGGACAGGACACCACAAAACTGCCGAGGCGCCGTGCCGCTCCTGGAAAGGCAGGAAGGGTCTTTGACCTGGCCCACAGCATCAGCGGGGTGCTGTGAAACCACCAAAGGCACCTGCTTGCTTTTAAATTAGAGTTTCTCAGCTAAAACTGTGGACTTCAGCATTGCTGAATTTTGTAAGAACTGTTTTTAGGTTTTATTTTGGGGGTTTTAGGGGGGAGGATGTTCTGGGGTTTTTTTTGTCTCCTAGCATTGTGTGATGACAATTTTTCATATCCTCCATCTCTATTTTTGAGGTGCCAATTTGCTCAGGGAGCAGGACAGGTTTCTTGCTTGTGTATAAGCAGTTCAACAACTTGTAGAAACTACAGATGCTTTTAGGTTTTGAAAGGCTGAAATAGCTAGTTTTGAGAGCTGTTTTTACAAGCACTTCGTTGTATTACTGCTATGTAATTTTGGAGTGGTTGGCCTTAGTAAGAGGTGAGAATTCACATAACTGGAAGATTTTAACGTGTTTCTGATTATGTAATGAACATAATTTTACAGAAGACTGATCAGAAACAACTTTGAGACAATGAAAAATCAAAGGGTTTTGAAAATTAGCACTTTCCCTGAATTTCTTTCAAATTATTTTCTCACAAATTTTTGCTGATTCTAAAAAATTAGGAATGAAAATAAGTTCTTGGTTCATGTATTCCATGTGTGAGACTGGTGTTCTGTTTTTTGCTTTGTGGAGTCCCTCAATATTTTTAAGAGACTGGAAAATAGGACTTTGAGGAAAAAAACTAAAGGAAGGAGAGGGCAGGCCTCCCCTTATATCCTTTATTCCAGATCTTCCTGTTATTGAGCGATCTAATCCATAGCTGTGTTATACTGAGCTGCAGCAGAGAAACTCTCCTCCTGCCTTCTGTCAGAGTTCATCTGTGGATTTGCAGAAGGAATCGCTCAACAGAGACTGGAAAAAACATGAGGACGGATGCATGGCACTTCCCTGTCAGCAGATAAAGCCTGGAGTGCAAAATCCTGGATTGCCTGTACCGAGTTGTGTTAGGGGTGCTGAGTAAGTCAGACATAAGCATATTTTCGTGGTGCTGCTTTTTCTTTCTTTTTAGCTGGTACCTGCACTGTAAGACCTGACTTGATCCGAGATTGTGGATTTTTAATCAGGTGGTTGCTGCTCACCAGGACTGACGCTGTGCATCCTAGTGCCACCTCTGGGGCGTGCAGATCCTGCAGCTTCCTCTTCCCGCAAGACTGTCAGCTGAAGATTAGAAGTTACTGGAGGGAGATTCAACAGAGGAAGCAAAATTAAATGGGGGGAGTATAATCCCAGCAAGCATTGGATGCTGTGCTTCCAAGCCCCATCCTCCCCGAGTCGGGTGTGAGCAAGTTCTCCTCAGTGTAGTGCCCGAGGATCTCTTCCAGTCTCCTGCAGCTTCCCATCTAATCCCTGCAGATAATTTCTTCCCTGAGGCCCCACAAGGAGAATTGAATTGTTGGAGAGGGGTGATTCCCTCCCCTGCAAACCTCCAGTGCCTTGTTAACCTCAGAGCCAGGTCAAATAGGGTATAGCTGGCAGGTTACTAAACAACTATTTTTATTTTCCCCTCTAGCTCTTGTGATGTGCTGCACTTGAGCAAAGCTGACACCCCAGGAACTGTGCCGTGGTACCGTGGAGCTGGTGTGGTGTTGGGTAGTCAAGTCATTTTATCTTTCAGAATTTGCTGGTTTGCTTTGGGACATGGAAGCACCTATTTTTTATGAAGTCTGTTCCTTTTGATAAGCTCTCTTCAGCTAAAGCACTTATCCCCAGGAGAGTGGAGTTTGAATGTTACAGATAGGAATTTTTTTATAAATGTATATAAATGCTTCAATTCAGGTGCTTCAACTTGTATTCAGAAAGGCTGATAGCAGCTTAATTTGCAATGGCTACAATGAGTTCGAATTTTAATTGATTTTTTATGTGCACAGGTTTTAGTTCTGTTAGTGCAACTGGTGTTAAGGTTTTA
This sequence comes from Strix aluco, assembly GCF_031877795.1. NCBI lineage: Eukaryota > Metazoa > Chordata > Aves > Strigiformes > Strigidae > Strix > Strix aluco. Next base: position 31,033,363 of record NC_133938.1, on the reverse strand, counting down.
GCATCACTATTTTTGAAGTGGAAGGGGCAACTATGTATCTTTAATGCCGATGTGTAGTATTTGTAGCCACCTGTAGATGGTGGTAGGCTCCACTCCATGCATGGTAGTGCTGGATCCCACTCCCCGTCCACCTGAACCAGTGAATTGCCAGGCCGGATGAACTGCATTTAGTATCCTTCTTATTTTTGTTTTTTCTGAACACGTGGGATAACCTTGAAATTCTTTCCATGTCCAAAGCATCTTGGCCTCGTCTCGGTTAGGATAAGTCGTGGGTGGACTTGTCCTGATGCTCTGTAACTTGTAGAGGTGTTAGTCTCTTACAGTATGCCAGCCGTGGGTACAGCTTAAAGTAAAATGCAAGTTATATGGGGCTTATCCACTTTTCATCTCCTCCCCCGCAGCTGAGTCTGTGTGTTCATATTTCCAAAACCAAAGCCAGGCTTTGCATGGGATCCTAGAATCTCCTGCCAAAGCCCGGGCAGCCAGCCCTAATGACTGCACTTGCTGCTTCCCTGTGCAGGAGGGGCTTTACAGCCAACAGGAGGGTGGCTAAACTGGTCGTTGATGGTGAGCATGGGGTGGTAACGAGTTGTACCCCAGTTCACGTATGTGATCTTGTGGTGGTTTTGTGCTGATCCGAAATATTTTTTTTCCTGGCTGCTTGAGTGGAGCCCACCCTACCTGTCTTAGTGTTTGGATGGTGTATGAAGATGCACTGACCTAAAAGTAAACAGCAGCACATCTTGGGGTTGACAAGGAATGACACACACCCAGTGTCACACAGCAAGCCCATCCCAGAGCCAGCAAGAAAACCGTTTGTCCCAGAGCTTTGATCTAATTGCGAAGCTGAACTCGCAGCACAGCAGGCAGCAAGTACCCTACACAGCACAGCTGCCTGCGCCGCGCTCCGGCTCATCTGCTGCCTCCTGCTCCCCTGTTTGTACCTAATATTTTTGTGTCCCCTTGGAAATGACCCTGATGAACAACGACTGCCCACGCCTCTCGCATTTGTGGCAGCAAAACTTCAGCTGAGCCACTGGGCTACTTAAAAACCAGATGATTTGCCTTCCCCAGGCACTTGTTGCGGGTGCGGAGGCTGGAGGGGGGCTGCGGTTCTGCGGGAGCACAGAATCAACTGGGTTGGAAAAGCCCTTGAAGCTCCTCCAGTCCAACCCTTAACCTCACCCTGACCATTCCCAACTCCACCAGATCCCTCAGCGCTGGGTCAACCCGACTCTTCAACCCCTCCAGGGATGGGGACTCTCCCCCTGCCCTGGGCAGCCCATTCCAACGCCCAACAACCCCTTCTGGACAGAAATGCTTCCTAAGAGCCAGTCTAAAGCTGGTAGTGGTGCCGGGGAGCTGCCTTGGGCATCTCTCCAGCCCAGCTGGAAAAGAAAGCCGCTCGCCTGGGGAGAGGACGAGATCCAAGCTCTGTGCGGAACAGAGACGGGCGGTGGCCGGTGCCTCCCTTGAGGAACGGGGCCGAGCCCGGCGGGGTCTGCTGGCGGGCCGGGGCCCTGTCTGGCGTGTGGCGGTGACCCCGGCCCGCAGCTCTCCCCAGCAGCTCCAATTGCAGGCGGCCAGGAAGTGAGATCACGGCTCGGGCGGTTTAAGGGAGGCCGGGAGCCTGCGGCCACCCAGCAGAGCCGGGGCCGGCGTTGCTGCCAGCCCTCCGCCATGGGCCAGGGCAGGCTCCCGGCCCGCCTGGGGCTGGCCTGCGGCCTCCTCCTGCTGCTGCCGGGGGGCTCGGGGGGCCTGGGGAGCCGAGGGACGGCGACGAGGGGGCCCTGGGAAGAGGAGCAGGGCCCCGTGGCGGAGGGGGGACCGTGGGGCAGGGCGAGGTACGAAGCCGTGAAGAAGCACCTGGGAGCTGTGGGTGCTCTCTCCAAGCAGTATTGGCAGTACCTGGCGTGCAAGGTGTGGCAGGAGCACTGCGAGGAGGAGGAGGAGGAAGAACAGTCCAGCCCCAGCCCAGGTAGGCACCTTCCTCCTTCCTCTCCCTCTCCCATGGCCCAGAAACAGCAGCAGGTCCAAACATCCTGCCCCTGTGCCCCCAGCCGCTGGGGGTGCTGTCCCTCCCTCCCCCACGGTCACTGCCCAGGGCATCTCCCTCCTCCTCGCCGTACCTGGGGTTGCCACAGACACGGGTGTGGTGAGGGGACATGCTGGCACCGGGTACCTGAGCCAACTGCTCCCCGACAGGCGCTTGTTCCCCCTCCCTGCAGCCCGAGCTGCCTGGCGGGGCAGGGTCTGATTCCCCGCACCTGCCACGAAGGGACATTAACAGGCCTCAGCTGGGCGGCTGCGCAGAATGCAAAGAGGACACTTGCTGGCATGTCTGTGCTCAGACCACTGCGTTTTCCAGGCTGGAGCTTGCCTCTGGTGGGGCAGGATTACCTGGAGATCCTCTCTGCATGGTACTGCAGCTTCGGCAAGTGCTGCAAGACAGGAGACTGCAGGATCGTCAACAATCTCACAGGTAGGTGCTGGGCTGGGCTTGGGAGACCCTAAGCAATGCCTGTCTCTGCTGCCTCTCCCTGTTGTCTCTTTTGTTGTTTGTGGGTTTTTTTTCCTTTTAAAAAAAAGTATAATTTGGTAAGTGATGCAAATAAAGGGCATTCCTAGTCAGGGTGCTGAGCTGGTGGGAGGGTGAGGGGCCGAGCTAAGTCCCGTTTCCCATTATTCATTTGTAGTTCTGAGACTGCAGGAGAGTTTGTTCCTTGCTGTACAGTGTATCTGCTCCCGTTTGCCCCGAACCCTGCCTTCATCCAGTAGCTCCCAGGCATATGGAGTGGGATCCAAACCGGCCCCGTACCCAGCCCCGGGTCAGGAGGGAACACCCAGAGCTGTGTGTAAGCCCCGCACAAGTGTTGCATTTTGCTGTCCCTGAGCCCCCTGGTACCCGTTCCCTCTGCTGGGAGCTCATGAGGGCATTAGGGCTCCAGTGCTCTCTGCAGTCATCAAACACCTCCTCCACTTCCCAAAGGAAAAAAGGAGTCAGCAGAAGATCTGTGGCTGTTTGCAGTCATGGCTGGTGCAGGCAGGGTGCAGGCAGCTGCCTCATTAACCCTGTGGCTTTAATGCCACTTCAGAGTCCCCTCAGACAGGCAGCCCCACCAGCAGGGCTGTGGGCCTTAGAGCTCTGCCACATTTTCTCCTCTTATTTCCACTCGCGGCAGCAGCTGGGCTTGCAAGTTAAGGCTGAGCTCTTGCCCTCTCTTTCCCGCAGGGCTAGAAGCAGACCTCAACGGGCAGCTCCATGGGCAGCACTTGGCCAAAGAAGTCGTCGTCCAGGCGGTGCAAAGATTCCTGCAGAGCCCACGACCAGAGAAGGCTCTGGTCCTCTCCTTCCACGGCTGGTCTGGCACAGGCAAGAACTTTGTGGCTCGGATGGTGGCCAGTCACCTGTACCGGGACGGGCTGAAGAGCGAGTGTGTCAGGGTGTTCATCTCGCTCCTCCACTTCCCCCATCACAAGTATGTGGACTCGTACAAGGTGAGAGCCCGCAGCGCGGTGTTGCCGTGGGGATGGTCCAGTGTGCTGGGTCTGGCTGGGGGGGAGTTCATTTTCTTCACAGCAGCCCATCCGGTGCTGTGTTTTGGATTTGTGAGTAAAACAGTGTTAATAACACACCGGTGGTTTGGCTGCTGCTGAGCAGCACTCACACAGCCTCAAGGCCTTCTCCTTCTCCCACTCTGCCCCCGCAGTCAGGAGGCTGGGGGTGCACAAGAAGTTGGGAGGGGACACACCACACAGCTGATCCTGACTGACCAAAGGGATACTCTGTGCCATTTACTGTTGTGCTCAGCAGTAAAAACTGAGGGGTTTTGGGGTAGGAAGCCGTTGTTCAGAGACTGGCTGGGCATCAGTCTATTTGTGGTAGGTGTGAGTGGTTGCCTTTGCATCACTTGCTTTGATTTCTTTCTTTCTTCTTCCTCTTTCCTTCGCTTTTTGAACGACCTTTATCTTGACTCATTTTCTTGCTTCTGCTCTTCCTATCCTCTTCCTGGTCCCGCTGGGTGGGAGGGAGTGAGGCAGCAGCTGTGTGGTGCTTAGCTTAGCCAGGGTTAACCCACAGCATCCAGGCTCAGCCCCTTGCACGGTGATCTGGTGGCAATGACTGCTGCTGGGCTTCTCACGCTCCTCCCTGCTGCTCTGCAGGCTCAGCTGAAGAAGCAGATAAGCGAGACTGTGCAGCTCTGCAGGCAGTCCCTGTTCATCTTCGATGAGGCAGAGAAGCTTCATTTCGGCCTCCTGGATGCCATCAAGCCCTTCATGGCTCGCTATGACAGCAAGGGCCAGGTGGATTACCAGAGATCCATCTTCCTATTCCTCAGGTGATTTCTGGGTCTCCAAGGGGATGGTGAGGAACCAAGCGATGGAATTTATCCCCTGAGCTGTGTGATATGAGGAGCTCAGGCTGCAGGAGAGGGGAAGGAGATGTCCAGTTCCTCCAAGAAGTGCTTGCCTCCATGGTCAGTTTTACTTTCTGATGCTGGCATCCTCCCTGGCTATGGGGCATTTGCAGGAGGAGCTGAGGTCCAGCTTAGACTGGCTCTTAGGAAGTATTTCTGTCCAGAAGGGGTTGTTGGGCGTTGGAATGGGCTGCCCAGGGCACGGGGGGAGTCCCCATCCCTGAAGGGGTTGAAGAGTCGGGTTGACCCAGCGCTGAGGGATCTGGTGGAGTTGGGAACGGTCAGTGTGAGGTTAAGGGTTGGACTGGAGGAGCTTCAAGGTCTTTTCCAACCAAGATGATTCTGTGATTAGCTGGGACACCTGAGTCTAGGCTTTGAGACAAGGAACCAGTGAGGGTCAGAGCTAGCGTGGTGTCACCCTGCACAGCTAAGCAGGGAGATCCCGTACTCCAGGGAGCAAAGCTGGGGCTGTGGGTCTTGGTGGAAGCTCTTGTGCAACGTGGCACTGTTAGTTGGGAGTGGGAGGTGGGCAGTTCCCACTGCCTGGCCGTGGCTGCAGGCAGAGCTGCCATCGGCCTGCACGGCTGTGAGGGCTGATCCTGGCATCAGCTCAGCCTGTGGTTTAGTTGGTTCCTTTCCCACCCAAAAGGAGAAAGGACTCGGCATGTGCACGCCCCAGTGCTGTCCCTGAGCCGAGCCTAGGTGGGATGCATCTGGAGGGAGAAGCGGGACATCTCAAAACCGAGATGTGAGGTAGGCACGTGCCTCAAGTAGCCAGTGAGATATGCCAAGAAGCAACAAGCATCTTGGGCCCCCTTCAGTTTAGGAGTTACAGCCTTCAGCTTGGCTCTGGCAAGAGGTTCCCCCAGGCTGGGGGTGGGCAGAGCGTTCGCTTCCATCTCCCACCATCCAGGCAAGTGTTCTGATCTCCAAGCATGGTGGTTCCCCGGGGAAGTTTCTCTCTCTTCCCATGGGGAGAGCCTGTGTATGTGCCCAGTACTGGTGGAGCTGACCACGTTTCTGTCCTGCGTGGGCCCCCGGCAGGAGCCGTGGGGAAGGCAGCAGATCCTCCCTTGTTGCTCAGGGCAGGGTGGACATGCTGCTGGCTGCGCTGAGCTGACCTCCTGTCCTACCTGGCAAGCCCTGTGGGTGAAGGGGGACACGTCAGCCCCTTCGTGCCACCAAGCAGAGGGGAGCAGGGTGCCTTGAACTGCAGCGGTGTGTAATCGGGGGGGGTTCCATCGCACCTGGTGGCACTGTGACACAGATGTGTTGGAGGAGAGCTGGCTCTCCCCCAGGGTTCCCTTGGACGCTGGCCTGGTGCTGCAGCTTTGGCCAGGTTTGGGGTGGAACTGGCTGCCTGTCCTCAGTGAAAAGGAGCTGCTCCTCCCGTGGTCTGGGTGGGAGCAGAATCGGTACGAGCTGTTTCCCTCCTAACAAGGTGGTGTTGGGGGGTGGGAAACAGTGATGGCTTTTTAATTTTGCCTCCCCTCCATTTGGGGAATGGGTCCAGAGCCTCTGACACAAGAGGAAAGATGGGTGTGAGATCTGTGTCTCCCAGTGCCTCTCCGCCTCCCCCTCTGCCACCTCTGTAGCCAGCTGGTTCCCAGTCTTGCCAGCTCACTGGTGGTGGGGCACTCGGGGCTGGGGGCTGTTGTCTGAGGCTGTAGCCAACCCCTCACCAGCGCTCGGGGGCTGCCTGGCCTTGAACTGCTTCCCAAGGTGAGGGGCTGCCCTGGGACCCTCAGGGACTGTCAGGATCTCGCATCCCCCATCCCGTAGCTGCCCCCACAGCGGGTGCGCAGAGGCCTCCTCACGTGGGAACTGTCCTGCTTTGTCCCTCGGCTGGGGGATGCTTTGCCAGGTCCCGGGCTGCCCCCTGAGTCCCTGCCCTGGACCTTTACTTCTAGTGGGACTCCTGCCACATGCTCTGCCCTTTGACTTGGACTTCCAGTGGTGGCTTGTTGAGAGTTTGGTGCAGAGCCAAGTGTCACCTGCGAGGTGGATGGCATCCCAGCCAGGACGGGGGTCTGACGGAGGGGGAGGATTCTGCTGGCTCCTGGTCTCACCCTGGGAGAGGAAGCAGCTGCCCCAGGGTCTGAGCTGGCAGGATGGAAGGTAGCTGTGTAGATGCCTATAGAAAGGAGCTCCTCGGGAAGAAAGCTGGTTCCTCCATGTGCTAGTATTTCAGATGCTGATCCTACACAGCGAATCCTTCATTGCTAACGGAGTTGCTGAGGCCTATCTGTAGAGGAGGCTGCTGGCAGTTCATCTCTGGGGCACAGTTGAATGACTTCCCTTCTGTGTCCACAGCAATCTCGGTGGCAACACCATCAATGAGGTAGCCCTGGACTTCTGGCGAGCTGGCCGGGCGCGGGAGGAGATCTCCATGGAGTTCCTGGAGCAGCGGCTGCGCCTGGAGCTGCAGGAGCCTGAAGGTAAGAGCCGGGCTCGCTCGCGGGATGCTGTGGGCAGGCTGCCCGCAAACCTGCCCCTCTGCGCCGGCTTGGGGCCTCGCTTACGCAGGTGTCCCATCCACCTCGTGCTGCACAAGTGTGTGTGCTGTGGAACAAGCCTTTATTCCAACCCCACCCTGGGGTTATTTGTAACGTGAGCCCCTTCCTTCGCCCCCACGAGCACAGCACCGCTGCAGCAGCGAGGCACGAGGAGGGAGCGGTGAGTCCTCCTTGCCCCCTTCAGCCCTGAAAACGGCCAGGTGGCGAGAGGCAGCCTAACACCGTAGGGAGGTGTCAAGGCTTCTCTGGGGGTTCAGGCTTCTCTTGGCCCGAGGTGGGCGAGCCGCAGTGACGGTCTGTGTTCAGCCTGAGCGCTGGCCAGCTCCTTACGAGGGGGTGTCCGTCTCCCACCGCGTACGCAGAGGGATGACAGCTCTCAGGTGAAGCTTCTTGAAGTTTGTCTTGTCTTGCGTTTTGCTACAGAGAGTGGTTACGCCTGCAGCCTCCTCCTCAAAGAGAAGCTCATTGATTTCTTCGTGCCGTTCCTGCCCCTGGAGTACCATCACGTGAAGCTCTGCGCGCGGGATGCTTTCCTGGCCCAGGGACTCCCATACACCGAGGCAGCCCTCGACGAGGTGGCCAGGATGATGGTGTTTGTCCCCAAAGAGGAGAAACTCTTCTCTGCACAAGGCTGCAAATCTGTATCCCAGCGCATCAATTACTTCCTTCCTTGAACAGCAGGTGGGACTACACCAGTGAAGGTGGTTCTACACGCCAGGAGCTGCTCTCCTGCACAAGGTCAGGCAGGTTACCCAGCCCTGTGCTTGCCCAGGGACAGAGACTTAACCCCTTGTCACTCCGAGGGCAGTTTGTAGGGGAGGAGGCGCATCCCGCTCAGCCTTAACTCCTGGGACACAGGGACAGCCTGCGCTTGGCTGCCTTTGAAGTCTGTCTGGTCTTTAAGTCCCTTCTTTTAGCAGGTAGTAGCCTGAAGTAGTGATTTGGTTGTGCTGACAGGAGCTTTGTTTCATGTGAGTGGGGACGTCCAAGCCCTTGGTTTGTTACCATGTAATGAAGGAAGGCCTGGAACAGGCTGCTCCTGTTGAAACAGTCCAGCAGAAGCCACATTCTCATCCCTGTCCCCAGTTTTCTCTGTCACTTCACAAGATTGCACAGAACTGTTTTGCTGGAGCTGAGGTGTTTTTTTTTTTCTCTGTTGCTCTCCTGCATTCACAAGGTGTCTGCTGCTCAGGGACATCTGTGCCAGGATGACAGTTTGTGCAGGGAGACCCTCGCATAGAGAAAATGACTGAATAATCTCCTCTGGAGATGTCAAATCCATAGCCTCTTGCTTTGGAGTGTCCCTCTCTCATTGGAGTCTTTCGTTGTATGGAAGCAGCTGTGGGGATAAGATGAACTTCTACCGAAATTATTTTTTGAAGCAGTTGGGTGAAGAGTGCATTTGCTTCACTGCAAAATTGTTGTGGTTTAACCCCAGCTGGCAACTAAGCCCCAGGCAGCTGCTCACTCACCCCCTGCAGTGGGATGGGGGAGAGAATGAGAGGACTAGAGGTGAGAAAACTCGTGGGTTGAGATCAAGACAGTTTAATAGGTAAAGCAAAAGCTGCGTGTGCAAGCAAAGCAAGACAAGGCATCCATTCACCCCTTCCCATGGGCAGGCAGGTGCTCAGCCAAGTCCAGGAAGAGGACACATCAGGTGTAACGGTGACTTGGGAAGACAAACACCATCACTCCGAACATCCCCTCTCTTCCTCCTCCTTCCCCCAGCTGTATACGCTGAGCATGACACCGTATGGTGTGGGATATCCCTGGGGTCAGTTGGGGTCAGCTGTCCCAGCTCTGTCCCCTCCCGACTTCTTGTGCACCCCCAGTCTGCTCACTGGTGGGGTGGTGAGAGGCAGAAGAGGCCTTGACTCTGTGTAAGCACTGCTCAGCAATAACAAAAACATCCCTGTGTTATCAACACTGTTTCCAGCACAAATCCAACACACAGCCCTGTACTCGCTACTATGAAGAAAATTAACTCTATTCCAGCCAAAACCAGCACAAAAATGAAAAAGGGGATACTAGTTCCCCTTTCAAGAGCAAAGGGTGGTTGAGGAGGATGGTGGCTGAAGGAACAGGCTGCGATTGCATTCAGGTTTTCAGGGATGCAGCAAGCTTGGCTTTTTTTTTTTTTTTTTTTTTTTTCTTTTTTCAGTATGTTGCATGCTGTGTTTGTTTGGCTGGTATCAGCATTACTACACTGAGGGGCTGTTTGCTGTCTGGGTACTTGCCAGGTGATAAGTATGTTACAGCAGGACCAAAAAATTTCAACAGTGTTACTGGAATCACTTTGCGACCTCGAGGTCAAAACTCCCTTCCAACACAGCGGTGCTGGGGCAATGAGGTGAAACAGCACATGCCAAGGACAGGGCTTAGCTCCCTGCACACCGCGTGTGCGGACCTTGGATCTATTTTAAGCTTTGAACCTCTCCGCGGTGCCAGTGATGAGCAGCACAACCTCGGGGAAAAGATTGACCAGACATACTTAGGCGTTCCGCAGACTTTGAGTCCGTGTTTCCCTCCGGGCACGCTGGCTCCGTTATCTAAGGAGGCTTCACAGTCCAAGGCAGGAAGCCGAGCCAGCTGCTTTCTTACTGCTCAGCTGCTGCAAAGGTAGTTTAAACTTACGTGTTGTCTCCCGGTTGGACCTTAGGGCCTGTGCCAGCCTGCAGTGTTATCAGGCACTTCTGAGACTCGGTTTATGGTTAATCTCTTGATCACAAGAGTCCAGCCTGAAGCTTCAGCCTGGGAAACACCAGAGGGAGACGCACCCGGGGAACGGAGGACGCAGCCCCGCAGGCAGACACGACTTGGTTGCGTTTCATAACCTGGGCAGGAAGATCAGAAGTTGTTAGTTAGTTGAAGGTTAGTTGCTTAGAAGGTTGTACAGGCCAGGATGACCCATAATTTTTTTAAAACAGAACAGAATCTTCGGGTGTCCAGGTTAGACTGATGCTGCTGGGAGTGGAAGGGAGTCACTTTTTCAGGCATTTCGCCGGCGCCAGGCTGGGATGAAGTTGGCACATTAAGCAGGTCTCAGTGTTTCTGATGGAGGTGGTGGTGTTAGGAATGAGGGCAACTGTCAAACTGATGACGCAAGACCCTGCGCTCTGCCAGGTCACATGTGTATGTTTCAGAATTAAGTTTCAGTAGAGCATTCGATGATGCAGCCCCCACAGCAAGAACCGCTCTCCTCTGACCACTCCATGGCAACACTCAGTTCGATTTTAAGGGCATAAATAAAACTACTGCTTTTCTTTGCAATCTGGCAGAATTGCATTATTTCTGTTTTTAACAGGTTTATAATAATCTCGTATTTTCTGTGCAAAATAACAAACTTCAGGTTAGTACAGAGCAGCTTCAAATATTCCTTAAGAAAAAAAGGCAGCATATACTTGTGGTTTTTTGCCAATAAAATATTGCAACCTTTATTTAAAACAAAATGCAAATTGGCAAAACTTTGTGGAACGACAGGCAAAGAGGCCCTTCAAAGGGCCTTATTTACATCAAGTTTAACACTGTTCGCAGTTCACAGTCAGACGATAGTGAGAGAATTAAATTAGAAAAACAACCAAAATATATTACAATAATAATTAAAAACAAAAACAGTTGACAACACTGGTAGAGTGATTGGTGATGAACGTGTTTCATTTTAATCCATTCCTGCCCTCAATGAGTTCACTACAGATACAAACAGCGTGCCGAGCCCATCGGGCTTTACCTCCCGTGCACAACAGCCACATTTGGAAGAATGACCCCCTTTGGTACAGACATTTCTTATCATCTCGGTATTATAAATCAGTCAGTCAGGTGTCCCATAACCTCTTATTTCCTACCACCAGGGAACGGGCTGAAGGATTTGTTCTACCCTCCAGGCAAGGGGAGTGCAACCCCAGTGCCCGCCCGTGCTAGCTGGTGCCGCTCGCGCTGAAGCGGGAGGTTCCTGAGCACGCTGTAGTCGCTACCCTTCGGTTTTCCTGCCGGCTACGGATTAGCAGCAGGGCTGGGTTGAGTGTTTTTTTAAAAGAGAAAAGACAGCAGCCTGTTATGTTTGCAAAGCAGATAATCTGGATTCATTAGTGCTTGTCACAGCTCCTGATGCCCAAGAGCACTGAGAAGCAAAATGGGGAGCGGCTCAGCTGCTGGGGCAGCCTGCCTTAGGGAAGCACTACAGACAGTGGGGCCTGGATTTCTCTACCCATCCTACCTGCCCCCACCCCTGCTGCCCTTTAGCGAGGGGCTGCTCTGTTAGTGCAGCAGTTTTGGTGCAGCTGTTGTCCCACGCTGTGGGGTCTAGTTCCCCCTGCCCGCAGAGCGCGGTGTGCCATAAAACTCTTGCATAAGCACACGTGAGGGGATGTCAGCACGCGTGAGTGTGACTGTCGCTCTGACACAAGGCCAGCGGTGGTCAGGAGAAATGGCCTGTGTGAGGAGGATGGGAACAGACAATCCCCCTTCCCCACTGTGTTCCGCATCAGCAACATTGCTCCATTCAATTCCGCTTTCCCAGCAGCTAAATTTGATGCAATCCCAAGACCCAGACTCTTAATTCAGCTTCATCTCTGTCCACGCTAATGAAGAATACGATTAAAGTGAAGTGAGACAGCCGAGTGCACCACTTCTGGGGATAAAAAGGGTGTACAGCGCAGGAAGAAGAGAGAACCACCCCTCTGAGTCGGCCAGTTCCCACAGTAGCTAGAAGGAAGAAGTGCCCCTGTCAACTCACTGGTGTGTGTGCTTTGTGCTTGGCATTACCAGGCCCTACGTGATGCCATCCCCTGGTGCAAAGACTACTTTAAATCATGGAACGGATCCTCCTGGAAAGTATGCTGGGGCACCTGGAAAATAAGGAGGTGATTGGTGACAGCCAACATGGCTTCACTAAATAGTGCCTGACATATCTGGCAGCTTTCTACGATGGGGTTACAGCACTGGTGGTTAAGGGAAGAGCAACTGTTGATATCTACCTGGACTTGTGCAAAGCTTTTGATGCTGTCTAAAGGGGAGAGACACAGGTTTAATGGATGGAGCACTCAGTGGGTAAGGGACTGGCTGGATGGTCGCACTCAAAGAGTTGTGTCAATGGCTCCATGTCCAAGTGGAAAGCAGTGACGAGTGGCATCCTCAGGGGTCAGGACCGGTGCTGTTTAACATCTTTGTTGGCGACATGGACAGTGGGATCGAGGCACCCTCAGCAAGTTCACCAACAACACCAAGCTGTGTGGTGCAGCCAACACGCTGGAGGCAAGGGATGTGCCATCCAGAGGGACCTGGACAGGCTGGAGAGGTGAGTCTGTGCAAATCTCATGAAGTTCAACAAGGCCAAGTGTAAGGTCCTGCACATGGGTTGGGGCAATCCCAAGCACAAATCCAGGCTGGGAGATGAGTGGATTGAGAGCAGCCCTGCAGAGAAAGACTTGGGGGTAGTAGTGGATGGAAAACTGACTATGAGCCAGCAATGGGCACCTGCAGCCCAGAAAGCCAACTGTATGCTGGGCTGCATCAAGAGAAGTGTGGCCAGCAAGTTGAGGGAGGGGATTCTCCCCCTCCACTCTTGTGAGACCCCTGAGTTCTGTGTCCAGCTCTGGAGGCACCAACATAAGGACATGGACCTGCTCAAGCAGGTCCAGAGGAGGCCACAAAGATGCTCAGGGGGCTGGAGCACCTCGCCTGTGAGGACAGGCTGAGAGAGTTGGGGTTGTCCAGCCTGGAGAAGAGAAGGCTCTGGGGAGACCTTATAGCGGCCTTCCAGTACTTAATGGGGGCTACAGGAAAGGGGGGAGGGACTCTTGATCAGCGAGCGAAGTGATAGGACAAGGGGTAATGGTTTTAAACTGAAAGAGGGTAGATTTGTATTAGATATAAGGAAGAAATTCTTTACTGTGAGAGTGGTGAGACACTGGAACAGGTTGCCCCAGAGAAGCTGTGGCTGCCCCCTCCCTGGAAGGGTTCAAGGCCAGGTTGGACGGGGCTTTGAGCAACCTGGGCTAGTGGAACGTGCCCCTGCCCATGGCGGGGAGCCGGGGGGGGGGGTGGAACTGGATGATCTTTAAGGTTGCTTCCAACCCAAACCAGTCTATGATTCTATGAAATTCTAGCCCATACTAGTGCAAGTGAGAGAGCCCAGCTGCAACTGCATCCTGACGGGGTGAGGAAAAGCAACGCAACCGGAGTTTATGCCTTGTCTCATCCCCTGAACAGTGGAGCAAGAAGTGCTCTTCATTGAGGCAAATACCAGGGCCCCGCCACCCCCATGTTACTTTGAACAAACTGTGCAAGGCTGAAAGCAGAGAAGCTGCTAGAGACCTTTAAGACTGAACAGAAAGTCAAACCCAGCAAAAGGGAGAAGGAACAGTAACAATTTTAGGATAGTAGCTGTGGAAGGAAGAACCTGAATGGTAATTTACAGCAGCACCAGCTTTCCCAGATATATCATCCTTTTGCTCTCTTGCCAGTTTTTTCCCTTCTTTCTGTTTGGGAATAAAACACTGTTGGGCAGCAGAAGCAGCAGCAATACTGCAGCCTCCTATTTAGGGGAAAAAAACCTAGTGTCGAATCAGCACTACTTCTGCCACCATCTACCTACCTGATGTAAGATAAGAGGTAAGAGCAGAGCAAACACTCTCCGTAGGAGTGGTGGCAGGCAAATCCCCAAATTCCACTGCTCCGTGTTTTTCCACCACAAGAGGGATCAGAACTGAATAGGCTTCTGTGTTGCTCACATTGGCTGTGGAGTCTCCATCCTTGGAGATACTCAAAAGCCGCCTGGCCATGGTCAGACAGCTGGCTGGGTGGCTCTAGATGGCCCTGCCTGGGCCAGGTGACCTCCCAGGGTCCGTGCCACCCTCAGCCACTCCGTGACTCTGTCAAAGCAGATAGCTCCTTCAGCTGCAGTACTGCCCCAGCCCACTGCCCATCACCTCTGCCGTGGTGGGGGAGAAACCAGGCGGTCTGAAAGGAACTGGGGATGACCAGTGGAGGGGAACCAGGCCTTCGTTGGGACACAGTTAGTTTCTTCAGAAAGGGCTGAAAGAGGGGAGTTTTAGTAGTTTGAAATTCCAGGAACTGTTTGCTATTCTATCACGTTTGGTGGAGCTTTTCTGGAAGACTGGCATTCAGGAAAAAAAAAAAAACAAACTTCTTTCAAAATATTCATCAGAACTGGACTAACAGCCTTAAAATTTTCTGGTTAAAGTACCTTTCCCCTGAGAATCACTTCAGCTTCAGTTTGTTTGTCCTAGGCTGAGCAGTAGTACCTTGATGAAACCACGCGATTGTCTGCCAGGGCAACCACGACCTGCCCTTCTGCCCCGAAGAAAGCTCCCATACCTTTTAAATCCTTCTGATTGTTTGAAAGGCCACGTGAAGCAATACCACAAGCCTTCTTCCCTTTGCAGGTCACCTTTCCAAAGGCAGTTAGTTTGGTGTGCAGCGATGCACACCTTCAGTAAAGATGACTGAAAGAGATAAGGTAAACCACAAAAGCCCTCAGTAAAGTCTACAAGATAATGGTTTGGTACTCTGTCTTACAGCTGGGTGTTGCTGTGGAAGAGCCCCGGCCCAGCCTCCCCTGGTCCGCTGCCCTGAGGGCTGCAGGAGAGCCTGGGCTAGCTGAAGACCCTGCTGCAGAATTAGAGGACAGGCTTTGGTGGGTTAGGCTTGGTACGGCTAAGTCAGGATGAGTAACCCACGCTGTACTTTGATTTGTCTCCACTGAGGTACCAGCTTACTGGAGTAAAACTGACTCACAGGAATAATTAATTCACTTTAATGCCTGTCAGTTGGGGTGGAGGGGTTGCTTCCCCCCCCCATTCCACTCACTTGGACAGTGAAGCTGAAATGGTCCATTTCACCTCGCATACTGCTCCACTGGTGTGCATTCATGCATCGTGACACAACTTTGTTTACCACAGACCAGCAATCAAATGAGGATTCTCAGATGACACCAGACCATTTCTAAAGATTTTTCAGGCCCCTGTCTCGCTATGCTCCATGGAAAAAACAGGGACACTCACTGAGACAGCCCAGCCTACTTCCAAGCACCAACAGGGCCATGCTTCTAGACTGAAATGGAAGTGCCCATCTTCTAAATTCACACGTGTGCCCCAGCTCAACTCTAAATGCTCAAACTAAAAGCAGCACAGTCACACGTTAAAAACAAGTTAAAAAAGCATTTTAGCCAAAAATAAAAGATTTAAGGTGCAAAGCAAGCGAGATCTTCTACCATCACCAACAGTGTGAAGTGAGCAGCAGCATGCAGGGTAACGTGTATTTGGAGCCAGGTATATCAGGCCTGTTTTCTTCCTCTCGCAAACTAAGTTAGTTGAGGTCTTCCTACTTGCCAGTACATTTACATCTCGGGGGTTGTGCGTATACGCAGAAAACCAGCTTTTTGAGGCTGCAGCAGTCTACAAACAGCACTAGGACCACGGGAGGCAACTTCAACCACAGGACTGCTTTCATTCTGGGATTGTCAGTAGGCATCAGAGACCATAACCCCGGGGGAGCCCTCCGAGGCAGAGCCATAACATCTGTTGTCACACCTCAGAGGAGCGTGTCGTTTATGTGCGTGTTCCCTATGCTACAGCATAAGATTCTGGTCTAGCCTTTAAGACACAGGAATAAATAAAAAAAGATGGCTGTGGTTCCCCTGTGTGCTGCCGTACCTAGGCAGAGAAGCTGAAAGCCTGCGAGACTGGTAAGCACTAGAACAAATCCCAGGAAGTGGCCAGTGTGAAGTGTTGGTGTTATAGCAAGAGTAGGGACAGGTCCAGGGAGCCCTGCAGCAGTGAGGGCGCGTGGCGGGCAGGCCAGGCTGTCCTTTCTGGCTCTCCAGCTGGCCCCACAGCACTGCGACTGCTAAAGAAATGTGGAGAACAGCCAGGGGTGGTGGAGGCTCTGCCTTACCTACCACGGGTCCTCAAGGTGATGAAACTGAGTTGGGGAGTCAACCTGGTAACAAGTTAGAAACAATCTAGAGCTTAAAAAACAAAAAAACCAAAACAAACCCACTCACCCCAATAACAACACTGGCAAGTTGTGCAAGAGCCTCAAACTACTCACAAGTGACCATCAAGCAGCACCCGTACTAGACCACTAGAAATAGGTATTAACTGAGAGAAGGCTGTGTGGTGGAGAAGGGGGTGTTCCAGTGGTAAGTCTGCCCAGCATCCTTGAGGCTTCAGATACAACAAAGATGAGAACATGTGGTGGATGAGGTGGACAGGAGGGAAAAGGGATAGTTTCATATATTAACTAATTTTGCAGTTCTCGTTACAGCAGCAACAGCGCCGTGGAAGTAAGCCATCTCGGCTAGTGCATCCACCTCCAGCAGCTCTGAATACTGTCAGTGCATTAGACCTTTCCCCCAACCGCACACGGCCTCCCCCTTCAGAGCTACTCCAGCTCAGACTGCTCGGCAGTTGGTACCAAAGGAACCCCAGTGCCTTTCCTTTGCCTTGTCAGGAGACCAATGCACATGTTAGTGCAGACAGGGGAGGATCTGTACGGCCCAGTGGCCCGCAGCCACTCCAGTACTCCAGCTATCACATGTCAAACCATCCTTCCCAGAGCGAGAACCTGCCATCGATTCTCCTGCCTCTCCAAGGGAGGAGCAAGGAACTGCCTTCCCTTGCCATACCAGGCAGATCAGCCTGACTAGGTAGGGACAAATACTTGATGTTCTGCCCCTTACAGCTTTAATCTACCCTCTCCATCCCCATTTTTTGAGATGAACCTGTAAACGTGAGGAGAACTCAGTGATCTGAGGTACTTCACATACTCAAGTATCAGTCTTTCCTTTTGAAAGCATCAGTACAGAAAAAAAGTCCCCCCTCCCTCCCCGTGTGTATTTCTCTTACCCAGATTGACAGTAGCTACCTTTGCACCACATCGCTGATTTCTTGGACACATGACAATAAGTTATTAAGGACGGGGTTTGCCCCAGGGACGCTAGCAGCTGTCGAGGACACCTGCAGTTCCTGCAGGCTGAGTTCCAGTTTGCTCACGGCTTCCCGGAAGGCAAATTTGTTGCGTGTATGCGGGATGCAGTCCACGTAGCCTGAGCAGTAATCCAACAGCTGGTGCCCTGTGTCCACCAGCTGGCTGTTTGGTGTCGGCTCGGCGATGGCACTCGAGAGAAGATCTGCGCACTCCAGCAGTGCTTCCTTGCTGATTTTGTCTGCGGAGATTTTCTCGGCTGCCTGTTTGGTCTTTCTTAGCGCTACTTTTGCGCCAGCCGTGCCGTTGGCCATTTTCACTGGGGAGGTGGAAGACGATGACAGAGGCACTTGAGGTGGAGGCATCACAGGCCTCCCAGATTTTCCACCAACAGGTGCTGCTGCTGCTGCCTTCTTACTCCCTTCACTCGAATCCAGTCCATGCTGCGCTCCCGCCACGTTGCTCAGCTCTTCTGCTGCATCTGAGCAGGCAGCTGGCTGTTGTAGGAGCCTTATCACTGGTGGTGGAGGTGGAGCACACTTTGGTTTTACCCGTCTGGGCCGGTCCCTGTCGCCGGAAGAAGTGACCTGATGCTCAGATAAGAGCTTAAATTTATTACCCTGAGAGTCTGTGCCAATGAGCTGCACGTCTGCTGGAGTGTGTTTTAGAGTGGGTGAGATTAGGACTGGCACTTTGTGGTTATGAGTGGTTGGAAGTATTGCTGCAGCCTTTACTGGAGATGACCACCCCGGTCTCTCGCCATCCTCAAGGGCCCCTTGTCGTTGGGCACTGTTTTTTTCTTTACCCTTAGAAGCTGCTGCTAGCCCTGGACCCTCCTTTTCTTCCGATCCGGAGGGCGTTCGGAAAGGGAGTGCTGTGGCACCCCTTGGCAAGAGTTTTGCTTTTGGTCTCTCTCTGGTCAAAGCAGGGCCTTCTTCAAACCTTTTGGGAAGCAGGTCATTGGCCCTCCCTGTGCTCTCATCGGGCTGAGAGGAGGTGGACACTGTCCGTTCCAGCTGGACTTTTGACCTCTGGGAATTTCTGGGAAGGGTCATTGCCATCCTATCCTGCTCTGGAAGCCCTGAGGACATGGAAGATGTAGAGTTTGACCTTGGAAAAGGCTTTGAAGCTTCTTCATTGCCAGTGGGTTTTCCTGCTCGTAAACCCAGTGTCTTTTTAATCAAGCGTGGTGTAAAGAAACCAGTGATGCCCGACCACCCA
The DNA here is from genome assembly GCF_031877795.1 of Strix aluco. Taxonomy (NCBI): domain Eukaryota; kingdom Metazoa; phylum Chordata; class Aves; order Strigiformes; family Strigidae; genus Strix; species Strix aluco. The sequence goes on along the minus strand of NC_133938.1, from coordinate 31,015,263 downwards.
CCACTGGTGCTTACACCCCCACCACTGCTGGTACCAGTGCCATCGTCGTTGTAGAAGGTCCTCTGAACAAAGCCCCCGCCATAGCACTTGGGTGGCGCCAGGCTTGCGTCCTGCTGCGCGGGAGCAAAAGAGAACCCGTCCACGTGCTGCAAGGAAGCAACAGATGAAAAGTTACCCGTCAGCTCGTATTTCTTATGGGGCTGATTCTCCATCTCCCGGAAGGAACTGCTGCGCTTGGGAGGCGTGGGAGCATTCCTCTTCTTCATAAAGGAGCTGAAGAAGCCACCTTTTCTGTCCCTGGTGAAAGTGGTCTCTTTGGCATCCTCCAACAGGCTGCTGGGTGACTTGTCCCTCTGCTTGCGAGGCAGCGCGGGAGACCCACTTGTTGGCTGTGTGCTTCTGATAAAACCTAGACAGAAGAAACAAGCGTGAATCTGCAAAATCAGTTTCCATTTCCACCCCCCTATCCTGCAGTGGGCTTTATGGGCCTGATGTATTTAGCTGCCCAGGTTCTGCAGAGAGAGGCTGAGAGAGGAAGTTAGTGCTTTCAGTTTTGTGCGAGGCTGGTGTGATTTTGATTTTTTTTTACTTTTTTTTTTTCCCACTTCTGCATGCGTGACTTGTCTGTTGTCTATACCAAGGAGCCCACTTAGGAGAGAGTTCAGGAAAAAGTGAAGTTGCTCTTTTCTTCCAGTAGTTTTTTTCCTCCTTCCTCAAATACCACAAGTATAAAAGAAAATCTCTCACACTGTCAACTTATTTTTGAAGTTGTCATTTAAAAAAGAGCAGCAAAACTAAGTTTAAAAGAAAAAAATACAATGAGATTTACTAAAAGAACATTTGAATAAGCTGCAGCGTTTTCTATTTGCTAGTAAATAATTGGGCTGCTGAGGTGGCCAACAGCTCTAATGACACAGCAGTGCAAAGCACCTTCCCATGTCACGTTGTTCTGTTTTCTTCTATTTCTCTGACAATTTCCACCAGTAGCAAGCCTACCCCAGAACACGTGGCCTCGCTGCCACTCTCCCAGTGCCCATACCTGGTGCTGAGCTGGAAGCCGAGTGCTCCACAGTATCTTGTGTGCCTTCAATGTTCTCCTTGTTCTCTGCCTGTTTCTTCAGTGTTCTAGTCTTGGAGGGAAGCATGGGTAACCGGGGCAAGTAAGGAACTATGGATGAGGAAGAGGCTGTTCTTCCAAGCTCCTCTGCTACCTCTGTAAGGGAAAAAAAAAAAAAAAAAAAAAGGGGGGGGTGGTAATAGTTGGAACAGAGACCAGCAGAGGAGGAGGGAAAGAAAATCTGGGACTTTACTGGAAACCCAGACTGGCAAGAAAAGATACAGGACTGAGAAATACATAGTTTATGGATTTAGTTTTTCTCAAGTCTAGAGGTATTCAGGGTAAGATGTTTTTCATAATGCTTCCAAACTCATTTACATCTTTATAAATTCAGCAAAAACACCCCAGTGGTAGGATCTGTACAAGAGGTCTAGCACAAATGTAGCTCTCTGCTGGGTTAAGGGTTGCTCAAGAGCCGAAGCCAGCACTGAATGAATTTGTCTCTGTTTTTAATTAAGGTGCCTCCTGTTGATGCTCCTGGGATCCCCCAAAAGTTGTATCCTCTCTGGATCTGGATCTAAGCTGCTTTGCTTGAGGCAAAGCACTGCACCTCCCTATTAGAAATGAAGACTGTCTGTCTCCTTCCCAACATCAACACAAGGTATGTGACTAAAAAAAACCAGAAAAAACCCACACAATCTCCTGGCCACACCCAGGTTGGCATCTGTGTGGGCCATTTGATGTGTCTATTATAGATGCTCCCTGGTAGAATTTGATCTGGTGTGTTTTTTCTGTAGTGGGGAAGTGGATGGATCAGCTTCACATTTAATTTAAAAATTTAGAAGATGCTCAGACATTTCTGCTTGTCTGCTGTCTAGTATCGCACTTCTCACCAGTATTTACCTCCTCGTTGATTATATTTGAGAGTTGAGTTGCAAAGATTTACTCCCAGAAGTAGCTAAGTAGCTTAAGAGATTAAGGCAGGCTTTTTAAAAATGAAGGCTGGTAGAATAATATTTCATGACCTAAATGCTGCAGTCAGCAGGGGACTGTGATATGCATGCATCTTTCTCTCTCAGCATCACTCACTATTCCTTAGTCTTCAGTCTGGGAAACAAGAGGCTTCCTCTAATAGAGGAGACAATATTCTTTAAATTAACTCTTTGGCATCTTAGTGCACAAATGAAACTATACTGTCCCCTGCACTGGTATATGTCTAAAGTTTATTCGGTATTTGAGTGTTTTTACCCACTTATGCTTAAGAAATTAAGTAAGGGATGAAGCTTCACCACAACCTCCACTGCTAGCAGATGAGCCTTAAGGGCCCGTCAATAACATGGGGATAACCTCCGGTACTGTTTCAGAAATAAAGCAACAGGGGCTCTCACCCTCTGAGATGCTCGAGTCATGGAACATGGTTTCAAAAGCCTGGTGGGTCTCAGCAAAGGAAGGCCGGTCTGGTGGGTTCCACTTCCAGCCTGCAATGTGAGAAAGCAAAGTAAGTCTCAGTGCCTGAAACAGGTAGAAGATAGATTTTTATTTTCTCGAAGGAGACAGAAAATACCTAAGCTTTCTCAACCATAGTTAGACTCTGATCTCCTACTATTAAACAGACTGGAGTCATTCACAGATCAATTCATAGCAGCAGTCAGTCACCCTACTGCATCCTAACAAACGGATCTTCAGAGGAAGGAACAAATTCTAAAAATCCCAGCTCTCTGCTAACTCCACAGGTTCTTCTGATCTCCCTGTCCCTGTTTCTGAATTTTTTGGGCAAAGGAGAATTCCACGTTTGCTACCCTGACTGTTTAGACTGAACACATCTAGCCCAGTCACAGGTAACTGTGTGTCCAAAGCTCCAGGCAACATTCTGCTCACATGCTCTTAATACTCAAATTCAGGCAGAGCCTTCCAAAAGGAGAATGTAGGCATCCTGTGGGGTAAAGAGGAAGAGAGTGCACTGATCTAAGATGGAGCTTGGAAAGTTATAGATGGGTATCATGATGAAAAGTGTAAATTCTGTAGTTAGAAATCTGCACTAGGGGAATGTATTCTGGAAGCACTATCTGTTGATATCACCATAGGGTCTGGAAGGTGACTGGCATTCTGCTCATTTTGGGCTGCACTAATATCATATCAATTCTCTGGTTTTGGGGCTTTTGTCAGCTTCCTGAAGATTTTCTGAAGCAACATCCTTCATCATTACTCAGCTTCTTTGTTTCATAACTGAAGTTCACCCTGACTTTCTTTGACGTGCTGGGGATCAGGCATTGCTGGAAACAGGCTGTAGAATGGCCCCTTAAGCCCTGGTGTGTCTGCCTTGTGCCCTGAGGGCCACACAGACTGCCTGAGGTAGCACCAAGGAGTTTCTTCCCACCCTGGTCACACTGACATGGTCTCTCTGCTTACCTTACTCAACAGCATGGCCTGGATTGCTCCCTAGGATCTTCAGCCTTTTGCCCAATATGTTCTCTGTCCTTGTGGGACTGAAGGAGATTGGCAAGGCTCTTTAACTCTGTTGCTCTCTTCCTGTAGCACACTGTATCTTTTGGCCTTTTATTAGTAGATTTTCAATTTGTTATGGAGCATTAGGGAGCTTTTCATGATATGACTGGAGGATGCGATTTGTGCAACCTTGTGAACTACGTGTCAACTACTGAGGTGCTGTTTTTGCAGAGACCTAAATTTCCTTCTAATTTGGTGATTCCATAGTAAGAGTCCTACTGACAAAATACCAGTACAATTTGCCACAAAGTGCTATCTAGCTGTACTCAGAGATGAGTTTTTGAGAGTGAAGTCTTGTTCCCAGACTCATTTTGCATCAGTAACCAGGTACATCCCAGGTGACAGGGCCTTTTCCACATTAGCTAACAAAATGGCATGTAAGAAGCAAGGACTTCAGAGTTAATTACAGATTTATCCCCCAAACTGGAAGAAGATACTCACATGCCCTCATCAATTCGTAAACCTTTGGAGGGCACCCCTCAGGTTGTTCCATCCGATAGCCCTTTTCCAGCAGATCATACACCTGAGAGAGGTCAATGCCTGGGTATGGTGACATTCCATAGGTAGCAATTTCCCATAACAGCACCCCAAAGGCTGAAAAGGGAGGAAAACAAAATTGCTGGTCATAAATCTGCCCTCCTCTTGTGTTGCTCATTACATTGTAGCCTTTACTGCAGCTTGAGGCGGCATCATTTCCTTGCAGATATTTCAGGCCAGTCTAGGTGAAGACATTACTTGCCAAAAATGGTATTGGTTCGTGAAGTTGTGGCCTGGGACGTGACCGTCTCCTCCCATGTTTTTTCCCAGACTAGAAAGCAAGTTACTGTCTAGGCTGGCAAAGTAAAACAAAATGAAACAGAAAAGAACATCGAAGGGGAGTTTTCTTACCCCACACATCTGATTTGATTGAAAAGGTGTTATAGGCCAGGCTCTCAGGAGCCGTCCATTTGATTGGGAACTTGGCTCCAGCATGAGCTGTGTAGGTATCTCCAGTCATAAGTCGACTTAAGCCAAAGTCAGCCACCTTCACCACATGATTTTCTCCAACTAAGCAGTTCCGTGCTGCCAGGTCCCTGTACAAAGGAAGAAAGCACATTACTGGAGCAAGAACAGGGCTTTTGAATACAGTCTTGTGGTTGCATAGCCTGTCCCCATCTTCTGAATCAGGAATCATAGAAGCACTCTCTTTATACAGCAGGTAAAGGCCACATGAGGTTTGCTCTGAACAGTGTCAGAAACTGAGTGGGCAAAAAGGTAAGCCAGGATTAGGGTTCGTTCTCTAAGTTCTATTAAATTTCCAGTAATGACAGCTGTTACGATGAGAAGTTTATGTTTCCTGAGAATAGGATGAGATCAGCAGCTCGTCACACACTGGTAACAGCTTTATGGCATGGCTTTATCTGACTGGATTAAAATAGGACTTGGGGTTGACAATGTCTTGCTGAGAGGGGGTGCATCAGAACAGGACAACACCAACTTTCCTATCTGACAGGCAGTCGTGCAGAAGATTGTAAGACCGCTACAGAAGTCACGGGCAGAAGGTACTGCAAGGCAGTATTGAAACCAAAACAGCCAGTGGATAAGCCAGTGTGAAACCTAACTCTGGAATAAACCTCCCCACAAAAGGAGGAATTCCTGGGGCTCCATACTGGTGGCCTGGTCATCATGACAGTCTGAAACTGTACCAGCTCAATGTGACTTTACTCACCTGTGAATGAAGTTCTTCTTCTCCAGGTATTCCATAGCAGACGAGATCTGAGTGGCCATGTAGAGTAGCACAACGGCACTCACTTCCTCCCGGTTGCATTCCCGTAAATAGTCTAGCAGGTTCCCATACGGCATGTATTCTGTCACAATGTAAAAGGGTGGCTCCAGGGTACATACACCTAGCAGCGAGGAGGAGGGAGCATGTGAATAAAGCTTCCCTTTCTTCCCTAGCTTACCACTATCCCTTATTTAATATCCATTTGTCGCATTTTGTACCGATGAGCATTTCTCTGAAAAGCAAAGACTTCCATCTACAAGACCCAGAAAAATGCAGCCCAGCTTAAAATTCAGTGCTTCTGTCTATTTACCTGTCCATCACTTTATGGACAGAGGGAAACATGTCTATCAAAGCACTGCTATTCCTATATAATATACATGAAGGAGTAGTTCTGTTCTTTGGAGGGTTACAGAATGAAATAGGAGTTATTTTGAACACGTATGATTTGCTTTTCTTCCCCTCTCTTCCTTCATAAAGCTAATGAGTGGCCAACTGGAAGTAGGTACCTGTCAACTGGTAAGATTTCCAGACTGAAATGTCACTACAGAGTAATGTGAAGCACTCCCATGTGTGCTAGCTGGGCAAGTGATCAGCACGGTGGGACCTGCTCCTAAAGCAGCATTCTCACACATTCCTCAGATGACTGCTTGCTATAGTCATTGCAATTATGTACAAAGTATGTGTTAGTGGAGGAGGAGGGCAACCGGATACTCATGTCAAATCTCTGTGAGTCCCACTGCAGCACTGCTGAATGCCTGATCATACCGTTAGGCACATACAGGAGTAAAACACAACTATACTGTGCATCAGAGAGAGCAAAAATGCATCTCTGTGATGAGAAATCTTCTAGTCTCTGCTCCTGGAACCAGACAGGGCTGGGCAGACACTTCATCTGTGCCCATTTTTTAAATGGGTACAGAATAGTTGCCATTATTAAAAGCCTTCACATTCTTCACATTTCTCCTTTCATCCTAGGCTTGGCTTGACAGCTTTGCTCCTGAAAGCAGCAAAAGCCCAGAGGCAATTAAACACTAGTAAAGGTTTAGGGTGTCTCCTTAAGAATCTTTGTACATGTAGAATTAACAGCTATGCAGACTATTGAATAGTGATCATCATGTCATGCATTTGTCAGTGAGACAAACAGGGCACAGCCAAGCTGTAAAGCCTGCAGATTTCTTCATGTGCTGTTTGATCTGACTTGCATCTCCACTGCCTTGATCTCATGTACTTATTTGGTGATACACAGGGTCCCTTACAACAGCAGTGATCTGGTCATCTTCTGCTTAATTATGGACTGATTTTTCTATTTAGTACAGCTTTTTCTATAAATGTCTCTGATTTGAGAAGTATGAAGAATGGTATTTGTTGTGCTTCCAATATAATTTTTTTCCTTCACTTTGAATTTTCTTATAATTTTGTTCTATCAGAAAAATAAGTAATGGGAAATAACTGATTTAACACAGCAGAAAAGGAATCTGACCCTGATAACTGAACCCTGGAGCATGTCTAAGGCCAAGGGTACAAACTGACAGGAGGCTGATATTGCAAACTTTTATATAAAATGCATAGTCATGCCTCAACAGCAAAGTTGTCTACTAATGTCATTTACTATATTTGATGTTTTATTTAAAACTAGTGTCTCTTACCTCCAATACTACATAAAGGAGTAAGCTGTCAAAAATACCACCCCAAAACCTGACCTGATTCAAAAAGTTACATAAAGACAGAAAATCTGCCACTGCTTTTAAGCAAGAGAGATTTCATTTTGGTGAAAACTCGATTAAGAAGAGAAAGAGTAAGGAATTTCACTAACCTAACAACTGCACTAGATTTGGGTGCTTGATCTCCTTCATCACAGCAGCTTCTTTCAAGAACTCTTCCACCTCCATGGTATCTTCCTGGATAAACAGAGAGGCAAAAGAATGGAAAATTTATCTTCATGACCAAGGTCTGCTTAACACCACATATCCAAGCTGAATATAAATGATGGCATCCTTATTTCTATTCTGCTCTTTTGGCTTTTACCAGAGGAAAACAGAACAGCCCTGAAAAGCTGCCTGGCTGGCCTGCAGCATGGCCAAGTGACAGATCTGCAGTGCCCAGAAAGTGCTAGGCTTTCTTCTTTGCTAGCTATTGTGGCTACCAAAGCAGCTGTGGCTGGCGAGAGGAAGACTCTCAGGATCACTGACTTAGCTGCCTCGCTATAACAATTAAGCCTGAAAGCTCCCTTCCTTAGAGGGTATGTAGAATTGTAGCTGTTAATGTTGAAACAAACAGAAGGCTTTGACAAGGAAGATAAATGGAGAAGCTGAATTTCCCCAGGAGTAGGAGAGAGGTTGTAGAAGGTATTTCCAACACTTTTGATTTCTTAAAGCTTCACAGCTCTTCTGAGGGAAGGGAAGTGAACTTGGTAACCATTTCTACAGATCTGACTTGGGATATTCCTGCAGGAGCTTGATGGGCCAAAATTCCAAATAGTTTCTAAGCCACATGCACTGGTGCAAGTTTTGTAACTTTGTTCTGCAAAGCTACTCTCAAGCATGGATTTTACACAGATCAGCACACTCCATTTTCTGATATTCCTATTATTAGGAGGTATAACTAAGAGCGTTACCATCTCCTTACCCTTATCACAAAGGGTGACCAAATGAACAGTGCATAACAATCTGTAAACTCACCTTTAATGTTTTCACAGCAACCGTGAGATTGTATTTCTTCCAGACACCAACGTACACCTCACCATACTGCCCTCCCCCAAGTTTGTGCTTCATGGTGATGTCAGTCCGCTCCATCTCCCACTTGTCGTGGATGGGGGACACTCCATAGACAGTGGGCTTATTGCACTTGGGTGCTGGGTAATGCAAAGTTGTCACCAGTCCATCTGCTACTGTTGAGTGATGGTGCACTAGCTCTGCTAGTGTGCTGAAACGGCTTTCTGCTGTCACATATACCTGTTAAGAACAAACCAGGAATCTACTTAAATGACGGCAGCTGGAAGCTTTCAATAACACTGGAAAACATTCCAGCAGGTTTTAAATTTAAAAAAAAAAAAAAAAAGGGTAAGGGAACCAGACTTTAGAGTGTATGTTCTCATGTTGTTGGGCAAATTAATGTTAAACTGGGGTTTTTACCTGAAGAAGGCAGCTAGATATAAGCTATCACTTGAGAGCAGTGCTGTCTCCCGCCTCGTGCTTTACAGGACTAGAAACCAGAATTCTTGTAGCCAAGTGCAGTTTCTGCATCTCTCAACACAACGTACTGATATTTGATCAAGGTTTCAAAATGCTGATCAAAACTGCTGACTTACCAAAGCTCTGCTTGTTCTAAGTGGATCAATGAAAAGATATCACATCAAACCACAACTGCTTTGCTCCCTAGCTGCTTTCAGCCCGGGTAAGTACTGTCTGCACTTCTTCCAAAGAGGTGTTCAGTGAGTTACCACCGAATTCTTAGTACACATGTTCTTTTTTTCTATCAATCAACCAGTGGGCCTGTTTTCTCTCACATTGATCCCTCTTTTAACAGTCTGCAACTTGAGATATTCTGTACCACCTCTTAATTAATATCCTTATTTCCTCTCCCCGCAGCATTATCTAGAGATCCTTACCTTTCCATCTGAGGTGGTATTGATCCTGTAGTGGTAAACACGTCCTTCGTACCTGAGCGAGATGGATAGCTGCCCTGGGCTGCTCTCGCTTTCACGAACCAGGAAGCTGCCATTGATGAGACTGCTCAACAAATACTCTGCTGCACTGCGTGACACTGGCCCATGGTACCATGAATGCTTTTCCAGGCTGTTCACCGGCGTGATGTAGTTGCTTGGTACCCAGCCCTGCCCATTCTTCGAACGTACCTCACTCCATTCACCATTCTGGTTGTAACCCAGGACTCGCAACTTCTCACCTATGACCAGAAAGAAAAAAGCAAAATAAGCACAGCGCAATCTATTGGGTCTCATTAAGGGAGACACTACCGTCAGCTGACTAGGCCTGGGTTTGCAGCTTAATAATAAAAATCTGAAGCAGTGATCTAACTAAACTGCTATATATTAAGTATTTATAAAGTAAAGTTTCAGACAGAATAACTAGGATACTGTTCCCTAATTTACTGCTGTGTGATTGATGAACTCAAAAAGCTTCCTGTAGTTCAGCTTTTTAGACTAGAAAGAATTTTTTTTCTTGGAGAGATGAGGTTTGTCTCCTTCTTGAGGCCTTAAATGGTATGTGATTTAAAACAGTTCTACAGCGGGTCATATTCCGATACATGTACTGAACGGAAAATCTCTGTGAAATTCTTAATTCTGGATTTTGCCCCAGTTGAAAGTGCTGAGTTCTGTTATCATCGATAATGTAAAGGTCTTCCTTTGCCCCTCCCCAAAATAGGTGTCTCAAAGGGCTGATGATGTGGGGAGCCTAGAAGGGGAACAGCCGTAGCTGGGCTGGGCTGTTTGGTAGTGTTGTACAAAGCCATGTCTGCACCCAGAGCACTGCCCAGCAGTTGTCCCTGCGGCACAAGCCAGACAGAGACGGTCTGCTTGTAACCACCAGTTTACAGAATCATCTTCTCCAGCTGCACTCAATCCTGTTCCTTCCAACAGAATGACAGGAGAAGGATTCTGCTTTCTGTTACTCAGTTTTCCATCTAGGAGCTGCTCTGCGATTCACATGTGGCCTTACCTTTGGTGATGCTGAGCGTGTTGTCACCGCTTGCTACAAAATCGTAAAGTGCAACAAAGAGATTGGGATCGCTCTCAGTGGCTCCAAGCAGGTTCTCCTTGGAGCTCCATCTGATGGCTTCGTTCAGTGCCTGGGGTTCAACATCGCAACCGTAGGGGCGGTGCAGGGCCTCTGAAGAAAGAACAGAAGAGGAAATTACTTTGCGTACCACTGTAAATAGATCAAAACCCAGTGTACAGCAGAGCGAAGCTCCCACTGCACAATATGCTCTTTATGGAAAGGGAACACCACGTCTGCACATCTTACAGCAGTGGTGTTCAATCCCCACTTTGCTGACTCTTCGTCCTCTAGGGTACTTCTAACAGAGGATGGAGAAAGTGATTAACTGCCTGTATACCAAGTAGCGAGCTATGTATATAAAATTTCTGTTTAATATTATATTATATATACTTCATTTATATACACTTCTATTTGAAAGTATTTAAGCATTCATAGATAAAAAATCGGTGAGAAATTAAAAGTGGGTTTTTTTATTATGTGAGGTACTGAAATGTTATGTTTTATGTCTTTATTGTTTCTGTGGCCGAAGTAGATAGCCTGGATCTGAAAACGATGTTACAAGGACAGGTAAGACACACTGAATTATGACACAATTGAAATCTATGGGTTGGGACAGTAACTGACTCAGTATTAGCAGGAATGATGGTGGCTTGTAATACATTTCAAGACTGTGTAAATAAGAGGTGAAAAACTTGACAGAGACAGAAAGTAGTAAGGGTGATGCCAGGTATTTAGCAGCAGTGTTTCTGAATACCCAGGCAGTTCTGCTTTTACAAAGGACAACTGATGCATACTTGATAGCACAAGGGAGTGGGGGGAGGAATCAGACTTCTTTTATAGACAAAAGTCCCCACAGTTCCTGTGATGATGAAAACCAACCTAAATAACACAGGGTTTTGGAATGAACTGTGGTAAAAAGCAACACTGTCTGAACACTTCATGGCAGCGCTATGCCAAGACCACCACTGGCTTTCTAACTCATAGAGAGGTTTTCCAGGAACATGTAGCAGAATAAATTTCAATATTAAGACAAGAGAAGGAGCGGTGATGTGGTTTCCTATACGTGGGCTGCTTAAGGGGGCAAAAAAATATGAAGGTGTAGAGATACAAATATTTTCTCTGATGGCACAACTGACATAAGCTCCCGTCCCAATATATATTTCCGAATTCTCTTGTTGAACTTATGGAAATGTACACTGTAAAGAGATTTCATTAAATGCACTAAACATAAAAAGTCCTCTTTACAAAATTTGAGGCTTTCTTTGCTTTACAGTCATCGCTTTGGCCCACTTCTGAGGAGCTGAGAAGTCAGACTCAGGATGTTTTGAGGAGACCACTGCCAGAGAACGTATACATGTGACTACCCCCTTCCCCGCATGCCCATGAGATTTACATTCGTGAGCAAGAGCCAGTCTATAAGGCACTTTAAAAGAGAACAAAGAGCTCTAATGCAATACAGGATGGGAAAACTGGGAAGTCAGTGAGACACAAAACAGGAAGAGGCCTGTGCCAAGTAATAGCCAAGCATATGCCAAATCTGTGTCACAGGACAGAGCCCAAGCCTGGAAAACGAAGACGTAAGGAGTTTCCCAGCATCTACATACAATTTTTCGACAGTATTGTAGGTATGTGAGAAAGTAAATGGTTGAGGTTTGTTCTGTTTTTAAACACGTAGCTAAGTGGCTTTTGATTGCATTTCTGGTAATTATTGCTTGCATTACCTGCTCATCTTGCAATTACTTAATAACCTACCTCCCGAGCCTTGCCAAAGCAGCCCTCTATCAAGGTTCTCCAAGCAAGAGCATAAGTGACTAGATTAAGCTACCAAAATGTCACTTCTTTGATTTCACTATCTGCAGATACAATATTTACAGTCGCTTTTTGTTCCTAACCATCAACTGCAATTAGTTTTACAATATACTAACCCATCACACTGGGTGCCATCATGGAAAAGAGAGAAAATCCCAATGTCTGCTCAGCTACCTACATTACAGCATGGATGCCAACACTCCACTGTGATTTTTTTAGGGCTGGATGAGTGCATATGCATGTCCAGTTGTTAAGCACCAGGAAAGAACACCAGTTTCTAAATCCACCTCTCTTTATGGAGTACAAATACATATTTAATTAAACAATACATTCTTTATACTCCTACAGTGACTTGTATTAGAGTGAGTGTTTCAGTGCCTTAAGCAAAGTCACTCAGCAAATATGCTATACAAGAAATCTGACTTACACATCTCTGCTAAGGAGCAAATACAAAAGTAGGCAATGTTTCCAAAAAACACCCAACCTTTCAGCTCCAAAATACCTTAATGGTGTTTAAATAACTTCTTACTTTCAATTATATGTCTGCCAAAACATGAAAGGCTTTAAACATAAATATATGCATTTTTTCTAAATCAAAGCATACTTTTAAGTTTCTTTCTCAAGCCAGAAAAGCTCATGAACTGAGCATCCAACCGCTACAGAGTTAAGCATTTCACCATGCCCTCGATGGGTAAGGCTGAAGCAGCCTAGTACCAGCTCAGCCTCAGAGCTGCTGTGGCAAATGCCGTGACCAGCTAAGCCTGACCACACTGAGCCCAGCAGTGGGCACTTTAGCCAAGGCCAAACCAGCAGAAATGCCACCTGCTGCTTACCGCCGAGCAGCTCTGCCCACATGAAACCATTTGTGGTGCTGTGCTGGGTTGCCAGCAAGGATTCAAAGCAGATGTGGGACTACTACCACTTCCTCAGGAATGCCTGGGAGGCTGGCACATGTTCTTAACACCCGCTTTATGGGCAAAAAAAAAGTCAGCAGAAGTTAATGTTTGATGAGGAGCTTCAATCACTTAGCTACAGTGCTTACCTAAAAATCACATTACCTAAAAATCAAATGCTTTTAAGAGTTCATGTCTCACTAACTTCCTTCACTTTCATTTTTAGAGTGACTTGGATGCTTAAGTAACTGTAAAGGTCACCCAACATCTGCTAAAGGGGAATTTACCAAGATATAAAAGTACCTATTGCAGATTATTACACAATAAGCTATGCTGCTCAGTACAGTGTGGGATCTATACCATCCAATATGTAAGGATATGGAAGGTCAGTGAAACATGATAAATGCAGAGACCTCATTAAGGAAACTAAGATAACCCAAGCATATCACAAGTTGTACCCCTCCAACTGATCTGCAAGCTCTATTCACATCAGGATTAAGGAAATGAGCTGAGAAGTCCTGTTTTATATCAGCTCCTTTTAAGGGCTAACCATAAATCATGTATTACCACTTTCATTTCCTATACAATGGAAAACTTACATCATCATTCAGTGTATAAGTAATACACGGTCATGCAAGGTGGTTATGCTTCATCCATCTCCTTCCTCTTCTTTATTCCCACAATACAATTTGCTTCTCTCCGGATATGAACCTTTTCCTATTCAGCCAACGTGTATGGGGTGTTTTGTCCCCCACCCTGTGCCAACACTGCGATTACCAATCTCTTTGGTCCAAGAGCAGGAGGTAGTATATGCTAAATCTTAAATTTTAGAGTCACATCAAGTTCTGAAGTGGTCTCTATTTCTGAAATACTAAGTGTGTAACTGCTCATAAAAATGAAGCATTTCAATAATCCTAAAACCCAGATAAAAGCAGCCGATCTCAGTTCTGCCCATGCCTGGTCTCGAACTACAACAAAAAGATAGACTTGAAAGGTCCCACATCCTCCTTGAAGCAGAGAAATACAGAAAAGGGATAGAAAAGCATTACATCCCTGAGCACCATACCTGTGAAACTCACACCAGGCTCAGAGGCTCCCTCACCAAGGCAGCAGAGCAGCTTGCCCTCTTTGCCATAGCTGCTGGACTGGCAGAGGACCGTCCCCACAATCATGCTGTGCTTCGCAGCAAGCAGAAGAGGCTGCTTGACCCGAGAAGTCCTGGGCTGCCACTGCCAGCACCGCGTGGAGACGATCACTGCTCGCAAGGCTGGTGGCCAATGAAAAAGCAAGCACTGTGAGTGGGCGAAGGAGAAACTGGGAAAATCAAGCTGCGGGTTAACATGGATATTAGCTGGAAGTGAGGGTGGAGCTTCCCAGGGAACGCTGAACAAACAGAGGATGTGGGGACTGGACTGCAAGTTGAAACAATTTTGAGATGAGCTATAAAGACAGAGTTTTGTTCCGCTAAGAGTTAGGCAACAAAGTGTTTGGGAAGAAAGCAGTTTCCTTGGAGAAATCCCTTTGTTCAAATTACAAAACAGATCACCCATTAAGGGGACCGCCCAGATTAATTCAGTTTTCCACTCCACATGCCATTGCTGGAGCACTATTTACATGAATCAACATGAAATAATGTTAGTGAGAATACACTTCTAAGAGATGTACAAGCACTGAGCAAGTAAACACTCTTGAACATGTCAGGATTTCAGAAACAGAAAGCAAGGGCATTACAGTACACCCAGTCTCAGCTGCATATTTGCTGATTTAGTAAGACTCAAGACAGGTCTCTGGAAGGGCACCATCAAATTACCTCTCAAAAAACATAAGATTTGTCAGATGAATTCTTTAAAAGCCTAGTTTTCTAGCAAAGGCTGTATGGTTTGCAGCAGTGCTCCTAACACAAGGACAAGGCAGGGTTAAAAAACAAGCCATCACCATGGCAGTGTCACACCTGGGAGAGTGGTGGGCCTGCAGAGGGGTATAAAAGGGAGCAGGGAAAGGGAAGTTAGTGGTTTAGGCTTTGCAGGGGGAGTGGAGCTGTTGCAGCACACCAAGAGAAAAAAAGCAGCATTTCTATAATCCCTAAACTCCAGCATTCTGTGAGAAAGGCAACTACACCATGCAATGAGGACTCAGATCTGGCTAAAGGTAAGAAATGAGCAACCTGGCTTATTCCAAATGTTTGTGTTTGTAAGGCTGTGGATGTGGAAAAATGCTATGTAAACCTGCAGGTATACTGTAGTGATGAGGAGTTGTTTTTCCCCACATGGCCTGTGATATGAGTTATTTCTCCAACCACCATCACCTAATGTATGTGGAAAAAATAATCAGACAAAGAAAATACCTTAGGATACCTGCATACTGTTGTCTTCCCAAAGGTCTGACAACTGGGTGACCTCTTTTCTTCCTCCTCCAAAACCAAGCTCAGTGAATCCTGTGGCATGCTACCCAGTAGTTAGAGGTTGAGATGCCTTTACTTAAGAGCTCCTAAACTTCAACTCTTCTCCTCTTTGCTTTTGCCTCTTGCAGTTTATTGTTTTCTCCTCTCATTTGCTCCAAGTGCTCTTAATTACACTGGTATTTGTACTAACTTTAGTCTATCTGTTAACACACAAAGAACAAGCAGAATTTGTACAGAAAGACAGCACAGCCTCAGAAACATGTGGATGAGCTTTGTGACAAACACACTTCTCAGGTGGGTCTGAAATGGCAAGCTATGGATGGATTTGTGGCTACACTAGTCTTACCTGTAATAATTAACTTCAGCTAAAATTCCAAATTTACTTGTTAGTTAAAATACAACAGATGAGTAATTGGTGTTTGGAACAAAGAAGGATTAGCAGAAAATTAGGTTGGATTAATAATGTAACTTGCAAATGTATCTACTGTCCCTATTAATTTAGCCTCTGTCAGAAGAGTATCCTTAGCCAAAGCCTAATGGCTGGCTGGTCTGTTAGGGAGCACCTGATGGGAATTAAGTAGTGGCCAGCACTGGCATTATGGGCAAGTAACACTTTGCTGTAAACTCCCTGTAACAGGGCAAATCTGTCCCTGCACCCTTCCAGCCACCTTCCTGAAGGTGTTTCTCAGTGGGAAGGACACTGAGTGTCCCTGCAGAGTGTGTAGCTGTTCATAAAGTCCTGTCAAATGCACCCAGGCAGAATAAAATCAGGCATCTTTCTACCTTCTAGATGAGAGCTATTTCTTTTACAACTGATTTTCCTAGATAGTTATTTTACACTGCAGGCCATCACCTTGACATCTGCATCCACCACATCTGCATCCTGTTCCTATTCCTTTCACAGTAAGGGCACAATATAAAATCTTAATTCTGGTATACTCAGCTTCCTCAGTGGAAGAATCCACCTTCCAGGCACAGCATCTCTTCCCAACTCTTTAGACTATTCCCTGTGGTGCTCTTCAAAGCCATTTCCTGAGAGTGGTTACCCTTCCTGTACAACTTACATCATCCATTTAGAAGCATTTCTCTAGCTCTTCCAGCGGTGGGAAAAAGTTGAATACAAGGAAATCTTGCTGACTATGCTACTTTGAAATGCACAGTTCGGGGAGCTTCTTCAAAATGTGTTATACTCTGAATTTATGAACCAACTGTCAATTTCTCTTAAACAAAAGAATGTGTAAATGGAAATACAGCTCTGAAAAGGATTTGGTGGTGTTGGTGGCAGGCCAAAGTGACTGGTTTGTCCAATGGAAGGAAGAAAGACAAAGAAAGGGTTACAGGGTAAATACTGGTTATTGCATACAGTTTCAATCTGATACCTTAGCATTTTACATCAAGAATCATAGGGTGTATATATGTGTGTGTATACACACATACACACACATGGTGTTCTATCTTCTGGCTTCTCACATGCCTCTTCTTCACAAAGAGACACTTGAATACAAGGTCACCAAGACCCCTGCATATGCCACATCTTTCACTTTATTTTCACTTTGAGTTTTTAAACTAAATACCAATATAAATATCCATGATGTTATTTTACATACAGATTCATTTTATATGCTTGCTTTTAAGAATAGGCATTGGTCAACTTAGAGCATAGAAAGCAGACCATCAAGTAATTTCTGACTACTTGTATAATTGGTATTTTCCACTGCATCTTCAAAATGTACATCACTACATCACTAGACTTCAAGATCTTTAACCAGCTTGTTAGTGGGAGGATTTCTGCCTTAATGAATACAAGGAAACCAAATTGATAACGCAGCAGCAAGTGGGCTTCCTATTTTGCTGACACGATTGGAATAGTATCAAGTTCCACAGTAGCTTTGTTTCTGAAGCCAAGTCTCAGCACTTCCTACTAACCAAAAATACTCAAGCAAACTACATACTGAAAAGCAAACCAATGCTGAACAGGCCAAGCTCCTGCTGTCTAATAATGTGGTAGCATGGAAGCAGAGCAATGAACTTTTTTTACCCTGTAGCAGACTTAAGTCCTTACCTAAATGGACCACCTAGTCTTTCTGCTGACATACATGTGGCCATGAAAAACACTAGTTTAAAAGGGTCAAGACAGCTCACATATGGCTTTGGTAAAATGCAGGCAACCTAGCTAAATGCCATTCCTAGGTGTTCCTCTCCTGCAAGCAACCAGACTCTTAATAACGTGGTTTGCTTAAGCTAAGCACAGATCCATAGCTAGTCTTTGGGCCTCCCACAGAGTGGTGCAAGGTTTAAGTACTGCAAACAACCCACTGAATAAAGCCAAGAAATACAGCTCCAAGCCAAGAACTTGGGATGGGCCAGGAATAAGTTTCTATTTATGGTACCAGGCTGGGAGGGACAGAACGGGAGGAGATTTCAGACTCAGTGACAAAATTGCATCATGAACAGCTCATATCATATAAAAAGAAATCTTTCAAGGCAAGCTGGTAGCACCGTCTTGCCTCAATTATCAAAATATATCTGAAATAGAAAAGTGATCTTCAGTACCAGAGAGAGAAACATATGGAGAAACCTAAAAGTTCTCCATACAGTTCACCTCTTAAATGCAAATTTATTTTGCAACATGACAAACTGATGCATGAGGTATTCCCCTGCACTTATTTTAAAGTTAAAGTGGTGGGTCACCTAGAAGACATGATTTTTGGCTAGCTTGGTATAAAAATCCAAGGGAAAACAAGGTTTGGTGTTTTGGCGTCAATTTTAAATTGGTAGGAGAGGCAGATTGATCTTAACTAGTTATGCCAGTATTATGAAGAATTCAAGACACTGTCTGTCTACCTGAACATAACAAGTGGTTAGCTATGTTAAGATTAAAACAAACTGATGTTGATAGAAGGAACTGCCTGTCTTCTGTTTCACTGATTCCACTTACCTTCTTCCTTTGTTATTAGTGCTATCAAACATTCAGAGGTGTCCCTCATCCTGCTTCCTTGCTCAGATGTCAGTGACACATAGGTATACCATTTCTCCCACTATTAACTTCATGCGGCACTTCCCTATTTTTTCTCAACTTCTTCCTGGTAAAGTAGTATCTTTTTGGTACAGAACCCAGAATGAAATAAATCAAGCTTAAGGTCCAAAGTATTAGTTTGAAAATCTTCATTCAATGCAAGATGCATAAATCTCTTCACAGATCAACAACTGTATAGGCTGTAAGTGACTGAACCTTGCATTTGGTAGCACTGCTGTTTTAAGAGAGAATTTCCAAGTAGGTGAAGTATTGATCATCTTCAGTACAAACACTGCTAACTCAGTAGACTGTCTCTCATTACCTCTAAGATTTTCTGGCCTCACAAAGCTTTGGCAGGAAAGTGACTCTGGGATAAAGGCAGCTAGCAAAATGATGCAGGTTTTTAGATGCATTTAAAAAACACTTTTGGGTGAGGAACTCATGTGAGCACAGGAGAGCTGGACCTAACAGTTATTAAAAGGAACAACAGATGCTTCCTGTCACAGGTACTGGGAATGATCAGAAGCACCAGAATCCACTCAAAGTACCAATTTCACTTCTTTGAATGTGTCTCTGGGTGAGGAACCAAAACCCAACAGCACAACAGATAATAAGAAAAACACTTTCCTGAAGTGCAAGAGAGATTTTAATGAAATTAAAAGGATATACAAACAGGATTTTAGAGCAAAAAGCTACAAATGTAACCTCTGTGCAAAACCCTAAATACTGTATCAAAATGTTTGTTACCTTAATTACTAAGGATTTGTTCAGCTCCTACAAAGCTAGTCAGCTTTGCAATTGCTGCTATCTAGAAACAAGCAGAGACCACCAAATTTGGATGCTCTGTGTTACATACCTCTTTCCATTGAGTACTGAGGTGATGAAGTTCCAACCTTTGTTCCTCTGAATCCTGCCTATAGTAGTTAGTAACTACTCCCACACAGTTTTAGGGAAAGAAGTGCTGTGAAGGGACACCTGGGAAAGACAACTGGGAAACTGCATACATGTAGATCAAAAGTCTATTCCTCTGTCATGGTAAGTTCCAGTAAACCTCTCCAGTATGAAGAGTAAGGAGGATTAGGTCACCCGGTCCTTCTCCAGGAAAGGTGGGATGGCCAAACATTATGACAGCTTACAGCAAGTCCTTTAGCACTTTTTTTTAATCAGTACTTTGGAAGAGAAGTTGCTTAATGTGGATTATACTTCACTCCAACAGAATTCCTGAGAAGTTGTTAATAGTGGCCAGATCAAACTGAAGATATTATCTATTTCTAAGCAAATCAAATAGCTATTTACTCACAGTGTTAAGACAAACATATGAAGTAAGAGCTGTTCTGCAAAGAGACTACTTCAAAAATCATGGCTCAACCAACCCCTAAGCAAGCCAGAAATATCTACACTAACAAAGTCTAGCTGGTGAGAGGTTTATTTTGCAGATGTAAAGCACTAACTGATCAGACCTTTGAGTTAACATGACATAAATGGCCAAGCTGCTTTCCAAGTGACATAGTTACATCTTATTACAAGTCTTACAGTATTTGGTACTCTCCTTAGACTCAGCACCTGGAACAATGACCACATTAAACTGCTTCTCAGCTAGGTTTTTGAAATGTATTTTTAGCCTTTCTAGTTAGAGGGAAAACTTGGAAGAAGAGGGTAGAGACTCACTGACTTGTAATCTCAGGAGTGACAGAAAACGTCAATCGAACAGCCCAAATTTGAGTTGATGTCACATCTTGAGGCCCAAGTAATTATTTTTGCAAGTGCCTTGGACAGGCAGCACTGCTTACCTTCTGGAGGATATTCGGAGGGCAGAGCTCCCCAGGTGAGCTGATATAGCTTCAGTTTCCAGTACATGAGTTTAATTTTCTAATGGAATCCCAAAATGCTTGTTAGCACAGATGCGACTTCTCAGTTCCATCCACCTACACTGAATATGCAGCAACTGCCAAAGCTACACAGTACTTCTGTTTTAAAAAAATTCTCTAGCTAAAAATAAATCACAAAACTGTCAACCTCATTTGTCAGCAATCAATATGCTGTTCAAGCCATTGTCCACAGCCATTTTCTTCTCTTGAACAAAGAAGGGGTTTCCTTCTTAAAATATTTACTTCATTTGACTAAAATACTTTTGTGATCTTGCCTCCTTTGAAATATATTTGTCTTAGAAAATAAACCAGCGTTTCCTTTCCTCCAAGAAAAGCCGAGCTTTAGCATGAATACTTGCCCAAAAATTGCATGCCGTCTTGTTAACTTCAGAACCAGGGAAAACTCTTAATGCTGATGCTTGTCAGGAGATCCCCAGAGTCTGACATTCAGCTGAGCCCTGGCTGAGGGAGTTTTAGTTGTCTTGCTCCTTCTCAGCCCTATGGGCTGATTCACTTTGGAGGGGGGGGGGGGCAGTGTGAACATGCACGTATGTAGTCAGAGAAATACATCCATCGTACTAAACTTAGTTACTGGCTGCTGTGCCACTTCCCGTTGGTGAAACCCAGACACTTGTAATTGGCTCCGCTGACCAGACAAGGGACTCCATTCACCAGTGCTGTTTCCAACAGCTGCTAAATAACCGGGGTAACACGAACCCCAGCCTCAGCAGAAGGAGAATTCCTAGCTCAGCGCCGACAGCTTTGCAGTTTCAGGCTGTGTCACTACATTTGTTTCTTCAAATCTAGCAGCGGTGTTTAGCCCTCGTGTGTCTGAGTCCAGTATTAAGACAAGAATGTACTCACTGAAATAACATTTTTGGAAAGTCCTTTTTGAGCTATGGCAGAATTAATAGAGTTTTGAAGGAAAAGAAACTACAGTAAGACTGAGCAAGTTCAATATTCCTATTCTAAAAGTAATCAAAGCTACAAAACAGTCACTGTTTGGCTTGTTAGTGTAGTAATAAAATCAGTTTTATTACAAAGAAGGATAACTGTAAATGAATACATTATGAATAAGTTAAGTGGATCTGGACTGAAAATGCTTCTATAATTTAGGAGGTTTGTGATGGATATTATTCCACAGATCTGATATTTTTGGACCAAATAGTAAAAGAAAGTGTTTTAAAAATAATTAATTGAAAAGAGGTAAGACCAGCCAATATATTCAACTTGAAGGAATTTTACGTAGCAAAGATACAAACGTGCATTTTATGTATGTACATCTGCTACTCTAGTGGTAGCGTCTACTGTAAAGTTAGGCATTGAGATTATTTCTTCTTTTTAGGAAGTACAAGTCTTCTTGATTGTTAACATCAAAACTATAGAACACTTAAAGGAAGTATGATAGGAAAAACAAGTCCTGCCTCTTGGATTTAGCAGAACACCGAAGAATGTCAAAAGCAAGTCAGCTAGCTGACAACTGGGATTCTTCAGGCACGTAACAACTACCGTACTGGGCCACTTATAGCCCAGCATCCTGTCATTACCATTGCCAACTGAAGTTGCCTGGGGAAAGGGTAATGATGTTATTCCAGAATACCTTCCAAGCCTCCAGCACATTGCAGCTCAAGGTCTTTCTGAGCCAGAGCTGGTGTGGCTGTAGTTAAACTTCCTAGCAGCCTTCTTCCATTATTTTGTCCAGTTGCTGTCTGTAGTAATGCAAACTAAACTCATCACATAAACAGTATCCTGCTGCAACGTTACCAATAGCTCAAGTGCACATTACAGAATTCAAAACAAGTGAGAGCCTGTTCTGTACATAGTATCAGCTAGTTTCATTTGATGATCCTCAGTCTTTACAGTGGCAAATCCTGAACAATGACTACCTGTTGGTGTTCTCCCTGCCACTTGTGATTTTTTTACAGGCCTTTATCTTATTCTACCTTAGCCACCCCTCTTCCAGGCTGAAGAGTTTCTTAGACAGTCTGATGTTGTTGCCTTTGGTCACCTTTAAACAGTCCTCCTTGGAGTTTTTTCTAGCTCTACCATACACCTCTCCAGATAACCAGATCAGAACTACATGCAGTATTCAAACCATAGCTTTCTACAGCAGCAGAACTATATATTTCTCTATCCCTAACACTCTGCTTTTTGGACTGTAATTCTAGTGTCATGATACTGTCTTATTACAGCTCAAAGATTTATTTCCATTGCTGTACTAGTCAGCTCAGAGCTAAATATCTCATAGGCAAAGCTAGAAACATTTTCCTCTGTGTACCACCTTCCACATCTTTACACTGAACCTTGTACCACTTCTTCAACCTGCAACCTCCAATTCTTCAGTCAAATTTTGTCTCTACTGTCTTTAATAGCTTAATATTACTAGCAACTTTACCATCTTGCTATTTGTTTTTTTCCTCTTCATGTCATTTGTCATAGTCTGATAGCAGCTTTTAATTTAAGAACAGGTGAATTGAAGAAAAGTTAGAGAGCTGAGTAAAAGACAATTTTCTTTATTTTTATTTGATAGCTGTTTCATTTCTAGCACCTTTTCACTAAACAAAAGTATTAATGCATTCCAGCAAGTTACATACTATAATCAGTGCTTAGTACAGTGTATGATCTGGTTAAGTCATCAGATACTGCTATCCTATGGTGAGAAGCATTTAAAAAAAAGGACAAAAATTACTTTGCAACAGAAACCACAGAACTAGAAGACTGGTTAAAAAAGGTATAAGTGGCTCCAGGGAAAAATACTGCAGAGATGGGAAACTTGAATGTGCCTGGATGCAAACAGAGCAGAAACATCCTGTAGATTACGTTTTTTCTACTAATTTGTCTTCAGAGCAGTAAAGAAAAGCAAACAAAGTACAACAGCGTGGAAATGAGTGACTTAATTCCCCGGAAACATCAGGCCAAATCTTTTGACCAGGTTAGACTGCCATTTCAAAAACCAGAAACTGCATGGAAAATGCTTAGATTAACCTTAAATTAGGCTAGCAAGGACAGAATCTGATCTATAGACAGTTGGAAGCACAAAACAGTGGAAAAATTGCAAAACCCACACTTGCCAAACACCTGGTGCCCAGAGCAGACACAGGATGGGGTGATGATCTGGTGGTTTCTGTTGCCATGCCACCGAGGAGGAACGCAAAGCGAGGTGGAAGCCGCGCGGTCCCGTTCTTCTGCTTTTCGCACGACTGCTTTGCACACCTCCTTGGAAGTTATACCAAGAAATGTTTTGTGCTACAACTCAAGGAACAGTGGCTTGACCACAGTCCCACCCACCCCCCCCTCCACACACACTTGGCACAACAGTGGATAAATACTACCCTGAGTTCATACCCAAATCGGAGGGACAGATTGATGGGTTTGTTCTCCTCACCCCTCCCCAGAAGGGATGCCTTTCAGTAAGATTTGTGACCTCTGCTATGCCGAGTGACTACCTAGGAAATTAAGCTTATGATTGCAGTTGGTTTTGGCTTTGTTTGTAGAGCTATACAGCCATTCTGCAGTATAGGGCATTGATTGCTGGCAATCGCAAAGAATCTGTAGATGTTGCATAAGAATAAACCATGCTATTTGTGAACCCGACCACTTTTGAACGTGACCAGACCTACAGCACATGAGCTGTTCATGCATCTGATGTCAGACCTATAGTCATGGCAATAACTGACCTACCTATTAAGAGATCCAGTCATCCCTAGAGCCTCTAATCTTTGAGAAAATGCAAGGGGATTCATCTCTTACCAAATTCGTCACCTTAAATGCAACATTAGACAAACATACATCATAAAGGAGGTAGCTGCAATTCCAGATTTACCTAATTATTTGTCAAAAGACAAATCCCCACAAGAGCCAAGACCTGTTGCCGATTTACAATGCTAACCTGAACAATGTTTGTTCCCTATAACACTGCAAACATTCCCTCCTTGTGCTGGGAAAACATGGAAGAGGAAAGTAGCTGCTGGATTTATCTGGGATCACAAAGGGTTTTGAGGCAATCCTAACTCAATGAAATCCTATTTTATTGAATTGGTACCACAAAACCTTCTATTCACCTGGAATAAGAGGAGACAGACAATGTAAGCTATATTATAAGAGTGAGGCAGGCTTTTCAAGACTGGATTATGCACAGTAATTTAAAAGCATGTCAAGATTAACAATGAGAGGGAAAGGGACTACTGCTGCCTTAGCCCCTCAAAATGCAGATGCTCTAGAAACGAAATATAGATAAGTTCTTCTGGACTGCTTCAATGATGTTCAACTGAGTGCTACTTCCCTGATTTTAACCAAATCTAGTCCTCTTTTGTTCTGATTTTCATCATGTTGCTTAGAGGTTTTTTTGAACAGAAATGCAAAATGACAAGGGAAGTATTCACTCCCTTCTAAAACAGATCTAGCAACTAGAAAAAGCAAGAAAATGACTTAATTTTGTTGCTTGCTTGCCACACAATTACTTGACTAATTCTTCCTGTTCAGAGGGTGAAACAACAACTCGGTGTTTACGCAGTCAGGGAATAAGACCCACTGCTAGCTATTTAAAGAGCCTTCCTCCCACTTAATACTGGCATAGCTGTCTGAGACATCTCTCCTGCTGCCAGTATTTGTGGTGGTACAACTGGGATGCTCAGAGGATTGGTCAGTATGTTGTCAGCTGTTTTTAACTGAAGGCTACTCCAGCTTCTATTACTGCTTCTGCCTTTGGGTGCTACCTCCCCCAGTGTTACTTTATTTACTATATATATTCTGAGGGAGGAAGGAAAAGGGAAAGGGCTGGAAATTCCCAGTGGGAGGTCTAACATTGCGGCTCACTTAGCGGTTTGTTTCCTCTCCCTCTGTAAAATACTGCTTAGTTCCTAAACTGCATCCATCTACAACATCAGCTTTTGTGGATTTTACTGTGGGTAGTAACATACTTTTCTATAGAGCCAAGGAGTACAGCACATCACAAACTGGGAGGATGCACCAATATTACCTTGCCTCTTGTGGCACTGACAAGAGTTTTTACATCTGTACCAATGGTAGCAATGACAAGTAGAAACGCACAGAAACTGCCATTCAGGTTGATACGGGTTACCACTGACACATGATGTGTGTGAATAAAACAAAAATATGTCATACAAATCAGAGAAATCAAGCCATTCATATACATAGGAGTACCTGCAGCCCACAGGAGGAATCGTATCTGTACTCTGCTCTCACCATCAATCAAAGAATGGGGTAATTAATGAAGCACGAGATGACTAGAACATAAGATCTCTGACAAAAGAACATTAGCTGCATTCAGCTTCATGGCAAGATTTTTGCCAGTTGTGCCATACATTTGCTTTGAGGAAGGTATGTAAAACTGCTTGTTAATTTAGCAGTGTTTTATGGAATGTAAATTTAGAACTGAGATTGCGACCAAAGTCTAACTGTGCCATCCAGAAGCGAACTTGCTTGCAGCATCCCCACATCTGGTTTGAAAGGTCCCTTTATCTTGTTAAATTAAGATTTTTTTTTTTCTTCTAATTTGACAGAGTTCCACCTCATTCCTTCTTCCTCCCACTCCACAGAAAAACATTCCCAGTTGTTGCTGGCCTATATAGGTTGTCAGGACAGCTGACTGCTTAGATTACACAGGGCTGTATTGTATCCCCTCAAGAACCAGCCACATTAAGTGCTTCCTTTGGGACCAGGGCTCACTACTGGGCTGTACCAGCACACCAGGTGTCGTCTTGAAGTTGGAAATTCCAACACAACAGGCAGTCCTGCAAATGCTCCTCTCAAAATAATTCTCCTTCTTGAGCCTCTTACAGTGCAAACCTATTTCAAATCAGATAGCTGAGTAACCAAAAGCGTGGTAAATTTGTACTCAGTTCTGACTGAGCTTCTTAAAGCAAAGGGACAGAATGCTGTCTTCTGCCTTTTTTCCAGGTACTGGAAACTAAAGCAGCTCTGGCTTTTGGTAGCTTGGGAGAAGATTTTTCAGTTATGTTTCTACTATTTACAGCAGTTACCTATGGTAATTCTGGTTTTAAGTGTTTTCAAAATAACCGTAGCTCTCCTCAATGCAATTGTCAGAAAGCAGAACGTTTACCATCCTATGTAGATACTGCTTCCAGCCCACAGCTTCTCTATCTCATCCTTATGGAGACCTCTTATTTAGCGCTACTGCAAGACAGTCGATTGCTGTCAGCTTCTCGAGATGCCACTAAAACCCTGCATTTTACGGCATTTCTCCCTTGGAATTCCATGCTATTGTAACATGTTACTTAACTCTCAAATTTCTTTGATAAAGTACCCTTGAGGTAAACTACAAGACATGCCTCAGCTCAAGAGCTGCTATTCAGCAAGCAATGGAGCATCCAGAAGCAGATACGATTAACTTCAGATTGAAACTGCTGTACCATGTAGGCCTCAAATGCGTCTTTCAGCTTAGAAAGACTTTCTAGAATCAGAAGCCAATTAATATTTGAAAGTTATTTGAAGAGCCTTTAGAACTAATGACATGTTTCTTGCTCATCTACATCACTGCCAGAAACAGTCTTCCCATTGCTTTCAAGCTACTTTAAACACTTAAAGCCAACATAAAACTATGTGCTACACAGGCTGCTTAGAAGTAACAACTTCCTGCATAGGTTATAGAACTGAGCAGATGCCAAAACTGTCAAAAACAGTGAGGGAAGTGAGGCAAGGAAAGATGTTTATATGGACATATTATTGCTTTGAGATTTAAGTCTCTTGCAATCTAAAATAAACCATACAAGCATAACAACGTTAAATTTTTATAAAGTCTGCATGGTCAGTCCTTGAAAAACTGAACAAAGACCTGAAATTTAGAAACCTGGAAGCACCCAGCACATTTAAGCTCCTACAGCAAGGATGCTGAAGCTCTTGCACAAAGCATCAGCAGAGACTCTGCTTTCATCATGAACAGCGGATTGTCTGTTCCCCAAAAAAAAAGGAAAACCTCTGAAGCACCCACAAAGACCAAGTGAAGCACCCATGAAGATGAACAGCACACAGATCAATGACTGAATACCAAAGATGAGAGCCTGGAGGATATCCAGCAGAGACCTGCATAGAGTACAAGTTTATTTTTTTTTTCCACTAAAAAGACCAATAAATTAAACATGCAGGGTCACACCTCAGGTTCTGAAGCCAGAAAAGCTGAGTAATGGCAAACATCAAATTGTCATGATCAAACACACCAAGCAGAATCAACCCTCAAAAGGACTGACTAATCTAGGTTGGCATGTTCTCTTATTAGTAACATCAACTGTGACTGTTTAGTAAAACTTCTATACTGAGAACTGGGTCTAATTAAGATGCAGCAGAAGACTACCAGTGTAAGAACTTAACTCCTAACTATAGAGAAACTAGACTAACAGATTTATTCACAGAACTGAGGCTCTTTTGGCAGAAATATTGGTCAAATAATCCATTTGGTTATCCAACTTTAAGTTCACACCTAGTTCAGCTTGAAGGACAGCCAGCCTTTTCCTTTAGCTGTCAGTCTCACCAACTCAATGACAGCAATGAAGAGCTGCTCTTCACGGACACTGGGTTATAATAAGCTTTTCATTCAAGACATACATGTGTAGCATGGCAGAAAGCCATTAGGGCCAAGAAGTCAATGAGCACTGAAGTAAAATATACATTAAAACCCACCCTTAAACCAGGTAAGAGTTGATCCTAGTCTCAGAAACTTGGGGAAGTAATCTCTTACGAAGAGATACTGCCTTTGACTCTTTAAGCACCTGAGTTAACTCACTTCTGAATTTCAAAGATTCAAAAAGGGCAGATTTGAGGGGCTTGTTTCAGATAGCAGCCTTGCTAAAGAGATACAATGCTAAGTGTAGGCATATAGCCTATTAGATTTTTTTTTAGTAATCCTAAACAGGATTAATCAAAGCCTTCCCCCGAGCACAATAGACAAAACGACTGCACTATTTTGCTAAGGTTTTGAGGGTGCAGAGTGACCATGTGGCTAAGGGAACCCAGCAGGCAGCTGCTGCCAGACCAGTGGTTGTTCCCCTGCTCCCAGCTGCCTCCTTTGCTGCTTCCCATGTGTTCACACCCGCATACGTCTGACGGGCAGTAAACCAGGTCGGGAAACCAAACTAGCACTTCAGAGTTTTCTCAGTTTAGCTCCCTGGACTGGCTTACCTCAGGGCTAGATCAGAACCAGTGCTGGTAAAGGAGCATGGCGGTGGTGGGGACAAGCTTCTCTCTTGACAAGTTTTCATCATTCAGCCTTATTATATTTTAATTCAGATGACCAGGATACAAACAGGCTATATCCTGTCAAAGTTTACCTCAAGATTAGGTATTTCCTAGATCAACTTAAAACCCTCTCCTTGCATTAATTTTTTTCTATGCTGTATTCTTACTTTGAAAATTCCTGGTGAATCTTTTGGAAATTATGTATTATGAATATTGTAAACAGATTCTTTATAACGGACTTCATACTACTGGTACTGCTACTGTTGGCCCCATTAAGGGGAAATTACATTAGACACAACAGATGCATGCTCTAGCAGCAGGACTGAAACTAAATGACTCACCCAATTAAAATACATGGAATCTAATGACTTGACTTCTAAAGAAAGGGAAGGGCTTCCTAGATAATGATGGGTACAGTATAATTATGGGGAAACTGACACTCTTGGCTTTGTTCTCAATACTTGAAGGTGGCTGCTGTAATCTAAGACAAATACATAAAATACAGGTTGTTCCTTTAAACTAGGGAGGAAAAATATCCAGGTCTGGGTGCGGAGGGTCTCAAACCAGTTTTATTGGAAACTTTGCCAACATTATGAAAGCAGTATATCGTGCAAGGGTGGCAGCCTGGAAAAATCAGCATGTGTAAAAAAAAAAAAAAAAAGTGCAACCTGGGCAGGGGAAAAGAGGAAGGAGAACTGAGAGCACACCAGTAGAGCACAGGAAAACACTATGGTCTATATGAGCATTATTTATGTTTAGAGGGATGCGGCATCCACACAGGCTCAGACCACTAGAACGTCCACCTCTATAAAGAGGTTAACATTATCTTGACAACTTGAATGGGGATATGTAGCCCTTACAACCATCATTAGAGACTTATGAAAAGAAACACTTCAAATAACTCCTTATCCTAATTAAGATTCATAAACTGAGCCTTCTGCAGCTGTTGAGATTCATCTCCTGTTTTTGTCTAGAGATTTGGGGTGGGGATCATTGTGGAGAGCACAGACCCTGGCAGACATGAATGCTAACTGTGCAGCTGTCTTCAGAAGCACGCTGCTGAAAGGACTCAGCATTCCTCCTCAGAGACCAGGTCTGAGATGCGCAGTCATATTTTTTCAGATTTAAAGTTGCATGAGTGCTAACATACAAAGTTGAGAGTGAACACATGTCATCCAGTGATGTGCCTGTTCTTTTACACAAGAGGCAGTCAGGAAACAACAGTATTTCATCCCAAACAGTGAAGTTTTTTTAAATCTAGATAACTTTCTCCAGACTTGTGACAAGATGCAACAATATTTTTCCAATCAGGATATGAATTCTAGTAAGATTGACTTCCAAACCCTCTAGCAGGTAGCCATCTAGCCTGCTCAGATATCTACAACTAAACAGTAAGATCCACAATTTTTGCTGAAACACTTTGCTAGTATTTTAAGGAGAAAAGAGAAAGCTGATGTATCAGATTCCAGGCTTCTGCTGAGGCTGTACCCGTTTTGTGGGAGACTACCCTCCCTAGTGATAACCATGCTGTACCCTCCACTAGCAGTAAATACTTATTTTCACATGCATTAAATTCACAGCCTACAGAACATTCTCAGTCAGGGCATACTAATATTATGACTTGATACTACATGGGATATTTTTGTAGCACTCTATCTCAAGTGCCTCACACTTCTGATATTTTATTCTCTTAACAGTCCTACAGAGTAGGGTAAAATTTGTACTATGGAGAAGGAGGTCTAAAGCAAAGAAATGAAGTTGTTTACTAAATATCTCAAACTGGTGTTGATAAGCTGTTCTTTCTAAAGTGCAATACTTAGAGCTTTTGTTACAAAATCCCTACAGTATCTAACTAATGAATAACACTTTCAATACAAAGACATACAACACCCTGAAAACAGCTACTGTCTCAAGTACTGATGTTCTCTGAACAAAAACTCCTACACTTCCCCACAGTAATGAAGTAGGATTAAAGCAAGTAGCTTTACATTCAAGCATCAAAAAAAGGAAGAAAATCTATCATAGGGCAAAGCACAATAGAAAGGCTCTTAGTCAAACTTGGAAAAGAAAATATGTTCCTGTGGGATGGGTGCTGTGTCAGTAGTTCTGCTAGAGACCTGTTGCATAAATCATCTTGTGTACTCATGCCTCTTACTTACCTGTATGATAAAACATTGTCTTCCTTTTATAAACTTACTACTTTACCAATGGAAAAATAGCTAACTATTACAGAAAAATTTTCTTAACTGCAGGGATTTTTCCTCATGCCAATATCTCATTTTTTTATATTTAGAAAAAGATGGTACCTTAATGGGGAGAAACCATTTTCTTCAACTCCTGCATGTCTGTATTCCTGGTTTCAGAGCTGACATTCTTTGTCAGCAAAGGCAAGGAATTTGGGAACAAACTGTTTCCCCAAGAGCTCAGAGAGTCAGAAAGACACTGTGCATCACCTGTCTCATTTTCAGAACAGGTATGGCACCAAATAAAGATACAGGTAGTTGAGTAAGAATGCTAAATGCTCATAGGGAAGGAAATAGTTCTTCCTAATTTGTCACCAGCAGCAATTCCTGGACATTCAATTCTGTTTCCCTTTAAGCCTCAGACAACCTCATTTCACACAGTATTCACCATGGAAGGACGTTGTTCTCAACACACAAAATCATTATCTAATGTCTAAAAGCACAAGAGCAATCCCTGGAAGGGTAACCTTCAGTTTGGTGACATGAAGCATCACTGTACCAGAGCAGTTTATTCTATATACTAAAGCCTGCTTCTCTATTAACAAACCAAGATGCTGCTTCTATAATAGCTTTTATGGTTTCAAAAATTACAAGCCTGCCTCCTTGTAGGCACAGGAGTAAACCATGTGATGAAGAGTGTTTTAATCTTTCTGTAAGAGAAAATAATGGACGAGTGGATGTAACAAAGCCAGATGTCAAGGCTTAAAACACAGGTAACATCTCAACCTTGTAACAAATTAGAAAAGTGGGGGGGGGGGGAGAAGAAAAGGACAGCTGCAGTGTAGCAGAAGTCATGCCTCTGCTTTTACATGATAGTATGCAAGAGAGGAAGTCTGTCTTGGTTGTATTTTAAATAGATTTTCATATCTCCTTTCTAGTAGTCTGGTTTAGGTCTGATTAATGTGTTTGTTTCAATGTGGCCTTTCACTGACTAGTATTAAAGGGGTTGACAAGTGACTTTTAGAACACAAATGCATCCCAATTTAGTGGAACTACTACCTCACAGTAGTGTCAGGTGACCTTACTTTTTTGTAATTACATGTCTAAACACCAGGTTTGGGATCTCTCCACAGAGATCCTGTCTCCCAGCCAACAAACCAACTGTACAAATGCTTACTGCAATTCACTCTCGTTTGTATTGCCCTACTGCTAAACGACCAAAGACATTATTCTGAAGATCTCTGTTGCTAATTCACTGTAACTTCAGCCTCTTTATGGATGTTTGATAGATAACATTCACCAACGAACAGTGCTTTGAGCTTCCACTTCTTTGAGCTTCCACTTTGAGGCAAGTCAAACAATTAAACACAAACACTAATCTTCTTTCAGACCTATTACCATGCCACAAGTGTTCTGAAATACAGACTAGAACCACAATAAACACGTTTCTCTAACAGCCCACAGGATGAGACAAGAGTGCATGACTGAACACTCAGCCTGCAGGTAGCTTTTATGGGTTTGTTTATGCAAAAGTTAAGTCTGAAGATCTCCATAAAACAAGTAAGCATTATTGCCATTTTACAGACGAGAAGTGCACAGAAGCAATGACAAGTGGCTCTTAATTTGATGGCTCAGTTTACCTAGCAGAAATACCATATTGAATGTCTTTTCATGCACTAAAGGTTGCCTGCATACTTACACATGAACAAGCTGGAAAACCTCTCTTATTGGCAGATGAAGTTATCTAGGATAAAGCCCAACAGAAACAAAACAACTAAAAAGGAAGCAGTTCAGCTCTTAAAGGCAAAAGAAAAATAAACATGTATTTCCTTAAATTTTAACACAGCTACATCTGTCTTTTGATATGTGGATCTTGCCTGCTTTCATAAACCAAAAGTTACCTAAAACACTCTTCACTGCAACACAGTAATGTTGAAAAAAAAACTCCTCTACTTTTCCTAATAGAAAAACCTTTTAGCAATGGATAAATTAAGTCAAAGCATTGTAGCACCCTCTCCTGGTCGGCTGGAAAATCATGTTCTCCATAAACAGCTGCAACTGATCCTTTTACCTTCTTTAAAATTCACACAGCCTCCTATGTGCTGCCCAGGCTCCTCAGCTAACGTGGTAGTTCTGCCCAGCATGAGGCTCTGCTCTTTCATACTCACCTGCTCCCCGCTGACAACGCAGTGTGTGTTTCAAAGCCTGCTTCCCTGAACGAACGTAACAAGGTGAGCTTTGTGTGGAGAGGGGAAGGCTAAAGAAAGCGGAAAGGCTGTCTAAGAGGTTCCTTGTAGTCAAGTGCTGTTCTTGTTCAGGAACAAAATGCTTACTGGCAATGCCTCACACATCTGCTGCAGTGTAGTTCTGTATCAGCTGATGCACAACAGAAAACACACCAATAATCAGCACATGGGGATACCAGTCCCCCAGGTGTAAAGCAAGAAAACTAGCACAGCTCACCTGAGTCCGAACAGCCTATAATTATGTTGCCTTAAGGCACATCAGTTTCCATAGCCCACAAGGCAAGTGAATATAATAGCAGGGCTAAGTCCATCCACCTGTGGCTGAAAGGTACTGAGAGGCCAGC
This sequence comes from Strix aluco, assembly GCF_031877795.1. NCBI lineage: Eukaryota > Metazoa > Chordata > Aves > Strigiformes > Strigidae > Strix > Strix aluco. The sequence goes on along the minus strand of NC_133938.1, from coordinate 30,982,229 downwards.
TGAGCATTATTCTACAGCTGGCCTACACCTAGAAGCAGTTATATGCTTTTCCCCCAACCCCTAAAATGAGAAAAACTTTTTATTTAGCATAAACACTAACAAGGCACACAGAGTCGCTATCACAGTGCAAGCTTGTGCATTGATGGAAAGAGACATACCGAGTGTCTTATTCAAATTTAGGTTAACCATTTGACAAAAAATAGGTTGAAGCTATACAGACTTATTCACATCAAAATAAAGAATTAGAACTTCTGTACAAGGCTACAGACAAGCTTAGCTTTGACAGACTTAAGCATGTTAAATATATTCAATTATGATGACCTAAAACCAGAATATGAAAAACCTTTCTGACAAAACAGATTTAGTACTGTTATGACAAAAGCAAGAATTAAACTTGCTAGACTTCTGTTTCACAGGATGGCTATGGCAGGCTACTCAAATCATCATCTGAGCATCTACTGGATTTGCACATCAATCCTAAGCCAGCTAATGCACCTCTGAAGGAAAAATTACAAAAAGTAGTTCTTCTATAGTTCACATCAGACTCAAATTTATTAGATTACTCTGAAAAAATGGATCTTGGTTTCCTCTTAACAAAAAATCAGCTCGTTACAGCTACGTTGCAAACCTTAATATCCACAATTTTTTGAGCTCCTGATGAAAAAAACTGAATATAACTTGAAATACTAACACTACAGGACACTATATACCATTTTCCTACTTATTCTATGGATCTTCTCTAGGCAAAGCCTTTTTAATCTGATAAAGTACCTCTGCTTTCTCTGTTTACTCTTGGAATTAAAAAAAAAAAAGCCATAAATCAAAATTAAGGAAAACCAACAAAATATTATCCTGAACAACAAGCATACAATTTATGATTAGCGGAAAAATATTCTACTGTGCTTCAACTGGGTAACTGGGCCAGAGCTCAGGTTTCACACTGGTATCAATTACAAAAGCACTGTTCATCACTCCCCAAGCTGCATACATCTCCCTGCGTCAAAAAAAGAAGACTAAACCTACCAAAACCCCACTCATCTTCCTAGTCAGGAGAAAGCAATGAATTCTCCAGGACCTGCAGTGAGCTGGCTCTCACTATCTATATATGTTACTGCTGCAAATGATAAAGTTCATCGTGACTTACTTGATGCCAATCCAGTCAGTAAAAAAGCAGGTTCAGAAACAAACCAGAATTGAGTGATAACACCACAAAGTGATCAAAGAGAGAACTTTCAGAGCATCTGTTCAAGGTCTTGCCTATACCACAGCCTTTATGCTTTGATCAAGGTGCCATTCTAAGAGTAACTTTACTGAGACTCGACTCTATTATCAACATTATTCTAAAGAGCACATGTAGGACATTCAGCAATTTAAAGTTCAAGTTTGGAGAACTTGCTATTTTAACTTTACTATCTTAAATCTGAGCCCGAGAGCTGCCAACTATTAGACTGATTTTTTTTTTTAATTTGCCAGTTTATAGATGAAAGGATGAAAAAAATTTATAGGAGAAAAGGGACCACAAATCAGCTCTCAGACAAAGGATGCTGTTTCTCTTTCACGTGTACTGAAGTGAATGGTGGACATAAAGAAAGCTTTAAAATTAAAAGCTGTGTTCTAAGAAAAAACTGCATTAAACACAAGCAGTAAGTCCATGCTTACACAATTCAGCTCAGGCCAGTATAAGCTTGAATTCTGCTGCACACAGTGACTTGATGGAGGAAGGAAGGTATGCCACCAAGTATTTCAAGATCTTCAAGGTTATTCAGATCTCTAAGAAGAGTCCATTTCACTCTTCCTAGATGACGTAACTTGTATTATTTTTTTAAAAGTCGGCATAAAATGACTTTTTTTATAGCTAAACAGTCACCATAGTTTTGTTAATTGGCAAATTCTGACAGATTGCTGGACTGGTAATAACACTTTAAAATTATTTAAATCCCTTCAAGGTTAATCTAAGTATTTTTTCCCATTTTCTTCTATTATTAAGTAAATTTCAGAGATACTAGTATAGCTCTATCTTGTCTCTACTTCTGCTCTTGGCTTTTCTAAGCAGCAACACAAAATTGATATTCTCATCAGTTGCACAGCCTCCCACAGGTTTCTGAATAGCAGCAGTAAAACTGAACAGTTGTTAACTCCGTGACACTGCTGGTTAGCAAAATGAACCCTGAGCAGCAAAGGCTTTGAAATAATCTTGAGAAACCAAGTCGACCCTGTCAGCTAAGGAAGGCCTCATTATATTAATTTACACTCCAGCTTGAATTTGAAGGGTTATCTTCACAATCCAGGGGCTACAAAATTAGAATGTACAAATGTTTTCGGTTTTTGTCTAGAGAACAGATCCGTGATCTGTAAACACCTTTTAAACCCCTGATGTTTAGGGTACATGCAGGAGGTAATACTGGTCTACTGGATATGACAATATTTAAACAAGCTTCTAGGCTAGGCCATGTTGGAGCCATTGTGATGAGGAAGTGCAATTCCTGTATGTTTTGGTGTGTCTACCGTACAGGCACACTACTCTCTACAGTCAACTTTTCCAAAAATTATGGGTCTAATTGAACACAGAATCTGAAAAACAGGAACACTTCATGACCTATGCTACATACTACCACCATTAATAGCCAATATTAATGTAATTTCTTTCAACCAGAAGCAAGCCTGACACCTGTTTCAAAATTAGCCATGGTGCTGAGCACACTTACCAATAATCATGTTTGTTGCAGGTTATCTTACACCAACTCACTGTAAAACCCACAAGTGTATATCTGTATTCACTATTCAATTGTACTTTATTCTAACCCTGGTAAGAAGGGAACAGGAGGAAGAAATCTTGTTGGTGGGTTTTTCCTTCCCAAAACATACTGTCCTACAAATTAACATTTGATTGTGCTCCATGAGCTCGGAACTCCTCATCTTTTTGTGCCTGGTATCAGTCATCAGCTATGTCAGCCCTGAATTGGTCAGGCAGTTGGACTAGATGATTGTTGCAGGTCCCTTCCAACTTAGTCTACTCTATTCTATGTGGGGACACCCCCCAGCCAGTATGCAGCTCATTACAGGGACATCGGTCAGTAAACCATTTCTAACTTATCATAGATCCGTTTAGAAAGCCCACCTGTCTCATTCAACAATTATTAAACATACCCAAGATTGTATTTTAAAATGTTATCTCCAAAGCTGAACTGTCAAAATACAATCTCCAGTATACCAAAATGCACTAACAGGGAGAAGCTGTGAGATCATCTTTTACCCTTTTCCCCTTATTTCCCTTTCCCTTTCCAGCATCATCTGTCTTTGTGCAGATACTCATCTCCACAGTTGTTCGTCCTACACATCCTAGTTGAGATGACAACAAATAGGAACAGCAGAGACACGTTTGATGCTTTGTTGTTGGGATTATCACAGGAGAAAGGAAGGAGAAGTAGACAGGGAGGTGCACCGAGTCACAAATCCGGAATGTTCTCATCCTCCTATCCTCTGATTCCTAATTTGACCCCAGCAGTACCAGGAGATGGTTCCTATGCCTTTGCCATATATACCTTATAAGAAGAAGCAGCTACTTCCATTTCACTTTAGTATTCAATGACAACAACAAAAAAAACCCACTATCAAACAAACCAGGAAAGAGCCCAAAATCAAAACCAGTAACATTACCAAATTAAAGGATGAGGGGATGCAGAACTGTCCTACAGAAAATGAGTTTTCCTTCATTGAAGAGCTCTTTTCTTACATAATTGTAGTCCCAATTCTCAGATCACTATTGTCATAGAATACTTTCAAATCAACATAAGTGAAGTTTGAAGTTTATTAACACATGTAATTATTTTTAATGGAAGTATCACAGTAAGATTAAGATCCCAAGGACAACATTTGGGAGGGAAGGACAGGAGAAGAAAGTTCAGTCTTAAAAGAAATATATTTAAATGGCCTTTAAAGATCACTAGAAAGATTGAAATAAAACCAATTCAATTCTTAGTGAAGTATTTCTGTGCATCTTTGCCTCCCTCTCAAAAAAGGCAAAGTTATTTTTGGACTGTTTCATGAAATTCCTGTGCCGATTTAGCTGATACTGAAAGTCACCTATTACAAAGTTAATTTATACACAGCTGCAGATAAGCGATGGTACAGGGAGATGCACACATCTTTACAGAAAGCCCACAAAGCACATGCGACTTCCTAAGCAGATATGGGTAATATAACTAAGGTTTGTTGTTGTGGTTTACAGTGTTACCAACAGGAAGCCTCAATGGTTTTGTAACAGTCACTTATTCTAGAGAGAATAATCTCTATGGATAATACCAAGATCAGCCTTTAAAATAAAGTATTTCATAACCACAAAACCAGAGAAATGTCAAGGATGATGCAGTAACGGTGAGAGAACCATTACTTCAGACCCAGCAAGTCAACTGTGTTACCCCACTCAGGGCAAGCTCTTGCTGCTTTCCTGCTGTGTTGAGGAAAAGAGAGACTGCTGGTTCTCCAAACAACTATGACAAATATTTCTTTACCGGGAAATACTCTTCTGAATGCAGAAACCTGTATGGCTACTTTGCAGATTCACCAGCAAAGCCAGTCAAGGGGCCATTCGCACTACAGCTACCCAGCTTTGCATCATACCTAATTACATGCTGTTGAAAGAACTACTGACCGTCTGGCAAGCAGTGGTTTAGGATATCAGATCCTGAAACAGTTATAATGTAGGTGAGGCTTCAGTCTGTGGTCATCCATCCTTGACCTTCTGAAATGCAACAGGTGAAAATGAACTCGGCAACTCACTAAACGAAACCTAACTTTGTTACTTTCATACACATCCTTACTGTAATAAGTATAAACTGCTGTTTCTTGTTTTATATTAGTTGAATTTTAACATAGTTTCTTATGAGTGTGAACTAGTCAGCTGTCAGCACTATTTGGAAGACAGTTTAGAGATAATAAGTATACTGGAAACATTAAGTTGTGACAACGAAGAGAAACGGGCTAGAATAAATCACGCTAACGATCATTTAGCTTTATCTATAAAACAAAGTATAAAAAAAGTATGATTTGACTTCAGCAAGGACTGGCTTGCTTTAAGCACAAACATGACGTATGCTGAAGTGGGTCACTGAACAGGTCACTTCTCCTGAAAACCAGTGAAAACATGACTCCAAGCCTACTGTCCCAGAATCTGTAATTACCATAAAATATTCCTGAAGCCAACCCTGCTACAGCATCTCTAGGAGATAGTCCAACTATCTTCCAACTCTAATGATGTGAGCTGTCCGTCCTGCTAGATCAAAAAAGATTATTTAAGCCACATGTGACAATTTGCTTTTGTGTCCAACAGCTTACGCGTTCACTTTCCACCAATTTGTTCACTTGGCCATGTCCCTATTTCCAAAAAAAAAAATCCCACAAATTTTTTTTGCAAAACATTGCACTTGCAAGCAATAGCAAGTTTGTGAAATATTGCTAGAACAACTTGTACCACACCATCTGCTAGATGTGGAGAACTGAGAAATCAGAGATCTGTCTGGGCTTTGAAATTTGATTTTTAAGTTAGTTCTGACTAACATCTTTTGAAGTAACTTCATTTCAGTCTTACCTTCTTCAGACTATGTTCCCCTGTCCATGTGAAAAGTACATAAGAAATACACATACAGCAGGAATTATAACAGACTGGTAGTCTGTGTTATATCGTCCCTTCACTGAGGTAGGGTTCTCTCATCTGTGAAATACAGCATGCAAAAATCCCAACTTAAGACAAGGTATAAAAATTAGTACTGAATGCAGCTGAATCTGCAGGAATAATTTAGATATCACAGAGAATGACGCAATAGAGAACACGCCTATAATTTCATGTTCTACAGGAGATGTTCCTCTAGACACTTCGCTGAACTACCCTTTATTCCCCAAATAATTAGTTAATAGTTATTTATACATTATGGTCCCACAAGATTTCTGATTTACAGTACAAAGAGTCATGCACTGAATACAGTGATTATATTCGATCTGTACAGGGCATTTACTGACAGGAAAGTCTGCGGGCAAGTTGCTCTGGCCCGAGCTTGCTGCATTTCACTGCGATGAAAAATAAAAAACATTTTAAAGCGGCCCACAAAGTGTAGTTGTTAAACTGGCCCTATTTTCTCTCCTCCTTTCCATTTTCCTGCATCCAGCCCTTCAGTTTCACTGAATTTCAAAGGGATAGTGTTATTTATGCTTCTTCCTATTTTAGAATGTTTTTATCATGTGGCATAGCACTCCAACTGCCTTAGGGGAGCTTTAATGATAATTTTATTTTTAAAAGTATAGGCTTATCTTGCCTGACCTTGATGCACATAGTAGAAGGTTGCTAAACTCCTCCCCTAGAAAACAAAACAGGGAACAAATGTCCTGCGCCTGCTGGATCAAAAGCTCAAGTGTGGCAGAGCCTTCCGCTACCCCAAAATATATCACCAAGGCAACTGTAGCAGTATTGCAAACAGGTATTGCAAAGGCTTCCCAGCCAGGATTTAAATAATCTGATTTTCCTGCAGTACGTTTTCTACAACACTCAGCAAGTCTTTTCGGAGATGAAAAGCATGCTAACACCATTCCAAAGACTATCTTGGTACAGTAGGCAGTTATCACTGCTCTTCAGAAAGAAAATTAGAGCATGTCACTGTTCAAAGCTCATACGAGGGGCCAAGTGGAGCCCGTGCAACTTGGAAGTTGTTGGTTGTCATCAGTTGTACCCCTTCCCTCACACAAACTACTGAAAGGGTAAGGAGATAACCTACTTCCCTGTTGTCTCCCCTATTTCTTCTCTGAAAAGGAAAGCAAGCTCATCCTGTAATGGCACCAAGTACTTCTTTTCTTTTCTGGTTGCACTGAACTCTAAGAATTTGGTCGTGACTAGTGTTCGCTACAGCTTTTCCCTCTTGAGGAGCTGTTCCTCGTGGTACTAGTTAATTCTGATGCAGCGTACATGGCAACACTAGTGTTTGAATAATCCTTCTGTTTACACTCCTCCTTTCTAGTACATTACTAGCAACCAACATGCTTGATGATCCAATGCTTTTATAAGTCACAGATTATATGGTAGGAACGCTTGCAAAGGGGCGCTTTGAAGGGCTAATTGCAAAAGGCTGCAAAATCCGTGACTGTCTTTTGCATCTTGGAGAACTCTGCTCCACAGCTAACAAATCACACCAGCGTAGCAGCTTGCATAAGATTTTTCTGCTCAACTTCATAGCAGTGCACACAGAATTCAACACTATGGTGAGTTGAAACCCCCAGGACTCTAGGTGTCTGTTCTCAGGACAGAATAGTGGAGTGCCACAATACAGATTTCTCTGTTCTTTCCATAGAACAGAAAACATCTTCAAACTCCTTCCTTCTTTCAAAAATACACCCTGAAGTAGGTAGTGCCTGTATACCTGCAGTGCTTCTCCCACACAACCATAACACAGCAGTTATGGTCAGACTGGGTCAGACTGGTTCAACTCAGTCTCTCAATTTTTCAAGGACAACTACACTTCAAATTAGTTGTATAAAAATGCTCATCTCAGGTTTTTGGTAGCCCAGCATAAGAGATTTTACACTTTACTGATTTGACACAAGCTGTTCTTCAAAATCCTGTAGCAAAATGGGTCTGAGACTGAATTACTTCCATCCTTTTCATAAACAATCCAGAAGAAGCAATCCCTCAAAATGAACTTTGGCAAGATACTTAGTAAGGTTTACATCACTCCTGACACAGCAGAGTATGAAATCTGCCAACATGAGCTAAGGCAGGAACTTATACCTGCAAAGGTCTAGCACAGGCAAAGAGGTTGTCTTCCTCACACCAATGAATGTATCAAAGAAAGCCAAAGCAGGTAGATAATCCAAGCTCATCCTTAGACTGGTTGGTTTAGTCACTGGCCCAGGAATGCTAGCCCATGATCCTGTGCTTTTTCCATCACTTTTCATACACCATGAATACATGTCCTAGAGACAGGATGGAAGGTTCAGGTTCAGAAAGAAATTACTGGAAAAGTAATATCACCAGCAACAACAGCATCTCACCAAAAGAAGCATAGCACTTAAAACTAGCAGAAAACCAGGTTAAGTAAAGCAGAAGAACGAGGTCAGTAAATGAAAAATAAGAATAGAAGTTGACAGAAAAAAATTCTCTCAGACAAGGGGAGTCAGGGTCAGAAGAAAACAATTTATCTGAGAAAGGAACTGAACTCCAGATTCAGGAACACGACAAAAATCTTTGGTTATTGCCCATGACAAGTATTTAAATAGGTACCCAACTTTGACTAGCATTTCGTACAGGTTATTAACAGTGAGTTGTTCACTCATTTTGAGTAAAATAAGCATGGAATCAGGGAACAATTTAACATGGCTGAGGTATTCACCGAGATGGGATAGGAGTTTGAAGTCTGCCCTGAAACTCTCAAAAACTGGATTGCCATAAAACCCCACCCCTTTTACATAATCTAACAGAATAAAAAACTGTATCTTATTTTCAAGAGATAGTCTCTTTACAGTCCACAAAAAAATAACAGAAGCAACAAAAAAACAAGTAAAATTATATCCATTACCTTACTGCTGAAGTGGATAACCCAAGCAATATAAATACTAATTATTTTAAAAGATACAATCACTGTTATCACAGAGAAACGTTCTTTTTATATGCCACTGAACAGTTTTGTTCAGAACGTGTTGGCTTTTCAGGTTCATTCTTGTTTCTAGTTCTAGGGAAGACAAGTAGATGGGCTGGCAGAGCATGTAATTTGTCTATTTGGTGTGCATGCACACTTAAGAAAGCTTCTTCTCTCTCCATTTCCCTGCCACTACATGTAAATTATTCTCTCTACCGTCTACCTTTAAAATTTAGTAGGGTGGAGCTAGAAGGATTTGTTCAGGATGCTGTACTAAATTACTACTGAAACATGCAGCAATAAATGATGTGCTTGAGTCAGTCTGAACTGTGTTATTCTGAAGCAATTACACATCCCCATGTGCTGTACTGTACTTCCCACAAACGTCCTTTCTGTCCTTGCCTTGCGAGAGCAAGAACCAAATAGTCATCTTGGTACCAAAACAGAAGACGACAGACAGTTTGTCATTAGCAGGAGTGCTCCTGCCTGCTAAGTCACATTTAGCAGTCTATGCAGCAATTCTGCTCTGCTGCTAAAGACTTCGACTTCAGAGTACTGAAAAAAGCAGGGTATGTGCAAAACTTCCGAGATCTGCTCCTAACATTGTGAATTTACAGTATTAGTCTATTTTATAGTAATTCTTCTGCCAACGTGCGTTTTAAAGTACAAAAATACAAAGATGACAGTAAAACATGAAGTTGATGATACTACGGCTGAAAGGTGCAATAAAATCGTAATCCTTAGGTTTAATTGTAGTAATAGCAGGTCAGGCGTTTCAGCAAGCAGAGTTCTGTTTTGGTTTTAAAGTTGATACTGCTCCCTGAACTCAAAAGCTGTGATAACACTGAGATTTTAAGAACCAGATTTAGTGCTGCGCTCTTGTTTTGATAGATACTTACATGTCAGCAGTCACAGCAGATGATATTTACATTTAGACTGCTGGTTGCATGTTCCTTAATCTTTTGCCTATGCTCATTCTATTGAGCAAAAGAAAATACGTATTGTCAGAAGCAGCCTTGCTCTATAAACACTGACATCTCTCTCCACCTAAAGCCAAACCAGCCAAGCTCTCCATAGCAGATTTACTTCTTTAGGATTAGAGGTGCATCCGCGCATCTCTTCTCAACATGCTCGCCAAGGCAGACAGGTTTCAGTTGACCATACCATCATGCATTATATTAAGATGTTGCCAAATAGATGTAATAAAAAAAGCATAGTTAAAATGGGAGACTTGAAGTTGCGGGGTCCTCCTAAAAGAGATTAGAGAAACTAACCACGTCGCATTAAACATTTCCGGTATCAGTTTACAGCAGAAGAAAAGAAGTGGACAGGCAAAAACTTCAACTGAGAGTCAGATGGCAGCTGTAACACCCCAGTCAAAACAAAATCGTTTGCTCTGCAGGAGCTATATAACAACAGAGACTTACAGATCTAGAATGGCAAGTTATAAGTGCCTCAGTAAACAGAAAGACAAAGCACATGTAACGTTTACCCTTGTAAACAAACCCAGGGCTAGGAACCGCTGCGGTGACAGCTACCAAGTACCGCAAGTTTTGATTCCCGGCGGTGCCGGGTCGCTCCTGCGGTGGCCGGCGGGCAGTCCCCGTCCCCAGCGCCGGGGGAAGTTCCTCCGGCCCCGAGCTCGCCGCCAGGCTCCGGGCCGGGCCGAGGAAAGCCTCCCCCGGGACGTGGCAGCGGCGTGGGCAGGGACTGCCCCGCTCTCCCCGCCTGCAAGAGGCGCCTCGCCTCGCCTCGCCTCTCCTCACCCCGGCAACTCTCCCCTCCCCCAGTTAAACCAACAACAACAAAAGAGGGAGGGGAGGAAGGGCGATCCGGTCCCTTTCCCCCGAGCCCCTCACCCGACCCTCTGGCGAGGGGCGAGAGCTCCCCCTCGGCCCCTCCCGCCCGCCGGCGCGGCCCCCGGCCCCTCACCGTGCTGGGTGAAGATATTGAAGCCTCCCTCGGCGGTGCGCCCGGCCGCCTCCCGCCGGCGGCCCGCTGGCCTGGCCGCGCTGCTCCCCCGCAGTCCCCGCGGCTGCTGCTGCTGCTGAGGCGGCGGCTGGTGCTGGAGCCCGGCGCCCGGCTCCCCGACGCGGCCCACCTGCTGCCCCATCGCCGCGCTCCCGGCCGCCACCCGCGCTCACATGCCGCCGCCGCCGCTCCCCGGCCCGGCCCGGCGGGCGGCCTCCCGCTCCTCCCCCCGGCGCGGCGCGGCCCGGCCCGGCCCGGCGGCTCCCGCCCGCCTCGCCGGCCCCCGCGGCGCTCCGGCCTGGGACTCACGGACTCGCCCCCTCAGCCCCCGCCGCCATCTTAAACCACAGAGCGCCGGGAGAGCGGGGACAGAGCGGCTCCCGCAGCCACCTCCGGTCCGCCGAGGGAGGCCGCCCCCGCCACGCACGGCCGCGCACCCACGGGCACACGCGGCGCGGCCGTGGCGGGGGCAGGCGGCCGGGGAGCGTGCACGGACAGGGGCTGAGCAGCGAGACGCCGCTTTACTTGCCGGATTGCGCCCTCGGAGGGTCCTCCCATCTTGGCCACGATTTGAGGCCAGGCACGGGTGACCGGGCTGAAGGCCACGGCCCCGAGGCTGCCCCACTCGTGGCGAAGCTGACCCCTGGCCCCATGAACGCGCGTTCCCTGGAGACTAAAGCCAGGCTGGTTCGCCTACGAACCCAAGCAGGCTTGAGGTGTGAAGCCAGGGCGGTGTACCCGGCTGCAGAAGGGAGCGGCAGGGAGCCTGTCCCAGGCCCAGTGCATCTCCTCCTCCTCCTCCTCCTCCTCCTCCTCCTCCATGGCTCACCAGGCCCCAGGCAAACTCGCCGGACTCCGGCCGGGACCTGCTCTCCTGGCCAAGGGTGTGGAGGAAGAGGAAGGCATTGCTGTGTGAATAACGTCAGGCACGTTGGTGGCCAGGCGTGGTTGGCAGCAGCGTCTTGTCATCGGGTGGCTGAACGTACACTCTATTCTGTAACTAATTGGTAAACTGTCTTCTTTCAGCTTCTGTAATATTAGCATAAGGCTCGCCAATTCAAAGCAGAAGGGAGGAGGTTTCATCCAGAAAGATAATGGTGCTTGTTGCAGTTTAGAGGACATAGCTGCTTGGAAGTTCTTTGCTCTCCGTGCTAGCTACTGTTTCAGCAATGCTTTGGCAATGTTGCTTCATCATGGATCACAGAATCGTCTAGGTTGGAAAAGACCTTGAAGATCATCTAGTCCAACCATTAACCTAACATTGACAGTTTCCAACTACACCATGTCCCTCAGTGCTGGGTCAACCCAACTCTTAAACACCTCCAGGGATGGGGACTCCACCACCTCCCTGGGCAGCCCATTCTACCTGTTCTGCAAAGAAATACTTCCTAATATCCAGTCTAAACCTTCCCTGGCACAACTTGAGGCCATTCCCTCTTATCCTATCACTTATTACTTGGTCAAAGAGGCTCATCCCCAGCTCTCTGCACCCTCCTTTCAGGTAGTTGTAGAGCGCGATGAGGTCTCCCCTCAGCCTCCTCTTCTCCAGACTAAACAACCCCAGTTCCCTCAGCCGCTCCCCATCAGACCTGTGCTCCAGACCCTGCACCAGCTTCGTTGCCCTTCTCTGGACACGCTTGAGTAATTCAATGTCCTTTTTGTAGTGAGGGGCCCAAAACTGAACACAGTAATCGAGATGCGGCTTCACCAGTGCCGAGTACAGGGGCAAGATCACTTCCCTGTCTCTGCTGGCCACGCTATTGCTGGTACAAGCCAGGATGCCATTGGCCTTCTTGGCCACCTGGGCACACTGCTGGCTCATTGCCGCTCGTCTCAGATGCCCTCACCACAGCCCCAAGAACTGACATGCCAGTGACAAATTGGCTTGGTAACACTCAGAACCAGCCAGCTTCCAAGCAGCCACAGCAACCTGTGGCTGTCCTGAGGTGGGAAAGCAAGGAGAAGCTCCTCTCTGAGCTACGTGAAAGTCAGCTTTCTTGCATGAAGTCCCTAGCGACAAGAATTCTAAGGTTGTATTCTACCTTCCCAGGGTCATGAGGTGCTACCAAAATGCTATCCATACTGTCACCTGCATGCAAACTGCACCCTGCTGCAATAATAATTCTGTCTAAAATAGGGGTGGCTCATCCAGCTGGGCTGGTGTGTACTCTGACACAGGCTGGAGTAAATGGGAGTGAGGAGCACGTGGAGCCAGAAACGCGTTAACTCGCTAAATTAATGGACTAAGAACATTGGGGAGATCGGGAATTACAGACAGACTTGCTAATAACACACAACAAAACAGTTCTTAAAATAGTGCTGGGAACATCTGGGGTGTAGCATGGGGGTACGCATTGCCAGGTCCGGGACCTTGTATGGGCATGGTTATGTGTATATGAGCAGAGGGTGGCTCTGCAGGATGGACAGTCTCAGGCAGAACTGGCCCACATGGGTAAACTCAGCAGTGGAGATATTTCCTGGTCTCATTCCAGCTAGAATTTGCAGGGTTTGGCATTTATAAATGGGTTGCCTTGTAAACAAAATATATGTTCTCTGGAGACTGTAGAGAGACAACAAACATAGAACTCCCTCATGCCATTTGCAGTTCCCTTATAGGATAGAACCACTCTTTAAAAATCAACAGAAATACTATTTTTCTTTCCTAATGCCTTTTACTCACTGATCCTAAAGAACTATCCAGAGGAAGGCCATTAGCATTTTAAAAGAAGATGCCAGTGTCAAGAGACTATTATACATAAATGCACTAAGGAGAATTGCGTTTAATCACTGTTCTTATTCCTCAGTTCTTATGAAATCCCTCATTCTCTTTACCAGCAGCTTGTGCACATACAGCAACTCGTTGTGGGTTACGTTAATGTCGGACTGCACGGAACTTGTCTGATGCACGGAAGTATCTTAGCTGGGGATGGAGTCAGGCAGGGGCTTTCTAAAAAGGCCTGTTGCAAGGGGAAGAGGGCTGCAGCACGGTTATCATTTGCTATTGTATAATGGTATTTTATGATCGTGCTGTACCCTGTTTAAAAAGCTTCAAAACCAGTGCCCCAGCCGTTGCTGGTTCTGTGCTAAACAAGCCATACCCTCAGCCCGTACCCCACTTGGTCCTCTCATCAACATTGTTTGTATGGTATCATGTAAACAGGGGATGCCGAGCCCTGGTTCGTGACCCCTAGAGTGCCCGGCAGAAGAGCAATAGGGATAAAAACAAGAAACTGCCCACTTGGAAGATGACTCTGTGCTACTGAGTCACTGATGATACTGGGCCGCACCATTCCTTATTGTTAAAACGGGGGCTAATAAGTATTTACTTCACAGAGTGTCATGGTTGTTAACCATGCAAAGATCACAAAGTGCTTTGAAGAGGTAAAATCTGGATCAATGCTACCTATTAATATCAGCTGTGATGTTATCAATCTCATGAAGTATCAGGAATAGGTTGTTTTTCAGAAGGTAATTTCTTCTGAAGAGGTCTGGCACCGTGCATTAATGAGGCATCAGTAACAGTTACTGTCCTCCTGGCAATCTTGGGCTTCCAGTCAGTCTGCTGTCTCATGAGCTGTTCGAGTAAGGGATAAAAAGGACCAAGGAACAAAGGCAGCATTGAGGTTACAGTAATGTGCCTGACGAGAAATGTGATATTTCTAGAAACACTTCTGAGCTGACTTAAAATATTCACCGTATATCCATTTCTTGAAGCTTCTTCTAAGCACTGACGATTCGTTGCTCCACATCCACAGCGTGCTCCAAAAATCACACAATCACACAATTGCTGGCTGAGCAGTTTTATGTGCTCTGCATTACATGTCACGAGCATGCTGCTGTCATCTGCCTGAAGTAAGGGTTCTGTGCCAAAAGAAGCCTGTGGACAAATTGGAGACTCCTGAGCCTAAGCGTTGAGTCAACTGGGCAGTTTCTGTTTGCAACTTAGGAAAAATTAACTAGCAGTACTCTGTCGGTGCCTTGAAAATTAATTCTAGGAGTAATCTTTGCTCTTCTTCCAGCTCATATACCTTCTGTGTATCAAAGCTACACAGAGAAACAGATTTGTGTTAAACATTTGGCTGGTATATGGTATTAGTTAAGGTATTTGTTAAATGCCTTGAACAACAGAGGCCTGATGGAGGCATTTGGAGAGTTCTCGAGAGTAAGGGATACATGTACATAACGTGTCAGGATTTTTATGCTTTTATTGCCATACCAGAACAAGTTGCAGAGCTCGGGACAGCTGTAACTCCCCTGGGATGTCTGCAAAGGCAATGTGTAATGTCCACTAGATGGCCCGTGGCATTGCTGCTCAGCATCCCGTAACACCCCGACTTCACCGGGGTGAAAACCAGGCAGCCACCTCTTAGCCCTAATGGAGGGGTTCTGGGGAAAGACATATAAAAAAAAAAAAAAAAAAAAAAAAAAGAGAGAAAAGAAAGATTTAAAACTCTGATCAAGGCTTTGTGACACAAGGTTAGTCACTCTGCAATAAGCATTGAAAGCTTGTAAGTGCTGAGCCATTTCAAAGGAGAATGTTGTGTCTTGGTGCAACATGTACAAGCACTCACCCTTTCATCTCCAGTTGACAGCTCTTAAAATGTACTGTCTGCAAATGTACTTTCATGGCACAATAGGTAGTGTTTCAGTGTTGTCTTAAAAGTTATTTCAAATCATTACTATGATTTAAATTAGAATTTAGGTACGGTGCATGCAAGATAGCTTGGGGTACTCGCATGCCTGCTCAGTGAGAGTCTGTGAGCATAAAAGCTTTCTGGGAAGTGTGGTTTTCTAACAGATTTTGTCTGACAGCATAGAAGGGTTTATGTGCAGCCCTTGACAGATGAAATTTCCTCTATTAATAACTTTCTTCTTCCATATTTATGATTCTTTCTTCCACCATATTTAAAATAAAAACTCCACGCACACCCCCTCCCCCAAATGCTGCATCCCACCACCCAACTCAGCCCTTTCCACAGTGTGACCAACCTTTTGTTATCTCTTTGGTGCTGCTTCAGCGTTATCCTCATTCAAACCACTCTTCTGACACTACCAACTACTAGTCTAAACACGGACGCCTACCGGCAGAGTGAGCAAACAAAGGGCTCTGTGTGGAGGGAGGAAAGGGCCTGGGTGTACGGTGTTGTAGCGGAAAAAATGAGTGTGTCTGTGTGTAGAGACAGCCAGCTCACTACAGCATCTCAGACGTCCCAATTGTTTTTGTGTTAGGTATACTCTGTAACTAACCACCCTCACGGATCTTAAGTGTGTGGCTGGTCCTTGTGTACGTATCTGTTAACTGTAAACAGCAACACATTAACTGTGCTGAGGTTTTGCAAGAACTACACCCATCATGGTATAACTCGTAACCTTTTCTCAGCCGCCATCAGAGTGAAGCCAGAGGTGGGGAGACACAGAATAAGCAGTTTATAGGACTTCTTCACTAATTGTTTTCCTGTCTGATACATTTCTGCAAGCACTACAGCTGCACCACCCTTCCCAAACATCAGTTTAAGGCACGAAAGGTTGTAGAAGGGTATGCTAATAAGGACATTAAGAATGTTGTTTGTTTGCCTTTTTCCATGGAAAATGTTGCCTCTACCAAACAAAAATGATGACAAGTCTCTGCATCTGCTGGGAATTGCAAATTAGTACTCAGCTTGCACAGTGTGATCACTGATAAAGTACATTTGCTGAGGTAATATGAGGTCCCTCGACAGGGCTGGTGATGATTCAGGCTTTTAGGCATTTGTCTGCAGGTGGGTCAATAGGAGTGTTTCTCCACCAGAGTTCCTGGGTTGCCTTAATTCATTTTTAGGAACCTAATCTTTTTGGTTCCTAATTTGAGATCTTACTAGCTCATTGGACCGTGAGGGAGTTCTCTAGTTTGCAGATGGAAGCTTTTCTTCCCATGTTTTCTGTTTTCTCTCCCTGAGAGGTTTGTAGCCAGAGAGCTGACATTGAGATAAGGGATAGCAAATGCTTCAGAGCACACTACTATTCTGCGGTACCACCATCACTGCCTCTGAGACTGACCTCATCCCACCTTAGATTCCTCTGATGACTACTGTACTGCATTTGAATTAGAATAACTGCCGTGATAGTCCAAAACAAAATAAAGGCTACATTAGCCAGAAACAAAACCCCCACCTTATCTTGTTTCTGTAAGACATGCAGCTAAAATAAGATGGAATTAGAATCATAGAATCATTTAGGTTGGAAAAGACCATTAAGATTCCAGACTTAGCAGTGCTTCCTCTCCATGCTCTTTGCTTCATGTGCTACTTTCCCCTTATACCTCCTTCACCTCTATCTTCTTGCCTCCTCAGACTGTCACTCATGCTCAGAGTGTTTTGCCAGCCAGTGAGTTCCCGGCACCCTCACTTCCCTTTTCTAAATCATTCTGAAAACTGTTGCCTTCCAAAGTTGCCCTTGTTACAATAATTAATCTCTCTGTGGTTGCACTCCTGGTATTGTTTTGAGTTGCACACACTTCTGAATTTAGTCTTTGATCTCGTAAGGAAGCCTGAGGGTACAACTTCTTGCAGGACTGGTGCTTTGTGTTATAAATTTAGGATGGCCTTGCTCTGGACCACTTTGATAAATGCCCTGGCCATGAATGATGTCAAGCTCTGTGCAATGGTCCTAAATAATTAAATCACTTCTAGAAGTCCAAGTTTGGTCTAAAATACTGTTATTTTTATTTAATCATGCAAAAATCGTGATTATCTTTTGAAAGACGTCGTGTTCCTTCTTCACAGTTATATAGTATTAAATGTCCATGCTTTTCAGCTTCCAGCTTTAATGTTATTTCTTTAAAAAATGCTCAGTAGCGTGAAACTACTCTAAAGAAAAATGTAATTGTACAACTGAAGCAGGAGAAAGCATCAGGGTTTTGTAAGATGTTTCTGTGAATGCGTAGGTATGTGTGTGTGTGCACAGAATAGACCGGTACCCAAGAGACCAGCATATACATTTGTAATGAAATCTCACTTAAATTTAAACCTTGTTTCTTCCGTTAAACATGCAAATATTTCCATTCTCTTTGCAAATTCTGCCTCTCTGCTCATTAACAAACCTTTCAGAAAAGACATAAGCCCAAATCTTCCTCTGATCAGGCTCTTAATGTGTTTTGTGTGGTCTTTATTTAGACTGTAAACTTGCTGAAGTAGGAAATGTCTTATAAAAAAACAACTACACTGTCTCATTTCACATCCAAATTCTTCTCCCATACCAGCTGTGTGTGTTTGCCTAGCAGCAAGTCTTCTGTTAATGAATGACTCGCTCTCATTAGCTTGTCAGGCTGGATGCGTAGCCTGTAGTTTCCACTCATACAGAGCAGCGCTCTTTCCCTTGTAGCTTCTGGTAAATCAAACAATGAGATATACAAAGCCTTGTGTCTCTGAGTCTGACCTTTGTACTTGTAATCATTAACTAACACAGAATGCCAAAATAATGTAACTAGCTGCTGGTTAACTGTATTTAACATAAGCAGAGTCCTGTGGACTGCCTGGTGTGCGGATTGTTGCAGGCTTTACCATCGGCTGCCACTTCTAAGCCGTCTTTAAAAGAGGGGAAAATTAATTCCTTGATGAGCAGAGCCAAATTTGTTGCACTCGATACATTTGTTTTGTGAAGCTGAGGTCCAGAGGGGATTCTCTGACACCTTGGAGGTTTTCAGAATGAGGCCCTGAGCGGCTTCATCTAACTTTGAAGCTGGCTGTGCTTTGAGCAGGAGACTGGACTAGATGAGCTCGAGTGATCCCTGCCAACTTAAATTCTAATTCTCATAAAAATTGACTTCTTCTACAGGTTTCCTTCATTCAGAGCATTAATTAAGACTCTGTCCTCTAACTAGGCTGAATTTTTCACAAAACTCATAGGAACCTCTGTCTCTCTGTCTGATTTGCATAAAATTGGCCAACATGTTCGAAAGTTACTGTAAAAGCTGTAAAAGACAGCTGGGGCAGACAGACAGACACTCCCTTCCCCACACACATAGGGCAACTGTATGAGCCTTGTTTTCTTAAGAAAACCTTTCTTCCCTTTATGTTTGTGCAGAAAACTTGTCAAGTGTGCATCTAATGAGGCCTGAAGTCATGCTACGTACTCCCAGCTGCAGCCAACCTGAAATAATACCTCCCCAGAGCCAGCAGCACATTTCATATAGCTGAGGCATTTACTGTGCAATCTGAACTATGCAGAGAAGTTGAGACATTTAGGAGTGAAACCCGGGCATCTTCTTTCTGATAGTCAGAGATTATATCGTTGTGCTCACACGAGCGTGTGTTTAAGTCTGCCTGGTGCCTTGTCCGTCTCTGCCAGCAGACACGGGTGTATGTCTGTTACCTCGCTGTGTCGTCCTCCACTTTCTCATACCCGAGAGTGACAGAAAGGGGAATTTGACCTCAGTGTGCTAGAGACCGCCTGGCTGTCTGCCTTTCCCTTTTTGTCTACTCTTTCTTAGGATGCAGTCACACTACAAAATTACCTTGAGTCATCTGTCTTGGAAGTTTTTCCCATGGGTTGCTTGTGATAAAGGGCAGACATACTAGGTGCATTAATAATCTGCACTGCTAGGGGAGACGTTGGTATGGTACGAATCCACTATGGACTGTACGTGCGTTTGAGATTTCCGTCTACCTGAGCCAACTTCATATCCCTTCCCAACGTCTCTTCTGCAAGGGACCAGTTCTACAGCTTCAGTCCACAAAGCTTGACTGATCAGCCAAGAGACTCCTTTAACAGCCATAGCAGCAGATTGTTCTGTTTTCCTTTCTCCCACTTTGCAGCAAACACACCTATCTTCCTCTGCTTTTGATGGCTCTGGAAAACATTACTTCTGTGTTCCTGGGAAAGAGCTACAGAGCACTTCTATTTTCTGCCTCACAGGGAAGCAGAAACTGTGAAATTATCAGCATCCTCTGTTTGTATGTTCCCTGGAGCTGTTATACTGCACAGTCTGAAATAGACATCCGGCCCCAGGGATTTGCTAATGATGCATTCAATCTCAGCATGGCACATGTTCATTCCTGGGGAGTTACTGAGTTAGCATTTATAGTTCTACACTTTTCCTCTGAGTAGATGAAACCGTCTGATTTTCCCTCAGCGCTGAGGTCTTGCGTGTTGGATTCTCTCCTCATGACAGCTTATTTGGAACGCCACCAGAAAGCTTTCAGCCTGGATCTTTCCTCTTAAAATCATAGACTACAGTAGCATCACGCCAGTGATTCTCCCATAACTTGGTGCCTGATCAGGAGGCAACGGAAAAATGGGGTCTTGTTAGACACATTTTCAAAATAATAAAGACTTCTGCACTGAAGATGGGTGTTGGTTGTTATGGGCACTGGAAGCCTTTTACAACTGGGTAAATAAACTCACAAGCAGGAAGCAAGGAGCAAACAGTCGGTGAGGAAAGCACAAGTGGAAAAACTGCAGGGAGTGAGCATTGCTGGTTGTTTAGATGGTGCTAACATGGGTCCTGTAGAGAAATGGCAGTGGTAAAGAATGAAGGGAATTCACTCAAGGTTTACCCTGTTTTCTGGTTGGTTTGTCAATTCATGTTTCTCCAGCCACTTTATGCAATGAGGGAATTTTTTTGTGTGGGCAAGGGTTGAACTAACAGGAACACTCTTACTATACTTCATATTAACTTGCTAGTGAAGACAAGGCCTCTCTTGCATGACCTACATGCCTGAACTCAGAATCCCTCTCCTGGGCCTGCCATCTTCAGATTTAAATCCTTTAAACAAGCTCAAGTTTTCATCTCCTCATCCGTATTTCCAAAGCATGTAAGCCTCAAGGCACTAGGCCAACAACGGAATAGTGCTGAGCACAAAGATGTTTTTGTAACCACATCAACTCAGCCCAATGCAGATCAACTGCAGCAAACCCTGCAGATTGCTTCACCTCCCAGTGTAGTTCCATTATAACCTCCCATTTTTGCTGGTCCTCAGTTGATAGCAAAAGCTCCTTTTTCAGCTTTGTAACTCTGACTTTTATTTTTTTCACTTTCAGTGAAATGCTGTTGAGAGGTGCCAGAGACTCAGCTGTGACATAGATCTATCTGAATTCAGGGGTTTGGAAGCGTTCCTTCATGCTTGTCATCTCGTTCAATAAGCACTGCATTGTACCAAGTCTGTACATTCTTTACTGCTCTACTTGTTGCTAAGGCCAAAGGTGCCAAGTTTCAGTCCGATTCTTTTGGGAGACTAGACAGAAATCTGGATTTTCTTTCTTTCTGCTTTGTTTATGCTCCTGGCCTCTACAGTGTTCTCCCTTACCACCACCCAAAACTTCTTTCCAAGGCAGGAAGGTTGGAAGCCACTGCCCTCACCAGTCCCTCAACTTGTGTAACCAGCAGCGGCCCCTCCTTGGCCTGAAACACTGCAGCAGAGAGTGAACACATGGATGGATTCCCTCTCTAGCCAGGTGTTTCCAAAATCAGGGAGAAGCAGAAAGGAGCAGGCAGAAATGGCCTTGAGCGGAGAAGAGGGAAGTTTTTGGCAGGGGAGCTACAAAGGCATGGCGTTGTCAGTCCATATCAAGCTTGGGAAGGGCTCTCGCAGAAGGGAGAGCAGCAGGACGCACTGCCTCATTGCCATGGAAACTGCCACATAGCTGGCTGGGCAGATTTAGAAATGTCTCCTGCTTGGGACGACTTTGGGTAGATGTCATCTATCCTTGCGGAGATTAAAACAAGCTGGAAAAGAAGAAATGTCCAACACTGTAAACTGAAAATATGTTTTCTTCCTTAGTTTACAACGGAGAGTCAATCTTCCATGGCTTTATGAAGACATTTGTTCTCCTCCGAGTACTATATCCTAGTTTCACCATATCCTCATATTTTTGGGAGTCTTTCATTACAAAGATCAGCCATTTTTGGCATTATACTAGCTGCCATTTCAATGCTGCCAGACTTCTCCATGGTGTTCCCCATGTGCCTTGCAAGTATGCTGCCTACCTATATGACATTTCTCTGTAAGATCTCTCCTTGATGACCCTAAGGATCTCATACTCCCTCAAAGAGGCTGATCTGTTCTCACCATAGCACCTCAGTGTTTTTTTCCCCACACCTTTCAAGTCCAATACCTTTCCGACAGCCTCATAATGTTATTTTTGAAGACAGTCTAAAAGATTACCAAAAAAAATGTATTACAGCTTGTGTATGAAAGCCCCACCCTAAGAACACATTTCTGTTTCTACAGCTGGGGAGTGGAGAAAGCTGTGGGAATCTCCCACATTGGAAAAGTGAAAAAGTTGATTGCTGCACATAGGAAGTTGTTAGTCCCCATAACCTGCACTTTGCAAAGTACAGAATAGTAGGACTGTGCAATTACCTGGAAACAACTGTCTTGGGAATCATCCTGGACCAGTCATTCTATAAGTACTAATTGTCTTTCATGTCCATCAGCACGTTTATACTGTAACAAATAAATAGGAGACAATGAAATGGTAGAAGATACTGGCGTACACTGTTTTCTCCACCAAAACACCTTAGCAGCTATGAGGAGAGCAATAGCAAACTATTTTGTATTTACTTAGGAAAAAGAGAAAGGATGCACATTTCTATGAAATACAGAGAGGAAGAGATTACTACTACAGAGCAGTAAGCAGCCATTAAACTAGGTGTAAAATGTCTACTCTTCCACCTGCTGTGTCTTACCTTCACAAGGAGGGGCCCCAGCTGTGTAACACAGCTGGCAATCTGTGGAGTCACAAGGAACATGTGCAGTTGCTGCTGTAGGAACGGGAAGGAGATGCTGGCCAAGTTCAGTGCTGCATTTCCACAAAAATATTTAGAAAGCCCTAATACGCAGAAGAGTCAATACTAGTAACTAGACCTGTTTGTTCTGGAACTAATCTCTCTGAAGTCACCCTTCCAGGGCTGACTGCACATTTAATGCCGTGTATTGCTGCTGAAACAACTTCAGAGACCCTCTCGTTGAGGCAGTTCAATATTTTCATGCAGTTTTAATAAGCAGCAGAATATGCTGCAAAATAAATCTGAGATTGGTTTGAGCTGGTGTCACAAGGAGAATGATGATAATACTGTAAACTGTGGTTGGGACCCAGGTGAAATTGTTTCTGAGCCTAAAAGAAAGAGAAAGCTGGTATGTCACAGATGGTAAAGAACAGTTTGAGAAAACAGTTCAGCTTAGCGGGGTTAGACAGTAGTTATACCTATACAGATTCAATACCTTTCATCATTTGATGTTTAGCCAGATTAGAAGGATCTTCTGCTCTTGAAATACTCTGAAGAAATAACCGCCTCAATTTAAACAAACAAAAACCCAACTATTACACCAGCCCAGCTGTCAAGATTCATTCTTTTACTTCAAAATGGTAGGGAAAGGAAAAATTATTTGCTCTTCAGAAAGTAATGCAAGTTTCCCTTTTCAGCAATGGAATCGCAGCAATTAAGTTGGCTGTTGCACCTCCTGCTTGGTCGTGGCAAGAAGCTCAACACTTGAATTTCTGAGCTTGGAGAGGAAGCCAGCAACCAGCTGGCTGGCAGTAGGGCTTAACTTTTTTTTTAAAGGATGATTTCAGTTCAGTAGCAAAAAGTGATGTGATGTTTGAGTAAGGATACCACTGCCCTCTGCCGAGAGACATGCGATTGTTTCTTTCCGACTGTTTCATCTGTCAGCAAAACCAGCAACTTCATTGCTTGGAAAGTAACTGAGCAAGGAATTGCTTGCAAGTTGGAGTTTAATTCCTGCTGCTTCTGTGTTTTCTCCAAAGTTTGCTGATCTAAATCTCTTTCACCAAATATTTTGAAAACTCTACGCCTCATACAAAGTAAAGAGGAGCAGGGTAATTATATGCAAAATCCTGACATGATAGAAGGAACTGTGAAAACTTGAACCAGAGTTTTTAAAAGGCAGTCTTTACAATTTATAAACACTTCAGGCATCCTCAACAATGTGATATCTGCTGGAATTAGTTTTCAGTTTTCCTGCCAAAATTCAATCATCAGATCAGGCTGAAGTCCTCTACAGTTTTTTAAATTTTATTTTTTTTTAACTGCAGCACTTGCCTGAGTTTTGGCTTCAGTCTTACATCCACACCATTTTTTCTAGTTATGCAAAAATGGAAGCTCATTCATTGCTACATTTATAACCTGCTTTACATTATGGATCTAACATTACTGTCATTTTGGGGTTTTTCTAGAAAGGAAAAAATTTAAGTGAAACATGTAACAATATTTTTAACCACTTGAGGGAGCTCTTTCATTTCTACATTAGGATGTTGCTATTGTGCACACATATTGGGAAATTATAAACCATATTTTTAAACAGCTTACTATAGGACATACAACACCTTACTAAAATATGTGGAAGTATTGAGGCTCTCGGGCAACTGCCTTTAAAACCCAGATAGAAGTTTTAAAGGAATTAATCATTCAGAAACAGCCACAGCTACATACTCCCTGACCTGACTGACACCCAAAACCTTGAAATAGAAAATAGTTACACAGAATTAAAAGCAGGCAGCGTTAATCACATCCATTTTGCAGGCGTGCCAAAAATGACAGGAAGGAACAGGACCGGGCACAGATTTTATAGATGGCTTGTGAAAGCCTCAACCCTCTGCCTTGCCTCA